>NC_067158.1:27773046-29048671 GCF_903995435.1 Acomys russatus
GACAACCAGAATTAAGTTGCTAATTTTCTAGCTTCCGTGCAGAGAGCCACTGGCCGGCTGCCCTGAGCCAGGGACAGGGATGCAATGGGAGCCTTTGGAAGCTTTCCGGAAAGTTCTATTCCTGGCGCTGGGGGCAGTGTGGAGAGAAAGGCTAAGCCTTGGCATAAACCTCACATGTCTACCTCGGGATACATGGACACTGTGTGAAGCTTGAAGGGCATGGTCCTCCAGGTAAACTAGGGAAGAAGGTGACAACCTCAACAGAAGCCCCACAGCAAACACCATCAGGACTTCACTTCCTCATCCTAGCTTGCAGGGAGGACAGGGTGCACAGACAGGCACCCTGTGGCAATAGCTTCAGTGATCTCCTTTCCCTTCTTGGGATATAGTTCACACAGTACCAAGAGAACCCTCTGGAAGCAAGATATGCATGCTCTCATGACAGCTCCATAGTCTCACCCAACCCTTGCCCGGTCTCCTTTGCAAGGCTTCAGAGTTGATCATTCGTCTGGGACTTTTGGGCCTCTCTGAATCTGGCTGCTTCTTGTATGGCCAGCTTCACCCCTCCTTCACCTATGGGTCTCACTCTGGCCCTTACTCCTGCACTGATGTCTACACACTGGCTCAGCCAGGCTTAGGCAGGTGCTATCTGGTGTTCTGGATAACCTCACTGCCCTGAACTAGTTCACAGCAGCTGTTGTGTCCCATACTCTGGCACTTACTTTAGGACTGAATTGTGGTATTGGATGGCTGATGGCTCTCAGGAGCCCGGGGTCATCTTAAATGACTACCGTAGCCAGCATGAGCCAGCAGCCTGGGGACTAGACCAGCACAGTGACATGAGTGTGACTCAGTTCTGCCACTTGGCAGCTGCGAGACCTTGGATATGCTATGTACCCTCTCTGAGCCTGGTGAGAGTGCTTAGGGCTGATGGAGAAGGGTGTGGTACTGGAAGGCTTAATATTTTCACTGATGGTCGGCAAATGAGTTTCCTTCTCTATGGGAAACCGAAGGCCAGCCTAAGAGTTCCTGCTTTATAGACCCACGGCTCTAAGAAGACCAGAGCCTTGCCTATACTGCTGGCCCAAGCCAAAGAAAGGTATGGTCTTGGGCAGGGGGAATGCCATTCACCTTAGTTAGCTAGGTCAGAGATCACACTCCAATGACTGGATGGGGAAGGAAGAAACAATAGAGGGGGTAATGGAGGGTCCTTTGAGGGGGCAGTGTGGTGTAGGAGAGCCCTGGAGGAAGTGATGACAAGCCCTGGACCCATCCTGCTGTACCTAACAGATCAGGAAGTGAAGAACATTAGCCTTCCCACCCACCTCTGAGCAGAATATGACTGTCCCCACGTGACCACTGAAGATATAGCCCCAAAGTAGTAAGAAAGCGTATGCAGGGCCACACCCGGGCCAACCATTTGCACCCGGCCTGCCTGATTCCAGAGTCCTCACTTTCTCACCTAGATCCCCCTGGTGGAGGGGAGGGCGGGCGGGGGGGGGGGGGGTTCCTCAGGAAAAAGGACAACACTAAACCCTTGATCCACTTTAGAAAAGGTCGTGGTGGGACCTGGAGTCACAGCTAGAGAGCCGACGGCTACAGGAAACAAAGGAGAAGTGCCTTTAGTGGCTCCATCCTATCTATTCCCAGCATCCCACAGCACAGGGCAACTCTGCTTCGGAGTGTGGGGAGAAGCTGGCCTGAACCCAGGCCATGTGAGAAATCACAGGCATGCCTTGCCCCAAGGGCGCGCACAAGAGAGGCAAGAGACTGAAGATGGTGACAACTGAAGCCCAGTCATTTTGTTTCCATCAATTGAATCCTTATGTCTGTGGGTATGTGCTGGAGCCTCTTCCCCGGTGTGGTGGTGGTGGTGGTAGGAGACAGCCTCTGGCACAGCAGCGGTGCACCCTAACTCTGGGCTGCATGACTAGATGAATTTATTTTTTCTAAATTCCACGGAACTTGAGTCCCAGGACCCAGTGGGTCCCTCTTTAGCAGCATACCGTCAGAAATGGCATGTGCACGTGGCTTCCGGGTCAGGCCCCAAGTGTTCCCAGCTGGGATCCTGACCTTCTTTCCCCATACCTGTCTCCGGCAGGTGGCAATGACCATGGAAGGCTGTGCCCCAGATGGAAGGAACCTTGGTCCTTAAGTTCCTGGCTGCAGACAGATCCCAAAGGGAGCCTCACCCAGACCATGCAAGCCAAGAGGGAGCGTTCACAGCCTCTGAGCCAATGGAGCCTAGGCATATTTTCAACAGTAGCGTGGAGACCTTTCCCAAGGGCAGAGAGGTGGCAAACAGGCCTCCCTGGGCTCAGGCACTCAGCACACAGTACCCGGTCCTTTCTATACCCCACTCCTGCAAGTCTGGCTGTATGAAGAGAGCTTTTAAAAATAAAACATCCAGGTACATTTCTGAGGCCATGTTCCTTTGGGTTGCTTGTCAGGCCATGGTCCCCACAGCTTGGAGGGGCTTGCTGGTTAATTATTTACAGAGCCATTGCCATTATGAAAAACAATACAGAGAGTCCCCAAAACATTAAAAATCGAACCACTAGTGATCTGCCATCCTATGAGCAGGAGGAAAAAGGAGCTGAAAGCCACGTGCCAAAGAGCCCTCCTCACTGCAGTGCTGGTCACAGGGGTCAGGCACAGAACCTATGAAAGTGCCCACCAGGAATAAGACAGTAAAAAAGAGGGAGACACTTATACAAGAGAGCACCACCCTGCCACAGAAAATAAGGAAACCCCATCATTTACAACAATGTGGACATACCTTGCTGCCTTGGCTCTGAGGGCTATAAGTCATGCACAGAAAGCCAAGAGCCTTGGACCTTCACTGTAGTGCAGGATCTAAACAGCCAAGCCCAGACAGACAGATATAGCATGGCCACAGGGCTGAGTGGGGGTCAGAGAGGCTGGCAGCAATTGATTCCTAGACCCTGGAAGCTGCAGGTTGTTGTAAACTACTGGCCACCCTGTTATGGAACTGTACCCTCCCCCATTCCCCTCTCTGAATGGTCCATGTCTGCTGGAATTTCCCCAGAAGCATATGGAGGTTTCATATGCTGGATAGGAAAAGGGGTGGGGGGAATGAGGCTTTGGCTTTTCCAAAAAATGGGAGCCAAACTCCTGGCTCTCCATGCCCTGTCTCAGTGGCCCCACAATGTGGGTGTGTCTATGTTCCCAAGAGGCCAGAGGCTGGATAGAAATGGCTAGAGCTGCACTCAGCATGCTCTGCCCAAGTCAGGCACCATGCCTCACTGCCCCTAGAATCCCATCCTTTCAATCTTCCTACAGCAAGAGAGCCCACAGGAGACATGGTCTTGGTTTATATCCCAGGGAGGTTGGAGAGAAAGATGTGTCTGGAAGCCTCTAGGAAGGGCAATGGGGTTGAGGAGGATGAGGAAGGACAGTCAGCCAGGGCAGAGGGACAGTCAGCTGGGGCAGAGGGATAGGAGAGACTGCTGGACTGAGGAAGGAACCATGGCCCATGCCTATCAACAGGCGGGAATTAGGGCCAATCTGGGTGCTGCAGTACTCGCAGAGCACTCTGCCTGGCTGTCCCTCACCCCTGCCGGTCCTCTCCACTTTCTCCTTCCTGAAAGAGCTTTTCTGAGCTCTGATGCTGTTTCCTCCAGTGTTGATTCTGTGATGCCAGCACCAAATCCAGGAGGATGCTTTTTAAAGACCGTGGCCTGAGACAGGAGTATTGCTGAGGGGAACGCCATGATTTCGGGGACCCCATCAACTCCATCTTCCACAGAGAAAGAAGGCTGTCCACAAAGGCCTCTCCTTTAACCACACCCACGGCCCAGCCAAGAGACATCTGTCAGAATCCCCCTCCACCCCTGGCCTGCCAAGAATCACAGGTTTGGTCTTTCTCTCTTCCTATTTCTCTGAACAGTTATTTTATTAGTGCATGATTTCCCTAGCTAGAAGGCCAGGCCCTAGGACAACCCTATCCTAGCATGGTGCCATCCATGGGATAATGCTCATTAAATGATGAAGGGAAGGACGAATGGACGTAGGTATAGGGATGGGTGTTTAATGGATGGTGAGGTGAACAGACGTACGTGAAGACGGGTAGATAGGCAGGTAGGTGAATGATGGGTGAGTGGGTGAATGGATAGGTGTGTGCATGGTTGAATAATGGATGTGTGAGGTAGGTGGGTGGATGGGTATGTACATGAGGAGGCAAATGACAGATAGGTGGATAGATATATAAGTATGTGGGTGGATGGGTGGATAAATGGATGGGTGGATGGATGGATGGATGGGTGGATGGATGGATGGGTGGATGGATGGATGGATGGATGGATGGATGGGTGGGTGGGTGGATGGATGGGTGGATGGATGGATGGATGGATGGATGGATGGATGGATGGGTGGGTGGATGGATGGATGGGTGGATGGATGGGTGGGGTGGGTGGATGGATGGATGGATGGGTGGATGGATGGATGGATGGATGGATGGGTGGATGGATGGATGGATGGGTGGATGGATGGATGGATGGGTGGATGGATGGATGGATGGATGGATGGGTGGGTGGATGGATGGATGGATGGGTGGATGGGTGGATGGATGGGTGGATGGGTGGATGGATGGATGGATGGATGGGTGGATGGATGGATGGATGGATGGGTGGGTGGGTGGATGGATGGATGGATGGATGGATGGATGGGTGGGTGGATGGATGGATGGATGGATGGGTGGATGGATGGGTGGATGGATGGGTGGATGGATGGATGGGATGGCTGGGTGGCTGGCTGGATGGGTGGATGGGTGTGTGGGTGGTGGCTGGCTGGATGGGTGGCTGGATGGATGGCTGGGTGGGTGGATGGCTGGATGGCTGGGTGGATGGCTGGCTGGCATGGTGGCTGGCTGGGTAGATAGGTGGGTGATTAGGTAGGCCAATAAGTCGGCAGGTAAATGGTGGAGATGTAGGTGGATAGATGGGTGTGTGGATGAATAAGTGGATAGATGGATGAACATGTGGATGGATGGATGAATGGACAGGTGGATGGATGAGTGGACGAGTAGATATTGGGTAGCTAGGTGGATGGATGGATGGTTGGTGGATAGAGAAAAGGATGGGTAGAAAACCATGGATATGTGGATGAAGCCAGTGACCTTTTCCATAGCCAAATCAAGCAGGCCTCTCATGTGGCAATCAGTGGACTTTACACACATTGGCTCATTTACAGAGCAGCTCTCTAAGAGACAAGAATCAGCCCGGCAGTGGTAGCTCATACCTTTAATCCCAGCACTGGGGAGGCCGAGGTAGGCATAGCTCTTGAGTTTGAGGCCAGCCTGGTCTACATAGCAAGTTCCTAGCCATGGCTACACAGAGAAACCCATCTCAAAAAACAAAAAATTAAAAATTAAACAAACAAACAAACATGTAAATCAGTGCAATGATGACATCTACATAACTCAGTAAGCAGGAATCCCAGGAGGCCATTGGGATTGCATGTGTTCATGAGGCAGAGACACTGTGTGTTCAGGGAGCAATTGACTGCTATGTACCCCTGCCACTAACTATTCCTACCACCCCACAGAGCCTCAGTCTCTGAAGTTGTAAATGAAGGTTACAAGCAGCTGTTCCCGGAAAAGCTGGTTCTGGGCCTATAGGAGTAGTGTGGGTAAAGCAGCTACACCAGACGTGGCTCAAGGCAGGCGCATGAGGCCACTCACTGCTTCTCCCTCCCAGCCTGAGCTCTTCATTGCTGAGAGTGAACCTGATACACAGGATTCCATCCAGTGCCTCAAGGCTGGGTTCTGATTCTCCTTGCTAGGTGGGCCTGGCCAGCAGCCACACAATTGTAGTACCTCTGGAGTCTCACTGAGCTTGTTTGGGCTGGAAATGAGTGATCCCTTAAGTGACAGGACTGAAGGACCTGGCCGGAGATAGCAAACAGATCCATGAGTCTATCCTGGGACCACGGCAGGCATCGCTAATGATTACTGTACACACTGTTATAAGATTATTTTCATTTTAACACACCTCTCATCATAGAGTTTAGTTGGTAGAAGGTCCAAATTTTCTTGACTGCAAAAACCTATCAACCACTTCCAGGCTACACCACCTGAGGCAGTGAGAAGGAAGAAAGCCTACAGCTCCCCCAGGAGCCAGCAGCTCTGTCTGGAATCCTGCTTCCTTTGTCCCTGCATAGACTAGGGCAAGGCCTGATGTCTACAAAAGGAGGTTTTAATAGAATCACAGCAAAGCCAGCCTGGGAAATAACACCATTCATAGTGACCCTTAATTAAAACACAGAGCGCACACAGCTGGAGTGCCTCAGCTCCTAGCTACTGGGGCTTAATTGAGAGAAAGAGATGCAGAGAAGTGTATGGCTTGGAAGCAGGGGTGCTGAGGGTGAGTTGGTGGGGGACCACAGAGGGCTTCTGAGCTCCACAGAGCAGGGCCACTCTAACACACTCTGTGGCTGGCAGAAGATGTTCTGCATGCAATATCACCGTAGGGTGGTGGTCCCCAGACGGAAGCCCATGGAAGCAAGTTGTAGAGTTTAGTTTCTACCAAGGAGACAAAGGAGAGTCACTTTGAGGTTCAACCTTGGATTTCCCCATAGGTAGCAAACAGATGGGCGTCTAGCGTTATATAGGAGGGAGTGGAAGCCTGCTTATGAGTTCTAGATCATTCCCTGTCAATCCCTGAAGGATTTCTGTATGCCCTAGCCCCATCTAGGCTCTATTCTTTCCTGTGTGCAGTGTAGGCAGCCCCCCAAACCCCTGTGCTGACTGTGGATGGAGTGAGAGAAATAGGCAAGGGAGGCAGAGGCTCACCTTATCTTACTGGTGGGCTCCACAGTAAGTGTAGTGAACTTTGGGCCTTATGTCCCCAAATGGGACACGCAGTAGCTCCTTATGAAGACAAAGAAGGCATCTCAAGACCATGAACCAAGGGAGGAGGGTAGTGCATAGTCTTTAAGGCTCTGGAGCTGGTCCTCAAGGAAGCAGGAGTGAGGGGTGCTCTAAGGCCAGGGGAGAAGAGAGACTTCTGTATCAGCCCTACCCAGGGCTTAGCATGTATCAGATAATGACTCCCACTCTCAATGTATTCATGCCCCAACTCACAGCTTCAGCTTGGACTTGTGCTTCATAGACTTGTGACTATGACAGAATATGTAAGGAAGCAATTTAAGGGAGGAGGGGCTTACTTTGGCTCACAGACTCAGAGGGCTCCATACATGGCTGGCTCCACCTGTGATGAGGCAGACAGAACGTCAGGAGAGTCGAGGAGCATGAGGGAACAAAGATGCTCAGTTCAAAGCCAGGCGCCATGCCGCATACCTGTAATCCCAGTGCTCAGGGGCAGAGGCAGGTGGATCTCTGTGAGTTCCAGGCCAGCCTGGTCTACAAAGCAAATCCAGGACAGCCAGGGCTACACAGAGAAACCCTGTCTAGAAAAAGAAAATGCTCAGTTCATGGCAGTCAGGAAACAGAGAGAAGGTAAGACAGGAAGAGGTTGGGTCAAGACATACCCTTCCAACACAGTGCCCATTAGTGGTTGACTCTCTCAGGCTGCATTCCTAAGAGCCCATTCAGCTGTGAGCTGGTCAGTAGACTAGCCTACTGATAAAGATAGCACCCCCAGATCCAATCACCTCTCAGCAGTGCCACTGGCTGGGACCAGGTCTTCATCATGTGAGCATTTGAAGAGACACTTCATGCACAACCTATTTAGAAAACCCATGAAGTCAAGAAATATAAATGTGAGGCCATACTGACTATCTGAGTGACTCTACAGCCAATGACCAGTGTCCTTGAAACAAACAAACAAAAAAAAAAAAAAAAAGGAGAAGCCACAAAAGGACGGCCAGAGGAGACAGAGGAAAGGTAAGAGTGAGGGGACCATAAGCCAAAAAGGTCTAGAGCCACCAAGATTCAGGGAGACAGAAACATCTTCCCTTATTATTATCAGAGGAGCCCAGCCCAACCCACTTTTATTTCCAACTGCCTTTCTCTCTTTAGAAAGGAGAAAGAACGCGACCCCGGCTTGATGCTTTCAAGTTAATGAACCTTTGTTCCGGTGGCCACAGGCTGGCAGCGGCCAGTTGAGCTCCACATTCACCTAAGGGGAAAGGTCCTTGGGTCCAGCCAACTAGCTTCTGGTTCTGCATGGCAGCCCACATGCCTGTGTGAGCTCAAACAGCAGCCTCTGCCTCCACTCCTCCCTCCCCAATCCCTGCAGGTTAGACACAAGGGGCAGTGAGAGCAGGGCCACCTGGGAACCTGGAATTCCCCCAGATGGGTGGGGCTTGCCTATGGCAGAGCATCAGAGAGCTGCATTGGTGCTGGGCTCCTCTAACAGGGTGCTAGACAGTTCCATGGGAGAGCAAAGATTGTCTCAGAGACAATCCTAGGGCTGGGCTGAGAGCAAGTGTTGATGGGCAGCATGGGATTGGTGCCCAGGGAAGGCTGCAAAGGGATCCCCAATGGGGAAAGGGCCACTAATGACTCAGGAAGTGACAGAGGAGACCTCTCCAGTCCAGGGACTTCAGGTTTGTGAAATTGGTCCTAGCATCTGTCTGTGTATCTTCAATTTTCTTTCAATCCAGTGCTGCCACCCTCATCTCCATTTCTACCCCCTGGCCTGATGGGACCAGGCTTACTCTGGACACTTTTCTCTTCTTCTTCTTCTTCTTCTTCTTCTTCTTCTTCTTCTTCTTCTTCTTCTTTCTTCTTCTTCTTCTTCTTCTTTCTTCTTCTTTCTTCTTCTTTCTTCTTCTTTCTTCTTCTTCTTCTTCTTCTTCTTTTTCTTTTTTTAATTTAAATAATTTATTCAGATTACATCTCAATTGTTAGCCCCTCACTTGTATCTTCCTGTTCCCCTCCCCTAGGCCTATGACAGAAGGGGACCTCCTCCCCTACCATATGATCACAGCCTATCAGATCTCATCTAAGTAGCATTTTTCTCTTCTTAACCTGCCCTGCTGCCCTGATGTAGAAGTCACCTCTCGTTGGGACTAGCCATGCCGTCAGCTAGCCCTATGCACCACATGCATACAGGTGCACACAAAGCCAGAAATGGGCATTGGAATCCCTGGAACTAGAATTACATGTGGTTGTGAACCATCCAATGCCCACAGGTCCCGATGCTGGGATTTGAACCTGGGTCCTCTATAAGAACAGCAAGCACCTTTAACCCCTGAGCCATCTCCCCAGCCCTTCCCTCTGTTCTTGGCTGTGGGATTATGTGCTTGACTTCCTGTCTTGACTTCCACACACTGATGAGCCAAGCAAATCCTTCTGCTTTAAAGATGCTCTTGTTAGGTACTTTACCACAGCAGCAGAAATGAAAGCAAGGCACCCTGTAAGAGGGTGAGAAGAGCGGGTGTGTCATCAAACTCCACCACACACTCAGCCCATTTAACACACATTCCTGTGTGAGCAGGTACTGTGTTTTGTGGGCCTCAGCTATCTAAGGGTCTGGCCCTGGGGTGAAAGGCTCCCTATAACACAGCCTCCAGGAGATAAAAAGAACTGGGGAAAACAGAGGTCATGATGACAGGCTGGGGGTGGTGACACAGATCATTTTTACAAGTCATAGAGAGATGAATGCAGTTTATTGTGCACACGTCAGGGCAAAGGAAACAACTCATGAATGAACAAGTCCCATAGCCTAACAGTCTATTGCTAAGTGACGTCACAATCATCAGGAGACAAGACTCACCACAGTGGGGAGAGGTGACACAAACAGGTGAAGTCTGAAGGTGCACAGCAAGCCACCGTGTCTTTGTCCACTGGTAGGGAAAGGACAGTGGAGGCTGGCTCTGCAATAGTTGGTCCTCAACAGCGACAGAGGCTAACCACACAGCCTCAGGTGTGCTTAGCTATGCCAACCAGTGTGCCAGGCACACAGAGGCCACCAGGCCAGAGACAGAAGACCCTGGTCCCTAGAAAGTCCTTTGTTGCAAGTGTATGTAGCTTGTGTGTGTTAGAATTCTGTTTCAGTCTGCCTATTGTGATGTCACTGCCTACCTGCCATGGGGGCGTGGCACTGTCCCGTATATAAAAGGACAGACCTACCTCGCCCCTCTCTCACCTCTTCCACTCTCTTCCTCTTCCTCTGGCTCTGTCTCTATACCTCCCCTTTTCTGGAGGTACCCTCTTCCCCTCCCCTTCTCCCCGACGCTCATTTAATGAACCTCATATAAGCTAATATCTGGTATCTGGTATCTTATTATCTGGCATCTTCTTATCATTTTCTTATATTAAACATAAAATTGGTGCCGTGACTCGGATATAAAATCCAAAGGGCCAAATTCCTTTCCCTAAGTACTTTTGCTGCTCTTCCACTTCCCGCTGCCACCGGCCAACGTAGCTGCACTTGCCCAGAGCCACCTGTAAGGAAGCCTTCCCGACCAGCTTTTCAAGACTGCCGCTGAAACTGATTCTAAGCTGAGGTAAATTTCTCCCGCTACACTTTAAAACTGGCTCTCCCTGTGTACACCATTCCATCCAAGGCTACCTGTAAATCTCAACCCCTGCCCCTGCCCCTGCCCCTACCCTTCCTTTTCAGGCACGGACTCCTCTCGGGGTACCACACACAGCTCTTCCCCTGCTTGGGCTAGGTTTACCAAACACTCCAAAACGCTTGTGCTGGCGGCCTACAGCTGCCACTGGTGATCTACCTTGATTCCCAGAAAGGCCAATCACAGATCAATCCTGCCTAGGGTCAACTGCTGGGCCTCTAGGGGTTCCTGCAGATCCCCACCCGCCACCACCTCCAGGCACGTCTTGGGGAATCCTCTCGGTTTGGGTTATTCCTGGAACACTGCGCTCAGCCACCCTTGATTCACTGCAGCTTGATAACATTTTTAAATCTGCCCGCCACTGCTTGCTCACGCAATCCTTAAGGGCAAGCATGCGGCTAGCCGCCATCTTTAAGGATAATCACGTGACTGTCGCTGCCCTGGCCCCTTCCCTTTCCCCACAGTCTGCCAGAGACTCACTAGAGATGCACATGAGCAGCTGCTACCCCCTAAGCCCCACACCTGCCCAAAGGTGGACCAGGGAAGGCCAGGGACTAAGTCAAACTCCTCCACTCTGTGACCAGCAACTGACAGCTGTGCTAGCTCAGTAAACTGTGGGCTGACAGAGTCAAATAGGCCTGGCTCTGAGCTAAAAATAAAAATTGCCTCTGATTTCTTTTTCTGCTCTCATATAAATCATACGATTGTTTATTTGGTGTGATGTTAGGACCATATATAAAACTTAACCTCTGTTTATTTCCTTTTAAATAAAGAAACCATTTTATTATACCCTGGTTTCAAGTGTTTCTTATTTCAAGATTATGATTTTACCCTGATCCAAAATGTTTTTGTCTTTAATTTATGTCTTTACTAATTCCTAGGCAAGTAAATAAATGCTGTTCCTCCTGTCACCACCTAACCTGGATTCAACTACAGGCTTTCTGCTAATGGGTTTGATACGGGTTTTTAAATTATGCTATAATGTTCTGCAGTATTAATATTCATTTGTTTACACTGTTAAAATTTAAATCACTGTCTTAAAATGTTTAGCCTAGAATTCTAAATGTGATGTTATTGATCATACAAAAAACTGTTCTGCTCTCTTTTTATGGACTGTGTTTATGTTTTTAATGCTCCAGCCTAACAGGGTTAAAGCCTAAAGTTTTAGCAGTAAGATAAAGTATAAACACAATTGTTTATATAAATATTCTTAAGATGGACAAGAGTGTGATCTCGCTGCCATCTTAACTAAAAGGCTGAGGACGTTTCCTGAATCCCCATATAGGAGCTGGTAAAATCTTAAAAACACAAGAGGTACCTTCCCGACAGGCTCAACTACAGCAAAAACTATACTCCAGGCCTTAGTCACTACCCCTGAGAGAAAAAATAGAGGTCTGCAATGCCCCCTCCTGCCAGGGTCCAGCTTGAGCCAGCTCTGCCAGGGACCCGTTTCAGATGCAGCCAAAAAGGAGACACTGGTCCCACAGCTGCCGTAGCCAGAAAGGGACACTAGTCCCACAGCCTTGCCTGTGGGATGTCAAAATGCTCATATACAGGCTTGTCCTCTGTGTCCAGCCACTGGAGGTTCAAACCAGCACAAGAGCTTTAGACACTTCTAGCCTTCAAGTTCCTTGACTTGGTGGAGTACAGATGGTTTCAGCAGCCTCGCCAAACCCAGGGTAATGCTGCAGGTCTATTTTAGCCTCATACTCAGGCTACGTAGTCACATGGCCAACTTCTGTCATGGGAGGCTTCAGATACCTTCCCAGCCCTCCTCATACGCAGGAGACCGAACTTTAACTGTCAGGTCTAGATACAGTCTACCTTGCTACCATTCTTTTAGCTAAAGGACGGCGACTGCTTACAGAAATTTCACCTCTGTCTTAAAGCTTCTAAGAAAGTGTATTATGGTCATACATGCAAGTTATAAATGTTAGAAAGACTAAGAAGGTGTTTTAAGGTTGGTACATGCAAGTTATGAGTGATAGAGGGTCTAAGAAAGTGTATTAAGGTGGATACATGCAAGTTAAGAATGTTAGAAGGTCTAAGAATGTGTTTTAAGATGGTGAATGCAAGTTACAAAGGCCACCATGTGTAAAAGGATGCTTTTTCTTCCTGTTGCTCCTGCTATTGTTGTATTAACTGTTCAGAGTATTGACACTGATCAATGGAGCTCCAGTTTCTTAATCTATGAAAACCATTCCACTATACAATCCTATCATAGTTCCAATATTTTAAATTTCCTTTAGTTTGTCTTTTTCTTAAAATGTCTCTCAGTGTACTAAAATTATATACATCCAGTCTTCTGGACAGACATCTATCATGATGTGTACTGATGCCAAAGTGAGCTTTTGCCTTCCTGCTCTATAGGAAGTTTCATCCTCCCATGTTACCATTTCACAGGCGTCAGAAAAGTTCCATAGGCTTCTGCCTTTCCTGAGCTTATCTCAAAGAGTATGTGTGCTCTTAACATAAAGTTCTTTTCCCAAGCCTCTACTATGCTGTATGTCTGCTGCCTTTTCCTACAATATGTTCATGTCTAGCAATGTGTATTACACTACAGATTTCAAACAATGATGATGATAACGTGTCTAAAATTTATCTCCCTTTAAGAACTTAGAAAGATTCGTGTACGCTACCAAAACACCTACCTCTCAGGTCAAGTGGAATCCAGATAAATGCTGCCAATCAACAGCCTAAGTTTCTCGCCTATCACCTATCTTAGAGGGTGGGATTCCTCTCCCTTTTCACTGGTTTTAGGACTCCCTTCTCCCTAACTACCCAATTGCCACCTTTCTGCACCCAACACCAGCTAGCAACCCCGGTCTACATGACTGTGGCTGTTTCTTCTTGCTAAACTACAACTAGGACTTTTTTCCCCCACCAGGTGAAACCACCATCACAGCTCTTTCTCTGACTCCACCGCCGCCACTGCCACAAAATCCTAGTACTGGGTAGGCTGTGTCCCTGGGCCAGCCATGCCGTGGAGCTGCCCTCTTTTGGTCACTGACCAGTGCTGGTGAGATGCTGAACAGCCTGTGCCTATTCTTTTTGAGTCACTGTCCATTTTTGAGCCCACCCTAATGGATTACTGGCTTCACCCTGCCCCCCATGAGAAACAGTCCATCTGCTGCTTCTCCAGGCTCCTCTGGGATGCCTTCTGAGAATTTCAAATCTCTATGCCCATATTAAGGGCTTCTAAGCTTACACACCTCTGCAACCAAACTTAGATCCAAAACTAAGCTGTTTTAATTATTGCCAGCAATCAGGTAAAATGGAAGGAAGCTCCCGGTATCCAGACCTTTTCTTTACTCTCCCATGTTCAAGCCTCTCGTAGGGCAAAATGGAAGGAAGTTCCTCATGTTCGAAATTTTTCTTTGCTCTCCCAAGATTTTCAAGCATTGTCAGCACTGTCTCTTTCCTTCTTTTCAAGCCTTTTCTCTTTGCTCCTCCAAGAGTTTCAAATGTATATCTAAAGGGAATTTTCTCTCTAACCTACTTTGTCTTCTGCCCACATATATGTTCCAATATCCTGCTAGACTGCCTACATCTGGGACATCGTCAAAGCAGCTACCCACAAGTGCTCCAGTGCAACCTCAGACATCCTCCTAACTGGACCTGCATTGCCCCTACCAGCCGCAGATGTTCTCAGACCGGAGACAACAAATACAACAGCCTGTTCTTCCATAACCTGACCAACATTCCAGCCTTTTGACCCACTGTCACTGCCCTACTGCCAGCAGGAAGTAGTTAAGATGATTGTTTCGCTTTTATCCATTTACAAAAGGATGAAATGCTGTGCTCCAGGCCTAGGATAAACAGCTCCAGGCTCTTCTAGCACTCCTCGCTCCCTATCTGCTGCAGGGCGTTGCTGACATACCCAACCCTCAACCTTGAACTTTCAAGGCAGAGCTTTCCCTCCACCCCCCCCTATGTAATCTGGACATTTTGTTGCTATTGCTTTTTCCAATGAACCTACATTTATATATTTTAACTTACCTATATAAAAACCAACCAATATTCCTCATTTTTTTAATTATAGAAAAAGGGAAGAATGTTAGAATTCTGCTTCAGTCTACCTACCTGTGATGTCATTGCCTAACTGCCATGGGGGCGTGGCCCTTCCCAGGGCCATATAAAAGGACAGACCTACCTCACCCCTCCCTCTCTTACCTCATATCTCTCCCCCTCACCTCTCCCATCTCACACACACACACCTCTTCCCCTCTCTTCCCTTCTCTTCCTTTCTCTGTCTCTGTTTCTCTGTCTCTCTCTGTCTCTGTCTCTGTCTCTCTCTCTCTCTCCTGCTCATTTAATAAACTTCATATCATCTAATATCTGGTATCTTAATATCTGATATCATCTTATCATTTTCTTATATTAAACATAAAGTGTGCACTGAAGATTTTGGAGGCCAGTGTCTGCTGATGTCCTGGTGCCTGGATTTTTATGGCTCTTCAGAGGTTTATCTCATCCTTGAAGATATTTTGGTCCCTGATTCCAATTGGTGTGGGCCACAAGCTCCTGGGGCCTTGCAGGTTACACTCAAGTGCTCAATTCTGATGTCAGCTCATTCTGAAGTTGGGGTGTTGAACAGGAGTGCTTCTGCCCTCCCCCGCCCATTTTTGAAATTTTGTACTCTGGTGTTCACTACAGTAGTGCCTTCCAGCTCAGAAGTCTCCCATCATCCCATAAAGAGTCCCCGAGAGACAGGGGCCTCTAGAATGGGTGATTTTGAGGTCTTTCCCTGTTTCTTTTTTCATCAGCCCTCCACACTGATGCAGCTCTTCCCACCTTCCCTTTACACTGTTGTCACAGCTGTCCTAATTGCAAAGAAACACAACCTATGGTGGGGATTTATTTGTTTGTTTTGTTTTGTGCTTTTCCTCACACCATGTTTTCTAGGGAGCAGCAGGAAAAACATACTTAAGTGCTTGGGAAGGTTGGGAGAATAACACTTGTAGACAGGGCAGAGGACTTTTAAGGCCACATGAGTTTGAATTCTGTTGCCTCCCAGCTATGGCTCTGACTCAATTGGGTTTCTGGGAAAAGTTCAAGAACTCACTCACCTCCAGGGGTGTGGCACTCCCCTGAAAAGAAAGCTGTATGGACAACGTTGCTAGCCTGAGACTCTTGGTTGGTACTAGCAAGAAGTACGGTAGGCTGGAGGCTTGAATGCAACAGCACCTACTCTCCCACATGGAGGGACAAAGGTCCCAGACTACAGCAAGGCTGTTGGAGGTGCCTTCCCATGTCACCCGGCATTTGTCCTTTGGTGGTAGCAGAGTTGGTACTCCTGTGACCCCACCACCCTTATATCTGCCCTGATTGTCACACACCCTCCACTCTGTGTGTCCTGGTGTCTTCTCTTCTAAAGGCTTGAGTCATGGGGCCTCAGACTTCCAGTGAAGTGCATTTCAACTGCAAAGGCCTTACTTTCCCTGAGGCCAGGTCCTGACAGCCTAGTGGCTATGACCTTGAAGGAGCTTTTTCAGGCCCCTCCACATAGCAATGAGGCAAGTTCTCATCGGAAGACAGAGAACTAGCAAACTAGTAACTAGTGAACGAGGGAGAAGGCCCAATACAAAACCTGGCTGTGACCATGAGACATGGCCGCTTGTGAGAACCACTCTTATTGGGAGGGACTCTATAGTCACTTGCTCTGGAATCTTCCTCTGGCCCACAATGACAAGGATCTCCAGAACAACCTTTCTACCTTCAGGACTCAAGACTTGTCCTTGTCACAGCTGAGACATTCCTGACTCCTGCTGGAGTGTGAGGGTGGGAGGAGCAGGAAAGACACTTTAGCTCATAGGCTTCCATGGGGACCAATGGGGACACCCATCCATGGGCGATGAGTGAGTCTCTAAGCCTCAAAGAAAGGGGCCTGGTCTCAGGACTAGGGACATGGACATCTAGTCTTGCTCTGCGGGCCTCTCCTGCCTCAACTCACCCCCCCCCCCATTAACCCACATGACACTGGGTGACCAAGAAGGGGACATTTGTTTGTCATTGAAGCATCAAAGCTGTACTCTACAAGGGAAGTAACACTTGGGGTGGGGGAACCTTGTACTCCTCCTGATAACAGACTTGGCTTGGGGGACACGGGCTGGCAGCCATGGCAACAAAAATGTTCCTGAATGCCACCCACACCATTCCCATAATCCTGTTGCCATGTGCCGGTTCCAAGTGTTTTCCTTTCTTCTGACAGGGAAGCTACGGTTTGGCAGTGCGCAGCAGGCTTGGGCCAATTAAGGCCTGGATCACGCACTATCACCCTGCATCAGCCACAATGGCTAAATGGCTGGCACAAAGCCCTACATAGCTTGGTATCCTCAATTGGGGGGGGAGTGTCCTGGGGTTCCTGCCCTGGTCCTTACAAACCCCATGCTCTGAGTCTGGTCATCTGGCTCTGTGGTAGTGGAAGCCAGGACCAGTTAGCAGGGTTTAGAATTTAATATGTCTGTGTCCAAACCTACTTTCAATGCCATCCCCAGGCCTGCCTCAGCCACTGTTATCATTGTCACCCTTTCTGCACTATGGGCCAGGAGCTGCTGACATCTGATCCCAAACTCTAGAACTGTATGACAGATGACCCCATGTGGTAGAGCCAGCCCAAGGCACTGCCACACAAAGCCACAGTGAGTGCTGCCTTTCTTACCAGGACTTCCTGCCATATAGATGTGTCTGCCTCCCCCTCAGACAGCTCATTTAGGACCCTAGAACCCTCAGGCATGCCCCTGTTCCTCAGCCTGCCATTGGCCCCGCCCCTCCACCTCGGCCCCGCCCCTCCACCTCCACCCCGCCCCTGCTGAGCGGCTCGCCTGCGCAGCCTTCCTGCTAGGATGCCCTCTGCCGTACTCCAATGTCCACTTGACTTCTCAAAAGAACACTGTGGGCAGAACTGTGTCCCCTGATCACACCTTCAATCCTGACCTCTGTACTTCTTCATCAAATAATGGTATGTCCCAATAATTAAACAGTGGGGTCCTATGTACAAGCTTGATGATATTTACAAGTAGGATGCCCATCAGCACACAATGAGGAGCCAAGAAAGAAAGAACAGGAGCCACATGTGGCCTAGAGCCAGTCAGTTTCCACACAACATCCCATCCAATGTCAAGCCTGCCCCCTTCCCATTCATTCCATCACTCAGTCATTCATCTAGTACTGGGTACCAAGCACTCGCTAGGACACATGCCTACTGAGCACTGAGCACAGCACAGGCTCTCTCAGGACCTATAGGCTTGGGAATGAGCAAGGACCACATAGAAGTTCCAGCCTCCCCGGGGCTGCCATCAACCAACCAAAGTACATCAGCACCATGGCTGTGGAGAGCCCTAAGTAAGGCCATGTTCCCAGGGATGCCAGAGGAGGCTTTGCTTATTTAGTTGCTTGTTTTGAGACAGCTCTCACTCTGTAGTCTGGGCCACCCTAGAAAACACTATGTAATCCTGAATTGCCTCAAACTGGTGGAGATCCTCCTGCATCAGGTTCTGGAATACAGGGATGACAGAGATAAGCTGCTATGTGTGACTTTAAATTAAAGCAGGGGTAGAGCCATGTGCTGCTGTACCGGAAGCATCCGGGGCAGCCACAGCAGGTGTGGTGACTTACCCACTATCCTAGACCAACACCAAACCCAGGAGCCCAGCCTCCATCTGTCCCTAGTGTCCTCAAGCAGAATCTTTACCTCCCTGTCCCACCACAGAATGGCCTGCCACCAAGCAGTCTCACTTCGAGTGTTGTTCATACCAAATGCACTGTCACTCCCTCTAGGGTGACAGCAGTTCAGGGCCCTGGTGATCTGCCTTCCAACTACCTTGAGTTTCCAATGTCTTCCAGTGTTATTCCTCAGGTTTCCCACAGTACAATGCTTAAGCTTCTGTCAGCTAGGATTCTAGAAGGTTCTGTGGGTATTCATTCTGTCTCTGAATGTTTGAACATGTTATTCTCTCCCCCATTGGACACTATGGGCTAAGCCGATGGTCTGGAGTGCCCCAGGTTGGGGCAGGCTCTCCCCAGCATGTAGCTCTTGATGACCCCTTCTGTGTTGGTGCTATTCCTTCAGGCATCATGCTCCTTTCTAGGCTGGGTCTCTGTTGGACACACACCCTACTTCCCTGCTCATCTCTTGTCCAGCTACGGACTCTTTACCATGGCACCTGGCTGTGGCCCCACTCCTTAGGTTCCCTTAGTAGAATTTGTATTTTTAGCCATTGTGTGCATGTCACTAAGGGTAACCTTTCTTTCCATATCTTAATACCATGACAATTAATTCATAACTATTGTCCAGACTGACAGCTGGTCGACCTCAAGGCTGGAGGAACACCCCCGCCAAGCTGTCCATCAAGGCTAGAGTGAAAACCATTCACACCACATGCCAGGGGCTCAGCACTGTGTTTGGTAAAGGGATCAAGGGCATTAATCTATAGTTGACAGAAGTGCTGGAATGTTTTCATGAGCATGTTGGCCCTACCCCCAGTGGGGAATGGAGTGTGCGATGGAGCTACGGAAGTTTGACTTGATTTGGCCAAGCCTAGCCAGTTCCCATCAAAGCTGGCACTGGAGTGTGGTGGCCTCACTGTGGGAGGCTAATGTTGACAGTAATGAGGTTCCCACACAAAACCAGTCTGTGCACAGCTCTGTTTAATGGTATGGTTTAATGGACCAGGCCACTACCCTGACACAAATTGGGCTGGGTAGGAAAGAACTCCTTTTCTCTTGGGTGGGTTCTCCTCCCTGCCCAGCCCTTCCTGAAGGATTATTCCAGAACGGGTTTGGTTTTAGCATGAGGCCAAGGTCCCTCGGTTCAGCTTCCTCTTGCCCTACCACACTTCCTCTCACCAGCTGGGAGGACTACAGGTGCTCCAGTGCCCTCATAACCAGAGAAGGATATGCCACCAGCTGGTGTGGCCTCTCCTACTTTATGTTTTCCTGACCAGGTCACTAGGCTGCCACTTCCTTCTGTAAGCCTGGCCTGAGTCTCCCCACCCTGTAGGTGGGAAGGTGCTCCTTTTAGTCAGCCTAAACCCTCACCTCTTGTCCTGAAACACACCCCAGGCCTGCTGTTCCCTATGTTCTGTGACTGTAGCAGTGAGCCCAAGGTGCTGGGGAACAGGAGCCAGAGAGCAAGCAGCTACAGCCTGCCTGGCCCACTCCAGGTCAGCCATAACCACCATTTTAAGCATGTTAAGGCCAAGAGGACAGTGGTGGCCCTCATGAGTTCATCAGCGGAGTTCTAGCAGTACTGGGACTTGATTGTAAAGATGAAAACTGGGGAACACAGAGGCCCTAAACCCTCACTGCAAAACATTGCACCCTCACAAAAAGGGGAAAGTTGTGAAAATGCTTTTTGTGACAGGAAGTATGCTGCCTGTACTGTGGCCATGAAGTAGAGGGGAAAAACAGAAAGACTCTACCTGATGCAGGAAACGGCCACCTGCCTCTTGCACCAAGCTCATCACTCCCTGCCTCACTGCTCCCTCTCTGGGATAGAACTTCACTTTGGTCCTGTACCTTACCAGCCTCCTTGCCCAAGATGCCTATAGCACCCACCTAGCTGAGGCTCAGGGAGGAGCAGTGAATGCTGGGAAGGCACTGAGTCCATATGATTTCACTACAAAGCATGTGAGTGGATGAGAGCACGGGCAGGTAGATGGGTAGGTAAATGGGCTTGTGGATGAAGGGATAATGAATAAATGATGTGTGGACGATTGGGTAATTGAGTGGATTATGAGGAGCGAGGAGATGGACGGACACACTGATGGGTGGTAAACAGATAGACAGCTAGGGAATGAATATGTTGACGGAGGAAGACACGCGGATGAGTAGAAAATAAGATGGACAGATAAGTGGATGGATGAGTAAGTGGGTGAATGAATGGAAAGACAAACAGGAAGGTGGATGAATAAATGTCTGGTGGACAAGTGAATGATTAGAAGATTGACAGATGGCTAATATACAGGCTTATGGATGTAGGGTGGAGGATGACTGGCTTGATGGGTGGATGAGTGGGTGGGTGGATGAGTGGGTGGGTGGATGAGTGGGTGGGTGGATGAGTGGGTGGGTGGGTGGGTGGATGAGTGGGTGGGTGGATGAGTGGGTGGGTGGATGAGTGGGTGGGTGGATGAGTGGGTGGGGAATGGGTAAGTGGATGTATTTGCAGAATGGGAAGTGGAGACTGGGTGAGGGTGGATGGGCAGACAGCTGGGAGGTTAGATGAGCGGATGACACGGGCAGTGTCAACTTTGCTGTGTGGCTCTGCTGTGGTGGTTTGAATTAGAATGTCCCCTATAGGACCATATGTTTGGATTCTTAGTCACCAAGGAGTGGCACTATTTGAGGAGGTGTGGCTTTGGTGGACTAGGTGTGGCCATGTTGGAGGAAGTTTATCACTGAGGGTGGGCTTAGAGGCTTCAAGAGCCCATGCCAGGCCCAGTCTAGTGTTCTCCCCCCTGTCCCCCCTCTCCTCCCTCTCCCCCCTCCCCCTCCCCCCTCTCCCTCCCTTACCCCCTCTCTCTCCCCTCTCCCCCTCCCCCCTCTCTCTCTCCTGCCTGTGGAACAGAACTCTCCATTACCCCCCCCCAGCACCACGCCTGACTGCACGCCACCACGCTCCCTGCAATGATGATAATGAATGAAACCCTGAAACTGCAGGCGCACTCCCAAGTAAATGCTTTCTCTTGTAAGAATTGCCTTGGTCATGGTGTGTCTTTACAGCAATGGAACAGTGACTAAGACACCTTGGATTCCCACTGGGCCTATTTCCTCGTTTAGCTTAAGAGGAGTCATTCCTCCCTTGCTCACCTGGCTATGAAGGTGGGACCTATTTGCTCTATGACCTCAGTACATCATGGTGACCTCTGACCCTCACTCCTTTTTCAAATGGCTGAATACCACGACCCACCAATAACAGTTGCCCCTCTCTTGTGACAGGCTCCCAGGGGACCACTGGCTGTGCCTGTATCTTCCGGCAGACATGGGGTAGGGGGAAGGGTGCAATGCCAGGCAGTTCTGTGGTAGGAAGGAGCTGAGTGCTTTGTAGGAATCTCAAGTCTCCACTGAGACCAGGGGTACTGTGCAGACAGGGGCCCCACTGCAACCTGACATTGTTGGAATCTCTGGGTGGGCTTAAGGCTCATTCATATGAGATCTTTTCAGGAGACAGTGTAAAGCCAGGACTGGGGAGAAGTGTGTGACTCACCAGTCTTGAGGCTGGAGGAGTGTGACGGAACACAGGTCTGAAAGCTGAGTGGGTCTTATTCAGTGGATCTAACACATCACTTCCCACTCTCCTGAACCCTCAGCTCAGAATCAGGCTATTCACTGAGGTCTTTCCCAGCAGCGAGCCCTGAGAGCGCCATTGCTGTGAGATTTGCTCCTGAGCTTTGGGCCTACCATGCAGACCCTGGGTCTGACTTGCATTATCGCCATCATCACCACCGCCCCCATCATTCTCTTCATCACTCTCATCAGCAGCATCACTCTCATCAGCAGCATCACTCTCATCAGCAGCATCCCCTTCACCTCCACTGCTACCACCATCATCATCATCCGCTGTCACCACCACTCCATCACTATAATCATCAACACCACCATTATTGTCACCATCATTGCTCTGCATGGAACACTCACTGTCAGATTCCACCCTTCTTATTTACAGGCAACACTCAATATACTGTCCCAACAACTTTTCAAGGGAGTGTTGGTTATTTCCTATCTCATGAATAAGTACATTGTAGTTCAGAGAAGTTGACTGACTTGTCCCAGGTCACACAGCGACTCTGTGGAAGAGCAAGGATTCCAACAGAGACAGCCCTAATATCATAGATGGGGCATTGAATTGGAAAGGTGACGTGCAGCATTCAGGCTCCAGCCCTGGCTGTCAGCGAACAGCCTGAGCTTTCTGCAATCCACTTACCTTACAACCCTGACTTGAGCTGCTGTCCCTGTGGGAGAGGCAGTGCTCAGGAGGACTAAGAACCTCAGCCCATGATGGACACAGATGTTGTGGCATAGCTGTGTGCCCACACTGGTGAATCTACAGATCTAGGGGGGTCAGACCTGGCTCCTGAAGCCAGGAGACTGGGACAGCCATGGGGAAAGCTAGACTTAAAACTAGTCTTGTCCCACTTGCTGTGCTGGGGCCATCTCTGGACCCACAGAACAAACACCCGCATGGTGGGAGGCACCAGGGACAGGCCCCTGATGCCACAGCAGCACGGGACTTAAGAGAATGTGAGGTGAAAGCCTCTACTTCAACAGTTGAGATCACAAGCTGGTGCTCTGTCCCCAGAGCATAGTCCTGGGTCCTGAGCTTGGGTCATGGGGTACTCTGGCCCAGACAGCCATGACAGGTCCCATCTAGGTGGGGCAGCTCTAGAGGACTCTCCAAAGAGGGTTCTGGAGTTGGACAGCATTGACCTTTCTGTTCTTTAGAGGCCTTATCTGAGGGTGGAGGAGCCCGAGTTGTGTTCTTGAGACATGGCCAAAGGACACAGCTGGGGACTCACCAGCCCCTGCAGCTGAGAACCATGCTTCAATATGACTGCATCTACCAGGTCTGCAGAAAGCACGCTAATGTCATTTCAAGTGCATGGCTGCTGCAAGGAGCTCGTTGCATTACCCTCTGTGAGTGGGACTGCGTACGCCTTCTCCCCTTTCAGTGTTTCCCGTATGTTCTACAGTGAAGATGTATGTTTATAGATGAACAAAATACAAACTTGAGAAGCACTTGCTCGTCTCGAGCACAGGGCCCCTGGGATGGCAGCTGCATTGAAATCAGCGGAAATGAGAAAACTCTAGCTCTGAGCTCCCTGAGGATGCTGCCATTCTACCCTCAGTCAGGATGGCAGAGGGAAGTCTGCGTGCTGGTGCCTGGGGAGACGTCACACCTTTCCCTGGCATCCTGGGGAAGCCAGAATGCCGCCAACTTTACACTGTGCAAGGGAAGGCAAGACTGGCATCACTCTGCTGCTTAAAAAGAGAGAAATGCTGGGTGAATAGAGTGACTGAGCTTAGAAGGTAAATACTGACATCCTGGTGATGGAAAGGCTACGAGTGGAAGAAAAGCCAAGTTCTACCTTTGGCCTTGCCCTGACACGAAGACACCCAAGCCCATTTACCAGGCCTCAGAGACCATAGTTGGGGTCCCATGGACCTGACACACAGCGAGAAGCTAATGACGGCCACTTCCCTGGTACTGACCCAGGGCTGTGTGCCTTTCTCACTCTGTTTCTATAGAGAGTGAGTGGCATGGTCAGACCTGACCGGGAACACTGGTCCATCATGTGCCTGGCTCTCAGCCAGAAGTAAAGCTGCAGGTAAGGCTGGGCCACTGCCATCCCCCTGCCTCCTGCTTCCCTGTCCCAGGCTAGCCCACTGGCTAGCCTCTCTGTCTCTCTGCTTTTGCTTAGCTTTTAACCTCTCTCCAACCCCAGAGAACATGGCCAGAGTACAATTTTGGGTACTCCTAAGAAAATGACACCCCACAGAGTGTGCACCTCACTCCAGGGTAGCCCACACCACCCATCATACTGCTGGATTACCAATCCACCTACATGACCCTCCTCTGACTCAAATACTCCAATGGCTCCTTTGAGCTAAGACTCAAGCCACCTTGAGCCCTACCACCCCAAATCAATGGGTATGCCCACCATCTTTCCAAACAGCCCCAGTCCCTCAGAACATAAGTGTTTTGGTTGTATCTTCTCGAATAGGGTGCATTTCCTTCTAGGGAACATCCCAAGATGATTGTCATGAAGTTCCCACCCATCCCAGCCCACAGAGGCGTCTCCGACTTCCTCAGCCGTGATGACTTCTCCATGGAGATTGGTCACCTTACAGAATTCTGATGCCAGCAGACAGTGAAGCTGTCTGCATCCATTTTTCTCATCTAGTCTGAAAAGTTCCAAACTGGGCAAACTTTTCCAGTTCACTGTGTCATCCCCGGTTCACTGAAACTCCCATGCGTCATTGATAAATGAGTTAACATTGGCTCAAAAACACTAAATAAGACACTAGACCCTCAGCCATGGCCCCATCCAGGCTCCCAGGTCTCCTGGGGGTGGGGATGCCTGCTGGAAGGTACTTCCTGCCTGTCTCCAGGCTTCCAGCGCAGCATGACTCCCCACGCTGCAGATTTCATGGCAGGCTGGTGAGCACGAGGCCCCCACAGAAAGATTAATCAGGCCATTTGTATGCACGCAGCGGCACTCCAGGGCAGTGAATGAGAACGAGAGCGTCTCCCCAGATCTGCCAAACTTTCCTTCTCACCATTTCTCAATTCAAGAAGCACAAATCACTGGCCTCGTTCCCCAAAGTTAAACAACAAATTGCTTTGCCAATCTCCAATATGGGGCTCCAGCCGGGTCAAAGTCTAAGTCCAGCCCATGGAGCTCATCCCTGAAACCCTTGGTTCCAAGAGCTCCCCAGAGATCCCAACATACACACACGCGCGCGTGCGCACGCACACACACACACACACACACACACAGGCACACATGCATGCACATAACTCACACAGGAAGCACCTACTGTGTGTTGGTGCCTCTTCTGTCAATCCCTGCTCAAAATATGTGATTTGAGCTCTAAAAGCCAAGTAACTGGTCCCTTGCCCAACATCATCTGCAGCCTACATCCTGCACTCAAATCTCTATTCCTCCCACAAGCCTATTTCCTTTGAATGACCAGGCTGTATGGTCCTTCCTAATGACTAAGGGACCAGGGCTTTGAAGCCCATGTTCCTACAGTCTTTCATTCAGAAAGATGCTCAGCCGTGATGTCAAGACTGAGTCATGAGGCTTCCTTGGCCAGCTGCTTGGCCACTATCTCTCAGTCCTGGGACATGTTTTGCCAATGATTCGGTTTCCTTATCTGTTTACTGGGTCACTGTCCCATTGCTATCCTGTAAGAACCACAGACCAACCCCAGGCACGGTGGTGTACACCTTTAATCCCAGCCCTTGGGAGGCAGAGGCAGGAGGATCACTGTGAGTTCGAGGCCAGCCTGATCTACAAAGTGAGTCCAGGACAGCCAAGGCTACACAGAGAAACCCTGTCTCAAAAAAAAATCAACAAACCAACCAACCAAACAAGAGAATAACAGACCAAAGGCTAGCACTCTCAGCCCCATACCACTCGGCAACACCCATCTTTCAATAATGATGCTTATCTTCTGCCCATTCTGTATAGGAAGAGGTCCTGGAACGCAGGACATTCACTCAGGACATCTCTGAGGGGTTGTCATGAAGATGGTGTGATGGGCAGTTAGACCCAGTGAGTGCCCACCACATGCACTAATGACCCATTCTACTCAACGGCTGCTCCAGGCAGACACAGGCATCCACCATGGCCTTTAACCACTGAGTGCCCCTCCATACCAGATCTGACACTGGATACAAAGTCTCCAAGACTCACAAGAAGTAGGTCTGAGAAGGTGGCAAAAGCAGGCGTATGGGTTTCAGGGACCTCTATGGTGCATAGGAAGACAGGATGTCAGAGTGTTGTTGCCAGCCCACTGCCCTCCAGGAAGAACGTAAGACAAAGGCTGGCATTCTTAGCCCTATACTCAACCACTGAAGCCAGACTCTATGTTACAACAGCTTTTGGCCCATTCTACAGGGGAAGAAACTGAGGCCAAAGAATCATGGCCCAGGCTGAATGTAGGCTTGCCATTGGCTGCTCCATCCCCCGCCCCCCGCCCCCACCTGCGATGGCTGTTTTGCATTGGTGGCCTGGCTGGACATCCAGAGTGTGAATTCAGAGAGGTTTAACTGAGGAGAGTCCAACTCTGAATGTGGGTGTGGGTGGTACCTTTCCACAGGCTGACATCCTATACTGAACAAAAAGGAGGAAGCGTGCTAAGCACCAGCCTTCATCTCCCTCTCTGTCTCTTGACTGCTGACACAGGGTGACGAGCTGTGTCACACTCCTGCCACCATGCCTTTGGACTGTATGTAGGCTCAAACTGTAGAGTCAAATCAACCCTTTTGTCCTCGTTGCTTGTTAGGCATCTGACCACAGCAAAGAGAGAAGTCTGATGACGTCCTTCCATCTTAGTTCCTGGAGCCCAGAGGGTGCAGAGACAGATGCAAACGCTCTCCATGGGTGCCCCTGGCATCTGTTTGTGTTCTCCCCCTCCTAGAAAGCTAACTTTTATTCCCCCGAGCCATGTACCTGGATGGGTGAGTATGCTGGGAGCCCATCAGATTCCAGCTGTGTCCAACTGTCACAAGAGACAGGAAAAAGAAGGCAGGCAGAGCAGCACTCCCAGAGGTTTCTCTGTTGTCCTGCGTGTGGGGAGCTCAGCCAGAACACATGGGCATGGTGCTCGATGCTGAGGCTATCAAAGTGTTCCTGGGTCCCATGGGTGAAGTCACAACACAGACTCAGAGGCACTGGACCTAAGCACCCTGCCTGGGGGTTGGGGGTCAGGGCTGAACCCTTGGGGGATGGCCACCAGCCATGAGAACAGAGGACAGGCACCATGCCCTGGGTGTGCTCCACAGCATCCCCAGCAAGGCCACAGTACGCAGTTACACTAGCATCCCATTTCCTCTTCCATCTCACCCTGTCACGACCATTCCTACTTTGAGACACCATGGCAGCCCCTAAGTTCCTGGAATATTGATCAGAGCCATTCAACATTTCTCCTGCTAATCATATAGCATTTGCAGTCATCACAAAGAGAAGGGTCTCTGTGACCAGTCTGGCAGCCTGGAAGTCAGCTGTGCTTTTGGCCACTACGAGGGGATGGGGGTGGGTCTGCATGAAGGAGCTGGAATGGAAGGAGCTGGCTGTGGCGGAGGGGGTCAGTGGCTTCCTGGTCCTCCCCCAGGGACTCCTCCCTAGCCCTTTTCACATTCTGATAGGAAGCAAGTCCCTCTTGAAGGGAGGGTAAACTCGAGGCAGTAATTATTTTATTAAGACTGGGAAACGATGAATAATTCAATTTGGGGAGAGAATGGTGCCACTGATTGAATGTTGCTTCCTTGAGCCTGACATCGCCTCTCGCTAATTTCCTTTGACATTTCTGGCAGGGCATCCTGAGGATGGTCCTGGAATACTTGAGATGTGCCTTCATCTTGGGCATTTCTGACCCCTTCAGGCTGGAGGAGGGAGAGGGGGGAGATCAAAGCCCTCGATGACAACGAGGTGCCTTCGCCAGCTTGCAACATGAAAAATTCAAACCTCAGGCTTGGCCGTGTGTGTTAAACACGCTGTTGTGGGGGTCGGAAGGCCACTGCAAGTTCATAACAGAGCCGCAGAAGCATATGTGAAAATACGAAGAGTTTCCTGGGTGACTATGGAAAACTGATCTCACGTTCCTGCCAGGATTAGGGAAGGCAGTGTGTTACCAGCTCTGAATTTCCAAGTCCCAGTGTACACAAGGCACCATCTAACTGCTCTACAGATGAAAGGCCGGCAAGCCCACAACTCCTCCCACAATGCTGGACACCACAAGAGGCCTGAGGTTGTGCATGGGAAGAGGTACCAGGGAGCCTCCCAAGCATCTTTCCACATATTAGAAGCATAGCAGGATCGTGGCCACTAATAGGGGAAATGTCATGTGTCACTGCAAGTCTTTCAGATACCTAGGCTTCAGATGGAATCCCAAGATTGTGAGGGGGATGGCACTCTCATGTCTGGACATCAGATGTTTACTCCCAAGGGTACACTGGTCACCAATAGGATGTGTTCCCATAAATCTTGTCCCTTATGTTGGGGCTGGGGACTAGCATGAGCACTGTGAGTCCCACCGAGTCCCTCTTCACAGTGGCTTAGCTTGGAGTCTGACCAGCACGGGACAAGTGAAGCACGGACTGGGTTGGAAATCATCTAAGTGCAGTTCACTCGTTTCCTTGCTGTGTCAGTCAGCTCTGGGTTTCTCTAAGAGGTGCCTGGTGAGCAGCTTATAGAGAGAAAAGGGTTGTGTAGCTCAGGTTTGGAGGCATTGGTCCACGATCCTGGCTTCACTTCAAGGCCTCTCAAGGGAGTAGAGAATGCCTCATGGTGGGAACAGGTGCCACAGTGAAGCAATTTACTGCTTGTTACAACAAAGAGATGAGGAAGAAGGGCTAGAAGCCCTTTCAGGGGTCCCCCTGACCCGAGGTCTTTCACTGGTCTCTGACACCTCCCACTGACTCATGGTTGAGAACCCAATCTTTAACATAGCCTGAACAGGGTTGCCAAGATCCCAGATATAGTCCCAGACAGCAGTGTCTATAAGGCCATCTCCATGATGCTGGTCAGCCACAGAGGCTACAGGTACCAGTCAGCCTGTGCCGTGATGGACTCACCCAAGTCTAGATGCAGGAGGACTTCCCTGAGTTTGAGGCTATACTAGACTGCGGGGATAGTACTAGGCCATTCAGGGCTGTGTAAGAAAGATGACTGAATAAATAAGTAATAAATAAATAAATAGAATTATAGGTGTTTGTCCAGTTTCTGCTTCCCCTGACAGCCTTTCTTGGGGAGCTAGCTAGGAGGCATGGAGGCTTTTGGTCCAGGTCGGGAGCAGTGGCTTGGTGAAGCCACCAGGAAGGTTACAGATTCCTGGAAACCTGAATGACACAGGCTTTAGAGCATGTCACATGACCAATCCCCTATGGCCTTCTGGACTGCACAGGAAGAGGACATGGAGATGGCTGTAGCATGGAGCTAGGCCATCCACAGCCAGCTGTGGAAGGTCACTACAGACACTTTTGGGTCCATGGACCCCAGGGCATAGCAGTCATCATGCCCCATATGACCATATCCTTCCCCAAGGACATGCATGCCCACATGAACACTGGCCATTGCCTCCAAGAAGTGGGGACAGGCAAGGGGAGGGGACAGGTAAAGGAGGGGGCAGGCCTGCTTTACAGGTAGAGGCAGAGACTGAGCCTCTGGCAGCTGGCCCCAGTTCACCTTGTGAATAGGAGGTTAACTGTACCTAGTTGCCCTGAGCTTCTGAAGGGGGCGGAGCCAGGGAAGGAGAGAAGAGACAGAGGAAGGAGGTAAAAAGGGAAGACGAGAGGAGGAAATCTCCCTGGTGTTACACAAGGGTGACCAGGTAGCCCAGGACTCAGAGGAGGAAGCCCTATGTGGGGCTCAGATGCTCCAGGAAGGTCTCTGAGATGCAGTCCCTCAGTAGCTCCACACACTAATGCATCCAGTGTGGGATGACCTGACTGCAACAGCAGAAAGCTGGGGTGTGGAGGACTGGCTCCCTCAGGAAGGAAGCTGTGAGGCCACCTGTGAGCAGGTCCTACAAGCCTGGGCAGCAGAGGGCAGTCTAAACACTTTAGACACAGACCACAGAGGCAGCAGAATTTGAGTACATGGGTCCAGAGACAGAGAGTAACAGTGTAAGGGGTGGGGGTAGACATAGCTGGCTTCGTGCTGTTTCTCTTTCCAAGAATCTACAACACATGTGCGGGAACACACACATCTGTCTAAACTTGGGGGTGGTGGGGTTCCATGTGTTAGTTCAGTCGTCTTTTTTTTTTTTTTTTTTTTTTTTCCGGTTTTTTGAGACAGAGTCTCTCTGTGTTAGCCTTGGCTCTCCTGAACTTGCTTTGTAGACCAGGCTGGCCTCAAACTCACAGAGATCCCCCTGCCTCTGCCTCCCAAATGCTGGGATTAAAGGCATGCACCATCATGCCCCGGCAGTTGAGTGTCTTTCTAATCACGGGATTTTGCTGGCACAACTGCACCTCCCACCTCCAGTCAAAAGCCAACAAGAGCGGGTTCCTGTCCTCAGGCTACTTCAGATGGCCCCTGAGTCTGAAGACCCCGACACTGGGATGTTCATGCTTTGAAGGCCATGTTGCCAATGTGTGAACGGGCTTTTTCATCTACAAAATGGGTCAACAGAGGCAATGCCTCGGGGCTCATCTAGAGCTGAGTGATCTCCAAAAAAAAGAGTGATGAGAAAGCACAGGCTTATGCGAGCTGTATCTTGCCAACATGATGAATAAAGAAGAGGGTGAACCACAGTAAGGTTGGGTCCCATGGCCTGGAGCTTGGTGACGTCCACCCCCAGCTGGGTGCACTGCCCTGCCTGGGACCACCCTTTTGTCAGGCCTCATGGGGACCTCAGAAGGGGCTCTCCAGGCAAAAGCCTCTGTCCTGCACCCTCCCCCACCCCAGGGCTGTCCAGCTGTTTCAGGCTCCCCTGCCAGTCTTCCAAAATAAAAACAGATCTCCTGGGAAGCATAGGAGAGAATGGAATGTTCCTGGCTTTTCTAAAAAGTTCTGTAGGCCCCAGGTGGATGGAACAGCGGAGCTGATCCAGGCCCTCTACCCCATCATCTGATTGCAATTAACTGCATCCCAGGTCCCACAGATGCATTGATGGCCTGGTGGGCCAGGTTTATGGCTCTGTCCCACAGCAACTACAGAGAGCAGGGAGGGATTCTTGGAGGCTGCATGTCACTAAGCTCCTGCCAGTAGACCCTGGGCAGAGGTGACTCTGTCGTCCCTCTGGGTACATTACCCTGGAACCCCAAGCCATGGCTACAGGAGTATAAACTGGGGTGCCTAGCAGACAGAAATCCAAAGTCGGAAAGCAGGCCAGCTAGCTTCAGTCTGAGTTCCTTCTGCCCTGACTAGGTACCCCAGCCATGACTACTGCTGTGGCTCAAAGTCAGATTCTAAGCTTGCCAGAGGGAACCAGGGTTAGGGTAGAAGGCCCTGTCCTTTGCCAGTGATGGATGGGATGGGACTTGGGGTGCGGGAACAACTCCCTCAGGTGGAACACCCACACTGTCTCCTAGGGTCCACAGAGTGACTGAGCTCTTCCCACAGTGATGACTGTCACACCTGTGTTTAGGATGTCTCCTCAGAGGGTCACTTTCTGCTCCCAAACTCAGCACCTTGTCTTAGGACTTTCAGGGGATCCCTCAAATAAGGGATACATGTGGACAGAGTGTCCAATGTGGGTCTATTCAGGGACAGAGATGGTACCCATCATCTCCAGCCGATGAGGAAAGCTCCCTCACCCCTGTGACCGGGGTGTGTCCTCCCCAGCCTGGTTCTACCTCCCAGCTAAACCCTGCATGCCAGGCCAGCACGCCTGTACCAGCCCCAGTGACTTCTTAGTACCCTTGAAGGAAGTCCTTGCTCTTCCAGATCCTGCTGGATGAAGAGCGGAGAGTGTGGTTAGGGCAGTGAGGTTTGGGCTTGCTTCCTTAGGACTAGGCCTGAGGTCATTTGATTGCCCATTGGTGGACCCCGGGCAGAGGGGGATGCTTTCCTTGTCCCCGAGACTGTCCTGGAGATCCAAGGCAACTTGACATACAGAGACCTTGAAGAGATCCCTTTGGGTAGGGTCTTCCTAGGTCTCAGCCTCATCATCACCCAACTACCTGAGTGCTCTACTCTCATCCTGGGCTAGAACATGCACTTGCCTTGCAACCTGCACAAGCAATCTTGAAGCATCCTTTGGTGGTCTCAGGGATCATTTGCTGTGACAGCCAGAGGAGGCTCTTAAAAAGAAGGCTAAAGACGAGGCTGCAGCCATGGGTAGCAGAGAACGGAGATGCTGCCGGGGTTGGAGGCCCTCTGTACACTGGAGCCCATTGCTTGCCTCAGCCTGGCTCCCTGCATCATATCCTCCCTATACCACCTGAAAGGGTGGAGCCACAGGCAGCCATACATCTCACCTCATGGGCAGCATGCAGGGGAGTTTGGATGCAGAAGCTCAGAAAGAACACCTTGGAAGAGCAGTGGGAGAGCTCTGAACGAATGGGGCATCCATAACAGCAAGCATCAGGGCTGTTCCCAAAGCTGGGGCAGATGCCCCCTTCCCAACATCCCTGGGCACTGTGTCACCTTGATCAGGGACACTCAGTTTCAGAATGAGGGGATTGGCCAACTCCTCGTGTGGGAGCTGCGTGTGGACTTTGGCTGACCCAGGAGAAGGCACAGGCTCTAAAGGAAGGCAGGGGACATAGGGCTAGCAGGAGGCTGAGATTAGCATGGCCCGTGGTGGGCCAGCCTTGCCCAGTAGTTTGGATGCTCAGGGTAATCTCCGCTGTCCCTTCTCTGCCTCTGCTCTCCATCCATCCACTCCTCAATCTGCTACCCACTCTCACTTCCTGTAAGGGAAATATAGCTGCACACCAAAACACAGAGGGGAGGATGAAAGAAGAGAAGGAAAGCAAGACAGAGAAAGAGAGGGAGGGAAAGAGGAAAGGGCAAACAGAGGGCACAAGAGAAAGACAAGAAGGAAAGAGCTGTGAGGCAGGCTTTGGCTCTTGGTCTAGGAGTGTGCTCCAGGCACCTGGCAAGCCAGTCTCACCCCTTGCCCTGCCCTAGGCCAGGGTGGAAGTTTAAATGGGCCATCTCGCCCATCCAGGGTGCTGTGCTTCCCAGGGAATTAAAACCTCAGGATTTCAAGGTGTGACCATGATTAAAAGGTATGTGAGAAGAGTAAGGCACATGTGAGAGGCTGGCTGAGGTCACATTCCAACTGAGAGAAAGGCTCCCAGTACCCCTGGCCCACTGCCTCTCTTGTTTCTGTCTCCCAGATAGTTTTATAGCAAGGCCAAGGTGCCCAGTCATGCTGTTCACAGACCTCTTCAAGGCCAATACACGCACTCCACTTCCTTACCCCTCTATATTACAGCCTCATGTTTCTCCTGGGCTCCCAGCCATCTCTGGCTCCTCCCCACATCACCCCTAGACATCCCTGACCTCAGATCCCAACTGTCAACAGAGACTGAGATCCCACACTTGTTCCTGGACCAGCTCCCTGCTGAGGCCTTACAACAAGGGGGCGGGGGTGGGATCCAGGCTGTTGTCCACATCATGCTGGTGTCCTGTCCTCACTTCCTGCCCTAGCCATTGTGCTTCTTCTGTGGCGGGGGGAAAGCTACCCTATGGTGCAAACCTGTGCTTACCCCTCCTTCCTTTCCACTGCCCACAGCATGGCACCATTCTCTGTGCTCCCCCATCCTCCTCCACACCACACCCTGAGCAGACACCTGCTCTCCCTTGGGTGATGCAATGACACCCAGGACAGGTGTGCCTGCCTAGGTTCCTCCTCCTCACTGTTTTCTCCATAGCGCGGGTTAAACGCTTGGTGCTGTCTCAAATGCTTTCTCTCCTGTCCCAAATTTAAACCGTCAATCAGCAAATCCAACTGCCAGCAGATTTGGAATTCAAGGTCACCACCCAGTCCCACTGCTTGCTGGCTTTTCCAGCTGCCACCCTTGCCTGGAGCTGATCCCCACAAATGTCTTCTCAGATCATATCGCTGCTCTGCTCTCTGCAATGTCCTCCCCCCACCTCACTTCCCTCAAAGGTTCAACCAGAGTCCTTGGTATGTTGTCCTTTTAATTCTAGTTCCCCCTGCTCCTTCCCCCACGCACTCTGCTTCCTTGCCATGCCTGCATCACCTGCCTCAGGACTTTTGTACATGCCAGCCTCCCTGCTTAGTACATAATCAGATTTCCTCCTGGCTTTCTCCCACGCCTTCTCCGGAGTCCTCACCCAAAAACTGCCAAGTCACCAAGGCCATTTCCGACCATACACGGGACTCTCCCGATCCCCTTGCAAAGTGTAGGATTGCTCTCTGCTCCCTTCCCACTCGCCTCCCCCCACCCACTATCACACTTACTAGGTTTGTTGCTTAATTTTCACTCCTTTCCCCTGGAGTAAAGTCTCAGGAGCTTGGATTGCCATCTATCTAGTTAACTCAAGTATCCACAGCACCCAGAATAGCACTCGGTGCAGCATCGATACCCAGTAAATAACAGCTGAATGCACACAGTAGAACAGCCAAACCCCACAAGGCCCAGCTTCAGCTCTAAGGCCTGCATGGGAAGAGGAACCCTGCCCACTGGCCCAGCTCCTCCCTCCACCTGGGAGATGCTGACCTACTTATCCTGGGGGAGATCTTTCTGTCTCCCCCAGTTCTTAGGGGCAAGGTGGGCCTGAAGGCTCCTCAGATCTGAGAGATCTGGAGCTGCCCAGAGGTAGCCTCTAAACACTGCAGAAGTCTGTGGGCATGCTGGGAGGACTAGAGCTCCGAGGAAGACAGCATGGCTAGTACATAAGGGTAATTAATCAGTATAATTAGTATTGAGAACCTGGGCTTGTCCCATCCACATGGAAGGACAGAGAGAGAGACAGACAGACAGACAGACACACACACACACACACACACAGACATATAAGGGCTTGGGCTCTAGCCACCATGGGGCCTGAAAGTCCTCCAGGTCCTAAGTCAGGGGCTGCTATAACCCCTACACTTTAACAGTCATGACGGCCTTCTGGGTATTCAGAGTCTATGTGTGGCTCACAGGGTTACCAATAGCAGAGGCTCAGGCCTGAAGTCTCTTTGTCTGAGTCTTGGCTTTTTGGGCCTGTACAGCCTAGGGAGCCACAGCACCAAATGTTCAGGAGGACCTGCAGGCAAAGAAGAGGTTTCTAAACACCCAGGCACTGTGATCCCGGGGGTGGGTGGGGGTGGGTCTCAGCAACTTACAGGCCTCTGAACAAGCTTTCTACCACAGTGCCTTGTCCCCAGGCTTCCCGGAACCAGGAACAATCCAAGTCATAGCGCATGATTAGGAGCAAGGTAAACCAGAGCCCAGAACACAGCTGTCATGGGTTGATGTATGGCCCCAGAGTCCCCAGAGTATGCTGAACTACACCCCCTGGCATCTGTGGCATGATCTCTTTGGACCTCAGGTCTTCACAGAAGAACATAGCTGAGGTTATTCTCCACGGGGACTCTAAATCTATGACTGGGCTTTTTTGAGAAGGGGTAAACAAACATAGGAATAAAGATGAAAGCCTGTTTCTGACAGGGGCCAAGATGGGTGGCCAGTCACAAGTTCAGCCAACATCTACAGAGGTCCCCGCAAGAGCCTGGACAGGTCCGAATCTGGCCTTGGAACTGGGAGGATGAGCTGTTCTTTTCTTAACCAAACCATACTTGCCTTCAGGTTGCAGTAACCAGTCAGGCAGCTGCAGGAACCCCGGTACCTTCCTTCTAGGCGGGTTCCAGCCTCTGTTCTGTGGTTGGTAAGCCAGGAGGGGTGCAGAATCCAAGATCTCTTAGCCTGGTGGTTCCAGTGGAGGGGTCAGAAGCCAGAACCAACTTGACCTCTCAGCATGCTTCCCTTACCCGTTATCCCTCAAGACCCAAGGGACCTATGGGGGAGGGGCAAGGATCCTGTATGCCGACCATCTCTGAGTTGGTAGACAGTAAGTAAGGCTCTGTAGAAACACAGGTCCAGCTCTGCCTGGGCTGAGAAATAATGAGACTCCAACTGACTTGCTCACTAAAGGCTCTCAAAGGCCAGGATCCCTCTGTTCCATTCAGTCTGCCCTTTGCTTGCCCAACTCCACCCCCAGGTTCCTTGTCCTCCCCAACCCCACCTCACCACATCCCACAGGCTAAGTCATGGATGGGCACTTGCAAAGGAAATCAGACTGTGGTCTCAGCCTCCCCTGACCCCCTACCTGGTGCTCTCTTCCAGACACCCTATCCTCCAGAGACATGCTAAAGAGTTTCACCCCTGCATTTGACTCCTCTGAGTCAGACTGACAGCTTGATGGTGAGCCAGCCTCTCTGTCCCCTCCTTGCTGCTATATAAACAGCATGTGACCCCCCACCCAGTCCCACATCCTTACTACAGAACATATAGTGTCCCTCCTGAAGGCTTTCTCCAGGAAGTCCTATCTACACTGACCCCACATGGCCTCCTGCCATGTCCCCACTTTCACCCTGCTTAGCAGGGCAGATCCTGTTGTGTTTGCTCATCAGTACTCTGAGTCCAAGCATGCCGTCCATGCTTCCTCCATCTTCCTCCCACTTGAAGCCCGGCTCACAGGGGACTGCAAAATACATGTGAAATAAGTGACTGGTGAATCTCTCCCTCCTGGCCCACCCATGGCTGGACAGTGGTGATCGAATCTTGGGAAGGGGACAGGAGAGTCACCCAGACAGACCCAGGAAGAACAGAAGTAAGCAGAGAGACAGCAGAGTACCACATTGCACGACAGAGGTACAGTGGGGCAGGGGGACCATGTGGTCTGGGACCCACATTCTGGAAGAAGATAGGCTGCACTAGGCAGGTAGCAGCAGCATCTACCCCCAGAGCAGAGTGGGAGTGCCAGGTGACCAAGCTGTACAGGCCTTCTCCCTCCTTACCTCACTGCATGGAGGCCAATGGTGATGACACCAAGGCAGTGAGAGGCTGAAGAGCACACAGAGTGTGAGAGTCAGTGCATCTTGCCACATATGTAGCCACACTTAGCTTAGCTTGTGCTAGGATGCTCTTTACTCATCAAATGACAAGAAAGTTCCCACCTCCTCCCACGGAGATGAAGCAGTCAAGCCCCCTTCTGCTTCCTCCCTGGCCCAGCATCCAGGTCAGGGAATCATCCACAACATGGTCCCCAGCCACCTGCCTACATGCATCCACAACCAAACGAGAAAAGTCTTTACTTGGGAACAAATGCTGCTCTAATAGCTCTGGGATTTCTAAAACCCTCAACAACAGCAACAGAGTGTTAAACTGCAGGGGGTAAGTGAGCATTTGTTCATCATCTCTGAAGGGCTGAAATCAGAGACACAAGAAGTGACAGGCACCAGCAGTGATGGGCGGTGACAGCAAGTGCAGCCATTTCAGAACAGCTCAGGAGGGCTGGCACTCCGCAGAGAGGAGCCTTGGCACACACCCTATAGAAACCTGCAAGGCCCACATCCTGCTACCAAGAATGCTCAGAGTGCCAGGGGACCAGCAACCCCACGCCTGAAGTCAGAAATGTCAGCCCACAGTGGATACACAGATTACGATAGGACCACACTGTGGGCATGACCCTGCAAGGGAACTAACTGCGGACAGTGGTGAAGGCAGCACAGACAGATATTATAATGTGGAGGGAAGAACATAGTGGTATGTTTGACTGCATGGACATAGCACTGGAAATGAGTCCATGGTAGGAAACATTGACAAAGCTGAGCAACTGATGCAAGCAAGGCTTGTGCATCCTGACTTACAGAGGCATGTGTGTTGGCTGGCATTCAATGACCTGCCCACTTAAGATGTGTGCACTTCCTGTGTATAAATTCCTCTTCAGAAGAATAAAGCCCACCGTCAACAGATACAGAATCCTAGTTAGTAGGCTTTGCGTTTCACGGTGGAGTGGGCTAGTGCTTCTGCAACTAAATTTTAAAATGTATTTGGATTCAGAAATGAGAGTGAATAGATACATTAAAAATAATAAGAGCTAGGCTTCTTACGGTTAGGCAAGGGAGGACAGCTGGATTGCAGTCTGCTGCATGGAAGTAGGTATATGAGCAAATGGGCTCAAAAATGGGTGCATGTGCAGGTGGATGGATGAATGGATAGATGGGTGGGTGGATGAATGGATGGGTGGATGGAAGGAGGGAGGGATGGACAAATGGATAGATGGATAGGTGAGTGGATGGATGGATGGATAGATGGATAGGTGGATGGATGGATGGTTGGATGGATGGATGGATGGATGGTTGGATGGATGGATGGATGGATGGATGGATGGTTGGATGGATGGATGGATGGATGGATGGATGGATGGATGGATGGATGGATGAACACATGAGTGTTTGAGTGAGTAGATGGGATGATACATGGATAGAAGGGTTGGTGTATTAGGTGGATGGATGGATGGATGGAGATATAGGAGGATGGATGGATATGTCACATGCGTTTACATGCACACAAGCACTTACTACTTTATGATCTCTGGTTCCACAAGCACATATTTCCCCCTCCACCTTCATCCTTTTTCCTCACCAATAAGAAGTAGACTGTTGTTATTTTGTGTCATTGGGGGATGGAAATGACAGTGGCAAAGCAGGCTTACCTGGATTCCAGATACGGGTTCTAAACATTTTCCTTGGAGGAAAAGCAGAATTTAGGGCTGGCTGAGGAAAGAAAAAACCAAACTGAGCCTGGATTGGTGTCATGGTTAGATATGAGGGGCTCAAGTGAACATGAGGACAAGTGGAAGAGGCACAGGACAGCTCCATGTGCAGCACATGTCAAGACTGGAGCCACTTGGGCATCAAACCAACCAGCAATGGCAGTGGATTAATACTCACAAACAATAGTTCAAAAATCACAATAAACCAGGTTTATGGACAGCAAAAATAAAATCAAAAGCCACAAGTCTTTCTTTCAAGGAAAAAAGAAAAGATGGAGAAAGCAGAAGGGTTGAGGAGAGGGGAGGAAGCTTTTCCTGTACATAAAAACAACCAGTTTCAAGTGCCTCTAGGTCTGATGTCCTGAGAGGACCCAGAGCCATGCAAAAGGATGCCACTCTAGGACCTTGCTGGACCAGTCAAGAAGTATCACCTTGCCTGACAAGGTAACCAACCTATGCCCCAGTGTGACAAAAGACAAGGCCAGGCTACTAGGGCTCCAGGCAGACGTGAGCAAGGCAGCGTGTGAAGTGCGTGCATTATGTGACTAGGGTAGGCCTGGGAGATAAGCTGCCTGAACAGGCCATCTCTGGCACCTGGAACGCCTGGACTTGGGTGTAGGGTGGATAACAGTACCGTGTCAACACTGCAGCTCTTGGTTTTGATAAATGCACTGCGGTCATGAGAGAGAATGCCCTCATTCTTAGGAATGATACACGGAAGAAATGGGCAAAAGGACACAATGCCTTCGCCCACAGCCTCCCACAGCAGTTGTGACACACTGCATGCAATTATCTATGCGCATGGACAGACAGGCATATAGCTAGCAGACAGATGATAGATGGGACAGATAGATGGATGGATGAGTGGATGTTTAGAAAAGACATACTGAAAACTGGATGAGCAAATGGATAGACAGATGGTACATGTGTGGATAACTGGATGGACAAATAGATACATAATTGGATGGATGGATGGATGGATGGATGGATGGATGGATGGATGGAAAATGGATAGGTGACTGGATGAATATATGAATGGACAAGTAAATAAACAGGTAAACAGAGAATTGGCTAAATGGATAGAAGGATGGATGGATAGATGAATGGACAAGTGAATCAGAAGACAGATAATTGGATAGATGGATGAATGGACAGATGTATGTATGCATGCATGTATGTATGTATGTATGATGTATGTATGTATGCATGAATGTATCTGTGTAGAAAAATGGGTGTATGGGTAGATGACAGATGAATAGAAAGATAATTAGGCAGATGAATGGATAGATGGACAGATGGATAGATGAGTGGATAGGTGGGCAGATGGATGTGTGGGTAGATGGATGGATGGATGGATGGATGGATGCATGGATGGATAAGAAGAAAATAAGGTGTAGACAGAATAAACAAATGTTACCAGTATTCCTGGGAAGGCATGGACATTCTCTGAACTATTTTTGCCACTGTCTTCTAAATCAGAGAGTGTATTAAAACCAAATATAACAGAGTCCTTAAGCCTAGAGTATTTCCTGAGTCCACACTTACACTAGTGAGGTGATTTGGGTTGGTGTCCTTGACAGCCTGTGGATAGTGCTGCCCACCAGAGACCCTGAAGTACTGGGACTTTCAGCTATTCCTCACCCATGACTCTGGGCAAGGGGCAGTGCTCTTAAATGAGACTTTCCGATTCTTGGCTGGAGAACCCAGAGATGGGCTGGAGGACTACATTCCCAGATAGAGCACAGAGATTCCATGCCCCACCCTTCTCTTGTTGTTGGCACCTTCTCCTGGTGATTCCTGAGCTGGGTCCTGAAGGATACACTGGTCATCACCAGCACAGAGCCTTCCTGGGTTCTGTGAACCTCCCTGAGAGCAACTGAGCTTGAAGAGGCCTATAAGAACTCCCAATATGGAGCTGGAGAGATGGCTCAGAGGTTAAGAGTACTGTCTACTCTTCCAAAGGTCCTGAGTTCAATTCCCAGCAACCACATGGTGGCTCACAATCATCTGTAATGAGATCTGGTGCCCTCTTCTGGTATGCATGCATGCATGCAAAAACACTGTGTATATATGAAAAATTAATTAATTAAAAAAAAAAAGAACTCCCACTACAGAGACGCAGGTGGAGAGGACTTAGCCAGTGTATAGTCTGAACCCCTAAGGCAGGATCTCATGGACCCTCGGGGGGTTGGCATCAAAACTGAGTCAAATGGCAGGTCACACATTTGGCAAACAGAGTTGATTGTAGGCTTGGAAAAAAAAATGCCTGAGCATCAAAAACAAAGTGAGTAGGTGTTCCATAAACAGCAACCGGGTAAGGTGCTGGGGGTGAGTCAGCCGGGCCTGCCCAGGCAGCTCTAGATAAGAGCACTTTGTCTTGAGCCCCACCTCTGTGTACAGCTGGTCCTGCAGCTAAGAGAACCCAACCTCCTCACTTCACCAAGCCTGTTTCCTCCCCTGGCCCAAAGGAAGGAGAGCACTGGGCAGTCATTTAAAGGGCCCAGGGAACCTCATTCCACATTCTCTCTGTAGCCCAGCCCCCTAGAAAGAGGGCAACAGGAGGCACCATCTGCATTCTTTGCAAAGCTGTTGCAAAGGTAGCTGGGATACCTGCCCCACATAACTGGGAAGTGGATTCCCCTGGTCACCCAGAGCCCAAGAGTCTGAGGCACAGATACCCATGTGTGGGACTCACACTGCTAAGGCATGCAGGGTTTCCACAGAGCCTCCGGGGTCCCTGCTCTGACCACTCCTCTGGGAGAGGTGAGCTGTATGTCAACTGTAACATATGAGTCTGGCTCCAGAATCCTCCACAGAATCAACAGGATGAGGCTCTGGTCACCTGTGTGTTTGCCTGGCGCCAACGCTCTTGCCTAATGTCTATTTCCAAAACTACAGAAGATAACAAATGACCTAACAGCGAAACAGAACCCTTTTGTATATGCAAGCCTCAGCAAACATCATGTGCATCTGCCAGGGAACAGCATGGCATGTGGCCTCTTCTATAGACGTCTCCAGAGGGAAAGGCTCTGCGTGCCAGCAGCCTTCACACAGGCATTGTGGGGTCAACAGTCCACTCAGCCCCTGAACAGTAGGCCTTAGGATCAGAGCCTGTATCAGGCACATAGCCATGAGGACCAGTTAGAAATAAGTCACCCTATATATTCAGTTCTTCCAACTCTGGTGTGACACAGAATAGAAAGCTTCATTCCCAAAGAAGCTAGACTTTGAAAATAGTCATTATTCTGGGATGGGGGAGAAGGAGGTATTCCCTAAAGGTGGAAAGGCCAAGAGGGTAGAAGCTAGAGAGGATGGTGCCAGCACCCAGGCAGGTGGAGCTCTGAGTCAGGCTGAGGAGGAGCAGGAGGCGGGCACCTTGCTGAGCAGGCCAGACAGGCCAGCAAGTTTTATAGCAACAGCCAAACAGAGGCAGCAGCCAGTGGAACTACAGGCATTATGCTGTGTGCTCTGATTCTCTTGTCTGGTCTCCTTGGGGCCACCATGGCCAGCCCCATCTCGGGCCCCCAGGAGTGTGCCAAGGGCTCAGGAGTATGGTGTCAGGACCTACAGGCAGCTACAAGGTGTCAGGCCGTGAGGTACTGCCAGAATGCTGTCTGGAACAAGCCCACATCCAGGTCCCTGGCCTGCGGTGTGTGCCAGGATGTGGCTGCCGCTGCTGGTAATGGGATGAATCCAGATGCTACAGAGTCGGACATTTTGGCAACAGTAATGAAGACCTGTGAGTGGCTTCCGAGCCAGGAGTCTTCAGCTAAGTGTAAGTGGATGGTGGACAACTACAGCTCAGATGTCCTGGGAATGCTCAGCAGAACCTCAGGCACTGCCCTGGCTCCGGTATGTACTGCACTCACCCTCTGTGAGACACTACAGAGGCACCTAGGCACAGCCACTTCTGAGAGTTCGCTAACTCCAGAGGACGCAACTGAGGTGATAGCTCCATTCTTATCCAATGGGGCCCTGAGTTTCCACCCACCACAGATGCCCGGGGGTGCCGTGTGCCATGACTGTGTCCAGCTGATCTCCCGGCTCCAGGACACCCTAGAGTCTAACTTGACCTTGGCAGAGGTAACTGTCCAGAATCAGTGTGAGTCCCTAGGGCCTGGCCTGGCTGACCTCTGCAAGAACTACCTCCACCAGCAATTTGTCCCTGCTAAGCAAGCGCTGCAGGCTCTGCCCCCACAGGAGGTCTGCAGGAAGGGGGGCTTCTGTGAGGAACAGAGAGAGCCTGCCCACCGGCTGGCTCAAGTGGCCGCTGTGGACGGAGTCCCCTCTCTGGAGCTGGAATTGCCGCGGAAGAATGAGATGCAGATGCAGTTGGGCCTGACCTGTGATGTGTGTTTGAATGTAATCCAGGAGATGGACAAGTGGCTCAAGACCAACAGCACAGAAGCTCTCATCACCCACACCCTGGAGCGAGTGTGCTCCATAATGCCCAGTTCTCTGGTCCAGCAGTGCGTCACCCTGGTGGACTCCTACAGCCCCAGCTTGGTGGAGCTCGTGAGCAGAGTCACCCCAGAGAAAGTGTGCGACACCATCGGGCTGTGTCGTAGCAAAAGGCAGGCAAGGTCCATCTCCAAGGCTGAGGCAACCACACCATCCCTGCTGATGGATGAGGAAAACCAGGGCACCTTCTGCCAGGGATGCAAAAGGCTGCTGGACGTGTCTTCCCAGAATCTGGACCGCAAGAGCACCAAGCGGGACATCCTGAATGCCTTCAAAGGTGGCTGCCGAATCCTGCCATTGCCTTACCTGCTGCAGTGCCACCGTTTCGTCGCGGAGTATGAACCCGTGCTCCTAGACAGCCTCAGGTTCATGATGGACCCCACAGACCTGTGCAAGAAGATGGGGGCCTGTCACGGCCCCAAGGATCCACTGATAGGCACGGATCAGTGCGTCATGGGCCCCAGCTTTTGGTGCAAGAGCCAAGAGGCTGCCGAGATGTGTGATGCCTTGGAGCACTGCCAGCGCCTTGTGTGGAAAAAGCCAGGCAACAAAAACAACAAGCAGCCATGACTGTGTCCAACAGAACCCAAAGCCTGCCAGGGCTGACCCCCACCCACCTGCAGGCTTCGGCCTCGCAAGAGGACCCTATGAGGTGGGTACTATCCTGTCCTCATGTCATAGATGGAAAAAAACTGAGGCTCTGATTAGGGAATTGCAGCAGAGCAGAGCTGACATCCAAAGCCATGCTCTCCTGATGCTGGGCAGCTTTCTCTCTGTCTCTGCCCTTATCAAAGTCTTTTACAAGCAGAAGGTCCCCCTCCACCCCTGCCACAAGCAGGAAGTCCTCCTCACCCCTGCCCCAGTAAGCCACCCTCTCCTGCCATGCTGTGATGCTGATGGCCTGGAGAAATCTGTCAGTGGCCTCCCATGCAGGGTGAGCACCCAGCTCTGAGCCAAAGCAATTGCAGGAGGGTCAGGTAGGTAAGGGTAGGGTAGAGGGGACTGTCATTAGTCAGGCCAGTGGTCCTTATCAATAGTGATGGGTGGAGGTTGGGTGTTCTCAAGCTGGGATCTCTCAGCTGGATCCCAGTGGTTCAGCTGGGACATGAGTGGCTCTGGACTTCTCTGGGGGAGGGGCGGCCGGGTCATTGGCCACCATCCACAAGAGACATTTATAGGACTCCTGTCCATATCTTGTCCCACCAAGAGGATTCTGTCTTCTCACACAGACTCCAGGCACCCTTGTGCTAAGCATTCTGAGGTGTACTTAAAATCAGGAGAATAAGCCCCATTGGGTGAGCCCTGGGGAAGGCCCTGAGGGGTGTAGAATGGCTGTAACAGGAGCAGCAGCTAGAGCTCCACCATAGTGAGCAGGCCCTTTATCGGCTGAGCCTCAGTTTTCTAATCTGTAGACTGGGAGGATCGTGCCTGCCTCATAGGGACGTTGAGACAATTCTTGCAGATAGCCTCAAGTTCCTTCACTTAGAGGCTGGCACCCACTGACCTACCAGGATCAGGAAAACCTTTCTTGGGAGTCGATAGGGTCTCTGGGGGAGTCTGACCAAGCAAGTGTTATATAAATCATGATGCTTTCTGCAAATGATGTCTGCTGTTCTTATTCTGAGGGAAAAAGCATGGCCTCTGGGGCTGCAAAATCTCCCCCCACCCCGCAGCCTCCCATGGCAGTTCCTCCAGTGGGAAGCTTCCCTTGGCGGAACCAGCCTGTCTTAGGTACCCGTGGCCTACCTTTCGTGTGTGCCCCCCTCAGTGACAACCTGTGGGAGTTATGTCTGCCTAGGCCTCAAGTCCAGCATAAGATCTGCATGCAGTACACGCTCAAACATCTGTGACATGTGCCCCTGAGTTCCTGTGCAGAGTTCAGCATTGCCTAGGTGGGGGGTGAGACTGGCTTGGCCTAGTTGGCCAGCAGTGTGAGTGGGTGCTCTCTCCCGAGGGCCACACCTGGGTTCTTAGGCAACTGTTTTGAGATGGGCCATCATCCAGGGACATGGATGCAATTAGCCAGAATTTCCTGAGTCCTGCCTGTGTGCTGGCACTGTCAGCTGAACAGGCCTGGGCCCACACCAGTCAGCCCCGAGCAAGATGGGGAAAGAGTGAGGTACAAACTGCCCACTGTGACCCATGCACACACAGATGGGGCCTTGTGGATCAAGCTATACGTCAGGCCCCACAGCACAGCTTGAGGTCATTAGAGTCACCACTTGAAGCCCAAATATCTCCCCAGGAGCTCTGAGCGGAGTGGAGGCCCCTCCTTTGTCCTAGCAGTGAGCCCAAGGGACACTTGCTAACACTTGTATGTGACGTGCCACAGCTTTCCTGCCCTGACATATCCATAGAGACATCACCAGCTATATAAGTCTGGCCTACCAGAGGCCAGGAGGTGGTAAGTGCCATGTCTTCTGTCTGCAAACCCATTCCACTGCCTCCAACCCAGAGCTACAGTGGCAACAGGCAGAGTGGGGCCTCTCCTTATCCCTTAAACCCCCAGGCCTGGAACCAGCTGCTTCCTCAGACCCCTGATCGAATATGTCCCCATATAGCCATGGTCCATAGAACACACCTGACAAGAGCCCCACAGGCCCACTGCCCACTGTGGCTGGCAGGGCACAGGTTCCCCATGCCCAGTCACAAGGACTCCACTTGACCCACACTCTCGAATATTTACCCATCCTGCACCTTGTGGCTGATGGCAGTGGGCCAAGAAGAGGGGTGGGCACTAGGGGTCACAGCAGAAACTTCCATCAGACCCATGAATTCACCCAGTGGCTAGGAATGGCAGCTCAGCAGAGGGACAAGGACCGACAGGACAGCCTTGGACGCTGCTTGCTTCACAAGGCACCTTGAGAGAGCAGCTGTCCTCAGCATACCAACGGGTGGGACAGATTCTGCCTATGAGTGGGGGAAGCAGGACGCGAAGTACACGATGGAGAGAGGAGGGGGCACCACATGGCCTGCTTAAGATGGGAGCAGGGGCTCTGTCAGGCTGCTCAGGTAGACAGGTGCCAGAAACTTCTACCACACATGGGGGTCCATCAGATGCCACCACCAGACCGAATCTAGACAGGTAGCTCAGCTTGCTTTGGGATCTGACTGGGACTCTGCTCGGGACTGGGGCGGGGAGGGATGGGGGGGTCCACGGCTTCCAAATTCCCTGCATCGGGGTTTGAAAGGTATAGGGTTAAAGGGTTTGGCAACTGGTTCATTTGCTTAAAAACATCCCTCGGAATGGCAGGGACAGTCGCAAATATGGACCCGATGGAGATAGGTTTCCCCCATGCCACAACCCAAGAGAGATGTCCTTGTGAGAACAATGCACTGAGCCACTGTTGATCCTTTCAATGTCCCCCCACTGGAGCTGGAATGTCAGGCTGTACCTGAGAGATCTTCACATGCCCCTATGCTAAGGGCTCCAAAAAGCAAGTCTAAAGTCTTTCCTTTTTCTTTGCAAGTAACTGAACCAGACTCCAGGCACTTCTAGAAAATCCAGAGAGCAGCCTGTACGGCAAGTCCCTTCCAAAGCAGGGACAAGAGACAAGGGAACACCCCACTGTTGCCCACTTCCTCTACTCCTTGCTTTAGCTCATTTTCTACAATGGCAGTATTCATATTTTCCTGCCAGAAAGTGGCATCTACATGCTTTGAAGACATGGAGCCCAAGGACACACACCTGACAGTCACCCTCCAAAAGGATATTTGGGCAAAAAGGTCCCTTCCAGATCTGGGTGGGTAGGCAGCCTGGACAGCAAGGCCACAGAGTCATTCCAGGCTCTGACCTATCTGTTCACCCACTTCCCAGTGCTAGCCAGCTCCCAGATTCCACTGTGTGTACCCTGAGTCTAGGGGGGAAAAATCAGCAGGCCCTCACCTCAGGAGCCCCTTCAAGGATGGCATAGCTGAGGCAGCAGCCTTCTCAGCAGTCAGTGCTAAATGGCAACCAAACACCACAGTGCAGGGACTCAGAGTGGGCAGTGAGACAGGCTTTCTGGAAACCACAGCACATCCCATCCTCCTATGCCCCAGGGGAAGGACCTTTCTGTCCTTGCAAATGAATGGAACCATGATTTGAGGGTTTCAGTTTCCTGTCCATCACTGAAAAGGTGGGAGCAAGTGGAGTCATGTGAGAGCAAGTGGGAGCAGTGTCAAACTTGGTTCTCTCGTGTTCCACAACCCAGCCCAAAAGGGATGTACTTGTGAGAACCCTGAGCCACTGCTGATCCTTCCAGTGTCACCAATGGAGCTGGCACCTCAGGCGGCACCTGTGACAGTCTCATATGCCTCTCTGCTGAAGGCGCCATAAACCACCAGGCTAAAGTTGTCTACTGGCAGGAGCAAACATGCCCATAGGTTGAGCTAGGCCCCTCCACCAGCTCTTAACGAAGGGACATGGCCTGGGCATCTCAACACCCACATGCAACTGGGAAGCCTGTAAGGTCTCCACCAAAGTGGGAGGGACTAGACACACTTGCGCTTCTCACCTGGGAGGGTGGCGGACTCACAACTTAAGCCGCTTATATAGGACAATGGGCACAGTTTCAGAAACCAGGGGAAAGTCACATCACTTCTAAACCAGTTTCTCAGGGTGGCAATTCCTAGGCCAGGAGAGAGAGAGAGAGAGAGAGAGAGAGAGAGAGAGAGAGAGAGAGAGAGAGAAGCCCCAATGAGAGCAGAAAGAGAGAGTGGCCTTGTGATAGGCAGGATTATTTGGCACCTGGATCTAGGGATTCCCATCACAAGAGGGAAGTCATTTGGAACACTACCCAAGACTACCCAGGCCAACCCACCCCCTGGGACTCTGGAGGCTGCTGTCATGTCACAGTGATTAGGATCAGGTGTTTGGGGGACACAGCCAACCTGAACACCTGCTGGAGGCTAAGTTGGCCAAATGTAATGCTGGCATCTGAAGGGATGAAGCAAGCCCCGGGGAAGGGCCCACGCAGGACTGAATTCCAGAAGCCACACCTGAACCAGAACATCTAGGTTCCCCAGTTCCCTGGGTGGGACCCAATGGGTGGCAACAAGGTTCTTAAAGCTGCCTCCACACAGGACAGCTCCCATGCCGGATTCCCAGAAGCTTCTACAGAGATCTCATGGCCTCCATTCCCTCAAGCCCAGTACTGGTCTCAACACACGCCAGATGGGTGGCCCTCCACAGGTAACTGGGGGGTGCACCCACAGTGACAACATGGCGGGAAGGCTCACAGGATCTTGAGAGCAGACTGCCTATCTCAGTGCCTGTGTGTGACAGCTATGTCCCCTGCCCTGTTGACCCCTGCTAAGACTCTTCTAGGTAAAGCCACATGATTACAGGAGTCCGGCGTGAGCTGCCGTAGGTACCATGCCTGAGAGCTGCGTACCGGCAGAGATGGCCACTCCTGTCACTAGCAGTGGTTGTAGCGAACACAGTGGGAAAGTATAAGCAAGCCACTAGATCTTTGCCAATGGCCCTTTCCTCATTCAGCACAGAGGATTGCATACATCCAGGTTCCATAGCTCTGAGATCAGGATTAACATCCAGGAAGGGCAAAGGCATGAAGTCAACAGAGCTCAGAGGACTTCTGGGGACGATGACTCCCAGGCCCAGTATGAATGAGGCAGAAAAAGAACCCCATAAGTCTCCCTGGTCAGACAATCCACTTCTTGGGGCTTTCTGCAGGGGAATGGGGAGCCAGAGACTCAGACTGACAGAATATCCAAAGCCAGGCACCCAGAGAGAACAATGCTGTTTCCCAGTTCAGTACCTCGGCGTCCATCACCACCCATGCATGGCTGCTGAGGGACACACAAGGGTTAGGGAGGGTGGCAAGCCAGGAGATCAGAGCTCTGGAGAAAAGCTGGAAATGGTCCGTTTGCTCTGTGGGAACAGCCTTCCGACCACTGCGCACAGATCCAGAAGCTCCTACGAAATTCCAGGACTCCAGAGCCCTAAACGGCAGAGCACCACTGCGCTCACAGAGCTGTGGAGGCAGGATGAAGGCAACACCTCTAACCTGTTCTGTATCTGGGAACAGGCCTTGAGAGCTTGAAGCTGGCCACGGAAAGGGGATCCAGTGTTGACACTGGCCAATACTACACACTAAGGGTTCAGTTGGAGGATACTACTTTTCTAGGCAGCCTGGCTCTCATATGCTCAGAAACACCCTACTGCTCCTAAGGCCCTGAGACATGAGAGAGCACCACACTCTGAGGGAATCATGGGATGGCTAGGCTTCCTGAGTGTTGTTATCCCAAGCCAGGCACTGAGTGAACGTGAAGACCAGGCCATCCAAACAGAATAGGCCACACCAGCATCTCGGGTTGAAGATGAAACAAGTGTTCCATTGCTCTGCTCTCAACCAGTGGGGGGCTGGGAGGGGGAGATCTCTATACAACTGGGAAAGAGTGGCACAGTCCAATAGGCTATACTGGGCCAGCAGCCCTAAAAGCACAGGGGTGGTAATGGGGGTTTGGGGTTCACTCAAGCCTGCCACTTAACATACAAGGCAGATGAACCACACACAAAGAAATAATGCCAACAACGGCATCTGAAAAGGAAAATGAAAAAAAAAAAAAAAAAAAAAGAAAAAAGAAAAAGAAAAGGAAAATGACATTAAAGCAATGTCAAAATAGTATGAAAATCTTAAGTATTGTATGTAAATCCCAGGAGACCATAAGAAACTCAGTGTAGAGAAAACACGGGCGACAGCATCTCACGAGAGAGATGCTTCAGGCAGTCTGTGAGCAGCTCTGGGGAGGCCGCTCTGCTGGACGCTGGCGTGTTAGACAGGTTGGAGGGCTCAGGCCAAGAGCTGAGCTGGGGGCATAGATAGGGTTTGGAGGGGCAGGGGAGGTGGGCTGGCTAGCGTGAGAGAGGACATGGCTTTGGATGACTGGTCAGAACAGGAGGTTGAGAGTCCTAGGGGATGTGTCCAAGGGCCACGTGGACCTTTGAGTGTGATGGAAGCCAGGGATCAGTTCCAAGCTGGGCAGAATGAAGGGTTCTCCCTTTCTTTGGAAGGTGGCCTTAGAGATAAGATGGGAGCATGGGGATTTTGTCATGGCCAGGGCAGGTGTCCTGGTGGAACTAGCTGGGGCTGGACAGGAAGGTCCAGAACAGAGAGCCACCAGCACAGGCTGATGGCTGAGATGTGGGACAGATGGGAGTCTGCACACGCCAGAGGAAATGTGACCCAGCCCCAGGTGTGATAAGTGGAACCCAGCAGAGAAGTGGCTATTGCTGCACCCCAGTGTAGGTGGGGATTCTCAGCACCAATGGGCGAAGACTTCCACGGGTCCCACAGTCAGTCCACATGCACCCTGCTTTTCACATGGGTGAGCATACAGATTTGATCTCCTCCTCCAGCTCTCCACAAACATGTGTGCCGACTTCAGTCCACACAGGCTGGCTGGGTTCCCATGTCCCTCCCCTAGGCAGCCATCCCTAGACCAATGATTGACAAAAGCAGACAGAAAAGGGGTTTCCAGGCCAAGGCAGGATTCCCAGCTTCACAGCAAATGTGTCACTTTACAGCCCAACAGGGCACATATAGGAAGGAAAAGGTCCAGGTCACGAGGTCTTCATAGAGGGATGAAGGGGGTACCAGTCCTAAGGCAAGTAGAGGGATACAGGACAATGGGGAGACTGGTTCCCCCAGCCTGACAAAGGCCCACCTTGAATAGATGGACAATGCACTATACACACAGTGGCGGGAGGGGGGGGGCAGGAGTAGCAGAAAGTGACATGGGTTTGGCTGGACCTATCTACTGTCTTGTGATGTGTCCTCTAAAATACATGTGTTGAGGGCATGATAGAGACCCCTGAGGGCATCAGTGGCTTTGTAAGAAGAGCAATCCATTCATGCAGCTGTTCTGCCTTGACATGGAAGGCTGGTGTCAGGAGCCATGTAGTACATGGCTCTTATTGGAGGAGCATGTGTTGGCCCTTCAGCCTCCAGAGCTCTGAGCTAAATAAACCTCTGTGCTTTGTAACTTACATAGTGTCAGGTGCTTTGTTATAGCAGCAGAAAACATGCTGAGACACTGCTGGTCAGTACCGTCATGCTCACTACTTGACCAAAAAGGAGTAAGGGGTCAGGAGGGCAGCCAGACATCAAGGTGTCCTCTACTGCCTTCCTCTCCAACAAGTGACCTTCCAGATCCTGCTCTCTGGGTATAGGAAACACTAAGATTCCCTCAGTCTAAGGGGAAGGTCAAAGAGTAGGAAGGACAGGACATAGCAGCTGTTTCCACAGGGGATGGGAACATGGTGACAAGAAATGGTGGCAGAGGTTCTGGATCCCTTGGGGGCCAAGACTGTTGGCCCAGTCACTTGTAAGCCCCAGCACCTAGTGGAAAGCAATGTTCGGCTTGTCATTTTGGAGGTACATGCCACCTTACAGAGGGGTCCACAAGACCTGGACACCTGATGCCTGGGCCCCATCACTGTAAGGAGCAGGTGTTTCTCAGAGAAAGATGAGGCATGGCGTCCGAAGCACTGGAGCCAGGCACAGGCCTATCCAGTCTACATCCATTAACTGGACCCCAAACCAAGGCCAAAGAGCCATCCTCTTTCCACTGACTTGGGTTCAAGAGACAACTAACAGCTCCCCCAAGGGCACATGGCTAATAAGAAGTAGAGTCAGGACTCGGCCTCAGATCCTCAGTCTGAGAGCCTGGGCTCTGGCTGCCTAGAGGAGATGGAGGGCCATGGGTGAACTCCCCGAAACATGTGTGATAAACTGGGCAGGTGGTATGAGGTGAGACTGTTGCCTCTGATTCCACAAGCCTACCGCTCTCCACAGGCCTCTAGCCAGCAGTCCCACTGGGGACCCAAGTAGAATTTTAAATCAAAATGCAGCATGGATGAGGAAGGCGCTGAGCGGCAGAGCCGGCCTGTGTAAAAGAGAACCAGGACCGGGGCCAGAGAAGACTCCTCCACAGAGGGAAACAAAGCCAAACAGGAGTGATGGCAACCATCTGCTGGCGAAACATTTCAAAGTGCTATGTAGCCCCCTGCCGTCCTCGGGATGGTGGGCGCAGAGGCAGCAGGTGGCTCAGTGCCAAGCCTGTGAACTACTTAAGCTTCATGTGGCATCACACATACCACGCAGGCCTGGCAGGTGGTGAATCCTGAATTCCAACACCTTCCCTGCGGTGCCTCTGCTGGGAGTTTATCTGGTGAGCGGGTTCTAAGCTACAAGGCAATGGGCTTAGCAGAGCGAGGAAGGGTGTGGGAACAGGTCTACAGAAGATCAGAGCCGCAGTCCGAGCCGCACTTGAGCATCAGCTTCCTGTGATCCATGACACCTGTCTCTGGTCAGCCAAGGGAGAACTTGAATTCCTCCAAGCCATTGACCTGTTTCGTCAACAAAATCACAGCCTGGGCCACTTTTTCTAAGTTGATCTTCGGTATTAGGGCCGGTGCTTAGCCAGGCCTTGTGCATCAGAGGTCATGGGACCCTAAGGGATGGGGACTGTCACTGTGGCTCTGTGCAGACAGGAATGTGGGCACTGAGGGAGAGATCTTTCCAGTGCTCTACAATCAGTCCATGGAGCATCCTACTGTATAACCTGGGTCTACTGACCCTAATGTGCACAGTGCCGTTATGGCCAGGTTCTATCAGGTATAGCCGGGTGCTCACAGCAAGTCCATCCTGAGGTGCACAGTTTCTGATCCCCCCTTGTATTAAAGCAGACATGTGGCCAAGGCTGGGGCAAAGGAGCAAGGCCTCCCATGAGTTGTCCTTCCTGTGTTCTGCATGGTGGGGTGAGTGCTTTTCATCCTGCCAAGCAAGCCTGCCTTCAGCCAAGAGACAGCCATGCCAGGAAGGAGGCAGGACCCGCAGGCATCTTCTTGTCTAACTGGCTCTTCAGTTTCCCAGATCCCCAGATGCATCAACAGCAGCCTTGACAAACCCACCACATGCTCAGACACACTGTTATCCCAGCACCCCAAACCCCACCATGCAGAACATCTACACTCGGGCACATATCCTAAGCATACTCCAAGATGCAGGGTGATGTATGCTCGGGGGCGGGTGCCACAAGCCTTTACATTTCACCTTAGTGAAAACTGAAAGGGACTCAGATGTCTAAAACTGAGAACATGGTTAAATAAATAATACCTTCTTTAGATCAGGGTATATTATACGGCCATTAAAAATAGCGGCTGTGAAAACACGCCGGAGCGTAAGAAAATGTTTAATACATCATCCCTTCGGGATTCAACATTTATAAAACATGTATATATTTGCATCTTAAAAAGCCCAGAGAGAATATTCATCTCAGATATTAATAGTTTTAATCTCATGGGGTGGGACTAACATAGGGATTGCTTTTACGCCTCATCTATTTTATAGTTTTCAAAAGTTCTGTGATGATCATGAGTTATATTTAGCAGGGATTTTTTTTTTTTGATGGAGAGTTTTCTAGAGAGAAATCTGTCAACACCCAAGCCAAGGTTATCCTAAATGATCATAGCCCAACCTGGTGTCCTGTGCAAAGGAGCAGAGAGGCCTGGGTGCTGAAAGCCAGGTTACACCTCATGGGTGTTATTCAGCTCAGCAGATCCACTTCTGGTCTGAGATTCTGCTGAAACAGGGAACACGGGAAGACCAGATCCTAGGAGGCAGAAGATCACGACCCAGGGAACATGTGGCAGGCTGTCACCTGGGCCATGGAGAGCTAGAGGAAGCACGTGACCACTTAGAGTAAGATGTGGGACTGGGAAGGGCTTCTGGGGAGGAAACAGGCGGGAAGGAGGCCCCCAACCTAGGGGTAGGGCATGATGGTGGCAGCGCAACTCCAGAGAGGAGGTCTCAATGTTCAAGGAGGGTTAGGGCTCAGCACAGGCCCAAGACTCAGATCACCAGGACCCTCTCCACCAGTACTGTCTTCTAGTCTCAAAAGAGCATCTGAGATAGTTATTGTCATGTTACCCTAGAAGGTGGGGCTTGTCTTCCTGGGTCAGTTGCTATCACAGTAGGAAAGAAGCCATGGCCCTTGCAAACATCCAGGAAGGCAACTCCAAGCAAACATTGCCATGGCGTGTTTTAGACCTGCAGGCCAGCTTTCTCCTGAGAGCTTCTTTCAATACATGGAGTGGCCACACCACAGGCTAATCACCATTCTATGGTGGCCATTCCAACCCACCAGACCTGGGTCAAATATTGGAATTCTAGAGGATGAGGAATGGAGGAAAGATAGGCAGTCCCAAAGCCAAGATGAAGACCGTGAAAATGAGTGAGGGGTCAGGTCCTACTAAGAGGCTATGCCACAGGCCTGGCCATTACCCACAAGAGCCAAGGCTGCCCTCAGTATTTCACAGCAACGTAGTTTAGGGTAACTGAAGAATTGGGGGCTGCATAAACTTGACAGAGGATAGCAGGAGGGCCATCAGGAAGGATAAAGAGGAACTGGGCTGGCCACTGCACAAGCAGAGTCATCCTTGGAGAGAAGACCGTTTTCTTCCAGGATGTCCTTCATGTTGGCTACCCTCTCCAGTGGAGTGGTATGTCTGGAGCTTCCCTGCTTTTCTAAGTCTCATGACAGTGAGGACTATACCACACTGTCATGGGTGGTTTCTTCATCTGTATTCCTCTACACTTAGAGTCTGGGGCGCCACTTATGGTTTACTCTAACCGAAAGTCTAGATGAATAGATGGCAGAGAGTAGATGAATGGATGAATGAGGAAGGGATGGGTGGGTGGCTGGGTGGATGATGGATGGATTCATGGATAGTTATATGTAGGTGTATATGATGATGAAAAATTATAAATAGATTAGCTTAATGATGGATGGGCGGATGGAGGATGAAGGATGAATAAATGATGAATGTAACGGATGATGGGTGGATGGATGGTGGATAGACTGTAGATATTGGGTGGTGAATAAACAGGTGGGTAGATGGACAAGTGAAATGTGTATGTATAGGTAGATGGATGGTTGGATAGATGGTGAGTGGGTAATGATAGATTAATGGTGGGTGGGTACAGAACTAATAAATGATGGCTGAATGGGTAATGGGAATAGGTGGATGATGATGGAAGGATAGATGGATATTTGATGATAATGAGTGGGTGAATGGATAGACAGATAAATGGATGATGGCTGAGTGAATGGATAGGCAAATTGAAAGAGGGTGAATAATGAATTGATACTGTCATAGTTACTTCCTTGTTGCTGTGATGAAACACACTTAAAAAGCAACTTAAGGGAGAAAGGGCTTATTTTGGCTTACAGTTCCAGAGGGGCAGTGTCTCCATAATGGTGGAGATGGCATTGCAACAGGCGAGGAAGGGCAGAGAACATGCAGGCCAATAGGGGGCATTTCACATTCAAACCACAGCAGATGGATGGTTGAGAGAGCGGAAGGGAGGATGGATGAATAGAGAACAATGGTAAACCAACAGTTTGGTACTGGATGCATGGATGATGGACAGCTAAGCAAGCACATGGGTGGATGGATAGCTGTATGGAAGGATGAATGAGGAAATAGATTGGCGAATGGGTGATAGATGGGTAGAGATATGACAGAGAGGGGATGAATGGAGAGGTAAGAGGGATGGAGAAACAAAGGTAGAGGAAGAGGACAGATGGAAGGAAGGAAGGGAGGGAGGGAGAGAAGGAGGGAGGAGAGGGGCTTGTTTGAGTTTAACTCAGCTCCCTGTAGGAGCTGATGAGAAGCCATTTACTGAGGCCACGAGGGAAACAGAAGGGATCTCTGACCCCTAGACAATTCACAAGTGTTACAGACACTATCAGAACGTCGGTGCTTTAAGACCTAACTGTAGTGAGGTAAAAACACTCTTAGGAGAGATAGCTTTGCAGGTATTGAGCATAGGGCCTGGGCCAGTGATGAGGAGACATTTTTAGAGGAAATGCATCTTGACAGTTGGGGTCCTGGGGATGGCTTGGTCCCCTCTCAAGGAGAGGGGTTAGGAAAGACATAAGCAATTTGGCAGTAGCAGAGGGATACACAAGTGCATATGTAGGAAAACCCCATAGAGGAGGCTTGCCTGTGACCATGGGGAGGTACATGCCACCTCAGGAGGGCACTGAGTCACAGCCCTGAATACAAACAGGCAAAGTCTAACGATGTCAAGGATATGCAGGGGAGAGCCACCCCACTGACAAGCTGGTAAGAGGAAGAGAAAAGACAGCAGTCGGCCCTGCCCCCTACCCTATACCTGCCTGGAGAGATTGTCACCCACTCCACTCCCACCCCCACCCCTCTGAACGTGACTCCCAGGCCTGCTGCTGCCCTGAGGCAGCAAACCCTCTAGGCATCCGAACCACCGTCTCATGATGGAGAATACACACACCAGAGAGGATCCACGGGAAACATGGGAAAATTACCAGAACATAAATCAAATACCCAAAGCAGGATGATGCCGTTCATATCAATTTTTAAAACAAGCTCAGTCTTTGGATGTCTGATTACAGAGAGACACACACATTGTCTTGAACCAATATAAACTGTGATTTATATGTTGTTGCGTGTGTTTAAATTTCTGCTTTATAGGTAAGCTATAAAACAAACTGGAATGGTCCACCCCAAGCTCAAGATGGAGATTTCTTCCAGGTAGACACTGGGCGGGGGAGGGGGCGCAGCAGAAGGGCAAAGGGTGAGATTTAGCTGAATCTGTTGTTTTAAGGAAGCATTTTACAGCTACAGTTCATAGAGGCTGAGCGCAGTGAGGCTCTGCCAGGAGGAATAATGATACCCTGGATCCCACTACTTACCTGTGGTATACCTGCCCTTCACCCCCTGGCTCCAGTAATCACGGGACATCAGACTAAGTACAATAGAGGTGGACTGGGAAGAACTGATGGGGCGTTTAGTGTGCACTAGCCCGCCTCTGCCGTCAGTCCTAGGGCTGGTGTCTTACCGCATTCTGCACTTTTCTCTATATGTCAAAGATTCCATAATTAAAGAGAAGCCAGGAGAAAGGGAATCCTCTCTACCCCCTAACAAAAGGGACAGATTCCACCCAAGCCATTCTGAGAGGCAGCCTGGATCACCCCACTCCAAAGCTGCAGGGGCTGCTCCTGGCTGCCCCATTGGCAGGCACCAAGGTCAGATATACCTGTGGGATGCCACGGAGGTGGCTCTGGTACAGAGTCCTCTGGATGTTGGAAGTGTGCCCCTAATTCTAACTCACCTTGCTCAATAGCCATCCTCAGTGTAGCCTCCTGGAGGCTGTAACCCAGGATGGAGGACAGGAGTGGGAAGGTTTGTTGTGGTCAGCTTTCTCTTGTCTTAGAACGTGCCCTGCTTCCTTTCCTTGGTTGACAGCATCAGAACCCACTGTGCTCTCGGCTTCCCCTATAGTGACCTCATAAGCACAAAGAATCTCCAATGTCTCAGCAGTGTTCTCCTAAAATCACGTTCTCACTATCAGCCAGCCAGCCATCCACTCAGCCACACACATGCATCTGCCCTTCTGTCTGCCCTTCTATCCACTCATCAACCCCCCTACACAGCTGTCATTTCATCCAGCGAGCCACATACATGCACACACATGCACACATACACTCATCTACATGCCATCTATTCACATGCCCCCTTCATTAGTTCCCCCATCTGTCCACTGACCCGTGTGTTCAAGCCCAACATGCATCATTACACCCCAACCATATGGACTTGACAGGTCTCTGTACTCACAACTTGTGGTCTAGTAGTGGCAGAAGCAATATAAGCAAGGACACGCAGAAACTTCAATGAGAGAGGTGACAAAGAACCTTAATGGGGGCCGGGGTGGGGTGGGGCACTATACACTGAGTGGCAGGGGAGCTCCTTAGGGAAAGCTGTGTGCTGAACTGAATGAGGATAGATAGAGTCAGAAGTGAGGGGCAGCGCTAAGTGCATGCCAGACAGGACATAGCATATACACAGAAACCGAGATGGACAGAGTCCGGAATGACCAGATACTATCAACGGCCTGCTTAGCAGTGCAGAGGCTTCCGGGGGGGAGGGCAGACCCAGAACTATCAGGCGTGTTGTCCTATGGACAGGCAGCATCCGTATTTTCTAGCGCTTGTTTAGAATGCAGCCTAAGATCCCACCTCAGAACCTGGCATCCAGATCTGCCTTTCACCTGGATTCTGAGTCCTGGGCAGAGAAGCAAGGCTTAGCTAGTTTCTCTACTCCGGGCACATTCACTGGGGTAAAACAGCGCCCCCAGGTGGCCAACATTGGTTCTTGAAGGACCTGAGAGAGATGAGTGCCAAGTATAAAGACCCGCAGTTATGTGGGAAGCCATTAGGAAAGCAAGCTTTAAAGGGCGGGGGGGGGGGGGGGCGAGACAAAAGGCTAAGAACATGAACCCTAGGCACAGAGACTGTGCAGGGCCTCCTGAGAGGCTGATCTTTAGTGTGTTTCAGGGGACAGATTTGTCCATAGGGCTGGCCCAATTTTAACACTCAGAACCGCAAGTCCTGAGACCCATTCCTCTTCCAACAGTCACTCACTGCTGACCGGCCCTGTGCCTTGCTTCAGGGTGGGTATGGGCATGGGCATGAGCATGAGCATGGGCATGAGGGACTCTGGAAGCTAGGATCGCCCTAGCAACACTCTCCCAGAGGGTAGGGCAGGGTAGGGCAGATAGCTGTCACAAAGCACTTCTCTAAGAACGTCTCCTTATCTCATGTTACTGCTCTATTGCGGAGTAGATGCAAATATCACACAAACCCTCCAGAGACCAGGAGCACCAGTGCAGGCACAGGGGTGCGGGCAGAGGGTTGGTATGACAGGTGTGGGCCATGAGGAGGGACTGCGTCCATCAACAGCACCACAGTGTGTTTTTCAAGTCCCTGGGCTTTTCTGGTAAAGGGTGGTTGGTGATACAATAGCCAGCTGGGGAGGGCAGCAGGGATCTGGCTGTGGATGAAGAGGGACAGAAGAGTGTGTCTGGGGGACCAGTGGCCACTTAGGAAACCCAATACAGATGGCACCTCAGAGCTTAATAATGGGCCGTGCAATGGGCTGAGTGGTAGCTCTCTCAAAGACATGTCCGTCCATGGCCTAAACCACATGAATTGAGGGGTCTTTACAGAGGTAGCTCAGTTAAGACACAACATCCCACAGCATCTTCCCAGGCCCTGAGTCCAGCAGCCATCATCTGAAAAAGGAGCACACAGCCAGACAGTCACATGAAAAGAGGCAGGGGACAGAAGCAATAACTCAGTCAGAAAAGTACCTGCTGCGCAACCTGGAGAACGTGAGTTCAATGCCCAGAACCCACATGTTTAAAAAAGCAGGCACTGGGGCGACACACTTCTAATCCTAGAGCTGGGGAGGTGAAGATAGGAGGTTCCCGGGGCTTGCTGATCTGCCAGCTTAGCCCACGGGGCCAGCTCCAGGCCAGGGAGAGATCCGGCCTTAACACAACACAGCAGCACTAAGCATGATGGTGGCACATGCCTTTAATCCCAGCACTTGGGAGGCCAAGGCCGGCAGATCACTGTGAGTTTGAGGCCAGCCTGGTCTGCAGAGCGAGTCCAGGACAGCCAGGGCTACATAGAGAAACCCTGTCTCAAAACAAACAAATAAATAAAAACTATAGCAGCAACAACAAAAGTGAATGGCTTCAAAGGAGCAGCACCAAAGGTTGATCTCTGGCTCCCAAGGGCATATGTGCATAGGTGCATATACACCTGTACAGTGCATACCTTTATGCATATGTACCTGTGCAGTGTATACCCACATACATACATATGTACCCGCACCCACGTGCACCCACGTATATACATATGAACACACATAGGCAAAGACTCAATGACTCAGCCACCAGGGGCTGGCAGGAACATGCTGGGCCTCTCTTCCTAGTCTTCAGAGGAAGCACTGCCTTGTGGCCTGTGGCCTGAGCTTTTGACGTCCAGGACTATGAGAGTTTCTGGCCATTGTTGTAAGTGCCCCAGCTGTGGTCATTTGTTCCAGTAGCACAATAGCCACTATGCCCAGAGTTTTAAGAATGGACAGAGTATACCAACACTGGCTTGAGTGAGGAGGTCTTGGCCAGACCCTGTGAGCCAAAGGAAAAAGAAAACAGGTGGCTTTGATTCCGTGGTGCTGGCCAGCACATCCTGTGGTGGGGGAGTCTCTCTCAACCTATTTTACTGTTCAAAAGACCCAAGACTGGCAGAGGACGCAGACAGAAGTTGCTGGTGACGGTCAAGGAAGCCATGAGGGGGAGGCAGCTGACGTGAGGGCCATTAAACACAGAACAATTAAAAATGCATTCAGCTTCGATTTCCCAGAGCCATTTCCAGAATGTAAATACCAGACCTGTCATTAAAAATGTATTTAGTGTGATTACACAGGAGAGTTCTTGGGAGGATCGGCACGTGTTCAATAAGTGTGTCTCTAATAACCCCATTTAATCTGTGTCCCCCAGACATTGGCACCCGAACCGTCCAAATGCAGACGGCATGTAGGCACACCCAGGGAAGACCTCACACATGGCCTCTCAGTGTCCCTTGGCCTGTCCCAGTGTGGGAGGAGCAGGGCAAGAGCATTCCAAAGGGAAAATGTGATCGGAACAACATGAAAACAGCTTCTCACCGGGAATCACGTGGACGCCGGTTTACTGAAAAATTGGCAAAGTTTAGATAAACTGTCATGCTGGTGATGTGAGCACTAGACCCTCCCTCAGTGGGAGCTCCAGCGGCTTGTCACCCCACTCACTCTCTCTCTCTGAGGCCACCAGAGCCATCCCAAGGAAGAATGAGAAGGAAAAAGAACAGGCCCCAAATTAGTTTGTTTTTCTTTTACAGCGCCATACACGGACGGACGTGGCTGAGGCCTCGACGAATCAGCCCAAAGGCTCATAAGCAGACAGGAAAGCAATGGCTGTACTGTGCAGGCGGGACTTAGAGCAGCGTGCAAAATGGAAAGCTCGGTGTTCATGAGCAAAGAGAAAGCTGGAGGATGTGTCAGCGAACCGCAAATGAGCTGTTCTGTGCTCACAACTGCACAGGGTGGGGGAGGGGGCGACTCCAGCAGCAGAGCATTAGGGGCTTGGCTACGCATTGGGTCAGACACCATGAGGAGCTAAGAGCATTGGGTACAACATAATTCCAACAGGGCTAGGGGTCTGTCTGCATGTGGCTTAGAGTCACCTGCTCTTGGAGGAAGCCTGAGCGCACCGACACAGAACCCCGATTTGTAAACATCAGACACGAACACACACATATATACATGCATATATGCACACATACACACACACATACACACACACACACACACGCACACACACAGGCACACACTAGGAGATCACTCTAGCACCTCCCTAACCATGGTGCCAAAGACAGCATATCAAGGGTAGACATGTGCAGGGCACATGTTTGCAGCTTGCACAGAACATGTGGATAAGCATGGTGGAAGGGGCCATGCCTGGGGTATGTTCCAAAGTGAGCCTGGCTCGGCCAATGTGAAACTTCAGCTCACGCCTCCTTAGACTGCTAAGTCTGTGCAAGCACATCAGCACAGAAGCCTAATGTAAACACGAAAGACACCGCGCCAGCAGAGGAGAGAGAGGGGAAGTTTCTGGGGATGACTAATGCTTGTGAATGCATTTTTAATCAAGCCGAGGAAACGTCTGGGTGGAGAGACAGTGATGAGAAAAGGAACGGGAGAAATTAAACTCCGTTGCTTCGCTTTGGGGGAAAAAAAAATCCAAATTTAGACAACATACTGTTCTCGGGATGTTTTCTAAGCCACCTCCCTCTACTCCACTTCGCACCCCCTGTGACAGATTAGGAAACTGAGGCCCTGCAAAGGAAGTTTACCTGGCCCACCGCTCTAAGCGGGACGGGGGCAGGGTGGTTTGACCGCTGGGGTTCCCCATCTGCGTCTGAAGAGTCCAGAGCCTCTCCTTCAAGAGTCCTGACCCAGGTAGCCTTTCCTTTTTCTTTCTTTCTTTCTTTTCTTTCTTTCTTTCTTTCTTTCTTTCTTTCTTTTTTTCTTTCTTTTCATTCAGTCCCAGAGCAAGACCTATACCCAGCAAGCACCTTGCAAAAGCCAGACTGTCCCAGGGAAGCAGCTCACTACCCATACAGCAAATACCATTCCCAATAGCCCTACTATGGACTCCTTTAGCCAGGCCGAGATGCAACTGTGAGTGGAAGAAGCTAGCATTCTGGACATTTCTAGGGAAGGTATCTGAGAGGGTAGGGTACAGAGCAGTTCGGTCGCTGGCATCCAGAGTCTGGGGTAGCTGAGGGGTTTTGTTTAGTGTACAAGAAGAACGTCAACTTCCTCCATCCGTGCGGCAGCAAAAGCAAACCATCCTCCTAACAGGAAGGTGTCTGCCTCTTCACACACTTGCCCTCCCCAGGTGATGCCCCTAAGCCAAACTTCTAGTGCTTAATCCCCGGAGAAGCTAACGCTGCTAGAATTTTTATGTTTATTCATCTGTGCATTTTTATATGTGTAGACATGTAGACTCATGTGCTATGACGCATGTGTGGAAATCAGAGGACAACTCGCAGGATTCAGTTCTCTCCTTCTACTATGTAGGTTCCAGGGACTGAACCCAAGTTGTCTGGCTTGATAGCAAAAGCCTTAACCACTGGGTCACCCCACTGGCCCCACCACTGGAATTTAATGTCTGCCTTAATTCTACAGCAGCGTTCTCTCTCTTCAATTACTAGGGCAGCAAGATACATCAAGGGCTGATCCTCCACACAGGAACCCCTTTTCTCAGTATTGTCAGGAGTTCATCAGTTCCTGGCTGAGGGAGCTGGCCCAGAAAGGCTGAGGAGGCAGAGACAAAAGCCCAAGGGGCTCTAGTACTGCAGTGACCTGGGCAGTTGGCCCCAGTTAACACCATCAACACACACACACACACACACACACACACACACACACACACACACACACACACACACACACACACACACCTCCAGACACCATCAGAACATATTCCCAATATGCACAGAGATATGATGAGTGGGTGCCAAATCCCTCTGATATAAGCAAATCCAATGCTAAAGAGAATCCCTACAGCAGGCAGGTGTGAGTGGCTTATCCTGCAAGTCATTCTGATGAAGCTAGGCACAGGGATGCAGGCTTGGTCCAGCACTCTGGAGACAGAGGCAGGAAATTGCATGATGAGTTTCCAGGATAGCCTGGGATACAGAATGAGGCCCTATCTCAAACAAGCAAATGGTCCCAACTGGCAGGTGTTTTTCAAACTCGGATTGAAATGAATTAATCACTACTGGGGAAAAAAAAAAAAAAAGAAAAGAAAAAGAAAACAGCACAGAGAAGGCAAAATGATCCCACACCAAAAATGACAAGACTGGGAAAATTCCCGTGGGAGGAAAGATACCACCCCAAAGCTGGAGAGGCCCTTAATGCTCCAAGAAGAATTGAAGATGATAATGGTCAAAATGGTCTCTGCAGCCTCCTCCTCCCTCCTCTCCTCTCACACATCAAAGACGGTCTGATGTCCTTGGGCCCAATTCATGTTTCACATATAAAGAGATATCCCGCCTGGGTGGGTTATTTATTTACAGTTCTTTGGCTAAGCCGGAAAGAAAGCAAAATACCCCAACAATGAGGCCAGCCTGAGCTTTGGGGGGCTTGGGAGCAGCCTATAGAGCCCAGAGCAGAGCCAGGGATATTGTGCAGTGACCTGGATTCACGCTGCCAGCCCTCTTCCTCCTCCGGGGAGGAGGCAAAAAGAGCCAGGAGAAAACAACAGACAGAAAAGAGGAGCGAGGAAAGAAGCCTTCCAAACAGTTGTCCATCTGCCAGAGCCCTTTGTCTCTCCCCCCTCCCCGGCCCCCGACGCCACCCCCATGGACCTCCTAATCCGTTTTTAACATCTCCATTATGCCTCTCTAGCCACTGAAAATTGGTGGGGCCCACTAGTGGGCGGGAGCCGCGGGAGCCCTCTTGTGACTCTGGCCTCAGTCAGGAGGCTCAGAGATGCTGACACACAGGTATATGAAGAGAAAAGCCCAGCAAGCAGACTTACCGCCACAGAGAACTTTCCAGAACCTTCCCCATGTCGGCATGGTAGTACTTTGTCAGGATCAAGATGACCTGCAGTGTCAAGAGAAAGGAAAATGTAGACATCAGCTCATCTCAAGGTTCTGAGAGAGGAAGACAGTGATGCTATTCATCCCTGTGCTTGAGGGACTCTCAAACCCCATTGCCTGATGACAGTGTATCACAGCACTCACTGAGTCTTGGGCCTTGCTTCTGCTTTGGAAACTTACTCCTTCCCTTTAGAAAGACCCTGGAGATGTTTCAACCCATGTGAACCACCAAGTAGCTGCCACTCTGTGGGAATCGCTAAACCCAGCCTCAGATAATCCCAAACCATGGCCAAATACTCAGCAAGGCTCTGGTCCCGGTATGCACACTGTGACGGTCAGCACTGTCTACTGGACAGGATGTAGAATCGCTTCGGAGATGAGCCTCCGGGCCTGTCTATGGGAGATTTTCTAGCTTGAGCTAACTGAGGTAGGAAGACTATGAAGTTGGTGGTACCATGCCATGGGCTGGGCCCTGGGCTAAATAAAAAGAAGAAACTGAACCTAGCACCAGCAGTGCTCTCTCTCTCTCCCTCTCTCTCCCTTCTCTCTCCCTTCTCTCTCCCTCTCTCTCCCTCTCTCTCCCTCTCTCTCCCTCTCCCTCCCTCTCCCTCCCTCTCCCTCCCTCCTTCTCCCTCCTTCTCCCTCCCTCCCTCTCCCTCCCTCTCCCTCCCTCTCTCTCTGTTTTTTTTACTGTGGATGCTATGCCACCAGGCTGTCTCATGTTCCTACCAGCATGACTTTGCCACCATGATCAACTCTCAACCTTTGTGTTTCTTTTGTCAAGTATTTTGTCATGGTAGTGAAGAAAGTAAACAAAATAAGTTCCAAGTGTATCTGGCAAGCCTCTGAAGCCGGGGCTGTACAGCAATGTGCCGGCACATCCCCTGCCACCCGTGGAAGTAGCTGCCTGCCCAGGCTGACCTAGAGAGAAGCCAGCCCCTGAGGCTGTGCTGTCATTCCTCGTCCTGGACTGCAGAGTGATGACAGGGGTTGGGAGGTGAGGGTGACAGCCAGAGGGGTCTATAAATCACCAGCCGACACTTTTATTTGTTAAACTACTCAACACACAGGGGGCCCATGACAAAGCAGCCGTGAAGAAAATACAACTGCTCAGAAAATAGAAATTAATGTGTTTTTAAAATCACTCAAATGTTCTTCAAAACCCACGCATATAAGGAAAAGAGAGAAAGAAAGAAAGAAAGAAAGAAAGAAAGAAAGAAAGAAAGAAAGAAAGAAAGTCGGACAGCCCGCGGGAGACAGAGATTGATCTGCAATTACTATCCTAGCGGCTGGATTCTCATGTACATCAAATTCCATTTCATTCACTGCCAGTCCATATTACCAGCACCTAACGGTCCCGTTGTCATGGGAACCCTGGGAGGCGAACCTGGACACATTGGTTCTGGTAGAAGCCCTTAGCCTCCTTAATTTGGGGTTACCACACTGACCGTGTCCACCCTTCTGCTCCTCTCTCATCAAGAGCAGAAGTTTCCAGGCACCTGGTCCCAGGAAGCTGACTGATCAAGTATCTGTTTTTCCCTGATGATTAAAGCAGGGAGATGGAAGGAGAGGGTGTCGGTGAGCTCGGACAACGGCATATAGCCGAGAGGCAGTGATGATTAAAGAGAAAAAGCAGAGCCCTGTCAATGAGTCCAGACTAGCTCTACCTCTCTCTGCACAAAGCGATTTTCTCCCTGTCAGCGCACGGCCTGCCCAAGTCAGAGATGATCCTCCAAATACAGAGGAGGCAGGCAGAGTGACAGGGCCTCTCTGGGCAGGAGACAAGTGTGGTCTTAACCTATTGATTTATATTTCATATAGTCTGCTATCCCAGGGGGCTTCTGAGGAACTGGAGTGTGACAGCTGGAAGGGACCTCAAAGTCAGTTTTACCCACTTGTTCAGGATGAAATCATCACCCTGACCTGGTCCAGGAACCAGGCCACCAGGTGGGGCTCACCCTCCACCCTGGGATCCGGTCCTCTGAGGCTCAGAAGCTGAGAGATAGGCAGTCCCAGAGCTCCAGCCTGAACACCTAGATCCTATTTCTGTGGATAGTGCCTGCCCCCCTCCTCCTAAGCACAACCTCCTCTCTGGACCGCACCATACCCGGGCCAACCAGACCTCTGCAAAGCTCGTGCCTTGCCTGGCACACTAGGCTCACATATTTGAATGATGGTTCCCAATAGGTGGGCTATTTAAGAAGGATTAGGAGGCGTGGCCTTGTTGGAGGAGGTGTGTCCCTGGGCTGGGCTTTGAGGTCCCGAAAGCCCTGTCAGGGCCACACTTGTGCTTGCACACTCGCTGTTTCTGCATCCAGCCTGCAGATGGGGATGGGAGCTCTCAGCCTTTGCTCCAGGACCACGTCTGCCTCCCTGATGTTACATTCCTGGCAATGATGGTCACAGACTAACCCCTCTGAAACTGCTTCCTCTTAGAAGTTGTCTTTGCTATGGTTTCTCTCCCCTGCAATAACTAAGAGAATACCCCCATGTCTTGGTCACCCCATTAGCCTTCTGACCTCTGTCTACCCCATGCTGCCCCGAAGAAGGTTTCCAGACCCCTCTATTTTGTTCGAGGATCCTCATGTTCCCCCATACCACAAAGCTCATAGCTCAGTCCCATGTGTAAGTGTGAGACCTGGACAGTACTGGGCATAGTGCATGCCATGCAACAAACACACTGCTAGGGCCTAAGTAACAACAACAATAAGAACAACAACAACAACAAAAAACCAATACAATGATGCCAGACAGGGGTCTTCCTGACTCTGAATGCACACTCACAAGTCACCCCACGTTCACGAAGAGGGCACACCAATGAGTCCTTGTTTAGGGGGACAGAGTCCCTGAGACACCATCCCCTTAACCTCCAATTGGAAGTTTGGGCTTCTCAGTCAGAGGCCTGGGTTATCTTGCTAGGGACTGCTCAAGGAGGCCACTGAGATGCTCTGGGGCTGGGGAAGCCAGACAGCAAGGAAGTCATCACCCAAGATCCCAACCCATCCCATGTCCCTGGTCTCCTAATCTATGATGACAAAGCAATGGAGGGGACTCACAGCCACAGGCATGGCTACACCCTGACAGGGGTGTAACCAGGTTGCAGAGCTCACTCAACCCTTCACATGCAGAGGTCCTGAGATGGTCTGAATGGTGTTCCTCTCCCACGAATCGAGAAACCAAAACAGAGAAAGTCTAAATGGTTTTGCCAAACCATACATGCTATGGGCCAAACCAGGCTTCCATTCTGGGTCTTCTCAAGCGAGCGGGCTCCTTCCTGTCGTGCCAAAACACTGTTTCACTAGCTTCTATCAGAAGTGGTTTCAAGGAGCTCAGAATTGCAACATGCTCTTCACGAGTCCTGGCTACAACTGAAACCTCCCAGGAACACACTACAGCATGGGTGGGGTCCCGACAATTTTGGGCACTTTGATCTGCACAGAAAGAAGGCAGGGATTTTGAAGCTTTCTTGCTTGAGGCTATCCATGCCCCTGGCCCACAGGAGCCTTGCCCACAGGGCAGGTATCACCAAGCAGGAAATAAAAGAAAGTCCCCGAGGCAGCAGTGGTCACTAGTCATCCTTTACTGTCAGGCTGTATCTTGTCTCGCTTCTGCTCTTCCTCTTAGGGATCAGCCCCCATTTTGTGATTAACTCAAAGGTGTTGGGCTCCTATTCTGTTGACTACAAGCCAGGAAGAGGCCATCTGATCTTGACTGACACATCGCAGGAAGAGGCCACTACAACTGTTCCTCTTTTAATGCTGAGAACTCTGCGGTACCAATCTAAGAGACACCCAGCATCCTACACAGCACAGATCTCATGCCTAAGCCTAAGGCTTTCCTGGGTCCACTGTTTATCGCTATACCCAATTCTGATGACCTCACTTTCCTGGCACAGGACATAAAGATTCTAGTGGTCCTCCGAGGCACTGTCACTCTGAGGGCCAACCATGACATCCAGTTATGGAGGCCCTGAGGCCACTGGACTGGACTGTGAGCCCCATGAAGAACAGGGCCTGGCCAACATTACTAAGCTTGGGTGTATAAACCCACAGTAAGCCCTTTGAACCTATCTTCTTACTTTCAATGATGCTCGTTCATGAATAACCTGACACTGGGACTCTGAGGCTTGCCAAGTGTGACTGTCATGGGTCAGCAAGTCCACCGAGACCTTCCTCACAATCCACCAGCACCTGCTTGCCAGGGCCGGCTCCCCCGCCCCCGCGCTCTTCTTCTGCCGGCTTTGTGGGGGCTGCGTCAGCAGCCCCCTTCCGGCCCCGCCCCGGCCGCCCCGCGCCCCCGGCCGCCCCCGCGCCCACTCCGCCCCTCCCCCCGCTCCCCTGCGCCCCCCAAGGCCGCCCCCCTCTCCCTCCCCCGTGCTGCCGCCCCTCCCCCGCCCCTCCCCCCGCCTCCCCCTCTCCCCCCGCCGACCCGCTCCCCGGTCCCTCACCCCTCCCCTCCGCCCCCGGCCCTGTTGTCCTGGTCGGGTTTCCGTGTCTGTGCTGCTTGCTCCTGTCCGTGATGCTTGCTGGGCCCCCGTGTTTTGCCCCCCCCCGGGGCGTCAAAGATAATCAGCACCTTTCAGCGCAGCCCCAGGCCTGCTTCCTGATTGTTTTTAAGGTGGCCCCTGGATCAGTAGGTCTAGAAATCAGTGGTCAGGCTCTCTTTGCCTCTCACCAAGGTGCATGCTATCAGAACAGCCCGATCAGACAGAAAGAAGGGTTTCTTTCAGGAAGCAGTTTGAATTCCTTCGGCGCATTGCCAGCATAATCAGAAAGGGTGGGTGGGTCAGTGGTAAAGGTTGGGTGGTGGGGGCCCCCGGCCAGGGAAGGGAGGAAGCCCCAACACAAATGATTTCGTCTCAGGTCACTGGCAACTCCAAATATCGACCCAACCAACTCGGTTGTCGGTAGAAGTGCACCAGGCAGGATCCCAGATGGGTTCAGTACGAGGGAGGCTATTTTTCCCACAGGAAGAAGAGACGATAAAGCATCTATGAGGAAGACTCTATATAGGAAGGAAAAAGGGCCGTGTCCGGCTCGCCCCAAAAATAGCTCACCCCTTGTGAGGAAAAAAGTGAGAGGCCAGGGTTAGTGTCATTAAAATGGGAGACCCCGGCCTCCATAGCCCCACTACTAAGAATCTCCCTTACCCAAGCAGGATGGCTCATCCTCAGTGTGGTGGTCTAGCATGGAGGTCTAATTACCCCCTAGTCCACGACACCCTTTCAACACGCTTCCCCCAGATCTAACCTCGGCCCAACGCATAGGTGCGGGCCACACCTCTGACTCATCGTTCCGATGCTGTCTGCTGCTGCGTTGTATATTCCAAGCTCAGCCATTACAGCAGCAATTAATAGTCGAGAGTTATTCATAGCCTATTTAAAAGAGCAATTATGACTGGTGGTATTTTATTAGAAAGGCTGCCAAGGGGCCTTAGTGAAAATCCTTTAATGCCTGCTCCTGGCTGTCCCTGCCACTGCCATGCAGGAAACCGTCACTCCCACACACCTGCTGCTTCCCTGCATCCCGGCCTGCAGCATCCTGGCCTGCAGCAGAACCACACCCTAGCACCTCACCCAGAAACAGCCACCCAGCAGTCTCTGCACCTGGCCCTGGGCTGGGCACAGAACTCAACACAAAGGGTCACATCTCCTGAATGTGGCAGCTGATGCTCCCTCCTACCCAGCCCAAGGGGGAGGAGTCAGTTTTCCACCCAGAGTTACACAGTCTTCGTGTTAGTGTTAAAATGGTAGCTGGGCAGTGGTGGTGCGCACCTTTGATCCCAGCACTCAGGAGGCAGAGGCAGGTGGATTGCTGACCAGCCTGGTCTACAAAGCGAGTCCAGGACAGGAACGGCTAACACAGAGAAACCCTGTCTCGAAAAACCAAAAAATAAAATGGTGACCTTCAGCCCACTTGTGGTGCATATTTTTAGTTCCAGCAATGAACGGTCATGATGGATCATACTACAAACATGTTCTATCCAGGAGAGGGCTTTCCCACCCTCTAACACTTGTGCTAGAGACCTACTCAGGAACCCTTGCCAACAAGCCATACGGGTTTATTATTCGGTCCTCAGTTTTCCCATCCACGAAGTGGAGGTAGCACAGGGTCGCACTACAGGAGGAACAGAATAAATGAACACACAAAGAAGATCCCCAGTAAAGGGCACAAGGCACCTTGTGAGAGAACACAATAAACAGATGCTGAGGTTTCTTATTCTTCAAATGAGCTCTGTCTGAACATCAACTTCCTAATGCTTGCTGGAAAACTAGCAGGGAAGGAAGAATAAAGAATGGGCAGAATGACGGACAGGAGTCTGTGGAAAGCCATTGCCCCCAGGAAGCTCAGGAATTCCAACAGGCAGGCGGGTGACCCACCACACGCTCACATCAGCTTTCTCACTTCCTGGCTCCACCAAGGGACCATTCTTAATTAACTCCCTCTTCACTGCTAATCTTGGGAAATCATTAGATGTTTCAGGAAGCATCCCCCACCAGGCGTCACAGGCCCGGCTAGTGCTACTGCTCACTCGGAGCCGTTCACGGGAAGCTGTCCTTTTGAACCAGCATGGTTTGAGGGTGTTAATCGCAAATCTATTAGCACAGACACTGTAATCATGAATTGAAATTTACATCATGTGTAATCTCGTTAATTGTGCAATCATACTGGATTTGACAGTTTTAATGCATTACTAAGGGAAATAGTCTAATACATGACACTGAAGATCTTATCAAGGTTAATTTGCCTCAAAATATAGTTACTACAGAGTTTCTCCTCATTAAGATACCATGGTTTAAAGCCAGACAGCTCTAATCTAGAAGGCAACACACAAACACACACACACACACACACACACACACACACACACACACACACACAGAGGAATTGGCACCCCAGCCCTCAGGGGAATGAAGAAGCTGAACTAAGGGTAGTCTCTAGAAGACTTTCTAGAACTTTCTATTCTAGAAATCTAGGAACTTTCCAGCTCTGTTACATGAGTGTTATGTGGTCTTGGACACACATGCCATGCTCCCTGGACCTCGGGCCCCTTGTTTGCCAAGGGATATGAAAATCTCACTGGATAGAGAAAGGCTGGCACGGGTTTACAGAAGGCCCACCAGAGTGCCTGGCAAGTGGGAGATAGTTTTTAATCCCAGTCTTATTCAGTTCTATTTGCAACAATGGATGCAAGTCAAACTTAGGGATTCCATCACAAACAGAACAAAGTGACCATATGGAAAAGCTGGCGGGCTATGCTGACAAATCAAATCTAAACAGAAAGCAGAACTGGGACAGGCACAGGCACCTGTTTCACAGGATTTCACCTCCTACAGGTGCTCTACCTCAGACAAGTGATCTACTTCAGATAGGATCCACCTCAGACAGGACCCACCTCAGACAGGATCCACTTCAGACAGGTTCTACCCCAGACAGGAACCCACCCCAGACAGGACCCACACCAGACAGGAACCCACCCCAGACAGGAACCCACCCCAGACAGGACCCACCCCAGACAGGACCCACCCCAGACAGGACCCACCTCAGACAGGACCCACCTCAGATAGGTGACCCACTTCAGACAAGTGATCCACCTCAGACCGGTGCCCACCTCCTACAGATTCCCCACCTTAGACAGATAACTCTGAGGTTCCAAACAGGGAGACCTGGAGGAACTGTTCTGATAAAACCCCAGTGGGAAAGTCTGTGCCTCACTGGATGTGCACTTAGCTTTAAAATAATCAATGCTGGGCTGGTGCGGTGTCTCAGCAGATAAAAGTGAGCACTTCCAAGCTTGACAACCTAAGATCTACATGGTGACTTGAATTGACTCCAGAAAGTTGTCCTCTGGCTTCCACGTGTGAGCAGAGTACAATAAACAACAAACAAACAAATAAAATAATCACCATTAATATATTATCTCTCACGACAGTTAAATCACATTTGACAACAAGATTCACTACATGGAAGAGAGGAGTTGTTCTGGCTGCTGGCCAGGAAAACACTGAGTGGTTTTCACATGACCTCATGACAAGGAAAGGAGAGAATCTTTGGAAAGTCATAGCTGGTCTGGAGAATCCAGCCAGGAGAGGATATGTCCAGGAGAAGAGCATACCTTAAAACGTAAAAGAAGAACAGAAAGATAAAGTAAGTGCGAAAGCATGTGCACCTCATAGCACGGTCTCCAAATACAAAAAGTGAGTGAACAGAATCCAAAGGGGAGGGGGAAGCCTTGTTGACTAGCAGTCCACAACAATTATCAGAACAGCAAGACAGAAGATCAGTAAGAATATAAAGCTGAGTGAGAGTATCAACCAATGAGACCTAACAGACACACAGAGTACTCTCCCAACAGCAGAACACTTTCTCCAAGTGTCCGTGGAACGTTCTCCTGGGCAGATCACATGGTCTCAGACAATCTAAGAGTTAAATCACACACTCTGTGCTCTTGAGCCATGACAGAACTAAATTAGGAAATGGCAACAAAAGAAAATTAAGGAAACCCTCAAGCATTTCTAAATAACCCAGATATCAAGGAGGGGACACCAAAGAGCGAAATTATCTGCAGCTGGCCCAATGTTGTTCGGGATGCAGCCGCAGCAGCCCTGAGAGGAGGATGTACAACTTCAACGTGTGTGGAGGTCAGAGGACGACTTGAACTGGAGTCAGTTCAATCCACTACATTGGGTCCCAGTGGTGGATCTTAAGGATGAGCTTTAGCCACGAAGGCCTACCTCATGAAGCCACAGAAGAGGAGAAAACCCCACAGTAGGAGGAGATAAATATCAAAGACGAGAAAGGAGATGAACAAAGACAAATCAATGAAACCAAAGGCTGAGTTTTGGAGATTATCAACCGACTCAGTGGCTTTTCCACTGTCTGGACAGAACTGAGGGAGGAAAAAAAAGCACCATATGTGGAGGGTGCAAGAGAGGGAAACCAGAGGTAAGAGAGGATGGATGGATGGGTGGATGGATGGATGGGTGGATGGATGGGTGGGTGGATGGATGGATGGATGGATGGATGGATGGATGGATGGATGGATGGATGGGGAGATGCCCCAACTGAAGCCTGGGTGGGAAGAGTGCTGGAGAGCAGGCTGGGTCTGTTGAATAGGGCCACTGAGGATCTTATGGGTTTGCTGATAGTCCTACAGAGCACCAAGCCACACTCTTAAGATTTTAAGAAGAAAAGGAACATCATGATCATCCATTTTTAAAGTCACTGTAAGTCACGGATGGGTAACTGTGGACTCATCTAAGATAAGCCTGCTAGCCAACAACATTGATGGGGCTCTGCAGAGCATTGGAAGGGATGCCAAGAGACCTTGAGGCCCCCTTGCTGAGTGGTGTCAATCCCACCCCTCCATCCCCCCCAACCCCCACCAACTGATGCAGCTTCTGGCAAAGCTCCGGTGGGCTCTCCCAACAACACTCATAATGCTGTGTAAGGAGGCAGACTGGCGCTCTCCCACTGCCCTGAAATCATGTCTAATCCATGTTTTCTGCGCTCAGTGTGGGTCTGTGAGCTCCACGCCACTCCATCTTCCTGTGCCACAACATTGTGAAGCTGTAAGTTCTCACATCAGGCACCGAGAAGCAATAAATACAGTGCTGTCAACCTTCAGGAGCCAGCTTCCACAGCCCCAGGGACTTGCTTTGAAAGCCAGTCCCCAGTTGCAATATGGTGATTTATTATTATTATTATTATTATTATTATTATTATTATTATTATTATTATTATTATTATTATTATTATTACAGTGAAAAAAATTCCAACCTATCCCTTTCCCATCCAAGTCCCTGGAAGGAAACCCACTGCAAACAACCAGAAACAAGGGGAAGAAAAATGCAGGTTTGCTCCACCCCCAGCCTCAATGGGGAGCTGAGAGTTGCGTGGAGGGACCAAAAGAACTAGACCCAGGCTGTCATGACATCTACTTCCCTTGGTATCAGTGAGCCGTGGGTCTGGATGGCCCCCAGCACAAGTTTCCAAATTCTCCTCTGCGCCGGCCTGTTTCCTGAGCAGACCATATGTTGGCTGTGAGGATAAGCAATGAGTCTGTCTGTGGTGGTAGATGGAAGCAGACTCTGAAAGTTTCTATTAGCTTTGCCAACTAGGCCTCGTTTCCAAAATTGAACCTGCTCCCTCCATCCTGGCTTTTCCTCCTGATCTCCTGCCCCAGTTTGGAATGGGTTCAGTGGGTCAAAGTCACACACAGTTCCACTCTCAAGTGCCCTTTCCTGTTCTAACCACTGAGATTTCCCCTGGTGCACGTACCAGCTTGGAACCTTCAGCTGCCAAAGGAAGGCCCTGTGGTGACTCTGTTCTGAAGACCCAGGTAACAAAAGCACAGGCCGGCTATTGGGACAGCCCATGTCCCTGACTCTATCAATCATCCCTTCTACCAGTGGCCAACAACAGTAAAGGCCTGGGAAAGTTGGCTTGTTTTCTTTCATTTCTGGAAGGTTCCATGGGGGAGTTGGGCAGGCCTGTTGGGGAGCCATGGCCCTCCATGTCTGAATGACTGCTTGGCATCTGAAAGAAGGCTGATGGCCAGACTCTGCAGATGTTCATGTAGACCCAAATCCCATTTTTGTTCTATGGGCAAGGAGGAAGGAGCAAAGCCTGATTGTAAGTTTAGTCAAAATGACTAGGGACAAGTATCCCTGCATTCATGTAGTCAGGCCAGGTAGGGAGTTCCAGAGTTCACAGCTAAGCTGCATCCATTTCCCGTGTCCACATTCACATTAGGGTCTGGGAATAAAACTATGGGCGCCTGTGACAGCATCAGGCTGCAAAGAATTTTTACATCCTCCTAACCACCATCCCAAGACATGCCAGCAAGGATCCAAAGGCAGGTGGCCGGCGTATGCACAGGACCTAGTGACTGCCCACAGAGATCTCAGAATCTCAGTGAAGCTGGCCTGTCCACCACACAAGTACTTCCTAAGTTGGGAGACCTGAGTTCTGAGTACACATGCTATGTGTTTGCTCCATCCTTTCAACGGTCCAGTGAGGCACGGCACTTCCTCTTGACTCCTGCCATGAGCCTCATTTCCAGATGGGGAAGCTGACGCAGGCTGGTTAAGAATCACATGAACAAGATAACCCAGGTGGAAAGTGACCTTAGCAATGCTGGGTTCTGAAATCTGGCACCTGCCCCACACAGTCTCTGCCTCAGTGGCTGTCCTATGCAGGCAGAAAAGCTAGGAATTAGTGGGAGAACCACCCAGAGGCCCAGGTACACACTCGCTAGCTCCATGTGGGGAATACATATGCCACCTTGACATAAAGGAACTTGAGGCTCAGGTGTGTCACTTGCTTCAACTCAGCAGCATGACTCTCAGGCTGGAAGTGATCCCTCGGAGGCCCTTGACAAAGGCCTAAGTGCCTCCTCCACCACCAGAAGCTGACCCTGCAGCACACAGCTACATGTGCCCCAGGCTCTGTGTGCCTGAAGAAAGCCAGAGACCTGCACCATGCCAAGGTGCAGCCAGGCAGGCTGAGGCTTGTCTCACGTCTCCTCCTCAAGGGCACAACATGCACAGGCCCAGGACTATAGTGATAGAGTAGGGAACTGTCACTCTGTTCCCTTCCCCACAGCTCTCTTTTCAGAACCACATCCACCTGACATCCCTTGATCTGTGCATGCTGTTGGATGCTCAGCAAAAGCAGACACTTCGCAGGCACCAAGGAAACGGGAGTCACCACCTTCAAGGTCCTCGTTTCTTCCTTCAACCTTGGTAACTGTGATTTACAATGTGAGGCATCCAATTAGTATGTCTCCTGCCCACAGCTGGAAAGGTTGACAATGGTTATAATTGCCGTTCACATGAGCAGCCAGTTAACCATTTGGACATTCTTTAAGGCAGATGGCTGTATACAACCCTTCAGAGGGGATAGCTCATTACCAGAGCTACAGAAACCCCATGGGAGAATCTCACTGCCTTCTTGGGCTTAGCAATAGGAGTACACAGCAGGCTGGGACCCAGGGTTCCTGCCAGGGGCACCCCTAATTTTCCTTTTAGACCTACTGTCTCCAAGGCCCTGCACATCAGCTCCTGGGCTTCCACCATCAAGGAATGAAAGAGGGCAGCTTCCTGCTGGGTGGACCAGGATTAGGTGCAGAGTATGCAAGCCATGTGGAAAATGGAGCATGGGTCCTGCTCCAAAGACCCCAAATGCAAAGACAGGAACATGGCTGCAGATCCACATGGTCACGGGGGCAGCAGAAACCCACCCTCACTGAGGAGAAGGAAGCAGCTGCTGGAGGCTGGAACCCCAGGCTTTGGGCACAAGACACTTTAGAAAGATGACAACTTGGGGGAAGTCTTAGGAGATGGCTCAATCTCTAAAGTGTTTGCCTCACAAGCATAAGGACCTGAGTTCAATCCCCGAAATCCATACTAAAAGGCCTGGCACAATGGCACATGCTTATAATCCTGGAAGGGAGAGATTGTGACAGGAGAACCCCTGGAGCTTCCTGATCAAACAGCCAGTTTAGCCTACCCCGTGAGCTCTGAGTCAGTGAGAGGCTGTCTCTAAAACCAAAGTGGGTGGCACCTGAGGAAACACACACACACACACACACACATACACATTATGCATACACATGCATGCACACACACAAGTAACCATTTGGCCCCACCCAGCTCCAGTCCCAATGCAAGTTTCTAGAGATTGTTTTGAGTCTTCAAACCCACCTAGCCAGGCTCTGACTCCTTTCTAAGGTGACACAAAATAAGGCGCCACTTCCACAACCTCCCATCAGCCCCTAAGAGCTGAGTTTCCTCATTCCTAGGCCTGGGTTGGACATGAGGGATGTACTCTGTCCACAAAGGGATGGAGGCAGCATGCCTTGTTTAACTGTAGAACCCCACTGTGCCCCACCAGGAGAAAGGAAGGGTTTGACCAATGGGGTATAGGCCCTTGAATAACAAACATGGCCATTTACTTAGAAAGACACTCCTGTAACACAAGGGGAGCAGGGCTTCCCAGAGTCTCCCTCTGTTTCCTAACGTAGGACATGGACACAAGTTTATCACAGGTCAGGTGTATGTAAATCCACCTCCCTCCTGTGCCCTGAACAGCTGGAAGTAGCACTTGTTCTTCTGAAGGCTCAAGCTACCTGTGTACTTAGCCCAGAAAATCCCCAAGAACTACTCAGTGTCAGGCCCACCTGGTACCAGTTTCCAAGTGAGCCCGCAGCACATGCTACCTGAACAGGTGACAGCTGGCTGTCCAGGATGATGATCCTTACAGCAGGTGACAGTTACCAGACATGCCCCCTGCCTGGGCCCTTGAAAGTTGACACTACTGTATAATCCTCTCTCTACCCTGCAAGACAATCTTGCGTCTAGACCCTTCCTGCAGTGGAGGACACCGAGGCTCTGGGAGGTGCCACTGGCTTGTGAGTGACAGTTCCCAGAATCCCCACATTCAGTGGTGTACTGAGACCCTATCATGGTTCCAGTCAGGTCTCACTACACCTGGCGCAGGAGGTGCCCAGAGTTGCTGAGGAAACCCAGAACTCACTGTTGTCAACCCCCAGGAGCCCTCTGGGGCCAGCACATGTGACCCTACATACCAGGTCACTATCTCATGGGCTCAGAGCTGCCAGCTGACCTTGGACAAGTTCTTGGACCTCTTCGAGTTTTTCCCTTTTTTCCAGAAGCTGTGCCACTACAGGCAGGAGCTGGAAGCCACCCCCCTTGCCCACGTAGGTAAACGAGAGACAGTATGGCATCTCCAATCCCCTATCCCTCTATCTCAAGCCTTCCTCTGGCTCCTAGACAGGCCTGTAAAAGGGCTTGAAATGCTACCACCATGGAGGTTTGAGGAGCAAAACACTCATTCCAGGAAGAAGCTGGCTTAGTCATGGCCACCAAAGACAATGCCCAGAGGAGCCTACAGCAGTCACCCAGTCTACTTTAGTCTCTCCTACATCCGGTGCCTCAGTACTCTGAGCTCCACATAATCCCTGCTCAAGCAGGGGCAACTCGCTATGCCACTGCCTGGGCCTATCTCAGTTTCAGCAGTCAGTGTCTTACATCCTGAGACCCACCTAGCGTGTGGCCACAGAGCTCCCAGCCTCCCCACATGACACCGACTCTGATAGATCTGTCTTCATTCTGGCTCACACAAGATAAAGCTTAGTGTGGTCAGAGAAGTGAAGGTTGTGCAAGCCTGGGCTTGGGTCCTGGTCCCATCTTTTATTAGCAGTACAGGCCTCCAGCATTATTACTGCCTGTTTCTTCCCGACTCAGTTTCCACATGCTCAGAAAGGGACACTGTCGTCTGAGTCTTGCAGGTAGAGCCTGACAGAGATGACAGAGTGAGCAGGAGCCCACGGCCTAGATGGGGCATGCCATTGTGAGAAATAGCCATGACACTTGGCAGTCTTGGTTTGAGGCTGCCTCTTGGGTTTTACCATTGCCTTCAGGAGACCCCCTCCAAGATGTCAACCAGCTCTGAAATGGTAAATATGTAAAGGTCTCAGCTGGTTCTTAACTCTGTCTCTTAGGTGTTGGGTGTTCCTGTGGTAGTCTGAATAGAAATGCCCCCCCCCCATGTTCATAGGGAGTGGCACTATTAGGAGGTGTGGCATCTCAGAACATGGCTGTGCTTGGCGACAGGCTAGTTACAGAAGCGCTTAGGTCAAAAAGAGTCATTAGAACAGACCCCATATGGCAGAGACATGGGAAGATGAGGGAGAGTGTTGATGCTATGTCTACAAGCCAAGAACACCAAGATGGCTAGCAACCACAGGAGTGGGGAGGTGGGGACAGAGCCTCCCTGGGACCTCAGGAAGAGCAGCCCTGTCATGCCTTCATCTTACACTTTGGCTTGGGAAGTGTTAGAGAGCAAATTTAGTTGAAACCCCACACCTGGTGCTATAGCACAGCCCTGGATAAATGCCAGTCTCCTTTGAGGACACATCTGGGTCAGGAGTCTGTGTTCTTGCTTACATGCTTGGATATATGCAATGACCAGGCCAACCACCCCATGCTTCCCTCCCCTGGGAGACACCTGCCAACCATCCCATGTCTCCCTCACCTGGAGTGTACCTGTCAATTACACCTTAGCTCTCTCCAATTGGTGGTACCTGTCTTCTCCCTCCCCTGGAGGACACCTGCCAATCATCCCATGCCTTCCTCCCTTAGAGGATACCTGCCAATCATCCCATGCCTCCCTCCCCTGGAAGATACCTGAAAGTCACATTTTTTGTTCCCTCTGCTGCAGGACCAGGTTGCCAACCCCCCACAGCCACACTTGAGGTTTCACAGCTGCATACATTGTAACTCTATTGGAAGGCCCTCGAGCAGCAGAGGGAAGCCCAGGAGGCGGACATACAAGTGAGCCAGTGGAAGGGACAGGTGCCCCCCCAACTCTTGCAGAAATACCTATCAGGCTGGGAACCATAGCTTCAAAATAGGCCGTGCGGGCCAGAGGAATTGTAACCAATTAAGGCGGCTGTCTGGTGTCCCACCACTTGGGATTAATTAAATAGTTCCCAACTGTGATCGAGACACTGCATAAAATATTTTTAGATTAATTTTTAAAGGATAAATGGGAACATTACCATTTTATGTGCTGGCTGGGGGATGGGGACAGGCGCCAGCAGAGGGAGCAGGAAGCACACTAAGTGAGCACTGGAGGGGGAGTCAGAGGCTCTCTTCTTACCCCCTCCAAGGCCTTATTCTGTTTCCCCCACCCTTACAGAGGGACTTGGAACAGAATAATCTAGGAGCTCTGTTCATCATGGAGTATCTAGCCCAGGATGCCATTCATTCATTCATTCATTCACTGGTCCACTCATTCATTCACTAGTGTCTTTCAGGTGCTGAGCCCTGTACTCTAACTGCACTCTACAGCTGTGGGGACCCAGTTCCTCAGAACCACCACCCAATGCCTCAGAGGCTGTAAGTCAGGTGAGCCCTGAGGTCAAAGGTCAGGGAAGGTCCTAGATAGGGCACAAGTGTACAGAGATACAGGAACCTCCAGGGAGATGTGAGGAAAGCCCAGGGTTGCTCACAGTGACTTCATGACCCCTAAGAAGGAGTGGGATCTTCCCTATACATGTTGGCTGAGGGTAGCTAGGCTTTCTGGGCTTCCTGGGTTTCCTGGGGACTTCAGAGCTTTTCCAACACAACAGGTCCCCTGTGCCTCAGGGCCTTTGCACAGCAGCCCTGCGTCTGGCTGCTCCGCTCCCAGAAGCACCCAAGGTCTGCCAACATAAGTCAAAAGGTCACTGTCTTGGGAATAACTCCCCTGACCGCCTTTGCATGTCCCTCACCACACTGACCATCCTAGCCACCAGAAAACCCCCTGCTGTCTCGCTGTACCACTGAACTGCACTTCTCAGACTGGGGAACCATAATTCCTACCAGTGCCATCGCCGGCTCTTGCCCTCAGGCTTCGGTGATTTTGCCCTCTGGGCCTTCAGGCTGGAGGAGGCACGATAGACCTCTGATGCTGAGAGCTGTATGGTATCTTTGCTGAACCAGGGTTACTCACTAAACCCTCAGTGTATATGAGGTACTTGGATCCATGTCAGCTCCACAAGTCTGAGTGTCGCTACTGGATGGTGAACGTGCCCAGTTTTCACGTGAGAATGGAGATGGGGATGTCTGTGCCACTCACGGTGACTCTGAGGTTACATGAGAACTGCACTCAGACCCAGGACTATTTGGCAGTTCCCGGCCCTCTGAGCCCTGAGCCCAACCTCACTAGTCCACACAGCTCAGCTTTCAGAGCAACCTGAGGGCCCAGCCTGAAACACTGCTCTTGGCCTTTTCACAAAGATCCCAGATTCTGGGAGGAAGAGGACAACTGCTTGTTCACTTGTCTTCTTTGACCTGGGTGGTGGAGGCCTTGCATCTGGTGCCAGGGAAACGCCTAGAAGAAGATGGGAGCTTGGAGGAAGGAGAACAGAATCTTGGCTCCCATGGAGCCTATGTCACCAAGACACCAGCATGCACTGTCACCTCCCAACAATAAAAACTATATTCCCTGTATCTGTCAGGGACGCTGCCTGAGCATATAGGTCAGGAAATAGCCAGGCTAGGGGTAGAGGGCCTTCCTGTCCAGATTGGAGTTACTGTGCTTTCACCTAGCCCCCTCAGATGACTGGGAGATGGAGCTATGTAGTTACCTGGGACCCCAGGTAGCAAGGCTGCCCTGGCCAGACCTACAGGTCACAGATCAGACATGAGTGTGTTGGCTAAGCCCCACCAGGAGGGGGCAGAGCTGAGTCATAAACAGTTAACATCCGAGTGTCCTGGCCTCTTAAAACATCCCACAGTGAGTCAGGTGCTCCTCCCAGGAGTTGAGGAGCTTTGGGGGGGCCTGGACCCCAGCCCCCACTTCCTTCCGGGATGCCCTAGGTGGCAAGGCCTAAGGCAGGCTTCTCAGGAAGCCAGAGATGCTTGGGGCCCAGAGCTGAGGGTGACTGGGAATTACTGAAAGGCTGGGCCTCGGGGAGTGTCCAGGAAAAGCAGGAAGACCCAAGGCAAGAGGAAAGCACCAGGCAAGCCACAGAACAAAACAGAGGCAGCCCTCGAAGGCAATGCTCTGCATGTGGGTCTGAAAGAACCCGAGTCAGTCTGCTGGCATGTTTGTGTTCTCTGCAAAATGTTTAAGGTTTCAAAGCTCCCTTACCCTGAAGATTCCCCTGAGTCCCAGACCACTTTCCTGTTTTCCTACACAAGTAGAGACCCAAAAAGAGATCGCCACAGTAAAGACCTTCAGGGCCTAGAACCAGAGGAGCAAAAAGATGACAACCGTGGGCTGTGCCTGGACAAAAGGTACATGGCACGTCATGGAGTATAAAGTGCATCTGGCCACGGCCGGCTTGCTGCTGTGGAAGCACGGGCTTGAGGGGAGAGCTGGGTGCTTTCTGTGTGGCTCCCCGCTGCCACCGAGACCAAGTTGAAAGCTTGGCTTGGCCCACTCTGTCCACCTCCTGAGCCTCTTCCCACCCCACCCCCGCATCCCTGCCTCGTCTCTGAGGCCCATGTGACCCAGGGAACAGGGCACACTGCTCTCTGCTGCCATCAAATCCCCAGCCCTCCAACGCGCGCGCACCGTTCTTCCTGCCAAGAACCGTCCCCAGCCAACTCATCCTCATCCTGCAAGGCCTGGCCAAATGTCAAATGTTGCCTCCTCCACAAAGCCTCCCCAGGACAGCCGTAAAATGAGTCCCTTCCTCTCTGAGGCCTGGGCACTTCCACCACCATGCCAGCATCTCCCGGTCAGTGGTCTGCTGAAGCCAGAGCACTGCCCTCCTCCTCCCCGTGTCTCCCAGGGCTACCTCCTCTTCTTCTCCATGTCCCCCAGGGCCCTGTTCTCTCCCTCTCTGTAGCCCTTCCTGAACCAAGCACATCCAAATGTGCTACCCAAGTGTCCTGCACATCCGATAGCTGAGTCTAAACCTCAGCTGAAGGCTTGGTAGTGATACCTAGTCACCAACCCCCAGCTGCAGGTATTGACTTTGTAACATCTTAAGTACTAGCTGATTTAAAACATACACACACACACACACACACACACACACACACACACACACACACACACAGAGTCATGGCTGGTCCTCAGAGTTCATGGCCACAATAGCTGGGAAGACTCTGGATGTGGGGCATGAGAGGTGACATGGACCATAGAATGTGCTGGAACCTAGGGAAGCAGGAGAAGAGAACTAGCCAGGGCTAAAGGCTGGTGACAGGACTATTAAGATGCTTCATGTTCTGTATCAGGGAAGGAGGGAGAGGAGAAAGCAGAGCTCAAACAAGGGAGCACAGATCCCTTCTTAGGCCCACTTCTAGAAGATTAGCACCCCCAGAGAGTTTCCTGAAGCTGCCCCAGCTCCAAAGGTGAGGGGGTCTAAGGAGGCTTAGGAGCCAGCCCAAGCTCAGCCGCTCTGGTCTGAGAAAGGCATCCAGCTATGCATGGAGTCTGGCCAAAGGAGCAGAGGTGGAGGAGGGAGGTCAGGGGACACTCCTGTGAGCTGCCTGCCTTCGGAGGCTGCAGCTGGCTGCTCCCTGTGAGGTCCTGGCAGGGACCTGCAGCTTCTTTGGCCCTTCCCCCACCAGCTCCGCATTGAGAAGTGTTCTCCTGACCAAAAGAAACACAAACCACAAGATAAAACTTCATGTTTAAGGTATTTCATCCCTCACTTCGCCCTGATTACTTTCAGATGGTTGAAAACGGCCAGTGTGGAGACTGCTTTTAGGAGACCTGGGTGCTGGGCTCCGGATGAGTGGCAAGCCACCCAGAGCCAGGCCCTGGCCAGTCCCGTGGGTCAGCTGGAGGCCCTCTCTGCAAGATGAGTCTCCTCTTCATGAAACAGGTGGAACCTAGTCTCCCAGGCAAGTGCCTCTCACTCAAACACCACCAGGAAAGGAGTCTACGCCCCAGACCCAGAAGGACTTAGGCTACTCAGCGACCTCTCCCCCCTGGTCCTTAGAGCCCAGTGTAATCTGTGCCAAAGTAACGACCACCTCAGAAGCTCTTCAGACCACAGGGCCAGGCAGACATGGCCAGCTTCTTTTGGCTTCAGATGAAAGAAAAGCCGTGAGGCAGGAAGAACCCAGCTACTGAATTAATGCCATCCCCAAAGACAGATGTGGGCTCCCAGGTCTTGACTCAGATTCCCCTCCAAAACCCCCAAACAAAAGCCAACTGGAGACAGGAGCCCTACTGGAAAGGGATGTGGGCACAGCCGGACAGCTGTCCTGACCACCAGCTTCATCTGCTCCCAGCCACCCTCTTCCAACACCCAAGTGTCTGTCCCCTGCCAGCAGTTGCATGTTAACTCAAAGCCTCAGCCAGCAGGAGCACATTCCCCATTTTACTGATGGAAAACCAGAATCTGGTCCAAGGGCTAATGTTAAAACGCAAGGCTGGGGCCTGGAGAGCTGGCTCAGAGGTTAGAAGTGCCGCCTGCTCTTCCAAAGGTACTGAGTTCAATTCCCAGCAACCACATGGTGGCTCACAACCATCTATAATGAGATCTGATGCCTTCTTCTGACCTGCAGGTGTACATGGAGGCAGAGCACTGTATAATAATAATAAAAAATAATAAATCTTTAAAAAAAAAAAAACCACAAAGCTGGGGCTTGATTGAGTGTGAAGGTGAACCCTTCTGCCCCTCCAGCAGCTCTGTCCCTCTAGGTGACAATCCCTGAGCCACACCTAGCACGAGGCAGATGACTTCATCTTAAGGCGACCTTGGGAGGTGGGCGCTGTGGTTGTACAAATTGGTACATTTTTCCATCAACCTCTGTCTAGTTGAGACTGGTGATGTGCATTTTGCAGTACTACAGATGGGCTCTGTGGGGCTTGTATCTGTCCTTGGCATACACGTGGTGTGTGTAATCCTTGCACCACTGCCTCCCCCACACTCTGTAGACCAGCCTTCTTGGCCACCTGGGACCTCGTTAGAAACGGTCTCTGGCTTCACCCTGACCTGCTGCATCAAAGCCAGAATTTTAACAAGGTCCCCAGAGGCCGTGGGTGGACTACCATGAGAACAAGTTACTGTGAGGGCTCACAGAGGCCCCTCTGCTCAACACTTGGGTTAACTCCCACTTGCTCTCCTTTTCTCTCAGCCTGTGTCTGAGCCTGTCCCCTCAGCCAGGTTCTCCGAGAAGCACCCCTACCTCACCTATTAGTCCTACCAGTCCCTACCTGTGCAAAGATACATGCTGTGTATTCAAACTAGCCTCTCATCTGCAGACACCTCCACCTTGCGGTGGCCCAGATCTAAGCTTCCCTGGTCCCCAGCCTCTGGAGTCTAAGAAATTAGGCCCTATCGAACCCTACCTAAAAAGCCATCTCTAGCCATGGCCAGGAACAGGACAGACTAGGTCACCTTCCTGTTTGAGTCTCAAATCCAAAGAAAATAAAGCTCAGGCTCCCCCCAACATGAGCTCTGGCCCTCTTCCTATGTCATCCCCAGACCCTGCTCCCTACAGCCTGCACAGGCTCTCCCCTGCACAGATGCCTGAGTTTGCCTCTGTTACACTCCCCTGCCTGGAACTGGCCTCTGCGTCTCCTTGCCCTCTGAGACTTGACCTTACCCTACTTCAGTCTGTCTCCCTCCCAGGAGACTGAACACAGGGGACAGAGACAGAACATCTTCAGGATCACAACCCCCCGCCCCCGCACCAAGAATGGCCCAGTGAATAAACATGGTGGGAGACACCTGGGGCTCCACCGTTTGCTATGGGCTTCTGGGAAGCCTCTAGAACGTTCTTTCCCTCTGTGTATCTGTTCCCTGGGCCAAACGAAACCTCCATAAAGGCAAACAGGGTTACCCATGATAGCAATCATCTGTGCCTACAATTTTGGCTTTACTGCTAAATTCTGATGTCATTTCTAGATTTGGGGCCAAGTAGGAGGAATGAGTGAGCTAGGGACAAGTCTTGGCTGTGGCTACCATGATGTTTTCATTAGATAAAGATGCCTCTCTCTGCTGCTCCCTGAGTATTATGTATGGTGTGCACAGCTCGGCCACACCCCTTGCCTCTGGGAAAATGTAGAGTCTCCAGGCCCAAAGTGTCCCCAGACTGCATACTGGACCACAAAGACAGAAGCACTAACTCGGTGACACTGTGTAGTCACTTCTTACAGCAAAGTGGCTATGAAGACCTGCTCATGTTTAAAGGTCCAAGCTGGGCAGATGACTCCAAACTCTTCTCGTAGGCTGAAAGACCATCACCAGAGATAAAGAGAAAGTGAGTGCAGAGGAGAGAGGACACATGACCTCCAAAGCCAGAGGCTACAGTGATGTGTAGACAGGGCTAGAGTAAAAGTGGCCCTTGGATGCTGGAAAAGGCACGTGGCTGCGCTATCTCCCAGAGGTGCATTGTGCACTAGCATGGGTGTTCCAACACTGGGTCTGGGGCTACTTGTTACAGCAGCCAGGCAGCACTCATACTGTCAGTCTTCCACAGCAGGTGCTCTGACCTAGAAGTCTTTACAAAGGAAAACCCAACATCGCTTAGGCCTCCGGGAAGGCTGTACTCCCAGGGGCTGTGGCATGGCTGGGCAGGACATGTCTTCCTTTGTGGATAGGAAGTTTTTCTGCCCTTTAGCTCTTGCCTGAAACCACTACAAGCTCCTCTGGCCTTGGTGGGTCTTTCCAGGTAGACTAATTGCTTCATCACCACCTGTGCAGGCAGGCTGATTGCTAGCCTTCTGAGCCCCAGGCCACCTGCAAAAGAGCGCAGAACTCCAGGCCCTCCTGGAACCCCTGTGCAGAAGCCAAACCTATGTCCCATGCTTTGACAGGGAGAGGACCCTGGGCTTCCTTACACAAGAAGTGACAGCCTATACTAGCCTTCCTTCCTGTATGCAATGTCCCTGTCTACCCGGGCCTGGGGCAACACACCTTACTGACCAGCTGCCATCACCAAGAATAGTCTGTCCCCGGCCTCTCAGGCTCAGAACCTCAGCCGGCTAATGAGCCAAGCACCTGCAGCTGCTAGTTGTGACTGCTCCATGTGACAAGCAAGGAACACCTACCATTGGGATCTGAGCTGATCTGAGATCCAAGATCTGAGCTCCAGCTACACAAGAGCCCTGGGTGATGGCTTTAGCTCTCAGAGCCTATGCCCTCTTCTGTGAGATGAGAGTGATGAGAGGGCCGCCTCCCAGAGTGGCCAAGAGGGTGCAGTGGTGACACATGGCACCTCACACTCTGCAGTAGGGAAGAAAGCTGGCCGAGACATGGAACAGAGAGTTCTCGACCTCCAAGGGAACAACTGAAGCTACCGAGTGTCATCAACAGCTGCAGACACGCCACAGTGGGGACTCTACTTGCTGGAGCCCTCTTGGAAGGCTTCAAGAAAGAAGGCATGTGAGAGCAGAGCTGGGAGGAGCAGGCAGAGTGAGGAGAGATCTCAGGGACCAGAAATGCCAGGACACAGACCTGGAAAGACACTGGGTGGTTCCAGAACAAAGAAGCGAGCATGGGGCGGGGGGTGGGGGGGTACAAGAGAAGCAACTGTAAAAGGAGGAGGTCAAATGGGGCCTAACATGGATGTCAGTCCTATACCTGGGTGGGACGTGTCCCTGACATATATACCCCCAGGGCTCCAGAGTGCAAATTTGCTTGGAAATAGAGTGGCAGGGTAGGACAAGACTGTGCTCTACTGGACAAGCTTAACCCAGTGACTGTCTAGATAAGAAAGCAGTCTGAGCATAGACCTGTAGTCAAGAGGCCACGTGAAGATAGTCACAGAAGTGGGAGTGACATAGATTTGCAACAAGAAGGTCACATGCCCTGGGAGCTGAGGTGGAGAAGAGCTGCCCTGAAACCTCATGGAAACTGGCCTGCCCACACTTTAATCTCACACTTCTCCAGGGGCCCCTGTGGGGCTACTGTGTCCAGAGGATACAGGGAGCCAGGAGATAGAGGACAGCAGCAAAGCCCTTCACCCAGCTCTGAGCCACTGCCCATCAATAGGCCCTTCACAAGCAAGCAGAGGGTGTGCTGGCCTCATGCCAGACCCGCCCACACCAGCGACCCTGCCCTTCAACTTCCAATGGACACCACTTCCTGTCCAACACTGGGCCCACAGAAGCTCAGCTGGCCATTGGCCAGGGCCAGTATCCAGCCCCTCCAGGCCCTCTGGCGTCCCAGATTTGGAGGGTCATGTAAAGGTGACCAGGACATCATCCTGTTTTGAGGAGGATGGCCCTATTGTAGGTTCTAGACCTCTGGTGGCCCCTGTACTGCCTGGCTACGAGGGCCTCAGAGCACTTGCCAGGGAAAATGAAGGTGGGTGGATATGGTTTAGTATAAATAAAACACACTAGATGAGGGTCCAGCAGTGGGGCCTGGATAGCCCTCACTGTTCTGTCAGCAGAAAGATGTCTTTTGAATACAAAGAGGCAGAGGGCGTCCACACAGAGGCCTTCTTGCTCTGCTGTCCTGGGGCCTTCCATTATGCATCACCTGAGCAGAGGCCATGGTCTCTGTCTGCTTTTGGTTCCAGAGACCCAGATTCTGCCTCCAGAGAGTCCCCACCACTGTCCTGGAAGCCAGAGCCCACCCTGACAACAATGATTTCTGATGAGGACAAGAAACGGGGACAGAATCATCCACCATGAAGCCCAGGTCACCTAGAACACATAGATACTAATTTGGGGCCCATCTTTGTGTCCCACAAAAATCTGATGCCTCATTTGCTGAGGAGAATGCCCATGGTGACCAGAGGGACCAGCAGGGCATGAGCGGCCCCTAGATGTCAGATGCGGAAACATCGTTGAAGGATGAAACAGAGGTGGAGATGCACACCATCCCCAGCCCCGCCCTGTCGACCATCAACCTGCACTCAGTCCTGGCACATCTAGGGGGACCACTGGCCTGAATGGCCTGTCTATGTCCCCTCAGCACAGGCCGCGGGCCCCTGCTGAGCCTCACTGCAAAAAAAGCTCATTTTACAGATGGGGACACTGAGGCAAAAGGAGGCAGAGGTATGCAGTTCTGCCCACAGGTGTCAAATCCACCCACTTCTAAAGGGCCAGTGGCTAGAGGAGGAGCCAAAGATGACTCCTTCCCCACCTCCATTCCTCTACCCCCTGTACCTGCTCATCTTAAATGGGCTCAACACCTGTGTCCATTCCAGAGTGGCTGGGAAGACCCAAAGGGAGGTCACACCAGTCTGTACTTGCCCTCTGCAGCTGGACGACAGTCCAGCCCTTTGCTCTGGCCACAGGACTCACTTTCCTGAGGGACTGTAGCATGACTCTCTGTGGTCCTATTTCTAGACAACAGCCTCTCTCCAAAGCAGCATCAAACCTGTAGGAGGGTGCCAGCCTCTGAGGACTATGCCATGGCACTGCCACCGATAGGGAGACCTGGTACAGTCTAAGAGAGTGACACGCGTGCCCTTGCTTGATGACAAGGTGCTGCTCAGAATTTATTGTTCTATTGTTTTAAAATTTTATGTATTTATTTATTTATTATGTATACAGTACTCTGCCTGCATGTAGACCTCCAGGCCTTCAGAGCATCAGATCACACTACAGATGGTTATGAGCCACCATGTGGTTGCTGGGAATTGAACTCAGGACCTCTGGAGGAACAGCCAATGCCTTAACCTCTGAGCCACCTCTCCAGCCCCCTACTGTTCTATTTTTTAACCTCTGTCTTCTTCCCCTCACTTTGAGTCTCCTAGAAACCAAACATAACTAGATACTTGAAGTAGATGCTCACCTGCCCTGATGACCTGGGGGTGCATTCCAGCCATTCATACCAGACGGACTTGGGGCAGCCCAGGCCCCAAGGACCCACTCTTCTTTCCACTATAATGAAAGCACACAGGAAACAGCACCAGGAGGAGAACCGCTTCCTTCTCAACAAGAGCTCCCAGGCACGGTGACTCAGAGCAACAGTCCCTCCTGACAGCTGGGCCTGTGGGGGTGGAGAGCAGTGGACTGCCCCCCCCTCCTCCTTCTCCTCCTCCTCCTGTTTGTCTCATTTGAGATACAGGAGAACCCGCTGAGAAGGGAGCTTTGGTGAGTGTTGAGCGGCTGCCCTCAAGGCTCAGCGTTTCCAACGCAGCCCCACCAGGCACCCTCCGTCCACCGGACCGTCACTGAGAGGCACGGGTTAGGAAAAGAACAGAGCCCGGCACCAGCACCAGGGACTACACCGAGGCAGCCTGGCTTAGTGGAAAAGGAACAGGCTTTAGAGCCAGACTGCCTGGGTTTGAATCCCAGCCTGTCACCTGAGCTTCCGGGCATCGGGAACCTGCAACAACTAGGCGGGCCCTACTGGATATCCGCCATACAAGCGTGATGGCATAGGTGGCAGAACCAGGTAGCCCAGGTGGCGCCCATGAAATCCTCAGTGTTATTCCCTGGCTCCCACCATGGACCGTGTGATGTACACTACGTCAGTACAGTCCTTTAAACAACAGCTGCGGCCAGAATGGTAGCCTAGCCTTAGGTCTTAGAATGTTTTCCCACAGTCCCCAGTGATCCCAGGAAGCAAGAAAGACAGACTCCGGGGTGGAGGATGGCGAAGGGGTGTGTGTGAGGGTGGGGGAGGGGGATAAGGAAGGAAAAACAGCTGAGCGACAGCAGTCATCTCTCTCCACTGCCTGCCTGATAGACTGTGACCCCACACACACACACACACACACAAGCTCCTGCCACTGCTACAACCACTGAGCCACCACAGCCTCCTAACCCTGATGGACCACACACTCAGACGGGGAGCCAGAACAAGCCCTTCCGTAAGTATGCGAAAAGTAACGAATACAATCTTACGCTGTAGCTCAGGCTAGCCTCAGGCTTGTGACAGTCCTCCTCCCTTAGCCTCTTGGGTGGGATTATAGGTGTGCACTACCATGCCTGCTGGCCTTTGGTTCTTTCTACCACAATGCGCGTTGTATTAACTCCCTCACAACTCTTTATTTTAGTGATATATATGGATATATATATATATATATCTCCACATATATATAATATAAGCCGTTTGTGAAGTAGGCAGTTAAGAACACATAAGTGATAATCCACTTCACCACTAAGTGACATTTACACAATAACACCGTTTATAAAAATCTTTTCAGTGTTATAACACTGAAAGCAAGTTAGCTCAAGAGAGGACAGTAAAGGCAGGTAGTCCTTAAGGTCACAGAAGAGGTTAAAAAAAAAAAAAAACCAACTTCATCTGTGGCCTCTGGGGAAGGCTGCAGGAGGCTGGCTGTCCTGATGGGCTTGTCTGGTCTGTGCCCTCCGTGTTTCTGGCCTGCACTTCAGCCCTTCTTCTCAGTACATCCTGTGACAGTCTCAACAGGTCCTGCCCATTGGAACTCAGGGCACCAGGATTCCCCCGGAGGGGAAAAATCATAGACTAGGCTTAGAGGAGGGTGTACAGACCAGAAGGGTAGTGAACATGGACCAAAGGAAGTGTGGCAGGTCACTATCCCCCAGAGGTCCCTGTCCCTGTTCTTGCTGTCCCAGAATCCTTTTTCTAAGTCAATCAGCAACACTCACCCAGTGGTCCCTGAAGAACATTGGTGGGAGTGAGAGGTAGCCATCTCAAGCAGCTAAGGCCTGGTCAGGAAAGGGGAGTTCACCTCAGAGACAGCATCTCAGTGGGATCCAGAGAAAGGGAAGGAACACAGGAAGGAGTGGGCCATACTGCACTGTTCTCATAAGGGAGGAGGGAGGGAAGGAAGGATGGAGAGAAGGAGGGAGGAAGGAAAGATGGGAGCGAGGGAGGGAAGGAAGGATGGAGAGAGGGAAGGAGGGTAGGTGGGGAGGGAGGGAGGTAAGGGGGGGAGGGAGGGAGGGAGGGGAAGGAAGGAAGGAGGGATGAAGGAAGGAAAGATGGGAGAAAGGGAGGGAAGGAGTGAAGATGGGAGGGAGGGAGAGAAGGAGGGAGGGAAGGAGGGAGGGAGGCAGGAAGGGAGGGAGGGAACTCTCTAGGTACAGTTGAAGACTGACACCAAAATGAGTAGAGTACTAGGCCAGTTCCTCTGTGTCTTCATAATCATCCCACTCTCAGGCCTAGGTGTCTGTCTGTCTGTCTGTCTCCACCCCTGAGAACAGCACTGGATTTCAAAGAATTGGGCAGCTGGTTCTAGCCCAGCCCTTCTGATGGCTCTGTATGGCTCACAGCTTAAGAGTACTAGGCCTGCTTCAAGTGGAGTCAGAGCAAGCTGGCGGGCCTAACTTCTTTATCTTTCCCAGACATCAGACCAGGCCACCAGCCCTAGAGTCCCACAGCTGAAAACCCAGCAGTCCCTGCTGGTCCTGGCTTCAGGTCCATCTGCCATCATCACTCATGCTAGACTTTCTAGGGCGTGTAAATGTCCGCACCTTAGCCTTTGCTGAGCTCCCGTATTCCTCCATCATGTGGAGTGACAACAGTGTCCCCCCCTCCCTCCCTCCTTCCCTTCCTGTCTTTCCCCCTACAGGACACATTCCTCACCCAGCTCCTACTTGGCCTCTAGATCTTAATGCCCATGAGAAGGTACCCACAGAACTTAGTGACCCCAGTGAGCTAAGTAGCACATGGCCTGGCCCGCCAATCAGGATTCCTTCTACCCTGCCCCCTCCCAGCTTCCACAAACACCTGATGGTGACCCAGGGCCCAACCCTCGGGGGTCAGCAAAGCTTTGACGAACTCAATCAGTTGTGGCCCATCCACCTACTCACCCAACCACATGAAAACAGTGGCGTGTGCAAAAGTGTGGATGTTTGTATTTCTCAATCCCTGAGCGGCAGTCTGGTGAATGTCGGCTGTTGCTCCAGCCATCTGGCAACAGATTCGGAAAGCTTCAGCCTCAAAATAAAATGTCAAATGTGACTCTTCCCAGGAGGTAGTATCAGAGGCCCCTCGTCCATCCATCCTACACAGCAGTAAAACGCCTTCTCTCCGAGGAGATTCATGGTCCATCTTTAAAACTACCCCTCTGCCTGGTGGCAGGCACACCCACCTTCTGTGCTGAGCCATGGTTTAGTGGGAACAAGAAAAGCCCCTCCTTGTTAGAGCCACCACTATGTGTTGGAAAGTGCTCCCTGAAGCCGAATCTCCTGCAACCCTCCAGAAAAACTCGTTATTGGCTTAATTCTCACAGCTATGGCAGCAATCTATTTTTAACAAACGTATACATTTCCCCCCATGACAACTGAGTAGCCAGACGCCACCGCTCAACCATCTGAAGGGACAGGGACAAATTCAAGGGCTTAGCAAATCCTGCGGCACAGCAGGCATCTAGAGCAAGAGTGGGCAGCCAGACACTGCACAAACTGACCACTGACCTCTTGTGCAAGGCCAGGCCACCATACCTCTCCACACTTTTGTTTCCAAGAGAAGCTAGCTGGGCATGGTGGCACATGCCTTTAATCCCAGGACCCAGGAGGCAGAGACAGGCGGATTGCTGTGAGTTCGAGGCCAGCCTGGTCTACAAAGCTAGTCTAGGACAGCCAGGGCTACACAGAGAAATCTTGCCTCAAAAAAAAAACCAAAGAGGGGGGGGGGGGGAGGGAGAGAGAAGCTAGACTTAGGGCTGGGGAGACAGCTCAGTGGGTAAAAGCATTTGAGACGCAAGCCTGACTACATGAGTTCAGTTCTCAGCATCACTATAAAAAAACTGCGTGTGCTCGTGCCTATAACCCCAACCCTGGGGAGGGGGCGCAGAGGCAGGGACATTACTGAAGCTTATTGGCCATTAGTCTAGCTGAAAAAAGCAAGCTCCAGGTTCACTGAGATACTGCTCATGGGGACAGATGGAGACTGATAGAGGACAGCATCCAACACCTTCCTCTGGCCTCCTCACATTCATAGGAGTGTGCACACCACACACACGAGAGAATGCCATCAGAGCTGCTTTGTAAATTCTGGAGCATGCCATGTAAGTCTGATGATACAAATCAGAGGGCCCAACCTGATCCTTAGGCTATAAAACTCCAAGCTAGCTCCACTTAGAAGAGACCTTGCCAGTGAAATGGGAGGAGCGTGGTCATTCCCAAGTGTGGCACCACCCATATTTAACTCTCCTACACACAGCCAGTCAGCCAACAGCTCCACCACACCTCTAACCAGCCAACCAGCGATGGGAACAACCAGGTGACAAGTGTCAGAAACAACCTGTGGCTTTTCCACACATAACCAAGGAGCCGGCAAGGGAGGCAGAGACTACAGCAAGTGCACAGAGACACTGAATGCACAATCAGAGAAGTCTCCAGGGAAGCACACTGTGCCAACATATTCCACAAAGAGACAAGCCCCAAGTCACTAGTTGTTGGGCTCACACAGAGGTATGGGGGGACAACAGAGCTGATCTGAGTTTCACTATGGTGGTGCTGATATGACTGTACACACTTGCTTATCAGCTGTCAGGGCCCTGTACCCCTAAAACTGCACACCTGCCAGGAGGTGCTGTGTTCGGTAGACGTGCTGGGAAAGAAGAGTGGTCCAGCCCTGAGAAGGGGCTCTTTTGGCAACAGCTTAGATCAGTGGTTCTCAACCTTCCTAGTGCTGCTATCCTCTATTATAGTTCTTCATGTGGTGATGACGCCCCCAACCACAAAATTATTTTCGTTGCTATTTCATAACTGTAATTGTTCCCATTGTTATGAGTCATAATGTAAATACCTGATATGCAGGATGGTCTTAGGTGATCCCCGTGAAAGGGTCAATTGATGCCCAAAGGGGTCGCGACCCAGAGGTTGAGAATATCCCACTGCTAAGCAAGGCTTCATGATGTGCTGGACACTAGACTCAGGGTCGGTTCCTTTAACTCTCCTCACAACTCTAGCGGCATCTTCCTAGCAAAACAGGAGCCAAAGAGGGAAAGTGCATTCCCAATCTCACCAGCAACGAGCAGAAAGCCCAACATGTCTGACTGCACGCATGCACTCAGTGGACTCTAGCAGTCCTGAGGCAGATAGCCCTGTGCCCTGACCCAGGAAAGGGCAGTACACCTGCAACCCACTAAGGTGGGGCATCAGAAGCATACCATCAAGTGACCAGAGAGAGCCCTGCAGGTTCATGACCCCGGTCTCATAGGCAGCAGCTCCTGTCCCCCCACTCCAGAGGTGGAGGACTACTCTCTTCCAACTAAACAGTGTCCAGCACAGGTAGGAGGAGGACTCAGTAGGTGCTTGCATTCTGAAGCTCGGGCACCCAGCGGTGTGCCTGGAATCCTTGGTCGTTTAGGCTGGCCTGGGCTCCAAGGCTCCATGCAGACTGGAGCTCAGCATGCTGAAACGTTAAGGATGGAGACAGAAAGGTCAGTTTCCTGTCAGCGCTGAACCACGAGCAGAGTCATGGCAGGAAGCCGGAGTGTTTTGTCTCTGGAAAGCAGGAATCATCCCAGACGGCCATGACCTTTCTTCAACAACAACACTGACTTAAATCCCCCCTGGGACACCTGCGCGTGCGTGCGTGCATGCGTGCGTGCGAGTGTACACACAGAAGTATAAATAGGGAGCATGCTCAGCCAAGGAACCACCCAGAGAGCCAGCTGTGGGAGGCAGGCTGTGGAGAGCCTCTCCCAGTTTGGGTCCTTCCACCCACCTCCCCAAGGACTGGTCTTAAACTGGCTACGGGGCAGAGAAATTCTCTTTCACCCAAGTTATTTCTCAGATGTTCACATAGAGGGGACTTCCAGCCATGTAGCCAACTCCATGGGCATTAACCTATCACAGTTAGGAATTAAGAATCGGGTCTTCCTCTGACATGAACTCTGGTGCCCCATATTTGACCACTTCTCCTTGGTGGGGAGGTTTGGTGGCACTCAAAGAAAGAATAAGCGGGCTACCAAGATGATACTTGGTAGCCTATGACTGTATAGTGAGGGAGGAGGTCCCCCTTGGTCATAGACCTAGAGGAGGGGAATAGAGTGAAAGCAGGAGGAGGGAGGAATGGGAGGATACAAATGACGAGATAACAATTAAGATGTAATCTGAATAAATTAATTAAAAAGAAAAAAAAAAGAACGAGGTCCTCTCCACAGCACACCTTCCCACAGAACCCCTTGGCATGACCACGCATTGTCAGTGGGCTGAGCAACTCCGCTTCCACTAGATGCTCCACACTAAGTAGGGTTGCCCCATCTACCCAATAGTGTTGGATGTCTGGGAACACAGTTGGGAGTCGGGTGGGAAGGCAGGGAACAGTTTGCAATAGTGAACTCTAACATCTGATTTGAGGGAGAGACCTAGCCCCTCTGTGCTTGTTTCTTCACTGCAAGTAAAGAGAATCATGATTTTTTTTTCCTTCATAGAGGGTTGTGAAGAATAGGAATACTTATCTGGGGAAACTTCTGGAGAAACTATTGTGCAGACAGGATGTCTAACAGCTGCTGTAATCAAGTCTCACTTCAGCTCTCCCCCCGCCCCACAGCTGTGCATCAGACAGCCCTGGTGCAACAGCATGCAGTGCTGTGTAACAAAACATTTCAGAAGGCGGATCCCACAGCACACATCTACAGCCCCTCAGCTAGAGAGCCTGGGTGGAGTCCTGGATCTGGCAGGCCTGCTTCCACCTGAGGCCTCTCGCCTCGGCCTGTAGATGACATCATTTTGTGGTGTTCTCACATGACCCCTCCCTCTGTGTCTATAGCTTATTCTTCTCTTTATAAGGACACAGGTCATTTGGATTTGGGATCACACCGGTGACTTTATTTCAGTTAATCAACTCTGTAAAGACCTCATCTCCAAACACAAGTTAAAGAGGGGCCACAGGTCACAGGGAGAAGAGGGACAATTTTTTTAAGAGAGTAGAGGCTTTGAGGCCTAAGGAGGATGTGGCTGACCAGGTTTGGGAGCAGAGGTTATGAGGTCTCTAGGGTGCTAGGCACAGGACTGGGAGCCGCCACTGTGGACATCTCTAGAACATCACTCAGCAGCCACATTCCTCACACACCAGGGCATCCTTTCCAAGCCCTGAGCAAGACTCGAGTCTGCGCTAAAACTCTTGTCACAGTGATGTGGCCCACGCATACGCAGCTTTCTATGTGCCTTCCTTATCCCCAGGTCTTTGTTTAGAAGTCCCTCCATGCCCCCTGCCCAGGAAGTGATGCCACAGACCTCAGACATCCGGCACCTGATACTATCACTATTGCCTCTGGCAGCTCTGTCATGGTTGGGCTCCCAGACCCTTCTCTCCCAGGCATATCCAGCCAGGTAATGTCTTTTTAATTTGTATTTTGAGGGAAGCAAAAGTCAGAGTACAACTCTACTTCCTCCATGTATGCGAGTCCCAGGAATCAAACTCAGCTCTTCAAGTGCCATCTTGCTGGTCCTGTGTCTTGAATAAGCAACTCGTGAGCTCCAGAGGCTCAGCTCAGGGCATGGGGACTCTCCAGCTCTCCTCTGGTTTCCTGAAAGCCTCAGGGAAAAGTGACAACCCCTGTAACATCCTGACCCTGTGAGCTAGGGGCTGGCACCTGCACCAAGAATGACTGAGAGCTGAGCAAGAACTCTGCCTCCTGGGCCACATTTCTCCCTTCTGTGTGAGAGGATATGCCAGCACCATCCTTTACTGTCAGCCCTGAAAGCTAATAATAATAGTTGACATTTGCTAAGACAAGTGCCTCATATTCCTCTTCTCATCTAATCCACACAAAGGTGCTGGCAGGCTAGCTGCCTTGCTCGGGGCCACACTGCCAGTACTCTCAAGGACTCAAGAGCCAGCTCTCCTGAGCACGCACCAAGACTGCTCTAAGCCCTTGGCTTATATCTGCGGGAGTATTCCATCCACACTGGCACTCGGGTACCCATCCAAAGCAACTCAAGTTTTTTGTGCCTTCCTGTAGCACAATGTCGGGGATACCAGAGATATTAGACAAGTATGTGCTATCCGGAGGGATGGATAAATGGATGGATGGATGAGGGAATAAAAGCTGGGAGAGAGGAGGGAAAAGAGAAGGAAGAATGGGGATGGAAGAGGGAAGAAAGGAAGGAAAGAGAGAGGGAAGGTGAATAGAAGACAGGAAGGGACAAAATGATGCATGGGACAATGGACGGGAATATGACTGGATGGAGGGATGTGCAGGTGGATGGTGGCAATGGAGGGATGTACTGTACTGATACTGGGTATCAGCTGCCCCTCTCCCACACTGGAGGGAACAAATATACAAACACAGAGAATGCAGCAAGCCCATGGTGAGAGACACTGTGAACATTAAGAACTACAACAGGGGTAGACAGTGCGAAGGCGAGCTCACCAAGAGAAAGGACCACTTCTCCACAGAGATGGGCTGTAGGAGACATGGGGAGTCCGAGAAAGGAGAGAATCCAGCACCTTCCTGGCTTCCCCATCCTGAGTTCCTCTGGGTCAAGGACCCTTGTAGCTCTGTCTGACAGACAGACAAGCAGAGGGTCAGCTCTCCTCAGGAAAGTCAAGCAGAGCCCAGAACTGGAGCACAAGAAAAGCACTAGAACACAGGCAGAACATCTGCTGCGCCCCAGGCACACTCAGACCGCCTGCAGTGGCCTTTACCATGGTCAGGCCTGGTGCTGTTGCTTGACAACCTCCTGCCATCACTGGGGCTGATGGAGGATGCCCTGAACCCCAGCAGTTTACTCAAAGCCCTGGACCTCCCCCAGTGGGGAGGAGGGCAAAGAATTGGAGCCACGGCAACAGCCACCCCTCCAACCCCATCCCCAGCTCCGGTTCCTGGGTCTCAGGCTGGCCTAGGTGGGGTCTCAGCAAGACTGATTCACACGTTCCCCCAGGGTACTCTGTATGGAATGTATTTTCTTGTCCTTGTTTGTGAGTCAAGGCCTTACTCTGTAGCCCATGCTGGCATCAAATTCATGGCAATGCTCCTGCCTCCATCACTCTAGTCCTAGGATTATGGATACATGCCATCATGTGTGTGCAGTCATGCAAGGATTTAACCTTTAATAAAAATTCATTAAACACTCACTCCTGCGTCTCGAAGCCTTCTAGCTTGTTCTCCAACTGCACAATGCCACAGAGGTTGCTCTCCCCTCTTCTGGTCAAACCCAGCAAGACAAGGCCAGGGAGGGACTGGGACTCCCATTGCTGTGGACAATGTAGAGTTCTAAGTTTGCTTGATTTTTAGAAACATGAAATGGGTTTGGTTTCCAACTTGATTGATCCATCTCTCCTGGTTATTTACCCAAAGCAATGAGGACCCATGACCCCATGAGACACACGGAGGAAGGCTCATGGTGGCTGTATTTGTAACAGCCCAGGCCTGGCATTGGTGCAAGTGCCTACTACAAGCACATGGGAAGAGTTTTCCAAATGAAGAAATACAGGAGACACACGTTTATGGGTTCATGTGATGGTGTACAGGAGTAACAAGAGTGGCGCTTGGTGGCACAATCCAGACAAGGAGTATGTGCCACACAGTCCTCCCAAGAGAGGCCAACAGGAAGTGGATTCCTGGGAAGATGAGGGGATGGGTGACAGGGAAAGAGGGGTTATGGAGTGTTACATGTGTTCTGTCGCAGTGACAGCTACGGGGCATGTGCTTTCTCGCCAACACTCAGCCCACTGTATGCTGTATGAGGATGTGTAACCTGTTGTATTTCCCAATACTTAAAACAAACAAAAACAAACAACCTGCCCTTTTTCAAAGCTGCTTAAGGCAGTATGTTACCCTGGAGGATGCAGGTGTGACCGTGAAATTCAACGAGCCGCACCCTGTTCACAGCAAGAAGCAGTTTACATTTCCCTCTGGGGTGACTGGCCAAGATTTCTTGATAAAAATCTCTTTGCAGCTTAATATCTCTCAAGACCACAGAGGGCAAACCCAGATACAAGGTCATGGCTCTGGAAAAGCTTTGGGCTCGGCTCCAGCTCTGCCTTGGGGCCTGCCCTGGAGGACTGCACAGCAAGCTGAGCTGGCGTGGGGTTGTGGGGCATGGGTGAGTACAGCCCAGACATTCCCAAGCCAGCCTTACAGTAGAATCTTTTGCAAAAGCCAACTGATAAAATACATATAAACCCTACTTCCCCATGTGTAAAGTGATCTAATCTCAATCTCTGTGTGTGAGGGCATGTGGAACCCGAGACCTCATGCCTGCTAGGAATGCTCTCCACCATGTGAGCCAGTCCCCAAGCCTGTTCCCACTATGTATAGAACAGAAATCCGCTGCTAAAGTCAAGGCTGTGTGGATGGGAGGAGCATGCATCCTGGGCCTGAGGGAGCATCCCTACATCTGAGTTTCCACCTTCAGTTCCCCAATTCTTTTTGGGGGGGTTGGTTTTTGGGGGGGGGGTTGTTTGTTTGTTTGTTTGTTTTGGCTTTTTGAGACAGGGTTTCTCTATGTAGCCTTGACTGTCCTGGACTCGCTTTGTAAACCAGGCTGGCCTCGAACTCACAGCGATCCGCCTGCCTCTGCCTCCCAATGCGCCACAACTGCTCGGCATGTTCCCCAATTCTAAATTCCTTCTAAAGAAGACAGCCACAGGCTTGGAAGTTGAATCTGCCCCTCCCACCAAATCATTTCCTAATGCCACGATCCTCTGTAAGCCAGAGCACCAATAACCCCCCAGGTGATAGTTCCTGGTGCCAGTGATTGGGAGAGACTGGTTGTGTTTTGCAGGACCACAGCCTCTGTTGCTCTGTGAAAGTTTTCTCTCTTGCATGTGATCCTTGGCTCTTCCAAAAGGATAGCCTCCCTGCCACGCAGTTACTGCCCAGATGGACCAAGATGGACCAGGCCAGCACAGGGGATCAGGCTGCCTCTGTCAGTCCTAGCTGGGTGCTGCACAAGGGCACAGACATGCCAAATCTGTTTTCCCAAAGCCTGGGAAAGGAGGGTAGTGCAACCACTGAGGGTCCCAATTCCTGGAGGGGGCCTCAGCCACAGGCTGGAGCCACAGGACTGTGGCAGGCTTGACCACACTCACTGCTGCCTCAGCTGTTCTGAGACCCGTGTGAAGCTAGGTCCCCCGCCCATGCCACATTAGCTTCCTACCAGGACACCCTAGGAGGGGACCACGAGTCATTAACCCCCTGTGAAGACATACTCTGCTACAGGGAGGACCACAGCGCCTGTGTGCTTAGCAGGTGCCCCAAAAGCACTCTGATGCCCAAGTTCTACGTTGCTAATAAACAAGACCAAAGTTAGGAGTCCAATACTCCACTGCCACCACCCACACGTCCCCCAAGGCAGGGTGACCTGAGCGAACCATTTCACCTTTGTGGGGATGTTTCTACACTCACACGCAAGAGTGAAAACATCTACAGAGCAGGGTTGATCACGGCGCTGCCAAACATGACCCAGCCTCTCCCAAGCAGTAGCATCAGAGACTATCCCAGGGCTGGGTTAGACACAGAAGCGCTGGGCTGCTAAGAAGGCTGGAGCTGTGAGGAGGAAGCCTGGGAGGGATCCCACCACCACGAGGTTTGTAAGCACCGGCCTATTCACATGGGATACAGACACATCAGGGGATCTAGAAGGGACTCAGTCTGGGTCAGAGCCAAGAAAGATCCTGAGGACACAGATGAAAGGGCTTGGGGGAAGACCATAGCCCTAACAGAACAGGACCCCATGCCATGGTTGCACCCACAGCATGCAGAAGTACTCCAGGAAGGCAAAGACAGTTTCCAAACAGAGACAAGGTAAAAGCCACCTCCCACTCACAACACCCACCCACCCCCCACACACACACAGGCCCATGTACATACACACATGCTCTCATCCACACCAGCAGGCATACATATACTCCCACACACACGCGCGCGCATGCTGACACGCATACACTCTCATAAGCCCATACTGACACATTCACAGACACTGCCACACACACTCCCTCACACGCAGTCAGGCTGGCATGCACACACAAGCACACTCTCTCCTGCTCTCAGCTTCGTGGCTGCCCCGCCAAGCTGTCCTCCCTGGCTGTTTACAGAACAGTTGTCAGCACCCACCCTCAGCTGCTTCCCTCAGAGGGAAAGTGCCGGGAGAGGCTAGAGGGCTGAGTCCAAGAAGTCCGCCCTGCAAAGCCTAGAAGGTATGGGGCTGAGCCCTGCTTCCCCATAGCCGAGGCAGGCCCATCACCCCCTAGGCCTCAGCTTCCCAGTACACTCAGGAGGAGAGACACTCCTGGGCATGGGTCCACGGGGGATGGCACAAGAGCCAGGCCGGAAACTGAGTGCAGCCATGGGCTGTCACTCCTTTTCTGGATGAATTTGTTATGGAATGAACTTCCAGACTGCTGGAAGTGAGAGAGGAGGGTCAAGCATGGGGTCTTCCGGAATACGCCCGCGGGACCATGAGCCGGCCTTCCCAGGCACAGCGCTGCCTTTGTCTAGCTGTGAAAGGCTCTGGAGAAAGGGAGGGGAAGGGAATGCTGGCGCTGTACGGCATATGTCTTCTTCAGAGAAGTCCAGCCCCTGCATCTCACCCAGGCCTGGAGGGTCCTTAGTCTTCGTCAGCCTCAGTTCCCCTCTACACAGAGAAAGCTCCAAGAACCATATGTCTCAGGAAACAGAACCAAGCAGAGTCTTTTCAGGTCCACACACTGGAACATCGATACTGTCTCGTCAAAGGTTGATCCTGCTGCCCCGCACCAAGAGCATGGCTCCTATCGACAGCCCGCCTCAGAAGTCCCTCCGGTTCCTCCTGCAGTGTTTCCTGAGCCAGGGACAGTACCTTACTGAGGACCACCAGAAGGTCCACAGATGATGCCCTGGGAGAGAGCCCTGGGAAAGCACAGGAAACACCCAGCCCCACAGTGGTCGCCCTTTGTGAATGTAGAGCCACAGGTCTCCAGTGTTTCCGTCCACGTTTCCTATCTACCTCCCAGGCACCACGTCCTGAGCCTGCTCTGTCTGACGTCTGCAGTTAACAGTCCTTCACTGGGCCCTGACCTCTTGACCTCTGCCTAGGAAAGGCCATGTGACAGCCTCTGTGCCTCCTCACGGGCCTTCCAGCCTTGTTCTCTCAGCTGCACCTATCTGAGGAGGAAGAAAAGCTCAGAGGGAAACTGCTGTCTGCGGAACACACCAGGATGTGTCCCGTTCCCACTCCTAGCCTGGCAGGTTGGGAATGAGGCCTGCCTTACGTCCAGCACCCAGTGAATGTCTGGGCTCTGACTACCAGCTCAATAGGCTAGGGGGGAGTCTAAGATGAATGATGTCTGAAGTAGAAAGCAGGTAAGGGACACAGAGTGACAGAGGGAAGGACAGAACCAGGAAAGATCCCTCTCCCCACACATCCACTGTGACCTTGACATCCGTGTCACAAGAGCACTGGAGGCTTTCCTGGCTATTTCTTAGTCGCTGCTTATGTTTTATTGTAGTTTGGTTTGGGGGTGTGTGTGTGTGTGTGTGTGTGTGTGTGTGTGTGTGTGTGTGTGTGTGTGTGTGTGTGTGTGTGTGTGTGTATACACACATGTGCATGAGTGCCTGTGTGTGTGTATGTGTGTCTGATATTAGTGTCTCTATGAGTGTGGTATTGTGTATATAAGTGTTTGAAGGTGCGTTCACCCATGAGTAAATTTGCAGAGGTCAAAAAAGGTCAGGGGTGCTATTTAGTCACTTTTTGCTTTATTCCTTTGAGATGGGGCAATCTCTTGCTGAACCTGGAATTCACCTTTTGTCAGCTAGGCTGGCAGTCAACAAACTGCAGCAATCCTCCTGTCTCCACACAACCGCCCCCCTCCCCACACCTGACAACGGGGTTATAGCTTTCTACACAGCCACACCTGGCTTTTTTTTTTTTAATGTGTGCGCTTGGGATTTAAACTCAAGTAGACATAACAGGCAGGCAAATGCTTTTACCCCAAGCCATCGCCCCAGCCCTGATGCTTGGTTTTTAACCATCCCGTTCTGACACGGATGCGAGCATAAAGGCAAAGAGAAAAGCAAAATCAAAACCAGAAAATCGAGATCTGCTTTGGCCGGTTGTCTCCAGCACTGAGAACTCACAGGTTCTCTCGAACACATGAAGAAAAAGAATGAGAACACGTGAGTAGATGCATGGTGTGTCACCCCGGCATCAAGTTTTATTTATATTCAAATGGGGGCTGATGATACCCCAAGGCACACAGGTCTGGGAAGGCTCATACACATGTGTGTAGGGCTGGCTTTGGGGGTACTCAGCTGTGGGCTTTCCCCCCTTCTGCCTCTCAGGATGGGTCTCAGGAATTTCATCGTCACTCCTTCAGCAGTGAGCTCTGGCCCAGCCTGAGTTCTGTCTGCTTTGAAAGGTATTTTCCCTCCTAGATTCAACACACCTTCAAGTGAGCACAGCCTGTATTCCGCTGCTCCTGGCCCTGGCGCTGCCTTGACCACTGACAGACCCCCTAAAATGGAGCACTATGAGCACACTCTTCCCAAGGGGGCTTGAGGAGTACTTGAGGTCACCACCAGCGTCAGAAATTAATTCCATTCCAAAAGTCACATCAAAAGGGAGGTGGAGGCAGAGTGAAGATAATGGCTAACTTGAGAGCCTGTTGGTTTGTTTTGTTTTGTTTTGTTTTTTTGAGACAGGTTTCTCTGTGTAGCCTTGGCTGTCCTGGACTCGCTTTGTAGACCAGGCTGACCTCAAACTCACAGTGATCCACCTGCCTCTTCCTCCCGAGTGCTGGGATTAAAGATGTGCGCCACCATGCCCGGCAAGATTTTTTTTTTTTTTAAGGCAAGTTGCTTGAGCTTGGCAGTGCGCTGGGTCACATAGTGTAGACTAAAACAGAACAGGGAAGACAGGACAAGCACTGGCTGAGGGAATGGGGTAGGGCAGCATCTATGCTGATGGACATTCACCACTTACAGGTCAGGAAGCAACAGAGGGTGTAAGGGGGATGAGGAAGCGACAGATTTCCAGGATTGCATCCTCTCCAGAAAAGACAAGGCTGGGAGATGCTCAGACAGTACAGGGCTTGTGGTCCAAGCATGCTGAACCCTAGGGAGACCGTGGACAGCCACAGCATATACCTGTGATCCTGGTGTCAGGGCAGAGGCAGGAGGGTCCCCTGGGGCTTGCCGGCCAGCCAGGGTGGCCAAATCAGTAAGCTTCAGATTTAGTGAGGGACTTTCCTCAAAACTTAAAGTGGAGAATAATTAACGAAGGTATATGAGGTCAACTCTGGCTTCCATATACACAGGCTTAGTTACAGACACAAAGAAGAAAAACAGGGGGTGGCAGGGAGGGGAAGAAAAGGAAAAGCCACAGGCATGCAAATATGAGGACCTAAATTTGGATCTGAAACCTACCTAAAGCTAGACACAGTAGCCTACATGTATCTATAACCCTGGCACACCAACAGAGAGATAGGATGCAGGCAGGGGGATCCCCGGGAGTACACAGTGGCAAACAAGAAGAAACCCTGCCTCAGACAAAGTGGAAGGCAAAGACTGACCACACACACACACACACACACACACACACACACACACACACACACACACACACACACACACACACACGAAAAAGGGAAAACCAGAGAGCCAGAGAAAGCAGAGAACCCTTGGCCATCGCCATCCATTCATCACCACTGTCACCAGCAGGGGACAACCATGAGTCAAGCCAAGACCCCCAGTTCTTGACAAGGTTAAGAAGTCACCATCTTTCACTTAATGAAGCTGGGACTCCTTCATTGCTGGAAATATTGGATTTCCCGCTGGAACCGACGATCCCTGCAGGGGCTGTCTTTCCCTGACCTTATGCCAGCTCCGTTTTTAAAAGTCCTCTGGGGACACTCGTTTTGGAAAATCAAATTAGCTTTGCTGTTTATCACCCTGTCTGAGCTCTGGTGTGTGTGTGTGTCATGGAACAGCCAGGAGCACCGGCCATGGTACAGCCAGGGGCGCCTGCCACAGTAACACCCTACCGCCAACGGCACCGCAGGCACTTCACCACCGCAGTAGCCCAGGGGCATGGAGACCCTCCCCAAGCAAAGAGAAGGCCCAGAGATGATGTCTGTGCTACAGTGGGGCCCTCCTGCAGCAGGAGGCACAAGCTGAGATTAGTCATAGCTGATCAGGGAGTTCGGAGGTGACGGTCAGATGGAACTGTGTTTCCTGACACTACGAAAATACTGTACAATATTCCTATTATAGCCCATCAAAGGAAACGGAGGGGGGGAGCCATAGTTATTGATCGCCCACTATGTGCTGGCATGGTTCTAGGAGCTGAGTATACAACAGAGAACAAAACTGGCAATATGAGCTTACATTGCTGGAGAAGGGAGACAAAAAAAAAAAAAAATCAATCAGTAAGATACACAGCCCAGTCCAACTGTGAACATCTCGTAGGAAAAACAGAAGGAAACTGGGCCACGGAGCAGCCAGGGTGGGCCTGGGTTGCCGTTTTAAAAAGGAAGCTGATGGGGTGGAGAGAAAGCCAGGCAGACAATCTAAATGCTAGAAGAGCATTGATGAAATAGCAGGTGCCAAGACCTGTGGCAGAAATGCACGCGGCAAGCCCATGCCACAGAGCCTTGGCATGATGTTTCTTAAGAAGTAGGTGACCACACACGGATTGGCTGTCTTTTCTCAGTATCTGCATCTGGCATTCTTGCAGTTGATGACCCACAAATAGGGTCACAAGACAGTGCCTGCTGTGCAGAGATCACAGGCGGGTGATGGAGATACAGCCAGGCATGAGAAGTGGTGACTAGAACTGTCTCAAACTGAAAGACTGAACGCAGTGTAGACAGTGCAATGTCTACTGTGTCAACACAGTCAGTCTGCCTGCGGACCTGTTCACACAACTCAAGATCTATCTCTTAGGTGGCTAGGATCCTCCTTGTGGGTATCAGGAGCCCAGGAGGAAAGAGACTGGGGTAAGCAGAATAGGCTTGGAGTCCTGAAAGGAAACCTTTTCCTTTCCTTTCCAGGTTTATCAGTGGGAACCTCATCCTCTGGGGTGTTTGCAAGCAGCAGGGCAGTCTGGAGCCAATGGCACTAGTAGAAATATGGGAGAAGATGCTCCATTCCACTTCCTCTTGTGGAAACACACACACACACACACACACACACACACACACACACACACACACACACACATGGATCCTTCAGTGCTAAGAAGGAATCTCAGGATTCCACAAGCCCTGGGGAGGAGGTCCAGAGAACTCTTCTCACTATGTTCAGCAGGCACCAGCCCTGCCCCCAAGATCTGGACTGTGGAGTATAAGAATTGGTTCCTAAGAACTGTAAATGACATTAACCCAGCTCACTCATTCCTCCACTCGCCCTCCCAGATACCCTGGCAGCCCTGTGCCCGTAACACTCCTCTCACCCTGAGAGCATCTGAACACGTACTCCAGGGCACAGGGGCTCTCCTCCCATGACAGCTGTTGTGTTTCTGGTGCCTGGCACAGTTGCTACTGTATGGTGTGAACAAGTAGCCTGAGTGATGGGCACTGAATGCCAGCTCCGGGCTGTGTGATGGAATTGCGGAAAAGACCCAGTGACCCCTGACTCAAAGAGAGAAGGGCTTGGTCCCACCGGTCACCTGACCCTTCAGACAGGGGAGAGGCCAACTCAAGAGGGAAGCTGGAGTGAAGGAATAGAACTCACCAAGGGTACAGGAAGGGTGTCGGGGAAGACGTCCCCACCTTGCATGGTGATCTTGTAGAAACCTCAGCTAAAGTCGACAACCTGGCTGCTGCAAAGTGAGATTGAACTAGCCTGGCAACAGGCTGGCTAGGGCGCGAGATGCCCCACTGACCACAGTGATATTAATATTGACAGTGTCAGGGAATGGACACCGAGAGCCTGGCACTGTACATCAATAGCCTGTGCCTGTTGCTTCATCTGCAAAGTGGACATAGTACATCAATGCCAAAACATGCCCTGTGAGTCGGCGTGTGCACTGAGCTAGGATGGTGCTAATGGTCCTCAAAGCTTCCAGGGCAGGGCCAGTGCTGCTTCCTGAAAGGCTTATCAGGGCACTAGAAAGCATCAAGATACTGGAACAAAGAGTACCCACAGCACAGGGCAAAATTCTCAGACTCTCAGCTACTTAGCCCTGTGTTCTCTAGAAGGATCCAGAGGGTCCTAGAAACCTACAAGAAGAACATTATGATGGGCGGATCTGAGCCCGGGGATCCTGCTCAAACTATGTCACCAGCCAAGGACAATACGTGCAGTAAACTTCTAACCCTTACTCAGATCTAGCCAATGGACAGGACATTTTCCACAGTTGAGTAGAGAGTGGGGACTGACTTTCACATGAACTCTGGTGCCCCATATTTGACCACATCCCCTAGATGGGGAGGCCTGGTGGCACTCAGAGGAAGGATAGCAGGCTACCAAGAAGAGACTTGATACCCTATGAGCATATACAGGGGGAGGAGGTCCCCCTCAGTCACAGTCACAGGGGAGGAAAGTAGGGGGAAAGCAGGAGGGGGGAATGGGAGGATACAAGGGATGGGATAACAATTTAGATGTAATATGAATAAATTAATAAAAAAAATTTTTAAAAAAACCTACTACCACCCACTTCTCTCTTCCTAGCCCCTCCTCCTCCTCCTGTGGTAACATTTCCCTGGGTGGTCCCAAGACCCAATCAGTGCCCACTGATAGCTATCTTCCATTTTGTCTCCTAGTCCTTCCTTGGCCAGTGGAGGGCAGCCCATCCCCTCTGTCTTGACTCAGCAGCCCCCAACAAGAAAAACCTGTCTCACCAGGTCTGTCTCCAAACTTAGTAGGCCTATAACAGGCACTGGCCTCCCCCTACACACACACACACACACACACACACACACACACACACACACACAGGCACCAGGATGGAGGGAGATGGAGGTACCGAGCCTAGAGTTAGGGGGAGTATAATGCTATAAGAGAGGTCCTGGTCTGTGTGAGCCCCGGAGTGAGGAGCATAGCAAGAGCACACGCTGCCTGACAGACCCCATCCACCAGGGTTGCACTGTGTCTGGATGGAGAAAGCACCAGGGTGGATGCAATTTTCACACCCAAGACCTGAGCAACTTCCACACACAGCTTCAAGAAGGAAAAACAGCAGGAGCCAGCCAGGTCAGACCCCAAGAGCCCAAGCTGCATTGCTTCTAGACTGGGCACCAAGATAGAACGTGTTGCCATCCTTGGTGTTAGAAGGAAGAAAAGGAGAAAAGGTGCCAGGATGGATGGTTTCTTGGGTCAGTTTATGCCGACCAATCTCTTGAGGCAGGACGCTCTGGAAATGGGCTTTGTGAAGGCATCGAGAGCAGATAGGGGTCCAGCCCTTGGTCAATAGGTCACCACTGCTCACAGTTTTCTCATGAGGACCCAGCCGAGACCACTCGGAGATGCTCCTCAGAGCTCCAGTAGTGGCTTCTCCCATCTGCACGTTAACAAGGTGGCCACCGCCAAGGACAACAGACAGTAAGAACTGTAAAGGCCTGCCTGTCTTGGCCCCCTGCTTTGTTAATTCCTGCACACTGTCTGCTTCTCTCCCCTACCTGTCCCAGCCACTCCAGGCTTTCTGTGCCCAGGCCCTCCCCACACACATGCTGGCTTCTAGCTGGGCTCGGGCCTGGGTTAACGCGGCCTGAGCCAGGTTGTGACATTCAGTGGACTCAAGGCCTTCTCCATCCTCTGGGATGGGGCCAGCTTGAGGCTAGAATCAGGGCAGCCAGTGCTCTTCCCTCACCCTTTTCCTGTCTTGGCTTTTGGGTCTGGCCCAAACTAGGCTGCTAATGTGGGGGGGGGGGGGAAGCACCCAACATCTTCCAGAAACATCTGCCCCTGCCCTCAATTTAAAATGATCCTGACCTCTGAAATCATCCTAGAGTCCAGAGTAAGATTCCGGGAGAGACCAGGCCAACCCGCCTAAACATCCCACACCCTCATCCACTGGCCCAGCCCTCCTCATTTATGCCTACTGGTCAGACACAGTGGGAGCTCTCACACTGGCCCTCTCAGCACTACAGTTCCTTCCTGAATGCCAAGGCCTTGTATGCTTACACATGGGCGCCAGCCTGCACAAGCAGGAGCCATCCCTCTTGCCTCCTCGCCTGTGATACCTCTGAGCCCACTCTGGCCACACAACCTGAGATGTATCTTGGCCCTGGAAGCCAGCTTAGGCCACAGGACCCAGAATCCCAGAGTTCTTAGAATTTACAAGGGCGATGTCAGCACCGAATGGCTTGGTTTCTTGGCCCCACAAACTTTCTGGCCTTTAGAGCGGGTCATGACCAGAGGAAGAACAGAGGGAGGCCTCTGAAGTGGAGGAAGGGCAGGGTGTGACAGAATGAACACAAAGTAGCATTCAGACTAGGGACAAGGCTATGTTCTGCTGACAGACTGGCAGAGGGCTGGCTGCATGGGTCCCTTCTAGTTTGGCTCGGTGGCAAAGGTGGCACACTGTGTGTAGAATCTCTGCTGTCACCACCTACCACAGAGCAGGGGCCTGCCAGAAGATGTGATCATCACAAGAAGGGGGTGATGGTCCCCAGGCATGAGGTCAGCTAGCCGTAAGACAGGACAGTGAGCATTGGTATCTAAAGAACTCAAGGACGTGAGCAAATCCCCGGGGGGGGGGGGGGGGGGGCAGAGAGCAGATGTTGGCTCCTGGACAAGGATGGTTATGAGTCCCCTTCCTGAACCTCAGAGGCAGGTGGACTTTACCTGGGGGACAATGGGAAGTAGAGACACCCAGGCCCCTCCTATCACCTACAGTCAGAGATTATGGTGGCAGGGATTGGGGGTTGGTCAGTGTTTATAGTCCTTATCCCATGATTCTGAGGGGCTTGAGGAACTACAATTCCCATTTGATGGGAGGTGTCACTGGGGCTTAGAGAGATTTAGTTGCTGACCAAAGTCTATGTCTGTGGCTGTGCACTGGTCCTCCAGTGACCTCAGCCACCACTGAGTCAGGTGTTCCTGATGAGGAGAGGCAGTAGAAAGAGAAGCAGGAGCCTTACAGAGTTCCAGGATTCTCTTGAGCCTAATGGGTCCCACACAAGTGCTTTTGGAAAAAAGCAGAGCCTGTCACACAGTTGCCCACTCTTGGCTCATGAGCCTCAGTCAACAGTGAGCCGACCGGATGGAAGGCTCATCACTGAGATGCTGTTAGAGAAAAAGCCATTAATCCAGCACCTAAGGCTAAAAATCACCCTGATATACTACTCAGAGAGAGGAGAGGGGAGAGAGAGAGAGCGAGAGAAGAGAGAGAGAGGGAGAGGGGGAGCAGAGCAGAGGAGACCCAGGAGGCAAGATGAGAGGAGGAGAGGAAGAGGGAGGAGAAGAGAGAGATGGATGAGAGGAGACCATCGTCCAGATGAGGTTCATCACTGGCAAGGCCATATTAGAGAGAAGAAAAAAATGTCTGTTAAAGGACAGGAACCTCGGTCATACGGAGACGCCAGTGTGGGGAGCTAAACAGATATTATCCTGGGTAGCTAGGAGGCAGGACCTGGGAAAACCACTCCACAAGCCACAGGATCAGGGCCAGCCCGGCCACCAGCAGGTGTCACTGCAGCCAGAAAGGAGAGGCAGAACCTACAGGGCTGACACTGTGTCTCAACCTCAATGCTGGAAAGGGCATTTTTGCGGGCTCCCACATAAACCTGCAGAGGGCAGGGACACACCAACCCCAGAGAAGCCCCTGGGCACCGACTCCTCAGTGCTGGTCTGTCATTTTGAAAACTGTTCAAGTTCACTACCATATGTTGTGTGCCTTGTGTCCCCCTCCTGACCAACCTGCACTACCCTCAGGCAGAGCAGGGCTGAGATGCCCATGATACAGATGAGGAAACCAAAGCCATAGTCACTAAATGAGTCCTTTAGATGATAAAGATGTCATCTCCAAGGCTCGCCACGCTCCCCCATGCTGGCACTGTGTTCACAGTGGTTCCAGATCCTTCTATCCACTGTGGGAATGTTGGGAGTGGCATGTAGTAGGTTTGTGGCCCATGAGGCCAGCCTGACCCTTTCTACCCATAGAATCTGACCAGGGTCCCAACCCCTGGGGGTCACCCTGCACTGAGTGGCTCATGGCTCTGGGATCCAGCTGACCCAGCCTGCCCTACAGGCCCCAACAGCCATCCCAGTCCCTCCTCTCCACTGCCAAGGCAACATGGCTGCTGGCCAGGGGTTCTTCATTCCCAGACAAAGCCCTGAAGCAAACCACCCGGCTGGCTGCCTGAGCTCAGGTTGCTGCCTGCAGTGGGCCGGGCTGGGCATCTGATCATTCATGAAAATCAGGCCTCCGCCATGTTCTCGGCCTTCAGTGGGACTCCAGCTCACAATTGCCTTATTGTGTGGGTGGCCATGAGGATTGCTCTGTGGAAGAGAGGAGGGGAGGGGGAGAAGAGGGAAGGAGGAGGAGGGGGTGGGAGGAGCTGGGGTTAGAGGCAAACAGAAAAGAAAGAAGTGGGGGGAGAGAAGAGAAAGCAGGAGAGCAAGAGAGAAGGAAGAGGGAGGTGGGAGGAGAGGGCAGGAAGGAAGTGGAAGATGCAGAGGAGGAGGGTCATAGAGCAGGTACTGATGGGCTACTCCTGGGACTAGGGAGGGTACTCAAAGATGCTCCGCACTCAGTGCTAAGGCTACAGTGATGACCTGGAACCTTCCATCTCCCCTTCTCCCCAAAGGTCGGCTATGAGGATCACCCTCTCCGTAGGAGGACAAAGTTCACAGGCACAGAGCATGGGAGCCAGCCTCTATCTCCCCATCTGAGAAGTGGGCACAGTATCCTCAGACTCGGGCCTACCATCTTCAGATCCTGGCCACAGTTTTCATTCACTGATGTCTCAGTTTCCCCACCTGAAAGTCAAAGGTGCTACCCATCCCTTCCTTCACGGTGGAAGAAGTGAGAAGCGGCTGACACACAGCAGGTATCTGAGCCATCTCCCATAGCCTCTCCCTTGCCTTTGACCCAATGAAGCCATGTGCACCCAGGGCTAGCCTAATCCCAGGTGGGCTGAGTGCCAGGTCATGGCACCCAGCTGCTGTGGCAGATACTGACGTCCGCTCTTCTCAACAGCAGGCAGTGTTGACTGTTTTCTAGTCACACCCAGCAGAGAAATGAACAGACCAACCAACCACCAAAAACCAACAAAGGAAGTAGTCCCAGAAGCAGAAACAAAAAGGAGGGTCCGTACCCCCGCTCCCCCCACCACCACCACCGAGGAAAGCTTCTGTGATGCTGTGATGCCCAGGCCCCACCCATGTATGTCACAGGGGAAAAAAAAAAAACGCTCACATACAAAGAACTGCAAAAAGCGTGGCAGACCTGAGTGAGGACTTGGCCAGGAAGCAACAGGAGCCCAGGGGCTCCACAGGACATTAGGACCATGGCCCACTTCCTATTACACAGTGACAGACAAGCTTACACTGTGCAAACAAGCACCACTTTCTGGGGTTTCCACCTAGAGGGCTGCAGATGGTGCAAGACAATAGGAGATGAGGCAAGAACAAGCATCTCAGGATGGCTGGGCTATCACGTATCAGCACCTGTTAACCCACCCAGACAGCTATGTGCTACAGGACAAACGCCTTACCTTTGGCCCTTGTGTGTCATCTCAGCTATCTCTTGCACCATGCTTCCTCCTTCCCTCCAGCTCCTGGCCACTATCCTGTTACCCAAGAGACACTGGGTACTCCCATCTGTCCCTCAACAATCCTTTGCTCTAGACTTTTGTTTTGTTTTATTTTGTTTTGGGTTTTTTGGTTTGGTTTGGTTTTGCTTTGTTTTTCAAGACAGGGTCTCTCTGTGTAGCCTTGGCTGTCCTGGACTCACTTTGTATACCAGGCTGGCCTCGAACTCACAGCAATCCACCTGCCTCTGCCTCCCGAGTGCTGGGATTAAAGGCGTGCACCACCATGCCTGGCCAGACTTCTTGTATATCAGTTTACCTCCTGCCAACAAAAGTTCTCCCTGCCCTCATGAACCTCTCCTACCACAGCATAATATCGTCCTTGGCTCCTGTTTCAACCCCATATATTAGAGATGTGTGTGTGTGTGTGTGTGTGTGTGTGTGTGTGTGTGTGTGTGTGTCACACGCGCATATATGTGCATCCAGAGCTTCTCAGCCACCTGGGAGAAGGTAGGGCACTGCAATATGGCACATGCACACAGACACACACACACACACACACACACACACACACACACACACCTCAAGACAACAGGAATAGAAAGAAGAGCCAAGCCACAGTAACTGGGCTGTGCTGACGCACCTTTAGTAAACGGGAAAATCCCAGTGGGGCCATATTCCAAGAGTGGCCTGCTGGATGGGGAGTCAGCACTATACAAGAAGATAATGCCATAAGCTGTGGAAATGAGCCCATGTGAGTGAGCCCTGTGCGTGCAAAGCCAGCTGTGCACCACCATGTGCTGTGCACTGGCCACAACCTCCTGCCAAGAGGCTGCCTGACCCAGAATCCAAAGTGTTGGCCCATGCCTAGCATTTTCGGGGAGATGTCTGCTGTCCCAGCCAAGTCAGCTGTCGACCAGGCCTACAGAAAGCAAGTGGTGTGTCTCACCTGGCTCCCTAATTTTCATCCCTCTGTCTGGGGCTCTCTTTGGGACCACCTGCTGAGGACACTACCATCTCAGCTCACCGGGAGCTGAGAATTACTTCAGCAAAGCCAACACATTCTAGAACAGCCATTCGGTGGGAATCTGGGCCACCATGACCAAGAGCTGCTTCTCCAGAGACTGTGGAAAGGCAAAGGGAATGCCTGTGACATCAAAGCCTAGAAAGGAATCAGTGGGGAAACAAAGGTGTATGATCAGAGAGAAAAACTTAGTCATCACCGCACAGGTCCCTGACTCCAGAAGAGTCAGAGCCAGAGAAGAAACTGAGCAGAGAACCCAGCTGTGGCTATCTGGGTAGAGCAGCTTCCCCCTTCCTCAGCACTGTTTTCCATTTTTAATTAATAAGTGTCACTGAAAAGCTATGCAGCATGCTGCCAGACTTCATAGCAGGGCATGGGCTCCATGCCAGAGTCATCTCCATCACCTTGGGAAGGAAAGAAGTTACAGATCCTACCTGCCACAGATGCGGGCTCTCATCCAGCTCCAACAAGGCAGCTGGATGTGACCGAGCAGCCTGTAGATGTCAACAAAGACCCCCAACCCTGGCTTTGCTAGTTCCCAATGCAGCCTGGGTCCCACTCTCCGTGAATGATGCTCAGATATCAGAGAGTAAACAGCCAGAGAGCTGCAAATCACCTAAACCAGCGCTACCTTCTCCTTGTGTCCTGCTGGTGAGAGGTGGATGCCCCCCCCCCCCCGGGAGCGCATTGACTATGGACAAGCCTGCCACTTCGCTTTGGTAAGCAAGTCTGGATGGCACCCCTGTCTCAAGTCCTCTGATCTCCACAGGGCTCAGGCAGTGCCCTGACAGCAGCTTCAGGAGGGAAGGTAGATTAAAGCATGAGAGGGGGTGTCGGCTCACTTCTCTCCCCAAGGATTGGAATGGTTCCAGCACACACCTCAATGCCAAGAGCCGAGATCAGGCCCCATTCACCCCAGCAAGGCAGAACTGTTCCTCAAGTTCTCCCCTGAGGAACGTCTCCTGTCCCCCAACCTTCAACCCCCAGATCTCAGGCAACCTGTACATCTGAGGGCTGCTTTCCCCACCCACACTGTGGAGGCAGCCAGGGTGATTGGCACGAGTCTCTCAAGCGGGAACAAGCTGTGCTGTTCATATGTGGTGACCTTGAACAGCCTGTGTGACTTTCCTCTGCACCTTCCTCCAGACTTTCTATCCTCCAAGACAGAATTCATCGTTGGGCTCTAGGGAAAGAGGACACAAGAACATGGGGCAGCCACAGGCAAGATTTTTTTGACAGTCCTTGCCTGCCCTGCTCCGCTTTCCTCCTTCAGATACTCATTGGGCTGAGAGCCTCAGTACCTGGCTCTCAGTCAGCCCACAGGCCTCAGCTTACTGACCATGCTCACAGAGACACCACCACAGGATAGCCACAGGCCTAATCTCCACATGGAGACCAGGTGCTGACGCACAAGCAGGATGGGCCACTATTCCAGACATCCCACACAGAAACCAGGGATTTTCCAGTGAGGACAGACAGGCTGGCTTCACCTCTAGCTGTCAACGTGGATTCTCCTGGTGGCTTTCTGTCCTCTCTTACCCTGTCCTGACTCCTGAGCCAGGCTTCCGTATCAGCTCACAGAACAGCTGGCTTCACAACAGGCTCTTCAGCCACAGGGATCCTACAGAAAGAGAACCTAGCCTCTGGTGCTGGATTTTAGTGAAATCCTCTCACTGGCTGCGCAGGCTTTCCAGCCCATCGCCTACCTCACTTTCACTCGGCTCCACTACTCCTTGTGTCCCATTTGCCTCTGCACTGAGTGGCCAAGGTCTCTCTCAAGACCTTTGCATACACTACATATTGGGGGAGGGGGGCACTTCTTCAAGTACCTCACCTCCTTAGCCCTCTCTGATTGGCCCCCTTGGACCTTTTTCCCCTCCTCAGAGACTCCTCCTCCAATCCCAGTCAGGGTTCTGCTCCTGTCCCTGTGGAATCTTTAATTACCTGTTAGAATAGTTAAATAGGCCATTAGTTCTCTTCCTGTCATGGTGCCCAGGCTCCTTCCTGGATCCTCAGTCTCTCCAGTTCTGCTTGGAGCCCAGTCAGGCCCTGGCTGCATCTGTGCAATTACTGAGTGAACAAACTGCCCCATGCAACTTAGAGGGTAGCCCTGCAATCCACACTCAACATCCACACTTATGTCACATGTCTACATAAACACATTTGCGCGCATGCGCGCACACACACACACACACACACACACACACACACACACACACACACACACACACTCTGTTCATGTGTGCACGAGTCCATGAGTGTGTATGGTGTGTTTTGTGTGTGTGTGTGTGTGTGTGTGTGTGTGTGTGTGTGTGAGAGAGAGAGAGAGAGAGAGAGAGAGAGAGAGAGAGAGAAAGAGAGAGAGAGACTGGTGAGGAGCATGCAGTCCTATCACTGATCTGCTATGAATTAGTCCCTTTCCTCAGCAGGCCACGATTTCCCATCTGGCCAGTGGATAGATAAATGAGGCAGGGAGTCCTGTGGACACAGTGCCAGGGCAGCTCCCCATCTCCTACCTTACCTGACAGGAGAGGCACTGCTCTGCAGGAGCTGCAGCCCAACAGACAGCAGAAGTGGATATGGGGGTGGGGGTAGGGAGTGGGGGGTGGAAGGGGTGACTAAAGTGGCACTGGACACAGCAGGGATGAGAGCAACTGCCTACAAAGCCACCAGCTTCTAGGCCCCCACAGTATCTCTTCACCTACCACAGCTATCCATTACGTGGTCCTTCTTGAAGCCTTGTTTCACAGGCGACGATGCTCAGACCTTGCCCCCAATATTGTCTGTGTGCTTCTCCTCTGTCTACCCTAGTGGGGAGCAGGGAACGCAAGACACGGAGGTCTCCAACAAAGGGAAGTCACTGCTCAGATGAGCCTGAGCTTGCCGTGTTACAGCCATCAGCAACATTGGCCGTCACAACAGTAACACACAGTGAAGGCAACAGGAGAAACCGGGCCTCACAGCAGGGGGATGTCTCCCCAAGGTCACATGCTGAGCGTGCACCATTCTCCTGAGCCCAATCCCTCCACAGCCTGGATACTCTGCAAGATCATGTTCAGAACATCAAATAAAGCATGGTGCTGTGGTCAGTTTTGTGTCAGTTTGACACAAGCTGGAGTCATTGGACAGGAGGGAGCCTTGGTTGAGAAAAATGCCTTCGTAAGATTGGGCTGTAGGCGAGGCTATAAGGCATTTTCTTAGTTTGTGATTGATGTGGGAGGGCCCAGCCCATTGCGGGTGGGACCACTCCTGGGCTGGTGGTCCTGAGTTCCATAAGAAAGCAGGCTGAGTGAGGCTGAGCAAACCACGAGGAGCAAGCCAGTAAGCAGCACCCCCCACCCCCCATGGCCTCTGCATTAGCTCCTGCCTTCAGGTTCCAGCCCTATTTGAGTTCCTGCCCTGAGTTCCCTCAGTGATGGGCTACAATAAGGAAGTATAAACTAAATAAGCCCTTTCTTCCACAGCTTGTCTTTGGTCTTGGTGTTTCACCGCAGCAATAGTAACCCTAAGACACTTGAGTATTTCACAGAGTGGAGGTTCAGGCTCTTACAAAAACATTATGACTCAAAAAAACTTGGAGATGGCATTGACTTTCTTGCTGTCTCCCAGTGGGTTACCCAGGTTCTTGAGGACTACCCGTGGTCTTTCAAAGCAGCCACCAGCATACCACTAACATCCAGTGACCAAGCACCTACCCACTGTACCCAAGACCACTCGCATGCCACCAAGGCCCACCAAGTAGGTACAGGGACAAATGTGAGCACAGCCAGGCTCCAAGCTTGAAAGATCAGCCCAAGACTGGGTGCAAAGCTCATTTGATTTTGAAATGTGTTCTCCATCAGTGTTCCCTAGCAGCACAGGGCTAACACTGCCACAGTGAGAGCCCTCTACATAGTGGGAAGAGAAGGATGCTGTTTGCTACTGTCTGCACACCGCCCTTCCCAGATGCCCATGGGAAAAAGTAGCATTGTCCCTATGGAAAGACATCAGGCATTAGAAAGATTATCTCTGAGGGGCTAGGAGAGGGTTAAACATACTTGCTGAGCAAGCAAAAGGACCTGAGTTCAAATCCTTAGTACCCATGTTTTTTTTTTTAAGTGTAGCCATGCCCCCCTGAAGCCCCAACACTGTGGGGGACATAGAAAGGGGAATCACCGGGGTTTGGTGGCCTCCAGTTTAGCTCTGGGTAGCTCTGGGTTCAGTGAGAAACTATGTCTCAAGATAGAGTGATAGAGCAGGGAACCTTCCCTCAGCATATGCACACCCATATGCACACACCAGCACACACGCGCACACACACGCGCGCACACACACAGACACACACACATATGTGTACATGCACAAAGTCCCAGCCCTCAGAAGAGACTCTGTCCTCCTTTTAAGCAGCGGTGCTGCCTAGGTGAGGCAGGTAAAGACCCAGCCCCACTGCCCTCTCTATTTGGGATGCGCAAATAGCTCTTGTTTGTTCTCCCAGGCTGCCTTCTGCAGCTCCGGCTTTTATCCTTGAAGTGCTGCTGATAAGAGAGTCTGAAAAATGCTAATACTGGAGGAACGTCCCTGCAGAGTTATAATGAAAAGCTTTACATAAATTGTGATATTTCACTCATGTCCCAGGTCTGTGAGGGCTTTATTAACTGCAGCCCCGTCTCTCTGGCAGTGGCTGCCGATCCACATTGCTGACTTCAACGCATCCAATTCATCAGACATTTATCACGTGCCCACTTGGTGTCCGGCACCGTTCCAGGCAGCGGGAGGCTTCATTCTGTCAATGAATATTTACTGAGCTTCCACTCGGTGCCAGGGAGACTGGCAGGTACATGAAACAGTGGTGTGAGCAGCAGGCCAGGTTTGGCCTGCGACGAACCAGGACAGGGTGTGGTGAGGGCACCAGGCTCCTTTCTAGAGAGGAGGAGCAGGCCTTGCCAGTGAGGGGCCTACCCATGTGAAGACCCAGGCAGTGGGTCCCTAATTGCACTCTTTCCACCACCACCACCGCGCTTCCCTAATTGTGTCTGTTTTCCTTAGGAGAGAGACCTCTACATATTACCCATACCTGAACAAACTGGATAGGTTTTTTTTTTTTTTTACCGTCGCCCCTACCCCCACTGTCTCCCAATCTAACCTCAATGGCACCCACCACCAGAGGGGAGGAACGAGTTGGTTGGTGACTCCTTGGATGTTACAGCAACATGAAGGCCAAAGGGGGAGGGGGGAAGATTCCAGAAGTAGGGAGGGCAACTATCTAGGCAACAGGATCTCAAGAAGGCCTCATACTGAGTGCCCCATCCCCACCCCCAACTCCCATGGGACTGTAAAGAGATGGAGGCTTCGAAGGGGCTGTGAAGATTTAACAAGGTAGTGACAGAAGGGCCCAGTCTGAGAGGACCATGATCTCAGAAGCCTGTAATCCCAGCACTTGGGAGGCAGAGGCAGGCGGATCGCTGTGAGTTCGAGGCCAGCCTGGTCTACAAAGTGAGTCCAGGATGGCCAAGGCTACACAGAGAAACCCTGTCTCGAAAAACCAAAAAAAAAAAAAAAAAAAAAAAAGAAAAGAAAAAGAAAAAAAGAAAGGAGCAGCATAGGTGGGCAGAGGAGGGTCCCCCGACTCCAGCTCTGCCACCACCAGCCTTGGAGAAGTGGGAAGCATCTGTGGCACCGTGCATGTCAGTTGGGAGCGTGCATGCAGCCCGCAGCCCTCACTCCCCCTCTGTCGCTAAATGAAAGCAGGAGGCCACGTCCCAGCAGGGTGTCCCACTGTGAGCGCCCAGCATGCCAGGGAGCATAGAAGGTTCAAGTTCTCACGGCCCAGCTGGTCTCCTCTTTGGAGCTCATCTTGAGGACATGGCAGACAAATTCGAGCCAATCCCCAGGGATTTCCACAGATTAGCCACTCATTAGCCCCAAGCTTTTGAGCCTTTCAGCACTGTCGAACCCCCAAGACTCTGAAACCATCAGAAGAGGCCCCACTGCAGGGACTGTTTTGCATAAAGGCCCCCTGCCGTCACGGTCCAGATTTGTACACCTGACAACCCGACCTCCTTACCACCAAATCCACTGAGGTGAGCCAAACTGTGAGAAGGGGCTGGAGATGGGAGATCAGCAGCTTTGATGCTTTTCCTCCAAACAAGAAAACACCTTTTTAAACTATCTTTTTAATTTCATTTATTTTTATTTTATATGCATTGGTGTTTTGTCTACATGTATGTCTGTGTGAAGGTGTCGGATCCCCTGGAACTACAGTTACAGATGGTTGTAAGCTACCACGTGGATGCTGACCATTGAACCCAGGTCCTCTGGAAGAGCAGCCAATGCTCTTAACCATTGACCCATCTCTCCAGCCCCACAAAAAAAATAAATAAATAAAAATTAAAATTAAAAAAAAAAAAAACCAACTATTTTTAAGCTAGCAGAAGGAGCAATCATACCGTCAGAGAGCAAATCCCTTGTGCCCTCTGTTCTTTGAATCAGTCAGCAAGACGACAAATCCAGGCCCAAATCTTCCCTCTCGGTCAAATGTCACATTAAAGATTGTCAATATCAGTATCAGAGTGTCTTGGGGGGGGGGGGGGGCTGTGTGTGTACATGTATGTGCAAGTGTGTGTGCATACATGTGGAGGTCAAAGGTTAACCTTGGGCTTTCATTCCTCAGAAGCTGCTTATCTTGTTTTTTTGAGGCAGGCTCTCTGATTGGTTTGGTACTAATTAGGCTAGGCTGGCTGGGTCCCCCTGCCTCTGTCTCTCCAGTAGTGAGATAACACACACCTACCACCACACCCAGGGTCAATCTCAGGTCAGTCCTCACACTTTCAAAACAATCACTTTACCTACCAAGCGCAGTCACTGTAGTATCTTCTCTAAAAGATATTTTTAAGACAAAGTATTGGCAATAAACTTGCAAGACTGGGTTATCTTTCCAGAGGCAGGCATGCGGGACATACCCACCTACCCACTGCTGAATGACAAGGCCATGACCTAGACTTCCGTATCTGCTATCCTTTCCCAGACTGCTGGAAACGGAATGGAGCAAAACAAAGGTCACAGTCTCTGGCCTGCTCCTGGAGTATGCAGCTCCAAGCTTCAGAGCCTGTCACTCAGACAGTGGGACCCAGGGGTAATGGCCTCCAAAGTGGTCTCAGCAGTGGCTGCAGCCAGAGCAGCGACTGTGCAGGAGGGCCAGGACTCAGCCCCTGTAAGCCTTGGACTCACTCAGATACCCACCAGTCAGCAAGCTCTGGTGGTCCTGGCCTCAGATCTGCAACCAGAGATGCTACCTCTGCCCAACAAGCCTGGTTTATCCTCATCTGAATGAAGGCTCTTCTCTTCCATCAGCTTGCTTCAAGGAGGGCCTGAGTTCACTACCAAGCAAGCAGCAAGGCCACACCCCCACCCCCAAGGCACCCAAGTCCTACACTTAGCATAGGCAAAAAAGCCAACATAGCGCAGGAGCCAGAGACCCAGAAAAGAACAAGGAAGGCTCCTGGAGCCACAGCTGGAGCGTGTTGACCTGAGTGGCTCTTAGGCCTAGCCCCAGAATTCCCATTGCTCCAGCAAGTGCAATCAAGGTCCCCATCACTTGTGTCAATTTCCTGTGGAGAGCAGTCCACCCCGCCTCACTCATGAGGACACTGAGGGTCTCTTGGAGACCCATTGGGGAGTCTGGGACACTATATAAAATCACAGTGAGTGTTCCTGGTTGCCTACCAAAATCTGATGATGAGACCCTTGTAGCTGCGAGCGCGCACACACACACACACACACACACACACACACACACACACACACACACACACACTGATCTTAGGACATGGAGAAATCAGGTTGGTTCTGGCCAGGAAGTTGCTTCCTGGCCGCTAGCTAGCTTTCATTGTATAGGAAGGTGGTAGGATGAGCACACAGGCATATCCCAACAGACAGGCAAGAGGGCAGAGGAAGGGAGGACCAGGTACGGTGACTCCAGAACCCCTAGGCCTACTCCTGGCTGCCATCGACGGAAAACTAGTCCCTCACTCCCCTGTTAAGCAGCTCAGTATAGGGGTAAAAATGTCCCAGGTTTGGAAGAAGGAGGGGCCAGGAAACAAATGTGCCTGGTGGTCTGGCGTGGCTGACAGAGGCAGGAAGGGCCTATTGAGGGCAAGTGAGCTCAGACCAAGAGGTGAGTGCTGGAAGCAGCAGTCACCGGACTCTCAAAGGCAGGGGGGCATCGAGGCTCCCCGAAGAACTGCATGCTTGCCACACACTCACAGAGACTGAGAATGTTTACCAAAAGATTATGGCTTCCCATGGCAACAGCAGCCAGATGGTAGGAATTGGGCTGTGCTACCACGAGAGTGACCTGGAGCCCTGATTCCACCCAAGGAGCTGACAGAGAAAAGCTTCCAGAAGGCACATCCGACTTGCTCTGGGGTTGTTATCAACGTGCCTTCTTTTATGTGGCTGGGCTTCAAAACTGCGGGAGGTTCTGAACAGTTTGCATTTTGCCCAGTGATCTGCGCGGCAGGGCTGTTATGCACTTCGCTAATGAAGCTCCAGGAGCAGCCTCCTGGGAAACGGAAGAGCGGCTTCAATTATTATTCCATCCTTAACTCATATATAGGGCCCTGGTCAGACACCTGCAGGGCAGACGGGGCCCACAGAGTCTCGGTGTTGGGCTTAAGGCTTCACACTGGCCTGCAGAGCACAGCTATAGAAGTTGGGCCCAGTCCATTTGGGAAAGAAAGGCAGGAAGTTTCAGTTGTGGGTGGGATCTAGCTGGGATGGTCTCCCTGTTGGAGAGTGCATGATGAGCTGAAGGTCTCGATACCACAACACAATGTGGAAAGTTAACAGGTTGGAATGTGCAGAAACAGACATTTCTTTCCAGTTTTTGTTTTCATCTTGTCCTATTAACTAACTGTGGATACAAATGTCACTCACAGGTTTTGAGTATTCAAAATGTTTCCTGTTCTCAGAATAAGCCAGCTCCGTGGGTGGTCTCTTCCAGCACCCACCCCTCCCATGTGCCTCTCTGGCTTCTAAAACCTGCACAGACGGGGCCCTTGGGAGTGGAGAAAACCATGACCTTAAACTGAGGTCTTGATTTCTGTAGACACCACCTACCAAGCAGGACTAGACCCCCAAACTGCATCTGAGACACTGTAACAGCTGAATTGAAACAGACTGTGTCTATTACCAGGATAGCTGATGGCCCCCCTCTCCCCTCCCCTCTTATGCCCTCCCACCTTGCACCACTCTCCCTCCCTCCCACCACCCCCCACACACACCTGCTGCAGCCCTCAATCAGCACTGGGGATCAGGGAGCTCTCCTGAGCAACCGTTCACCATTGTCTGTGCATATTTCCCTTTTTGCTTTAGCTGCTAGGAAGCTCTCATATCTATGACTAGCCTTCAACATGATATGCACCAAGCCTGTCCCTACCAGTGTTCTCTGAGTCCTCTTCCTCCCACCCTTGCTTTATCTATACAGTTTCACATTTTTGTAAAGCTTTCTTGATTCTTTTTTTTTAATTTGGTGAGAGAAAGCTTCGTTCACAGAACACACAGGGCCCTTGTAGCATCAGGATAGCATCAGCATCAGCATCCCCATCCGCATCCGCATCCGCATCCGCATCCACATCCACATCCGCATCCACATCCGCATCCACATGAGGATCACAGCTGGGAGTTCAGCCCTGTCTGAAGATGTGTGCAAGCATCACTAGGAGAACCGAGGAGGGAAAAGGAGAGGAGGAAGAGAGTCGGGGGAAAGAGGCGGGCACTGAGTGAGAACAAGACTTCTAGTCTTCAGGAGAGTGAAGGGCTGGTAAGGAAGCAATGCCTGGGTTGGGAAGAAACTGTAGAGATTGTAAAGATAGTCAGCCCTGGCTGGATCTGGGATAACAGCTCTCCCAGTCTGTGGCTGAGGAGGCATCAAGGGATGAAGGCCTAGCCGCTCCCCACAAAATCAAGAGATGCAGCAGTAACCTTTTCCCAGCTCGGGACACCCCAGCAGCACTCCAGAGGTGGGGCACGCACTATGTGGCAAAGGGAGACTTATATGGCACAGTTCCATAGCCCCAGAGAGCTGAGAGTCCCAGGATGGAAGGAGCTCAGACAAGAGTCCGATTGGCTCACACAGAGAGCTAAGTGCCTTCCAATAACAGGCACGACCCTCTTATGCACGCTGCTCCTCCTCCCACAACCAGGGTGTTGCCTGGCACTCCACATGTTCCAAACCTAGGGGCAGAAAACTACCTGGACACGCTTGATCTTGCCTTCCCCTAGCATGGGTTATGAAACCCAGACTTTTGACATGAAGTGTTTGCTCCACTGAAAGGGAGGGAGGAAGGGATGAAGGGATGGAGGGAGGGAGTCAGCTCCCAACTAGAAGCACAATAAACGTCACAATGTCCTGCACCAAAGCTCCCTAGATTCACCATTGGAAAGAGCTTGCCATTGCTGGCTCAGAGAGCATGACACCCTACTTTGCTTTCAGCCCTGGTCACTCAGCAGTGTAGGTTTCTAGGTTATGGGAGTCCAGAAGAAAGTCAAAGCAACACGCAAGCAAGCAGGAGGAAGTGACAACAAGAAGTATGGCCACATCACCTTACACGAAAAGAGGTCTCTCAGCAGCATCCATGGTGACTCCAGGTAGCCTGGGACCCCTGGCACTGGCTAAGTAGCCCCTGACAACCAGATAATTCCAGCTACTGGCCGGAGTCCAGCACGTGCCTGGCATGTGACAGGCACTGGGCAACTGAGCAAACAGTTGACTGCTAGGTTTTATTTGTACGCATTTGGTGGAAAAGCACGCCAGGATCCAACCCATCTGCAGCATCCCTTCTCCTTATGGCTCCGCCCTCATGCATCTAATGATGACTCCAAGTTAGGGAGAGATTAGTGATCTTATCCGCTGCTATCTGTTTCTAGGACACCTGCTGAATCCCAGGGACACTGCCCGTCAAATGCTTACAAACCCCTGGTTCCCTTCCCCCTTCCAGCTGAAGAGACAGACACCTGACGGAAAATCTCTAGGTTGTAGAGTCCAGAACATACTTAGCCATGACAAAGCTGTTCCCTTGTCCCCAGAAACTTATACAATTCATTTTGGGAAGGTTCTCACTTTAAAAAATGAGAATTAAATGCAATATGCCTGCATTTGTAGATATCAGTGCGCCACCACACCTGAGATCCCAGCAGCTAGGAGGCTGGGAGACAGGGAGATTGTTGTTTGAGGCCAGCCTATGCTTAAAAATTAAGTCTTCGGGCAGTGGAGACAGTGTGACCCTAAGGCAAGAGAGGGTGACAGTCCACACGAGCAAACAGGGTTAAGGAAATCCAGATCAATGGGAGGCAAAGAAGAGGCACTTCTAGTCAGAAATTGAGTGTGTGATGCCTCACACAGTCTGCTGTACCCAGAGCAGATGTGTGGAGGGCACCGGCCAGATCTTGGCTCCATGTCAGACACCATCCCCTCAGAGCACTACCGCATCTCATCTTTCTGAGCAGCTGGGGGATGGAGGCCCACCCCCTGAGCTCACTGGGCAGGGGGATGTGTAAGGTTCAGAGAGACAGGGACCCTGCCAGCCCAGGCACATAGTTTTCAAAGGAAGGAGTCGGCTTCACTCAGAGTAACGTCAAAGCCACAACCTTGAGTCCTTTGATAAACAGCCAACTGTCTGTTCCCTGCCCGGCCCATGCAGAAAATCCTGAGTGACCCAGAAGCATCAGGATCAGCTAGTAAGAAGGGACAGCTTACTGGGCTTACTAGGAGAATGGTCTACCCCAAGTCCAACATCCTCTCATGCGCTGGCTTCTGAGCTTCCTGGTACCGTGGCTTTGCTGCCCAACTTGGCACATATCTCTGGTTCTGCCATGGGCACCCTGGCACATGATGAGAAAAGGGGGATGGGAGCTTTAGTGGAGAGCAAAATACCCCTTTCTCCATGTACGTAGACCCCATTCCCAGGGGTCCAGTCTAACGACCATGGAACCAGAATGTGGTATTTGTAAAGAGCATCCCACTTCTAAGTCTCAGGCCATCTACTCAGAGCCATGGAGGGAAATCTCATCAGGCTGCAGGTGACACTCCCAGAGAAAGGTTGGGGCTATGGACGCTGACAAACAGAGGAGCACACAGTTCAGACCACCCGCTTGGGGCTCCTAGACTCTGACTCTTTTGACAAGGAAGTTTTATTATCAAAATAGCAACAACTGTGACAGAAATGGAGGTAGAAACGAGATAAATGAGCCTAAGATAAAATCTCATCCCCTCTCAGGGCAGCCTCTGTTCTTTCCTTCTAGCACTTTCCCTACACACGAACACACCATGAACAAAATCACAACTGGACAGAATGTTAAAATTAACATTCATTGTGAAGGACAGCAGTTACAGGGCTGTTGTCTCAGCACTAGGAAGGTGGAAGCAAGGAAAGTGTTAGTTCAAGGGCAGCCTGGGAAAAGGGCTGGCGACCATTCATTGTTACTGTTCCCTCATGTGCTCTGCTGGCTTGCACAAGCACATGAATTCACCACCCCCACTCACACCGGATTGATGAGAGCACTCAGCTTCCCCATGTGGGCCCTGGGACAGGAAGGCCAGCCTGCAGCTCTACGTGCTATCTCTGTGCTCCTGCCCCTTGCCAACACCTCCTTCCCTGCCAGCTTAACCCCTGTGTAGTTTAGGCGCTTTCAGATGAGAGATACCCACAGGTCCTTGTCACAGGTGTGAAGTCACTCACTTTGAATTCCTCTTGTCTCCTCCTAGTCGCTGGGGTGGGGGTGGGGAGGGCACAGTCTCTGCAGCCTCCCACTACTGCTCTCCAGTTAGAGGGCCACACACTCTTGAACCCATGCAGGACACCCTTATGGCTGCCTCAACCAAGGTCACTGGCCTCCTTCCTGACCCCAGAAGTCCTCCCCCCACCACCACCTTAAAAAAAAAAAAAGCCCTAGCCTCAGCACCCCTGCCCTGCCTTGAACACCGCCACACCATCCCAACTTCTGCCTCTTCCTCTTTCGTTAGTGGAGCATCATCTAAGTTGGCTCAAGTGCATGGTACTCGAGAAGCATCCAGCCCTCCTTTCCATCTACTTTCAAAAGCTCAGCAGGTAGCCACCCCACACCACGATACTTCCTTCTGGACAGAGCCGGTACCAGCCAGCACACCTGGCTCTCTGATCCCAGAGTGTTAAAGACCTCGGTTGTGCCCCACTTCCTTCTGGAAGCTTCTGGCTCTATATAGACCCTCACTCCACACGTGCTAGCCTTGAGTGTCCACGTCTGAATCTCTCCTCTTCTACTGCCAGACTCAGCCCTCCTGGGCAGCACCCATGTGCCAGAGGAAAGCGGTCCTCCAGCAGCAACGCTGACAACAATGACGGAGGCAGATGGGTAAGCAACGCAAGCTTCCTCGCTCTCCCAGGTAAAACATCACCAGTGACTGCCCCTCCCCCATGCTCTCTCTGAGTCTCCACAGGACCTGAATCCCAGCTGCCTGTTGGCTGGACACTGGGCTAGCTGGCCATCTACCTCACTCCTACATTCAAATCCATGTCTCATCCCAGGGTCTGCTCTGGGAAACAAGACCACCATAGGACTGGAGACAAGACCTCAGACAGGATTCTTTTATGGGAATCCTGAGGCGGGGGGGCGGGGGGCGAGAAAGGCTGAGTGGAGGAAAGCAGCCTCCTGTGTGGTGCTCCCATCAACTGTTCACTGACAGTCCGGCCATGTCAGCTAAGGTATGGTTTCACAGTATACATTTACATCTGCTTTGCATGCTCTTAAATATTCATAAGGGATGCTGGGAATCTCATCAGAAGCTGGCAGCCAGATGTGATTTAAAACACAAAGCTCCCTCCACACCCTGAAAGTATGTGTCCTAGCAGCCAGTTAGGGCAAGTGGGTAGGGGTACAGATCACCTCGGTCCTGGAGAAGGAAGTTCTGAGACTTCAAGCTCCATCTGTGGATCTCCACACACAGCAAGCTCCTGCCAACCCAGCTGCATTAGTCCAGGGCTCGCTGGGTGGGAAATTCCAGCCCTCAGGGTGAGCAGAAATGATTAGAGAGAAGGGTCTTGGAGAGCCCTGGCCTCGGTGGAAAACTGGAACGGAAGCACTCTGGGAAGACTCTGGAAACTTTTGCAAGCTTCTACTTGAGGGTGCATTCCTCCCTGCCTCGGCGGGAGTTCGGCTTACGCTCCGAAGCACAAGATCTGATTGCCATTATCCCAAGCTGGGGGCCCCAGATGGCACGACTTCTCTAAACGTCATCAGCTGTAAGTCCCGAGCTCCATCCCAGAGCCAGCTCTCTACAAACATACAGAGGTTGGGCCTCCACGGTGGCCCCTGTGCATACGAGCCGAGGTGCCCCAGGCACTCCAGAACGTAAACTACAACTGCACACACTTACGCTAAGCGCTGCCTGCATGGCCCATCATTCTCACAGACAATTGATTCTGCGACCTGCATTATTTTCTCCTTTTATCGTGTCTGAAGTGAGAATGTGGCTTTTAATCAATGCCAGTCCTCAGTGGTAGTCAAATAATGGCAGCCTCGAGGTACATCTGAGAGTTTCAGTGAGGATGAAATCCAGTCTTTGCTGCAAGGCGAAACCAAACATGCCTTTTATTGCCGGCCTCCTTCCTTGCCTAGCTAGGACACAGTTGTCACTATGGCTGGTAATGTGAACAGAGGCCTTTCAACTGCACTTCACTGGCCAGAACGAAGGGTCTATCTAAGTGACCTAGGACAACAGGGCCCATTCAAAGTTACCTAGAATGACTTCCGTGATCCTCAAAGGCCTCTGACTCCCACAGCCTGTGTACGTGTGCTCACATACACTGGCACATGTTACACATATTTTACAAGGCTTAAAAGGCCAGAGGCTGAGCCAGTGAGATAGCTTTCAGTGAAAGCATTTGCCCAATGACCTAAGTTCCATCCCCAGAGTGGAAGGACAGACTCCCTCTGATGTACACACACACACACACACTAATTAATTAATTAGCATACTTTGTATAACTTGAAAGAAGACCAGAGACCTCCTTGCTGCCTCTGGACCAGGTTGAACCTTGACCGAACACCCAGAGCCACTCCCACCCCTGGACCTGTGCTGCAACCTCAGCCTCACCCAGGGTCCCGCCCCTCCCCGGTCCTACAACACAAGTCCCTCCCTCCCCATTCTCTGCACATAGTCTCTTCTTAGCTCCTTCCACCCAAGTAGAAAAGCTCTTTCACTTCAAAGACCTCAGGGCCACTCACTTGATGTAGCGGTCACCTATTCAGCTCCTGTCTCTTGCCAAAGCCTGTGCCCAGTCAGGGGAGACCATAGCCAAACCAGGCAGGCAGAGCCCTGCGCTCAGAGGCATGAGCTCAAGAGAGGAGCCATAGACAAAGGCTAGATTAGGTACCTAGTGTCCCATTGGGAGTAACTGGCATGTGCAAACACCATCAGAAAGATGCATGAGAAGACGTCCTGGATATCACAACACACTAGAGTTGCCAGAGGACATTCTTGAACAGGTGACATCACAGATGTAAAATGATGGACAGAGAGAAGGCATTGGGGGTGTTTTTTTTTTATTAATTTATTCATATTTTATCTCGATTGTTAGCCCTTCCCCTGTTTCCTCCCATTCTTCCCTCCCTCCCATTTCTCCCCTTCTCCCCTCCCCTATGTCAGTGACTGAGGGAGTCCTCCTCCCCCTATATATGCTCTCAGAATATCAAGTCTCTTCTTGGTAACTAGCTATCCTTCCTCTGAGTGCCACCAGGTCTCCCCATCCAGGGGACATGGTCAGAAAAGGGGCACCAGAGTTAGTGTGAGAGTCAGATCTCACTCTCCACTCAACGGTGGAGAGTGTCATGTTCGTCGGCTAGGTCTTGGTAGGGGTTCGAAGCTTACTGCCTATATTCTCCTTGGCTGGTGCCTTAGTTTGAGGAGGACCCCAGGATCCAGATCTGCCTGTCGTAAAGTTCTTCTTGTAGGTTCCCAGGACCCTGTGGGTCCTACTATTTCCTCTTTCTTCCATGCTACTCTTGCCTAAAGTCTCAATCGGATATCCTCTCCTCTGACCCACTTTCTTGGTAAGTAAAGATTTTCATGGTACGTATCCCTTGGACTAGTGTTTTGATATAAGTGAGTATATACCGTTTGTCTCTTTTTGCTTCTGGGTGAACTCACTCATTATGATAATTTCTAGATCAATCCATTTGTCCACAAATTTCGGGAATTCCTCGTTTTTAATAGCTGAGTGGTATTCCATCGTGTTTTAAAAAGGACATTTCAAATCTTAGGAAACAGCAGGTGACCAGGCCAAGACTAGATGATGCCCCATCCACTCAGGAAGCAGTGGAGAAGGGAGGCCAAAGAGGCTAGGAGAGAAAGAGGAAAGATGTGATCAAAAGACATGGGGACTCAATTCTTAGAGCCTTGTAAGTGGCTAAGACTCCTGACATTCCTCTGAGAGCAGCAGAGAAGCAATATCCCCAAAGCAGAAGGGGTGGGGGCAACAGTGCTAGATGGAAAGATGTCCAGAAACCACCAGTTGAAGTCATGGAAAAGGCCCATCCCTTCAGAAATGTCCTTCATGTCTCTATGTATGAGCCAATCATCTAGCATGGACAGATAGATGGATGGACAGACAGATAGACAGATGGACGGACGGAAGTTACTGCTACCCCTTTGGTGCATCCTGTGTCTAGAAAGGAGGCTGCTGAGCCTGTGGACTTCCTTCTCCGGGGGCTCTGGGCTAAAACTCAGAAACAGAACCTCTCCTTCCCTAACGTCCTCCTAGTCGGGAGGCCCCTCTGCTCCTGTTACATATGGTAGGCTCCTAGCTGAAGCAAGAGAACTATTTTGGTCCTCACCTCCTTGACAGTGGTTTCAAGGGAACTGCGGCTTTAGGAAGATTCCTTTGCCAGTGAAACGGCACATTTTAATTTTAGGTTAAGTGTTCTAAGCCACAATTTTCTCAGCAACCATTAGTTGCCAGACGTGTCTTTAAAAATACCCAACTCCTGGAGATGGAGGCAGAACCCTAGCTGAGGGGGTGGGCCACCCCCATTCTGAGCAGGGCAGAGTCCTGCCCACACTTGAGAGGACCATAGGCCAGCCTGTGCTGACATGTTTCTGGCATGCACACGCATGCTCAAAGCCCCTGCAGCCCGCACTTTTGGCCCTGCTGGTGGGTGGAGTCTTTGAGTGTGGCAGAAGTCTGAGTGTGATTTAAAGGCACCCTAGTCCCAAGGGCTGAGGACAGGGCAGCAGTGCACACAGGGCCTGAGAACCACAGACTTGTCTTTCCTTCACAGCTCTGGAGCCCAGAGTCTCCACTCAGGATCTCTGGTAGAAGCCAAGGAGGAACACACCTGCAATCCTAGTACTCAGGAGGTGGAGGCAGGGGAATCACGATCTGGCCTTCATGAGATTCTTCCTCAGAGGAGGAGAAAGAGATAAATCAAGGGACCAGCACAGTAGTCTGTAGGAGAACAAAGGCCTCAGGCCTTCGTGGCTTCAAACATATCCTCAGCCTTTGGTTCGCTTTGGACTGGAGACCTGTGCTCTGGTCTATGCCTCAACCTAGCCTGTTCTGTGTTAGATCTCCCATCCCTCCTTCTCAGGTGACATCACTGAAAAGGTCTTTTAACTTAATTCCATCTGTAAAGATCACATATCTGGTTTTTTGGTTTGGTTTTGGTTTTTCAAGACAGGGTTTTTCCGTGTAACCTTGACAGTCCTGGAACTCATTCTGTAGACCAGGCTGGCCTCGAACTCACAAAGAACCACCTGCCTCTGCTTCCCAAGTGCTGGGATTAAAGATGTGTGCCACCATCACCTGGCTTAAAGACCACATCTCAAGCGTTCTCACACATAGAAGCACTCTGGCTCAGCAAGTCACTGACATCCCTGACCAAGATGATACCCAGCCCTGGCCTGCATCATGGATGGGTGACCAGCAGGTCCTCACACAGATAAACAGAAGCCTGTCTTTCTTCTTTCCATCTAGACACTCGGCTTCAGCCAACTCCCCTGTGACTCACAACTAAGTTCAGGTCACCAAGGATAGGATGAATTCCACTGTAAGCATCACCACTCCCTAGGCACAGGATGTTGAACTGTATCAGAGTAGAGAAATCAAATTGAGACCCAGCGAGCAAGCATCTGTACAGTCATTTCTCTCTGCTCTTTACTGGGTATGTGACATGACTCACTGTTTGAAGTTCCTGCCTTGATTTCCAACGATGATGGTTTATAATCTGGATTTGCAAACTGAAATAAATTCTATTTTCTACTATTAAAAAAAGACAAAGATGAATGGATGTCATTGCCCTAAGCATGGATAATGAGCCGGGTGTGGTGGCGCATGCCTTTACTCCCAGCACTCAGGAGGTAGAGGCAGGTGGATAGCTGTGAGTTTGAGACTAGCCTGGTCTACAAAGCGAGTCTAGGACAGCTAAGATAGCACAGAGAAAACCTGTCTCAGAAAAAAAAAAAAAAAGAATGGGTAACCAAAAAAATACACACAATAGACTTTTTGGTCAGCCACAGCAAGGTAAGACAATATGTCGTTTGCAGGAAAATGCATTATTCCATTTGGTGGAATGAGAGGCCACCATGTTAAATGAAATAAGCCAGACTCAGACAGAAAGCACTACAAGTTTTTCTCTCACATGGAGAGCCTAGGTACTATATACACACGTGCACATGTGTGTATACACACAAGGTATGTACAAGAGACATGGCAGGAGACTGGTATGGGGTAGAAAAGGGTGATGAGGTGACTGTGGTCAAACTACACCATATAGTTGAGCAGATGAGGAAACCCATCACTTTATGCAGGAATAGACACTGACAAAGAAATGTGTGCTTTAAAAAGAAAAGAAAATAAAAAGCCCTTTAAACCACGAACCAGGATCTACAGAGGGGCTTGCTGAGGGCTTAACCCAGCATCTATTTTTTCCTGTTTGCTTTCCCCATGGGTGCTTGGGGGACCCAATGGACCCAGTGTAATGGAATGACCACCAACCCCAGTCCTTGGGGCTCTGAGCTGTACCTGAGAGGAAAAAGGTAAGAGGAAGCTTCTTGTGGGGGCTCCACAGGTACCACTTTTTTTTTTTCTTTTTTTTTTTATTAATTTATTCTGTTACATCTCAATGTTTATCCATCCCTTGTATCCTCCCATTCCTCCCCCCCCCATTTTCCCATTATTCCCCTCCCCTATGACTGTTCCTGAGGGGGATTATGTCCCCCTATATATTCTCATAGGGTATCAAGTCTCTTCTTGGCTACTTGCTGTCCTTCCTCTGAGTGCCACCAGGTCTCCCCCTCCAGGGGACATGGTCAAATGTGAGGCACCAGAGTACGTGAGAAAGTCATATCCCACTCTCCACTCAACTGTGGAGAATATTCTGACCATTGGCTAGATCTGGGAAGGGGTTTAAAGTTTACCTCCTGTATTGTCCTTGGCTGGTGCCTTAGTTTGAGCGGGACCCCTGGGCCCAAATCTGCCTATCATATTGTTCTACTTGTAGATTTCTAGGACCCTCTGGATCCTTTTATTTTGCTGTTCTCCCATGCGTCTCTCATTTAGAGTCCCAATAGGATGCCTTCCTGTCTGTCTGCTTTAGTTAAGGCAAGGGTGGGGTGGGGGTTGGGAGACTCCAACTATAGCTGGCTCTCAGAATGGAGGCGGCTTCCCCCATGAAGGTTTCTCCAAAGACCCAAACAGGTGCTTTATACCAAAAACAAACAAACCAAAAACAAAAACAAAACAAACAAACAAACAAACAAACCCTGAAAACAAGCATCCTTAAATTTAGCACCCTGCTTCTAAGAATAAAGGGGGGGTGGAGTGGTACCAAAGGAGGCAGCAGCCCAATAATTGCAATAGCTTTTGAAGGCATCAGGAAGGGAAAACCCTCCCTGCTTCTCACAGACCCTGCCTTATCACCTGGATAGACACTTCCCAGCTGAAGCTAGGCACCCGCTCACAGCTTCTGTAAACATTTGGCGAGAACCCATCATCTCCTCTGTGGGACAGCAGAGTCCGTTAGGCCCTAGGGTGGCACTGAACCGGCCCCTGATCCGCAACTGCAAACCTGCCTGTTGGGCCTCCTTCCCTCAGATCTCTGGAACACCCTTCAGCTGGCCACACTGCACAGGGGAAGTCTCAGCCTCAAGGCTGGTGGCCAGGCTTGGAGTGAAGGGCATGGGCAACCTCGAAAGCTGGACTCTCCCCTTCTTTCCCTGCAGCAAGGGATGTCTGCTCACTAGTATTAGGTAGCAACCTGGGAGACCCAAGATGGTTTCTCCAGAGAAGAGCCTGATGTCTCCACACCTGAACCTCACAGCTTCCCTGACTTCCTTCAATCTTGACATGTCACTCACACAGTTATATTCCTCTGTTCGTCTGTCCCCAACTACCTGGGAGCTCCTAAGAGGCAAGGACATGGTGACCTTAGGACCATGCTAGACCTAGAATATACTAGTTCTTCAGGTTGTGGAAGGAGAATTATTCAGTGAATGAATGAATGAGTGAATGAAGGTATGAGTGAATGAAGGAATGTGTGAGTAAAAGAGCAAGTGGAGGTATGAGTGGGTGACTGAATGGGTGAAAGAGGCACTCTACCAGCTTGATGACACTATGGTCAACAGCAGGAAGGACAGAGGCCCAGGTGGCCCCGGCAGGCTCCATGATAGACTGGCACCAGCATCTAGTGAGGTCTTGAGCACAGCCTTCTTCTCAGTGACTCACAGTATATACGGTGGAGTCTCACCAGCCCTACAACTCCACCACAGAAGGGGCCTGTAGCCCTCATAGGAGCCACAGGCACCTGGAAGGCCAGGTTGGCAGAGCCTACAGGTTTAGGGGAAATCAGGGACCAGAAGAGACTCTCCAGCTGGACAGGACCTCGAGCCAAGAAGGCAACTGTGAACTCAGAACTGGAAAGATGGCTAGTGCCATGCCACCGTCACACACAGGCTCTGAGCAGACCAGACAGTAGCTTCTTCATGGAGATGAGTAATGCCCAGGCTGACAGCATCCTGGCTTCATGCCAGGGCCCAGCACCAGCACCCCAGAAGCTCTGGGACAAGGTCCTACCTACTCCTCCAGGCCAGCATGCTCCCAGGTGAGGACATGGGAAATGGGTATGGGAAATGCCTTCCCCAGGCTCTGCCCCCCAGTCATGATCCATTCATTCCCTAGTACAGCACCCTGCAGGACGCCCAGCCATCAGCAGTAATCTCCAAAGAAGTAAGTGGGTCCCTATGCACTCTCGCTCTCTCGCTCTCTCTTCTCCCCCTCCTTCTCTCTCTCTCTCAACCTGTTATTTCACCCAATTTCCCAAACAAGGAAACCACTGCTTGGTGAGTGCCACATGTCATCCCAGGTGTCTAGTTGGTACTATGCAGCCTCCTAAGAGTAGTAGGGAAATGCCAAGCTTTGGGGTGAACTTCTGAGACCAAGCCAGGTCTAGACCTCAGTGGAAGAAGGCAAAACTCACTGGACATGAGCAAGTCTCATGCTAGCTTCCTACCACTACTGGGAGTTCCTAGGAAGTTCCTGCTGGGGCCTACAGCCAAAAGACCACCTTCTTCAGGCATGATGGGGTAAAAATAAGCAATACTCCAAACCCTGGTTGGATGGTTCATAAAACTCAAAACACGGAGCCATTAAATCTTCATTAAGGAGTGTCACAGAAGTCACTACACCCCAGTGGATGGAGAACTCAATGGTTGATGATGGGTGGGCAGATAAATGATGGCTAGATGGATGGATGGATGGACAATGGATGATAGATGGATGGATTGGTGGATGGATGGATGGATGATGGATAGATCAATGAATGGATGAATGGATGGATGGATGGGTGGATGGGTGGATAGGTGGATGGATGGATCAATGAATGAATGGGTGGATGGGTAGATGGGTGGATGGGTGGGTGAGTGAGTGGGTGGGTGGTTGGTTAGATGAGAATAGGTTAATGCATGAGTGACTAGGTAGATAAAGGAATGAAACAGTGGACATAGGTGTATAAATAAAAATGAATGGGTGAATGGATGGGCGGGTGAATAGCTGGGTAGATATATGGATAGAAGGATGAAAGGATGGATGATAGGTGAGTGAGTGAATGGACAGGTACACTGCTTCCATCTAGAATGAATCAGAAGGTAGACGATAGATGAGGTAGTGTGACTTCCCTGACACTTCTCAATGATGATTTCATGGCTGTGTGTTCTGAGTTTTATGTGCCATCCAGCCAGGGTTTAGGGTATTGCTTGTTCTTGCCCAACTATGCCTGGAGAAGGTGAGGTTTTTGCCTTAGGCTGCAGAAGGTAGGTAGGTAGGTAGGTAGGTAGGTAGGTAGGTAGGTAGATGATACATACATATATACACACGCACATACATATCTAGTACATACATACACATATAGATACAAAGATGTATAAATGCATAGATAGATGACTAATGGATGACTCACTGATAGGTGTGGAGGTAGGGTAGATGATGGATGGTACAGAGCCAGATAGAAGAGATGACAGATACCTACCCAGATGACAGATGATGGATTGATTCACAGATAAATAAATTGACAGATAGGTGATTGGTTGATAGATGATTGATTGACTGGAGATAGACATATTGACAAATGATTGGCAGATGGATAGATGACTGGATGATTAACAGGAGAGGGAAAGGAGGGAGAGCAGACAGCACCACAGCTCCCACTGCAACTCTTTGCCCAGAAAGCTGCATGGATTCAAAAGCAAGATGAGACTCCAGAGTGCTTCCTGGAGGAAGCACCCTGTGAGACGCTCCCAGAAGGCTGTGCAAAGGCTGGCTTGGTGGAGCCGATGGGGCTGCCCTATCCTGCGTTTCTGCTGGTTCTCTTAGAGTTTGCATCACCTGTTTCTGCTTTGCTACCACCATTTCTATAAAGCTAATTTCCTTACATGCACCTCCTTCCCAAGGACCCCCATATCTTGCCCAAATCTATTTTGTATACACATAAAATGTATTTATCAATGTTGTTCTTTTTGCTGGAATGAAATGCAAATTGCGTTTCATACATAATGCAAATCCGCCAAATCCGCACAAATCAGATGGAAGCATCCTCGGCTTGTGCTCATAGCCAGCTTTACAAAACCAGAGACAGAGATGGGTACCCAAAGACCCTGAAAGAACCTTGGGACCTTTGCTGCACCTTCTGGCACCTTCTCTGCCTCTAGGGAATGCATCAACACCAAGGCCAGTTCAAGGCTGTTCTCCCTTCTTTATTAATGCTCATCCCTGGGCCCAGCAGTGTTCTGTGGAGCCTTGCTCCTCATCCACTGTAATTGAATAAGCAATTGCCTCTTCTTTAATAACTGAGTTTATTAAATGCAGAATATATACAGCTGATCACTCAAGGAACTAATTTGCAAGTCAGAGCTTTTGAGGGATGGTTTAAAGAAGGATCCCATATGTTTCATAAACCCGGGGTGAGGTGGGGTGCAAGGAGAGGAAATAAATTTCCATGGCGTGATTTGCTCTGCATGAGTGCAACCCCAGTGTCTCAGCCATGCGGGCCACCCCTGGCAAAAATAAACATTTATTCAAGAAGCCACACAGCCTGCCCGGCCCAACAGTTAAGTGTGACAGTCGTGGTGCCCCATGGGAGCTGCCTGAGACCCATTCTCCTCCTAAGCTCAACACAGAGGTGTCACCAGCTCTCCTGGCCCCTGCAGATTGAATGAATGCTATAAAAACTAGCATTCAAAAACAGAGTAGATACCTGCCAGCTGCATAAGACTGAAAGGGACAGAACACAGAGGCTCCGCGCAGCCCATCCTGTCACAGCACCTGGCAATGGTAGAGGGATCTAGGCAGATGTAGGAAGACAGTGTCCCATATGTGACAAGAGAGTCTGTGATCAAGTGATTTGGGGAATACTGTGTTAATGTCATTGTATCTATTCGATCGCAGGACCCATTGGAGCCTTTGAAGGTTGCTGTGCAAACTGAGACACTCCCTAGCCTTGCTCACCTCTTTTCTCCAAATCCATCTGCTTCCAGAGACAGGCCTCTAAAAAGCTGGAAGGGTGATCTCTCAGGCCTGGAGGGAGCAGAAGCAAAGCCTGGTGTGGGATCGTAAACACTAGAATGTGACAGGAAGGATCTGGAATTTGACTCTGGACTCTGGGTTCTTTGCAAGCTGGTCCACTCCACAGACCATCTACTGGGGCTGAATACAGCCAGGGAGTCCATATCCCCATAGCAGCTGCCATGCCCAGCGTCACCCTGAATTGGAAAGGGCACTTGGAAACTTAGGTGGGCATGCAGTAGAATAACTGCCACCAGGCTTCACTGCTGGAGGACCCTGCACACACTGAGCCACCCCCAGCACTACAAGATGGCCACCTTCACACCCACCTGGGGTCATAGCATATGGGGTAATAGACTCAGGGATCAGCACTATGGAGTGCTTATCAGGGCTAAGTGAGGGAGAAAGAGCTGCCGAGTCCAGATGTGCATCAGTCTTGGGGGCTTCTGGGGTTGCACCCAGAGAAGGCAGGCATGGGAGGTCTAGGCCACCAGGTGCTCGTAGCCCTGTTAGGAGTACATGACAGGAGAGTATCAGTCTTGAGGAAGTCCAGGCTGCTGTCCTTAAGGTGTTTGACAGACAAGTGACCTCTGCTGCTACCCAAGACGTGTGGAATCTGAGGCTGGATGGTTCTGTCCCCAGGAAGAGACTTCAGACCTCAGTGGGTTTATCATCTCAGTATATCTACAGGTGGCACCACACCTCCCTGATTAATTGAGAGCACCATGTTGGTGGCAGAAGGACCCACCGGCATCTGGGAGGGTATTCATCAAAGCTCCCATCCACCTACTCTTTCATCTACCCACCCATCCGTGCATCCTTCAATCATTCTTCCACAAACACTTGCTCAAATCCACTGTGTGGGGCAGAGGGAGAAGCAAGGAGGTTGTAGTGTGATCCACAGCCCCTTCCCTTTCCATTCTCTTCAGAGCTCTCCCCAGGTCACCAGCTCATCATTGAGATGCAAATTACTAACAATGCTACAGCCCAAGTCTTGTCCATAGGGTTCCACTGATACCCCACAACATACCTGATGCTGGGAAGCAGTGGCTAGGGATGGCACCCTCGCTTGGCCAGTGAACACCCAAGGCCCATGTGGAGCATGGGCTACAAGTTGCCAGTGGTGATCAGAAAGATGGAGACCCCACCAGGTGAGCCACAGCTAGAACAGCGCCAACACGAGGAACCATCTGCCAGGCTGCTCCAAGGGAGCCCTTGCCGGCTCACCTACATCCCTGTGGTCATGTCAAGGCCTTGTCTGCTTTCAGGAAAGGTGCAGGCCACACCGGTGGCTACTATGACCTCCAGAAGGAAGCAGTTTCCTGGGCTCAGAGTTGGCTCAGCCACTGCTAGTTGGGTCACCCATGGCAAACTGCTTAACCTTTCTGTGCCTCAGTTTACCTACTCTTCAGGTAGTATGAGGGGCTAGTAAGTCAGTCTTTGCCTCTTTCCTTGAGCCCCTTATGACAACAAGCAAGAAAGAAGTCTCTAGAAGGGGTTGGCATCTGAATCAGTACTTGACTATAGAAGGTCAGCTTAAGGGAAGCTAGGGCCTCAACAGTAGAATCACTTGAACCCCAAGAGGAAGACCCCAATCTCTCAACCTGGCTTCCCACATAACCCCCGCCCCCCGCCACTGCCATGGTCAGGCTCTCAGCCTCATATTCTTCCCACAGATAGACCCTAAACTTCCCAGTCATGGTGTTTGTCCTGAGGCCTCCAACTCCTGCATGCTTTCCAGACATCTCTGCAACTTCATTCCCTGTGATGCAAGATGCATGGTAAGGGAGCATCCCGTCCCCACATCCCTGGTAAAGAAGCCTCTCATCCTCCGAGATCCCAGGGGCTGACTCTTCCCCTGTCCGTGAGTATCCCCACTATGTCTGAAGTAGAAGTTTGGGGTACCCATGCCTTATTCTCACCTCACCCTCAATTCCACACTAGAGGGCATACTCCATATCCAGTTCAGCTTGAAGCCCTCTCTTAGAGAAACAGTACCAAAGGATGGCGGAACAGTGAGAGAAGGGCTCCCAGCTCCAGCCCAGGGCTCAAGCAGAATGGCCACAGATGGATTTGATGTCGTACGTTCCCTTTGGGGGTGTTATTGACTTGAATGTATTGTCAATATCCACCACAAAATAGCCCCATAAAATGCTTTCCAGAATCTCCCACATATTCAAAAACAGAGAAACCCTGCCCCAGGTCCATGGTCCTCTGGAGCAGCCCCAGCTGAAACCAGAGGTCAGCACTTTACCTGCCAGGCTTGCACACATCGCTCAATACCCCACATCACACACCATCCAATAGGAACACAGCCTCCACTCTGTCATCCTGGGGCTGGTCCTTAGGACACATATCCATCCACACATAACATTGGCTACTTCCTCACTCCAACTGTAACCTGCCTAGAACCCAAATGAGCAAGTCAGCAGCCTGTGGTCTGCTGTCCAAGGCTCCCAGCTCAGATTTTGGAGGGCCTCACCACTGTCCCACGTACAGGAGCACTATGCCTCTATCATGCCATTGCTTGGCCAGGCCTGCAGGAGGCCTGCATGACAGGCTCTGGATGAAATGCTGGCAGGAAGCAAAGAATGCCTTATTATTGGGGATGGCTGGCCTGTGGCCTTGATCTAGGGATGCTCATGTGTCATGGGCTATATCACTCATACGCTGGCTAGCATCTCCTTGGTCCCCCCAAGGCCTCAAGGCCTGGGAAACTTGCCAGGTCTTAGCCTAGAGGGCTGACTCAAGGCTGAGGCCTCTAAGGTCTGTGTCCAGAATGCTGACAGAGTGAGGACCCATCACCAGTGAGGCTGAAACCCAGTGCTACCAAGGGGATTTTCCACACACCTGTTTCAAAATCTTCTGGCAAAGTGCTGCCTGTAAGGTGTGGACTTGCGTCTCTGATTTATAGAAGCCTCCTCTATGCAGGACACAGGTGAGGAAAGACATAGCATGCCTGCAGCGGCCCTGGCTTGCACTTGGCATGTCACCAGCCATACCCATCTTGCCTTAGGTATCCCAACTAAAAAATGGTTCAGTCACTTGGGATGTCATGGACACAAGGGATCTGCCTAGTACTTGGTCATCTGGGAAAATATTTACGGTCCAAAGTAAAAAAAAATGTTCCATTCCTTCCTTCTCGTTATAAAAATATATATTCTATGAAAAAGTTTATTTACGCGGCTCTTCAGAACCAGGGCTGGGGAGACAGCCCAGTGGGGAAAGTGCTTGCCACACAAGAATGAAGACCTGAGATTGACTATCAAGAAATTGGGTAAAAAGTCAGACATGATGAAAGTATGTAAGCCCAGTTCTGAGGGTGGACACAGATGGGTCCCTGGGCTCACTCACTGGCCAGCCTAACATAACACATGAGCTTCAGGCTAGTGAGAGACCATGTCTCAAACAAGACAGACAGCTTCTGAGGAGCAACAGCTGGGGCTGACTTCCAGCCTCCGTGTGCACACATGGAACCCACATTTCAAAAAACAGAGGGGGTGAGAAGCATGCTCTTGACACGGGCCCCTGAATCAAAAGGTTGCTCTGAGCGTATAAACCTGCAGCCCCTGGGCCCTGCCCTGTTCCATTCAGGCCTGTCACCCCACCTCTGTCTCCATGACTACCTAGTTTCTGCCCACACAGCTCCTCCCCAGGGTTTCATGCTCAGGGCCTTTGTTCCCTCAGCCAGGAAGGCTGCAGCCATGCCCACTCTGGGCCTCCGCCTCAGCTGTCCAGTTCCCTTACCTTCAGGAGAGCCAGCCTCCCATGCTAGAGGTGCCTCAGGGTGAAAAGGACAGGCTTCCTGCAGAGGATGATGCTGCAAGGAAGAAGATGGTACCTCAAAGCCTTACTGGTCCCCTCCATCTCATGAATAAAATGACTAGCATACTATACCTAGCAAGGGCCAGGCCATAACATATCAGAAAACACTGTTGGTACCGTAAGCTTTCTACCACAGAGTGTGGCTGCCCAAGTGCCCACATCATGTCCTTCATCCTTCAAACCTTTGTCCTTCTGCAACACCGCTCTAGGGTGACCATATAACCAGTTCCGACCAATGATACATGAGCAAGCCACTGGGTGGAGACGTTGTTTCAAAGGCCCAGGCTCTCTGGAAGGGTTTATCCTTTCTTATTCTCCCCTACTTTCGGGGTGGAATGTAGGCATGATGCCAGGAGGTATGGCAGCCATCTTGTAAGCATAAGGATATGAGCCACATGCTGGGAGAAGCACAGCAGAAGGTGTGTGGAACAGAAGCCGCCATGCTGCCGCCAAATGAGCTGATCCCACATAACTTTTAGCGATAGGCAAGCACACCCCTTACACACTTGTCCTGCTCACCACCAACCAGGTTGACAAGAGGCAGCCGGAAGCCAACAGGAAGCACAGGACCAAGGAACACACACTGATACAGAAGCAACAGAGAGAGTGACAGGGTTGCTCACCACATCCCAGGATCGTTTCTTCCAGTGTTACCAGCTGTTTAAGGCATCCAGTCAGCAGCCAAGGTGAGGAGGGGGTCTCCCTCCCACATCACCATTGGCCCTGGTCTTTAGCCCAAATGATCTTCCCAAGCACACTGGTATAGCATTTAGTTCACAAGAAGTGTCTACATTCCCTGAAGCAGGACCCCGTAACAGCTGCATGAGGCAAAACACACACACACACACACACACACAGTATACGTGTGTGTTTAAATTTTGCCTAATTCCCAATAAGCTATTATGAGAATGCCTTACTGACTTCAGAATCAAAGCTTTTCACATAGCAGAGGCCAAAGACTGAACAAGCAAGAGATGGCGCTCTAAAGAAATCACCGGGGCTCCCTGGATCAGGCTGCACCTGACGCCACACATCCACCTCTGGAAACTCCAGCATCTCTTGGTCTCATGCTAGTGTGAGCCAGCAGTGGAAGTCTATCACATTAATGGGCCCTCCCTTCCCCCTCCCCCTCTCTTTCTCTCTTTTATTTAAGTTTTTAATTCAGCACTTGTTTACATTTTTAGACGAGATGATCATTTCAAGTAACAAATACCCATAGTTATAGGAAGCGAATGAATATGTAATGATCCTCATTATTCGTCTCCATTCACAGAAAGGTTTCTCTCTCAGATTTTAATTCCTCAGGAACTTGCCCTGTGTCTAGGCAATATATTTCCATTGGTGTGTCTGCCACTTGCATGTGTAAGGGTTTAGCTCCTGTGTGACGGCCCCCCTGCCGCCACCCCCCCTCCCCCTCCCCCCCCCCCTGCTAAAGGGTGACTCTTCCCACCAGTGGCCACCATTGCTCTTGCTGACTTTGTTGCCTCTCTATCCTTTGGTCCCATTGAGAAGATGGGCAAGCTGTGACTAAGGTGTTAGTAGCCTTTGCTTTGTGAGGTTTCAAGAATGTTTTCTGTTTGTATGTTTGTTTGAGGGGTTTTCATTTTGTTTTTTGTTTGTTTGTTTGTTTGTTTTGTCTTGTTCTTGCCTACTTGCCCAGCTTCTGCCCATAGATTGATCCTGAACACTGGTGATCACTAACTCACTAGTGGCCTGTGGTTCCTTAGCCATCTTTCCAGGCATGCCCCATCTAGCATGCAAAAGGAATATCCCTTACATGTCTAAGCTTCCGTGGAGTTTCATAAATTGATTTATGTGACGTTTTCCCTTTAGAATTCCTGTTTATTTTTTCTATGTTGTCTTATCACAGGTTTTTCTACTCTTCGTCTCCCTTCTTCTCTTGTTAGAAACCCTCTTCCTACCACTCATCATCAAAATGATATTCCCACCCAAGCCCACCTTGTGCGTTCTTGCTTACTTCAATGCCTGTGAGCTTCACTGGGTTGGCCATTTGGCCATTCCCCATTCATTAGGTTGAAGCCATTCTTCCTAAGAATCTACCCCTCTCCCTTCCAGCACCCAAGGCTGTAGACAAGAGGAATCTGCTTCACTTTTACTTCTGAGCTTTCACTTTTTATCATCTTTTTATTCCTAGTTGTCTAGAATTTTATCTCATTTTGCAGATGAAGAAACTGGGGTGCAATGAGCTCTGTATTTCTCCAACCATTTAGCCTTCAGCTTTAGAGACAAGAGCTCTGTGCGTACTCCTGCCCCAGCACATGCTGGCTTTCCCACAGGCCAAGCTAATCTGGTGTCCTGGTGTTTGTCTGTCCTGAGTGGAAGCCTGGGTTTCCACCATTCCCCAGCAAAGCAGAGGGAACCCACTGTTCCCACTGTCTATGGCTCTGGACACTTGGAACCCTCACCATGAGCATCCTGGTACCCACTAAAACCATCCTTTCTTCCACTGATACAAACATGTACTATGTCTGCCTTTCCGCCCAGGAGACCTGCAGACTATCAAGGGACATCCAGAAGATGTCATTCCACAGAATCCAAGGCACATTGCAGGGACATAAATCCTGGGAGGTCTCTATGGAAACAGGCAAGCATACCCGCTGTTTTTATTAAGACTCTCAATGCATTCCCTAGAATTGGCTAGCTCTTGAAACCCCACCAGGAGAGCTGAGAGTTCCTACTGTGAAGGACCAAGGATTCATAGGGCTTGGATCGGGAATACCACAGCCTACAGACCAGAGTGATACAGAGACATGAAGCCCAGGTCACCAAATGCTCGCAGCCCTGTTTTGTAGAAGACGCATTCCATCTCACCTGCGAAGAGCACAGGCCTGTGTGCCCTGGGCCATGTGCAGAAGTTGATTTTTTAAAAGCTGCTCTCACTAGAGAAGAGAAATCAGGGCCTCAGCATCTTTTATGTGTGGAACACACGCATCTCTACGGCAGCAGAGGAAACAACTCTCAGTTGTTTGGTCTTGTCACACGTTCTGCTGCTCCTTCATTTCCTCAACTGTAAAGTAGGACCCACCTCCCAGCATATGTGTGTGAGACTCCAAGGTGATGACACGGCCAGTTCACAACAGCGGTTGGCCCCATGAAAGGTCACACGTGACAGCTATAGCAGATAAGAAGGCTGCATCCCTTCCATTGAGTCCAGACAACTCTGTGACCTGTCATAAGGTGGCATGGCAACATGGCAGCTTATGTTTCCAGTGGGCCACCATGATGTTATATGGGCAGAGCTTCATGAAAAAAAAAAATGCTGCATAGGGACAGTAGACCCAGAAACTACAAGCTATTCAAGTCTTTAGAGGACTCAGCCCTAGCCACTGACCCCAACCAAGAAATAGCCATGAAGGCAGGATAGCCAACCCACAGTTCCATGAACCACAATAGCAAATAGTTTCTTACATCATTGAGAATTGGGAATGTTTGTTACAGCAGGTGCCCTGACTGATACACACTACATACTCCCACACAGTGTGGCCAAAATGGAATGCAATACACGTGAAGGGCCCTTGTTGCTTCCAGAGGCAACTGAGGACCACCCACTGTATCATGACTACTCCGGCCCCAAGTACCATCTCCCAGTGCTCTACCTCTGAACTGCCTTCATGTCTGGCCTAATAGAAGCTGCCTCACTCATAAGGCCATGAAGAGAGGATGCTCCTCTGCCACAGCTGCCACTCAAGGCTGCATGGTGTCTGACCAGAGCACAATTTGCAACAGTACAATATTACAAGTCCCATGGAAATATGTGCCTGGAAGAAGAAAAGTACAGAGGCGGGGGGAGGACACAGAGACAGAGAGAGACTGAGACTAGCTGGAGGCCAGCCCAGATCACATGGTCAGTGAGCAACTACTTTTCCCATGCTGGATTCTTTTGAATATGGCTTCCTATCCTTGTGAGGAGCCATCAGGGAGAGGCCACTACCCTCTTTCTACAGATAAAGAATTAGAGGTCCAGAGAGGTTAAGAAACTTGCACAAATAGAGCTGTCTTGTGTTGCTGTTTTGGAATCTGTATCTCCCTACTGTCTCACACCTCCCTGGACATCACCAGAACAGGGACCTAACCTGTCACTCCAGCTCACAGGTGGAGAGCACTCTCTCACTGGCCAGAGTTCACCCCGAACCATCCACCAAGAACTTGAACAATCAGAAATGCCGCAGTTTATAGAGATGATCTCTAGCTTAGGGAAGCTCTTTGGCGGGTAGCCACAGCAGGCTGACAAACTGGCCATGGCCAAACCTTGAGAACCTTTCCTGGTGCTCAGGCCTCCATGGCTGTAAGGGAGGAGCTCAGTTCTCAGACAGGTGAGCCATCCTTGTTTCTGACATCCTTCTCAGGGAGCGCTTTCTATGGAAGAGCTAGCTTTCCCAGCATTTCAGGTGGGCTCCAGGTATCCAGACAGAGTCTCACCCTCCTAGGTAACAGTGGTTGGCATGGCCTCAGTCTCAGAAAGTGGTGCCCCACCACCATCCAGTACTCCCACAATGGCCCTCCAGGGTCTAAGTCCACAGCCCAACTCCTCCAGAGTAGCACAGCCAAACTGCCCCTGACTCCAGACTCAGCCTCCCTCTGCAGCCTCAGCCACACTTAGAACAGAGCTACCCACCAGCTCTCCCAACACCGTGCTTGTCACAAATGTGCCGAGAAAAGCACACATAGGAAGTGCCTGCTGAAGACTCACAAGTCTGTGTCTTAGCCTTGTTTTACAGGCCATACACAGTCCCCAAATTCACAGAGCAAGTGTGGAGATGAGTTTTGTGACAATCAAAAGGAATGTTTGTGGCCTCATAGCATATGACTTTATTCATCTGATAATCTGCTCAAGGGTTGCACTGAAGACCGTAATGATTTCATTCCTCAGGAACATTAGAGCCATGGGTAAATACGGCTGCCCTATGTGTGCGTTTGGGTGTCCTTAACAGCCACAGCAAGCATTACCAGGCAAAATCCAAACAGGGAGGCCATGCCACCTCCACTGTGACACGGCATGACCTCTGCTCAACTCAGCTACAGCATAAGTAGCACTGACAACAGAAACTTAGCAAACAGGGGACCCCCCCCCCGCACCCCAACACTTCATCGGAGTCATCCTTGCACTGCCACAGCCTGACATCGGCCTAGCTTTGCAGATGGCTCTGCCCTAGGTGGGTCTAATGACCCCCTGAGCATCCATTTGGTGCAGGACAAGTGCCAGGCTTCTGGGGTGCTGGGGCAAGAGGAATCTCCACTGGGGCAGAGTCTGGAAGGAGGAAGTATGCCTGTGGGGTGGGCAGCACTGGAGACAAAGAGTCCTGACCCTCAATACGACATCCTCTGGGCCCTCTGAGTGTTAGGTGTCCCAGCCTCAGGGACATGAGGACCTGGCCCTCAAAGGTCAGAGGAGGCACTTTTGAGGGTACCAGAGTATAGGCTGTCTCTGCCCTGCCCAGAGCCCACAGGTACCTCCATGCCCACCAGCCTTCTGATGGGGACTGCAAGGCCTAACTCCCAGACACAGTTTGGAGCCACTGGCAAGATTAGCTATCATCGAAGCTACCAGTGAGGTGTTTCTTCTATATAAACACATGGAAAAAATAGGCATGTCTTCTCAGAGTATGAAGGAGGGAGAGAGCCCAACAGTGGCACATGACAGTGGCCCCTGGATCCTGGCATCTATGGGATAGAGGCAGGAATGCAGGTTCCACCAAGGAAAGAGAGAGGTGTGGTAGAGAAGCATCGTGACTGATGAGGCTGAGCCTGAGAGTCCTACGCTGGGTCACTGAGTGCCTGGCTGTTGAAGGAGCTGGCACTTCCTCCTGGCATCTATGCCCGGCTGTAGCTTCTGTCAGTATTTACCAAGGATGACAACCATATGGTGTGAAGTTATCGGTGAGCCGCAGAGCCTTTGAAATGCAGTCTCAGAAACTGCCACCTAGCCAGGAGTTTGGAACCAAACACACACACACACACACACACACACACACACACACATACATACACACACACACACACACACACACACACACACACACACACACACACACACACACCATCACTTCGACAGGACCCGGGTCACTGCTGTGACTCTCTGTTTACTTCACCGAAAGGAGACCCTGATGGGAAACTATGGGGGCAAGGGTCAAACGGCAAACCAGAAGGGAGTTGTGCCTCTAGGTCCCTGTAGGTTTCCAAGTGAGGTGAGGAAGAAGCCCAGCCTCCATGCTCTCCTCACAGTGGATAGACCTTATCAGGCTCTCCAGGGGACAGGACCCAGATCCCTGTGGCCATCTGCACCTGCCCACAGCTAGCTGCTGAGTTCACAGGGCCCAAGCAGGCAGCCACCTGGGTTCCCATGGCTGCTTCCTCCCCTCCGCTGGCTTCCCATCCAGTTGGCCAAGGAGGGGCAGAAAGCCGGCTGGCAGCCTAGCCCTAGCATCCTAGCTGTTCTGCCTCGCATCTTAAAATGCCCAGTTCCCTTACCAACACTGCCACACCCCACACACACACACCCCACACCACTGCTGCTAAGAATAAAGCCTGCTGGGGCAGCCTGTGTTGAATCCACACATCCCTAATTGCTCCAAAGGATTTCCTTGAGTGTTTAACAAGAGGGTGGGTAGTGGGTGAGCAGAGGAGGGAGGTGGTTCCAGTAACATCTCAGAGGGGGCCTGTAGAGCTCACAGCTCCCCAGTGGCTCAATGGGGCCCCTGAGGCTCAGAGCCAGGGCTCTGAGGCCAGACCCAACACCCACGGTGCCTTCTCCCTACTCTCCATCAGCCCTGGGAATGCGAGGCCCTGAAAGGACCTGGCAGGCCTCCTGTGCCACAATTAATTAACATGCAGTATGGTGGCCAGGAGAAAGGAGGGGGCTGAGGTCTCTATCAAGCATGGACAGTTAGTCCTGGAGGAGCACAGCACCACAGAAAGGAGCAGGCTGTCCTTAGGGAGCACGGGGCCTCTCTCTACTTCAGAGAGAGAATCAACGCTCACCCCCAACTCCCTGATCACAAGGGCCTCCATGGCAGGGGCTTTAGGAGGCAAGCTGGAATGCCACAAGCCCCAAGTTGGGAAAGGGCCCACTCTGTATGCCAAGAGGAGGTACTGGCTCTCACAAGACCCCTCCCTACCCATGTGTTTTGGTCGTCCGAGCTCTCGTTCCTGCTACAGGGACTCAAATGGGAACAGGAGCAGGCAGCTCAGCACAGCAGGGAGGGTCAATTCCACGCTGCAAAGGATACATGTTTTCCTCCTAACCATGGACCTCAGCACACATTGGTTCCCACTAGAACCACTCTCCCCCGCTTTTTGGTCAGCCCTCCCTCAGTTCCAGAAAGGAGCATGGATCTGGCAATGGGATAGCAAGGCTCATGGGTGGGCTCTGTGGCCTTGCAGACACAGCAAGTGTCCTTTTCCCATAGGAAGGCCTGGTGCTTAGCAGGCAATAAGAACCTGGACTGGGGACAGCAGCTGCCCCAGCAGGTAGGAGGGGCTCCCGGTGCCCCTGCTTGCTCCCGCTTTCCTTCGGGGAGCCTGGGACAAGCCATACCCCTTTCACTGAACCCCAGCCTCCCAGTATGCACCAAATCCAATTGTTGCCATTTCCCACCCCAGACAGACACTAATTCCACATTGGCAGGATGGACTCCACGTAGTGATGGAGCACACCGAGAGGGGACCGCAGACTTCACACAACAGAAGATGCTGAGAGACACAGAAGATGCTTTTGAGGCCAAACGCAAAAGGCAGACCACTGCCAGCGTTGCTCCGAGGATCCCATGGTGGCATCTTCAGAATCTCAGATACCCTGGGCTTCAGGGTGTCTCCTGTCCTACTAATGTTATCAGGTGCCAGCTCAGCCAAGTGTCCGTAATGTGATTTGGGACTGATGGGGCATGGACCTGCCTGCTGGGATGACAAGCAAAAGCATAGACATACACACGGCTAACTCTGATACAAGACCAACAGAACATCAGCTGAGGGCCTGGGAGAAGTAAAGATGGAAAAGGGGAGCACTCTACCAGAGCGTGGGGGTGGGGGGGGTAGTGCAAGGCTTTATCCGCGTGCTGACTGCGTCAGGGCCAGGTCTCAAGAGTGAGCAGACTCTAGAAACAGAACAGAGAACAGATATCTGTCCATAAAGACAGAGGCAGACAGGGAAGAGATGGAGGAGGGGTGAACAGGACAGAAGGGCAGTCCAGCTGAAAACACAGGGGTGATTCAAGGTCTAGAGAAGAGCACCCAGTCAACCTTCCCCTAAGACCCAGCCACACAAGTTAGATGGAACCAACATGGCAACTTTAGTTAGGGTTGGGGTGCTCAAAAAAAACCCATTACCCCAAGATGGCAATGTGCTTGTCAACTAAAACAGCACTCCTGGGGCCCCGGACAGTGCCTCTGCACCCACGGGAGCCAGAGGCGCCGTCATCCTCATCTGTCCCTCTGTGTCCGAGTATTGGGGTTCGGCACTGAGTAGAGCCTCTACCTACAGCACAATGAGGGGGCATCTTTGAGCTCACTTGGCCATTGCTCACCTCATCCACTCCTCGTGTTGAAGAGGTGTTTGGAATAAAAGCACGGCCCAGAGTGCCCAGGAAACCCTGAAGCTCACTGTAGAACAGATGGCCAGTCTTGAGTCCACAGGGGACATACAGAACATCAAAGCCTGAGCAGATGTGGAAGCTGGGACCCTACAAAGCTGGGCATGCTCAGATTACCAGGCCCTGGTCAACCTGAGGGAAGCTACCCACCTGCATGACTCAGGTGACGGTAAGGAGGAGACCTGGCACTGGCCCCCTAAGCCAAGGATTGTGGGTTCGAGTCCCACTCAGGGAAGTAGTGTTTTCGGCCCCCTTTGAATACTTGAAAAATGAAATTAAGACCCCTGGGTTTGGAGGATTTTATATCAAGTGAAGAAGGAAGAGGAGGAGGAGAAGGAAGAGGAAGAGGAGGAAGAGGAGGAGGAGACTTGGAGTGGTCTGTTCTCACCGGCAAAGGAGAACAGGGCAGGTATATGGGCTGAGCTGGGCCTCCCCAGCTACTGAGGCAAGCAAGCCATGATGTCTTGAGGCTTCTAGCTACCCTGGGACATCCTTTCAGGGGAGCACCAAGTCTGATGGATCCACCCCACCCAGGAAGGATGGAGCCCATGGGCAGCAACAGAGGGAGCCATGGGACCATGCTGCTAAGTGCCAGGCTTCAAGGAAAGCCAGTAAAAATAGCGGGTGCAGGTAAAGCTGGATTTCAAACAAGCAACCGATCCTTAAGAGTGGTTTTTAGGTAATGGTGTCCCATGTGATACTTGAATTTGAATTTCAAATAAACAAGGAACCATTTTTTTAAACATCTAGCCCATGTGATATTTGAATTTTAAGTTCAAACAAGCGGAATAATTTCTTAGTTTAAGTCTGTCCCCAGGCAATATCTAGGATGTTCTTATTCCAAAAATTGCCCATTGTTTATCTGAAACTGAAGTCAGCGAAGCCTCCTGGACCATCTCTGGCAACTGTGTATCAAGGTGGGTATAAAACACCTTTCCTGTTAGCAGCGACCCACAGAGACATTGCACACAGCAGCCCGGGCTAGGAGCCCTGTGGCTGAGACTGGTAGGTCACCACTGCTCCAAGTTACACCTTCAAAATTCTAAGTGAGCCACAAGTGAGAGGTGAAGGGCACATTAGAACCTTACCCTTCGCTCAAACGTTTACAGAACAGTCAGAATTCCACCTTCCAAAATAATAAATAAAATGTTTATGTACCAAAGAAAAAAAAGAAGGGACAAAAAGGGTGGCCCCTCAGGCTGCAGAATCAGCCAACCCGGACTAGGGAAGACAGCTTGGTGTGGCCAGACCTGTAGGCAGCACCCCGATTCCAGCCATCACTGGTTCCAACCTCCATGATGGTGAGGAGGAGGGGGGCGATGTCACAACATCAGGAGAGGAAAATCACTCTAATTACCCTCACTCCAGCGGCACTGAGCTCCCAGCAAATTAGAGTTTATCTTTCATTCCGACTGACACCGCGTTACGTATCAAACAAATTATGAGTCCCCAGGAAAGACTCGTCAAGGTAATTTGCGGGTGAAACATTTCTTGGAGAAGTGAAACCTGATTGGGGTGGGGGTGTTGGTGGGCTTCTTGCTCTCCTTCCTCCAGAGTTAGTGAAGCCTGGTACGGCCAGGGCCCAGGCTTGGGACCGCCACACCCCGGCTCCTTGGACGCAGGAAGCTCTGTGGTACTAGAGGTGCACACAGACACTTGGGCCTTACGCTGCTGCTGCTGCTGCTGCTGCTGCTACTGTTATTGTTGGTGATGGTGGTTTATTTGTTTTCTTTTTTAAACAAGGTCTCATGTGGCCTCAAACTAGCTATGTAGCTAAGGATGACTTTGAATTTCCGACCCTCCTGCCTCCCCTTCCTATTTGCTGGCATTACGGGCACGCTCCATCTGACCTGGTTTTATGTGGTACTGGGAACTGAACCCAGAGCCTCACAGACGCCAGACAAGTACTCTACTGGATGAAGTACACCCCACACACGTTTACACTGTAGCTTTGGGGTGAGTATCCCACTATGGGAATAGAACCATTACCACCGCCCAGAATGCAAGTTGGCCCCCCACAGTTGGAAGGCCACAGCTGAATGTGGAGCTCACACCTATCGGGACGCTGGGTCCTTTCTTGTAGCACCAAAGCCCCCTGTCCTGCCCATACTGTGGAGCCCGCTTTGTGCCTGGCCCCACAATGCCCACCTTCACCAAAGCAGTTTCGGGGAGTTGGGACTGGTAAGGCGCTGCCACACCCTCTTGGATGAATCTGAGCTTTTCACTTCAAAAGACAAAGACATCAAAGGGCAGTCTCCCTGCTCCTTTGTCCTTCTCCTACCATGGGAACTGGCAAATGTTCTTTTGAGAGACTTCTCAGCGGAGGCTCTGATTTCTATCTCACAAGTGGCACGTGATTGCTCCCAGGGCCAAGGGCAGGTCTGCCCCGAGACCAACTCCCAGAAGACTCTCTCTACCCACCTACTATCTTCATGAAGGCCCTTGGGTATCTCAGGGTCTGCAGCCTGGGGATCGTGACTTTGACCCAGGGGAGGGGCACAAGGTCTAGAAGACAGAGAGAACAGAACTCCTCCCAGAAGAAAAAGAAAAACAGGAGGAGATGCACAGGTCTCTACGACGGCCATTGGCCAGGAGCCTGGACAGTTCCGGGCAGGTAGGTGAGCATCACAGGCAAGGGACCTTGCAACCACTGTCTTGTCATGGGTCCCTCAGTGCTGGGCTCTGGTCTTTCTCTAGAGGTCAGAGCTACTACTGTGTTCTGTGCAGAGCCCCTGACAGCGAGGGCGAGCCACTGTGTGACTGTTCGCCTTCACTGTCAACTTGGCAGGGTTTAGCGTCACCTAGGAGACAGGCCCTGGGGTGTCTGTGAGGGTGTGTCCAGAGCTTTAACTGAGGGAAGACCCACCCTGAATGTGGTGACACCATCCGATGGACTGGTGTCCTGGACTGAATCAAGAGGAGAAAGGGAGCCAGCACCAGCATCCTCTCGCTCTGCTTCCTATAGAGGGGCAGGGTTCAAGGCATGAGAACAAGAGAGAAGGGGCGGGGGGGGGGGGGGGGAGGGAAAGCAAGTTGGCTGGGCAAACAACACAGACCCTCAGTGAGCAAGAGAAGAACCCACAGGTGGCAAGACGGTGATGGTGGTGACTAAGGATAGGGGTGCCTGTGTCCTGAACCTCCAATCAGCCTGCCAGAGAGGAGTGCCTTAGTACAGGGCCTCAGGTCAAGTCATACGGAGTATGGACTCTCAGAGGGAAGCCAAGCAGGCTAGTGCCGAAAGTCACTCCCTGAAGCCTAGTTCTGAACAGAGGGAGAAGGGGTCAAATCCAGCCAGGCTCAGGAGGCAGCCCTCACACCTAGTTTAGCTATATAAAGACACAGACGAGATGAGGCTAGCACAAGCCCTGCTTCTACGTCACCCGCCCCACTCCATGTGTGCACACACACACACACACACCCCATGATACATCCCGCTGACACCCAAGTACAACCCAGCTGCTCCATGCCAACGGCACCCTTCAGTGGCCACCACAAGGAATGCTCTTGCTCTGGCTCTTCCCTGACTTATCTCCTTCGCCAGGGCCTTGGCTTCCTAAGAGAGCCATGGACAACACATCTGTGACTTTCCCTGGGTACACACAAACTGGGATCTAGGAAGGCAGCAGATGGTATCCAGGGCGCAAGTCCCCTCTGCCTCAACAGTCTCTCTCTCTCTCTCTCTCTCTTTTTTTTTTTTTTTTTTTTTTTTTTTTTTTTTGTTTGTTTGTTTGTTTGTTTTGTTTTTTGAAACAGGGTTTCTCTATGTGTAGCCTTGACTGTCCTGGACTCACTTTGTAGACCAGGCTGGCCTCAAACTCACAGAGATCCACCTGCCTCTGCCTCCCGAGTGCTGGGATTAAAGGCGTGCGCCACCACGCCCGGCTCAACAGTCTCTTCTAATTACATCTAATTGAGCCTTCTTAGGTCCCAGCACCTAAAACTTAATTTAAAAAAAAAAAAAAAAAACACTGCTTTTTCTTTCCTTCTAGGTTCATCTTGCTTATGGAAGAACAGCGTGATGATAGTTTCATCTTGCCCCTGCAAACAGGCTTGTCATTCCTTGTTCTTTTCTGCAGAGTCTGAGAAACGAGAAAGTCTAGGAGGCCCCACCAGGATTTTAGTCTTGGCTCAATTTTCTTAATCAATATATTTTATTACAACTTATTAACTGAGCGTATGCCACTTATAACCCGACTAACCAAACCAATAGGAAAAGAGGATTAAGGAACACAATAACAAAACCTTAAATTCCGAAGAGCGATTCTCCTGGCGTGATCAGCAGGATTTCTTCTTCTGGAACCTGGAGTAACCAGAACCCAGAACCTCAGCAGGAGCCAGAGCCCCGAAGCCTTCCCTCGAGCGGGTCTCTCTAGGTGTGTCTCGAAGTACAGCAACGAACAGCCAAAACTATCTGAAGTCTCCAAAAAGCCCTACCTCCAGTTTTCGGCTCATTTATATATCTCCTCCCAGAGTCTGTTCACGGGATCTTTTCAGCTGGCAACAATCAAGCTCCTACACGAGGTGGTTGGTCTTCTAGTGGATTAACCTCACCTGTTCTCTCACATGACCATTCCGATCCCACACTTGGGATCGTAAAAAAACAGGTTTATCTCTCCTTCATGGTCCCACTGCTCTCACTGGCTGGGTCTCTAGTAATGACAGAAACATATTGTTAAGCAGGGTGTGCCTGCAATCCCAGCCTAGGAAGACAGAGATGGTGTGGGGGATGGGGGTGGGGTAGGGGTGGGGAGGGAGGGTGAGGAAGAAAGCAAGGCCAGCCTGGGCTACTAAGGAGAGGTACATATTGTAAAAGGACGAGTCCAGCCACCTGTGGTCCCATGGGGCATTCTACACAGGATCTCAGCATCCTGAGGTCAGTCCCACTCTACAGATGGGAAAAGAGAGGTTCAAAACAGTGAGCCATGGAGCCGCACCCTCAACCCTCACAAGTGGCTTCCCCTAGGGATGGTGATGAACAACACAGCAAGATTTGCTATGCAGCCTGGGAATGGCTCTGCAGTACACACCTGCGGGCAAGTGTACGTGAAAACTAGCTAGGTAGATGAAACAGTAACAGTGCTGGTGCTGAGACAGGAACCAGGCCATGGGGGGCAGAGCCTCGGGATAGTTGTTCCTGCCATGACTGTGAGGGCAGGAACAGCTGCAGTCCTCCTGACAGGAACAGCTATGGTGGGCAGAGGCCAGAAGCCTAGGGTGCCTCTTATAGGGAGATTTGCCGTTGGCCCACAGGGCTGCTGGAAGAAAAAGCCCTTTTCCCAATCATAAAGGGAAACTGTTTGAAGCAGGAATCCCTTTGGACGGCAGGCCCTCTCCAGCATCGTGAAAGGCCATCTATTTTTATTGCAATCAATTCTGTTAAAGTTGGATTTACTAAAGAGAACGGTGGAAATCATCTTGTTATCTGTAGCTCAGCAGAAACTTCGCTTTCTATTTCTGTTCCCGGCTGGACTCAAAGCCCTGGACTCCTCTGTTGCCTCTGCCAGGAACTAAATATAGCCATCTGCAACTGTGTGTCACAGAGGCACGCGTCGTGATCTTACTGAGCCAGGCACACGCACACTCTCTTGCCCTTCACAGATGAATCTGGCCCCCAGCCGAACTGAGCAAGTTCCCCAAGGCTAGGTCTCCATCTAAAACACACTAGAAGCATCTTAGCCATGAGGAAAGTCAGCCTGGATTAGAGACTAAACCACAGTGACTCTTGGGCAGCAGTGGAAGCCAGGGGGAGGCCTGTCTGCTCACACCAGTACCCCTCACCTGAGCCATCTGTAGGGGTACACTCTCCCCAGCTCACAGCCCTGCTGCCAACAGACACTCCGTTGGCCTCATACCCATCAATGTATGACCTCCTCAGAATCTCTTCTGTACCTGATGGTTATCTGGAATGCTGAGCCCCAGGCCCTCTCTTCCCTCCCAGAATTTCCTGGTCCCTTTAGAGTAAGACCTCCTCTGGCCTCCTTATTGAAAATACTAACTTGATCCATGTCTACAAACTCCCAGAAAATGCAACTCTATCTGTGTCCACAAACTCCCTCCCTGGTTCATCTCCATTGCACAAGCGTGTGTGCACACTGACGTGTAGATACACAAGTGTACGTGTGTGGCTGCACACATACGGCAGTGCACAGGTACATGTATGTGTCTACTGCCGCATCTTGTTTAGAGCCTGTTTAGGGCAGGACCTTACCGGTTTTGCTTGCTGCCCCACCCTCAGGCCCTAGATGGATGCCTCACACAGACAGGAGCCCAGGAAAGAATTCCGGATGTGTGATCACTCCTGTGGGCTCAGCAGTGCCTACGCCTGTCTGTAAACTCAATTATGGCAGTGACAACACAGCCTGTCACAAACTGTGGCTGTGGCATCCAGCCAGGGGCCTCTCAGCTCTGCAAGGCTCTGCTAAAGGCATAGCAGTTCCTCCTGAGAGCCCCAGGCCTGCCACTGTGGGCTTCTCGCCGCAGGTGCCACAGACCCAGGTAGTAAAACCCACTCAATTTGCAACAGAAGCCAGGCCCTGAGGGCTGCCCACCTATCCCATGTTCATGGTATCCAGAGATGTCTTGGCCGGCACAGAGACCTCGGGGCTGGAAGGACCGGGCCTGGCCTTTGAATGACATTAGTAAGAGCTGCACCTCTCCGAGTCTTCAATGCCTCTTCTGGAAGCAAGGTCTTCCCAGCTCCAGATTCGAGGTCTGTGCTGCAGATTATATCAGAGCCTGACCTCTCAGCAGAGCACCACATCAAGAGCAATGGCCACAGAGGTGACTGTACAGAGCACTTCCCAGAGGCCAGCACAGGGCCACCATCCACTGAGTGAGTGACTCCCTCTCACTCTGGATCCGGATCCCAAAGTGGCACTGAGGCTCGGAGAAGAGGGGTCACTGGAGGCCAGGAGGAGGCCAGCAGGACCTATATCTGTCTCACCACAGAGTCCAGCTCTCAGCCCTCAGGATTCACAACCTGCTTTCCAATCTAATGACCCCTGCCATGTCCCCACCACCTGCCTGGCCCAGAACAACCACTTCCCCCATTGAGTGCACCTGTGACCTGGGACCACACAGGCTTACTGTAAGGACAGATCCCAACCCTTCATCAAGTGGTTAAAGGAAGTGGAAAGGGCCTGAGCGAAGAGAGTTCAGCCAACACTGCAGTGTCTGCGTGTACCAGTACAGGAGGCTGCCCAGACCAAAGGCAGCTTGGACCTGCCCCGGCTCCAGCAGGCTCGCCTCACCACGGCTCTGCCACAACATTCCTACTGCCTCAGTGCTGGGTCTTCTCTAGGCACCTGAAAGCAACACTCACTGCCTGGGGTAAGTGGACCACATCTGTTCCTAGCTGGGACAACAGTCAGGGAAGCCATGATTGCACAGACAAGCACTAAAGCCACGTTCCTGGGTGCAGTACACTAGAGGATGCAAAGCGGTTCTGACACAGGATGGTCTCAGTGGTGGTCCCATAAGCAGGGGTCGCCAGGACCCTGTCCATCCTGCACCTTGGCCCTGGCTCTGCTGATGCCTATCAGTCTTCTGGGTGGACATGAATTCAGCTGCTGGTGCACCCACTGTACCCGCAGCCCTTAGATGGAGTTCTTGGTGGCTCACAGTGGCTCAGAACAGGAGGAAGAGCAGGCAGTCAGCTCACAGCAGGGTACTCTCCCTGCAGAAGCGCAGCAGCTGGTGCAGGCTGGGGGGTGAGTGGGGAAAGTGTTACACATTATGCAAAGCCCCAGCACAGATCCAGATCCAAGCAAGCGGCTAAGTCTAAAGGTCATGGACCGTGATGCTTGGCAGAGAAGCAAATTAAGAGCTTGGATGGGAACCCTGGGGGGGCTGTAGAGATGATGAAAAGAATGAATGGGCATCCTGGACTGCCCAGGCTGTGCCATAATGAGGCCACCTGCCACTCACTAACTAGAACACCAGGGCTTGGCCCCCTAGAACCAGTAGCACCCAGAAAGGAGCCCAGAGGGACAGCCCTGCACTGGCTCAGACCACTGCAGCCTCCTCATGCTAAGGTAGCAGTGTCACCAGGGCATGCCCCCCGCCCCCCCCAATCACATGGCTCTCCCTGTCCCTTTTTACCCATCAGTCTTACTAGAGGCCAGACCTCACCCCCACAATCACCTTAAAGGTCATCTTAAAGGCACCCCCAAGGCCCACATACTGGGACCCTTCAGCCCTCCTCTATGCTGAACCCCAGGACATGTGGGGTAGTGACTCTGTCATTGCCTTCTCAAGCTACCATTGTGCCCTCAGCACCGGACTTAGTTCGAGTCCCTATTGCCGTTTGATGAAACACCATAACCAAAAGCAACTTGGGGAGGAAAAGGTTTATTTCAGTTCACATCTCTCAGGTTGTAGTCCATCAAAGGAAGTCAGAGCAGGGACTCAAGGCAGGAACTGAAAGAGGCCATGGAGGAGCGCTGCTTACTGGCTTGCACTTCCTGGGTTGCTCAGCCTTTCTCATACAACCCCAGGGACCACCTGCCCGGGGATGGCACCCCGTACCAATGGGCTGAGCCCTCCCACACCAATCACTGATTAAGAAAACCACTACAGGGGGGCTGGAGAGATGGCTCAGAGGTTAAGAGCTCTGACTGGTCTTCCAAAGGTCATGAGTTCAATTCCCAGCAACCACATGGTGGCTCACAACCATCTGTGATGGGATCTGATGCCCTCTTCTGACCTACTGGTGAACATGCAGATAGGGCACTCATAAAAAAAGAAAAGAAAAGAAAAGAAAACCACTACAGGCTTGCCTGCAGGCCAATCATATAGAGGCATTGTCTCAGTTGAAAGTAGCTCTTCCCAAATGACTCACTCTAGCTTGTGTGTCAAGTTGACATGAAACTAACCAATGAAGACTCTCAAATCTGAACGTCCTTATGACACCTGAAGTCCTTGTTAGAGTACAGACGGGACGGAAGCACAGGCACCTCTAACAGCACTTGGGTTGTGGTGATGACATAGATCCATAGGCCCTGTGAACTTGGCCTGGGCCAATGGCTCGGTTGCTAAAGCGCTGGCCTTGCAAGTGCGAGGCGCTGAGTTCCATCCCCAGAACTGAAGTACCAACATGCCAAGCAGCAACATGGCACATGCTTGTAACCTCGGTGCTGGGGAAATGGAAATAGGAGGATGCCGGGGAGCCTTGTTATACACCCTGGTAACACCTGCAAGGATGACAAAAGTTTTCTACACACAAATATAAAAAGTAAGGGTGTTGGGGCCAGAGAGATGGCTCAGCAGTTAAGAGCACTGGCTGCTCCTTCAGAGGACTGCTTTGATTCCCAGTACCCACGAGGTGCCTCACAACCATCAGTAACTCTAGTTCCAGGGGCTCTTAACACTCTCTCAGGCCTCCTAAGGCATTGCACTCACATGGTATATAGACATACATGTAGGCAAAACACTCATACGCATAAATTTTTTAAAATTAATTTATTTATTATTTTGTATACATTGCTCTGCCTGCATGTACACTTGCAGGCCAGAAGAGGGCATCTGATCTCATTATAGATGGTTTTGAGCCACCATACGGTTTGCTGGGAATTGAACTCAGGACCTCTGGAAGAACAGTCAGTGTTCTTAACCTCTGAGCCATCTCTCCAGCCCATGCATAAAATTTTTAATGCAGATGTTATGTCTATCTACTCATCTATCTCCTAGTGGTCTCATTGAGATGCTGGGGTCTGTCATATCAGAAGCATGCAGACCATTGTTCCCACCTGAGTGACACAAGCATGACCATGAGACAGCATCTCGCACCACATCACAGTCAACCTTCTCAGCAGCTCTCAGACTATGCGCCTGAATGATCAGTCATGCTCTGTACCGTTGGAGTAAGCAAAGAGACCCAGCCTGGCGGCCAGGGGGAGCCCAGGCTCCCAAGAGGAACATCACAGCCTCCAGCACCTGGAGGACCAGTCCCCTTCAACATGGCTTTCTGAGCTGGAGGACAATCTTCCATTAAGTTCCTCCTGGAAATGCTCCCGGCCCTACATGGGTGGTGGGAGGGGTGGGGGGAGGCTCCTTCTTCACCTGGAGGGGAGACTGGCACTTTGAGCTTCCCAGGTCAGGGGTCCCTATCAGTGGAGGTAGCCACTTGTTGCCACATCCTGGACAGAGGTAACAGGGGAAGCAGAAGTGGGGCCACGCGTGGAGAGGATCCCCTGCCTTCTCAGCCCAGAGAGGAGAAGGGAAATTCCCACAGGCAGACCTGAGCTATTAGGATCCAGGGAGGACACAAGGGACAAAACCATCAAAGAAACAGAGGCCAAGGACCTCAGAAGCAGACAAAGTGTGAGACAGGGTGGGCTTCACACCGAGACCCTTCAGGGAGCATCCCGGAGCATTCTGTGCCTGTTTGACCCTGACCTGAGCAGCAGGTAAATGTCCAGGCAGTGGCAGGTGCTAGCTCATTTTGAGAGGTATCCACAGGCCTTCTTGACTGGGTGGTAGGCCTGGGTCACACTGGCAATGTCCCTAGTGAGCAATCCTTGGCCCCAAGCCTAGTGAATCTGTAACCACCACAGAAGTAGTGTGGCTAAAGTGTAGCTAGCCCAAATCCCTGACCACAGAACTACCACACAACCTGTGGCCAGTTCTTTCTAGAACTGGCTCAAGCCCATGTCCCTGCTTTCATTGTGACCTCTCACTGCTGACTCGTGTGGGCAGTGTCACCACCCTGACACTTGGGTAGAAGCTTGGGATGGAAAGGGACTGATGGTCACAGAATCAGCATGCTCTGGGGAGAAGGGAAGTGTGAGGCTCCCAGCCCCAACCCACACCTAACCGCTATTATGGTTTGCATAAGAATGCCCCCCTCATAGGCTCATATATTTAAATCTTTGGTCCCCAGTTGGCAGAACTGTTTTGGGAAAGATTAGGAGGTGTGGCCTTGTTGAGGGAGATGCCTCCAGCTTGTGAATAAGATATGAGCTCTCAGCTACCAGCTCCAGCACCATGCCTGCCTGCCTCCTGCCATGTTTACCACCATGACAGTGTTGAGTCCAACCCCGGAAACTGTAAGCAAGCCTCCAATTTAATGCCTTCTAAGTTGCCTTGGTGATGGTGTCTCTTCACAGCAATAGAAAAGTAACTAAGACAGGAAGGAATTGTTGGGAGCTTGGCTTTCTCCCCAGTATCCACAGACTGAAGCTAATTAACCCCAGGACTCCTGAGCAGAGTCCTTACAGGGGCCTTCAGGTAATAGGTCACTGTGTAGGCCTATGTCCAGTGACTGGCATCTTCATAAGAGCTTAGGACACAGAACCAGAAAGGACCATGCTGTGAGGACCCAGCGAGACGATGTCATCTGGAAATCAAGCAGAGAGGCCTTGAGAGGAGCTACACCTGCCTCACCTTTATCTTGGACTTCAGCCTCGGTCTATGAACACAGAAAGGTGACAACGAGGAAGGAGAGGACACATGAGGTTTGTCCCCAGACCCACATCCTCCCTCCAGAGAAGGGTCCCAGGCTTACCCTCCCTGACCATGTAAAAGACCCAAAATGCCCCTGCCACCACCCACTAAAATTGGCCCATCCCTTGCCCTTGTACGATACCCACCATGCAGTGTGAAGGGCACTTTTCCAGATATTCTAAGGGGGAAAAAATTGATACCTCTCACCTTCGTCCACACAGTAGGGTGCACAGCCACGGAGCATATAAGCACCAGGTTCTGGCATGCACGGAGGATCTTGAGGACATCTTCAGTCAGAAGGTGGGGAGGGTGGAGGGGGGGTGGACTCAGGGTTGGACCCAATCATGAAGGGCCAAACATACAGCTAAGATCTGGTTGCCCCCAGGTGCTCAACTTCCTGAGCAAGGGTGGGCATGTGCAGAGTGAAAGCAATGCCCTTCACCTCAACCCGAGACCATGAACCGCCCCCCAGTTAGATTTCTGCTATCAGTGACAGGACCAGCTGCGGGGGTGGGGGTGGGGATGAAACAGGAAAGAGCCACACCCGGAAGTTTCTGGATGGCCTCCAAGCCATGGCCTCCAAGCCAGGAGAGTGGAGGTGCCCCTCTCCCCAAACGGAGGAACCCGGAACTCAGGGTCAGCTTCTCCCTGGGTGCTGTGGCCAGTGGTAGCTCCACACTGCAACCTGTAGTGGTTCTGCGTCTCAAATAGAACAATGACTCGTGAGGACAGATGGCCCCTGGATTAGTGGGTCTCAGGGGAATGGGCCGCCGCTGCATAAGGCATCTAGCAGGCTGTCTCTGGGTCTCCAGAAATGCCCGCGCCCTCCACCTGTTAGTAATAAATCCCCTTCATAAATTTCCACACCAGCCGACCCCTCAGTGAGACTTAACCCTCGAGCGAACAGGCTGCTCTGGCTGGCGCCTGGGGAATGCTGCATGGCCCCATCACATCCTGCTCTGGTGCCAAGGGCAGGACCGATATATGGAAGGCAAAGGGGGTCAGGCCTGGGGCAGACTCTGGCTGTGACCTCAGGCTGGCCACAGGGCCCTAGGTCACACAGAGGTCGGGGATGCTGTCCTTTCCGAAGCCTTGAGCCTTGAGCTAAGGAGGCTGTTTGTGGTTCAGACTCACCATAGCCACACTTTCTCACTGTGGTGGTGTTCAGGTGAAGCCCCAAAGCCTCTGGAGAGAGGACAGCACTGTCCCCCCACCCCCAGAAACTGGACAATCATCTAATAATGGAAGTGACTCTTAATGGCTTCTAAGACTGGGGCCTAGGAGGTGTGCTCCTGTCACCCATCCACAGTTACAGCCCATGGTTTTGAGAACATCTGCAGAGCACCTCCCCCACCCCCCCAACACTGACTTCAGAGCACTCCATTGCCTCAGCCTTACCTACTGACCCCCAACTTTCTTCAGGCTAAAGTAACCACCAACCAATTTCCCCCACTGAAGTCATTTCATAAGGAGGAAACCAAAGAATATATGGCCTTCTGTGACTCACTCAGCACAAGGTTTCCAGGGTGCAGCCATGGTTTACTAAGTGCTTATACTTTGTTCCTTCCCATGACTAAATAATAGTCCGCTGTGCGGATACACCACATTTAGTTTATCCACACATCCGCAGCTGGACATTAGGGGTGCTGCCAGCTTTGGGCTATTAGAATATGACAGAGAATTCATGTGCAAGTTCCAATGTAGGCATGAGCTTCACACTCTGCTTTGGGGCGGGGGGGGGGGTGTGAGGGGGACAGGACAGTGCTAGATCATGGCACTGTCATGTTTTGTTTCCCCCAACGGGACACACTCCTTTCCACCTCTGGCTCTGAAATGCCCCCTCCCCAGACCCATCCTGACTGCTCAGGATCCTTCGGCTTGTTACTGCTAGCTTTTCTTTACACAGCGTGACCGGGTTTATGTCCACTGTCTGTAGATCTATGGTGGTGCTACCCAGAAAGATCCAGGCTTCCCTGAGGCAGGACAGGGCCTGGTCTGAGCAGCTACCCCTTTGCTAGATGTTCAGAAGAGACTTGGGAAATGGAAGCTTAATGTCACTCATCACCCCCGGGTCCCTGAGGTCTCCCCTTCCAGGAAGCTGCTGGCCCTCTTCTGGACGATGCTCTCCTTGATGCATCAGCTTTTCCAAATTCAGCAGACTGTGGTACGTCTTCCTCTGTCCCTTAAGCCCACACCAGCTAAGCACAAACCTCTGGCATGTTTCAGCCACACACGGCACCCCTCATATTGCTAAGTCTGCTCGATGGCCAATGATTACTGGTCACTCTCCCATAACCCCAGCTACACTTTTTTTTTTTTTGGTCTGTTTGTATGTTCTGTCTTGTTTTGCTTTTTCAAGACAGGGCTCCTCTGCATAGCTCTGGCTGTCCCGAAACTCTCTCTCTGTAGACCAGACTGGCCTGGAACTCAAAATGCCACCTGCTCTGCCTCCCAAGTGCACACCTTTAATTCACCTGGCCACTCAGCTACACTTGATCATCACAGACCTGGGATAAGAAGGCACCAAGCAAGGCAAGGTTAGCCACACAGAATGTAACTTGGGAATCCTGGTGCCTCTGGCCATGCTGCCAGGGGTGGAGGTTACATGCCCCACCCCTTTCAAGAGTAAAGTGGTTCCCACGTAGTCCTTGGAGCAAGCCTCCCAACCCCCACCCCGGGGGAGGGGGCGTGGCCAGCTCAGTCAACACAATTAGATGCTTAATCAAGTGCCTCCTCTGCCTGACGCATCTGCCCACGTGAGTAACTGTGATTTATTAAGACCATTAAAGCTTTCTCTCCCCCTCCCCTCCCCCATCCCTGACAAGCCGCTGGAGCATCTCTTTGTTCAAAAAAAAAAAAAAAAAAAAAAAAAAATTCTTGAAACAAAAAATTCTGTGTGGGTGCCACTTAATTAATCATTTAGTTTCTACAGCAGTTTGGAAACAAGAAGAGCAACAAGGGGTGTGCAGGAAGTGTCACTGGATCTCGATCTAGATCCCGCCGCTGCTCGGAGCCCAAGCTGGTGGTGGGAAGGAACACACATCCAAATGTCCGCGGCAGCCGCGCCACGCCAGGCAAAAACACCACCTGACCCAAAGCTCCACACACAGAACTTTCCAGAACTGGGGAACCAGAAAGCAGCCCATGTACTTCCTTGAACCAACCTACTCATCAAAGTGAATGATGAGTAGGTATTTCCAGAAAAGTGGTTTGGAAACCCACCATGCCTGCGGCACCCCCCTGAGCCCGCTTAGGCTCCTCCCCCTCTGACGTTCTGCCTCACAGTCATTCCCTGAGGCCCTAATGGGTACTGGGCTTTGAATTAGGCACCATGGTACAGAGCAGAACAGGGTGATGGGCAGATGTCGTGTTATATATAACTAACACGTGTCCTGCACAGGGAGAGCATGGGCTGTCACCTGCCATCCCTAAGCTTTGGTTTCCGCTTCAGGACAGCTCTTAGCACCAAGGTTGTGTCCTCAGCAGCAGGCATCTCCACAGCAGAACTCCCTCCACCAACCAGGACATGATAAGCTGCAGGGCCTCCAACCTGCAGCCTCAACCCAGTTCAGACTGAGCCCCTCAGCAGTGGCAAGAGACAGGGGGCGAGACCAAGATCCAGTGACACTTCCTGCACACTCCTCTTATTTCCGAACTGCCGTAGAAACTAAACAATTAATTAAGTGGCACCCACACAGATTTTTATCTTTCAGGAATGCTTTGCTGGAGGGGGCTCTGGCTGATCTCTAAACATTGCTGGTGAATTTGTTCTGAAGCCATCAGATGAGTCTCCAGTGGCGAACAGGGCCTGAGACACACATTCTTTTTCGGTTGGTTGGTTGGTTTTGACTTTGGTTTTTTGAGACCGGGTTTCTCTGTGTAGCCTTGGCTGGACTCAAACTCACAGCGATCTGCCTGCCTCTGCCTCCCCAAGTGCTGGGATTACAATTACAGGCATGAGCCACCATGCCCAGCTGAGACACACGTTCTCATCATCACAACCACGTGACCTCATCGCCATGAGCATCAGTCATCTCCTAAGGGCATGGACAAGAACAATGTAGAAGAGCTTCAGGACCAGTAGAAAGGTTTGGGATGGTGGAGCCAGGGACAGGTCTACCATCCCCTTAGACAGTCCTCAATTCCTCAGGCCCACATGCCCACCCCACACAGGGTGAGAGTTGCAGGGATTCAACAGGGAACTATCTTTAAATGCCTTTAGTCTCTGGAGAGACAAATTATTTTTGCTGGGCTGGAGTCAATATCTATAATTAATGTCTACGGAAAGTTAAACGCAAGGAAGGAAAAACTTCTCAGCCCACCAAGCCTCAGGAGATTTTGTTGTAACAGAAACAGATGAACACATGTGTCCTTCCACAATTTTAGAATTTGTTAAATAACAATAAATTCACATTTGTGCAGCATGGAATGACTTAGGGTAGGGCGTGGAGTGGCGTGGCCTGACCAACAGCTTTCTGGGTAGTTTGGTCTCCTAACAGTGAAAGCAGGCTTGCCTCTGACACGAATTTCCTTTTCTGCTCTGAGAAAAAGGGAAGGAGAACCATTAAGGTCCACCCTCAGCACACAGATGGGGAACACCTGGCCACAGCAGAGCAGCTGGCCAGGCCCCTGTTAGGAGCATGAACACCCCTCACCAGGGTTTCTCCAGCTGTCTAATACAATTCTTCGCTTAGCCAAGTCCTTGGGAATACAAACATCCAGGGCAAGACCTTGGCTTCTGGAGGCCGTTGGGTGGCTCACACACAACCAAGGGACTAATTTACACTCATGGAAGCCAGGCCTTGGAGGCTACCACCAGCCTTAATTCCCTCTGCTATCTGTGGAAAAAGACGGCTCGACCCCTGTCCCTGTAATCTCAGCCAGATGTCCCCATTCCTATGCTCTCAACTGCACACCCCAAAGTACATTCATCCATAGAAAAATATCCCATTGTGTTTGGTGGCCCTTTGGGCCACAGTGCCCCTACACAAAATGGGTTCTTTTCTGACTCACATTTAACAACTGGGTTCTTTCTCGTCCCTTTGTTTCTATGTTTGTCACACACACCAAGTAACCCAAGCACACTAACAACAGACTCTGAAGTGTTTGTGGCAGGTGCAGAGGCCACTCCCCTCCACAGCCCGGGAGCCACCTGCCATCCTAGATGCCACAGCAGCCCAAAGGCCTCAGTGTTGACAAGTAGGTGACACTGAGCCTCCAGCTGTACTTTGTGTTCTGTGAAGGCAGAGCATGGCCACAGAGGGAGGCTGCACAGAGAGGCGTCAAGGTGGCAGCCTAACCAATAGCTTTATCTCTTAGATGGGTCTAGAAAGAAGGCCCAGTGCATCCTGCTCTTCTACAGGACTTGGCCTTGGCTCCTAGGACACACATTGTCTGCAACTCTAGCTTTAGCGATTCTCACACCCTCTTCTGGCCTCCATGGGCACACACACATATGGACACATACATGCACACAGGCACACACACATACATACATGCATACACACACACATACATAAATTAAAAATATAATCATTATAAGCCCCTCTTCTTTGGTTCACCTTCCGTTTCTTCTCTATTGCCCTCGCAGAGCCCCGTCCCCAGCCCCTGAGTACCACAAAGCCCATGGCCACGGTAGGACCTGGTCCTTACTTCTTGTGGTGGACACAGAATACAAAAGAGAGCAAGGGTGCACCGCGCTGTCTCTAGAGCAGAGGACCTAACAGTGGCAAGAGCAGGCAGGCCAGGGACTAGAAAAGTGAAAGAAACAGCCGGTAGGTAGGGCATGGGCTTGCCGGAGGTGGGCAGTAAGAGGCTGCAGAGGGGTGAAGGTGGCATAGCCTTAGTGTGAAGGGTAGGCCCAGTCCTGAGTGAGCAGGACAGAAAGCCACTGGAGGATCTTGGGCTAACACGTGACATCAGAAACAAGGCCTCGGAGGGCAGCAGCAGTGCTGATGGTGGGTCTGCTGAGCTGTATGAGGTGCCCACCTCCTTTGCCTTTGTTCTGGAGGAGGATGACAGACACCCCCCCCCCAAACCCACACAGCCAAGTCGCAGAGCCAGGCATGAGTTCTCTAAGGAGGGGTCCTCAGGCACTGAGGATCTTGGTATGGGAGGTAGGATTGCCCACTGTCGTCACAGGTCCTCTCTGAGGGATTGGAAGGTTATTGTGAGAAAAACGCCTGGGATGTTAGGAGCAGAGAGGTAACCAATGAGAGGAGAGGTCATAGGGTCAGAAACGGGGAACATACAGCAGCCAAGCAGATCACACACACACACACACACACACACACACACACACACACACACACACAAGTACACACACAGAAACACTCAGCCACACATACACACACACAGGCACACACATGCATACACACAAACACATACAAGTACACACACAAACATACACACACACAAACACACATATACAAACACACATAAGTACATAAACACACAGGTATACACACACAAATACACACAAGTACATACACACACAAGCACACACACGCATACACACAAACACATACAAGTACACACACAACCACACACACACACAACCACACATATACAAACACACACAAGCACACACATATACAAGTACACACACACAAGTACACACACAGAAACACACAACCACACATATACAAACACACACAAGCATACACATGCATACATACAAACACATACAAGTACACACACAACCACACAGGTACACACACGGATACACACAAGCACATATATACAAACACACACAAGCATACACACATACACACAAGCACACATATACAAACACACACACAAGCACACACACACACACACACATCTACCTCTAGAAGAGCCAGCCCTGCCAACCACTGGCTTTGGCTCAATCTGGGTAACTTCTGGTGTGCAGGACTAGACAAGCACAAACAAGCCTGCACTGTTTTAACAGCCATTTTGTGTGTCCCATTGCAGCAGCCTCAAGCCACAGAGTTCACTCACACCCAAGCCATGACCTGGGTGTTCCATGCGGTGGGAAGTGCCCTCCTCCAAAGCTGAGGAAACAACTCTCTTTAACCCCTGCTTTCTTCCATTTGCCAGCAGCCAAGGCCACTCGGCAGAGCTCGGCACCACTGAGCGCTGAGCCTACACCACCCTCCTGAGCTTCCTACGTAGAAATGCCCACAGGCAGGGAGCCTGCCAGCTCCAGGCATCCTCAAGTCCCCTACACAGGCAGCCATACCGCAGCCTCCTCATCCTGCACAAGCCCAACCCCGCGCTGACCTCACCTTCTCTCAGGAAAGACCAGACACACTGGAATGTGCTGACTCAGCAAAGAGTGAGCCGCCCATGTCTAGGGTATCCCAGCAGGCACCCTGCAACCTCCAAGCACCTTGAAAACTCTTCAGGGCCTGTGAGTGTCCTGGCATTACTCCTTAGAGACCACCACACACGCGGCAAGTGCCCAGGCAGAGCCGTGGGCAGAGGCTGGCTCCCTTCTTGGCTTTCCACAAGGATCCCCATCTGGGATTCACCTCCACTCCGACTTCCTATCAACACTTCAGCAATCACTAATGCCAGGCTGGAGGCTAGAGGTGCCCAAACAAAACCTCCCAGCTGGTTTCCTGGCATAGGAAGCAACCCCACCTCCAGGTCTTGCTGAGGCACACTCACTCACTCTCTCACCACGCGCCAAGGAAACCTCACAGCTCTGCTGGGGACTAGGAAGGAAATCCACCAGAGGGCTGCTGGGAAGTCCTGTCTCCTGAGACCCTGAACCATTGTTCCCAGAGATAGCATAGCTTCTCTAGGTCCCTCTAGAAAGGTGCTGACCTGGGAAGACCAGATCTGGTTGAGAGCATGTTCAATCTCAGAGGCTAAACCTTGCTAAGGCCTCCGACCTCCTAATGGGCCTTTCTCAATTCTTCAATGGGTGCTCTGGCCAGGCTCCAGGACACCTTACAGCCTGTGCTCTCTAACCCTACATAGAGAGTCTCAATTTCTTTGGGTTCTGGGATGTTTTGGGAGTGTACCCAAAACTGCTGAAATACATCACATCGTCACCATTAAACAGAGGTGATGTCAAGGTCCTTGTCTCCAGAGATAAGATAATCACACTCAGCGGCTGTCCTGTTTCCCCAACACCTTCTGATAGGGCTGCCTTGCATAACCAGGAAACAGAATTCGCTGTTGGCATGAGCGTCATCTCAGTCACCTTCTGACCTGTCACCACAGAGAATCCACAGTGTATGCTGATCCAAAAGACAGGTTTCTTTTGTGGGTTAGTGGCCTCTACCTGGGCCAAGTGACTCCGGGACACTAGATTTGGGAACCACAAAGATCACACTGTAAAATACAGGTGTGAGGTGGTACTGCGGGGTCCCATGGGCCACCACTCCCAGAAGCAGTCATAGTCCAGGGCTGATACCTCTTGGCCCAGGGTGGTTGGGATCAGTGATGACCTTCAGTGAAGAAGCCAGTAGGGGGGGTGGGAGGTGGTTGCTGAGACCTTTCTGACTCTTCCCCCTACCCACAAAGCATCCAGCCCAGAGACCGTCTTGTTCCACTAGAGGTGCCTGAGCATCCCCAGAATCCATGCTTGTGCTTTCAGGGTGGGTCTGTGAGTCCAGACTGCTCACCCAATATTTCAGCCTCCAGCCAACAAGAGGGACTCAAGGGAGGCCAGAGCTGCAGTTGTAGACTTCTTGACAAGCTTGGGAGATACAGCCATCTTTAGCCTGACTCTCACAGAGTGACCTAAGAGAGCTCTGAGAAGGAAGTAAAACAGAGAGGGAGAGGCCAGACAGCTGAAAGGACTTGCACTGGTGCCTACATCAGAGTCTCCAGAGCCAGACGGGCCTGAAGCCAACACAGACATGATTCAGTTCTAAGAGTCTGAGTGGACTCCAGTCCCTCACTTCAGCTTCTGTGACCTGTGACCAAGAGTCCTGCTTTGGTCTTTTACAGGGCACACAAGCAGAGAAGGAAGTGCGAGCACACACCCAACCCTCATGTAACTTGAAACCTAACTGGGAAGAATTAATTGACTTGTCAACCAGCTTCTGGGAGAAGAGGACGACAGTACAGCATCCTCAGGAGCCACCGGCCACCCTGAACTTTGAACCATCTTCAGTTTCCATAAGAATCACACACATCAGCTGGGCGTGGTGGCGCAGGCCTTTAATCCCAGCACTCAGGAGGCAGAGGCAGGTGGATTGCTGCGAGTTCGAGGAGAGCCTGGTCTACAAAGTAAGTCCAGGACAACCAAGGCTACACAGAGAGACCCTGTCTCAAAAAAAAAAAAAAAAAAAGAGTCACACACGTACACACATGGGTACACACATGCACCACCACAGGCACTGGGAACTCAGGTCACAGGAGGGGGTCTACCCACCCAGATAACAGGACACTCTTGATAGAATTATGCAGACCAACACCAGAGAGCAGTCATTATCTACTTCCACTACCATAAAATATTCCCTTTTCAATTTCTTCCAGAGGAGAGAGAATAAAGGGGATTAAGGATTAGGGGATTGGAGATAGAGTCTTAGCCACACATGGCCCCTTCTGGAAGTGGCCCCCACCCCAGCACACCTGCTCCCTTCTTAATGGCCACTGGGATGTGTCCGTACTTGGTGGAATTTCACAAGAATAAACTGTGTCCTTTAAAGAGCAGCCTCAGTGAGTATCAGGGGATGACTACAGGCCACATGTCCCTGCCTGGCCTGAGGATATGCCCTAGGTCCCTCCCTCTTTGCTCCCACCACCCTTAGAAGCTTCCAGATTCCTCCAGGCAAAAGATTTGGAGATATTTTTCCTGCAGTAGAATAGGGGTTCAGTGTCAGAAATGTGAGATTTCTTGAACAGAGTCTGTGGCCATGACTCAACCCTGTTATTAGCCAGAAGAGTTCTGAGAAGTGCAGCTGGCCCCAGTCCAGTTAGGGTCCTGTGGTCACCACAGAGTTTGGACTCATTAAGCCCCAGTAAAAGGCTCCATGGCCCTTGGCTCCTAAATGGAGGCCAACAGGTAAAGTAATAGGATGCAGCTCCGACCATCTTCTTCTTCTTTTTTTTTAAAGATTTATTTATTTATTTATTATGTATACAGTGTTTCACCTGCAGGTCCGAAGAGGGCACCAGATCTCATTATAGATGGCTGTGAGCCACCATGCGGTTGCTGGGAATCGAACTCAGGATCTTTGGAAGAGCAGCCAGTGCTCTTAACCTCTGAGCCATCTCTCCAGCCCCTCCCCACCCCCACCATCTTCTAAGGGAAACACTTCATATGCCTGTTTTACAGGGGGGCATGGTCAGGGAGGCCAAGCACCATCTGCCTCATGCAAACATGCATCATGGTCATAGGGGTCATCTGTGAGCCAGCATCAAGTCAGCAACTGGGATATGGACCTCAGCAGACAGAAGGCATGTGGGTAAGTAGGGTGAGCAGGGCCCAGCCTGACACTGCTCCCGAAGGTCCTGTACCTTACCACAATTATATCTTGTCATGCTCTGAGGATTCCCCCACTCCCCTAGAATTCCTTACACCATCACTGAGTGTCTTCCTCAGAGCCTCTTCCCCACAGCTCCTGCCCACCTGTGCCTAGGTCACCATGGGCCCCCTCCCACTGGGCAGTAACATCAGGCAGGCAGATACCAACCCAGCCATGTCAACCCCTCGCACCCTGTGAAGGGCCTGGCCGGGACATCCCTCACAGCTTCACAGATGAATCAGCTACTCAAAACACATGACTAGCTCTGAAACACTGACTGTCTGGGTCGAAGTCAAATTAGGCCAAGCCCAGGCTTAGCAAAGGCTGGCAGACTGGCAGGCTCAGAGGGCTCACCTGGCACTCCCTGGTCATGCCCAACCGTGTGACCCCACAGGTTGAAGGGGAGCTCGGGAGGCAAGAAAAACCAGATTGGGACCATCTCAGGACTCACAGACCCGCTCTGGAGGGGTGAGGCAGCCACCACACCTGGGGAGCCAGCCCTCCTTGGCTCCAGCATGAAGGGTCCATTCCACCACAGAGGCTCGTTCAGCAGGATAGGGCAAGTGGGCCAGCTGGCCTCCAGCGAATAGCAGAGGAGGTCCCAGCTTCCCAAAAAGAAAGAACCACAGGAGTCTAAGGACCCCAGCATGGGCCACACAGACAGTGGGACAGTCAGGAGCTCGGAGAAAGCCGAGAGGAGCAAGATGAAGGACACGAGACCAAGTCCTCACAGACTGGAGGCTGGAGTGACAGGGTGGGTGAATGGGCAGCATGTGAGGGGGTAGTGATCGCTCAGCCCACCAGCTCTGGTCAGTCACACTGCCTGGGAGATAGGACAAAGCTCCTGAGGTCAGCAGCTTTGCAGAGGCTGCACGAAGGACAGAGTGTGGTCTCAGGCAAAGGTTAGCAGCAGAGCTGCTGGGGCAGGCAGGGTGAACTGTCCTTGCAAGGGTAGGTGTCCCTACGCGTCACCCTCTCCTGGCCCACAGACTGTGTACCTTGCTCCTGGCCAGTCTCAGAACCCTCTCCTCATGCTCCGTAGCTTCTCAGCCAGCACAGGCTCTCCAACAGGCCCCATGACAAGACCAAGCAGGGAGGCTGCCAATGGGAGGAGACAGAGGCAAGTCCTGCAAGTGCCAGAGTGAAGGAAAATCCCCCAGAGGTGAAACCAGGCTCCCAGGGTGGAGGCAGAACACAGTCGTCACCCAGTCACCTGCTTCACAGCTACTGGGATACAGGTATCAACACGCATACAACACTGTTATGCTTAGCAGATGTCCCAGGCACAGAGCCACTTGGTGTCCATCAAACCCCATCCTGTTTGCAGCGCTGAAGGAAGAACTTGCATCATGGAGAACACGGGCAGCAGGGCTGAGGTGGGGACCAAGTGACCAGTGTTAGCGCTCACACACTAGGAGCTAAGAAGCCATATGCAAGTGGAAGCCCATGACTTCGTGCATACTAATGAGTTCATTGCAGAGCCCTTGACCAACTTCCTATGTCCTCATGGGTGGCATCCCAGATCTCACACACACACACACACACACACACACACACACACACACACACACCCGTGAGACTGAATCAAGCCAGGCAGCAAAGAGTGGATCAGCCTTAGCACTGCCCTTTCTGTCTGGCCACATTCAAAAGTCTCTGAGCAAACAGTAACCCCCACCACCCATAGGCCTCTGGAAACACGGCAGGAAGTGGGGCTTTCCCTTGCCCTGGAAAAGGGGGACAATGGGTCTACCTTGTCATGTCACATGGACAGACAGCATGAGGTCCCCACCAACACCAGCTTACTAGTCCAGGTGGCCAGAACCAAATGCTAAGCTGGAGCAGCCAGTCCAGAGAGAGGCCACCTCAACGCCACAGCTTCTCCTATACCAATGGCTGCCACCCAGTGCCTCGCCCAAGGAGGCTGAGCCAGCATTAAGCTTAAAGCTCAAGGATCCTGGACCTTATACCAATCCTCCTCCACTGAGTGTAGGGTGTCAGGTTTCCTGGTCATTGTCGAGAGACTTTTCCCCACCTCCAACAACAAGAAGAGAAATTCTGCCCTGCTCTTGAGAGGTAGCATTCCAGCAATAACTCAGATCAGGAAACTTGTGAAAACCCAGATGTCAATGAGGAAGGCTCTCTTCAGTAGCAGGCCCTAGAGATGAGCGCTTCCTGAGCAGCCGAGGGCCTTTGTTTCACTTAAGTGGGCAAACTCCAGAACTGGGAAGAAAAAGAAACCATGTGGAACCCTGTTTTTTGTTGTTGTTATTTTTGTTTTATTTGGTTGGTTGGTTGGTTTGGTTTGGTTTTCCAAGACAGGGTTTTTCTGTGTAGACTTGACTGTCCTGGATTCACTTTGTAGACCAGGCTGGCCTCAGACTCACAGAGATCCTCCTGCCTCTGCCTCCCAAAAGCTCGGATTAAAGGCATGCACCACCACTGCTCGGCTGGAACCCCGTTTTAAGAAGCCAGAAAAGTATGATTTCTGGCAACTGTATGGCCAGCCCTTTCCCTCATGGTCCAGGAGCAACAGTACCTTAGTAGATGGGGAAACTGAGGCATAGTGGTGTAGGGGAGAGAGCCCTTCCTCAGAGCTGGGTGCACAAGACACCTCCATCAAGGAGGCCACCGGGAACATCACAGCCCATCACATCAGCACATGTACATGGAGAGGGCCCCCTAATCCAGGGTACATGGTGGGGAGGGGTGACACACAGGACAGGGGGCAGCAAGAGAGTACAGCAAGCAGGAGGGGCCGAGCCACTACTTCCAAGAAGGGCAACATTCAGCCTTTTTACAAGTAGCTTATCAATTCCTGGACACAGATTGGAGCCAAAGTCCCAGACACATACAAAGGTCATCTGAGGGGCTCCTACCGAGAGGGGTCCCCAGATTCCCAAAGCTGGTGCCCCCTGGAGGCTGACCCCCAAGGCTACGCTCTAGAAGGGACTGAGGGTGACTGAGTAGGTAGGCAGTGGGATAGATAAGTGACTTAGCAAAGTGCTCTGGCATGGAAGGCCTCTCTCTCCCCTGCTAACCATGAGCCCCTGATCCTGCCACCTGCTCTTTCCAGAAAATTCTCCAGTGACTCCACCTGCCCACAGTCTCTGGTCCCTGTGAACCCTCTTTGCCAAAGGCTAGGCAGCAGTGTCCCTGGGTTTTCTGCTTGGCTGTGGAACAAGGGCCCTATTTAAACGGCCCGACTTCCTTTGGGAGCAAGTACTTTCTCCCCCACTGAGCACCCTGACTCCTGGCTGACCCAGTCAGGCAGGAAGGCCGAGGCTGGCCCAGAAATGGGTGTAGCCTGTGCTGTAGGCTGGCAGCACAGCCTCCAGCAGGGGTCGGGGAACTGCTGCCCTGTCAGCATGGCTCCTCTTGGGCAGGCGCATACAGCTCTCTTTCTTAGCTGTTCTCCTTGCAGGGGTGTGCCCTGGACCTTGGAGCATAAGATAGAGATCCCTTTGTGCTTACAGGAGCTCAGTAGCTGGGCCTCTGAGTTGGGTCAGTGGTCTCTTGTCATACTGCGTCGTAAAGAAGCCCAATGTTAACTAAGCATCTACCACGCACATGGACAGCCTCCATGGAGGCTCGGTTCTCCGTGACTCCCCTCCTTGGCCCAGCACCACACCAATACAATTCTCCACGACCCAGCAGCACACCAGCCCATTTCCTCTGCATGTGTCTCTATGACAGACCTTCCAGAGCCAAGACCCAGGCCCAGGAAACAACTTCTTTATTTTCAGACTACAAAATGAAGCAGCTCCTTCCAGTAGAAACAGGATGCAGGTCACAGCAGCAGCATTAGGACCAGGGCCCCATCACCAGTGAGGACCGTAGGGGTTGTCCTACATCTCAAAACAGCGTTTACGCTGATCACAGCTTCAAAATCACGACAGCTCTCGTGCCTCTTGTCAGATGATTTCAAACAGGTTAGTTGTGTTTTGATAACTTCACAAAGAGTTGGCTTCCTTCATGCCTATCCATTTTAAAACAACTATAAAATCCACATTCCAGAAGAGTGTACACACACACACACACACACACACACACACACACACACACACACTTTTCCAGAGGTGAAGTGGGTGGAGTCTATGGCACAGAGAGGCAGGAATCCCCATGTCAGGATGAGGAGTCCACCAAGCCAGGAAACCCCACACTGTGTGTGCTGGGCCTCCCCTCAGAGCCTGACTCTGAGGAGGGCAGGTACCCAGCAGCTAACTCAAATCATAGAGAGAGAGAGATTTGGAGTGCAGGACTCAAACACCCAGAAGTCCTGCTTGGCCATCAAATCAGACAACAAACTCCAACAGGGTTAAGCGGTATTGATGAGAATAAATTGAGAAAAACATAGGGATTTTTATTGAGTGCTTTATTTTTACGGAGTGAAAATTGAATTACTAAGCTGGTCAATGAGGAAGTCAATAGGGAAAAATGCCTAAAAGCTAGAAGAAAGAGAAGAGGACGTGAACTTGAAATGTAGCCGACAGCTTACATGATACTTGGAGGACACCATCACCTCAGGATGGCGATGCCCACCCTTGGCTCAGCACCAATCCAGCCCAGTTCTCTATCACACAGGTTATGGATGTGGGCTTGTTGGGGCTCACCAGTAGCCTCTGTCTTGAGTCACAGAGGCACACTGGCTCCAGCAACAACCACGCCATCCCTCTTTCTGAACACAGCCAGACCATGGCGCTCTCAAGGTTCTCTGGGGATTGTGGCCGTACATCAACAGGTGTCAAAAGTCAAGACAGCACAGAAGGGACTTTGCTACCATTCAAATTCATGCTCAGTCCAGGAATTAAACAGACTCATGGGCCTATTCTATTCTATTCTGTTCCCAAGCAAATACCCAAAGGCTCTGAAGCCAGGTCTAAGCAGGTTACTGTGGGTGTGCACTCATAGCTTCAATCACTACGGCCAAAGGTGGAAACAATTCAAACACCCACCGTCCAATGAATGGGAACAGAATGTGGGCCATCCATACAATGAAGTATTACATGGCCCCCAAAAGAGGACACTATTCCACATGCCACAACATGGGACGATTGTGGTGGACAGGAGGCCAACAAGCCAATCAGAGAAGGCCAGATCCTGCACCTAGCATCCCAGAATGGTGGGGATGGTTGCACAGCAACACAAATACCCTAACGCTGCTGAGCTGCGCATTTAAAAATAGGTACAGTGAAAATGTTATATAACGGCAACTCAAATCACAGTAAAGAAAAGCAAAAATATTTATTTTAAAAACTGTTTTACGCTTTTTACTTATGCCGCATATACGGGCGCATTTGCGTGCATTCGCCCATGCTGTGGCGGTGTGTGGAGGTCGGAGGTCAACTTGCAAGAATCAGTTCTCGCCTTCCACCACGTAGGTTCCATGGGTCACACTCAGATCCTTAGGCTTGGCAAGCGGGCACCCCTACCTGCTGAGCCATCGCACTGAACACAAAATATTTCTTACATCTTTTCAAAGAGAGCGAGAGATTGTGTTCAAGACTAATGAAATTCAAAGCATGCCCGGGTCCTTAACAGCTGTGCCCTGCAAGCCTTGAAGACAACTGCACGCATATTGGTCCATAGCTGTAAATGATACGGTAGTGTCGTCTCTACAATGAGAGGACACGGGCCGCCTGAGTTGGCGGATACTAAGGGGTTGCAGTTACACATCTCATTGTTCCTAATTCAGAGCTCTAGGAAAACGGCTAAGAGTGCTATGGTAAGGTCAAATTGCATCAGAGGCAGGAAGCCACCTCTCCCTGAGCCCAGGCGATGGTTATCTATACTGACACTTCACAAAATATGCAAGGGCAAGAAAACTCAAAAAGAACTCTCGGACTTAAGATTGACCTACATGGGAGCCCATACTTGGCCTGGCTCTTTTATCCATGAGCATCAGGAAATGGCGTCCGTGCCAGAGATGTGAGCTGCGCTCAAGTTGAGCCCAACTTAACGTTGGAGCAAATCATCCGCTTCTGCAAGAAAATTAGTAAGGAAGGCGAGTGCTGTTATTTTAAGACCTTCATGCTGGTGTGAGGAGAAACTAATTAAATGATTGTAATTTTCTGTGCAAATAAGCAACCAACGGCTACAGACGTGCAAACTAGGAAGGGGCTTTTCCACCTTCAAAGAAAGAGGGTGCCTTTTATTTCTGCTTTCTAACTTTGCAGGACCTGCTCTCCCTCCGGTAGTCATAGCCAACACTCAAATGATGAAAGGAGCTTGATGACGGTGAGCAGTCTGCGGACTGCCAAGCGTCAGCGATCCCAGGGTATCATGGAAAAGGCTAGTGTCTGCCATCACCATCATCAGCACCATCACCAGCACCAGCACCAGCACCCAACATCATCACCAGCACCATCACCCAGCATCCTCACCAGCACCATCACCATCACCATCACCATCACCCAGCATCATCACCATCACCAGCACCATCACCATCACCCAGCATCATCACCATCACCAGCACCATCACCATCACCCAGCATCATCACCATCGCCATCACCCAGCACCCACACAGGTTGGGAGCCAGGTTGCCTGCATCTTCAGTTTCCAGGCCTGAGAAGCAGGTCCAGGAAGGCTGGCAATTACGTGGATCTGCTCTGCAGGGCACGCGCGTCCCCACCATTGTGTGACTTCTTTCACACCCAGAATCCAGATCACGCTCACACAAGACCCCGAGAGGGCTTCCCATAGCCAAAGCAGCTGTGAAAGGATCCAATATGATACAAGTATGGACCCTGATGAAGCCCACAATGGCCAGGCCCAAAACCCTCCTAACACACATGGATCGCTATCCAAATTTTACAAACTGCAAGTCCCGAGGGTCAGAGCATGGCCCTAGTCCCTGCACCTGCAGAAGGATTGGCCCAGGGTAGCAGTTTCAGCGACATCATTACATCTTCAATGCTCAAACCTCCCTTGGTGGCCCACAGAGTACCCAAAGACAGTGAGCAGAAGTGGGCTCCTGGCAAGGGCCAGTAAAGAACTCCTTTGAAAGTATGGATCCAAGAGGGCCTCAGCTAGAAGGCAGCCTGTAAAGCTCAGGCACTCATGAAGGCACCCAGCTGGTTTTCCAGGAGCTCCTTTGCTCCTTCACCTCACCCCTGGCAAGTCCTAACCTGAATGGAAATCCATCGTGGTGGAGTAACGGCAACTCTGGAGAGGCCTGTACAAGCCACAGACTGCACTCTAACCCTGCGGGCGTGCACAGATGAGCTAATTTATGACCTCTTTAGAATGCGCTCTGGAACCTTCCACAGCTACAGACTAAAGAGCCCCTTCATTAAAGCAGGAGTGGGAGTGTGAAGTGTGTCAGGAACTTTGCTGAAGAGCTGTCCTGGCACCTTCGAGCCAGGCTTCCTGATGGCAAACGCCCCCCTCCTCTGCCCGTGAGCTCTCCAGGCTCCTTAGCTCCTCTTTGGTCTCAATATCCTCGCTTTCCCAGTCTCCACCTCAGACTGGCTGAGGCTCTTCTCCTTGTCCTTCAGACTGGCTCCATCTGCACCTCCTCCAGGAAGTCTCCCCAGACCCCTCCCACCCCACCCCACCCACATGTTCACACAGCCCTGAAGATGCTCTGGGGCAGAATTCAGTTCCTACTCAGCATGTCACCAGGCAAGATCTTTGCTTCGCTGGGCTCCATGCTGCAGCCCTGGCAGTTAACCCTGCTAGGTACACAAGAAACATTCAGCAAATATTAGCTGAGGCCACAGCTCCTGGTGGGGCGGCGGGGGGAGGGGGGGCTGCACTGTTGCTAGGAAAGAAAGAACAAAGAAGTGATGCCCAAGGTCTTGGAAAACCACAGAGTGGAAGGAGGCATTGACAATAGGCTGGCCTGGCCCCACCCATGCTGGCCAGGCTCCACACGGGTGCCCAAGCCGGACAACCAACCTGATACAAGAGTTGCTATCCTTGCTTTACTGACTAAAAGCAGGCTCAGAGAGGTTCTGTCCTCAACCAAGTAGAAGATCGGAGGCAAGGGAAGCCTGGCAGCGCCTAATGCTGCTGGAGTCCACACTGGAGCCATGGAGCGTTAAGGCCTCCACAGCATCATCGTTAAGAAGAGGGAGCTGTGGGTACCAGCACTGGGCCTTGGCAAGCCCTCCCCAGTCCTGCTCACCATATCTATAAATAAAGTATGAATAAATAAAATGTATGCACAAAGTCCATAGCAGGGTCTGTAGTGATTTGGAAATCCCCTGGCACTGCTGCTCATGCTACAGATGGGGAAACTGAGACCCAAGAAAGCACGGGTACATGGGTAAACACTTGCAGCGAGGGCAGGCACTGGAGGGGTGGGTTTCTGACTGAGGGTGGAGAGGAGTGAAAGACCGGGGTTAATGGGGAGACAGGCAGTCAGGGCAAGGTCCATGAAGTGAGAGGGTCAGCCTGGGACTCACCACATGAGACTCACACTAGTGACTGTGTACTCTCAGCCTCCCACCCATGCAGATATTTGGTATGGGTCCCACCACACCTAGCCTCCCCTCTCCCCAGCTCTGCACACCTAGCCTCCCCCTACCCAGCTCTGCACACCTAGCCTCCTCCTACCCAGCTCTGCACACCTAGCCTCCCCCTATCCAGTGCTGACAGTCCTCAGCAAGGCCTGGAGAGACATCTCATCCGTTCTCAAACAGTTCCAATTCTCGGGGCTCAGTGTCCCTAGAAGTGCACCAGAGCCTCCCAAGCACAGCTCCTGTAGCCCTGCTGGCCACACTCACAGAAGCTGAAGGCAAGAGCCTTCCATTCAGCCCAGTCTACCCTAAAGATTGTGAGCAAGCAACACGCACGTGCTCTCTCTCTCTCTCTCTCTCTCTCTCTCTCTCTCTCTCTCACACACACACACACACACACACACACACACATACACATACACACAGAGGGTCTTCTGGATTCTTGGTTGCCTGGTAGAGAATTCAGCAGGCCAGGACCTTAGGGTCTATTGGGGGGCCTGGGGGCCATGCAGGATCCTGAGAAGCTTCAAGAACAGATTAGACCTGAGGTGCCCAGAGAAGGCCACACAATCTCAATCCATAGCGACATTGCACCTGTTGACCTTGGAAGGCTGTCCACCTCCAGCCAAAGGAGATGTCCGACAGGGAAGGTGGAATTTGGTGGTGCCCTCAGAGCCAAGAGTTCCCCTCAGATCCCAGCCAGAAAAGAGCTCCTGGCTAAGGTGGCATGCACTATAGGGGAAGGAGCCTGCAATCTCTTCAGCCCCAGATGCCCCGCCCATGCGTCGGCTGCATCCCACGCCTAGCTCTCTGACCTGGTCAATTGACTTCTTTTTCCTCAGAATCTTGCACAGTTGAAATGAGCTGCCCCATTCCCTTCCCAAACCCCATCTGTGCCTCCTTATCGTCCCCAGCTCAGTCTTCATGAACTGCAGGGCAGTGGGGGTTCTCGGGGTGCTCCCACTGGACATCAAGCGTTTGCATGGCTGGATGCCATCCCATAGGCTGCAAAGCCTTCTCACTGGCCTGAATGTCAGCCTGAGCCCAAGTGAAATGCAGCATGCCTCCCCTGGCCTCAAGCGTGGCTCTCAGCCACCAGAGCCCCATCCCCACCCCACCCCGCCCCACTCCCAGAAGAAAGTTACGCAGGATATAAATTGTAAGCCTCACACACAGATTCTGGAATGATCCCTCAGCACTTGTGATCCTTCCATATACTGCCACTCTACACAACACAGGGCCCTGAGGTACCCTCAGCACAAAACAGGAGACACCTCCCCCCCCCCCAGAGTATGCACCTGTGGTGAGCTCCCATAAACCAAGTGTCACATTACACTGCACTGTGACTGTCACCTGTCCCATGGCACAGGCGTCTCTGTCTTTCTCCTCATTCTTCATCCAGACAACAGACGTGAGGTCCTGACAGGTTTGCAGGCCAGTGGCAAGCTCCTGACAGCCCGTGTGACAGACACTCAGGATGAGCCACAGCATCCTTGGTCTGTGTCTCACTTGGGTGGCCGCTGGACACCTTGGTAGTGGCTGCAAGGACAATTGCTCAGTGCCTACAGGCTGCCAGTCTCAGCTCCCACGGGAAGCCAGATCTCTCTCTTCCAGCACGGGAACAAAGGGAGACTGCCTCTCCGGGGCCCTGAGCTCAGGAACCTGCAATGCTGGGACCTACTGAGACACTTCTAACACCAGGGCATAAAACCTTTAACACCACAAAAGCTTGGCTGTAGGAAACAGAGCCCTGAGTCAGCTTTGTGCCAGCTGTGGACCCATCCACTTCAGATCTCAGAAGGTCTCAGTAGGTAGGAACTGAGCAGGAGCCTCGGAGCCCAGCACTAAAGAAAGTGAGAGGCTGGCCCAGCAGGGGGCACCATTCCTCCTTACCGCGACACCTCCCTTATACCCACCCTCTCCAACACAGCCCAGGCACAACCTAGACCAGGAGCCTCTTCCAAAAGAAGTACAGAGTGCCCCTAGCCCCACCTTTGTACTCCTTCTGTGGCCTTTCTGGCCACACCCAAGGCCAATGCCATGTTAACCTCTGCTACACACCATGCTCTTATCTATGTATGCATTTCATGTGGAAAATCTGATCCTTGTACAACCAACCAATGAACCTACCAGTCCCACCCTCCCTCCACCACCAAGCCCCCCACCCCCCCCCCCCCCCCACGTCATGGTAAGTTCAGAGGCCCAGAGCATCTCCCTCATCTGTCCTAGGATCCAAGGCCAGAGGGCTGAGCCTGAAACAAACCCAGGCCAGCAGGCTCCGAGGCCCAAACATTCACCATCCCGGCTCTGCCACCGGCTCTTCAGCCACACATTTGGAGACCACGGGCAAATTTTACTCTTCTCCTCCCAGCGCCTTTCTCTGGCTTCTCGTTGGTGTCTTCGGATGGCATCTGTGACCTTCAGATTCCTACCTCAAAGGTCTCTCTCTCAGACTGTCCCTCCAGCTTGAACATTCCCACCTCTCCTCTACTCCTCCTGCTTCTCCTTTGATCCAGCCCTGCGGCCGCCTCTTCCAGGCTGCCCTCCCGGATGACACCCTTCTCATACGGGCCTGTTTATGCCCATCTCGTCTCTCCCACCTGAGCTCCAGGTTTGCTATGCTCAGAGGATGACAAGTGAGACCTACCCCCTGCTTTTGGGGGTGGGGGACAGAATTGTGTCAGCCCCTCCCCCCCAAGATCCATAAATTGAAGTCCTAATCCAGGACCTCCAAACTTGAGTGGGTCTGGAGTAGGACTTCTAACAGCGGTTGTCAAGGTGGCCTTAACCCAAGGATACTGGTGTCCCAGTAGGAAGAGGTCCAGGTAGACCGTGCTTCAAATGAGCCCAATCAATGTGCAATTTCAACCCCCCCCCCAAAAAAATAGTACCTCACATTCCTACCAGGCAAACAAGAAACCGCCACCCTCAGGAGGGGCTCAGCACTGTGGTCTATTTCCCACCTTCGTATAATCTCTCTCCCTCTAAGGGCAGCGTCGGAGACGCAGAGGCCCTGTGTGCATAGCCCAATCCGGGTCCATCAAAAGGCAGCCCTGGTCGGTTTCCATGAAGCATTCATCTCACTTATAACAATGTGTTGCCACAGCTAAACGTCAGCTGGAGAGGCCCTGTTTGAACTTCCAAGCAAGTCCCCTTGCCTATCTCCATGGGAGCAGGAAGAATCGAGCCTTTGCAGGGAAAACTCACATATGTTCCCAGAGCTGCAGTGACTGAGACTGTCTGGGAACCAGCTTGAGCCCCGCCACACTCATCCCATCCCTTAGCAGGATTCTGCTCTCCAATGCCGTTTCTGAGAGGCTGTGCCCCGCTGCCCGCCCCCCCCCCCGTGCCCCCTCCCAGTGCTCTTATTTTGAAAAGCACCTGACATGATAAAGCAAATGCTCTAGTGTGGACCATATCTTCAAGAGGGCAGGGACAAGCAGCAGAAAGGCAACTTCACAAAGGCAGCACTGGCAGCATCCCTCAGAGTGCTCCTGTCTCACCCAAGCTTGCAGAGATAGATGGTGCTTCAGGCAAGAGGTACAGCCAACTGCCAAGTGCTGGCTCTCATCTTTGTCCCCGTGGCTGCACCCTAAGCACAGAGGGAGCAGCGCTACCAAGACGCTTCATGTGCCAAGAATGTGCTGTGCATAACCAGATCTGAGAGAACCGTGCTTAAAGGGACTGGTTTGCTGAGGCAGCTCTCGGTGACAGGCCTCACCCATATCTTTCCAATCCTGGGTTTTCTCAGGCAAGGGAAGCCTACGAGCACACCCCCAGCCATGGGTGGTCAGGTTTTCTGGATAGAATCTCATCTTCCTTATGGTCCGGGCCCAAATGCAGTTAAGTAGGAAGGAGGGAGAAGGCTCAAGTCAGATTCCCAGGCAGTGATTCCATGCTGTCCCACACACATTCATCCTAAACTAGGTGTCGGCTAAGTACCAGGCTGTGCCCTGGTGTCCCCACGCTACCCCTGCCCCCATGTCATACTGGCTGCAGAAGAGGCTCCCACAGAGCTCCTTTCCAATTCTTTGGCCAGCCATTCTCCATCCTCAGTTCTTCTAGGAGGCTACTCCCGGGCCAGGCTCTAATCTCCTAAGGGGTTGAGCTGGACACCAGCCCATCCTAGAGGCAGCTGGCCCCCTTTCCTGTGTTCCTCCACCCTCATCTGGTCTCTCACCCCCTTCTCTCATACTCTCCTCCCATGAAACTAAGTGACAAAGTGACAAGAGTAGGCTAGTTGGATTAACAACCTAAGCACTCCAGATCGATGGAGCTTATTCTCAGTGTGCCTCTGTCCCTTTTAGTTCTTGGTACCTGGGTTACCTTTCACGCTAAAGAATGGCCTATGGCACGGGGGACCCAGTTATCTTCAGGTACTAGCCAGCACCGAAAGACTGGGACGAGCGCCATACCTAGAGTCCAGGACTTGCTCAAGGTGAGAGGTGAGAAGAGCAGAGGGCACCTCCACACCCTTCTTGGGAGGAGCCCCCAAGGCACTACGATTAGCACCCCGACTGCCCCCTGCTGGCCAGTTGATTCACAGCACCAGCTCTGCCCTCTGAGGGCAGCTAGTCTCCCAGGAGATGCCTTTAACTTAAGGACCAGTGAAGTCACCTGCTTCGTGGATTGGGGGCGTGGGGGCGCGGAGCGGTAGGACTGGGCATTGGGCCAGCCAAGGCCACTTGGCTGTCCCTTCTCTGGCACAAATGGAAGCCTCCTAGCAGCCACGAAGAGTGCTAGAAGAGGAGACGGGGGTAAAAGTGTCTGCAGCCCCATTACCTCCACCTGACAAGCAAAAGAGGAGACCCGCCCACTCCACCCGCAGTGCATGCTGGGACTCTGACCCTATGTAGTCTCCTCAAAACTTGGAAGACAAGGAGAAGAGGTGGAGTCGCCTACTGGCGGGGGAGGGGGGAAAGGAGGGAGGGGAAAGTATGAGTGGACAGTGGTGCAGGTACTGAGGAGGACTTCCTAGCTCCCTCTGCATGAAAACATACTTCCCTGGATAGCACGGACTTGCAAACCTGGAGCGCACACACCTGGGACTGCTCAGAGGAGACAGTGACTCTATCTAGCCTTTAGTCAGGAAGAACAAAGCCCCTGGGGTGCACTACCAAAAAAGGAACGGGGACTGAATCCTAGCTCTAGGGAGGTGAAGGATGCTGGAGGTCGCCAGCCAAAGAGAGAGGTATGGGAGAAAGGCAGAGAGTTGGCACTCTGCACTAAAGACCTAACAACGTTAAATAACATTAAACACCCCGAAATCCAGGCGGACCAAAAACTGCTGTGGGACACACGAGGAGGAGCAATCCTAGAATTAAGAGTCTTCGAACAGAACATGGAACCGACAGGGCTACCCTGGACCTTAAAACCAATGTAGACCCGGTAGTAAAGGCTCCAGAGCCGGCAATTCCAGAGGTGCACTCTGGAGCTGCAGGGTGCAGTGCGGTGTGTGGGCGACCCACCATCCGCACGGTACAGAGCTGGGTGGACCTCAAAGACCTGGAGTTATCCCATGCTGCCCAGATCCTGAAGAATCTAGGGACCTCTCTGTAGCCCAGATCTCGAGGTCAGGTACGCTTGAGGTACCCAGATCTTCGTGAGTGTCCTCTGAGTGAGACCAATCTCACAAATTAAAAGACCCTTTCAAAAGTAACCCATAGCCAGAAGGCAGTAGGGGCGCCGCCGAGGTGACCCGCGTACCCCAAGTCACCAAGAATGCCCAGAACAAGTGACCGCCGGTAGTCCGGAAGTAGGGGGCTGTGGTGGTCTCTCTGGGTATCCCGAAGTGTCCGGGCAAGGCCAGGGGTGGGGGTCGCGGAGGTCACTTACGCTGCTGTTCTCTCCTGTCCAGTGCACCATCGCCTGGTTGTGTGTCGCGTCCCCCTTGAGCACGAACGACGTACTGATGAGAGAGACCTGCGCGCGCGAAGCCGCACCGGCCACCGGCGCCGCCCGCGCCCTGCGCCCCTTGCCCGGAGATGGGACGCCATCTGCGCTGGGACCCGGAGCAAGACCCGGACCGTGTCCCGGGGCGCCGAGCTCCGATCCTCTTGCCTGCGGATCCTTGCGATCGCGGGACTCCGGTCGTCCCGCAGACAGCAGCCGGGTGACCTGCACACCGGGACCCCGGCGCCCGGGCTGGGGGGAGCGCCCCACCGCCCCACAGGCAGCCACCAGCACCAGCACCAGCAGCAGCAGCAGCGGCGGCCACGAGCGCGGCCAGCACAGCGGCAGTGGAGCCCGGGAGCTCGAGGCCAGTGTGGTAGGGCCAGGATGCTTCGGGGCGGTAGGAGGTCCCCGGTGCGCCATGGTCGCCGGTAGGCTGCGGCGGGGCGGTGCAGGCGACACCGCGGCCGAGAGAGCGGGAGGGCGCTGGGAGCTCGAGCAAGAGCTCAGAGAAAGGAGCCGGGAGGGAGGGAGCGCGGGAGGAGGGGACTCAGAGCCGCCACGCAGTCAAGGGACTACCGCCACCTGCCGGCCGCACGAGAGAGCCACCGTAGCTCTGGGTCCGGCCAGCCAGGCCAGGATGTCCCGAGCGCAGTCACACCTCCAAGACCCTTTCCTTCTCTCACAGTGATTCCCAGCCTCACCCTCAATCCTCCTCTACCACACTCTTTCCATCCTCCCTGCCTTTCTAGCGGCGTTTACAGAGCATCTATACTTGGCCAGCCGGAGTTCCAGGCACTTGGGGCACAACGGGGTGCAACAAAGGGAAACTGGCCACACCCAACTAGCCTGGTTAGAGGCCAAACAACTCCAGAGCAGCCTGTCTACAGAGGTGGGAAGAGCGCCTCCTCTGGGCAGGAAAGGGTCAAGGGGATGCCTGAGAGTCACGAAAACCAGAGAGACAGCTGAAGAAAATGCAGAAGCCTTTGGGCGTCACCCCAAGACCAACTAAGTACCCTAGACACTGATTTGGTCTCCCACCCCCAGGGGGAGCCGCTAAACTTAAGATTACACCTGTGTAGGGGTAACAAGGAGAGGACAGAGACGAGAGGGCGCAGCCAGACAGGGTAGGCCAGCACAGAATGAGACCCAGAAACCCATTGAGTTTTTGATTCAATGTCTATAAAAGCAGCCATCATTACCAGCACCTCTGCCATCCAGGGCACAAAGCTAGAGCCTCAAAAAAAAAAAGAAAAAGAAAAAAGAAAGAAAGAAAAAGAAAAAGAAAAGAAAAAGGTCAGGAGTGCAAGTGACCCTTGCCCCATCTGTCAGACCAAGGCTGGTCCTCTCAGGCTCAGGGACAGATAGACATTAAAAGGCCCCACTGCCTGCTGGGCTCTTCACTCCCAAGAACCAAATAGCGCCACCGAGATCAAAGTATCCGGCAAAGTCTGAACTTGGCTACCAAGGCTGAACTCGAGTGCCCTCTCCAGGAGTTTCTGTTCAGCACAGACCATTTTGCCAGGGCTCCCCTGTGCCAAGCTCTGAGCAGGACAGAGCTCCTGCCCTGTGTCTGAGAAGGCCTCCTGTGGAGTGGGGGGTGAGGAGGGGACGCTGCATCCTGATGTCAACAGTCCAACCTGAAAATTTTAAGAGCTAAATGAAGTCCAAAGCCAGGCAAGAAGGGAAGATGTCTGGTTGTGGCAACATTTTGGTCTAGCAAAGAAAGGCTAAGGAAGCCTGCCAGTGTGGGGCTGAGGTAGGTGGGGAAGGAAGAGAGAGAATGTCACTGACTCCCATGATGCCTTTCCCAGCTTGTGGGGGAGGGGTAGGGAGGGGGGTCAGTGCTCCAAGTCACAACTGTAAACCATCACCGCTGTAGTCTCCTCCAGTTTTGGGTAGGTTTGGCTTTGTTGTACTTTAATTATGTTGTTTTTGTTTGTTTGTTTGTTTGTTTTTGTTTTTTGAGACAGGGTTTCTCTGTGTAACAGCCCTGACTGTCCTGGACTCACTTTGTAGACTGGGCTGGCCTCCAGCTCACAGAGATCTGCCTGCCTCTGGCTCCCTGAGAGCTGAAACACAGGCCTCTGTGTCACCGCACCCGGCTATGCTTTAATTTTTTTTTAAAGCTTCTAAGTAATAAGAGAAAGTGTAAAACCATGACAGACTATTGAACACCTACTATGTGTTGGGCATTTTCCTATGGGCCTCTGTGCCTGGCAGGTTGCCACTGCAGGTTATCATGTGCCACCTGGTAGCCAGGATAGGGAGTGGGTAGAACTGTCCCCACTCACAAACAAGGAAATACACTCAGAAGTTCAGTTATAGCCTGAAGATACCCACAGTCCAACTCAGGTGCTCTGATGTGAGATGGCATCCTTTGTACCACCACACGTCTTATCACCTGAGAATGGGGCTCTAGAACACTCTACCACTCAGGCACTTGCCAGCCAGCCAGGGAGGAGATGGGAGCCACCACTGGCCATCCCAGCCTACCTGAGACTCAGGTCACAGAGACTTGACCAAAGTCCCCTCCCCCAACCCCCCATGAATAGAAGAGACAGTCCAGGCCTGGCATACGGGTGTGATGCCCTGCTGGGGCTCTTTCTAGAACGGTCTACTGCCTCTGCTCCAGCGAGGCTACAGGGATTTGGAAGAGCATGCCTGGCTCATCTCCTCCATGATGAACGACTATTGAGAGCACTCCGTTTGCAGCCATGGCTGGACCCAGGGACCCTGATGAAGGAGAGGAGGCTCCCACCCAGCAGGATGGACAGATGCTTAAAAAGCCTATCTCAGCTACTAGCTAGCACCCAGGAGAAAGGAAAGTTGCTATGTGATAAAGGGTGAAGGGAGTAGGGGGGATGCCCCATTTATTTTGGGGCAGCACGGAACTGCCAACTGAAGAAGCAAGTGTCAAGAGAGAGCCAGCCACAGCCACCACAGGTGCTGTCCTGGCAGAGGGAAGAGCCCTTGAGTGGCGAGATCCCTCTGCTGTGGCCAGGAGTAGCTCGATTGGTATTCAGAGGCTGATGGAGTGCGGCTGGAGTGTCTGAAGCAGGGGAGTGAGATTATTGGCTTTTTTATGGCTGCCATCCTGGCCATGAGGACAGGCACGGAGGCCACTTAGGAGGCAACTCCTCCAAAGGGCTAGAGAGAGAGAGAGAGGATGTGGAGGCTGGACTGGAGGAAAACCACTGAGACCTGTCACCTCACATTCTGTCACTTCCAACTTCCTTGCATTCACCTTCCTCAGAGACCTGCAGCAAAGGCTTGGGGTCACACAGATACAAAAGAGAGAGATGTAGGAAAGTGGGGAACATCCCAGAGAGCTGCCTGGCCATCTCTAGGCATCATATCTGATGTCTCCAGCTAGAGGAAAGAGGAAGCAATGTATGCCAGCGTTAGCACACGGTAGGGATGTGAGGAGCTGGTGAGGGTGCCATTCACTAAGCCTTGCAGGAGCCTGGGGATCCAGGGACAGGTGGCCACCCAAGGGAATCAGAGGAACACAATCCTCTTCAGGGCTATAAAGCTCCTGTTATTCAAAATACAGACATCCTCTCCACCAGCTCTGCTTCCTGCTCCACACCCCACAGAGGATCAAAGGTCAATCCTGCTCCTGGGAGCTCACAGCCTCACCACGGCATGTGCTCCAAAGGAAAAGTCTGGGAGCCAGTCCAGTGATGAGCTCAGGCTCTGATCCTGAATGTCCACAGTAAGCCAGTGGGCTCCAGGTGGACTCACTTACAAACCTCACATACCGTAGACATCATAGAAAATGTGTCCCCTCAGGAAGCTCACACGGGACACAGCAAGGGAGCCTGCTCAGGAAGCTCACACGGGACACAGCAAGGGAGCCTGATTATTCAGTGTCCTGCTTCCTCGGGTCTCGCACCTGCTCCTCTGATGCCTCACCTGTCAAGCAGGCCCAGCCTGCCTTGACCCTTGAGCTTCTCAAAGTGCGGTGCCTGACCAGCATGTGCAGTGTTTTCAGGGAACTGGTGAGAATGTTGGCTCCTGGCCCTATCCAGACCTAAAAAACCAAGAGATCCTTGGGGTGACCCAGGGCTTAAGATTTATCACATCCTCTGGTAGATCTCATACACCTCAAACTTGGAAGCCAGCCCTATTCCAGTGCCCCAGTTGGCATTTTAGACTGGCCTGGGGGAAAAAAAAATCCAACACTTAGGTCGCTCCTAGCCTCATGTTTTCTGAGATGAAAGCTCCGCATTTAGTCCTCTTAAGCTCCCAGGGTCCTTGTGCATCTGGTACAGACCACTGTCCTCATCATCACCTCCCCTCCCAATCAGGGCTTTGCACATGCCAGACAAGTCCCACCCCAACCCTGCATGATGGCATGGCTTTTGGTTTCTTTCTTTCTCTTCCTTTTTAAAAGTTTCATTTATCTGTCTATCTATCTATCTATCTATCTATCTATCTATCTATTTTGAGACAGAGTCTCACTATGTAACCCTATCTGCCTGGAATTCACTATGTAAGATAGCCTCACGCTCACAGAGATCCACCTCGCTCTGATGCCAGAGGGCTAGAATCAAAAGCATGTACCACCACATCTGGTCCCAGTGATGACTTTTTATAAAACATCAGGGGAGGTGAGGGTGACAGTGTAGGCCTGGTGTTCCACCTCCCTCCACTCGGAGTCCTGTCTGGTTAGAGGATGGCCTCTTCAGTCTCCATGATCCCCCCGCCCACTAGGGGTCCTAGCTAGAGTCACTCCCATATGCCCCCTGGAACTTACGCTGTTGCAAGTGTCCGGCTTTTCTGAGACATGCCGCTGCCCACAGTTTCTCTTCTCTCTACAAACCCTCTGTCCGCCTGTCCTGCTCTCCGCTCTCCCCACACCTGCTCCCCACCCTTGTTTCCTTCCATAGCCCCTCTCCCATCCTGTTCTGTCTCTTTGACCACTTCCGGTGCCTGTCCTACTTCTCCTTCTGAGTGAGATCCAAGCATCCTCCCTTACGCCCTCCTTGTTACTCGGCTTTTTTGGGTCTGTGACTTGCAGTATGGTTACCCTGTACTACATGGATCTGGAAAAGACCATCCCGAATGAGGTAACCCAGACCCAGAAAGACACACATGGTTTGTACTCACTTATAAACAGATATTAGCCATACAGTGTAGGCCTGGAACTCCAGCACTTAGGAATCTGGATAGCAGGTCCAAGGTCAACCAAGGCTCCATACACAATCCCCCACAACCCCCCCCCCAAAAAAAAAGTAAAAAGGGAAGAGAAAGGAGGGAGGGAGGGAGGGAGGGGAGAAGACAAATACAACAAAATTTTAAGGTAAAATAAAGAACTTAGTAAGGCTAAAGGACTCAGGAGCTAATAAGTATTAAAGGCCCAGAACACAGCATGACCCTAACTGAGAGGTAAATAGGACCTAGCTGTGTCCTGACTTTCTGGTTACAAACCGTGTCCTTAGCCAGTCCTGTGATAACACTGTGTCCCAGGGAGAGGAGGGGCACTGCCTTTTGTACACTTAATCATTGCACTTGCCCATTACAAGTCACAGTTTTCTTAAATTGTCAAAGGTCCCTAGAGGTGATGTTTTAATCTTTATACATGTGACAAAGCTAAAACTGTGCATTGCCCAAAGTGGGGCCTTTCTCAGAGACAGGCAAGGAGCCAGGAGTGTATGGTACCTGAAACAAGAGATTCAACCGAGCAGAGGCCCCTAGGGCCGGCCCCCATCTTCTGGCTGTCTCTGGAGCTGGGGAGCAGCAGAGGCATCTCCCAAGGACTCCTAAGGATAAAAGGCAATAGCTCTGAGCCAGGAAGATCAAGTGTGACATCTCCTTGTAAGGTTGTCAAGGGCAACAGAGCAAGGCAACAGGGACAGTGGGTCAGATCCTTAACTGGGACCAGGAGCTAGCGCCTGATGCAGAACAGACACCTCAGTGAGCCAAGAAAGAGAGGGGAGAGGGAAGAGAGGTAGGGTCTGCAGTTCTGTGGTTTGGTGGTGGAGACAGGGGCTCCCTGACTCTTGGGCCACTCCTCTGTGGACCAAGCAGCCCCAGGTGCTAACGAGAGGCATGGTTCATGAACTGAAAAAAGAATGGGTTTCATCCATTCATCAAGTGTTTACTGAGCACCTTGGCTCCATAAGCTGACATGGTAATAGCCAGTCAGTCCAGGAAGGATAAGAAGGCACAATCACAGTTGGAACCTGGAAGTAGGGAAAGGAGAGTGTACGCGCACGCGCACACACACACACACACACACACACACACACACACACACACACACACATCATTGCTTACCAGGGCATACCCCAGGTTGCCTAAGAAATGCCTACCAAGACAGCCTCTTAAGCAGGTCCAGCCTCCAATCACTTACCAGGTAGATAACTGAGCCTCTGCACCAGTCTCCAAAGGCCATTTAGAAAATGGTAACTGTCATGTGTGCTGCTGAAATGGCCTCTTTAGAATAGTGAGATAGCCCTAGGGTGTCCCACTGGCAGTCCTGTGAGGTGAAGACCAGGACAGTCCATTCTGACACCTGCCCTGCAGTCAGAGTGCACACTCATTTACAAGGCAAGCATTTACTGGGCCCCACTCCCCACCCATACCCCACACTCACATCCTGCCAACCTCTGAGGCTACTACCACCACCCTACCCTACCACCTCTCCCCTACCACCCGTCCCCTACCACCCCTGTAAGCATCCTTCATCCTTCCAGTGTCTCCCCCAGTTCTCTCCAGCTATATTCTTTGGGTCTCTGTCTCCCCATCTTTCAGAAGAGAAGGTGGCTTCCCTTAGCCCCTGGGGCACTCTCCAGACCCAAATTGCCGCTAAGTCTCTGCCCCTTTAAAGAAGTCATGTGACTTTGCACACTAAGGACTGCAAGATGCTGCAACTTAAAACCCTATTTGACTTTGCTTAATTCCATTGTTTTCTCCAACTTTTTGACCCTACAGCTCTTTATGTCTGTTTAACAGCTATGAGCACCCTGGAGAACACAGGCCATTATGGAAATATGTGCTGAATGTGGCGGAAGGAAGAGCAAGAAGAATTTATTCTGCCTGAGGTGCTGGCACACCAGAAAAATACAAGTGTGCAGGTCTTGAGTGATGGATTGGGGCCCAGTGGAAGCAAGACACCACACACACACACACACACACACACACACACACACACACACACACACAGGACTGGATAGGGAAGCTCCAGGCTGTCCAGGAAGCAAAGTAGGTCCCTTGGTAGAGACCAGACTCTAGGAAGACAGGCCCAGAGGCTTCAGATCTCCATACTAAGGTAGCTACGCTTTATGCTGAAGCCAAGGAGAACTTTTTAGTGTTTTTAAGAGGAGCAATCACGGGGATGGAGAGATGGCTCAGCGGTTAAGAGCACTGACTTGTCTTCCAAAGGACCTGGGTTCAATTCCCAATACCCACATGGCAGCTCACAACAGTCTGTAACTCCAAGACTCCAAGACATGGCACTCTCACACAGACATATATGCAGGCAAAACACCAATGCACATATGATACAAATGAAATACTTTAAAAAAAAAAAAAGAGTAGTGATCCCATGGTCAGATCTACTATTTGGAAAGTGAGCTCTGGTGGCCCTCTAAAGGAGCAGTGCACCTAGGTTAGGGGCAATGAGAGGTGAGCTGGAGGAGAGGCACAGAGGGAATGGGAGGAGGAAGCCCCTGAACCCAAACTGTACAGTCGGGAGACCCTGTGGTGTTCGAGTGCATAACGCCCTTCCCTCTGGAGGGGGACCATGGGAAGGAGGTGCCAGTGTATCTCTGTCTGTGTAGCTTCTGAATGTCTGTGAGTCGTTCTGGAGGCATGATCCAGGAGCAGTCATGTGGGGCTATCGTGCCAAACTAGCCTCGCACTTCAGTGTGTCTCCCAAGAGAGGTTCAATTTTGTCATTTCCCAAAGTCTGGTTTCAATGAAAAAATCAGGGGTCCCGCCTCCGTCTTTAGCTTTACCTTCTAGAACTCGTAGCTTTGAGGTTGCCTATGACAGAAAAGAGAGAGCGGGCGAACTCCAAGATGTTCCAGAAGCTTGGGACCTTGGAGTCCCTCCCATCACAGAAGCCAGGGCCAGCATGGGGCGGGGGCTGAGAGACACAGAAGCATGGGAGGCTGTGTAGGCATTGGTGTCACTGTGCCCAGGGGGGACCTTGGGAGCCCTTCAGAAACAGACACAGGAGACTCATGACTGCCAGAAGTCAATGGGAGGACTAAGTGGGCAGCACCCTACTAAGTTCCTCATGTGTCTAGGGACTCATGAGTGCTGGAAGTCAGTGGGAAGGCTAGCAGGGAGCACTCAGAAGCCATCTGGGCACTTTGAGAGATGACTCAGGTTTAGTTCAAAGCTACTGTTTCCTGTGATCCAATTACCAGCCATTTAGAGAGAGCGCCCCCATCCTCCACTGAGCCTCTGGGTTCCCACACTGGCAGCCAGGAGCAGTTGGCAAGGTCCGAGCACACTGCAGCCTTGGCGCTCAGCACAAAGCTTCCCCAGTCTAGATCTCTCTAGAGGGCCCTTCCAGAGCCTCCACTTTCATAGGCATTTGGACAGCAGCCTCACGATGCTCTTGTTTGTAAGATTCATTTCAAAAATCCCAGGTTTTGCTACCAATGTACTCAGCGTGAAACTGCTGTTGACTTAAACTGTTTTCAGATTTAAGAGTTCTCATCATAAAATTTTGGTGGAAAATCATAGCTTGAACAGTTTCAGCTTGAGGTTGACTAAAACTCAGTTTTCTGCACAACTTTTTTTAATGAAAACTAGTGGGCATGCACAAGCCCTATGAGGCTAGGTAAGGCACCCCCAGTTCTGACACCCAGTTTTTGCTCACCACAACAGATACTTGCATTTTGAGATGGATGGATGGATGGACGGATGGATAAGGAAGGAGTAAATGGGAAAGTGAGTGGATAGATGGAGAACAAATGAGTAGAACATCCATATGGATGGATAGCTGGACAAGTGTATAGATCGATGCATTGAATGAGTAGGTAAATGGGCAGATGGACAGACATGGGGTAAGTGATGGATGGATGGCTAGGTGGACGGACGGATATGTGGGCAGGTATATGGATGGATGGAAGCATGGATTATGAGTGAACAGGTGAATGGGTAGATAGATGAATAATGGGGAGGCAGAAGTGTGGAAGAATGGATAATAGACAGGTAGGTGGCTGGGTAGAAGAGCAAGCGGGTAAGGACGAAAAGATGATGGGGGAATCGACAAGTAGGTGGCTATGCCACTGCTTCCTTCTTCATCCTTCCTAAGGCCTCTCCTCCCTGCTCAGAACACTTCCTGCTCAGAAACATGCCTCCAGGATGCGGCGCTCATACTTATGAACAATCTGAGGTTGGCGTGCATCCATCCTCCCAAGCTGCAGAGGGTTGACGGAGACACTACCTCCACGCTCCGGAATCACAGGGCAGTACTCCATGCTGAGAAGGCTTGCCTCCAAGAGCCTCAGCGCTTCGGGGAGCGCTCAGACCTGCAGTGCTGAGGATGCACGCCAAGATCTAGAGCCGAGAGCAGCATGCCTGTGGAGTGGCACTGATGCTGGAAGTGATGGCCTGGGAGCTGAAGTAGCATGGCCACTCACTGTTGTAGTGGAGGCTGCGGAGGACCCCAGGCAGCTCTGGGTTCTGGCTGACCCTACGGCTGAATAAGACACACAGCAAGCATGAAAGTTCCAACAAGAGGAACCAGCCGGGCAGACTGCACGTGTCTATGTTCTGAATGTCCCCTTTGCATGCAAAACCCTTGGGAACTGGAGAAGGATGACTGGGCTAGCCTGGTCTCTGAGATACACAGACACAGGGTACAAGGGTCAGCCTTAAAAATTAAGCATAGAAAAGAAAAAACCCCAAGCACCACCGGCAACAGAGCAAAGAGAGAATGCCACAGTTAGCACAGACATCCATGAAGAGAGTCACCATGCATGGATACCGTGTGTCACCAAACCATAAGAAACACAAAGGAACAGAGAATCACTATCTGTTCGCCATGGGGATGGGGTAGTATCTGGAGGGCTCCAGGTATTGGGCTTGGCAAGAGACAAGCCAACAAAAACCATAAATCAATACACTGAGTCTCAATAAAAACAGGGAAAACAACAGTAAGTAATGAAACATAAATTTCCAAAATTGAGAGATAGAGTAATATGGAAAATTCACTGAAGTGCTTCAACAACAGAACTGAGAACAGAAAATCAGTGAAAATGAAGCAATAATGACCAAGAACACAGCAGGGAAGACTGATCATCCTCTGCTGCCTATGAAGCAGCATTCACACATGGACGCATCAGCAAGAGGAGTCCCAGACAGAGGGAGAGGAAGGTGCTAAAGGAATATTTAAAGGAAACATGGAAAAATTTTTCTAAAGCTGATGTAAACGTTTAAATATCTAAGAATTCTTACTACCCCCATACAGATAAAAAGACACAGAAGACCATGAAAGAAGCAAGAAATATAAAACCAGTTCATCAGATGCTGAGGAACAATAATATAATTAACAGCCTCTCACGGAGATGAGGTGGTGGTGGAGACATGACGGAAAGGCGTAGAATAGCTATTTTAAAATGCCAACTAAGAATACAGTACCCAAAACATTATTCCTATCAAATGAATGAAAGTGAGATCAAAAAAAAAAGAAAAGAAAGAAAAACAAAATGTATTAAAGACACAATAAAAAACATTAATACAATCCCTTGCTGCTGGATGTGCCTTGTCTGAACAAACCAACAAACAAACAAACGCTAAAAGCCACCAGATAGCAAGTGCAGTCCACAAGAAGAGACAGGAAGCACCAGCAATAGTTAATGTGAATGTTGATGTGAAATACTCTCAAGTGCAGACTTCTCTAGAATTATTTTAAAGATTTAGCACAGAGATGGGGGAGAAGGGAGCCACAACTTAAAAGTACTTTTAGTTCACAGTTTATTCAAGAAAATAACTCAGATATATAGTGTTCTAGTGAGAGTTGCTATTGCTGCAATGAAACACCATAACCAAAGCAGCCTGGGGAGTAAAGGGTTTATTTGGCTTACACTTCTATCCACATCACTGTTCATCATGTAAAGAGGCCAGGACAGGAACTCAAACGAACAGGAACCTGGAGGCAGGAACAGATACAGAGGCCATGGAGGTGTGCTGCCTACTGGCTTGCTCCCATGGCTTTGATCCAACTGCTTTCCTATAGAACCCAGGACCACCAGCCCAGGGGTGGCACCACCCACAATGGGCTGGGCTCTCCCCCATCAATCACTTATTAAGAAAATGTCCTACATACTTGCATACAGCCTAATCTTATGGAGGCATTTTATCAATTGAGGTTCTTTCCTCTCAAATGACCATAACTTGTATCTACTTGACATAAAACTAGCCAGCGCATATAGTTTTTTTTAAAGCAGGAAATAAATTGGACATTAAAAATATTTAATACAAAAGAAAGCAGTTAGAAAGAAATAGGAAGAAAAGAGAGATATATACGAGGCCAGAAAAAAATGGTGACTATAAATACAGCACGATACAAACTGCACGCTAAATGTGAATGGCCTAAAAACAAAAACAAAAAAAAAAACAAAAACATCAAAAGCAGAGATTGTAGGACTAGAAAAATTAAGATATGAATAGGTACTATTTTTAAAAAGCCATGCCTTGTGTTCAAAGACACAAGTCTCTCAGAGGCAGCAGGCTAGAACTATAATATACCATGAAAGCAATAACCGCAATAATTCTAATATTTAACAAAGTAAACTTTAAGACAAGAATATTACTAACCACAAAAAGGGTCATTTCCAGTAATCAATGGGTCAAACTGTTAAGAAAATAGAAAAATTGTAAATACAGTTACCCTAATACAACAACCTCAAGATATGTAAAGCAAAAACTAATGTAATTAGAAGGCACAGACAGTTTTACAGAAATAGATCAGACTATCCTTCAATAACTCATGAGGCAATTAAGTAAGAAAAAAATCATAAAGAAAGCAGAAGATTGAAGCACCTTATCACTCAGCCCACACTAAGTGACCCGTGATGCAGATACAGTCTCCTCAAGCACACATGGACCATCCTCTAGGAATATGAAGGTGTGAGACCCTTGATGGATGTAAAAAGACTGAACTCATGAGGATCGTGGCCTCGGACAATGCTGCAGCTAGAATAGACATGAAGTGTGAAAGGCCATGACTTCAAAGTCCAATGCCAGGCTTCTAAATAACTCTTAAATCAAAAAAGAAATTATGAGAGAAATTAGAAGAAATTATAAGCGATTGTAAAATATTCACAATATATGAAAATTTACAGACAGAGTTCTTAGGACAAAATCCATACCTTTAAACACCTGTGTCAGACACAGAAAGTAGAAAAACAGAGAAACCGATAAAACAAAAGGGAGTATTTAAAAATATCATAAAATCAATAAACTTTTAGCCAGAGGAGAGAGAGAATTTTTTTTAATTCTGTAACAGGAATAAAAAGGGAGACATCACTACCAGTCAAACAGAAATTAGGTGGATCATAAATGTTATAAAGAGAGCCAAGCGCAGGAGGGCAAGCTAGCAGAAGTGCAACCAAGAGGCTGAGGCAGGAGGATTGAGAGTTCGAGATTAGTCTGAGCTGCATAGCAAGACACTGGAAAGATAATGGGGAGAAAAAGAAAGACACTTCTATAAATAATTTAATGTTCGTGGACCAAACAACCTAAGACAAACAAGTGCGTTTCTGGAGACAGTCAAGGTGTCCAAGTTGACAATTAAGAAAGAAGTTGGGGCTGGAGAGATGGCTCAGCAGTTAAGAGCGCTGGCTGCTTTTCCAGAGGTCCTGAGTTCAATTCCCAGCAACCACATGGTGGCTCACAACCATCTGTAATATGATATGGTGCCCTCTTCTGGCCTGCAGGAGTACATGCAGGCAGAGTGTTGTATACATAATAATAAATAAATAATTTTTTTTTTAAAGTTGACAATTTTAAACCTTTCCACGATGGCAGGGCAGACTCACATGGCTTCCTTGACAGATTCTGGTAAACGTCCAAGGGAAGGATGAACACCAACATCTGCAACTACTCAGGAAATGATGAAGAAAGCATTCCCATAGCCGTCTGATGGCAAAACCATATAAACACATGGCAGGAAACCCAAAGAAGAAAACCCTTTGCTACATGAATGCAAAAGTCCTTGAAAAAATTACTGCAAACCCCGTCAGAGTCCTTCATCAAAGGATTCTGTTGCCTGGTGAGAGTTAACCTGGAATACAGCTGTTCAGCTTTGGGCCATCAACCAATGAAGATGTTTGGGAAATCCAGTACCACTGATGACAAATATCTTTTAATTTAATCTACAAAGGTAATTTCCTCAGCCTGGTAAAGGGTGGCTATAAAAACCTGCAGCTGGTATCAAACTCAGTAGTGAAAAGAAAAAGTATTATTAGCCCCTTGGATCAGAAATCGACACGTGTGTCGTGTTCACAGACTAATCTATAAATCCAACCCAATCTCTATCAAAAAGTTTCATTAGACTTTTTAATAGAAATCAGTTAGCTGGTCTTGAATTTGAAATGGGAAAACTCAAAACCTAGATTTGGAAAAAAAATCTTGAAAAGCTGAAAGGCTAACGTAGCCTGGCTTCAAGAAACACTCCCTCTCAATGGTCAGGACAGCAGGCTTTCTGAAGGAGGGGTCTGAGGAAACCTATTTCTGGCAAAGGCCAAAACAACTCATTGGAGTAAGGACCAAATTGTATCTGGCTCTACAGAAAACTCCTAAAACTTAAAATGATTAAAAAGAAAGAAGGAAGCTGGGCGGTGGTTTCACACGCCCTTAATCCCAGCACTTGGGAGGCAGAGGCAGGTGGACCGCTGTGAGTTTGAGGCCAGCTTGGTCTAAAAACTGAGTCCAGGACAGCCAGGGCTACACAGAGAAACCCTGTCTCAAAAAAAAAAAAAAAAAAAAAAAAATGGAAGAAGGAGGAAAATGAAGAGGGTACATAAAGGGGGGGGGGGGGAAGAGAGGAAGGAGGAACAGTGTCTTAGGGTTTCGTTGCTGTGAAGAGGCACCATGACCACTAGGGCAACTCTTTTAAAGGCAAACATTTAATAGGGCTGGCTTACAGTTTCAGAGTTTAGTCCATTATCATCATGGTGGGATACATGGCGGCGTGCAGGCAGACATGGTGCTGGAGAAGGAGCTGAGAGTTCTACATCTTGATCAGCAGGCAGCAGAAAGGGACTGTGTCACACTGGGTGTAGCCTGGGCGTATAAGAAACCTCAAAGCCCTCCCTCAGTGACACACTTCTTCCAACAGGGCCACACTTCCTAATAGGGCCACTCCCTATGGGCCAAGCATTCACACACATGAGGCCATGGGTCATACCTATTCAAACCACCGCAGAAGGGAAGTGATTAATTAATTTCAGGCCGGCAAGATGGCTCGGTAAGCAAAGAAGCCACCCACCAAGCCTGACAACCCGAGTTCAATCCTTGGGACCTACATGGTAGAAAAATAGAAACAACTTCTGCAAACACACACACACACACACACACACACACACACACGCGCGCGCGCGCACACACACGAAAAGACAGAAACACAGGCAAGTGTTGGCAACAGAGCAAAGTCACTTTCTTAGTCACTGCAAAATTCCCATATTCATCAAAGTAACTAGTAAAGACAGGACCTCAAGTCTGGGGGCGCAGTTCAGTGATAAAGCACTCCTTTAATAAACAAGGCCTGGTTTTTAAGCCCCAGCCCTGAGAAAACTAAATAAGGAAGCTGTCATACATGGCCGATGTAATGTGTCACACGTGCAAGGGCACAACCACTTTGGGAACAACGTAGTTTCTAGAAAGTTCACATGGATGTCTCACAGCACAGTCTGGTGGACCCTATTTAACTATCTGTAAAGTGGGGAGACATTAAAAGTACCCTATTAGGGGGATGTGATAAATTAGCCAGGCACAGTAGTACCATAGGTGAGGGTCCTAACAGCCTTTCCCAGCTACTCTGGAAGACAGGAAGTGCTATCAAGCACGCCTGCAGGTGGCGCAGCTCAGCGCGACACAGTGAAGTACCAGGCAGCATCTAAAGGACACAGCAGGAGCACACCTCACAAATATTTTTTTTTTTCCAAGTGAAAGCAAACCAGACAGAAAAATCACCACAGTGTATGATTCCATTTATTTGAGATTTACAGATATCGCAAGTAAAGCTGTATTGCCCAGGGCCGGAGTGGGAACAGTGGCTGCTTGCAAATGAGGTAGGGGTAGGATGCCAGGCCGTCTGAAGATGGACTGCAGTGTGGCTGCACACAGTTATAACTGGCCAAAAAACCACCGAAGGGCATGCTTTAAATGGATGGGTTTATGGTGTGTAAGTTATACCTCAATAAAAGTCTTTTTTTTTTTTTTTAAGACAGAAATGTGAGTCTAGTGCTCACCATTTGTTTAGCTGCCATTCCTTGTGGCCTCCCCCCTGTTGGACAGGGTGGAAATCCAGTAGCTGCTGGTGGCTGAAAGGACAGCATGTCTCTCTTCTCCTGCAGCCCTCACCTCTTGTTGCCATCCCACTCTACAGATCAGAAGAGTGAGGCTCTGAGACATTACCTGTGCCAGGTCCTGTAACCCATCAACTGTCAAAGTTTCACCTTGAACTCCACTGCTTTCAACCACCCCTCCCTCACCTCGGATGTGCCAACCATCGGATCTAAGGGCCTCAGCTTCTCCAAGTCTGAGCCAGCTTATCACTGGAGACTCAGTCGGGACCTCTCTGTTATACCCTTGCCCTGCTCTTTGGATCCCTAGGCTGGTCCTCAGTCCCTTTATCCCACAATATCTCTTCTCTGACTTCAGCCTCTCTAGCTCCCACCCAGCCTCCATGACATGTGCCCTGGCCCTGAACTTCCCAGTCCCTTGGTCCGAGGCACCTGCCCTCTGAGGCTCAGCTCATTGGCTATTGAAACACCTGCCTTGCCCGTCCACTTCAACCTTAAGAGCTATTCCAAGCAATTGTGTTCTATGATTGGCGTGTGCCCATCACAAAGACATGTTCCCCACTTTGGCTCTAAAAAGCTGTGAATATACCATTATCTGGAAGCAGGGTCCTTGTAAGTAGGATACCCTAGGGATCTCAGGGTTAAATTCAGGCAATCTGGTTCAGGGTGGTTCCTAAACCCGTGACGTGGGATAGCCTTATAAAGCATAGGAAAGAGAGCTAAGAAGATGGCTCAGTGGGTTAAAGTGCTTGTCCCACAAGCTTGGAAGACCTGAGTTTGACTCCCCAGAGCCTTCATGAAACCCAACATGGAAACAAGTATTTAGCATTTATTCTATTTCTGTGCAGAAACACCATGGCCGAGCAACTCTTACAAAGGAAAACATTTAACAGGGTCTGGCTTACAGTCTCAGAGGTGTAGTTCATTACCAGCATGGTGGGAAGCCTGGCAGTGTGCATGGCGGACATGGTGTGGAGAAGGAGCTGACAGGTCCACATCAGCAAGCAGCAGGAAGAAGCAGCAAGCCTATGGGGCCTGGCCTGAGCTTCTGAAAACCTCAAAGCCCACTCCCCACCCCCCAGGGACACACTTCTTCTGACCAAGCCACACCTAAAATCCTTTTCCAGTAGTGCCACTCCCTGGTGACTAAACATTGAAATACTCGAGCCTATGGGGACCATCCCTATCCAAGCAAGATGAGTACACATCCTCATATGGCCCTGAAGATGCCCTGAAGATGCCGATGCAAGCAGCAAAGAGATGAGCGCCAAGGAGTGACATCTGGCTTGTCCTCAAACCTCCGCGTATGTTCTTCCACAAACAAATGCATATGCCCCGTAAGTCATATATGCAGAAAGAGAAGGAGGGAAGACAGGAGGGGGCAGCCTTGAAGGGAAGGCTGTGCGGAGCAGAAGGGAGAGGCTGGAGGGGGGGCACACCCACAGTCTGAAGGACACAGGCCTCAGTAGCGTGGCTGCAGGAGTCAGACAGAGCTCTCTCAGACTCCCTCACAGCTGCCAAAGGAGCCGGCCTGCCCACACTTTGACCTTGTACTTGTAGCTTTCTCTACTGGGACAGAACACTGTGGTCATTTGTCGTGGCAGCCACAGGACAGGAAGGGAGGGCCCCACATCCCAGGCCTGTGCTGACTCAGCATCAGCTGGTTCTATTCAAAGGAACCAGATTAGTTTGGGCCCAAGCCTCAGCAAGCCTGCCAGTTGTCACCTAGAGGACCCTCCTTGAGACCATCAGGCATACATGGCAAATGATTTTATCTTCTCTGGAGACTCAGATGTGGCATAGTGGCCCGAGAGCCACCCCTCCCAGGTCCCTGCCATCAATTCCTCATGGAAAGCTCTTTGCTGTCTTTTCTTTCAAGAGGCTCTTGTCACCAGAGCTAGCAGAGGTCACTTGCATGAGTCGGCTCACAGAAATTAGAATGGCAGGAAACACAGGGAAGGTGGCGTGCTCCCACACAAAGTGACTCATGATGGATAGAAACTGCCACTTGATTCCTGTTCCCCCGTGGTGTGTGCACAGTCTCTGTAAAGGCACAGAGGATCCATGGAGGCTGCTGTTTACCTTCATCCAAAGAAGGAGCTGAGAAGTGTGGGCATAAACCTGCTTCCCTCCACATCCAAGAAGTCCATCCACAGCAGGAAGGAAGCACATTTTTTAGGGCCAGCCAAATAGGAGACCAGGTTCAAGGCAGGGGGTCTCCTGGTGGGACTTCCTAACAGAGTTCCATGATAGCAAGACATAACAACTTCATCACAGCACCGTTGTGATGGGTGACACCATGCCCATGCCCATGTGACACAGACTGTGAAATGCATGCTGCTGGTTCAGCATGCTTCCTGAGGCGCCCATGGTAGCATTTCTGGGGGAGAATCATATGTGGAAAGGTAGACTGGTTACAGCCACACATGCTGCAGGGTGGAGGAGAGCATCCCAGGAACAGGGTTCTAGATAGAGTGGGTAGGAGCAGGAAGGGAAGATCACCCATGCCACCTGCTTGGCTAGGATGTGACCTTCTCCTGCCCTTGGCACATCATAGGGCTACCCAGCCTCTGTACTTGCATGAGCAGATTCCTGTCATGAATATCATTCTTGAACTGATAGGTAGGTAGATAGATGATTGACAGGTAGATAGATGAAAGATAGATAGATAGATAGATAGATAGATAGATAGATAGATAGATAATAGGTAGATGATAGATAATTGATGATCAATAATTATGTGATAGATAAATGATATATAGATGATAGGTAGATAAATTGATAGACAAAAGGTGATTAAGATGATAGTGATGATGATAATGAATTTGATGATGATGATGGATGGACAGACATAAAGAAATGATCAGGTGAGTGATGGTATATGGATTGGTTTGTAGATGGATGGATGGAGGGAGGGAGGGAAGGAGGACAGATTCTATCTGTTTGCTGCTCTGGTGGATATTGTCTCTCACAGCTATGACTGGGGACTCCCCACTTAGATTGTTCTTAGGGAAATGTAGGCTCATGCCATGGGAGCAACTAGAGGAGCAGCATGGAGCAGGCCAGAAGCAGCTGTCCCTGGTCCCCCATTGCTCAGTGGCATCAAACCCCACTGTCCTTACTCCTCACACTGCTCAGTGTATGGGACTGGAATATTGCCGGAGTACAGCATGGTTCACAACTCAAAGGAGGACGAGTGGAACCGGTGAAAGAAGACTTGGACCCAGAGGTGCAGTGGACACACTCCGGCACCAAGACAACTCAGGCCACCTCTGTACATCTATTTCTTCACAGCTGAAAAGGCTTTACATTCGTTTTCTCATTTTCTCACGTGTAATCTCTTCTAAGAACTTCCTATGCTTAACAATAATGTGCACACTGTTTTCCCCCCACTGCCACACCTCCTTCTCCTCCTCAGTCCCTGTGGCTCCTACCAAGCCACGAATTGTATCAAGAAGGAAGAAACAGCTTCAGCAAGCAGCTCATATCTCACCCAGCACATTGGTACATAACCAAGTGACCATGGTTGTCAGCAATTGCGGTTACTCTAGAGAGAGGTGATAGACTACATACCCAGGAAATTCTGATTTAATCATCTGGCACATAGCATTTCTCCACATCCTAATCAGGAGATCTAATTCCTCTAACGCCCAGGGCTCTCAGCAAATTAGCAACCTGAATCAGTTCCTCATCCGTGCTCTGCTCACCTCTGAATGCTCTATTAAGTCTTAGAACCAATGATCCAGCAAGACTTTCCTAACCTTTATCATCATCTGGCTGTTGTTTAGGACAGGTCAGTGGGCAAACTGTTGCCGGAACTTAGCTCCCATTGGGACAGAACATCTGAACACTAGCTGATGTTTCCAGACCAGACCCGAGTGTTGACTCAACCTCATCATCATTACTAACAAACAGAGGAATAAATGATCGATTCTGCTTCCACAGTCCTCAGAGACAAACAAGCACGAATTGTGGCCTGGCCTTTCTTTTTCTGATTCAGGGCAAACATCTGTCACAGATAAAGCGAATGTAAAAACTGCCAATAGCAAAGCCAAAAATGCCAACGCAAGACAAAAGCAAGCCCAGCATTCCCTCAGGAAAAGGCCAGGAGATTCTGCACAGATATCCTCACAGGTCTCACAGGTCCTTGCCATGTGGGGACCCGACCTCCCAGGCCTTGCCATAAGGAGAGCAGTCTGCATTGCACTCGTGCGCCTTTCCCATAAGAGGTTTGGCCACAGCCACAACAGGAAGGCCTTTGGTGGGGACGAAGAATATAGAGCAACTAAATGCCTGCCAACAGGTGACTGTGGCCCAGAATGTGCCCACACCCACTGCGGAATGTCACCAGCTTTGCAAAGGAAGGAGAATCTGGCGCAAGTTGTGCATGGGTGAAGCTTAGGGACCAGACCCTCTGCAGCATGGGCCGGTCACCAAAGGATAACTTCTATAAGATTCCCCTCGCAGGAGACAAAATCAGACACAGAGAAGAAAATGGTAGATGCCAGGAGAGGGGCTCCGGAGCTGCTGTCGTGCCGACCTTAGGAATTCCAGAGATGGAAGGTGGTGATGATCCCACAGCAGTGTGGATACATCTAATGACACGGACCACTTGCTGGAAAACAGTTGGATGGGAGGCTTTGTATTGTGTACATCTTAATAACAGTTTTTTGTTTGTGTGAAACAGTCTCAGTGTGTAGTTCCAGGCTGGTCTGGGACTCCCCATTCTTCTAACTTGGCATGCCAGCTGCCACTCACCCAGCTTTCCTTCTCATGCCTTTTTTTTTTTTTTTTTTTTTTTTTTAATGTATGAATGTTCTGTCTGCATGTACACCTGCAGGCCAGAAGAAGGCATCAGATCCAAGTATAGATAGTTGTGAGCCACCATGTGGTTGCTGGGAACTGAATTCAGAACCTCTGGAAGAGCAGACAGTGCTCTTAACCCTTAAGCCATCTCTCCAGCCCCCCCCCCCATGTCTTTTAAAGCCTGTGGATTGTTCTTACAGACTTCACAACTCTTCCTTGCCAGTTCCCACATGTGTCCAGGCTGAGAGAGTGTGTGAGGCAGCATTTCCCATGAGCAACAACTCAGCAGAAGATGATTTTGTTCCACCTCTTGGTTTCAGAGGTCTCAGATGTTGGCCCCTGATATCACTTGGGCCTGAGGTGAGAAAAGACATCCAGCTGGAAGAAACATCAGAGCAGAGAAGCAGAGCACCTTACTTTGTAGCATCAGGAGACTAGGAAATAACAGGAAGAGGCCAAGGGAAGACACACCCACAAAGACATGTTCCCAGGTACCCACTTCCTCCAACAAGGCCCCATCTTCCACAGTTCTGCCTCCTCCAATAACCCACTCAGATGTTGAAGTCATCAATGAAGATCAGAAACATCTTTTTTCTTTCTTTTCTTCTTTCTTTCTCTTCTTTGTTTGGTTTTGGTTCTTGGTTTTTATTGAAACAAAGTATCATTATATATCTTTTGCTGTCCTGGAACTCACTATGTAGACAAGGTTGGCTTCCAACTCACAAAGATATGCTTGCCTCTGACTCCTGAGTGTTGGGATTAGAGGTGTGTTTCTGCCTGGCTCCGACACATCTTTACAGAAGTGCCCAGAAATGTACTTCAGCACTCCCCCAGGTGTCTCACACTCACAATCCAAGCAAGTTGACAACTAAGATCAACTATTTGAAGGGTTGATTTGTCAGGAAAATCTGGCAGGAGCTCCCAGTTAGAGACCAAGGCTTAGTGGGAAATTGGTTTGCTAGCAATATCTGTCCTGGGCTTAGGAACATCAGCAGCCATGTGGCATGGTCATGCACCATGACGTAAGGGGCTCAGCCTTCAATGGAAGGCTAGAAGGGGCATGCTGGATGCTGGAGATTCCGTGGAGTCCCCAACCGATAATACCAGAACAGTTTCCAACTTCAGGTTGAAGTCAGCTCTACCACAGTGCCCTCTGCCACTCGCAGAGCAACCAATTTGCCATAAGTGGGTAATTTCCCTTCCTCCTTTGCAGATCACTGAGATAAAACACGGCGTGACGAGAAGGAAGGATCGCAGAACTCCACAGCCAGCCAGTTTCTCTCCTCCCAGGAGTCCCTGTTCAGTAACCATGCTAAGAGGTGACTGACCGGGTGATTGAAATACATTTGTACTAAAAATATTTTAAAAGCCCTTCTCTTGATTTATACCCAAAGAAAATATCACCAAGGAGAATGAGTTTTCAACTCAAGTAGTTCTTATTCCTGATCTAAATAAATTAGCTCTTTTGAACCAGTGATTTTGCTCTGATGCCTGTAATAAAAATAACAATAATGTGCATTTAGAGGGCGGTTTATCCTCTCCAAAGCACAGGTCTTTTGTGCCATACAATTCCCTTCATCCATGCTGGTGAGCAGTGTGACAGGACCAGGGGAGGGGGAGCTGGGGTCCTGGGTTTCCCAGAGGCTGCTTGCAGCCAGCAAAAATCAGCACATTTTTCAAATGTGAGAGGAGGCTGGTTTCATATGCTTCAGAGGAGGAGAGAAAAGCAGGCCAGAAGGGTCTTCCTCTGCTGCAGACTGAACAGATGTCTGCAGACTCACACCCAGAGCTCTAATCTACAAAATGATGGCATTTGGAGGTAGGGCTGTCAGGAAGTGAACAGACTTAAATGAGCTCAGAGGGTGGGAATTAGCTCCCATATAAGGAGAGACACCAGGCTGGAGAGATAGCCCAGCCGTTAAGAGCACACACGGCTCCTCCCGAAGACCAGAGTTCAATCCCCAGCACGCACACCGGGCGGCTCACAACCTCCTGTAACTCTAGCTCCATCTCTTGCCTCTGTGGACATCTGCACTCACATGCAGAGACACAGACACACATACAAACACATCAAGAAAAATAAAGTGAAGAAGGCTGACGAGATGGCTCAGTGGATAAGAGCACTGACTGCTTTTCTGGAGGTCCTGAGTTCAATTCCCAGCAACCACATGGTGGCTCACAACCATCTATAATGAGATTTGGTGCCATCTTCTGGCCTGAAGGTGTACTGCAGATGGAACGCTCATACATAAAATAAATCTTAAAAATAAATAAATAAATAAATAAAAGATAAAGTTAAAAAATTTAAGAAACACCAAACAATATCTCCTGTTTCTCTCTCTCTCTCTCTCTCTCTCTCTCTCTCTCTCTCTCTCTCTCTCTCTCTCTCTCTCTCTCCTTTCTTCCCTCCCTCCTTCCTCTTTCTCCCTCTCCTCTCTTTGTCACTCTCTGAAGGCTCAAGAGAAAGCCTTCACCAGTGTCCATCCACTTGGTACCCTGGTCTCACCCTGCAGCTTCCAGAGTGCTGGGAAATACATGGTGCTGCCTAAGCCCCCACTGCCAGTAATAAACTACGCTATAGGCCAGCTGTGCAGATGCAGCATCCAGGTTCATCCAGGTTCAGCTCTGCCCAAGGATCGCTGTCTTCCTCGGGACACTGTTGCTCAATGAGAGAGCACTGCCCTTTCTCTGGACTGATCACCAGTAAGTCCTGGGCGGGGGGGGGAGATCTCTCAGATCGCCATGTATCCCTCCTTGATTTTTGGGCAATTCTCATGTTTGTTCTCCTTGAGCCCTGGCTAGTTTTTTATCTCTTAAACCGATGTTCACCCTCTCAGGAAGTCCTCTCTGACATCTACTGTCTCATAAGTGGTGTTCCCCACTCCCACCATAGCCTGCCACAGGTCTTGTCCCTCTTGTGTCCCTTCATGCATAATTTTCCATTTCTGCAAATTGCTGATGCCCAACAGAGTCTGAATGCCACTTCCACTTTGTGGCCACACAGACAGTGTGGCAGGTGCTTATAGAAATAAATTTAGAGTGTTCTCACTCATTCCCACCTGCAAGTTCTGTATCACTGCAGACTCCAGGCACAGATGGGAACAGACCATCTCCAGATGGTTGAGGGTTTTTTTTAGGGTGTTGGGATTTGGGGAGCCCACACTTGTTCATCAGTTCCCAGCCTCTACTACCTCATGGCCTGCCCAAAGACAGCACTACCCCTGAACACTGTCCTACATAGTGAGGGAATGTACTGTGCATGTCTGTGTATTATGTTAATGATATTAATTGATGTGGGAAAGCCGAGCCCACTGTGGGTGGCACCATTCCCTAGGCATGAGATTCTGAGCTGTGTAAGAGCATATATAAGGTGCTGAGCATCGCATAAATGCACTCTCTGTTCTTGACTGGAGATGTGACCTGATGCTTCATGGTCTTGTCACCTTGACTTCCATAAAATGACAGACTGTAACCTGGGACCGTGAGCTCCTTCTCTGCTGAGTTGCTTTTGGATCCCTAGTCATGCATCAGACCTGAGGCTGGAACTTGGCCTTATGCAACTCTGGGTACAGCATTCACATTTACATGAGTTCCAAACACATATGCAAAATGGTGCTAGAGTGAGGGTGTCTTCATCCATACTGGTGATCAGTGTGACAGGGCCAGGGGAGGGGGAGCTGGGGTCTTGAGTATCCCAGAGGCTGCTTGCAGCCAGAAAAAATCAGCATATTTTTCAAATATGAAAGGAGGTAGGTTTCAAACACTTCAGAGGCAGAGAGACAAGCAAGCCAGAGGGGTCTTCCTCTACTGTAGACGGAGTAGGGGTTTCTATTGCTCTGAAGAGACACCATGACTGTGGCAACTTTTACAAAAGAAAACATGTAGTCGAGGCTGGCTTACAGTTCAGAGGTTTAGTCCATTATCATCATAGCAGAAAGCATGGTGGCAGGCAGACATGGTCCTGGAGAGGAAACTGAGAGTTCTACCTCTGTATCCACAGGCGCAAGAAGAGAGAGCGACGCCGGGCCTGGTTTGAACTTCTGAGACCTCAAACCTCACCCCGCAGTGACACATTTCCTCCAACAAGGCCACACCAACTCGGATACCGAGGCTACTCCTGGTGAGCCTAGGAGGCCATTTCTATTCAAACTACCTCAGAGGGTTTTCATACCCAACTTAGCTGGCCCGAAGACCAAGAAGGAAACGCCAGAAGGAGAGGCGCTAAAAGGACTCTCTGTATATCTGGACTCCCAGTATGCCTACTCTCCCAAACCAAACCCCTTTCCATTGTTAGCATGGCACATTAGGGTCATCCGTCCTTTCCAGCAGCTATACCACAGCCTCAGGCCACTCCCACACGTTTGATTCATGGGTTAAAAGGGCTATAGATGTGGCCTGAGCAGGCGGCCACACACTGCATGGGCACAGAGAAGCCACAAGAGCCATCCTCTCATCTACTTGGCAAGGGAGCTGTGCCTCCCCAGAGTATTGCAGGACCCCCAGAGGAATGTGCCCTTGGGATAAACCTGGACCTCCCTGCCCTGCCTGGCTGCTGTTTCTTACATTAGACAAGTGAACTCGGCACTATTTGATGGGAAACAAGATACCCTGGGACCACATTTCAGCTCCAGTCCCCACCCTTGGTAAAATCATGAACTTCAATCAGGCTAGCTTCACGACACTGACCTCCCTCCCCTTGCCCTGACTTGCCTCTCCCCCAGTGTTCCAGTAGCTTGCAGTCTAGAGTTCAATCCTCTAGGGGAAGGGTTCATGCGGCCTGCTCCAGTTTCCTGTTTAAGTTAGACCTTTGCAACTTCCTTGTGTGTCTTACGGTGAAGCAGTGTGGTGAGATACCTCATTCCAGGAAGATGCAGCATCCTTGCCAGAGCAGCAGGAAAGGGGAAAGCTGAATAGGTGTACACATCAGAAGCATCCCAAGACTCCAGAAGCACTGTCTTTTTCCTCATATGAATGAAAATGGTACCCATAGGCTCATAGGGAGCAGTACTATTAGGAGCTGTGGCCTTGCTAAAGTGGATGTGGCCTCACTGGAGAAAGTGTGTCACTGGAGGTGGGCTTTGAGGTCTCAAAAGCTCAAGCCAGGCCCAGTGTCACTCTCTCTTCCTGCTGCCTGCCAATCCAGATATACAACTCCAGCACCACGTCTGCCTGCCTGCCGCCATGCTTCCCACCATGACAATAATGGACTAAGCCATCCCTGATTAAATGTTTTCCATTATAAGAGTTGCCATGGTCATAGTGTCTCTTCACAGCAATAGAAAACCTGGTGCCACCATAGGAAGATGAAGGCAGATCTTGGTGTGAGGTTTTCCTCGAGCCCAGAAATGCCAAGGGCAACCACCACCCCCAGAAACTGGAGCGAGACCTGAGGCGGGCTCTCCTGGACTAAACCTCTGCCAGGCTCCTCTGAGCTGTGTCTCCATCTTGCTACAGAGACGTCACAAATACCAACAGAACTTCTGATAGCTGAATGACTCCAGGCCTTGTACATGCCCACCCAAGAGGCTAGAACAGCCTGAAGAACAGGTTACTTTTCCAGCAATCTCTGCATCCCAGTCCCAATGTTCCTCCTACCCATCTGGAGCACAGAAGCCTGACCCTCACTGCACCACCATCAAGCCCAGATGAGCTGCAGGCAGACCACCTTGTGGTAACTTAGAGAAATGTTCCCTGTAGGCTCGGGTACACTTGGTCCCCAGTTGGTGGCGCTGTTGGAGAGGCTTAGGTGGTGCAGCCTTGCTGGAGGAAGTGGGCTTTGAGACCAAAACCTCAGGCCACTTCCAGTTTGCTCTCTCTACTTCCTGCTTGTAGTTCAAGATGTAAGCTCTCAGATCCTGCTCCAGTCAGCATGCTAACTCTGCTGCCATGCCTCTCTACCATGAGGGACTCTATCCCTTTGGAACCATAAGCCCAAATAAATCTTCTTTAATCTGCCTCAGCCATGCTTTTCCTCGTTTCTGTATCCTTCTGGGCTCGGCTTGCCCACCCCTCCTACCCCACCTACTTCATTCGCCTTTCAAAGCACCTATAAATCAAGTGAGTCAGTTCCAGCTGGAGGCTTGCTGTTTCAATAGTCACTACAGACTAAGTCTGCCGTCATGGGGAGCTCTGCTCTGTTCACTCTGCAGCCTTGACCCCAGAGACTATAAGGTCATGCTGTGGTTTAAATGTGTCCTAAAGGTGTATGCACTAGAAGCATCCCAAGACTCCAGTACCAAAAGCAGGACCTTGAAGAGATGGGAAGGCCATGAGCTCTGCCTGCAGGATGGATTGGTTGCAGAACTGAGGTGAACCCTCTTGATCTCATGCATGAACATTTGTCCCCATTGTGTCCTCTACCACGAGTGAAGCTACGTTCAAGGCTTCGCCAGATGTCTGCCTCTTACCAGATGTTGTCAGTTCCTTGACCTCAGGCTGCTTAGCATCCAGAACAGTAAGAAATGCAGTTGTTCTTTATAACTCATCCTGCCTCAGGTATTATGTTATAGCAACTCCAAATAGAGCCAGTAGTGACATACTCGGGATTTTTTTTAAAAGATTTATTTATTTTATGTATATGAGTACTCTATTTGGATGTATACCTGCATGTCAGAAGAGGGCATCAGATCACATTATAGATGGTTGTGAGCCACCATGTGGCTGCTGGGAATTGAACTCAGGACCTCTGGAAGAACAGACAGTGCTCTTAACTGCTGAGCCATCTCTCCAGCCCAACATACTCAGTTTATGGTCAGCCTCGGGTGTGGCTATGTCCTTCAATGCCCTAACTGATACCCCCAGTACTCATCTGAGTCTCAGGAAGCATGCTTTGCAGCTTCACCCCACCCCTACTTACCATTCCTCTCCCCACCCTTGATCCTGCACTTGCTACACAGCCTGGCACCCACGTGTTGGAGGGAGAGAACCAACTTCCCCAACAACACTGTGGTATGTGTCCTGGGAAACCCCATCTTCTAGGAAACAGAAATGCCCCCCCAACTTTGTAAAGACTGAGGTCACCTTCTTGGAAACAGAAGTCCCTCCTTACCTTGTGCAGAATGAGGTCAGTCCTAAGGGTCCCTGGTGGCTGAATTGGGCCTTTCTGTAGCAGCTGTGGGAAAGCTGAGAAGACCTCTTGTAAGCACCACCCCATTTCTGTTAGCTGCTAACAATGGACCCAGTGGCCAAGCACTTGGGATTTCATTATTTTATTTAATACAACTCACAGCCACTGTTAATTTTCCACAAAACACATAGCAGATTCCAGCCAGCTCTTTCCTACTCATCGCTTAACTCACACTAGGCCTGAAGGCTGGGACAGGTACTGTCACCAAGAACCAGGAAACCAGTCTCCAGGCCCTCCGAATGGCTTTCTCCTCCAGAGCAACACAGGCAGTGAGCATAAAAGGAAAGTTTGCCTGCTAGGGCCTGACCCCTCCTTCTGCTACCTTGGAGCTCACACCCAGCAAAGAGCACATAAGCAGGGGTGTGCAGTCAGAACACCCCGGGCGTCCTCCTCCTAGTCATCCCTTCCAGGTGCCTTTCTTCCCTGTTCAAATGCTGCTTCTGCCCCAGGTAAATCAGGTGGAGTTCTGGAACTTGGAAACAAGGCCAGATTAACAGAGAGAGATTGGAGGGGGGGTCATGAGGGGGTGGGTTGTCCTTCCACAAGCATCCTCTCCACCAGCAGGAGGTGGCTGTTGTTCTCAGCCCAGTCTCTGTGATGGGGACCACAACTGAGCTCCCAGATGCCAAGACCCTGGACCCCAAGCCACTTCTACCAAAGAAAGCCGAACCTGAAACCTAGCAGATATGACCGAGTGGATCCGGAGCACTGCACTGTACCGTGAGAGTAATTAATAAGAACTTTTAAAATGGCAAGGATGTCTGGTGGGAGAGGTTCCCCATAATCATAAATATAAAGAAAGGAGAATCGCAATGGCAGATTACCACGCTCTGGGAGTAAGGGGAAAGAATCCAACATCAGGGCTGGTGAGGGGCGGACCTAGACTACCTGCGGAGCATGGCTACTCTTAAAGTAGACAAAATAAAGGTGTTCTAAGGTCACTTGACCCAGCCTGCAGCTCACTGAACCGCCACAGAGGGAAAGTACCTTAGCCCCAGGACAAGCTGAAGAAACCAGCCAGCCAGTACTGTAACCAACCAAGCCACAGCTACAAACTGACCTCCTCCTCCTCCACAGAGCCCTGTGCTCCAAGAAGTCAGCATAATGGTCACCAGGATCTTTTCACCGGAAACAGCCAGTGAGTCCAAAGCAGGGATATTCTGTGACCAGCCAGCGTCAAAGCCTGTGTCAGTGTCGTGAAGAGTTTTGATGAGGGGGTAGAGGCTGGGGAGGTGACTCTGATGCACAGGTCAGTTCCCAGGACCCACATCAGTGCCAGAGCCTGTGGCAGCCCACTTGGAATCCTAGTGCTAGGAAGATGGAAACAGAAATACTTGGAGCAAGCCGGCTAGCTGAACAGTAGCCAGTCCTAGTCAGTGAACTCTGGCTTCCCGTGGAAGTCCTGGGGTTTTAGTACTTTTCTATTGCATGATAAGACACCATGGCCAAGGCAACCTATAAAAGAAAGCATTTAAGCTCACGACTTCAGAGGGTGAAAGTCCATCATGACCATCATGGCAGAGAGCAGGGGAGCAGGCAGGCAGGCAGGCTCTGGAGCAGTAGCTGGGAGCTCACATCTTGAGATACAACCACAAAGCAGAGAGAGAGAGAAGAGAAGAGAAGAGAAGAGAGAGACAGAGAGAGAGAGAGAGAGAGAGAGAGAGAGAGAGAGAGAGAGAGAGAGAGAGAGAGAGAGAAGAGAGAAGAGAGAAGAGAGAGAGAGACTGGGACTGGCAAGTCTTTTGACTCCTCAAAGCCCACTCCCAATGACAGACCTACTCCAACAAGGCCACACCTCTTAGTCCTTCTTAAATGTTCCACCAACTGGGGACCAAGCATTTAAACATATGAGCCTATGAGGGTCATTTTCAACTAAACTGCCACACCTTCCCTTAAAGAATAAGGTGGAGAAAAAATAATAAAAATAAATAATAATAATAATGATAACAACAACAACAACAATAATAATAATCCAGGTGAGGTGGCACACACTTTTAATCCCAGCACTCGGGAGGCAGAGGCAGGTGGATTGCTATGAGTTCAAAGCCAACCTAGTCTACAAAGCAAGTCTAGGATAGCCAAGGCTACACAGAGAAACTTTGTCTCAAAAAACAAAACAACAAAAAAGGTGGAGAATGGTTGAAGATGACTTCAGAAGTCAGCCTCAAGCTTACACACATATAAGTACCCACACACCATGCATGAAAAGGAGGGAGCTATTCTAGATTAAGGGAGACCATCTTTGCTTTGGTATTGGTACACTAGGGAAATCTGCTCCCTCGGCTCTGTCCACCTCGGGTATAGGCTCATACCTTCATGCCTGTGGGAGTCAGCACCTTCTAATAGCTCTCCCCCACATGTCTGCACATCCAAGGTTCTCTCCATCTGCAGATTGCTGCCTGATATGACTGGCTGTGTGGACATCACCCTAGGAGGGGTTGCAGCTAAGCATTTAGGAGAGAGTCACCGGATGCCTTTGCCTGACTCAAAGAAGCAAGCAAGACTGTGTGTGTGTGTCTGTGTGTGTGTGTATCTGTGTGTGTGTGTGTCTGTCTGTCATATGCACCTATAGATTCATTACATATGGTGTTCTATTTGTGCCACAGGACCCTCTACCCCCAGGTTTGATTTTTTGCTAGTTCAATTACTCATACTCAATTAGCTTTGAAACTATTGAGTGGAAAATTCAAAAATTAGACACAATGTTTTCAGATAGATAGACCACATTCACATAACTATTATTGTAATGTGATACAGTTATAATGAGTTGTTATTTCCCGACTGTGTCAAACACATAAACTAAACTTCATCACAGGAAGGTTTGTATAGAAAAACGTTAAGTGTATCTGTACACACATGTAATGTAAATGCACGTCCACCTCACGTAAACTGCAAGCAACAATTCCATGTGTCACTGAGAGTCTTGAGGGTGTGCCTGCGATGAGGAACCTCTGTGCATCTGTGGTGTGTGAGTTCCATATCCTCTATAAATATACATGAGCATATGTACATACATACATGCTAATAACCTCCAGATCAGTAGAGATACACGGGTTTATGCTGGTGTGTGTGTGTGTGTGTGTGTGTGTGTGTGTGTGTGTGTGTGTGTGTAAGAGAGGTAGGGAAGGGGCATGAGGCAAAGCATGCATGCGGAGGTTGGAGGACAACTTCACGGAGTCAATTCTGTCCTCCCTCCACCTTTGTAGGCATTGAACTCACCACCTCACCAGCACACTGCTCTAGTCTTTTAATCTGTCTGTAGGTTTTGGGTTTGTTTGTTTGTTTGTTTTTTGATGTCTTGCCATAAATATGAACGCTTTGGTGGGCAGGTTTTTTGTTTGTTTTGGGACAGGGTCTCACTGTGTAGCTCTGGCTAACCCCAAACTTACTATGTACACAAGGATGGCCCCTAAATCACTATGTAGACCAGGCTGGCCTTGAACTCATCTGTCTCAGTCTGTACTGTGTTGGGATTAAAGGCATACCCCACCATATCTGGCTGGGGATCTTTTTTGATACCCCCTTTCTATGACCTTTGTGATCAGGTCCAGACTCACACAGCCTGTTCTGTGAGCTGTTGTGTGCTGAGGGACCATTAAGCAGAGCCCCACAACCCTACCCTGATTCTGGACCAGCTGAGACCTGAGATAAGAAGTTCGTATCCCCTGGTGTGTGGCAGTGCATGGAAGGATGGCCCCAAATGACAACCATGGCACGTGATCACTAGGTGCAGAGATGGCCCTGAATGACAGCTGTTGGTACATGGCCACTGGGTAGAGGGATGGCCCCAAATGACAACATCTAAGGAAAGCCTGAGTCAACCAACTCTATTGTCCTCCTTGTCACTGATGCAGAGAGTGGGAAAGAGAGTGGCCCAGATTACCCCAAGCCCAACCTTGGTATCGGGATGCAAGAAGCAAGGGGAGTCAGCCAGCCAGCAGGTTAGCCTCTGCAGAGGAGTAGGGGACAAGGCAGGGGACCAGAGACAGAGCAAGAGCCCCAAGGACAGTCAAAGCTCCTCCAAACCACATCAACAATGCCTCCTGAGATCTCCCCGTCAGTCTTTCAGGACCTCATAAATTGCAGGACCCTGCACCATCTTGGCCACTCATTCCCAAGAATGAGTAAACAGAAAAGCAAAGGCCTCTCCTACAGCAAGAGGGAAGAGATGGTGAAAAATACCAGGTCATGCTCATCCTATATGGGAGACATAGGATGGCATATATTGTAGTCTGCTTTACACACACACACACACACACACACACACACACACACACACACACACACGCCACACAAAACCTCAAGGCCCCAAGGTCCAGGGGCGGATACTGCTGAGTGGAACTGGGTGTACCGGGTTCTCTTTCCTCCTACCCTGGGTCCCTAGGAAAGCACACACACAAACCAGGTTAACTTTTAACACACTGGGCATGACAGGAGCCCATGGCTGATGCCCTGCAGGCTGGCTCAGGTATTAAATGGGTTCCTTATCACAACAGGTGACACAAGGGGGGGGGGGATTCTCTGTGGCCCTGCTGAGCCCATGTTCTTGAAGTGTACCTGTGACTGACTGCAGCACATCTAGATGTGGCTGCTCTCTCCACTTCTCTATTTCCCTTCTTCCCACACGCTCCACAGCTGTGTCTGCAGGATCCACGGTCCGCTCACACAGACCCCAACCCCTGCGGACATCACTGGGCTATGACGTTAGGTGTGGGAACTTAGAGATGACAGCATAGTATGTGGTAGGTGTGGCTGAGGGAAAGGGAAAAGAAGACAGCTGGGCTCCTGCATACACTAGGTGAGAAGACAGACCCTAGGCTTCGTCAGACCTGATTTAAGCCCCAGTTCCAGGCCAGGAATGGTGGCACACACCTGTAATCCCAGTACTTGGCAGAATTGTGAGTTCAAATCCAGCCTTGGCTTCATAATGAGGCACAACATTCAACAGACAAGTAAACTTGAGCTCCCGCTGGTACCAGCTATAAGACCTCAGACCCTCTGTATCTCTGAGTTCCCATCTAAAAAGGGAGGCCAAGCCAGGCAGTGGTAGCACACGCCTTTAATCCCAGTACTCAGGAGGCAGAGGCAGGTGAATCTCTGTAAGTTCAAGGCCAGCCTGGTCTACAAGGTAAGTCCAGGATAGCCAAGGCTACACAGAGAAACCCTGTCTCGAAAAAACAAAACAAAACAAACAAAAAACCCGAAAATAATAATAATTTTAAAAAATTAAAAGGGAGGCCAAAAGCCACAAAGGTCCTCAGAGGTTATAGAGAGAGTCAAAAAGATGGTGATGGGTGACAAGTGTGTACTTAACTCAGTGCCAGACTGACAGGAAGAGGCAAAGCAGCGACAGACTGTCATCATCATTGCTGACATCTGTTTTAGGCTTGAACTGAGACCTGGAAAAAAAAAAAAATGGTCCTAGGGCTAGACCTGACTGGGGCAAGAGTGTAAACAAAGGAGGCCAGGCAGTCCCCCAGAGCCAGGCTGAGCGTTTGGGCTCTCCCTCTTCAACACTGACCAGGCAGGTCAGATTGGCCTTAGACAGGATCGCTCCCACTAAAATGCAAAAGACACATGAGTAGGTGAGGCCAGAAAGGAAGCCGATGAGCCCAGGTCGTGAGCCCAGGTACCGGACAGATAAGGGCTGACAGGACCGCTTCTCCTGCCCATATCCCGGGTCTAGCTGTGCCTGCACAGGGCTGTGAGTGGCTCAGAGCTGTGCATGGAAGGCTGCTAGAGAGACTTCCTGCTCCACCCTGGATGAGCTCTGGACGTGGCCACTCCGCGCACACCGCACACTGCGGGCGAAGAATCTATCCCCATTTGGGGGCAGGAAGGGGGATCTGCGTTGTTACCCACAGGAGGAAGCAGGGAGATTGCTCTGAGAGACAAGGTGATTAATGGCTGGGCTATGGTTTTCGATCAGAGATTAGGAAAAGTAGATCTGAGCAGCCCGAGGAGCCCTGTCCGCCAGGAACCGAGTGAAGCGGGAGGGCGGGGCAAGGAGGGGCGGGGGCGCGGGGGCAGGAAAGCCAGAGGAACCACGGGGAGGGAGTCGGAGTCGGGAGGCAGGAACGCGGGGGGGGGGGGGGGGGGGGGGGGAGGAGGGAGAGAGAAATCGAAGAAACTCCAGGATGGGTCTGAATTATAGGGCGAAGCCGGGAGAGACGCCCATGAATGAGCACGTGGCTGGAATGGAAGATGCGGCTTTCCAACTTCAGAATGGGTTTTCCTGCCGTAACCCTAACCCTGAGCAGGGGACGCCAGACCCTTGAATCCAGAGGGGACTTGCCAAGAGAGTCAGGACTCAGGGCCGTGGTGCCTCTCTAGAGTTTTTGACCAGGCTTTCTCCAGAAGGGTGTGTACTGAAGTCTCTTCTTAACCACAGGTTCACTTGCTGACAGTTTCAGTCACCCTCTGTCATCTAGTCACCCTCTGTCATCTTCCGTCCAAACAGCAAACAGAAATTTGCAGAATCAAACATCCATGATGTTGTTGTGTGCACTGCTCTGAGTAGTGTGATGAGAACTCAAGTGGTCCTGCGCTGTCCGACTAGACATGATCCGGAGTACCCAGAGTGCCCATCCTGAATATGCTACCCACCTGTTAGGCACTTTGTCCCGATCACCTTGAGCATGTGGGCTGTGTACGTTATGCATGTGTGTTTGTGTGTACATATGTATGTGTGTTTAGTGCATGGCATGAACGTGTGTGCAATGTGGTGTGTGTGTGTGTTGTGTGCATATATGCTTATGGTGTCTAGTGTATTGTGGTATGTGGTGTGTATGTGGTGTGTATGTGGTGTGTATGTGGTGTGTATGTGGTGTGTATGTGGTGTGTATGTGGTGTGTATGTGGTGTGTATGTGTGTGTAGTACATGTGTGTGTGTAGTATGCATAGTGTATGTGACGTATGCATAGTATATGTGTATGTTGTATATATGTTTTGTGAGCTATATGTGTATTTAGTGTGTGCGGTGTGTATAGTGTGTATGTATATGTGTGTGCAGTGTGTGTGTTGTGTAGTGTATATGGGTATATATGTGTGTGTGTAGTGTGTGTATGTGTATGTGGGTGTGGTGTATATGTGTGTGTATGCATACAATTGACCTTTATGCATCCAATGATCCAAATCCACAGATTCAAGCAAATATCTAAAATAATAAGGGGAAAAAAATGGGTCCAGAGATGGCTCAGCCTGTAAAGATGTTGGCTGCCAAGCCTGACAATATGAGTTTAATTCTCAGAACTTATGGGGTAGAAGTTCAGAACTGAGTCCCACAAGTTGTCATCTGAGCACCGCACGCATGTTCTGAGTCATGTGTGAGTCCAGACACACACACACACACACACACACACACACACACACACACACACACACACACACACACCAGAGCTGCGCCTATTACAGCTATGCCCATCTACATATCTTTGTGGCCATGGTTCCCAACACAAAGCAGGGTGGCGAATATTCGTATGGCACTTACATTGCTTCAGGTTCATGTCATCTGGACATGACCTCAGGCCTGTGGGAAGGGTGCACATCTCTATGCAAATGCCACACCACCTGCCATAAAGAATTCAAGCACCCATACTGTCCTGGCATCCTTAGGGCCTGGGGTTCTCTGTGGATACCCTGGGGGATGGCATGCAGAGATGGGGAGATGAACTACAGAGAGTCCCTGTAAGGAGCTGGCTCACAGGTCCTGAATGCTGCAGCTCTGACATGTGCAGAGTGGTTGGAGGCCAGGGAGGAGGTGCGCTGTGAGCTGTGATCCAGATTCCAGCCTCTGCCCCGCCCCCATCCCTCGGCCAGCAGAGCTCCCTCCTCCTGGGGCAGTCAGTCTGTCCTCTCTTCAGGCTGTTGACTGCGCTCCACACTGGGTGGGATTGCTTGTACTCCAGTGAGGCCTCAGGAGAGTCAGGTGTGAGAAGGAGCTGCCTGGAGTTGGGCCCTGCAGGACTGCTCTCCCTAAGTGACAGCAGGGTTGGCTGCCAAGGCCTGCCTCACCCCCTGCAAAGCATAGTCAAAAGAGGGTTCTCTGTCTCTGTCTCTGTCTCTCTTGTTTACTCCTCTGCAAAACAGACCCTAAGACACTATAGCAGGTGCACATTGCTTGCCAGAACCTTGCAACAATCTGCAAGTCTTCTCAGACACTCAAAGCCCATTTTACAGATAGGTAGACCAGGGTAGGGAAGTGAAGTAAGTGGCCAGCAGATACAGGTGTCAGGTGCTCACTCTGACCCTCTGTTGGCCTTTCACAGAGAAAGACACCTCTCCCCCTACCCCCCGCAAAAAAAAAAAAATGACATTGTCTTTTCCCAAATTCACTACCTAGGACTCACACCTGCCCAACAGAGATGTGAAGGAACTGGGGAGAAAGTGGCATCTTGTCATTGACCCCGGCCTCCTCTCTTGAATGAGACACAAATACTAGCTATGGAAACATTTCCGCTGTCCCCACCACAGCTGAGAGCTGATAACAGCTTTGTCAACTTTTCCTGGAGGCTTCTTATTTGAATTATTTTTGCACCTGTATGGTACAACCGTGTTTACATTTCTTTCTTTTGTGTTTTTACCATAATTATCTCCCGAAATTAAGAGTTTTCATCACCACTATTTTTATGAAAACAAAGGCTCTTCCAGCTTGTAGCTATGAGACTAGACTCGCCACACCCATCCTGGTAACCACCCTTCCAGCTCTCTTCCCCCAGCTCCCAAGAGTAACTGTTCAAGCCAAATAGGAAAGCTCTAGAGACAACAACATCTCCCCTCTGAAAGCTCTGGAATACAGCTGCAGGGACTCTGGCCAGCTTGAACAATGCGAGCATGGCTCTGGCCCTTCTCCTTATTCCCTCTGCCTTGCTAAAAAAAACAGTAGATCACATTCCTAACCCTAGCCCTAAGGTCTGTTCCCTTATTGGAACACTTCCTCTTCCTAAGGCTGACTACCAAATCCAGCAATCAAAGTATTGAAGTCCTCCCCTTGGCTCACCTAATTAACATATCCAACTAAATTAAACGCCTCATCCTAACATGGAGTTCCCCCCTCTACCTTCATAAACGGCCTTTTGCTTATGGGCCCATCTAATCCAACTAGGATCTGAGCATCTGTCTCCACAGGACCTCTAAAGACAGGCTAGAAGAAACAAAAACTCACTATAGAGGACCTAAGAGCCTCCAAGGTTCCCCATCCCAGCATGAGGCAGGCTTATGCTAAGGCAGAGTATGACAGTGAAGGTAAATTTGGTCCAGCCTAGTCCTCAAGAAGCCTACACCAGTGAGGGACAGACAAGTGCCAGGTGAGGTGATGCTTTTCCCCAGGAGTGACTTCGCTGATAAAATGACTGAGTCAACATTCAAGCCCACAGCCCATGCTCACCATAGGATGCCATCTTGCCTCTCTGGCAATAGAGAGCCACTGACGGTGACTTAGTATGTGGCTGGGATGTTCTGAAAGGGGCTAAGTGGAGAGGAGATGGTAGACTAGACAAGAAGTGGACACCCGGGCATGACCTTGTCCCATGTGGGTAAGGAGTGGGGTAACAGAGCATGCACCAATGAGGATTGTCACCTACAACAGGAAGGAAGTTCCTGCCTTCTGCAGTGGACTCCTTAGCTCTGCTCTTAGCACTTCCGGGGCCCCACAGCAGGCTGCTCTAAATCCCAGGCTTCTTGCTAAGCAAATGTGCCTCTAAGGTCCTCTACGTTCCCTTTCTCTGCATTCTCTGAGTGAGCTGTCTGTGTTGAGGTTCTAGGCTGAGATTGTATGTGTTGGGGTTCTAGGCTGAGTTGACTGTGCTGCTTCTGGGTCGAAGCTGTGTGTGTTGGGATTCTGGTTTGAGATTGTCTATGTTGATTCTGGGTCAATGTTGTCTGTGCTGGGGCTCTGGGTTGAGGTTGACTGGGTTGGGGTTCCAAGTTGGAGCTCTGAATTCTTACTTACAGAATGAGAACACAGATCTTTTCTCTTCACTTAGCAGAAATTGTGAGTGGATGGGGCCTGTGCTGGGGGCCACAGGACTGCCAAGCAGACTGCCATGCAGGCTCACAGAGGCACAGCTAGGCCGGAGAAAAGAAAACATGAGATTCATATTAATTTTCTGTTTAGCAGAATTTGAATTTCAAATTAAGTCCTGGGTTGCTTCAGACTGACTGCAGCCTGTTTCCTAGGGCTGTCAATCAATGCCAGCCTCATTGGTCCTCAGGGGATTGTCTGCAAAAGCCAGTGCATAAAGACGGCCATGGGCTTTGTACTGAGGTGGGAAGGCAGGTGCACCCTAGGCCCTGTATTTGGGGTTGGGAGGTCTCAAACCCCTCCCTGTGTTCCTGCACCAGCCTTCTCCCCAAATAGCTGCCTGTGGGCCCCTCCAGTTGAGGAGTTCCCATTGATTTTGCTCAACTCCTCAGGCTTTTCTTGGTCATGTGAAAACTAAAGTAAGACCATACTCTCAAGCAGCCCTGGCTTCACACGCCCACCCAGAGTCTGTCCCGGGCCCCTGGCGTTGAACCCAGCTAGAGAAAACCCCCTAAGCTACCTGTGATGCCCAGTCCTTGAGTGCTACAGAGCCAATGACATAATGTGGGACCCTCCAAGGAGGAGGTGGGTATTCTCCACATCAGCCTAGTAGGCTGTGCCAAACCCACATGGCTCTGACTTTGCAGGTACCTGCAGAGAAAGGTCCCAAGTTCGTTGGGAGGCAGAAAAGGCGAGGCATCATTGGTGAGCGAGTGCTGCTCTGAGCACTGGACATCTGGAAAAGTGAAACCCAGGGACGCCAGCCTCGCTCCAACCCCGGCAGCTGGCAGAGTCTAGACTTGGGTCCAAACCCTGGCTATCTGGTTCTTCTCGAAGGCACAAGCTGTCCCCCCACCAAGGAAGCAGGGAGAAGAGCTGCGGTGACTGGGGTGGCTCTCATGTCCCTCAGCCACAGTATTTTAAAACATCCTCTACAAGGCCTGTCTGCAGCAATCCATAAATGCTGATTAAAAAGAATCCTGGGCAGGGCACAGGGGCTGGGGGGTGGGGGTGGCATTCAGGGTGCAGCCAGTGGAAAGGCAGGGTCAGCAGGCAGTAGGCACATGATCCTGAGGGCAGCTTCTAACAATTACACATCAATATAGGGCCACCAGTGTAACAAGGAGAGTGTGCTGAGAGAATGATGGTGCTGGGGGATGGTGGTGGGGAGATGGGGGCAGAGGGGGGTGGGGGGGGGGGGGGGGGGGCACACACAGAGCACATGTGGGCTCCCATGCTTGCTGCTCCATTTTACCATGAACTGAATGCCACTCTGAAGAATAGAGTCTGTTAAGAAACTAGTAAGTAGGCCGGCCATGATGGTGCACACCTTTAATCCCAGAACTTGGGAGGCAGAGGCAGGCAGATCACAGTGAGTTCGAGGTCAGCCTGGTCTACAGACCGGGTTCCAGGACAGCCAGGGCTACACAGAGAAACTCTGTCTGGAAAAAAAGAAAGGAAGAAAGGAAAGAAGGAAGGAAGGAGGAAAGGAAGGAAGGAAGAGAAAAGAAAGAAAGAAGCTAGAAAGTAAAGGAAATAGAGCTAGGCACAGTGGTGCACACCTGCTGTTTAGTCTAGCACACTGGCCAGACGGAGGCAGAAGGATCACTGCAAGTCTGAGGCTAGCCTAAGCTAAAGTGTGAGCTCCTATTCAAAACCACTGCAGATGCACGGCTTCAGCTCTGTACCGCTTCTCAGGGGGAAAGGAGCACAGAGAAGCCAAGGAAGGCTTCCGCTGACTGACTCTCTTGGAAAAAAGAACTCTCAAGTTTTTAGGATTCTTTTTCTTGAAAAAATACCTTTGGTTTTGAGTCTGCATTTCTGGCAGCCTCACTCCCACCCTCTGCTTGTAATTTCCTGTCACTTCCTAACACTCTTGAAGAAAGGCAGAGCATAGGGAAGTACTGGGGAGACCGGCCAAGGCAGAGGAAGATGCTGCAGGCCAAGAAGAACCACTAAGTGCCTAATGTATGCGAGCCCCACCTGAGCACTTCTGGCTCGGTAGCCCATATCCAACACTCCTTCAAGTTAATAATGCTTCAAATCCCACTTCCCCTTTTAGCCATCCAGAAATATAAAGCTCCCATTGTGTGCTGGCACTATACAGGCCCCCTTAGTGGCCTGAGTTGGAAGGCACTTACATTGAGAGATGGATGCTTCAAACGACAGCTTCAACTTTTACCTGGCCAACATCACTAAACCTTCTGCTGTGTCTCAACACCACCCAAGCATTTTTGCACATGCTCATCTGGTAGCCCGCATGCAAAACTGCTGAAACTAATTGTGCTGGATAGTGTTTGTCAACTCGACACAAGCTAAAGTCATCTGAGAGGAAGAAAAATGCCTCCATAAGATCTAACCTGTAGGCAGGCCTGTAGGGCATTTTATCAACTGGTGAGTGATGATGGAGGGCCCAGCCCATTGTGGGTGGTGCCATCCCTGGGCTGTGGTTCTAGGTTCTATAAGACAGCAGGCTTGGCAAGCCATGAAGAGCAAGCCCGTAAGCAGCATCTCTCCACGGCCTCTGCATCAGCTCCTGCCTCCAGGTTCCTGCTATGTTTAAGCTCCTGCCTTGACTTCCCTCGTTGATGGAATGGTAAACTGAAACAAACCCTTTCTTCTTCCAGTTGTCTTTGTCATGGTGTTTCATCACAGCAACAGAAACACTAACTACGACACTAATTGATTTCAAATCCCTGAGGGGTCTAGGGGCTGGGAAAATGGCGGCTCAGCAGTTAAGAGCACTTACTGCTCTTGCAAAGGACCCAGGTTCCATTCCCAGCACCCACGGGGAGATCACAAGCATGTATAGTCCCAGGTTCAGGGGATCTGATGCCCTCTTCTGGCCTCTGTAGGCTCCTTTGAACATGCAGTGCACACAAATTCATGCAGGCACACATGCATACAAATAAAATATATTCAATCCCTGTTCTGCCTTGCAACCAGCCAACAATGATAAGGCAAAAAAGGTGCCTACTATGTGTGGGATGCCTCTGTGCATCCTAGAATGAGCATCCACTTCTGTGATTTATTTCGCCATTAAGAGGGGTGGTTTGCTTCTTGTACTGAGTAGTGGTTAGCTCTGAGGGACTAACACTGAATAATAAGAAGAGTTGCTGAGATGAAACAACTTAATTAAAGGCATCCCTGGTGGAGGAGGCCCTGTGTGGGTAGATCCACCTGCTGGGGAGGCAGGAACAGGAAGGTGGGTGGCCTTGAGGGAAAGGGGTGGTGAAATGCTTCAAAGGCCCACTCCTTCCCTGGCGATGGGGCTACTCAAGGAACTTGGACCAGCCCAGAGAAGCTGTGGATGGAAGCATGGGTCCTTCCTTGCTTGCTCTCAGCTTGCTCTCTTCACTGTTATAGTTTAGGGAGTAGTCCATGAAATGGCATAACCCACATTCAGGATGGGTCATTCCATCTTGCCTGAGGCAACCAAGACAGTCCCACAGACGTGCCACAGGCCAGCCTGATACAGGCACTCACTCCATTCAGACACCCTCCTGCATCACTGTAGGCTATGGCGAGTTGACACTTCAACTATCACAGTCCCAACTTTGCAAATGGCTCAAATCCTCTATCTCCACAGTGGTGCAAAAGCGGTGCATGCTGAGTACCAATCGCACTTGGAACTCGGAACCGGGATGCTAACTTATGGCGCCACGCTCCTGAGACACTGCAGGTCCCAGAAGCCATGAGATCCTAGGGGGAAGTGGCCAATGCTCTACAGCCCTGAGTTTCAAAGCCAGAGCATTCCATGCGTAGGATGGGGCAAAAGTCCTTCTAGGTTACAATTTTGGCCTGATAATGCTCAGCCTTGGTGATTGTCTCTTAAAAGTCTATATACAACATTTGGTCCTCCAAGATAAGGGCATTGGGAGGTACTGAGGACACTCAGGAGGAAGAACCCGGTGGGAAGGCCCCATGGCATCAGATAATATGGGATACCTTGTTTCTCATTCTCTTTATTTCCTGGCTTGACCTATGAGCGCTCACTCTACACACTCTGTGCTGACTCACAACATGCTCAAACCAATGGGGCCACATAGACGTGACCCTCTGGAAACAAGTGCCTACATGAACACCTCTTTGCTTCATACATAGCCCATAGCTGGCCATGTAGACATGGTCACCAGGACACGACCTCATCAGATCAAGGAATCCCTGTGCCGAAAGGCACTGCATGCTGTGGAACTCAGCTCTGCCTGGTGAGCTGCCGAGCATATGGAAACCTTATGAGCTGAGAGGCCCTGGGCTTGTGACAGTATGATTACATGGGACCCTAAGCTAGCCACAGTTATCTGCAGAGAAGAGGTCTTGATGGCCAGGGACAGGCTAAGAAGGAGACCGGCCACTCAAAGTTGTCCTCTGCTTATTTCAAACTTTAGGTCACACACAGGCATTAGCTATTCAATCCTTAAGTAACTCTTCTAAAACGAGGCTCACTCAGCACGGGCATCAGGGGGAACTGGTGCACAGCACTTCTAAAATGGCTATGACATGAAAATGGAATCAAAGGCGCAGCTTTCCAACCCACCTAGCCTGCCAGGTCTGCCTTTCTTTTCCTTTCCTCTGCGATCCTCCCCCCACCCACCATGCCCTCAATCTCCTGTTCCTCCTCATCACAGCATCGGAAGTATTAGGATGACAGACAGGAGCCAGCCATAGAAAATCTGAAGCCTAACACCTGACCCAGGGTGGACTGACCATGACAACATGATGTTCAGGGGAGGCAAGTCACAAAAAAGAAATCACTCCAGGAAGCGACGCCCCATGACATGCCCAGGAGAGGACTACACTGTATTACGTGCACAAGAGAAGACCACAGTCTGTGTGATGTGCCCGGAGAAGACCACGGTCTGTGTGACGTGCCCAGGAGAAAGACCACAGTCTATATGACATGCCCAGGAGAAGACCACAGTCTATATGATGTGCCCAGGAGAAGACCACAGTCTATATGACATGCCCAGGAGAAGATCACGGTCTGTGTGACGTGCCCAGGAGAAGATCACGGTCTGTGTGACGTGCCCGGGAGAAGACCACGGTCTATATGACATAACCAGGAGAAGACCACGGTCTGTGTGACATGCCCAGGAGAAGACCACAGTCTGTGTGACATGCCCAGGAGAAGACCACAGTCTGTGTGACATGCCCAGGAGAAGACCACAGTCTATATGACATGCCCAGGAGAAGATCACGGTCTGTGTGACGTGCCCAGGAGAAGACCACAGTCTGTGTGACGTGCCCGGGAGAAGACCACAGTCTGTGTGACGTGCCCAGGAGAAGACCACACTCTATAATGAGGCCAGAGCAGGCAAACCTATAGACAGATTTGTAGTTGCTATGGACTGGAACTCAAAACTATAGGCAGAGAACCAATTTGTTCACAAAGTAATGAAGGTATGACCACGAACACACTGCTGTCCCCTGAGCTACACATGCTCAGTGGGTGAGGCACACTGCAAGAGAAATACATATCAATAAAAAGACTAAAATTAAAAATCCATAAGACATTATGGTTGGTCTTGTTCCTAGAAGGGCAGACCTCTCGAAGCCCTGTGTGTCCAATGCCAGCCTGTATCTTCCCAGCTCTGTCTGCTGCCTGGTATTGCTTTGCCTGTCACCCTGCTGGGGCAGCCATATTCCCCCGCTCTGTACTGGGTCCCCTATCTTCACTCACCTCAGCACAAGTGCTGCCAGCTCAAGAGATTCCTGCATATTACCAGCATCCCCTCTCTGGCTCACAAACATGGAAGCCACCACAATCCTGACACCCATCTCCAAATAAAGCTGCCCTCTGTCAGAGCTGCCACCACCCCATCCACCTGGTCCACTTGGTCCCACCTGGTTTGTTTAGTCCTGAGTGTCCCATAGGCTCAGAATTTCACAGAAGCCAGATAAGGTCCCAAGAGGCTGTGGGGGAGTGTCAGAGTCCTGACATGCCGGGGAAAGTAAGTTAGATGGGATGAAAGATGAGGGACAACCCGCCCCCCAATCCAACCTGTAACATGTTCTGTAGATATTTTGACTCAAGTCTTTCTGCAACAAACTATTTTTATTATTGTTATTGTTGTTGTGATGATGGTGATGATGGTGATGATGATGATGATGATGATGATGATGATGATGATGATGGTGATTTTTCCAAACAGACTTCTCTGTATAGCTCTGGCTGCCCTGGAACTCACTCTGTAGACTGGCCTTGAACTCAGAGACCCATCTGCCTCAGCCTCCCAAGTGCTAGGATTAAATGCCTGTGCCACTACCACCTGGCAATAACACAAACTATTAATAACACTCCCATGCACATCCCCAGCTGTGAAGGCCACTTACAAACCACAAGCCAGCAGGCTGGCACAGAACAGAACCCCAGCCAGGCCTCTCCGGCATTGGGCCGTGTGCACACCCCAGACCCTACAACTGCTGGGACAGATGTAGCAGTTAGCCTATGGAAGACGTAGAGTTAAGGCCCAGGAGGCCCCATGTGCTGAGAAGTGGGCAGAAGGCCGTCTGTGTGTGCTGTGAAACCCAGGATAAAATACCTTACTGTGGACACCTGAGGCCTCCCTGCAGGAAAGCCCTTCCTTCAGTGATAGACTTCCCAGTGCTCTTCAATGGGGAGGCGGGGGGAGGCTGTTTTTACTACAATTGGTTAGCAAATGAAACATGTTTGAGGCCTCTGCCATCCTCAACAGCTCCAGATCTGTGCCCCACTCTCTTCCAAGCCTCTGCCCTCCCCAGACTGCTTCTCTGACGTCATGTGGGTCCCCCTGGCTGCCAGTCCCAGTATAACCACCTCCACCCTGGTTGGATGACTGCTCTTACTGCCACACCCACCTCCCCACTTCCGTGCATGGAGCACGAGGGTAGGGGATACCTCCTGGCTCTGAGATCTGAGGTCCAGGAATCTCAGAGCCTGGCCTGCCAGGAGAAGTCGCCATGCGCAGCTAAGCTGGGAAGCCATCAGCACAGACCTAAGACCAGTTCAGCAGAGCCCAGTGCCAGCCTTGCATCTCCCTGTGACATGAGCCATCCACTTCCGGCAGTGTGGGTGCTGAGAGCGGGTGCCTCCTTCCTGGTACCTGTGTAGGAAGTCACTGCCAAGGCAGTTGCCAAAAGCAGATCAGTAACCCCGGGGCTCCAGATGCCTGAATTCCAAACTAATTCTATGAGGAATGGTGTGACCTCCCATGACTCAATTTCCCCATCTGGAAAGACCAGCCTGTATTCATAGTCACTCCTTAGCACGCTGCACAATCTGCTCACAGCTCAGAGGGCACATCTGGGTCAGAGTCACATTTCAGTGGGATGAGGGTGACAAGTGACAAAACCACAGAAGGAGATAAATGGGAGTCTCTCACTCTCGTAGTTTGTCCTACGTGAGTGAGTCAGTGAGGTAAACTGCTCTGAAGAAAGAGATGCGAAAGATATTCAGAGGTTCAAGGTCACCTTCAGCTACATACTGAGTTTGAGGCCAAATTAGGCTATGTGAGACCTGTCTCAAAAGAAAAGAGATGGGGGAAGGGGCAAAGAAAAAAATTGAAAGTTCTGGGGACAGATTGGGTAATGATCACATAGCAATGTGAGCAGAATTAATGTCACTGAACTGACATTTAAAAAAAAACATTGCAATGGAAATTTTTATGCTATGTGTATTTTAATACAGTTTTAAAAATCTCTGGACAAGATGACTTGAAATGCACAGAATGGATCACATTAAGTGCCTTCAGCAAGCCAAGTGGGAAGCCCCAAAATACAGCTTATTTACTGTGAAAACTGCCCCCCTGGAATCCTGACAGGAGCCTCTTAGCCTTTGCAAAATGCTAGCTGTGGCCAGAGCTAGCTCGGCAGACCATCTCCTCTCCACTGTGAAACCCCCAAGTGAGGCACCCTGGGGTCACCCTACCCAGCAGTGAAGAATGGGGAGAGAGGGTAGCCCCGTGGGGGAGGGGAGGAGCCCAGCCATGAACCAGGAGAACCAAGCATGGAGGGCTGCAGGACTTTGCCCAGAACACACAACTGCAAGCATGCAGAGCCAGGAAGAGCCCAGTTTTCCTGACCTAAAACTCCCCCTCTTCGTGGCTCTGTCTCTATAGCTGATTTAAAACAAGTGGCAACAGCCCTTAAGACTCACTGAGAGACTTTGCATTTTATAGATTTGTGTGCATTTTACCTTTTCTCGGTGTATAGGTTTTAGCTTAGTGCTTTGGTTTTTGTTTGTTTGTTTTTAATGTTTAAACAGGAACATTTTGTTTGCATGAGAAGCATTCAATAAAGCAGAAATCCAAAGAGCTCTGTGCTATTTCCAAAGATCTCAGGCAGCCATAGCTGCATTTGGGCTTCAACAGAGCTGTAAAGAGAGAGCATGTGAGCCCAGTTCAGAGGAGAGCAGGTGTGGGTGAAATGCTTCCTCGATCCAACTAGAAAAAATGAGGAACTGAGAGGCCCTCAGGGCCTCTTCCTGACTGTGAGTTGCCTCCTCCCATCAGCCCTCCTCTGCCTGCTCCCTCCACACGTGTACACGGATGGAACAGCCTTGGTCTCCATCCCTGTGAGAAACCATGAGACCACAGTAGGAACAGGTGTGGGCAGATCTCACACCAGGGGTTTGGATGGCTGTTGGGGATGGGGCCTCAAGGAAAGAGAGCAGGGAACAAAGAAAGAAGAAGGGAGGACCAGAGGGTGACTGACACACAGCAGAGCAGCCCGGGTGGACACTCCCTTGGTGTAATGATAACCACCAGAGCTCCCTAGTCCCCAGCAGCCCAGGGGACGAAGCTGAGGAACATTCCCATTCAACAGAGCAGGAGCTAGGATGCTGCAGTCTATCACTTAGCCAGGATGTGCATCCTAAGCCCTGGCTGCAGCCCAGACCATGGGCACAGTAGGAATAAGGTAGGAGCTAGGTTTCTGAGGCACTCCTGTAGGACAAACTACAAGGCTGAGAAATCATGAGGGGCCCCAATGGACAGGTCAGCTCTGGTTCTGCTTACACAGAGGGAATATGTGTGGACCCACCTGCTCAGACACTGAGCCACTCTGTGCATCACTGTCTTGCTCTATCCCATAGGCTTTCTATTGGACCATAGGGGTAAAGGGGAGCCCTTTATATAGAAGCTGAAGCTGGGTACAGTGGTGTTCTGAACTCTCAAGGTTTGGTACCCTGCTGTGGCAGAGGCAAGGCTCGAACTAGGCATCCCAGGTCTCAAGCCTCCTACGCCACAGCCCTGTGCCCAGAAGTCACATACACAGAGGACCATGCCGAAGCCTGGGGAGAGGGGCAGTGCTTTAGTTGTTTTGTTTTGTTTTTCTTTTTTTTTCCTCGTGCTGTGACAAAACACGATGACAAAAGCAACCCAAAGGAAAGAGGCTTATTTCAGCTCACAGTTCAAGGCACAGTTCATTGTGGCATCTTGTACCATCAAGGTCCAAGTCAGGGCAACAGGAGCTTGAAGCAGCTTCCCACATCACCTCTGCAGTCAGGAAGCTGAGAGTGCTGCTGCTGCTGCTGCTGCTGCTCAGCTCCCTTTTTCCATGTACACAGTCCAGGTCCCTAGCCAGGGAATTGGTGCCACCCACTGTGGGAGGGTCTTCACACCTCACTTTGTGCAATCAAGAAATCCCCCACAGACACGCCCAGAGGTCCGTCTCCCTAGTGATTCAAGAGTCTGTCAAATTGCCCATTAGCACTAACCAAACCATCACAACTTTACCCCTTGTCAATTTGACTCTCAAACACATCACTTCTATGCCATAAACTTCCACCCTTCACAACTGCAGGTACAGGACACATGTGTAAGTGATGTCATACATGCACATACATATGAATACCTTCATGCATGTGCCTGCACAGAGCATACATATGGACTTCGTCACTCCAGGGGCCACAGAGCACATGTGCACACAGAATACACACACACACACACACACACACACACACACACACACACACACATGCTGTCACATGCATGCATACAAACACAGGCATGCAGAAGGTGCCTGCACACTTGAACAGCATGGAGTGGTGGGGAGGGGGGCACTAACTCACTCAGTACAGGGCATTGCCTAAGTTCAGGAAGTTGAGGTTAGCTGGGCGGTGGTGGCACATGCCTTTAATCCTAGCACTCGGGAGGCAGAGGCAGGCAGATCACTGTGAGTTCGAGGCCAGCCTGGTCTACAAAAGAGCCCAGGACAGCCAAGGCTAACACAGAGAGACCCTGTCTAGAAAAACCAAAAAAAGAAAGAAAGAAAGTTGAGGTTGCCTTATCCAGTGGCCCCCCAAAAAAAACCCAGTTAAGGTGGCTCAGAGGAAGACAACAGGGACCTCAGAGGAACAGCTGGGACAACTAGAGAAGAGTGTTCAGTGGCCAGGAATCCCTAACCTTCACCTTCCCATGCAGCCCCCTTGGCTAGCCAGCCTTAGGTCTACAGGCCACATATGGTCCTGATCAAAGCCCTCAACAGCCTTGGGCTTCCCGTGCAGAGCAGCAGAAAAGGGCTGGGTGGGTTCTTCTTTAGCTGGCACCATGTTGGCAGGGTCTCCAACAGCTCAGCTCAGTGCCAGCCCCAGGAAGCCCCACATTGAGCCATGATAGTCACTCAGAATACTCAGGAGCCGAGGACACCAGACTTCCCCCCCAGGGACACAGAGCATCATGGTACAAGGCTGCTCCTCCTGAGCCCTGAGAGGCCACACGTCACACCACATCATGGTCACCTCCAAATGGGTATTTGTCTTCTGGAAGGAATACAAATCTAAGGACCAAAAGAGTCTCATCTTTGCAGCGAAAGAGCACATAGAACACAATTTGTTGCATTGACTTCTCAAAAGATAAATAGTATATGAGGAGAGCTCCAGGAACAAAGAAAAATCAGGGCTGGGGCCGGGGGTTGATTTTTAAATGCTTTCTTGGCTGAAGTCTGCAGTAGGAGCAGAGGCAGCCGGGCTGCATCATTTACGCCCGCTGGCTCCAAGCTGAGCCCTACTGCACCCTCGTTTATCACCTCGAGGCAAACCACTTGTTTCCAGACAGGCCAGACACCTGGCAAATAGGCCCAGTAAGTCCAGTAAATCAGGTTGGCTTGGAGGAACCGAAGGCAAAACCGGGGGTAGGGGGGCAGGGGAGGCAGAAGGAAGCTGGACTCAACAGGGCATCAGGCTCTGCCAGTCCTCTGCCAGCTCTGCAATTATCCTAGCATGGGGGAATCAGCAAAGCTATCGGGGTGGATGCGCCCAGTAAGGAAGCAGGAATGAAGAAGGACAGGAGGGAAAACAGAGCCCTGGGGCAGCTGCCTGCAGCCCAGGTGAAAGCAAAGATCTTCTAGCAGGCTCGAGCCAGGAGCGAGTGGTGCACAGAGGGGCCATGGAGAAACTGGAGTGGGCAATCCTGGATTGCTGATCAAAGGAGATGACAGCCAGATTAGGAACTGAATAGAAGGATGGCTATTAGCCAGGCTAAGGGAGGCTGGGGCAGGATCTCCAGACCCAATAAAGGAGTGGTCCAGGGGATTAGCACTCCCAGAGGCTTTCGGCTGGGCAGAGACCCTTCCCTGTGCAGAGGCTGGGGTCAGGGTGAGATGGTTCTGACTCCAGCTCTGAGAGTTCCTGCCTAGCCTCCCTAAGAGATAAGTCAGGAAACCTCCCTCCTTAAGACCCTTCCTGCCTATTCCCATCCTATCACAGGGCTTTAAAGGGGGCACCCATGGCTGGTCTTTCAGCTGTCCTTTGAAGCTTCCAGATTGCTGGAATTGGCCTAGGCTCTGCCCATCACTGACCTAGCTCTGTCCTAGGGCCCCTGACAGCTCTGCAAGTTGCAGTAGGGATGGACCTTCCCTCTGATCCACATTGAACTGTCCCCTCCCAGGGGATCAGATGGCTGCCTGGTGGCTCAGTCTGTGAAGTCCTTCCTGCACATACATGAGGACCTAAGCTGGATCCCTAGAACCGATGTGGAAAAAGCCAGAAGGCACATGTTTGTGGTATCAGCACCCAAGAGGCAGAGACCAAAAGATCCTTGGGGCATGCTGGATAGCCAGCCTGGCTGAATTGTCAAGCTCCAGGCCAGTGATGCATACCACGCAGAGAGGAGACCCAGGGCTGCATCGTCACGGTCTCAAAGTTAGCATCAGCCGGAAAGGAAAACATGCACAGCAGCAAGAATAACCACAAGAAGATGATGGGCACGGGAGATTCATCAAATCCAAAACACTGCTTATCAAAGGACACGCTCCTGGAGCAGAAAGGCTATGAGAAAACACTTTAAACCACACATCTGCTAAGAGGTTGTATCAGAACGCTCTGTAAAGCAGTCCTGCAACGAATCATAAAGAGGCGACGATCTTAGCTGGTGTTATGCAGAAGCCTATGAAGAGATGCTGGGCTCATTAGCCAGCAGAGAACTACAGATCAAAATTGAAAGGTGGTAGTGACACGAGTCCACAAAGACGGGGCGAATAGGGCATGGGTGTTGCTGATGGGGACATGAAGCCTGCAACCTTGCTGGAAGCCAATCTGCCCCTTCCTCCAGTGGAATTCCATGAGGCCCAATATGCCAATTCTGGGTACACACCTGTACCCAGCACCTACAGTGGTGAATCTCCATCAGCCTGACTAGATTCCAAGTCACTTAGAAGATGCCCAGGGCCTGTCTGTAAGAGCAGCATTATCCCATGGGCTGTGGTCAACAGGCCACGGTATAAAAAGTATAAAAAGCAGCAAGTGAGCTATGCCCTAGCAAGCTCGCTTCCAGACTGAGGACACAATGTAACAAGCTGCCTCCTACCCACAGTGGACACAGTGTAACCCAATACCTCCTCCAACAGTGAACACAATGTAACAAGCTGCCTCCTATCGACAGTGGACACAGTGTAACCGACTGCCTCCTGCCTCCTGCTTTCCTACCAAGAAGGTACATGAACTGTGCCCTCAAACCATGGCCCCAAACAGCACGCCCTCTTCAGTTTCTTCCGTCCAGCATTTGTAGCAGTAAGAAAAGTGACTAATATAATAGCTAAAAGAAATGAAAACCAATGCCCATGCAAAGATGCACACACAGGTATTCACGGAAGCCAACAAGGAAGGATGGCTCAAACTCCAGTCAAATGTCAAGTGAACAAAATTGTGCTCTGGCCATACCATGAGACAGCAAGAAATATTATTTAGCCACAGAAAAGGAATGATGTTCTGAAATAGGACACAGCACAAGTGTACCTTTAAAATCTGATGTCAAGCCAAAGAAGTCATTTACAACAGGCCAGGGACTGTAAGACTCTATTTACATGGAGTTCCCAGCACAGGGAAAGAAACAAGTGAGTGTTCTGGGTGGCAGGGGAGAAGGGGGTGTCAGACAGTAAGGACGGTGTGTTCATGCTTACCTCTCATGACAGCTTGGCCTGCCTGTGAGTACAGTAGAAACCCCTGGGTTGTATTTTCAGTTTTTTACCTTACTTATTTGGGTAGGTGGGATTTTTTTTTTTTTTTTTTTTTTTTTGAGATAGGGTTTCTCTGTGTAGCCTTGGATGTCCTGGACTTACTTTGTAGACCAGGCTGGCCTTGAACTCACAGAGATCCACCTGCCTCTGCCTCCCAAGTGCTAAGATTAAAGGCTTACACCACCACGCCCAGCGGTAGGTGGGAATTTTGCATGCCATGCACACAGAGGTCAAAGGACAATTTGCAGGACTCTGTGAAAGGCCCAACCTCAGAAAAGGTAGAGACCTGGGACTCAGAATTAATGGTGTGAGATTCTGACCCAGAGGCAATACTGGAATTTGCGGGGCTTTGGGAATGTTGGGGGTGAAGGCATTTTGCATGTGGGAAGGGGGGGCAGGGGGTGGGCTGTTACAGGGTAACTAATGTCATTAACCTCTGTGGTCAGTGCAAGTGACTGTGGGAATGGAGTGCCATGTGACTGAGATGACTTTACACTAGAGCCTGGTGGGAGCCACCTCCACAGACATGCCCGATGTCAGATGAGAAGAGACGGTCCAGGTTCAAAATGTTGGCAGAGCTGTCCCCTCCTGGACAGTGACTGGAGCCTTCCTGCAGCCTCCAGTCCAGTTTCTGGTGCCTGCTGACCAACCCTGGTGCCCACTGGCTGTGGAGGCATTGGAACCATCTCTGCCTTCATTGGCCCTTTTCTCCCCAGAAGTCATCTCTGCCCCAAATACTCTTCACAAGGATGCCAGAACTCCCCTAATGATTTCATCTTAACTGGATTTCCTCCAGAAAAGTCTATCTCCAAATCAGGTCCCACTCATGGGACTGGGGTGGGGCCATCCACACACAGCAATTTGAGGCACCGCTCACCCAGAGCACCTGCTCAGCCTTTGAAATCAGACTCCATCTTAACTGAACTCAACAGTATGGAGTAGGCAAACACTTGATCAGCCTGGTGGACCCAGCATTTCACTAATTTGAACTATCCCTGGGGTAGAAGTGGTCTTGACTTTGGGTTTTGTTTTGTTTTGTTTTGTTTGTTGTTTTTCTGTTTTTTTGTTTTTGGTGTATTTCCCCCCCGCCCCCGAGACAAGGTTTCTCTGTGTAGCCTTGGCTGTCCTGGACTCTCTTTGTAAACCAGGCTGGCCTCGAACTCACAGCGATCCACCTGCCTCTGCCTCCTGAGTGCTGGGATTAAAGGCGTGCACCACCACCGCCCAGCTTGACTTTGGTCTTTAGCACAGAGCCCCAACTCTCACCTGACAAGTGGTTGGGGCAGCGGTGGAGTTGATCCAACCAGCCTCTGGAGATACAGACCTGTTTTGTGGGGTGTGCACCCTTGCTGCCTGTGTGGTCCTAGGGCAGACAGCAGTAACCATGACAGATGGCCCTAAATCAGCCACCAAGTAGCAGCCATACCATCCAGCTGGTAGACCACAGAAGGCCCAAATCAATCCCATGCTCTGAACAAGGGCTAATCTCATTTGGTAAAAAAAATCAGCAGGAGGGTGGGGTGGCAGGTCAGGGAGGAGCTCAGTGATTCCACACAGCATAAGGACATGGGTTCGATCCCTAGCATTCACTTGAAAAAGGTGAGTGTCAGGGCAGAGACAGGAGGATGCCTGGAGCTCACTGGCCAGTCTGACCAAAATCAAAGAGCTCCAGGTTCAATGACAGACCTAGCCTCAAAAGATAACATGAAGGAGGGTAACTGAGACCTTTGACCTCTGGCCTCTACACTTACAGGCACGGCACACACCAAGTTAGCAAAGGTCAAGCATAAGAGTCAAAAATGTGGAGAGAAGAAGACGTGGTTTGTATTTAATTTTTTTTTATCATGTAAGATACACACAGTAAGCACACTGGGGTACAGGGCACATGTACACATACAGAAAAGGGGCCCTGTGATGCAGGAACCCCATTATGAAGGTAAGCAGCCAAGTCACAGAGCTGTGTACGAAAGATACCAGAGCTCTTTTGGGCTGGTAAAGGGTGTATGGGTGGAGACAGGAGATGGAAATGGGGCTGGGGAGGTAAAGGGAAGCATCAAAAGTGGCCTATGACCCTGGGCTCCCCAAGCATCAAGGAGGCGGCAGCCCTGGCACTCTCGCTCTCTGTCTCTGTCTCTCTCTGTCTCTCTGTCTCTGTCTCTGTCTCTGTCTCTGTCTCTCTCTCTCTCTCTCTCTCTCTCTCACAGACACACACAGACACACACACACACACACACACACAATTAACCCCTGCTGATTGCATACAGGTGTCCAACTGCATTGCCATAGCAGCCACTCTCTACTAACAGGAGCCTGGCATGTAGCTCTGGTGACTCCATGAATGTAGACCTCCTCCATGACTAGGTGTGGCCAGTCTCCTTCTGAGGGACCTTCCTCCTCTTGGAGGTCACCTGTTCCCAAAGTAGATCCTCTATCCACCCGGACTCCTGTGTGACCTGGAAGCAGCACCTCAACTTCACACACAGAAGTGGACGCTCTCTGGCCAGGAGCCAGGGAGCCCTCTGGCTTGGTCTGAAGTGGCAGTGAGCAGGGAATGTCCTCTCCAGCAGGCTGAGAAGACTGGCCAATGCATGGGACACTTCCTGTTTTAAATGCAACTTGGTCCTGGTCCTGCCAGGCTGTGGGGACCACAAAGGTGGTCACAGTGGCTGTTATGTGGCAGGCATGTGCCACAGCGCTTCCCTCTGCCCAAGGCCTTCTAATGTCATACACTTCAGAAGCCATGATCCTTCTCCTGGGGTGGGGGGTACTGCTGCAAGCTCCCTTGAGCCTAGATGGCTGTCACACAGAGGGTTCCCGCTCTTTAAAAACAGTGCACAGCTAAGGAACAGCCTGGCAAGCTGACCTGTCAAAAGGTTAATGCAAGAATCAGTTCCTGCCTCTGCTGCTGGGTCCCATCAAGGACAGACTCACCATCTATGACCTAGAGCGTAGATACAAATTGGGTCCCAGGTAGAAGGCTCCAGGGACACAGCACGGTTTGGTCACGCAAAGACCAAAACATCAGATGAAACAGCTGGTGTGCTTCCCGATGCTCGTGTAGTGCGTCCCATAGGTAGCAGCTCATAGTTTAGCTTGCTGCATCCGTGCAGATAATTGGTTTTAAAGGTCAGCCCCCCATCTCCGTGACACACTTGTGTGTGTTTGCTTGCGAGCATTTTCTCGCATGAATTGTCTTTCCTCCTCAGCATCAAGCACAGGGCACAGAAGCCCCAGTGAGGCACTGACCCAGTGTGGCCAAGGCTCATCAGGACTGGAGAGGAATCTGCAGCTGTAAGCTGAGTCAGCCCTCATGCAAGGAAAGTGGGGATCGGAGCCATAAAGAAATTCAATTAAAAAAAAAAAAAAAACCTCACAAAAACATCAATGTTTTCAATGCTTTTGTTTGGGGGGGGGGTTGTTTTGTTTTGGTTTTGTTTGGTTTTGGTTTCTTTTAAAACAGGGTTTCTCTGTCCTGGGCTCACTTCATAGACCAGGCTGGCCTAAACACATGTCTCACTCACAGTGTAGCTCAGGCTGACCTCAGTCTCCTGCCTAGCCTCCCAGTACTGGGATTACAGTATGCCCTGCCTTTGCCTGGCTTGGCACTGCACCTGAATAGAAAATGTCAGTCAGCTCTGAAACTCTGAGCCCCAGTGGGCGATGTTTTGGTCCTTAAGAGAGCATATTGCTCTTGCTCTCTCTGGTGCTCTTGCTCTCTCAGGTGACCTCCAAGAGGAGGAAGGTCCCTCAGAAGGAGACTGGCCACACCTAGTCATGGAGGAGGTCTACATTCATGGAGTCACCAGAGCTACATGCCAGGCTCCTGTTAGTAGAGAGTGGCTGCTATGACAATGCAGTTGGACACCTGTATGCAATCAGCAGGGGTTAACTGTGTGTGTGTGTGTGTGTGTGTGTGTGAAAGAGAGAGAGAGAGAGAGAGAGAGAGAGAGAGAGAGAGAGAGAGAGAGAGAGAGAGAGAGAGAGCAAGACTCACGTTCAAGTCCTGGTACCCACATCAGGTAATTCACAGCCCTCTGTAACTCCAACTCCAAGGGGTCTGACGCCCTCTGGAGCTCTCTTGTGCCCACACTCATTGCGGACCCCCTACACACTCACACATACAATTTTAAAATACATCTTTAAAAACCTGACTCCCAAAGGAACCCATTCCACCCTCTGAACCATTTCTAAAACCCTTTCTAAATGACAGTGCATTAGCTAGCTACAGCTGTATAACAAATAACCTCCCCCAAACCCAATAGCTGAAGATGATACCCTACGTAATACTGCTTTCTAATTTCAATTTTTGGTGAGTGGGTGTGGCTTCACATTGTGGTTTTATTTGTATCCCATCCACGGCTGATGAAATGCAGCACTCTTCCATGTTCTTTGCCAGTAGATTATGTGTGACAGTTTGTCCGACTGTCAACTTGATGAGCTTTAGATTCAACATGGAAACAAAGCACTGGCTGTGTTTGCCAGGGAGTTTCAAGATTGGTCTAATTGAGGTGGGAAGACCCACTCTGAGTGTGGGTGGTACCATCCATGGACTGGGGTCCTAGACTGAATAGAAAGGGGAAAGCGAGCTGGGTACCAAGCACCCATGGCTCTGTTTCCTGACTGTAGGAACACATTTTCCCACCACAATGAGATGAACCCTTGAACTGAGACCCAGAATAAACTGTTTTTTAAGTTGTGCTGTCAGGTAACAGAAAAAATAACTGGTGAGCATTCTGTGGAGTTGCACCATCGCTCTGTGGGACTGTCTGTCTTTTCTGTGACCTATGCTTCTATTCCTGGACACAAGTCCTCACATAGATCAGAGCTATAGGCAACCTCTAAGCATTTCTTTAACCTTCTTTGGCAACAGAAGTTCTTACTTTCAATTCAGTCCGGGTGATATTGGGTCTCTTGATTGTCAGCCCTTTAAATCTTAGGAGCTTTCGTTTTCACCTCCACTCAGATCTGCGACTGTGTGGAGGGCACTTTCTGAGCTGTGCTGAGGCAGGGGTCACAGTCTCTCCTACATCGATATCTGGTTCACTTGGAAGCATTCTTGGCAAGGGCCATTTTGTTTTTTCCTCAGAAGGGCTTCCTTTAGGTTTTACTTTCTATATTCTGCGTGTCCAGAAGTCTTGACAGCGATTCCATATCGCCTCTGTAATTTAAATGTGTCGATGTATGTTCAGAAGAATTGGAAACTTTTTGTTTTGTTGAGACAGGGTCTCACCGTATAGCTCTGGCTGTTCTGGAACTCACTCTGTAGACCAGGCTGGCCTTGAATTCACAGCAATTCAGTGCCTCTGCCTCCCAAGTGCTGGGACCAAAGGCTAAAGGCATGTGTCATTATTCCCAGCTGGTAAGAATTGGAAGCATTTTAAATGTCCCTGGAAGGGAGTAAGATGAATTGACTCAGCATTCAAGGAGATAACAGGACAACATAGGGCACCTTGCAGACCCACACACCTCTGAGGGGTTTCGGTTAGAAGGAAAGTGCAGTGTGGGTAAAACTTTGTTTCTGTGAGAAACACGAGTATTGGATATGCATTGTTCCAGAACTGTGATTTAGGCAGCTCTGCAGGTGTTTCCAGGAAATCAGGTTGCAGGCATCCTGGGAGGGGCCTGTATAAAGACAGCCTGGAGCTCCACACCCTGCAGTTTTATAAGGTTGTAGCTCACGACCACCACCACGCCTTTACTTTATGCAGGGATTGTGAGTTAATACAACCTTTAATTTGAAAATAATGCATGTAGCCAGTGCAGTGGTACACACTTATAATCCCAGCACATGGAAAGGCAGAGGCAGGTGGATCTCTGTGAGTTCGAGGCCAACCTGGTCTACAAAGTGAGGCCAGGACAGCCAGGGCTACACAAAGAAACTCTGTCTCAGAAAAAAATATATATAACAATGTGTATGCATCTTTTAAAACTGGATATAGCAAAGTCCAAAGAAAAGAAAACTTGCCACTACCCACAGATCACCTCAAGGTGGCGCCCCACCCCACCCTGGGATGTCATGACTTGAAAAGAGTGGTCTGGAAGGGAGAGCCCCCCAGGTCGTCGCTAATGGCTCTTTTCTGAACAGGCTGTTTTCCTCAGTTTCCCACTGCGGTGACAAACACAGAAGAACACCTTAGCGGGACTATTGCATTTGCCTCCCTGTTCCTAGTGTCCAGGCCTTGGCTCTGCTGTGAGGTAGGACATCTTGGTGGCTGGAGCAGGAGATAGTCTGCTTATCTCAAGGAAGCCTGGAGGGAGGACAGCAGCAGAGAAGGAGGGAGGGAGGGAGGGAGGGAGAAAAGGGGGGAGGGGAAAGAAAGAAGGAGAAAGAGAAAGAGGGGTAGAAAAGGGAAGAAACGGGGAGAAAGGAAAAGAGGGAGGATAGAAGGGAGAGTGGTGAAGAGAGCAAGAGAGTGACAGAGCAAGAGAGAGAGAGGGAGGGAGGGAGGGAGGGAGGGAGGGAGATACAGAGAAAGGCTGCCTGCCGGACTTCCTCTCTTCATTCAGTCCAAGCTCCCCAGTCTTTGGGATGATGTCATCGATTGTGTGACAAAACTTTTTTTTTTGGGGGGGGGGGGATGGAGAAGATGCAACACACATGTTCATAGGGAACCCATGACAGGCCCAAGTAGAGATAGCACCAAAGTCAAATTTGGTGAACCAATGAGTTTTCCTGGGGTTGCTCACCAGAACACGCGTAAGGGGTTACTTACAGGAGCAGCACCAAAGTCCAGTCCAGCATGGGTCACAGCTCACAAAGCTGGAAACCTGAAGCCCACTGCACAGCCCACACTGTCCTCCCCAGGTGCCTCAGTCCTAGGCAGCTTGGCTGGTTTCTGCTTCTTACAGGCAGCTGGTCTGGTCTGGTCTCAGAATCTTCTTTGCTTCTTTGCAGCTTTTCTCCTCTCAGAGCCTTTGCTGCAGCTCTGAGAATACTCTTCATAGCTCATCTTCCTTGAAGCTCAGTTTCTTCTCTCTCTCTCTCTCTCTCTCTCTCTCTCTCTCTCTCTCTCTCTCTCTCTCTCTTGCATGCACTTTTATGCAACCCCAACCATGGGATCTTTCTCCCTTAGCTGATTTCTCTCTGGAGCACCTACATCCCCTACCCCTCCCTCCCCTACCCCTCCCTCCCCTCCCTCCCTCCCCTCCCTCCCTCCCCTCCCTGCTGGCACACTGTACTAACCCCTAGTGGTTCTCAAACACACCCAGTCAAACTACCCCTACACACCCTTTGCTTGGCTGACTGTTGCCCTTCTGTGCTGAGGCGAAGAGTCTTCTACATGCCGCTAGAAATAGAGTTGCTGGGGCCAGAAAGCTGAGAGAGAAATACTTTAAGGGTGAAAAGGAAAAGAAAAGTGAAAGTGCTCCAGAGCCTTGCAGTCAGTGTGTGGAAGGGCTGTCCACAAACTGCTACCCCCTCACCACTCCTCTCTCTGAGGAGTGCAGTTTGAGGCAGCAGGTCTCAGACAGGTCAGGAGAGGACAGACAGTGGGACAGAAGCAGCAGCATATGGCCTCACAAGTAACAGAGTCTCCAACTGGCATGGTGCGCTGTCCCATGTCTTTCATGAGAGAGACACGGTGGGATGTCTTGGGAGGCTGAGACACGGGGCAGCAATGGGACACATCTTCCCACTCCAGGACCCGGAGGTGTGGTTAAATGGCAGCCAAGAATGTAAGGAGATTTATATGTGTGTGTGTGTGTGTGTGTGTGTGTGTGTGTGTGTGTGTATTCAAAAGCAAGGAAGAAAGTCTCCAGGGTCCAGAAATGAAGACAAGGTGCCAAGTGTCAGCAGAGAATTTGGACTAACATAGAGTAGTTCCAGAGAAGGCTGGACCCTGGGCTGAGCAGCTGAGGAAAACAAAACAAACAAACAAACAAAAAAACAAGTAAAAATCTGGGTGTAAACATTTTTTTTTTAAATTAAAGCCACCACAGCACAAGCCTAGATCTGAGGCAGCAGGATACGGCTTGCTCACATGGCCTGCCTGTCCATCCGCCATCACCTGCTTTGTAAACAGTGTCATTGGAACTTGTAAGAGGGCCATGTGCAGCTTTGTGTCACAGAGCTGTGATGAAGAGCATGGGGCCTACAGGGAACATAGTGATTGCCTCTGCTCCTCAGCAAAAGCTTGAGAGTTACCTGCAGCTAAGTTCACACTCAGGGCAAAGGGGGTTCAAAGGGTGCTACACCCATGGGTCTCTTTGAAGAAGGTGCCGCTGCCCTCTGAAGGCCAAGACGGAGTCCTGGAGACAGCAAAGGGTGAAGGAGTGGAAGCCTAGAAATGCCTGGCAGCTAGTCCTGCCTATCCCCCTCCAAGCACCAGATCTGGGGAAGACCAATGGTGCAGGATATGTGATCATACTGTGAACCCCCGAGATGGTATTATTTCCTGAAAAAAACTGTCTCTAGTTGTGGTGTGGCCTAGCACATACCTTTAATCCAAGAGCTTTCTGCTTGAGTATTGTAAATAGGATTAAATAAAGTCAACCACAGGTCAAGAGGTAGAGAAAGCAACCAGGTGACAAGAGGTAAACATAGGATTATTAAAAAAAAAAAAAAAAAAAAAACCATATAGAGAAGGGGAAGTCAGGAGGAGAAATAGAAAGGCACACAGGAAACAGAAGGGAGGGACATGCCATTTGAGGGGTTTTGGAAAGGGAGATTTCTTCTGGGACTTCAGCTGAGGAGGAAAGTCAGCTAGGTGCTTTTTCTGCCTCTCTGAGCTAGCAGGCTTTCACCCAAGCATCTGGCTCCTGAGTCTTCATTGGTAAAATTGGATGATTCAGATTTTGTCAAAAAAAAAAAACAGACCAAAGTGGGGAATGGGCCCATCTGTTGGTTGCCTTGATGTCCTATTCCAGGCTGCCTAGGTCATCCAAGTCCCTCCTTTGCCCAAACTTGTGTGACCCTCCTTTTACAGCAGCCATTCTTGCAACAGCTCACATACCCATCCACCTCAGCCTCTCCACAAAGCTCACCTCAGCCCTCCACCTCAGCCTCTCCAGAGCCCACCTCGGCCCTCCATCTCAGCCTCTCCACAGAGCCCACCTCAGCCTTCTACCTCAGCCTCACCAAAGAGCCCACCTCAGCCCTTCACAGAGCCTGCCTCACCCCTCTACCTCAGCCTCTCCACAGAGCCCGCCTCACCCCTCTACCTTGGCCTCTCCACAGAGCCCTTGCTGAGGTCCTGGGCACCATGCAAAGCCAGCAGCAGGCTGTGAGTGAAAGAGCCTTGAGCTGACTTGTGATTCTGTGAGGCAACTGAAGCTGTTTGCTGGGAAGATCTGGGAGGGGGTTGTAAAATGTTAAATGAGGGAAGGTAAGTGCTTGGTGAATTCATCCCAAGAGAGGGTGGCTGGCCTAAAGAAAGGCCACTGATGTGACAGGAAGGTGTCTTGGGCATGTTTGAACAGAGTGTCCCTTAATACTAGGAGGTGACAGCAGGGCTATATTAGCAAGCTTTCAAACCAACCTCACTGAAGTCAGGGACAAGATGGAGTGAACACCATCGTAGCTACAATTCAACATAAATTGTAGAGGAAGGATGGGAAGAGAAGGACAATAGGCACCAAGTTACAATGTGAAACAAGTGTCACCCCACAAGGTGACTAGATAGTAATAATATACTGTTGAAAGGCTCTAACAGGCCCAAGCATGGCAAACATGGCACTGACTGGTTTTGCCCTTTGCCCCTCTCTCCCCCTTGCTAAAAAACCATTAGATTACATTCATAAAGCTAGCCCCCAAGGTCCATTCCCTTGTATGGCCACTGACTCACTCCTGAGACACAAACACCAAAGTCCAACAATCAACTCCATTACTTGGCTAACATGTCCAATCAGGATTTACCAACTCACCCTGGTCTACACTCCCCCTTTCTCTCCTTAAAGACCCACACCTGCGGAAAGCCTGCCCTTGCTTGCTTGCACTTGGTGCTCCTTCTTCTTGCTGTCTGCTTTTGCAGCACCCACCCCACTCCCTGCTTGCCCCTCTAGGGTAATAAATCTCCTTTGTGCTAAGAATTTGGTGTCTGGGTACGTCCTGTACTGACTCTGAGGGGAACAACCTCCCTTACAACGGAATTGCCAAAAAGTCTTAGAAGAAGAGGTTTTGAGTTTTCCCAGCAAAGAATTGATAAACATCAGAGACAATAGACAGCCTTACCAAGATGTAATGCCATACAATGTGTGTGTGTGTGTGTGTGTGTGTGTGTGTGTGTGTGAGAGAGAGAGAGAGAGAGAGAGAGAGAGAGAGAGAGAGAGAGAGTCACAAACACCCCACAAATAAGCATCCAAACAAATAAACAAAAGACTTCCTAAAATAAACTTGAAGAGAGGCAAGATCTTGGCCAGCCTAGGCTATATGGCATATCCTTCAAATATAGCAAAATAATAAAGATTTCAATTAAAAAAAAATAACATTTAATCATGGCAAATGCAGTAAGATAAGAAAATGAAATGAGATGTAAGTAATGGAAGGACAAGCAGCTACTTCAAATTTAGTATTAATGGGAGCTGGGGAGGTGGCTCAGTAGAGGGAGCACTGGCTGCACAAGAACAAGAACCTGAGCTCAATCCCAGAACCCACAAAAAAGATGGAAGTAGCACCGTGATTGTAATCCCGAGAGGTGGAAACTAGCCCAACCAGGGAACCCCAGGTCCCAGTGAGAGGTCCTGCCTCAAAAGCTAGGGGCTCTATTTGATGTCTGATGCCACCTCTGGTCTCTACCTGCAATGCTCACACACAGACACCTGCACGTGCCTGTAAACACACACACACGCACAACACACACACACATACACGCAATTAATGAACTGAAAACAATTTTAAGTGATGACGAATAGTCATTATAGGATTGGAGACTGGTAAGACAAATGGAATAAAGGTGTGGCCACAGGTGGCAGTGGCACTCAGGAGCTATGTTTGGCTGAGTTTAGCAGGTGCAGGAAGCAAAGGCACATGAAATTAACCACAAAGAGATATACTTCTCTATTAAATATAGAGAGATTAATGTTTGTATTTATTTTAGATGTATTGGCATTGTGTGAGCATGTGTGGAAGTGAGAGGACAACTGTCAGGACTTGGTTCCATCCTCCCACAGCAGGATGCACAAACTCAGATGGCCAGGTTTACTCTGTAAACACTGATTCCATTGGTGTGGGGGTGCACAGCTTTAATCCCAGCATTCTGGAGGCAGAGGCAGGCTGATCTCTCTGAGTTAGTTCCAGGTGAGTCATGACTACATCGTGAGAGCCCGTCTCACACAAGGGGAATAAAAAAAGATTTTACTCCGTGTCAGGCTTCCTGTCCATAGTGCATTCAGGACAAAGGAGCACTTGGAGCAGAGGTCGCAAATGCAGGAGGGGTGACACACCGCAGGAAGCAGAGAGCTCAAAGATCCATCCCCTGCAGCCAGCAGTTGGTCCAGCAACCCTCCAGCCACACACCCCTGCTTTCCTAGCCCCGGGCAGGTGGAAGCCCTCCTCTTTCGAAGTATTCCTTCTAACCCCCTGAGGAGTAGGGTTCCTTGGTGGGTTCTGCTGGAGAACCTGTGTGTTTTCAGCTTCCCATAGCTGTGACAAAACACCCAAGACAAGCAACTGGAAAGGGGGAAAGGATCTATTCTGGCACATTATTTCACTGGTTTCACCTCTGGCCACTGGGCTCCATTGACTCTGGCCTGCTGCGAGGCAAAAATCTGTGGCAGGGGGCACGTGGTGAAACAGCTGCTCTCCCAGTGGCCTTCAGGAAGCCTAGGGAGGGCCGCCTTTCATAACAAAGTCCCAGCTCTTAGACCTATTAGCCTCTTAAGTAAGTCAATGCATTTTCACACTGACACGTCAGAACCCTCATGATGCAATCACCTTCCACAGGCCCACCTCTGCGTACACTTTTTGAGAGACAGCAGATTCAAACTCTGTTCCTGTCTTGTCTCAGAGCTAAACCAACAGCACCGGAACGAACGTGCCCCTCTCCTAAGCCCTCAGCCTGTGGACACAGAACTATGCCGAGATGAAGCTGAGGGCTCCGTGTAATCACAGAGGCCCTGTGAGAGGACTCCGGGAGGGGATAGCGGCAGCCTTAGAGGAAAATGGCAGGAAGGTGGAGGTGGGACGGAGAAAACCCCGTGCGCCCCCACCCTGCGGCTCCAAGCTCAGGCTTCCCAAGGGCGGCTTTTTTCATAGGGCTGTGTGAAGTAATTGTCTAAGTAGGCATCTCCCTCACAATGGGTGGAGTGGGATGGCAGCGGGGAACCAAGAGAAAGGGGACCTATCATTCTTTTTTTTTTTTTTAATATTTTATTTAATTTTAATGTATGTGCATTGGTGTGAAAGTGTCGGATCTTGGATTTACAGACAGTTGTGAGCTGCCATGTGGGTGCTGGAAATTGAACCCGGGGCCTTTGGAAGAGCAGGCAGTGCTCTTAACCACTGGGCCATCTCTCCAGGACCTATCATTCTTAAATGGTCCCTCTGAGTCAGTTCCCAGCACTCCCCAGGGTAAGCACTCGCTATTGTATAGCACGCCTCCTGCGCCGCCCATCCCCCCCCCGCCCCCACTTCTCTGTGCCCTTGGCGCTTTCCCAATTCTGACATGTTTCTGCCTGACTGATCTGATCAACACACTGCAGGCTTCAGGGGGACAAAGTAACCAGTTTTATTGTCAAACCCTCTCTCACACCCACCAGCTTCCTAACGTGTGGTCACCAAGGTCCTGGGACTTCAGCACCTCCAACTCTCCTTCAGACTAGCTAAAGCCACTTGACACCCACCCTTGTGACTACTCTGGAGGTGTCTGGGAACCCAGATGCCACCATCACAAAAACAGTCCTAGGGAAACAGAGGTTAGTTCAGTATTTGCTCATCTCCCATGTGCCCGCCAGCCCAAATAAAAGGCCTCACACGAAGTCTCTGCATTGTCTCTGCGTCAGATGACTTCAACCTGACCATCCACAGCCTTGCTCCCCTCCCCGACAGTGGTGTTTTTCCTACCAAGAGCATGTCTTTCCATCTGTAGCCCAAGTACCTGGGATGGGGTGGAGGAAGCCAAGTTTCTATGAGTCAGGGATCCTCAGGGGAATCTCGGAACCGTGGTTAAAGACACATTTCCACTCTATGCATCAAAGTCCACAGCACGGGTACAACAAAGCAGGGAGAAGGCAGTCATGTGGCCTCAAGGGCAGTGCTGTAGCTTCTGTGAGAGATACCAGCTCTCCTCTCCCAAGCGCACCAGGCTCTGGCGGGAGGGGGGAGGGGCTCCCTTTCAGGCCCCGCCCAGCGGCTGGTTATTTCCACTCCTCCAGGCTACAGTTTGAAGTGCTTTTATTCTGACTGGCTTCAGCTGGGGGCTGCCTGTCTGCTCCCAGCACTCTTCCACCTTCCAGCCATCGGTGGATTATAGACTTTCTCCTGACTTCACCTGGACGTCCCTTTCTGTTGCTTTTAAAAGGCACATGCCTTTAATCCCAGCACTCGGGAGGCAGAGGCAGGCAGATCAATGTGAGTTTGAGGCCAGCCTGGTTGGTCTACAAAGCAAGTCCAGGATAGTCAAGGCCACACAGAGAAACTCTGTCTCAAAAAAACAAAAACAAAACAACAAAAAACCCTCAAACCTCAATCGTATTAGTTAATCTCTACCTCGAGGACAATGGACTTGGGACATGGACACCAAGTGCTGAGTGCCTAACTGAGTGATGGGTAAGGTGTGGGCTGCTCCTCGGAGTCCATCTTTAGAATTGCCTGCTATGCCTATCGTTCTGAGTTACCTTTTCCACGGCTCTGGCAAAACACCTGGCAAGTAGCCTCTTGAGGGAAGATGGGTTCATTTGGGTTCAAGACGGCTACAGTCCATCCTGGTGAGGAAGGCACGCAGCAGGAGCGAGAGGCTGCCTTCTCACATTTCCATGGGCCAGGAAGCAGAGAGAGAGACTGGCAGCTGGTGCTCCTTGGGCTTTCTCCTTCTCTTTCATCCAGCCTTGGCTTCGGTCCATGGGATGATGCCACTCAAATTTAGAGTGGATCTTCCCTTTAATTAAACCCCTCTGGAGACACTTAGCACAGACAAACCCTGAGGTGTCTTCCCTAGCCGATTCTGAATCCAGTCAGGTTCATAATGAAGATGAAGCTCACATCCCTCAGTTCCGGGCATTTCCTAACTGACCAACCTCCGTGTGGCACGATGGGATGAGGAGCCACCCCCTAACAGAGGGAGGTGCCTCCATGCAGCGGAATGCAGCAGGACACCACTGAGAGACAGGTGCTAGTTCTGTTTTCCACCCCGGTGCATGCTGGGCCAGTATGAAGAAATATTCAAGAGCTCTGTCTTCTTCCAGCTGTGTGAGTCACCTAGCCTGGCCAGCCATTCCTCTCCCTAGCAAGTCTTAGGGCTGGTCCACAAGAGGACATATTAAAACGCCTGGCACATGGTAGGCGTTCTGCTGGCATGCATTTCACGCCCACGGTCGTGCTGTTGAGCCAGCTGCACGACCTTCTGAGGACTGTTTTTCTTTGTGAACACCACTCCATCCTCTCTGGGGCCACCCCACGTTTTCATTTGATCTTCCTTCATCCCTGTCCCTGGTGGGCAGCCCATCACCACTGCTGAGAGTGAACTCAGCTGCCCAAAGTGTTTTCTCCAGTAAGTTTCCTCTCCTCCTCGTGCAGATTATTAGCCAGGTGTGGGTGGTGATGTTCTGGACCTCAGGGCCCAGGTGGAGGTGGGGGGGGGGGGGTTGACACTGACCCAGGACTGGGACCTGGACCAGAACGGGACTGCAGAACTGCCTAAGATCCTAGCTTCTGGGGGTGGCTCCTACTCAAATAGTTCTTGAGTGGGTCACAAGGTGGCAGCACAGGCAGGTAGGCCTCCTAGCAGTAGAACCCTGGAAAGCCCCCAGGGGCCTCACCCCTGGGAAGAGCCTTGCTTGCCTGTCTCCACACACAGCAGCTATAACTCTCTTCATCTGTCTCTGCAGACACTGTCATTTCTCTGAAGCCTCATGACAAATGAGAAGACCCAAGATGTAAGAGTAGCCATGTTCAGGACAGGAGCAATTTGGTGACCTGGTTACTGCCAGGGAAAGCCACAGGAGGTTTAAGGACAGGAGGCGTCTGCCAACCACTCTTATCTGTGACCTACCCTAGAACACTGACCAAACATTTGCACCCGTATACTTTAAGCACTCCTGCACACGCTGCTTTTAGTTAATTTTCTTGTGTTGCATTCTGAGAAAACTAAAGGTGACAGAGGTACAAAACCAAGCCACGTTCATCGGGTCGTCCACAGGCAGCCTGCTGACACAACACGCTTGCGGCAGACATAGTAGAGATGGAGCCAGCCCCTTCCCGGACCCGCCACAATCCACTTGCAGAAGAAGGCAGTAGCAACCTTGCTCCAGCACAAGTTCCTAGGTCCCCGCCCCGCTCCGCCTCCTCCCGCCCCGCCTCTGAGCTCTTCCTCCTCATTGGCTATTCCCCACCGCGGCCCGCCCACAGAAGCCCCGTCACCTTCTTACTTCACCTTTCACCTCCTCACCTTCCGGGGCTCCCGACGCCTAAGTCCCCGCCCACCGGAGAAGAGGGAATGATTCGCAATTATTGGTGGACGTGATCTGTCCATCACAGCAATGGCAGTCACGGATTAGCTAGAAAGCAGCAGTGGGTGGGGAAGCAGGCGTAGGGACTTCCGCGCATGCTCAGTGTGGGCGCAGTGACGCAACCGTGGGGGCAGTCATGGCGGCTCGGTGCGTGAGGCTGGCTCGGCGCAGCCTCCCGGCGTTGGCGCTGTCGCTCAGGTAAGAGAGCGTCGTTCCTCCGCGTCGGCCCCACTCTCAGCCGAGAGCTCTGGCGGCGGCTGTAGCAGCGGGTCTAGTCCCCACAGCCGGTTCCTCTACGCCCTGGAGCCCAGTCCTCACAGCAGGCTTCCCGTGCCTAGCCTCAACACGCGGGCCTCCCGGGGTGTGCTGTGCGACGCTGCAAGAACTGGGCTCGAGAGCCGAGGAGCGGAGGCCACTGGGGCGTAAACGTGGGGATCTGGGGTACGCGTCAGGTGGAAGGTTCCGCCATTTGTTTGTCCGGCGACACACGGCACTCTCACGGGCATAAGGGGCACCACCCCTCTAGGGATTGCAAAAGACAACCCCAGAAGCCGGGGACTTGCCCAAGGTCAGGCAGCCAGGCAGAAGCCAGCCTGCGCAGGGGCTGGGGTGGCTAATCCCGGTAGCCGATATACGCAGTTCAGGGCCCGGGCCAACTCAGGCAAGTTCTAGGCTAGGATGTTTGCCGCCTGGTTTATGGGCTTTTTCCACTGTCCCTCACATTCCTTTCCCCCTTTTGTCTTCCGGGGAATGTGAGGTCCAAGGAGCAACAAAGTCAGAATGTGCGCAGTTTATTTAGACAAATGAACATTCTTGTTTGTTTGTTTGTTTGTTTGTTTGTTTTTCGAGACAAGGGTTTCTCTGTGTAGCCCTGGCTGTCCTGGACTCACTTTGTAGACCAGGCTGACCTCGAACTCACAGGGATCCGCCTGCCTCTGCCTCCCGAGAGCTGGGATTAAAGGCATGCGCCACCACTGCCCGGCTCAAAATGAACATTACCTTGGCTTCAGGTTTTTGAGTCACACCACCTAAGTTAGGCAGATGGTCTAATTATTGGTTAATAAAAAACGACTTTGCCTGAATCTTGTGGAAACTGCGCAGCATAGGAGCTGGGTTTTTGTTTTGTTTTGTTTTGTTTTTTTCACTTGGTGAGAGCTGGCAGGTGGATGATCCTTCATAGGCGAGGAGATGAAAATGGGCTCATGTTATGTAAAAAGCTGGGAGCAAGGCTGGGAGCCTCCCGGGAATATTCCAGCAAGAGCATTTCTTATTTGTGGTGCTGTATTCGGAGTTGACAGGAAAGCAGCCCCTCCAACCCCCAGCTTGGTTCATGTCTGTCCCTGGAATTGTGGGTTTGAAGAAAGATCCCTAGTAGGGAGGCCAGAGAGCTATATGGCCGCTAGTCATAACTCCCATAGTATCCCTAATCTTGGCTTCCCCCGTTCTGTGCAGGACGTAGCCCTAGGAATGCTGTATGTGAAAGGGTCTGTTCAGCCAAGTTGACCTGCTGAAAGGCTGTGATTGTCACTCTCAGGAGTAGAAAAAATTCATAATGAAGGCAAGCTTCACTATGTTTTTTCAAAATTAACTGATTTTTTTTTTTTTTAATTTATGTGTACAGGTGTTTTGCCTGCATGTATGTCTGTGCACCATGTGCATGCCTGCTGCCTTCAGGGGTCCAAAGAGAGCGTCAGATTTCCCTAGAACTGGAGTTAAAGTTAGCTGGCTGTTAGCCGCTGTGTGGGTGCTGTCCATCAAACTCAGATCCCCTACAAGAGTTACAAGAGCTCTCAACCACTGAGCCAACTCTGCAGCCCATATTCTTAGCCTTTTTAAAAGCATGAAGTAAAAATAAAACTAAAAGGTCACTGCTGGGACCAGAGAGGGCTCAGTGCTTCCGAGCACTGGCTGCTTCGGTGCAGGGCCTGGGTTCAGTTCCCAGCACTCACGATGGTTGGGTCACGGCCACCTGTAACTGAAGCGCCAGGAGGTCCCAAACCTCTTCTGCCTTACTCCCAGAATTCATTTGGACTCCCCTTTCCATTCCTCTGTCCAAATGTATCTCCCTTATCCACCTTACTCCTCTGTAACTCACCTGACCTGCAGAGCCTTCTGTGGACCTGCACACAAGGCCGCACACTGCAAGCCCAACACTTGGGAGACTAAGGCTAGAGGATCGCAAGTTTACTGCCAGACGCAATCTCTGAATAAATATACTACATCAAAAAGAAAACCGAGGGCTGGAGAGAAGTCTCAGTGGCTGAGAGTGGTTGCTGTTTTTGTAGAGAGCCCAAGTTTAGTTCCTAGCTCCACAGTGTCCGGTGGCTTTGGCTTTCACGGGCACCCACGCTCTTGTGGCATGTGGCATACCCTTACTTACCCAGACAGACACACACGGCCATACAAACACGCACATAATATCATTACATCTTTTCTTGTTTTTTGGTAAATCAGCTTGCTGGGCATTGTGGTACACATCTTCAACCCCAGCACTTGGGAGGCGGAGCTCTGTTGAGTTTGGGGGTTACATAGTGAGGTCCCGGCTCAGAAAAGAAAAACAGCCTCCTGGAGCCATAGGCCATTGTGTTTTAGGGGTTTACTTTTTCTGTCTGATGACAGTATTTCTGCTCAGGCCACTGTCATCAGCAGGATGTGCAGTGGGCCTTGTGTCATGAAAGGGGTCTGGGTACTTGGACTCAAGGAGACACCTTGGGATATATGAGGAGATGGTTAGGGGACACAACTAGGCCAAGCGTAGATTGCAGGTTCCTTGATGACAGGGCTTTCTCTGAACTGTTCTGTCAGGTGATCTGTTAGCTAGTGGATATCAGAGTGCATTAACATACCCTAATGGGACAGCCACGGCCACCTGTGCCATGTGCTGTTAAAGACTTAGGATTGGGGCAGAGGTAGAAAGATGGCTCAGTAGTTGAGTGTTTGCTTCTTTTCCTTGGAACCAAAGTTCAGTTCCTAGCACTCACGTTGGGCAGTTCACAACCACCTGTAACTCCAGCTCCTAGGACATGCCACTCATGGAGCATACGCTCATACAGACACACATGAAAAGGCACCCACATTCTTTGTGTGGTGAGTTGCAATGTGAGCACGTGGGGAAGGCCCAAGGTCACCGTCAGGTATCTTCCCTCTATCCCATCCTCATTTATTTATTTGTCAGGGGTCACTGCCGTAGCACATATGTGGAGGTCAGAGGACAACTTGGAGAAATTAGTTCCCTCCTTCCACCATATAGGTCCTAGAGACTGAACTCAAGTCATGACTGGCTTGGTGGCAAGCTCCTTGACCCAGTGAGCCAGCTTGAAGCTCATGATCATCACTAAGGTGGCTGGCTGGCCAGTGACTTCAGGAATCTTCGTCTCTGCCATCTCAAGACCAGGGCTGCAGGCGTCCCTCCATGTTCAGCTTTCATATGCAGGTTCTGGGGGTGCAAACTCTTTGTGCTTACGCTGTGGGGACTTTACCTACTGAGCCATCAGCCCCACAGCACATACTTTATGTGTCATAATTGCCCTTGTTAAGCCTGAGATAAGTCTTTTCTAGCAGGTAGTTTGAAATTACCCAAATTTCTAAGTTTTGTTTTAAGCATTTAGTTAGGGGAAGAGGGTCATACATTGTACAGTGTATGTGTGTGGAGAGTGGGACAGCTTGTGGAGAACTGGCTCTTTCTATCATGTGGGTCCCTGGGAATAGAACTCTGGTTACAAGGCTTGGTAACCAGTGCCTTTACCCACTGAGTCATCTCAAAGGCCCACATTTCTAAGCTCTGCTGTCTTTAGCATGCCAAAAGGCTGTCTTCACTTATGTGTGGGCTTTTCCTTAGGCCTTCTCCTCGCTTGTTGTGCACAGCTACAAAGCAGAAAAATAATGGCCAGAACCTGGAAGAGGACCTGGGTCACTGTGAGCCAAAGACAGATCCACCCTCTGCGGACAAGAGCCTCCTGGAAGACAAGGCAAAGCTGGAGGAGCAGCTGAGGGAGGCCACGGTAAGGCCCCTCAGGGAGGCGCACGGCTGGACCGCTGCCCGCAAGGTCTGCGTGGCACATTCAACGAAGCCAAAGACACTTAAGGACTTGTCTCCTGCCTGCTATGGAGCCAGGTGGCACACTAGCTGCCAACGTGGCCTAGAACCCAAGCCCTCTGTGGTCTGCTTCTGGCCTGGGAAGTCCCGATGTTGGTGTATGAGGGGAGTTTGGTGTGATCAAGCTGGGGCTTCAGAAGGGAATTAGAAAACTGTAGGTGTAGGAGTTGAGTACGGGAGTCGGTGGTAGCAATTACCACTCTTGTCGAAAAGCAGGCACCAGTCAAGCTCCTTAAGTGTGTGGGCAGTTGGTGGCTGACACTGTGCTGAACGCCCATACTCCTCACCACGGTCCCTTCCTAGATGAGGAAACTGAGGCACAGAAAAGCTAGCAGAGTTTCCTAAGTCAAAGCTAGACCAGGACAAGATGTCTTAGAGCCTTGCTCAGTGACTGCCTGAGAACTGAGGTCAGAGGTGTAGTAGAGACCACTGGAGTCCATGAGGGGACATTAAGCTGGAGATGGTCAGAAATGGGTGGCCACAGGGACAGTGGACAGAGGCAAGGCCCATCTCTGGCTACAGTAATTATCTGGCTAGGCATGTGAGCTCAGTCTCCTTCAGATTTTCTCCCAGGTGATCTTCGTCTCCTGGCAGGCAGAGAACTGAGGTGGGTGGCCCCAGTGATGTGCTTCAACACCCTCAAGTTGGACATTCTTCCCCACATGGGTGACAAGCATCAGCACAGAAGGGCCCTCTGGCTCTCTCCACTGTGCCCTGTGGCAAAAGTCTGCTCACATTCCCCGATTCCTGGAGACACCAGCACAGGTGTAAATTACTCTTAAACTGTCCTGGTTTTGACCAAAATCTCAGTTAATGACAGGTTTTATTTATGTTCTGATTTGGAGTTTGCTAAATCATTTCAAAACTGTAAATGTAATTAAATCCCCAACCCCCTTTTCCCTTTAGGAAAAATACAAACGAGCTTTGGCAGATACTGAGAATCTGCGGCAGAGAAGCCAGAAGCTGGTGGAGGAGGCCAAGTTATATGGTGAGCAGACATTGTGGTCTCTGAGGGGAAGGAGCAGGGTTGCGGCTGTGACTAGCAGTGGGTGGCGATGGAGCTCCCGCTGCCTTCACCGGTTACTCACTTTCTGTGGCCCGCTTCCTTGGTTTGGGAACTGCAAGGGCATATTAAGCTAATTTCCCTTTCTACCTCAAGTATTCCTTTCCTCCTCATTTTATTACCAAATTATTATTGTACTATAATATACTGTATTGTCCTGTAACTATCAGTTATTAAAGTGCTTTGGTTTTATGGCATGTGATTTGACCAGGCATCATGAACAGCCGTATGTGAGGAGCACACCCATTGATACCAAGTGCAGACCATCTTCTCTTCCTCAATGCAGGCATCCAGGGCTTCTGCAAGGACTTGCTGGAGGTTGCAGACATCCTGGAGAAGGCAACCCAGAGTGTTCCAAAGGAGGAGATCAACAACAACAACCCTCACCTGAAGAGCCTGTATGAAGGGCTCGTGATGACCGAAGTCCAGATTCAGAAGGTGTTCACAAAACACGGCTTGCTCAGGCTTGACCCCATCGGGGCCAAGTTTGACCCTTACGAACATGAGGCCTTGTTTCACACCCCTGTGGAGGGGAAAGAACCAGGCACTGTGGCCCTAGTTAGTAAGGTGGGCTACAAGCTGCACGGACGCACCCTGAGGCCAGCTCTGGTGGGGGTGGTGAAGGAAGCTTAGCTGCCTCCCTCGGGGCGCTGGACTTTGTAGGTCACTTGCTAGAACTCAAAGGACAGGCTTGTAATTTCTCATTTGTGAATTCATCTGACCCTTGCCCAGCCTTGTTGGAAATCTTAAGTAAGCTAAGCAGAACATGAAGCTGCTTGCACACTGTGTCAGGGACTCTGGGAGCCTGGTCACTGAGTTTAGCGCCACCTACTTCAGAAGAGGGCCAAGTAGGGCCTCAGGAGTAGTGTGACTAACATTATATCTGTTCCACCTGGTGATTGATGAATGCTTTACACAAATAAAAGGTCTTTGGCTACCCCTGTGCTGCAGTCTACCCCTGCGTGCCAAGGCACTGGTGTCACTCAGCGTGGTGGTGGTCCCTAGAATGGAAGGGCTGGAGTGGGAACATTTGTTTCCAGCAAAGCTAAGACCTTCACACGTGGGATCTAGCTGCTGTGAAGGGTAGTCTCTGAACTGGAAAATGAGGCATGAACTTGAGCGTGCTTAGCCTTTTCCCTGTAACTAAGTTGACAGACCGTTCTGAGTGTAAGGCTTCCTGACTGGTGTGCTTCAGACGTGCCTGCTATGTAGGCTGTGGTTAAGGGGATTAAAAGGCTCATCTTTTATCTTCTATTTTATGGTATTGAATTTTATCATCTACTGGAGATCTGGTGAGCACCTGAGAAGAAAGCCTGGCTTCCTCAGCTCACAGCTCTTCAAGCCTGGAGCAGCAGGCATACAGCACAGAAGCTACACAGACCTGGGCTGTACACCTTGGCCTTACATATAGTTACACTGCAGACCATAGGAGAAAGCCAAGGAGCCAAAGCCATAACATGGAGGAAGCTGACTTCAGGCTCCCACCAGCCAAAGACCCATTTCCCGTTTCTATAGAGAGCTCAGGGAAAAGGTGAGGAAATGGTGATCTAAAGGAAGCTGTGCAAGGGTGAGTCAGGGATTGCACTGTGGAGGAGCCAGCACAGATCAGGTAAACCGAGGTGGGATAGTCAGTTTTGTTATTAAATTAGAAAGATACCAGTAATCATCCCAAAATTCAAGGTTCCATCATCACTAAGTTTTCCTCCTTTAAGCTGCCTTGAACTATTTAGACAAAAAGAAAGCCTGTTGCAGCAGAGGCAGTGAGCCTTTATGCTTCATAACTGCATGCACCATCAGACTCCTATGGATACAATCAGCCCTTTTCAGCTAAAGCTGCTGAGCAGCACAAAGCTCAGCAAGGTCTAGTCAGTCTTGTTCACAGGTTCCATGTCAAGACAGAAGAAAAACTGTCAGAGGCCAGCAAGATTACTCAGCCGGTAAAAGTGCCTATTGCCTGGGCTGGAGAGATGGCTCAGAGTAGCACTGGCTGCTCTTCCAAAGGTCCTGAGTTCAATTCCCAGCAACCACATGATGGCTCACAACCATCCATAATGAGATCTGGTACCCTCTTCTGGCCTGCAGGAGTTATATGCAGGTAGAACACTGTTACATAAAAATAAAATTGTTTTTAAAAAAAAAAATGCCTGCTGCCAACCAAGCCTGACAACCTGAGTTCAGGCTCTAGAACCCCATGGAGGGAGAAGATTCCAAAAAGTAGTCCTCCTACCTCCACCTGCACTCAAACACAATGAAGTCTAAGGATAGTTGACAGCGAACATGAACAGGACTTTTCTTAAGTCTCCAGGTGCACTGTCTGTGTACAGCATTATGGAGAATACATAGATGATGTGTAGACAGTGCCTGCCGTTTTATTTAGGCCCATTTGCATACCCTGGTTTTGGTATCCTGGAAGGGAGAGCCCTAGAGCCAGTCAGGAGTGACTATAGCCTAATGTGCTGGTTGCAGATGCAGCAGTCAGCACTAACAGGAGATATGTGCACATTTCCCCTAGAAATTCAAGTCTTGCTCAGCCACATGAACGTCCAGTGTCGAAGCTGCAAGGTAGTAGCTAAGCTGTGTAAGTGTGGGTAACCAGAACTTTAGAGGCAGCTGGAAATGGGTCCTGCTCCATGGAAATCATCTTTGACCTTTTCAAGATCAGGGTCACTGAGGATGCGTAGGGCCTTTTGCTTCGCTGACAGCAGCTTTCCACCTCGGGTCAGAAGCCGGCTTGACAGCAAAGTGCCTGCCGTGAAGCTGGAGGATCAAGAAGCAAACATACACGACTCTGTTCTCAACAATTTAATGTAAAAGAATAATAAAAATGGTAGGATTTCAGTTCTTAATACATTCTTGGAATGTTGGCCTCCCAGAGAGCATTATTTCAAACAGTTGAAGAGTTATCTAACTTCTCGGACTCAAAGACAGTTTGTTTAAATTTGAAAAGACTTGGTTCCATTGGGTTGTGGTAGCTAATTTATCGTGAGAATTAAATACAAACATGTCAAAGTCTGAGCTAACAGAGTAATGTGACAAAACAGCTGGGGGCAGACAGGAGAGCAAACAATCCTAATATTACTTTTCCCTTGTAACAATATTAATACTTGAACATAAATTAATTATACATTCATTATGGTGTTTTAAAACAGTCACGCCCAAATAAATTTCATATCATCAAAAGATGTACACACACTATACACCTGCTTAAGCACGGCGTTTTGTCCGACAGCCCTTGGCCACACGTTGACAGGATCCTCTGCTTCTCAAGCTAATGTAGGTCAGGCTGTCACTTTGTAGAAGACACACTGAAGCTTCAAACCTCACCAAGACAAGGCCAGTGGTTCTCAAACTTGAGCTTGCATCCCAGCCACCTGGAGGGTTTGAAAAACACCCTGCTAGTCCCTGTTAATGAAACCCCAAATCTCTGCCTCAAGAGAATTAGTTACATTGGGGTATGACTCTATTTCTGACAAGTGCCCAGGAACCCCACTTTGAGAACCACCGGCTTAACTAGGCACTGAACACCACCCCACTGCTGTTCTGTGACACCAGCTACTGTCCACTAGTCACCTGCAGCGGGGCAATGTGGAGCTGGTCCTTTGACACCATTGCTCAGCATCTAATGGTATCAAGAGAAACCTACGCCTGGCTCACAGGGCACTTCCCTGCTAGCCCACAATGCACTTTACAACTAAAGCCATATATAGTATATTTGAAATGTTTTTATTTAATGCTGAAAAACTTACCCTAGGGGACAGAGGATGTAAAATGGAAAGGCACGTCATCAAGTCGTCCTTGGAAATGAGTTGTTTTTCTTCAAAATAACTTCACTTTCACTTCCGAGCCCAAACACTCTATGAGGTAAACAGGCTCTTGTACCTCAGGGACAAGGGGCAGAGGCTGTGGTCACTCCAGGACTCTAAAGCAGGGTCTGGGCGTGAGAACCCTGAGCAGCAGGAAGACAAACGCCTTCCTCAAGTTTAGAAGGAAGGTACCATACGAATCCTTTAAGGAGGCCCCAGAAGCAAGCTTTTTAGTAGGGCTGGGAAGGAGCCATTTCTGAGTTTGTTTCAAGATCACAAACAAAAGCAGAGCACAGGCTCCAAGGCACAGGCAGGATGCTCTGCACTCCCCAGGGCCACTGCCATACCCTAATCAGCTCACTGAGCCAGGCTAGCTAGCTTGCCCTACATTTAGTGAGAGGGACTCTGCAATGGGTGGTGGTGGAAGGCCTGAGCAGCTACTGCCTCAACTCAGCACTGCATACTCTGCCTTGAACTTAAACGGGTCTTGGTTCCAAGTCAGGTGTCCTATAAGGGTTCACAGCAGCGAAAGGCAGCCCCCACCTGACCCTGTGGCCCTTCCATTAACTGCTTTCCCAATCACAGGGGACAAGAATGTGCCAAGTAAGCCTGCCCAGGCAGCCCAGGCTGGGCCGGGCTAAGATGAAGCAAGCACTGTTGAGGGCCTGGGATGGCTGTTGTCAGGTAAGTGGAAGCTCAGGTGATCACTGTGTGCAAATGGGGGGGGGGGGCTCATCTTAAGTGGCTCAGTGGGGAACGGGCCTGGCGGTGGTCTCTGGCCTCCACAGCAGAGGGTTCTGTGCACAGCCTGCCTCCTGGTAAAGTGCGGTGTGCCAGCACTGTGCTTGGGGTGTCAGCTGGGGGACAGCAGTGGGCTCAGTGAAGGGGTACCAACAACAGCCCACCTGAGTAAAGCTTGTGTCACCAGGGAGAAGCTGATGGCAGCTCCTGGCTCCCACAGCATAACAGCTTCTGAACCCAAACAGGGAAAGGCTCATGAAAACTAGGGGACTCGTCCAAGGTGGGGACAGTCTTCAGAGGAACACAAAGGCAAGCTGTCTTCTGAAAGGATTACCTTAGGACTAAGTTAAAAAGACACACGTTTATCTCCCCCATGAGTCAATTTAAGATTGCTACTATTGCTTCTTCCAGAGGATCATGGAAAAAAATTTAGCCTTGAAAAAAGAATTCAATTTGTTTAAAAGAGCAACAATGCTGGGGGAGACCCCATGTCATTTGGCTCACAAACTGCTTTAGCGTCATCTGGCCTCAGGAAGCGTCCCTGGATATCCACCCACTTTCTGTGAGGAAATTTAAAATCCTTTTCTTTAGGACCTTGTCCAGATAACTGGGAAGGCGACTTTTAGAGGGGATTCCTTGTCGCTTCTGGAGGTGATCTTTAATTATAATAGTCTTCACAGTCACATAGCGTGCAGGACTCAAGTTCAAGGAGCTACAGAGAACCTTCTCCCGATCTGACAGCAGCTCAAACCCAGGAAGGTTCTCGATGGCTGCAAACTCGCCGTCTTTGCCATCCTCCTTCCCCCTTTTGGAGCTGGCCAGGTTTTTGTTCTCCTTCCTCCTCTCCCGTTTGTGTCTGGCAGCCTCGTACTCTGCCGACTCCTCCATCTTTGTAATGCCATTGCGCCGGTACCGCTGCAGCTCTCTGATCTTGGCGCGAAGCATCTTCTCTTTGTGCATGTTTTCAAACAAATCATCAAATTCCTTGCAGGACATGAACTGGTAAAGTGGCCGCAGTTTCAGCCGCAGCTCCTTCTCCTCCTTGGTGATCTTTCGCTTCAGTGTCTTCTCCTTCTCCTTCTTGTCCTTGCCCAGGAAGGCTGGCACCAGGTTATAGTCTCGGGCAATGTTCTTTCGGCGCTGCCTCTCCTTCAGCTTCCGCACATACATGTCTACGTGGGCACGCTTAAGCTCAATCTCTACATCGTCATCATCATAGTTCACGGAAAGCCCACTGATGAGCGTCTCAGCATCCTGGTCATACTCGATCTCATAGTCATCCCTCAGTGGCATGTAGCCCAGCTGCTGCTGCTCAGCCACGGAGATGTCCAGTGGGGGCAGAGGCGTGGTGAGGCTGGGCGAGAGAGGACCCCCACTGGGGCAGGTATGATCTGTTACTCGGTTAGGGATGGTGTCAGGGATGCAGGCTTTGCCTAAGTTGCCATGGATGTACATACTAACGTAGTGCTCCATCACTTCCTGAGGAGTCCGCGAAGCACCAACATGCGCAGCCATGTCTTCCTATAACAACAAAAGCCAGACCATCAAACCACTTCACTCAAGCTCCTCTCACCATCTCACAAAGCTTTACTTGGGCTACTTCCTACCAACGCTCTTACTTGTCACACACACACACCCATTATGCCCCCAAAAGATGTTCAGATATGCATCTCACTTAGATCTGAAGAAACATACACAGATGTACCTGAGAGGGAAGATCCAGAGGCACAGACCTGTGCAAGGCTATGTGGAAGCTGGTGACGGAGCTGGGATGAGAACTCTTAAGTCAGTCTTTGTTCTCTGCCTCCTTAGAGAAGCCCAAGCAAGTGCTATTGGCCATTTTACCCATTGCAAATCCTGAAGACCATTTGAAGACAATCTGGTGTCGGGGGGCACACTTCTCACTCAGACTAGAAATCACACTTGCCAGCTTGCCCACAGGGTAAATCAAGTCCATGCAACATGACTACAAAGAGGGCTGTTTCTTTCTGCAGCTGTAGGACAAGAAGAGCCAGGAGACCTTTAGCATTGTCCCAGCCTTAGGTTCTGGAACCTTAGCTGGCTCCTCTCTTCGGTGGCTGTGAATGGTGGGTATGCAGAGGCTAACTGCAGTGCCACCACTGCTGAAAGCATTCTCCATTCCTGCACGAGAGGAAACTGAATGGCTCCCTCAATCTTTTCCTTTTGCCAAGAGGCCTCTTCCTTAAAGTCAACCACTAAAGCCACTTCAGAAAGTAGTTGCTCAAAATGCACACTCATTTCCCGGCTGCTATTCTCAACACCAGTCCCAGAACCAGTCATACCTCTTTCAGCTACAGGCTATACACAGCTTAGAGAGGGTCAAGTTGCTTTGGGCCCCAAATGGTTATGCCTAATTCAGTCTCCATGCCCTTGAAGGCCAGTTGGACCTGATGGCTGTGCTGATCGTAAGCTAGGTGTTGCTGGCGGTAAAGAGGCCCACCTCAGTTAAGCAGCCCTCTGTCTGGGCATTTTCTGTGACATACGCCTCACCTGAAACATAGATCAGGGACCATTCCCACTGGCCTGAGATACTGTAGGCCTCTCACTTGTAAAGATTTGCACACACATGTGCATATGTACATGTGGTGCAGAGGCCAGAGGGTGACATCAGGTCTATTCTTTAATCCCTCTCCACTTCCTTCGGTCACCTATGGAACCTAGAGGTCACCGATTCAGCTGGATTAGCTGACCACTTAGCCCAAGGATCTGGTATCCTCCTGCACACAGTGGTAGGAGGCCAGATACATTGGGAAGCACCAAGCACAGCAGCCAGGGCCAGCAGTCTGTGATCTGCAACACCACTCCTGCTACTCACTCAAAGCTGTGCATGTATGTACATACGTGTTCTATGCCCACGGTCTTCCAAAGCCTCCCTTCTGGGGCCACCTCTTCTGTTCCCCACTCTTGCTGCTTCCCTGCTCATAATCCCTCCTCTTAGGGATTTGTTGGAGTCCAGTTAACACTAACAGGTAAGTGCTCCTACCTTTGTCATCCCCCTGAGACCTCACAGCTGCACCCAGGAGAGCAGTGCTCTTTCACTACCCACAGTTCCAGGTCAATAAACCTTGGGTGAGCTACCATAAGGCGCATGGCCAGTCAACACTGTATAGCTCAAAATCAGCAGTCTAGCTAGAAGCACTGCCTGTCACTGTGTGCTTATCTGCCCAGGCCTCTCCTGATGGTCAGTGCAGTACATGCTGAGGAGTCTTTGACTCATACAATTTCTGGTACTATGAGCAGACATCAAGGCCAGACTACTGGCCACTGCTTCTTCCTGCTTCAACCAACTCTCAAAGAGCTCCACAGAATGGCATGTCCTGACTCTGACTGGTGGAAGGCACAGTATACACACGGCTTCTGATGCCTCCAGCACCTTGACTGAGGCAGGCAACCTTGACTGGGGCGGGCCTCACAATTTCCTTCCTGTCTTTCCTCTTCAGCAGACAACCCCAGCCACAACCCAGCTGACACTTAACTCCATTGTTGTCTTTATTCTCTCAGCAACTGACTGTGAGGCATAAATCAGGCTGCAGGCCATGACAGGGGGCTGGGCTTTCTTTCCTAAAAGGCTTGGGGCTGGTCTTTGGGGTAGGAACATGTGCCCTGTGTTTAGAAGGAGCCCTGGTTCCTTCCCAGCCCCCCCCCCTTCCTTTTCTTTTCTTTTCTCCTTCAAAAAAGGAAGCCCTAAAGGGGCAGAAGCTAAAGGCAGCCCCTTTCCTGGGGAGGTGTGGTAAGGGGCAGCTAGGAAGCAGGCAGCACCTACAGGGCCAGGAGGAAACAGGAAACATAATCCACCTGAAAGAATTCTGAAGCCACCCAGGGGAAGGGCAGGTAAAGCACTGACCACAAAGTATCCTACAAAGTGCTCCTAGGCAGTTCTACCTCATTCTCCTTATCCCCAGAGGATGAGAGCTGGACAAAGCTGCTGTCAGCCTCTGCAGGCCAATGTGAGCTCACAGCTAAGTCACTGCTGCACCTGCTACCCCATCATGGCTCCATGCACCCTCAGATCAGAGTCTTGAGACTCTGCAGGCAGGCTAGCTCAGCCCATTATGTGAAGGGACATTTAGTCATGACTTTTCTTCCTGTGTCACAGAGCACAACTGGCCCTTCAGGTGGACGACTCACGCTATTCTTCTAGGGTATTGGACAACCTTGAGACTTCATTTTCTTGGGTACTGCTCCCAGCCTCTTCTGGTTTAGTGCACAGAAGAGGTTGTTCTGATTCAGCTAACATTTGGGAGCCAGTGTTCAACAGGACCTTTTAACTGTTTCTCTACCTAGGATCTTTCCTACTCTGGTCTGTCCTTATCGTGTCTAGCAATCCTGTCAGATGCATAGGCTTGGCTCCTACTAACCCTGAAAGCCTTCTGCTCTGGTGAAAAGGGGGATAGTCCTACAGCCTGGGAATTCCTACAAGTCAGTGTCTGAGCTGGTATCTGGCACTAGCGGGCCTGTGCTATGCTGTCAATGGTCCTATGAGGCATGGACCATAAAGACCTGGGCCCAGATTCTAGCTGGCCTCGTCCTTCAGCATAGCTGCTTCTCACAGTAAGTAAGTGGGGAAGATCTGCCTCAGAGTGTGGGGCAATCGGAAGTGTGAGGGAACAGTACAACACACCTGCCTTGAGGCCTGGCACCGGGGAATGGACATCAGCCTTAACACCCTCATCACAACCCTGTCCAGTGCCTGGCACATGGTTCAGCTTATGGGTGTCAGCTGTCATCTACAGAGGGAAGGCGTGCTACCCAGGCTGCTCCACCTGCCCTAGGGACAAGAACCTTCTCTGTTGGTTCCTCTTACTACATCCAAAACCACAAGAGCTGGCGTGAGCCCTACTTCCCCCTGATGGATGCCCCCTGAGGAGCTGGTCCTCTCAAACTGCCTCTTCTGTGACAGTCTGATATCTTTAGAGCCAAGTGACAAAATTGATGGCTTGTCTACTAAAGCACGAATCATCCCGAAGCTCTAAATGTCTGCATGTTTGTGTTCCTGTGTCCCAGAGGTCACACCTCATTCAGCCAGCAGAACCCACCACAGCCATATGGAGGCTGTTAGCACCCTAGCAGGCCTGGCCTGTGTGTGTGGCTGAGGGCCACCTCTTCCCTCTGTCAACCCCCCTACTATGGTATTATTCTTTCTGTGACTTCTCTGTGGTACAGCTCCCAGCTAGGCCCTGAGCAAAGCCTTCTGGTAGTACTACACCTACAACTGCACCAGGAAGCTTCTGGTCTCCAATCACATTACTTAATGCTCTTAGTGCTATAGTAGAGGCCCAGGCTATAATCATACCTAGCTGTCATGGGCAAAGCTATGCAATTCTTGGCAAGTAGCTTATATTCTCATAGTTGCCATCTTTCAAATGCAAACTAAGAACATAAGTCCCCCCCCCCACACACAGTGCTGCTTACGTAAGTCACGTGACATGTACATAAGGGTACAGTATAGAGCTGGCACATGCTCTATACAGGTCCAAACAGACATACTTGAGTGTCAAGGTCAGAAAAGAACCCCGCATCTAAGCTGTGGTGTCTCTGGTGAAGAAAAATAAGGCTCAGAGGAGTAAACCAACTAGCTTAAGAGCACACAGGTAGAGAGAGTGGTCACAGAGCCTCCTGTTCCTGTGAGGAGCAGTGGTTGCATATCTCAGCGTGGCCCTAAGACTCCTGCTGCGTAGGCACGGAGCAGTCCATGCACTACACAGGGCAGCCAAGCCCCAAGGATCTTTCCTTTGGCTTTCCTTCTTCCAAACCTGGGCCTGGGCCTCATGGGAACCTGCAGCTTAACTCCAGCTCCTCTGGCCTTCAAGCCTGAAAGCGCTGCTTCAGATGAGGTCATCCCAGTCCAGCCTGTTTATTCATCTACATTTTACACGCTGTGGCTCCTGGGTGCTAAGTGCCTCTGCCTGTGCTTCATGAATGTGGCACAAACACTGGCTGAGGTGCAGACTCTACAGTCCAAGACTTCTTTTCTTTTTAACAAAATAAAATATAACAAGATAGAACGAAACCTATCACGTTGAAGTTGGAAAAAAGGCAAACCAACAGAAGCAAAAGAGAAGGCACAAGAATTGGAGACCCATTCATTCATACACTTGGGAGGCCCATAAAATTACTAAACTGAGAACTGAAATATGTATGGCAGAGGACCCGGTGCAGACCTGTGTCAGCCCTGTGCTTGCTGCTTCCGTCTCTGTGAGTTCATATGAGCTTTGCTTGAAGGTTCTCCTGGTGTCCTCCTTCCCCTCTGGCCTACACTCTTTCTGCCTCCTCTTTCTGTAGGGTTCCCAAGATTTCAAGAGATAAAGCAAGCTCCATGCTGGGGTCCCCAGAACTAAGGCTTTCGCTCTCTCCGGTGGCTACTCTGCAGAGAAGCACTGGGGGAAGGAAGGAAGGCAGGCAGGCTCTCTGGAGCAGTGTGGTGTGAGGACAAAGATCAGTCAGTAGTCTTGACTGCGGGTGAGAGCAGGGCAGGCAGAAGAAAGGAAAACCGATCAAGGGAGTATGCGTGAGCTCACAGGGAACCACAGACAGGCCTGGCAGGCATTGGAGTGTAATCTAAGCAGAATGGGAAACCGCTGAGGGCCAAAGAGACGCAGCTTGTGTTTCAAAAGCCCTCTATGCTGGTGTGTGAGAAGGGCTACAGAGCACAAAAGGAGGAAGCAGGTAAACCGTGGGACTTGATTACAACAGGAGGTAAGTGCCAGCATGGTTCAGGCCAGAACTAGCAGCGACATTCTGCACACTTTTTAACTCGATGACCACTGACCAACTGGATGTGTGGATGAAGGCTTGAGGCTGGCTCTGTGTGTAGCTGAGGACAAGTGAGTCACCATGGGCAATCAGGTAAGAGAGGAGCATTAGGCACACGACAAGCTCCAGGCCCAGAGCAAATGGATGCCACACTTTCAGCTCTGAGGCTCTTCTTCAGGGTCCTTCACACTGCCTGACCTGTACAAAGCAGACGCTCAACACACACCCAGGAACACCACTTATAGACAAGATAACACACTGTTTCTGTAGAGCAGGAGTCACGTTGCTGGCCACCAGGAAAGCATTGTAGAGGAGGATCTTTCCCTAAGCGGGGGAGATGGGTCCAGAAGGTCACCCACTGCATGCTGACCTGGAACAGGAGGGCAGGAGGCTAGAGCGGGGGAAGCTCAGAGAAGCAGGACCCTAACATACTGGGAGAGAGTCTGAACAGGGCAGGGTCATGCTTAGCTCCCTCCATCTCTAAAAGCTTGAAGGTGTTACATAGGCGGGGAAAGGGTGGAAAGAGTGACAGTGCAGCCAGAGCTCTTCCCTAACATGGGTGAGGAGTAGAAGGAGAGCTCCTTAGAGAGCATCCAGGAGCCCAGCACACTATCTGGCTGGCACACGCGAAGGCTCTTGTCATCAGCAAGCCACCTATTACAGAAACCTGACAGCTAGAAAGCCGACCTCAGGATGATTGCCCCCTCACGAAGACGCCTTTGTTCAATCATTACTGACCACCTTTCACACCATGTCCTGGGTGCTATGGAGACCACGAATTAAGCAAGACGCTGGCAGAGAACCCTACCTACCACAGGTCACATACTGACACCCACATAAAACACACGAAGCCCTGAATGTTGACTAAGTGCATGAGAGATGGACAGGCCAGGCTTCTGGCCTTCCCCACTACTGTGCCCAGAAGAACCCAAGCCTTACCAGAGAGAACTCAGCAGGGATCGTGGGATCTAGCTTGCTGCCATCTCACTCAAGGAGAAGCCTGGCAAGGAAAAGGGCCTGCCCTGCACCCGCGTTCAATGCACACCTCTTGAGGACGGGTGTGAAGGGCAGACTGCTCCGTGTCCGGGCCACGGGTCAAGGCCCAGCTCTACCAGCTGTGTACCCGCGGGCGCCCAACACTCTCCGAGCAGTCCCGCCCGGCCACCTGCGGCCCTCCGCAGCATGCACCGAGCCAGCCAGCCATGCCCTCCCTCGAGCCGCCCGCCGCTCACCCAGTTGCCGAAACCGAACTGCTCGATGGCGTCCAGCAGCAGCTGCTCCTCGCGGCTGGTCCAGCCGCCCTCCGCCTCAGGACCCCAGAGTGTGAATCGTCCGCCGTCTACCAGCTGGTAGCCGTGGTAGCGCCTGTGGTGGCCGATCTCCGCGCCGGCCGAGAAGCACTCGGGGCACAGCTCAATGTCTTGGCACTCGGTGCAGCGGAAGCGCAGCGGGCTCACCTCGGCCAAGCAGTACACGCAGTACTTCTTACCCAGCTCCGCCATCTTCCCCCGCTCGTTCGCCGCCCGGCCCGCAGCCACCGCGCCCCCGGCCGTCAGCGCCCCGCCGCCCGCCGGGCCCGCCACGCCCGCCGCGCCCGCGCCGCTGCCGGCCGCTGCCACGGCCGCCCCCGCCCAGGCGCCGCCGGAGCCGGCCAGGCGGGCCGCGTCCCGCCTCAGCACGCAGGCGCCCTCCGGCCCGGCCCGGCCGCCGCAGCCGCCGCCGCCGCCGCCGCCGTCTCCCCGACGCATCGCGCAGGCGCCCCGCGCGCGCCCCCTTGCGGACAGCCGCGCCACCGCTCTGCGCCTGCGCACCGCCGCCTCCCGCTGCCTCATGGGCTCCAGCAGCCGCAAGGCCCCGCCCCAAGCCTGACAGCTGGCGGGGCGCGGACCGGAAGTCAGTCGTGTGCGCCACGCCTTTCTCGAGCCAGTGTCCAATTAGCGCCTCCCTTCACCTGTTCGCGGCCCTTCATTGGCCTAGTATTGCCGGGAGGCGGAGAGAAATGGAAGACGGGCGACCAATCGCAGGGCCCACCGCGAGCGCCCTGGTTGCCCCGGGAAACCTAACAGCCGGCAGCGGCGGTCCTCAGACCCTGGACAGCAGGTAGAGTATGGACAGCCACAGCGAGGACAGGGACACCGAGGGCGAAGGCGGAGCCGAGGAAGGCCTGACCAAGCAGCCGTCCGAGACCAAGGTCAGCTTGGAACCTCAGACCCCGGCCGACCTTGCGGAGCCGGAGCGGGAGCCGGAGCCGGAGCCAGAGCCAGTGCCAGAGCCAGAGACCCAGCCGGTGGCGGATGGCCCAAAAGCAGAGGCTTCGGAGGGGAGCGATGACACGCATGTCGTGGTCGTGGAAGGTCCGGAGGCCGCTGAGTCAGCGGGCGAAGCAGCAGAAGCCACGAGTGAGGCCGTGTCCCGAGAGCCAGAGAGTCTGCCGAAGACACAGCCCGAGACCGAGCCGGAGCCCAAGGAGCCAGAGCCCAAGGAGCCGGCGCCCAAGGAGCCGGAGCCCAAGGAACCGGCGCCCAAGGAGCCGGAGCCCAAGGAGCCGGTGCCCAAGGAGCCGGAGCCCAAGGAGCCGGAGGAGGACGAAGACGAAGACGATGACGAAGATGAGGATGAAGACGAGGACGAGGACGAGGAACCCGACAGGTCGGAGAAGCACAAGGACAAGATGAAGAGGGAGAAGAGCAAGGAGTCACGGTTCCGGCCTCCTCAGCCGCTGACCACGATCGTAGAGGAGGCGGCTGCTCCAGCTCCACGGGCTGAGAAAGCAAAGGAGTCAGTGCAGAAGAGAGGCAGCAAGGTGATCGAGGTGATAGGTCGGGAACGACGCAAGAAAAGCAAAGAAGAGCTTCACCGTGGGGAGGAGGAAGAGGAAGAGGAGGAGGAGGAAGAGAAGGAAGAGGACTTCGAAAACTTTGAGTGGTCGGCGGATGTGCAAAAGCTGCAAGAGCAGCAGCTGCGGGGTGAGCTCGTGGACCAGTACCGCTCCCTGCTGGTAGAGAGGGACCGGTATCAGCGCTACAATATGTACCTCCAGCAGAAGATCTACGAGACTCTACGCAAGAAGGGCCTGGAAGCAGCAGCAGAACCTGTCGACCAGAGCGCAGAACCAGAGTCTCCGGAAAAAGAGCAAGCATACTTGCGCTACCTGGCCATGCTGGAGGAACTGAAGAAACTAGAGGCAGACGACCTGGAGTGGTACCGACAGGAGGTGCGTGAGCTGAAGCATCAGTGCCTGGAGAAGCAGGCCAAGGTGGACAAAGAGTGGCGGCGCTTCCAGGCCCTCAAGAAGCAGGTGGTGATGCAGCTCATGGGCAGCTGCCGCATGCGCGGTGGGCGCCAGGCCGCTCTGAGAGAGGTGGAACAGATTCAGGCTCTGGAGGATAAAAAGGAGAAGGAGATGAGCGCAGTACGTCTGGAGAACGTGCAGCTGAAGCAGAGCCTGGTACACTTTGAAACCAGAATGAAGGCCCAGGAGGACTTGGCTGAGGGGCTGCTCCTCATCGACTTTGAACAGCTCAAAATTGAGAACCAGACCTTCAATGAGAAAGTTGAGGAACGAAACGTGGAACTTTTAAAACTGCGCACTAAGGTGACCAGCAACGTGCAGATTATAACCCATGTGAAGGAAAAGCTGTCTTTCATGGACAAGGAGAACGCATGCAAAAAAGCACAACTTTTGGAAATCGAGAGCCAGGTGGCCCTGGGAAGAGACCTATTGACAAAAACGAAACAAGCCCGGGACAGCCTGCGAATTGACAACATCAAGCTGAATCAGAAATGTGGGCTTCTGGGTAAGGAATCACTCCTCCAAGACTTGGAAGAAAAGGTGGAAAAGACAGAACTGCTCAATAGACGCCTGGAATCCCTGAAGCGCCATCACGCCGGGCTCATCCTGTCCTGCAAAGGGGTGAAGCAGAAGATCAGGGAGGCCAAAGCATTTCTCCCCTCTTGACAGTTCTGGCAGGGCAGTCGGCAAAACCATCTGCAATTCCAGAAATTGTCCTTCACTCTCTCCTGCCTTCTGTCATTCTGTGGGACTTGATTTTTGTTGGTTTTCAGCGTCCAAATTCCTGCTGAACACATCCAAATAGCAGTAGTTCCGCATGAGGTTAAGTAAAATATATCCAGAGAGAGAGAGTGGGGTGATTAAATTGACTTCTGATAATCTTTATAGCCAAGCAGCTCTATTGTTTAAAGGGCTGTTAGAATTGTTCCTTGCCCACATATAAGGATGGCTTAAAGGTTCAACCAGTGGGTAAGGTACAGAAAATCTGTATGCATTGGTCTGATCACTCAGTCATCTTTGTGTTAATTAAACTGTATAGTCTTGAATCACTGTCTCAGCTCAAATTCCCATCTCTCTGTATGTTGGGCATGTGGAGGCCTGAAGAACAGATCAGGCATCTCTTGCTCCCCGCCTTGATTTTTTGAGACAGGGTCTCTTACTCAACTGGGAGATTGCAGTGTGGGCTAGACTGGCCAGCTAGCATGATGATCCTGGGATCTGCCTGTCTCTGTTCCTCAACACTGGGGTTACAGGCATGCAAGGCCAAGTCTGGCTTTTTTCTTTTCTTTTTTGTTTTCTTTTTGTTTGTTTTTTGAGACAGGGTTTCTCTGTATTCTTGGACTCGCTTTGCAGACCAGGCTGGCCTTGAACTCACAGTGATCCACCTGCCTCTGCCTCCTGAGTGCTGAGATTAAAGGCATATGCCACCATGCCCGGCTCAAGCCTGGCTTTTTAATGTGGGTGCTAGGGATTTGAATTCAAATCACCATGCTTCCAAACAAGCACTCTTACCCTCTCAGCCATAACCTGCACCAGCAATCTGGCTGTTGGCACTCATAACCCTACTTTTTTTTTTTTTTAAAGATTTTTAGATTATTATTCTGTATACAGCGCTCTGCCTGCATATATACCCACAGGCCAGATGAGGGCACCATATCACATGGTGGTTGTGAGCCACCATGTGGTTGATGGAATTGAACTCAGGACTTCTGGAAGAGCAAACAGTGCTTTTAACCACTGCGCCATCTCACCAGCCCAACTCTGCTTTCTTTAGATGACACAATTTTGTTTGCTGAAGTATATTGGCTTTGAAGTAAATGAAAGTTAAAACCCCTTTTCTGACTTCCATGGCTTCAAAACACTTTATATGGCACCATAAAAATGCATTACTGATAGTTCAAAAAGCTGACTTCTTCCAACTACAGTTTTGGTTTTCCCTCTACCCTGTCCTTGGTGTAAAGCAGTAAATTACTGCGCCTGGAAATGTCTTTGTTGCTCCAACTAAGAGATGGGACCCACAAAGTGCTGCAGTTAGGAGGCTCCCAAGGGAGACTGGCAGTGGTACCATAAGTGATAAGTTGAGAGACATTTTCATTGTGATGGTGTCCTTCAGTGTTTTGATTCCTTCAGCTCATTTCTACCCACTAGCTACCCAACTGAATGCTCACTTGTGAACCTTGAACACAGTGAGCAGTGGGTCATGCAGGGCACCAAGCTTAGTGAGTCTTAAGTAACGATTACATAGTAAGTCCCCAGTGGGCCCCTCGTCCACAGCCCATCATGCTGGGGGCATTGCAGTTAATTACAAGACACTTCATTTGGTTACCACCCCATGTGGTTCTAATGAGTGCTTGATCATGAGATCTGATCCAAGTAGTTCAGGGCCTGGAAAAAAATGTAGGCACTACATACATTCTGCCTGATATTTTAAGTCAGTATGAGTGAGAAATGTCCCCTTCAATACTAAAGGAGGGTCTACAGCCTCCTACTCAGGGACAGCCCAACGTATTGGAAAAGGAAACTTTATTTTGGTGACTTGCCACAATTAAGATTCTTAAATTATGTTAAGTAGAAATAGGTTGTGTATAAGTTCATCTGCAGATATAATTTAGGGTTTTGCCACTGGTATGAGCTACCTGTCCATAAAGCATCAGAGTTAATGTCTTCCAGCTCAGCACTGCTCATGTATTTAACCTCAGAAGGTTCCAGAGTGCAAGTGACATAGATTTCATGAAAGGAAAGCAGCTCAGAGCAAATCAGCTGTCTCCCTCTCAAAATATCCTTATTTTAACTTAATGACAAAATATGTGCATATTTTAATAAAATTGCACTCCCTAGTTTTTCAATTTTTGTTTCTGTTTTTTTTTTTTTTTTTTTTTTTTTCAAGACAGGGTCTGCCTGTGTAGTCCTGGCTGTTTTGAAACTAGCTCTGTAGACCAGGCTGAATGAACCCTGACTCAGAGGCCTGCCTGCCTGCCTCTATCTCTGCCTCCTAGGTGCTGGGATTAAAGGTGTGCACCACAGGTGTGCACCACCATCCTAGATTAATAAAATGACAAGTATATTTAGAAGACACAAATGCCCAACTGTGAACTGCCTAAAGGATGGACACCTGTCTAAGCCCCATGAAATGGAGAAGCATTTAAAAGTGAAAGAAAAATAAAGGGTGGGAGGGAGGGAAGGAGGAAGAAAGACCTTTTTTTGAGTGGTAAAAAGAGGAATTTTCCCTTTGTGCTTTTCTGTACCCTTATCTTACACAAAGGAACATTTTTGTGTGTGTGTGTTTGTTGTTTGATTTTTTTTTTCAAGACAGAGTTTCTCTGTGTAGCCTTCGCTGTCCTAGACTCACTTTGTAGACCAGGCCAGCCTCGAACTCACAACAATCCACCTGCCTCTTCCTCCCAAATGCTGGCTAGGAACACTTTTTTTTTTTTTTTTAAGATTTTATTTATTTTATGTATATGAGTGCTCTGTCTGCATGTACACCTGTCTACCAGAAGAAGGCTTTAGAGGGTATAGATGGTTGTGAGCCACCATGTGGTTGCTGGGAATTGAACTCAGGACCTCTGGAAGAGCAGACAGTGCTCTTAACCGCTGAGCCATCTCTCCAGCCCTAGGAACACTTTTTAATTCATAAATTCACAAGCAGAAAATACTAAAAGTCTTGGGAATACAGGCCAGGGATAGAGTCTTAGTGTAGCACGAACAAGGCCTTGAGTTGGCTTCCCAGCACTGAACTGGAAAATGTACAGCCATATACCAGTTTAAGTTGGGCTTGTAATTCCATTATCATGAGTTACAAAGTAAGACTGTCTTTCCCCCTCCCCATCCTCTCACATACACAAGATACTAAAAGGTAATAGACTAAGGGCACTAATATAAGCTGCCTGGAGAATGTTCATGGATTTAGGGGGCAGTTCAGTCTCTTACTAATTCTTCATAAGCCAGAGGAAAGGAGCTAGGTCTCTAAACCTTGAGTTACAAGGGGAGAAAAAGGTTTAGAGAATTTCAGTGAATTCTCCAAGACCACAGAGCTTGTAAATGCCAATGGCCACTGACCATGAGATCCAGTTCCAGCACTCTGCTCTTGCTCTGCCAAACTACCTGCAACCTAGGTGTGTGTCTGGTTAGGAGTAGTGTCTACTGGGACTCTAGAAAAGGGACAAGAAGCTATTTGGAGAGAAGGTAGTTCCCTCGGGCCACACAAAACTCCCTGCAAGGCACAGGAATTCTAGGGTGGAAGAGCACTGTTAGCTGATTTAAGGCAACCAGGGAGCAGCACATTATTTTACAATGAGCTAGCTGGGGGGGGGGGGGGGAGGCGGGGGTTGAGGGCACTTCTGACAGAAGAGATATACAGACATTCTATGTCATGGCCATGTCCCTTGGGTAGCAGGCCTGAATAACACCAAATATTTCATAGCATATTTAGTCCCCCACAAAGAGTATCTACTCATTTCCGTTCAAGTCCAAGCACTTCTAGGTCTTGATGAGGTCCCATCTAAGAGCTGGTTTTAGACTGTAAGGCTGCCCTCTGCTGGGCAGGCCCTCAGGCTCGTCCATTTGAAAGCTCTGTTCAAGGTTCAGTAATGTCACTTTACTCCTGCTGCTGACCACTAAGCGCAGCAGCTCCCGCTCTTCAGACAGGCTTATGACAGGGTTTCTGAACAGCTGGCTGCACACTGAAGGCATCCAGCAACGCACACAGGAAATACTGGAAGGCATGAGGAATCTAGACCACACCCAGCCCTGTGCTTGGGCTCCAGAAGGCCCAAAGCAAGCACGGCATCTCCAGAAAGCATTCTGGAGCCAGCATTTCCCTCAGGAGTGCTATGGATGTCAGCTCTGCGATGAATCTGCTGTAGCAGCATAAACAAGCATTTGGTATCATTTTCATCAAATGGGGCTGCTGTGGAGATTAATAATCCATGTAGAACACTTGACCCAGAGCCTGGTGTGGCTAAAGCAGCCAGCCCAGCCCTCAGTAACCCCACATTCTATCACCTCACCTCACCACCTGAAAAGATGAGTGGCTTGGAGAATGACACAATTGGTTTAGCAGCGAAGGTGGGCCTTGTGTCTGTCCCTGCTGGAGGCTATACCACATTAGGCAATCTCCCAGCAGCCTTAGGAGGCTTGGAGGTGATGGCAGTGGGGGGTCTGAAAGGAGAGTGACATATACAAGCATCTGTCCTGCCTTGGCTCTAAGTAGCCTCTGGACCGTACTACACACATAGCTACTTTCCTAAGTGGCTCACAGGAAAGAGCTCACCCCTTCTGTCCCCAGCTTTAAAAGCTTCAGAGTGTGAAGAGTCTTGGCTCAGCAGCTGGTGTGGAATAAATAAATGTGGTTGCTTGTTCTCATGGGAACACAGACTTACGGTGGGAGGTCAAGGCAGCAGGCTTCAGGAAGTGCAGCACAGCTGGGATCTCCACAACTTGGAGAGGACATGCTGAACTGTGGAGTCCCCTGAAGACAGTAACTACCCTGCTTTGTGTCTCACAATCCCTGAGTACATTTTAAAATACTTTCTGCTACACTTCAAAGCAAGGATGTCAGCTTTAAACCAAAGTACCCAGTGAACATAAGTAACAATTTTACATGACTTTATTTTAATAAAACCACATATTTACAATTCAAAAAGTCCTAGTTTGATACACTTTACTAAACAAAAGTAAAGGTTAACTGTACAAGCAATTAAAACATGATATGTAGCAAGTGTTATCAGGAGTTTCCTATTGGCAAACTGTTTAAAAATAGTCGCAAATTGAGCAGTTACCTTTGAAGTGAACACTGCTCCCAAGGTGACAGAAAGCCTCTCCTGCAAGCTCCCTCTGGAGTGCCAGCTGCCCAGCACCCTCTGGTTTGGGACTGAAAGTCAATGGCAGGCGAGGTGGGAGGTGCAGACCTCTGCAGGGTCAGTTTCCAGTGTGCCAAAACAGGAGTATGAGAGAAGCCCTCAAAGTGGAGGGACTTGGAACTGTATAGCCTCTAAGGAGGGCCCATCAGGCTCACAGGAGCCCCAAACAGGGTATGAAAAACCTTGCTTGGACTAGAGTTGCAGTCAGTGCTTGGCTGGCATGGAGTCTTGTTTAAGAACTTCATGCATGTCCACAGATTTATGTCAAAGTTAAGAGCTGGGTTGTGAACACACAGATAATTCCACAATGGCATTCACAACAAGATGCCCAAGTCCCCTTGTACAACATTTTATGTATGAAGTAAGGAATGTCTTTATGTACAGTAAGAAAATATGTACATCTTGAGAGAACAGATGCCCATGTTACGGAAGAAAACTAAGTACATACGCAGAGAAGGACAGCAGACAGGGCTGGGGAGTCTGCTTCTCACAGCCAGCTGGGCCTGGGCTACATTCAGTATCTGATGTCAAGAATGGCTGGGTCTGGAGGCTACTGGATGACGGGTGAAGACATCCTCCTCCAAGAGGTCAGACATCAGCCTTTCACACTAAGGCAGAGAGCTACATGGAGGGTGCTCTATAGCATCCCAGGAGAAGCCACAACACTACAAATGAGACTCCAGAAAAAAAGAAAAATGGTGCCATGGGGTGAACAGCATGAATATGATAGCCTGCTGATGCACTGGACTATTACCAACAGGCACAGCAGATGAAGGGAACCCCTGCAAACACAGCGCCATGAGGCTGGTCCACATCTCCCTGCCACACGGACTAGTCAGTCAAGGGCTCCCAAGTGGCTGTCAGAAACTAGGACAATGGGAAGGGTGATTTCTGGGAGTGGTAGGTATGGCTGCAGAGGGCTATGGACAATAGACCACACAGGCATATGCTGGGAAATAAGTTCTCAACCCTGGGTACCCTCAGGAACCAACATGCCAGTGGATTATCAGGAGGTAACCAGTTTCCACAGATACTATTCTATGCAAAAACCGTTCATTTCTGTGAATTTGGATAATCAAATTTCTTATACAAAGTTCTTAAGTCAAGGAAAATCTAGAACATCAACCTCACCAATGAGCTGAGATAAATCAGATGGACCAGGGAAAAGCTCATGATACTGAGAATCTAGAAGACTGCCTTACTCTTTGGTGCTCACACCCGTGTATGACACTTATTTTCTAAAGCCAGGTGGGGACAGGAGAGAATCACTGGCTTTTAGAAGGGATCCAGATACTCAGGTGACAAAGGCAAAAAGGGACATTCAGCTAAAGCAAGGAAACCATCTCCTACCCAGTAGTGTTTCCGAGGCTGCCACGCCCAGCTTTCCCACAAACAGGTAAGAGAAGGGCCAACTTTGCAGGCTCTTCCTACCCCTTTCTTTGCAGAACCTGTCTCTAACCCTTCTCAGTGAGAGGCTCCCCTGCTCCAACCACCGTGGCTACCAAGATGCAATGAGTGCTACTTTGGAGAGTGGGATCCTAATGTGAACTCTCAGCCTCCTTACTATCAATTGTCAAGGCAACAGGGTCAAATGTCAGGTGGATTTTCCGGAGTCTATGAACACTCACCAGCAACTACTTTACAAAGGCCCAGCTTCCTTACACCGTCCTTGGTAGGGAGGTTTAAAACACACCCTTCATCTCTTGGTAACTAAATAAGGAATCCCTTTCTTATCCAACATATGAGCCAATAACATCTCTGAGGTTTCCTAATAACATTTCTCGTGCATCTTGGCTAAGAAAGATTGTAATGTACCTTCCAGTAGTTGGCATAATAGCATCACAATTTAATTAACTGCTGCTGGAATCAAGGATCAAGGAGACAGCCTGCCCTTTCTTGAGCCCACATGGAAAATGAAGTGGCTAGCCATGACCAATGCCAGTGCATGGGTCGACTGAGCTGCTTAAGGCTAAGCCTGGATGTAATTCTTTAAGAGCTGTTTTGTGGTAAGGCCAACTCCAGCATCAAAATCCAACATGAAAAGAGCCCCTGATCTTCCCAGGCTTCAGTCTGAAAGCACACAGGTGCCATGTGGAGCTCGGCTTCAGTGACAAGTGGGAGTTACCCATGAGCCTCAGTGTCTGAGGGATGGGCTTCCTTTCTCCATTTCCCGGCTGTCTTTCTGCAGCGCAGACAGCACCTAGAATCAGAGAAGACAGCTATTGTCAGGTTCATAGGCCACACTGACCTGAGAATCTCATAGGAACAGTAGAAAAACAGCAGCCATGCAACAACTCGCACCCCCACAAGCCTGCCTGCTAGCCCCTGAACACAGCACTGAGGCCCAGGCTTCCCTGCAGGGCACTAACAAGACCCTGTGCTCTATGTTGCATATATAGTCAGTCCCTTTCACCAAGAAGTTGGCCAGAGATGTTACAGTCTTGAGGTGACTGCTCTTTCCTCTGCTCTCCCAGCTCTTGGTTGACACCTTTAAACAGCATCCCACAGCCAAAGGCTCTGTGCTGAACACCTACTGCACGCCAAGCACAGCACTCTAGGAGGCAGGGATGCCATCACCTTCAACCCAACATCTCATCTACAGTCAGAAAAGCCAGTGGCCCCTGTCAAATACACCTAAAGGCTTTCCATCTTCAAAACCATGGGAATCTCAATAGCACAGGCACAGACTTAACTTGTAGCACAAGTTATCAGGACTTATTAAGAGGGTTTCAAGTAAATTGCATTAAAGGAGCAATAGCAGACAAAATACCCTTAACCTTCAAAAGAACAGGATTGGAAGAGAGAATAACAAAGTGGGCTGCAGAGAGAGCGTGCGGGGGCAGCGGACCAGCTGGACCAGCACGCAGGCCAGAGAGACACCTAAGGACCTGTCCCGTGGAAAGGCTACCAGAAGGTTCACTCTTTTGTCCCTTTAACCTTTTTCCTTCTTGTATAAGCTAGTTGGGTTGTATAATAAAGTTTAATTGCTAAGAAACAGAGTCAACACCAAAAAAAAAAAAAAAAGAACAGGATTGCCAATCAAGCCCAAACATTCTTTTGTTTTGAAAACTTGCTCTACCATAAACTCAAAGACAGTTGAAAAGAATGTGCATGTCCCTGTGAGAACTGAGCTGCATGTGTTCATTAGTAAGAAAATGTTCCACGTGAATAGTCCATGATCTAGTTTTAACCTAGTGCCTAGAACACAAGAAGCAAAGCCTGGACTGAATCCTTCCTTCTGCATGCTGTTCATGTGCAGCAGCAGGGTGAGGAGTGAGGCATGTGCCCTTCTAGCTCCAGAAACAACACAGAAGAGCAGCAGCTTCCTGTGTGAACAGGAAGTCAGGGAAGGGCAGTGCTGCCTCTGAGGAAAGGCCTGCCTTTCCACGGATTCAAAAAGCCACTATAGGCAATAGGCTGGGAAGATGCTAAAAACCCTTACATAGGCTCCACACAGCTTTCAAAGGGACTCTCCTTAGCTTCAGGTCTGTTTCCACCATCTTGAACTTCTTAATAACTTTAGGGCCATGACCCCATGTTTCTATTCACACTGTTCTTTATCAATCAAAGAGAGGCTCTCTTCTGGCCCTGGATCGCTGATGGCAGCATAGTCAGTCCTGCTCCTACATGAACTGAGCACACCTCTTTAATTGCTTTGCTAAACTATAATTCATAGGCAATTCATCCACATAAAGCATGCAAGCCCGTGTTTTCAGGTATGTGCAAACCTCACCAAAAGTCAACTTTAAAGCATTCAAGAAATGTCTATGCCTTGGGCTGGACATACCTTTCATCTCACCACTCAGGGCGGCAGAGGCAGGAGGATCTCTGTGAGTTCCAGGAAAGCCAGGGCAACACAGAGAAACCCTGTCTCTAAACACAAAACCAACCAACCAACCAAACAACAATAAAACCTGAGTTCAATCCTGGGACTCACACACTGGAAGGAGAGAACCAATTCCCATGAGTTGTCTGCTGGCCTACACGTGCTCACTGTGACATATGCACTGTCCCTCCCGCATGACCTACAGGTGTGCCTAGAAGTGCTGATACTACAGAATGCGTGCAGTCCTCCTACACACACCCCTCCAGCTGTCAGAAACCCAGACCTGAGCCAGGCCACATACCTCCACCCTGAGCACCATGTCCAAACACAGCCCTCTTTTAAAACGAATCACTGAATAGTAGCAAATTGCTTCAGTATCCCAGCTGTGCCACATACTTGCTTACCTGTGCCCATTTCTTGTTCCGGCTCTGCATCTGGACTGTGGAGATGGCTGCGAACACTTCATCTGCTGGCAGGTCCTCAGGCAGCCTGGTCAGAAACTGGGCACTGTGGATGAAGTCCATCCTGGTCAGGATATCCTCGAATAGCTTCAGGATGCCCAGAGCTGTGCGAAAGAGAAATTCTTCCCCGTCTCGACAGAACACATCCCAGATGCGGCAGGCCAGGTCCAAGGGCAGGGACTTACTATACAAGGTGAAGATCCTGGGGAGAGAGGGAGCTCTCAGGTTTGGGATCATAAAGCATGTGCAACACCATGCCTTTTACACAGTGTGGAGGACACTGGTCTGCATTCACTTTGAATGCGAATTTACATTTTACACAAAACAGCACTGGCAGCATCCATGTGTTACCAAACACCACACAGCCTCTGTATCATGGATACTGGATAAACCCTACTTGTAGCAGATGTCTACCAATCACCTAGCATGTGCTTGCTGAAACAGGTGCTGCATACTGAGGTATATACCTCAGTAGAGCTTGGACCAGGGAATGAGAACAGGGAGCAGGAGAAGAGAGTAGTCCGTCTAGTAGGGGGCAGCAGAGCAGCAAGGTGTCAATTTTCCTGTTGTCATTGTTTGGTTTTTTAGACAGAATCTAGTTACACAGTAGACTAGGTTGGTTTGAAATTCGTGATTCTCCTGTTACAACCTCTGTGTGATGGGATAACAGCTGTATGCCACTATGCCTGGCTTTCTCAATAAAACTGACCTTATACTTTAATAATAGAAACCATCAAATGAAAGGTGCTCTCAGTGGAGAAGTGAGGACCTGAGTTTGATGGCAGCACCCAGGTGCACCAGCACGCACCTGAAATCTCAAGTGGCAAAGACAAGCAGATCCCTAGGGCTTGCTGACTAACCTGACCAGTCTAGCTGATGAACTCCAGGCCAGTGAAAAACCCTGTCTTTAAAAGCAAGTTGAGGCTGGGCGTGGGGGCGCATGCCTTTAATCCCAGCACTCAGGAGGCAGAGGCAGGTGGATCGCTGTGAGTTCAAGGCCAGCCTGGTCTACAAAGTGAGTCCAGGACAGTCAAGGCTACACAGAGAAACCCTGTCTCGAAAAACCAAAACAAAAAAACAAATAAAAGCAAGTTGAGGCTGGGTGGTGGCGGCGCACGCCTTTAATCTCAGCACTCGGGAAGCAGAGGCAGGCGGATCGCTGTGAGTTCGAGTCCAGCCTGGTCTACAAAGTGAGTCCAGGATAGCCAAGGCTACATAGAGAAACTCTGTCTCAAAAAACAAAAACAAAAACAAACAAACAAAAAAAAGGAATCTGAGGAATGGCCCCTAGAGCTGACCTTGGCCCACACAGTGTATGCACTCATACACAAATGATAATCACAATCCAAACTACCTAATAACTGTGCTAGCGTACAACTGTGTCCCAGGATCAAGCACTTCTAACCTAGACTGTGCCTATGTCACTAGGTGGGTGCAGGTGCTCTGTTAGTTATAAAGTGAGAAACCTGGGTATGGTGGTATATATGTGTAATCCTAAGCCTCAGGAGGCTCAGGCAGGAAGACCGCAAGTCTACGTCATCCTGAGTATAAAAACAACTAAACATGAGAATGCAGAAACTAACCCATACCTCCCACACACAAGGACCAGACCACAGGTGTGAACCATGTCTCCTGCCTCCTTAAAAATTGATGGGGCTAAAACGAGCAACATATTTTCCCATAAAATCCACAAGGTAAACGTGATTCTTTCTTTTCTCATATAGCATAAAACATTTATATTTACATGTGGATGTCATCAACTCCTTTAAGCAGGTATGAGTCAGCACTGGAAACAGCAAGGCCATGTCTTCCTGAGAATGGCTGTGAACCCATGCCTTCTGACTCTAAATAGCTCATCAGGCATCACTCTCCTCCCCCAAGATTTGTTTCTAATATTTTAAATTATGTGTGTGGGTATGTGCACATGAGTATAGGTGGAAGCCAGAGGCGCTGGGTCTCCTTGGAGCTAAAGTTACAAGTGGCTGTGAACCATGTGATGTGGGTGCTAGGAAACAAACTTGGGTCCTCTGGAAGAGTAGTATGTGCTCTTAACCACTAAGCCATCTCTCCAGAACCCTGGGCACATCTTTAAAAAGAAAAAAGTAGACTAAAATGGCCTCAAACTTGCCATTGTCCTATGTCAAGTGTCAAAGTCCTAGGTCATACACACCTTCTTGAAGCCTGCTGTATGCTAGTTGCTGCTCGTCGGCGATGAAGATAGAAAACACTGAACAGATAGACAACTCAGGAGCAGAAGGGACAAACACATAAGGGTTTAAGGATAGGAAGGGATGGATTGTCAGAGGTTTTGGACTATGCATGCTATTCTACATTAGGTCATAAGGAAAGAACACACTGCTGAGGAGAGGCATCTCCATCCACCTGAAGAGGAAGCAGGTGGCCAGGAGAGAAGCTCCAGGGATGCTCCCACACCTGAGGCAGAGTTCATGACAACTGCCTATGAGGGCAGCACGCTGATGAATCATGCCAGTGGATGAGGCAAACTAGGCACTAGAGAATGGCTGTCTGGGGAAGAGCACGGGCCCAGAATGAGCAGGGCCTGCTAGGCTGTTCTACAGGCTTCGGACTTTATCCTGAGTGAACTGGAAGAGACTGGAGGAGCAGCATGCTGACAGCTCCTGGAGAGGATGCAGACTGGACAAATGACCCAGACAGCTGTTGCCATGATTTTGGGCACAGAGCAAAGAGAGAGCAGGAGAGCTGGCCCAAATCAGGTATGACCTGGGCAGCTGTGGGGAAGCAAAGGCGAAACCCAAGACAGAAGGTCACCAGCTGAACCAGCCCAAGAATGAAACTGTTACGTTATACTCTAAGTTTGAGACGTGTTATGTGCTGAAAGTTGGACATTCAAGTGATACGCCTATTGACTGGCAGCTCAAAGGAAAGTGCTGTGCCAGTCACACAGTTGTGCGAATAGTCTGTGTCGAAAGCACCAAGTCAAGAAAAGACCACCAGGATCAGAAAGTGAAGCCATCAATCTGCTCCCAGTCTGCACTGCACATAGAAAAGTCTTCCTGACGTCACTGTTAGCTTTACCATTTGTTCTGTAAGACAGTGCAATGATTATAGCTTAGAATATTATTTTACCTTTATATTTGTCTTTTAAATAAATAAAATCTTTCTTGTCTCATACCTCCTTATCCAAGTCTCAACCCTGGTGACTTCCCTCAGGGTCAGAAAAGGACAGGTGAGTCGGCCTGCTTGTTTGTCTTTTTGTTTGGGGGCATTTTGTTTTGTCTTGTTTGTTTTTAAATATGGACATCTATTTCCACACAAGTTGGTGTCTTCCTAAGATTAAGGTGTGAGCAGGGTTGCCCAGCTTCTTCTGAGGCCTGTCCCCTGGCTTGTGGAAGGCCTGCTCCTCCATGTGTCTTCAAATGCTCATAACTGAGTGTTTCCCGTCAATGTTCACATTGTACCTCACGCATCCCTTCCCTATCTGTCATGCAGAGCAGCCATAGTTCTCCGAGACAGTAAAGTACTGGCAAGGAGGGGCTCTGAGATTATTAATACTGAGTGATTTCTCTGTGCCTTGCAAACCTTCACATCTTCAGCCTGTGGACTCCGGCAGACATCTTAGTAACATGTTTCCAAAAGCCCCTGTGTTTAGGTCAGAGGCCGCCTATTGCCATCAAAGCACAGCTCCCTTCTCCTGTCGTCTGCTCTTGGCTGCACGTGCCTCTAACGCTCAGACCTTCAGTTCTCAGCAGTCCCTTTATACTCTCTTCTCCCAGCTCAGGTGCCTGGAGGTGGTGCCTCCCCTCTCTTCTCCCTCCTTTTTTGCCAGGAATTTGCAAATGCTTAGCTAGATTTCAAGCCACATTCAGACTCAAGTCACTGAAAAGGAGCTGGACAGCACCTCCATGGGATGCTAAGCCATTTGGCTCAGACACAGGGGTTGATGCCCAGTTGGCCCTGGTCCTGCAGAACTGGATGGAAAAGGAGGGCTGATGTATGCACATAGCCCTCCCCTGATCTTTGGGCCCAAACACACATCCTCTCTATGACTTAAGGCTCCATCCTGCTCCCAGCCAGCGACTATGTACAGAAGTAAGGCATACAGTGAAGTCCCTTGGTTTTCCCAGAACCTTCTGGTGCTCTTACCATAGTGAGAAGACAGACTCCAAAAAGAAATGTTTCTGTGCTCCCTCCACCAGGCCACTACAAATGCTGAACTGCACAAGCAAGACTCTTTCAGGGCTGAGTCCAACTATTGCATAGCAATGCATTTCTGTGCTGCTGTACCAGTGCCATGGGTTTTCAAGATAACAACCCCAGAGCTGTGAGCATCTATTTCTTCATAACACATGTGCACAGAAGGGATAATCCTTCCTGTTGAGATGTCACAACTTCCACAGATATTTCTGTATAGTCATGTTTATCTGAGTTTGTATGAGGTTAGATATGAAAAGAACTGAAGCTCCAGGGAGATGTGTGGAGGGAGTGCAGGCCCTTTCCACAATAGCGGGTGCTTCAGGACAAGCCCACAAGGATTCTTACAGAGACAGTGGGGCACATGTGAAGCTGCAGAGTGACCCAGGGGCACCCTTGCTCTTCCATAAGGCATACCTCCTTACTACAACCCCAAGAGGAGACAGTCTCACCTCTACTTTGCAAATAATGATACTGACAAGAAAGGGCATAGTAGGAAATCAGATCACAGCTTAGGGTAGGGAACTGTCACCTAACAGCCATGTCTATTGAACCTATAGCTGAAGACTTAGACCTTCATGCCTTGGCACCAACTTTTAGCTGTGTCCAACTTCCTCAACCTGATTCCTAGAAATGAGCCTTTCACCTGACACTGGCTCAGGAGCACCCTCAACTGATACCCAGGTTCCTTGTGTTTCTAAGAAAGTTAGGAACAGGTAGAACAGGGGTGCTAGTTAAGAACTCCTGGGCTGAGGCAGGCAACTTACAGTGTAGAACTACATGCAGTCAAAGCCAAGGAGGCCACCTAAATTCAGTTCAAATTCATGTACTGAGTCCACTCCTGGTCTTAAGAGTACTCAGAAAAGCATTCTGCTGTCTGCAGCCCTACCTGAGTCAGCAGCATCCTCTCTGGTCCAGCACCTAAGAGGTAATGTGATGGTAAGCCCTGTATCAAACAGGTTGTATATCAGGACTGCCTCAGTTTCCACTCCTTTCTACCATACTCGAAGTCCCAGTTAAGCCAACACATTTCCAGAGGGTGCTGGAGGGTTCACACTCTCTCTCTCTAGAGAACCCTGACTACAATGTGCCATTTACCCTCAAGGTGTCCTGGGGCAGATCCACAGCCCAGAAGCTGAGACACATGGATAAACTTTGTACAGAATGCAATGGAAAACCAAAATCACTGACAGTCACTTCCTTGAACGTGCCCCGTAAGGAGAAGACCCAGAGTGATAGCTCTTATCTCAAGGAGTAATCATATATGGAGTAATTTCCTAGGTTTTTTGATTAGCTTAAGATTATTGTTACAAAACCCACTCACATCCCCAAATAACTCTGCCACTGGATATGAGAAAGAAACCGTTTAGAAAGTTAAACTACCTCTCACCAGCTCCACCATCCCATCTGGACACTTGAAAGTCAGAACACTCAAAACTCCACAGGGTGGTAGTGGTGCATACCTTTAATCCCAGCATTTGGGAACCAGAGGCAGGAGGATCTTATAATTTCTAGGCCGGCTTGGTCTACAGAGTTCCAGGACAGCCAAAGCTACACAGAGAAATCCTGTCTTGGGGGGTGGAGGAGGGGGGAAGAGCCCACAATTCCACAGGAAGCAAAGACAGTTGATAGGCCCTTGCTCTGATCTTCACATCTACAGCAGAGAGGCAGTCTACCTTAAGCTAAGCAAGGGCCCTTGCCAGCTTCCTTCATGAAGCTGTGTCTTGTAGGACTAGAAGGGGCGGAACCTGTGCAGCAGAACAAGTGGACAAGTGACTTTAAGCCACTGGCACCCGAAGGGACCCTTGGAAACAAAAATGTCCTTGTCCTGCCCAGGACTTGAGCCAAGGATGGGGCCAGGCCTTGAGAATATAGAAGTAACCCATGAGGTTCTGAGAGAAACTGCAAAAAGTAAGATGCCTTGAGAGTATGGGTGGTGCTGGAAGAGGGTGGAGAGCAGAGCAGCCATGAGCCACACAGGAGAGGAGGTAGCTTACACAGTCTCTTAACCCCTGGAGCCAGATACTTCTCACATACTGTGTGCACTGTGCAGGGCACAGTGACATGAAGGTAGGCCCAGTAATTCTGAATGTGGATGTGGTTTAAGGAGGTGGCAGAACACAATAGGAGTGAGGTTCTGGAGTCACATTAAGCAGCACACACACCAGAGGGTGACAATGGGTGAGAAAGATTCAGGGATAAAGCAATGTGTGTTTTTCGCATGGCCACCTCTAGTGACTAGAACCTCCCCTGACCATCAGAACCTATCAAGAGCCAGCCAGGCTTACTGCAGATCATTAGTAAACAGAGCAAGGATCATCAGGAGAAGGCACTCCTTGGACTTGGTTCAACTGTAACACAGCACTTCCAGAGCATTCTTGTGTGCCAGGATTGGACACACAGTTGGTATCCTAATTGGCCTTTATTTCAGAAAGCAACAGCATCCTGTCAGGAACAAGGCACACTGCAGACTGTCAGGGGAGCACAGCACTCACGTCTCAGCCATCAAACACACCATGGCAAGAAAGTCTCAGAAGCAAAGCCCAGCAGAGCATTCCTTCCTTGTGGACACCCTGGACTCACAGCCCTCCAGGCTGGGACAGGAACAAACAAAGCTGTCCTCTGGGCCATGGCTTTCAGGCTCTCAGTCAGTAAGAGTAGACCATCATCCACAGAACAGAACCTTCTAGAACACTCTCCACATTGTCATAATGGTTCTGCTTCATGGAGCCTCTGTCCCAGTACACACACGTTAACATTCTACTGGGTTAACACATAACATAGTGTTTTATAAACCAATGTTAAAAAAAGACTTGAACCCCCAGCCTAGAATCTAAGATTTCTGTGGAAAGCCTCAATAAGACCAGATAGATGTCTGCCTCCCAATGACCTTTTGTTCTGAGCTCCAAATCAGGGAACTCCAAGGGTTCAGGGTTGACAGTCAAATATAGATACAGAAATTAGCATCGTAGGAGCCACCTGTGCACTCACAATATTTGTAGAAGAGGAGGAAAAATAATCTGTTAAACAAAGGTACCTTTAAAAGGATATCCCAGACATTCCTATATAGGACAGGTATACAAAGAGCTGAGCATCCCCGGTGGTGGCCAAGCCAAGCCTGGTGCTTACATTCTACAGCAACGTCAGCTCCAGGGGCTCCTGCTACAAGTCCAGCCACCAACCCTCACACATGCAGTCAGTCAGCAGCACCCAGAACATTTACCAGGCTAAGAGAGAAGCAACACAACAGATATCTGACGATGCCTATTCCCAAAGATGCAGACAGGTCTGCTCTACCAAGCAGTTTGGCCTGGGCTTGGATGGGACTTAGATTTATCTTCTTAGTTTTCTTGCCTCCTGAAGAAAGTCAGGGGAAACCCAAACCAGCCAGTTGTTTGTCCAGACTGGCTGAGTGCTTACTTTACCACTCCAAGTTAGTGTTGCAGTCTAGAAGGGCCTCTTGGCCAAGTGGCATCTCTCCCCCAAAAAAGAGCCCCTTTTCCAAGACAGAGTAGTTATCCTGAAATACCCTGAGTAGCCAATGATCACGTCTCTGCAGGAGCACAATTAAAGAGGCTCCCTGGTCCTTGCAGACCACAATGCAGGATGCCACATCTGGCCGGGACACAGGGTTCTTGATGCATACCATTCTACCACATGGCAACTATTTCCTACAGCACTCAGGTCTCCAGGCTCCTCACCTGGCCCTCAACCTGACACACTTGAGGGTGTCTGCCACCCTCTCCTCATGACCACAACTACTTCTATATGAAGATATAATTGATCTACTTACTGCTCCAGTTCTGAAGGCTCCTACTTACAGGTCTCAGGAAACTTCTTCTTAGATCTCTAGTGAGCCCCTCCAAATTCTCATGCTCAAGGTCAAGTCTGGCCCCTCTGTGTTTTACACATCAACTGCTGACACCATCCATCCCTCTTTCAGCACCATCACTAACACCATAATCCCCTGGCAAGTCCACAACACAGTCCTAGGACCTGCCACTGATTCCTCTCCCTCATCTTCACCAACCCCTGCTTTCCTTCCCTAAGCTCTCACCCAGGAGCCCCTGCTGCTTCAGGTTGACTTTTCCAACAAGCACAAGCTGTCAACTATCTCTAATGGCCCACAGCTCGACCTTCCCCAGCTGTTCTGACTTCCCAAACACCCCACCCTTGTCCTTGTCCTTTTACAATGGCCCCCAACACCACCAGCCCAGCTGCTGTGTTCTGGCTTATTCTGAGGGCCCCATAGGCTATACCCCCATCACCATAGGCTGGGGTCCACCACCTCCTCTTTCCCTTCTATCTCAGTACCTGCTGCTGGGCAGTGCAGTATCCAAAGCTCTGAGGCCCAAATGCTGCTTCTCCCTGCCATGCTTACTCAAGGCCCCACAGTACATCAGTGAACTAGTAAAAAGTCCAGCACAGACCTGCTGCCCAGAGACATCTCATTTAATGAACTGGCAATAGCACTTTATCAACAGATAGGTCTAAGACACTGTCTACTAGAGGAGTCTAAGGCCAGGCAAGTCACAGACTACGACAAAGAGCCTGGAGAATAAACAATAGGCCTTCAAAACAGAGGGGACTGAGAGGCATCTGAGAAGCAGGACAAGGAAACTCAGCTGAGTCCCCCAAGAAGTTAACAGTGACAACAGGAAAATGGACAAAGGATGAGAAGCGCTCTGAAAACCAGGAAAGCTGAGTCTTACCAATCGATTAGGTAGATGTCTGCAGTTAAGTTGTTTTTCTTGAAATGAGCAAACAATTTCGGCAAGTTTTCTTCAAAGAATACCTCAAATGCAGCAAAGTAAGTCAACATCTAGGAGACAATGTTAAATACACTAGTAAACTAGGCGTCAGCATGACTTTCCAATCCACAAGTCAAGAGCTTTGCACACTTAGAATATAATAATTATTATCCAGGTATCATGCAGATAAGTATAAGACTGTCTCTAAGCTTCCCGGGGCAACTCTGTTCACATCCTATCATTTCTTCAACTTACAGGGGAAGAAACTGAAACCAGAGGATGTGTTTAACTTGCCACACAGGGGCAAAGTACCGGTACATGGTAGAGCTGGGACTTGAACCATGGCCTGTAATGCTATGAAGGTTGCAGGTGCATGGTGTGAGATGCCTGGGAAAGCAAGGCTGCCTGCTGTCCAGGCTCTGAGGGAAGGTCAACACAGCTCCAGCTTAAACATGTAGGCCTTGACCACAACAGATGAAGACATCACAAGAAGGAAGCAGTAACAGGCCAGGTTCTTACAAGCTTTGTAAGAAAAGAAAGAAAGCTGGGTCAGGGGAGAGACAGCATGAAGCAATCACTATGAAGGAAGAAGAGCTCCTGCTGGAAGCCACCATGCCTGGGGGTGGTGCATCTGCTCTACTGACTGTCGACCAGGGACAGAAGCAGAACACAACCCTGACGTCTTTTACTCATTTTCATGAAGGGACTACATTGTAAACCACAGGGACATGAGACAACGTCTAGAAACACTTGTAGGAAGGGGTGACATTAGCGTGTAGAGACCTCCAATGAAAAGGAACCTGCACAACAGTCATCTGGCCTAAAGGTCACCAGTGCTGCCCAAAGCAAAGGTCCCACTCAACACTATAATGCTGCTTCTACCATTCCTCAATTCCATATTCAGGGGACAAAGCTGGGGCCTTCAAAATTAGCAGAAATGGGTACCATCTTACTATATAAAAACTGGGAAAATTAAAGCTTGGCATAGTGGCACACACCTATAACCCTAGCAGTCAGGAGACTGAGACAATAGCTTATGCTTTCAAGGCTACCTGGGTTATTAGGACCTTGCTCCAAAACAGACAAATAAAAGAATTAAATTGATATCCAGGACTACTTTCTAGGATTAAATGCATAGGCAACATAAAGTCAGCATGTTAGCAGCAATAAGCTGTTCAAGGGTGAGAGTCTCTCCTAAAGATTTCCTCTCTTTCTTGGAGAGGAACGTTCTTATCTGCATTAGAAAGAAATCCCCATAACTGATCCATGAAGAGAATGTAGGCAGCACAAAAGCATTAACACGCCAGGCCTGTGATGCACTCTGTATCCCAGCAGCTGGGAGACTATGGCAGGGGATCAGGAGTTCGAGGAGTAAGATTTGGCCTCAAAATACTTAACAAAACAATAACAAACTACTAACTTATGAAGTGCCTCATTTTGAGGTAAATTCCCTACTATTACAGGGAATGGCTGCTGTACTAGATCTACTTCATATCCCTTACACAGCAGTATGTCACTGTTGCACTGGGGGGTCTTGGAAGATCTCATTTACCATCCCATTTCCTCTTTTTAAACCCTTCTAATATTTACAATTATAAATAATTATTTAATAACAATCTATGTATAATGCTTTATTCACAATTATGACTTTCTCAGAACTAATTCCTACAAGAACTTTGTATGAAAGCCACTCTTTGCTACAGAAATGGAATACCAAATAATCTTCCTGAAAGACCATAGCTGACACTCTCCTAACAGCCAGAGTGAGCAGCAGCTTCAGAACAAAGACCTTTGGGACCCTGAAGACATTTAAGGAAGAAGTGCCCAGCTGACATATGTCATCAGATATTTGAGGTCTTGACAGATGAGTGGTAATAACCAGGAAATCAAAGCAATGACAACTTAAAAGCTGATGGGTTAGTAAGTTTTCTTCTAGTAAGACCCAGAAGAGATTCAAACCTCAGCTCTCCCATGTACCAGATATGTCTTGAACAAGCCATTTCCCTCCTTAGTCTGTTCCCACGTCTGGACTATGCAGGGAACTCAGCTGTGAAGTGTGTGCTCTACACAGCACACTAAACACTGCCCTGTTGAAGCAAGGGAGCACGGCCTGGAGGACACCTCCTTTCTCCTGTGTACATGGTGCACAGAGCAGAGGCCTGCTGTGACGGTGAGCAGCAGCATACATCAGCCCCCAGGTACTCTACTCAACAGAGCTGCAGACACTGCTGTTATATCTCCCTCACCCAAAGAGCATATGCTTGCACAGAAATCACCTCCCACCCTCATTTCAAAAGTACACTGTTTCAGACGGACTGTCCCTCCAGGAGAATGCACTAATCGTTCACACAAGGGACGATGGCTCATATGCTTCCACACTTAAGTTCAAGTGTTCCTCATTATAAACAGCCCACTATAAAGGGAATATGCATTTCCTGCCTTGAAAGATTCTTGCTGCATAAAGACATGGTACTGGGAAATACACAGAGCATACTCACAAGGCCATGGTCCACGCGGAAAAATGCCATTTGACAGGGTTTATTCAAAAGATTAGAAAAAGCAATAAAGGCATCTGCAGTATCTAGGTTCAAGATCAACACTGCAGCTATAAAGGACATGCCCTGAACCTAAAGAAGGAGAGAAAGGTTATGTTAACTAACGTGGCCACAAAGGTCAGAGCAGCCTTACTTATTAAGAGAAACCAAAACACCTTCCCTCTAAGGAGGCCCACACAGCCACCCATTCACCACCTACATAAACCCTGTCAGACCAGACCCCTCCCCCCCCAAGAGCCACAGCTCTGCCCATCAGCCACCTGCTCTCCCCTCCATGCCCTACTCCTTTCTAATGGAGAACCTAAGTCAACCCCACCTTAGGCCTTTGGCATAAATATTGGCCTCCGGTATGTGCCATGCTGTCATGTGGTGCTGTGGTCACACATATGAACTTAGCAGGATTAAGTAAGACCATGCACACACATACATATACCTGTTAAGCCACAACAACAGTGGCAGTACATTTTCAAAAATGGTTAACGGTAAAGCCTTTTCTATTTAATTTCAGCAGTAAATCACATGCAAAAAGTCAACATCACATCTAATTAAAATGTGATGAGTGCTACAAAGCAGCCATGTTAGACCAATTTGTCCAAGGAAACTAAATCAACTTACTTATCTCAAGATTTTTCACATTCCTAAAAAAGCCACAATGGCATTCAATATAAAAAATAAAGGCAGTGTTTTGACTTTCTTTATAGACTATAACATCATAAAAAGCTGGAAAGCATCACTTACATAACCCACATCTGGCCGGTAACAAGTATAAGCGCCCAAAATACTGTGTAACATGTCATGATATGGACCACCCTGAAAGGATTGACATATCAAAAATCAACACATGCATAATAAGTACTGTTAGTCTTACAAAAGCGTCTAATACCATTGCAGCTACTTTTGCCACAGTTACCTTGCTGGTCACACAGGAAGGACGTCGCCCAGCACTATGCTGGCAGCTCTAGAAGTTTTATGGAATTAATGAATGAGCTAATAACTTGCCATTAATGAAGAAGTCTGCAATTCTGGCTATGAAGCTGCCCTGGAAAGGCTGAGGGTCAGCTGTGAGGAGGACCTTCGTGAAATGGCCTTCCTTTGGCTTCTGTTATAGAGTCATGTTCCATTCCAAGCTCGGTAGGTAAGCCAGGTGGCCAGGACTCCTTGGAACAAGTGACAAGGCTATTAAGACTCAGCCTTGTGCCCACAACAAGTTTGGCCTTTCCTGCCTCCCTCTTGCCTGTCACTCTGTTTCCTCTGCTTCTTTCTGAACAGCAGAGCAGGTTTGGAAAACATCTCTAAGTCTTAGCTCCTAATAAACTACATTTCATTTCAAGCACTCTCCCAACCCTCCCACTTGTTAAGATTTCCATTTGCTTTTGTAATTGTTTCCAAAAATATTAGCTTTCCCCCTTAATTGAACAAGGAGATAAGCCTAGAACTGCTGCACTCTATTGTTAGTGCCAGAGACACACTCTAAAGGGACTAGCTGGACCTCTATGAAGTTCCTACTACCTACATCCGCCACATACCCTCAGTTAACACAGGAATAAATATGGCATATTCTTTCTGGGTGGCTTACAAAGGAATGACAGGAACCAAATGATCACAATAGCCAAAGCCCTGCCTCAGCCTCTCTAGTGCAGGAATTACAACTCCCAGCATAGAGCATTATAATCTCCCCTAGTTTAAAAAAAAAAACAAAAACTGTATGGGGGGGGGGGAGAAAGAAAGAAAATACAGTGGGGGTTGGGGGGAAGATGCAACATACAGAGCTGGGGACAATGATGGAAGATCTGCAAGCTGACCTGAGAAGTACAGTGACTACAAAGAGGTTCTATGCGATCTGAGACTGAGAAACACAATACTGATCTTTCCTTAAAGGATTTTCCACCTTGTCATTCCATCCCTATTGTTGGTGCCAACTCCTTTTCCTGAGTGCCCTTCGCTTGTGCTGGACTCTCAGGTTCTCTCCCCAGCCTTTGCATTTACTGTTATCTATTCCTAACACTAAAAACCTTGGGGCCCACTGACTGAGAAGGTCTCACTTAAAGGAAGCCTGAGAGAACAACCCACCCAGAAGTACTGCAGAGCTCCCCTCTTTTGAGCTCAATCTCTGCTCCTAGGTAAACACCACGAGACTGCCCATTTCAACATTTCTGAAGCAGAATGCAGGGGCCATGTTTCAGGAGAAATCCCCTCAGACTGAGTAATGCAGAGCTGGGCATCTGCCTCTGCAGAGCCTTCCCAGGCTCTTAGGACTCCATGACACTGAGGTGTGGCCCACAGCACAGCAGGGCCTTGAGGAACATGCTGGGGAGCCTGCCCTGCCCTGCTTTGAGTCCTACTTGCTTCCTTGTCTCAAATCTCTGCTTTTACTTCTGTTAATAAGAAAGGATACAAAGCTTCTCTCTGGCAGGCGAGAGACCAGGAACCACAAGCTCCCTGTAAAGACGCCATGTCCCACTTCTGGGCTGCCTCTGGTGGATCTCACTGTCACTTAGGTTCAAATATACTCAAAGATAATAGCAGAGCACTGACGGCTTCCCTTTGTGAGTCAAGTACTGTGAACAACCCTGTAAGGCTGCAGAGATCATCTCTAGTCACAGATGGAACAGATTACGGGGCAACAGATGTTTTACTTGAGGCCAAACCACCAAGAAGGCAACTGACTGGTGTCAAACCCGACTCTGAGAGATTTGGTCAATCCCCTTCATAGAGCAGCACTGCCTAGGCCCATTTCAGAGCTGGAGTCACAGGAGTCCCCACTGAGCTGGGACTGCCCAAATGTTCAAGAAGGCCTCCAAGGAGATGACCAGGAAGTGGGCTACAAGGTATGGTATGGACTGAAGCCTATAGAAGTGAGCTGGGAGGTGAAATGCAATCCTTCAGAAAGAGAAAGGAATATTCTGAAGATGGCTGCCCAGCTGAGCCCACACCTGCCACCATGCCGGGGAAGTACTTCCAGGAGTTGTGGGCGAGATACCAGACCAAACTTCTGGACAGCTATATAGAGACTGTTTCCCTTACCTTGACTACAAGAGTCCTGAAGACTCAATGCAGCTGAATTAATACAGGAAACCAAGAGAGAATAAAGGCCCACCAGGGTCCTCATCTTACCCCTAGTCTATCCAGGATACCTCAGCGACACCACTGCCCCAATCCAGAGGCACAGAGGCCAGAAGGAACAGTGAGAAGGTGGAGAGCAAGGCAGACATGGAAGACTACGCTCACTGACAGGTCAAAGTACCCAATGTCTTAAGCTCCCCCACAACTAGACATTGGGTCTCTGCTTTGTGGAATCAGTGAGACAGCAATAACCCTGTCACTGGAACGCAAACACTCCTCTTGGCCATCCCCTACCCAAGTACCCACACTACTCACACTACGCTGCCCTTGAAGCTGGCTAGTCCCTGATGCCTAGGCCAGTCATGCTCTCTGCCTGATTTTCAGCCACAAACCAGAGTCTTAGAACTCTACCCTTAACATACTCTGCTCTAGCTGAGGAGCACTCCTTGCTAGTTCTGCACACACCAGACCCGAGAACTGCTCTAGAGAAGCTATAGGGACCACTGTGCCATCCACATTCATTCTTGCACAGGAACACTTCTGCCCCAGCTGTGCTTCCAGCTGGCACGTGCTCTCTGCCAGACTACATTAATTAAACCTAGTGCATGCACAGACAAGACTGCCCCCCTCCCCCTAGAGGTAACCTCTGATTCTCCACCCTCCAGAAGAAGACAGTGCCTCTCCTGTGCTGTCAGACTGTCTAGCCCAACCACATTCCTCCCGAGGCCACCCAAACTCAACGCTCTGGATCTGTTCATTCTGCAGCCACTTAGCCAACTCCTTCCAATTTGTTACACCACCCTTTCCCAGGAAGCCATTGTGTGAAAGGCATGATAACAAACTGGGAACCATGATCAACAACTGGAGATTCCAATATGATCAGCAGGCAAGATGAGTGGAAGGAGGCAAGGCAGCCAGGAGAGGTGAGGGAAGCTGCTGTGGTGACCTACAATGCCTAGGCTCTCAAATAAAGCAGTGAGCACAGAGAAGGCAAAGATGTAGACATATTTTGAAGGAGAGCTGCTGATACTGCTAGTTTATAGGAGAGAGGACTCAATCTGGGTGTACGTCTCCTGGCTCAAAGAACACAAGGCCTTGAGAGAGGCCTCTAAGCTTCTGGCCTCTAAGATCTACTGACACCCATCCTCCACAGTGCCCATGTGACTGAGGGAAGGGCTTTCTTGCTCCTCTAACATCCAAAGACAAGAGCCCATCCCCATACTTCCTGGCTCATCGTCTCAGAAATCCTACCACCTCTGCTCTGCCATTCATCCTGGCTACACCAAGGCTACAGTCCTTTCAACAGGTCCCTGAACTCACATGGAGGCTCCTATCAAGGGGACACAGCTACCTATAGTCCTAAAAACAGAAGAGCACCAAGACACACTCTGGCAACACAACAATCCATGAGCTCTTCTGCACTGACTACCAAGGCTCTGGCATGCACACTTTACAGAAAGAAATCACCTTTAAGGCAGAAGTATGATCAGTAAAAATCAGTTACACACATTTTAAGCATCTAAATGCACTGCCAGTGACACCCAACTTATTTCCCCCCAAAACTCTAACTAACCTTTTAAATACGACTAAAAAGCATGCAGCTCAGCATTCAGAAAACTTAAACAGTACACGCTAGTGACAAACCCCCATCACTTACTTGCTGGAAAATGCAGAGATTAGGAAACGTTCTAGAAATGTCCAGTTTAATAAGCTCCAGACTGGCCTCTCTGTCTGCTGCTGAAAACCCAGCATCTGTCAAAAAAGCAAAAGTCATTGCACTCTTCAGCACAGACATGGGTCATTACGAGGATCTGACGCTGTATAATGTGAGGCAGAGAGAAGCTTTTCTTCAGTACAGATCAATTGCACCTTGCCTACACATCGTCCACCTTCATGAAGACAGCACGACAAGTGCATAATCTCTCACTCCAGGCAACAAAATGCCTCACAGCACAAGCCAGAACATCATCAGATTATTTTCTAGAGTCTAAAAGTACAAGTTGAGAAATACACACAATGAGCCCAGGCATGCGAAATCATGATGAAGATGATCGTTCCACCTAAAGAATCTCTGGTGAAGAAGTTGTTATGTGTTACCTCAAAAACTTGAAAGTAAAACTACTTATGACCCAGCAATCCCACTTCTGGGTATGCAGCTAAAGGAACTGAGAGTGGTATCTGAGAAGATCACTGGATGTCCGATTCACTACAGCACTACACACGGTACTCAAGAAGCTCACCAACCTGCTTGGTTGTCTGTAGGTAAACAGATGAAGAGAATGTAGCAGACATGGACAACAGATGCGCTGAGGCACAATTGTGCCAAACGAATAAACCAGCCACCGAAAGACAAGGACTGTGCTCTATCATTTGTGCACTCAATCTAAAAGTGTTGAACTCAGAGTAGCAGAAATCAGAATGGGCTTACCAGAGGCAGGGGAGGATGGGGCAGGAAGGAATCAGGGTGATACTAATCAAAAGATACAAAATTTCAGATAAGATGATCCCAACATAAGGTGAGCCCACCACAAAGTGACTACAGCTAATTATACACTTTAGCCTTGAAATAGGCCAAGAGAACAGAGGCAAAGTGTTTTCCCCATTAAAAGAAAAGAAAAGGAAAAAGAAAACTCTAAAGACTAGGGACATAAAGCCGGGCAGTGGTGGCGCACGCCTTTAATCCCAGAACTTGGGAGGCAGAGGCAGGTGGATCGCTGTGAGTTCAAGGCCAGCTTGGTCTACAAAGTGAGTCCAGGACAGCCAAGGCTACACAGAGAAACCCTGTCTCTAAAAACCAAAAACAAAAAAAAAAAAACAAAAAAAAAAGGGACTAGGGACATAGACCAGTAACAAAAAGATGGCCTAGCATGTGTAAACCCTGAGTTCCATCCCTAGTGCTAAGATAGAGAGAGCGCAGTCTGTGTGAGATAAAGTGTATTACCTAATACAAACTACCTAGATTTATACTTTAAATCCTAAATATTGAAATCTCTAAAGTATAAAATCCTGGAAATATAATTCTCAAATTTTAAAAACATATTTGAAGGCATTTACTTAAATTTTTACCATAATGTTATAACTGCTTCAAAACATACTATACATGGTAAGCACATAAAATTTCATCAATTTAAAAAATAAAAGTAGGAAAAGCTTATGTTCAAATACTCATATATAATTTTTATGTGTTTTTAAATTCCAATACCACATACGATAGCATGAAAAGTCACACTGCCTAGCCACCAGAGGCATTGTCCTTGGGTGAAAAAGTGGATCTTTCTTCTAATCTCACAGATGCACACTGCTGGTGCCTGTAGAAGCCAACAACACTTGATGAAACAGGCCACCAGCCAGCTTACATTAGAAGCAATTGGTTGGGAGTAGGAAACACAAACCCTTTTAGGAAGCGTGGGTTTCTATTTCTTCTAAAAGTTATTTCCTTTACTTTTTTTTTTTTTAAAGCAGTCCCTTTGCCCATAAAGGCACACTGGAGTGAGTACTCTCCGGTGAGGAGTACTACAGAGTGACCACTTAGTGAGGGAAGAGCTGTACCTTCGTTCTCCACTTCTGAGCCGCCAGTGCTGAGGGACCGCCACCCGCTCCTTGGCCCGAGCAAGACAGATGTCAAAGAGCTCTGAAAGAAAAGCCTCTGGTAAGTCTTACATGTTCCCTCACAACACCAGAGAACACACAGCCATATCCTTCCCCAAACAGAGGAAGGCACTCTTCCAATAATTGCCCCAGCTTAACCTAAAAGCACCTGCCTAGAGACAACCACTTACAAAGGAAGCCCACACACAGTCACGCTGCTTCGTGCCTTCCTCCTCTGCTACACAGCTACCTATTCATATCTGGCTCTGAGTTTTTGTAACTGACCCACTGCCTCTCGGACGGTCACAGGCTCTTGCTTCCCTCTGTTATCCAGACTAAACGGAAAAGAACAGTCAGTGGCTCATCTATGGACTAAGGGATGGGTAGACAGAATCCATCTGGTTTCTAACAAGTTTGAATCATAATCTCAACAACAACAACAAAAAAGCTTTAATCCTAAATGTTGAAATCCTTAATGTCTAAAATCCTGAAAACGCAATTCTTTAAAAAAAAAAAAAAAAGACATTTACTTACATCTTAAGAGGGAGATTTGAGAAATATAAAAACAACAGAATACCACCTGTGCTGCTTTGTGAAGAAAAAAAAAAGGCATCAATGCTACTGTAGCATCATAGTGGATGAAGGACATTATATGCTTAAGTCACAGATGGCCTAAATACACAGAAATATGCTGAAAAGCAAGGCGTATGAATAGCTATCATTATGGTCCATAACCATGCATCAGGCTTCCTAACTGTGGCCATGTAACACAATGGTCCAGGAGACCTAAATCTTTGATCAAAACTGAGACAGGTTACCACTGAATACACAGTCACCCAAAGAGCCCAGACTTCCAAAGAATGTTCACAAATGCAGATGTCCAAAAGGATATCTCCTGGACTGAGGAGATTCCTATCTTAATGCACACACAATCTCATACACAATCAACACTGTAGTAATACACTTTCACACAGTTAAATCTGCAAGAAATATGTAAAATGAATTATAGCAATCTCAAGCTTATATACAATTTCTACTTTGAATACTGAAAATGGCATTAAGATAATGCATAGACCACAGGGGCTAGAGAGATGGCTAAGCAGTTAAGAGCACTGACTGACCTCCTAGAGGACCTGGGTCCAATTCTCAGCACCCACACTGTGGCTCACAATCACCTGTAACTCCAGTTCTAGTAGATCTAACACCCTCTTCTGGCCTCTGCAGGTACTGCATACATGTGGTGCAAAGATATATATGCAAGCAAAACACTCATACCCATAAAACAAAAAATAATAAAATCTTAACACACATACACAGCACAGCACAACAAACTGCAAAATATACTGACAATTTGGGGGTACCTAAAAACAAACAGAGTAAAGGACATTTTACACAGGAAAGCATTTTACAGGGTTGGAAGTATCCCACAGGAGCTGACACAGCACATCATGCTGCTCTCTCCTTTAGGCTGTGGCTCTCCTTGGAGACACGCCCGTGCTCCTTCTCAAACTCTTCTAAGATTCACCATATGCAGTCGTGGCTGTTCCATGTGGCACTTGCTGCCGGGCCTCCTGTATGTACTTCCTGCACCTATCCCACCTGCACTCAACAGACCACAGAAGCTGCAGTGCCAGTGATCAGCCTGTAACACTGCTGCCAGCTTCTAGAAGCACACTATCAACCAGTAAGTAACTGCTGACCTCTCCAGGCAAATGCAGCTGACTTCCTTTAAAACTACTGAATGCCATTAGCTTGGAGAAACACCACTGCTGACAAATGCTTAAAAAAACCAAAACAGGCATTTTAGACCCTGCTGCTTCGCATGACCAATCCTTCCAGAGAATTTGGGTTCCTACCCTTCTCATGTAGCCTTTTCAACTGCTTCCAGGATTTCAATATTCAGAATTAAAAATTTTCAGAACTAAGATTTCTGGAGTTAAGATGCAGAGCTTGCTACCCATATGGCACAGGATTCCTCATTTTGTTCTTGGGGCGCAGCAGGGGGTGGAGGTAGGAGAGAAATTGGTGCTCTGAACAGGCAGAGCTCTCAAAGAACAAGGATTCTTGCTGTCAGAGAACTGTCACAATAGTCTCTGAATCTCTTCCATATTCAGAACCTGTGTTTTCAGAAGCCCTGCTCCTCAGGCAGCTTGCTAATAGTGAGATAACTTCAGCGTCCAAATAACTACTGCAGGCTGACAGACCACAAGCCATGCTCAGACTCAACACCACACACAGACCTCCCAGGTCCACCCACCCATGTCCTGTGCACTAGGTTTGTCTCTCAGCACCCCAGCTCTTTCATCACCCCCACTCCCTGTACTTCTGGCTTGCATGATTCCCAGTTCCTATCTCTGAGGACTTCTGACCAATCACTATGAGTGTTTGCTACTTTACATTTCTCATCGTTTATTCTGCAAGGCAAAGCCAAATACAGCTGTCTTCGTGTGTTTTACTAAATGTCATCCTAGTGACATTGTAATAATCCAACAAGTTAAGTCTTGACTAATGATCCCCATTCTGGCCTTGTGACAGCTCTAACACCAACCTATGCTGGTGTGCTATGGCAAAGGGGACCAGTTATGCCACACACCCTTATACTGTTGTAATCCAAAGGAGAACCACAGACATGTCCAGGTCTGGGATCTAGAGCATGCTTTGGGACCTCTACCCACTCAGCTTCCAGGTAGACTGGCAGATTTGGAAGCATGTGTTCTGATTTGGGAAGTCCCAGCTTTATTCTTCTTCTTTTTTTTAATTTTAATTTATTTACTTTACATCCCTAACACAGGCACCTCCCTCCTCTCCTCCCTGTCCTGCCCTCCCACCTTCTTCTCCCTTTTCCCTCTCCCATTCCTCTGGATTTTGTTGTTGTCAAGGCCCACCCACCACCCCCAGTGCTGACATACAGATACGAGCACCAAGACTGCTCAAGGATGAAGTTTGGCAGTGCTGTTGTACACTGGGTCTTCCCAAGTAAGAACCAGCCAGAAATGGACTGAGAACCTTGACCCTCCCCCCCCCACCCCCCACACACTGGCCACAGAGAAGGGCCACAGAGAAGGGCCACAGTGCCTAACCTTTTTCAAGGGGGGGGGTGGAGAAGAGGCTCCCAAGTCCTGCCTGCCTGAGACCATCACATTAGGTAAGACATGAGGTAGCGAACAACAGCTGGTGCTTGGCACCCAACAGACCAAGATCACTGTCTCAGACAGGCTGGGAGAAACAGTAAGGTGATGTCAGAAAGGTGCATTCATTCACTCAACAAATACTTTGTGGATGCCTGCCACATGCAGAAGTTTAGAATGGGCACAAATGACAGAGCAGACAGCAGTGCAGTGAGGCCACCTGACGGGACGCAGCATTCACAGACGTAAGCTATACAGAGTGAGCCAGGACTGAGGTACACGTAGATGGGCAAGATGTGTAGCTGCTTAGCCCCATCTGTCATCATCTAGTCCATCATGGGTTTTAATTTAAGTAAATTAAACACAGGCATCCATGAGAGCCAAAAATTAAATACACAAGCACTACATGTTGTATCCAATTAGCCACAGGACTGTTGGTAGAGATTAGCAGACTCTGAAGCACACAGAGCTTTGCATGCTTAGCAACTTCTCACCTCCTCTTCTGAGAGGCTAACATCTACTTCCGGTCACACATTACACATCTTCTCACATAAAGACCTTACAGTGAAATTCTGGCAGGAACAGGTTAGTCAGAAAAAGAATTTGGAGAAGGTTCCTTGCCCTGCCATCCTCCTTGAAGCCAGTCACCACCTGACTGACAGTTCTGCAATTCAAAGTGGTGACACTGCTTGGAACAAAGCTACCACCATAGGAGAAACTACACTGTCAAGATGAGCACAGCAATCTAAATAAAGGGGCCAGGCACAACAATCTGCCTTAAACCTCAGAGTCCTTACCAGAGTAAAAGCAGCCTGACTGTAACCCACAGGCAGGCACGGGACCGTAAGAGGAAGGAGGAAGGCCTGCCTGCCAGAGCAGCTTACTTCAACAGAAGGAAACAGGGCTCCCAGAACTCTAACACCCAGAGCCCTGCTGGGCACTGGAGACACATGAGTAAATCTAGGCTGGAGTAGCAGAGTACACAAAAGCTGAGCACTTGAGAGATTTGGAGATTTGTTTTGTTTTTGAGACAGTAGCCCAGGCTGTCCTTGATCTCTCAACACCCTTTGCTTCAGCGTCTCAAGAGCTGTGATAACAGGTGTGCACCACCATGCCCACTTACTTTTCCTTAAAGTTCTAATACTAGAGATTGACCCCAGAGCTTCACACATGCTAGTCAAGCACTGTACCATGGAGCTAGGTACTTAGAGAAGCATGACACACTGCTTAAAAACTGTGAGGAGGGCTCTCACTTCTTCCCTCACATGCCAGCTCCACATGCCAGCTATCCACGGATAGCAGCCCCAGCCTCTCTAGAGCTGAAAAGAACAATAATAAAAGAGAACCCACGAAGGGTACTCTAAGTACCTCAACCGCCTTTACTCTCCTGTCTGACTCTGAGACTGGGAGAGCAACCCCTATGTGTCTGCTATCCTTTTAGGAAACCTGCTCTGACCTCCAGGGAACTGGAGCAGCCAGCAGGGGACCCACTACCCAGATGTCCTCTCAGAGAAGACAGATTTACCTGGCCTTTCCACCACAGCTTCATGGCAGCGGTTACCATACTCCCTAATGTGGCAAAAGGGACCAAAGGAAATTCCAGAACCCAATTGTGAGCCTCACTGCCTAGGAGCACCCAAGCCACTCACCGTGGGTGATGTTCAACTCGTTGCCAATGGCCAAGCTCCAGACTTTGCCTCTCACACTCGGAGGGATTCCCTGCCACCACAAGTCTCGAACCTTCTTAGAGCACCACCTGAACAGAATGGAAGCATCAGTTTCTGAGTTTGCTCTCAATAGAAAAAGGCTCATCTGCATGTAAGCCTCACCCCACCTACCCTGTCCCTCATGTAGTTCACCCTCTGGGCTCTGCTGAAATCCAGACAACACTTCCACTGCTGTGAGTGGTACTAAAGGCACAGCAGGGAACACCATAGATAAAAGAAACCAAGAAACCTCCAGAACCAGGTTCTGAGAGAGCAGTAGAAGTTTATACACATGAAGGATTGAAAGGACTTTCTGAGAAGAAAACATAGACAGGGGAAATAGAGTGGCCTCCTACAGGACTGCATAGAGCTGTGCAGAGATAAGGGGCGCAGGGAATAGAAGAGGCATGCTGGGCATTGGGGAGACACGCAGGCAGCTCTCCTCTACAGAAGTATAGTGGGAAGGGGAACAACACAGTCATTCAAGACTGTTGGTCACAATGACCCTGCCCATACTGGCCACAAAGAAAAAAACCAAACAAACAAAAAAACAGTAGGTACAGCAGATCCTCAGAAGTGAGGATGCCACAGCTGCCAGGCACTGTGGGGTGCCGCTCTGTACTGACACTACAGGTTGACATCAGAGACTATGGTTTCCACCCTCAGAGAAAGACAGATGCTCTCAAGCAGACAGTGCCAGGAAACTCAAGGGAGTCTTCTACAAGGTGGAGCCAGGAAATGCTTCCCTTTTAATACTGAGCCAGAGAAAAACAGGATTTAGAAGGAAGAAGAGGTTCAGGACACTGTAGACAGAAAAAGGGCAGGCAAAGGTCCAGAGGTTATAGATTAGCGGTTCCTACTGGTATAGTCCTAAAACAGTCTATAGAGAAAGGGCACCCATCTCACACAGATATCTATCCATTGAGGTACACAGTTCAAATTTCATATGGAGACCCACAAGAGGTTACCAAAATTTTAAGTATGGAGTGACACAGGCATAAGATTTACAAACATGGCTCAGGTTCTCAAAAGAGAAGCTGAAAGAAGCTGTCACCATGTCAGCAAGGAACAACAGGGCTAGACCAAGGCAAAAAAATAACTTTATCAGAGGCTTTATAATGACAGCTGCTGCCCACAGACCCAAGAAAGGAGTGGTTACACTCAGCAGCACCAGTGAGGCAATGCTTACATGGTTTCCCAGTTAGGCAAGATCTCATTGTTCCAGGTGAGGACGGCGTTTCCAATGCTTTCTTCAACCTTGCACCTTTCCTCCAGCTGCTTCTTCCGCCGCTGGGCTTCTTTAAGCTCTATAAACCATAATTAAAATAAAGAAGACAACACTGAGCAGCCAGTACTCACCATTTCCAAGGTGTGTGAGTGAAGAAGGAGTTGAAGATGTGACTCAGTAGTTAACTGCTGCAAAAGTCCGGCCCGTGGTTCAGATCTCAGCTGAATGTAAGTGCATGCCTGCAACCCCAGCACTGAGGAGAGTAGGGACAGGAGAACTGCTGGGGCTCGCTGGCTGCCAGTCTAGCAAAAAGCATGAGCTTCAAGTTCAGCAAGAGATCTTGCTTCAAAGACTAAGAGACAGTGATAGGACAGCCGATGCCCTCCTCTGGCCTGTGTGCATGCTTGTGATATACACACAGACAGGGTGGTCATATCTGCGCACACAAAAGTGAAAGAAAGAAGGAGACAAACAGCAAATGTCTGCTCTTGAAACTCACATTATAGCCCATGGGTTTATTTTGTGAACTCAGGGTCTTGCTGTATAGCCCAGGTTGGCCTCAAACTCAGTATTTTCCTCTTACTCCAGGGTGCTGTGATTACAGGCATATGCTACAATACCCTACTCCTCTTGGACTATAGAACCTTCTATCCATTCTTCAGCATCCATTAACACTATCCATCCTTCAGTAAATACTTTAAGTATAACTTGCTATTTTAGAAACGTACAGTCACAAATATAATTCAATTAATATAAAGCACACAAGCCTATGAAACCATGCAATCAAGTCAACAGAATGTATCACATCACGCTAAAAGCCCATTCCATCCCCAGCCACTCTTTCCTAATGTGAACCCTAAAGTCACTCCTAACAGCTTGTGCAGTGCTTTCTAATCTTTCTTTCTTTCCTTTTTATTTGTTTTTTTTAACTTTAGGTGTATGGGTGTTTTGCCTGCATGCATATATATCATGTACATGCCTGATACCCTCAGAGGTGTAAAGAAGGTATCACAGCCCTGAAACTGGAATGACAGATGGTTATAAATTACCAGGTGTGAGCTGGGAGCCAAGCTTGGGTCCTCTGCAAGAGCAACAAGTGGCCTCAAGCACTGAGCCATGGCTCCAGCCCCTTATGCTTTACCCTTGACTTATGACACCAGTTCTGAGGAAGACCAAGCACACAATTTCCTTAGTTTACTCCACGGTAACTTCTACATCCATGGGTTCTCCAGCCTTAGACTCAGCCAACCAAACCATACCTGTACCAAACATGTACAGACTGTTTTCTTGTCATTATTTCTGGAACAATCCTGGGATGAATACCTACATAGTGTAAAACTATTGTGGGTAATCTACAGGTGACGTGACGTACAGGAAGATATACACAGTTTATATGCACATAGTATAATGCCATCTTACAAACAAGCCTTGCGCGTCTTTACATTCTGGAGTAGCAAGAGGCTCTGGAACCCACTCCCTCATGTATACTTGGGGACAGTAATAGTTTTTAATTATGAAGATATATAACACAGAATTTACTATTTTAGCCACTTTAACTGTGTAGCTTCGTAGCATTTATTCATACTGCGATGCACCTCCATCACTTCTCATCTTATCCTTGACTGACCTTGTCTTCATTAACCACTAACTACCTGTCTAACTCCCAGGTAGACACCCTTCTGCTGAAAACAATCTCAGCACACTACCTCTTGGCACCCCAAAGAAATGGAATCATGGTATTTATCATTTGGTTCTTGGCTTGTTTCACTTTGGACCAATCAGGTTCAACCATTTTGTAATGTGTCAGAATTTCCTTCTTAAAGGGTGAATGATATTCCATTACTTCTTGTATGTATGTTAAAGCACTCTAGAGTCACAGCACTCTCTAGCTTTTTCAGTGCTGTAAAGAACTTATCAATCCACTCAACTCTTGTAAAGAGAAGAGCCCAAGGAGGGGAAAGAGCTGCATGTTAGTAATGGCTGTAATTCTTTCTAGCACATACTTTTTTTTTTCCTTTTTTTTTTTTTTTTCTTTTTTTCTTTCTTTTTTTTTTTTTTTTTTTTTTTTTTTGGTTTTTTGAGACAGGGTCTCTCTGTGTAGCCTTGGCTGTCCTGGACTTGCTTTGTAGACCAGGCTGGCCTAGAACTCACAGAGATCCACCTGCCTCTGTCTCCTGAGTGTTGGGATTACAGGTGTGTACTACCACGCCCAGCTTAGCACACACTTATCCTACAGTCTCTTTTCTCATGCAAGTCTATGTGTTCTTTGTGACAGGGTCTTGTTAGATAGTAAAGACTGACTTTGAAGTCTCCTGCCTCAACTTCCCCAGTGCTGGATTAACAGGTGTGTTAACACCTCACTCTCACATATAATTATTATGCTTCCAGGAATGGTGAGAAGCAGCCTTTTTTGTCTGCTTAATGGAAAAATCACACATTTCCAGGTAAGAAAGCTTTCGTCAAGGTTAAAGTTAAAGAATTTCAAAAGATAAAAAGAAAACAGAGCTTGATTCAGTTTCACAGTACCTCGTTTCTTGGCCTGCACCACCATCTCTTCATATTGCTGCCTATGTTTTTGGGCTTCTTCAGCTGGTTTTGCTGGGAGATTTCTTGATAGAAAATAAACAGTTTGCACTGTTACAACTAGATAAAAGTCTGAGGGAAAAAAAATCACCTGAAGCATTATTACATAAAAATTGTAAAACCCGAAGTTTAAAAAAAAACATTTTTTAAAACTACAGTTCTTAGGCTGGGCATGGTGGCACATGCCTTTAATCCCAGCACTCTGGAGGCAAAAGAAGGTGTATCTCTGAGTTCAAGGCCAGCCTGGTCTACAAAACGAGTCCAGGACAGCCAAGGCTAACACAGAGAAACGCTGTCTTGAAAACAAAAAATTACAGTTCTTTCATAAACTAAAACTACATTTGTTTTGTTGAGACTTACATAGCCCAGGAGATTCTACTATCTTAGCCTCCCAAGTGCTGAGGCTACAGACACGTGCTACTTTGCCCAGGTGGGGACTGGGCCTGGAGCCTTACACACATTACTAAAGGGCTCCCCCACTGAGCTATCTTCCATAAAGACATTTCTTGCAAAGCAACATACTCACTGTGAAATACTGGGTTACAAAGACACAGAAAAGAACTTGCTCTATTCTCCAAAGAAACTGATTTGACCGCAAAGCAGTAGTGTCAGCAGCTGATCCCTGCATCAGGGTGACCTCACAGTACGTATTCCATGGTGGTTTAAGTGCTTAGTCAGATCAGCTCCAGTGATGGTTAATCACAGTGTCTGCTACAGGCTCTTAAGAAACGTTCCTCTGGGTATGTCTGTGAGGGCACTTCCAGATGGTTTAAAGAAGGAATGTGGGTGACACCATTCCAAAGGCTGGGAGCTCTGCTTCTTCCTGCCTGATAACGCAATGTGAGCAGCACCCCACAGACCTGCCACCATGCCTTCACCACTATGATGGACTACACTCGCAAACTGTTGAGCCAAGATGGGCCTTTGCTTCCTTGAGCTCCTCCCCCCTCCCCCGGGGTATTTGCCACAGCAATGAGAATAATAACTTTCATGGTTCTGTATGTAGTTCCTTTGCTGTGTTTTATACAAATTCACACGGAAGCTATATGCATCTAATAAGAAATACCAGTGGACTCTGGCAGCTGACTTAATGAGATGTGGTGGTACCTGGCCTGTACTATGACCACCTACATTCCCTGTGCAATCACAACCACTGCCGCTGGCCAGAGGTGGCAAGCCAGTCTACCTCTCAGCACACTAAAAGAGCTGGTCTCCTCACCCCAAAGTTCCAGCATCCTCTTCAGGATTTCCCTGCAGGATAACACTCCTCATTAGAGTTCAATTAGACTTAATTGTTTTTTTAATTACATTTTCTCTTCCTTCTCTTGTTCTCCCCACCTTTCTTCTCTTCTGTGTGTACCTGTGTATGTATGTGCGGGTGCTTGTGTCAGAGAATAACTTACAGAAGTCAGTTGTCTCTTTCTACCATTCAGGTGCCAGGAATGAGGTCTGGCAGCAAGTGTCTTTCTTTACCTACTGACTTGACAGTTGTAAATACCAGGGACGGGCAGGGGCCTGGCATTGACTAGCCCAGTGCCGGACAACCTATAGCTGCTCTTGTTCTTCCTCAAGCAGCAAACCTTCTCCCCACACCGTGCTCTATGTAAATTCAGTAATTACATTAGGTATAACTTCCTCCTCCAGGAAGATCTCCAAGCATAATCTCCTCATCACACTATGGGGATACCAAGTCCCAGAGAGAGAGAAATCCTGACTCAAAGCACTCAAGAAACTCCACAGGCCACTCTAGGAGGTGTCCTGCTTTAAAAAAAAAAAAAAAAAAGTACCCCAAAGCAGCACTCTGAAGCATGCTTGTGGGGTTCCTTGCACTCCCAAACTAGCCTTGCATTTACAGCAGCCATACAACATAAACTGGCATAATAAACTATAAGCAATACTGCCTAAAAGGAAAAGCCTTGTTAAATTTCTATGACACAGGACAGCTTCCCAAGTCACCATGAGATGCCACATTAAGTGAAGGCTGACACGGCCCCAGCCACTCTTCTCCCGTCTCCTGCCTCTGGACAATGAGTGGCCAAGCTACCTTCACCCCGACAGCAGATAGCACAAAAAAAGCACAGAAGCTATTCCTCAGACTCACGCGGGTCTGTCCTCGAGGATGAGTGCGGTGGTGGACAGTGGCTCAAAATCCAGGTTCTTTCTCACATTCTGCTTTGGAGAGGGCGGTCGGCTCCGTCTTCCAGCCTTGTCTTCATATTCCTAGCACAAAGACATCAAGGTGACCCTGGGCCCAGCTAGTTTCTTATCATCAAAAAGGAGCTGCTTGCAGCTGAGTTCACTGTAAGGGTGAGGGCACGCAAGTCTTCCCTGCTGCTCAGAAGGAGAGCCTCGGGCTGAAGGGGTCCAAGAGCCCCTGCTGTGGTGGTGCCCTAGGACGAGTCTGCACACTTCCCCTACAGGTGGTTACAGAGTTACAGGGGTCTGCAGCGTCTTAACCAGGATTCCCACATAGTGACAGGTCTTCTGTACTTCTGGGTAAGAGATGAATGGATGTCGTAGTGGCCACTGCTATGGCATCAGTGCACATTGTCCTGTCAATAATTCTACTGAGCCCTGGAAATCTAAAGGTGACCTCCATATACACTGAGTCACTAATTTGATCTACAGACTACAGCCACAAAGGCTTAGTCACACCTGGTGACCCACATTCTAACTACCCAGTAGAAGGGTTTAAGAGAGTCAGTTTCTGGAATAATGGATGATTTGGGCTCACTACAAAATCAAAACATGTTATTTTCTGATTCCCTTCCCTAAGGGAGATGATCTGGTTAGGAAGAAAGTGTGGAGCTTCCAGAGATTCATGCTACGCTGGATGACAAGAGTCACACCATCCTGTGAAGATTTATTGAAACTTGCTGGAAAAATTATTTCACAAGCAATTATTCTCTCACCCAGAAAAACCAGCTAGCATTCTAAAAAAGTGCAACAGCTCCTATACACTGGGTGTACAGGGTTAGGATCCTACCCCTCTACCCTGAACTGGTCCCACTGAAGAGAGAAATCCCTTCCAGTTATCCTGCTATATAGAGCTATATAGAGCTATATAGAGCTGAGGACATATGCTGGCTCACGGACCCTGTCCAAAGCTTCGTGGTGACAATCCAGTGCTAGCGTAGCAGCAGGATGCTCCAAGTGGGCAAGTTAAGTGTCAACATCTTCAGCTCTAGGAAATCTACCCAGAGTTTTGTGCTGACAGTGATTCTAATGCATGTGGCATTCCGGCAAGAATGAGTAACACTCACACTATTGGGCACTGCCTATCTGCTGAGCATGGTCTAGTGCAATTTATGCTAAGGTTAGCAAACTCAGAGAACAAGTCAGATGCCCCAGAGTCTGGACGCTCCTTTCCATTTGCTGTGGCTCTAGACACTGTCTGACCAGACCTCTCTATCAATCAGTACGGCAAGTGTCACCCTACCTTACAGACAGGAGGATGGAAGTTCAAAGTGCAAGGCTGGGGCTGCAGTTCCCTCTGCACTGCCACCCTAAGGAGGTCCTCCATCGGTTAGGGAGGCTTCTGAAACCAGGGGGAACTTGAACAAAACACAGATCCACTAACCAGCAGTTTGGATTCAGGCAAAGTACGTACTTAGAATTCTCGAGCCTGGTTCTCATAGCTACCAGATGGACATGGACACTATCAGAGCAGGCTGCTGCCAGCATTAGGGAGACAGGCATGCATCAGCACAGTCCCTGCAGCACAAAGATAGGGTTGCATGCACTATTACATTTCCCCCTCAGACCTGAAGTGCAGGGGAAAATACTGCAGTTCTAATCACCAAAGAGTCCAGCAAAGTTTGCAAGCCAAAGATATGGGACACAGAAGCAAAAGGAAGGGAATGCCTTGATTCAAGGCCAAAACATCAGATCTTGTCAACAAGCACTTCTTACTAACTCCAGTAACAACGGTGGGCAGTGACAGCTGACCAGGCTACTGTACCAAGGGCTTTCCAGGGGCCTCCCAAGCAGAGCTGATTTAACCTGCATACCAATCCTTGAAGGTAAAAGATGCCACCGCCACCACCCCAATCCTAATGGATACTTGGGGGCCCACTGATATCACAGATTAGTTCTGCAGAGAATGGGGAAGCTGATCAGACTCTGAACAGCGGGTTCAGCTCACGTGAGCTGCTCACAAGCAGGACTCAGAGGAAGCAATCTCATCGTGTTCAAGCCTCAACAAAGCTTTCAACCCTGACAGAAACCTATAATCCTGAGTCAGTTAGTGCCAAACGGGGTCAAATAGCATGGTTCATCGCACAGTGATGCATGATTTAAATGAGAGAGCCTGGCCTGCCCAAACCTGAAATCTCAGGTAAATCCTTTTCAGAACCCAAATGATACTTGTAAATACAAACGAAATGGCACTGGAATGGTCACAAGTCCTGGCCCAAACCTAGTTCTTCTACAGCTGCCTAGAGATAATCCACAGTAGGCTCTGTTTGCAACCAGACAAACCAGCTCCAGATACAAGAGGACAATACTCACTCTGAGGCCTGAGAAGAGCACTTGCTACTGACTCATCAGCACAAGGGCCAATGCACAATGCAGCAGGAGCAAAGCCTCAAAAGACCAGGATCTATGTCCTGTCTTTCACCTTAGGCAAGTCTGGACTGTCTCACACCTCTACTCCCTCATTATAAATAGAAGCAACTGCTACAGCCACTGTGAGCATTAAACAGGGTACTATACTGCGATGGCTGCCTGCTCTCTTGATGCACTTTCTGTATGCCAGCAAATCTGAGAAGTCTCTATCTACCTAACTTGGCATCTACATGGGACCAATCTAGGTAGTCCTTTTGCCTTAAGTCAAGTAACACTTCTCTGTACCACTGTGCTTATCAAAAGTCCTGCAGACCAATGAGGAAAACAAATTGCCCATACAATCAACTGTGGCCTCACCTATCCTGATCATCACAGCAGAGAGGGATTTAGAACAGTAGTCTTCAAAGTTCTGCAAATGAGCTTAGCTGGTTAAGAAAGACTAAAAACTTTTGCAAGCCACTGACTTAAAAGTACCTGGATGAAATCCCTGACCTGAGTGAGCAGTTGGTATTAAATCCCACTGAGGAGGATGAGACGGGGCCAATGCAGCTGCTAACCATGGCAGAAGCTGTAGGGTGTGGTCTGATGAATGAGTAAATTCAGAGAAAAAGTATCAAGAAGCCTAAGCAAGGGTTTAGCTCCAGGCAAGGACTATGAGCAAAGCAAATTTAGCAGGGAAAGAAGGAAGATGAGCACACCAAAAAAGAAGGTGACTTGTGAAGAGATCGCGAGGATCTACTCTTTAGTAAAGAGACCCTCACCTCCAGACTTGCAGGGAAAGTAGGTACAGACAAAAGCTGCCGCACAGAGCAGTCCATGAGAAATGCAGAGGGGTACTCAACAACAAGTAAAAGGCTAGAAGGAACAAGAGACAAAATCTTACTACTTGTACCATTTAAACAAAGATAGATAAAGTCTAAACCAGAGCCCATAAGTGAGAGAGACCTTCTGACAAGGCAAGCAGTCGCCAATGGGACCCCCTCTGCTGGTGAGGATGGCCCTTCCTGGACACTACCAGTGTTCTTGGCAAACCCACCTCATATTGTCCCTTAGATTATGCTAGCCCAAGCCTCTGCTTCATGTGATGGTCTATTTCAGACATAGATCCGGGTCAGTGGGTTAGCAAGAGCATTTTACACAGGGTTGACACTGAGTCAAAATTGTTCTGCTTAGCCATGATGGTCTCAACACACAGCTACCCACAGCTGGTGGAACAATTCCAAGGAGAAGAGTGGAGTGTGAATGTGGGTTAGACCTCATCTGCAGACTACTTAGGGCTAGAACCAGAAGAAAATCAGCAGACAACAAAATGTGTTTTAAAAAGAGAGAACACACCCATGTACATGTGCGCGCGCGCACACACACACACACACACACACACACACACACACACACACGCACACATGGCAACAGATGAATCTGTATTAAAGGGGAGAGGTGGTCAGATCTGAAGCAATGGAAGAATGTCTCCCTGGAGGAAGAGAGATGGCCCATCAATACCACCCCTAGAACAGGAATCATGCTAAAATCAACAAAAAAGACAGCCAAGAGTGCCTGCGATAACCTGATCAGATCCCCACTAGCTTCCTGGATTAGTCCACCAAGAAGAAAGGGCCATCAGTCGGGCCTGTGCCCTCACCTGACTCAGCCATCTACAGCAGCAGGATCTGTCTGCTAATTTAAGTGCAGAGTTCAGAACCTATGTCAGGAATAGGCTATCCCAGGGGGACTCGGGCTAGCATAAACTTACCTAAGAGGCAGCATGGAGTGGGTCTGCCAACAAGGCAGTATGCAGGGAGGCGCTGCAGGATGGGCCTTCCGTACCAGCACTGCCTCCCTAGCACGGTCTTCCCTTCCATGCCTGTCTGTCTGTCTGTTAAGGATGAAGACTATCTGAGAACAAGTAGGCATGACACATGTACCTAAAGGAGATGCCAGCAACGTCAGGTACATGGTTGTCACTGCATTACCGTAAGATAATTTCCTGCAACAATTCTCTACAAAGCATGCTTGATGTGGTTGTGAAAAGACAAAGAGACTCAAGTGCGGCATGTCAGGCTGGCTGCACTCCTCCATGTCTGCAACAGCAAGTGTGGCATGGCAGGCTGGCTGTGCTCCTCCATGTCTGCAACAGCAAGTGTTTGGGGAAAGACTTCTATCTAGGACATGGAGCCGTTTTGTCATCTGAAGAGGGAGTGTGACCCATTCAGGTTTTACAGGTGCTCAGCCTTCCAGAAGACAGTAATGGTGACAGTGCCTTGGCCACAGAGTAGGTAGGCAAAGACCCTGAACATCCAGGAAGGCTCCTTCCTCCCTGGGCTCTGTTCTCAAGCCCAGCACAGTATCCTCCCAGAAAAGCATTCTCTTAAGTTTCCAGGAATGGCGGCAGCTGGAGCGGCAGCTCTCAGGAGACCCTTCTCTAGTGGTCAAATTACTTACAAACAGCAAGAACACAAAAGTTAACATGGGCACCGGGAACTAAAATGTAGCAAAACTGCTCTGGGTTCTGACAAAGCCAGCTGTGGTCTTGTCCAGAGTCCCCTCCACTCCCCTCAACCAAGACCATTCCATCTCTAGGTGGCCCCGGCCTAAACTGCCCTGACTGTGGAAAAGGAGCAGTGGCTCCAGAAGTAAGAACGGGAGCTGGAAGGGCGAGCTCTCTGTACCAACGCTGGACCCTGAAAGAAAATCCAGCAGACACAAAGAAGGCCATGGGAGGAGGTGTCTCACTGGTCTCCCTAGCAAGCTCTGAAATAGCAAAGATTAGGCAGCTAGTGGGTAAAATAGACGCCTGTGATGTGCGCACACCTGCACTCAGGATTAGATGCACACACCGGCACATAGCCGCGCACCCGACCAAGCAGGCCAGGAAGGGCAGGCCGAGGCACCAGTGGAAGCCAAGCCGGGACCGCAGATCCGCATAAGACTCACCATGAACGCCAGGCCTCAGAGGCGCGTGGCCGGCGGCTCCATGCCCAGTGAGTGGAGGCCGGCCTCCCTCCTGCCTCTGGACCACGGATCTACACGCAGCTCCACTCGGGGCGGGTGGGGCAGGCAGGCGCAGGAACGGCAGGACACTAAATCGCTCACAGAGCGATTCCCGGATCCCTGCTCTGTGTTCCTGAGCTGGGCTGGTCTAGCAGGCAAGGACCGCCTCCACAGGAGACAGGGCGGGGCTGGCTGAGTCAAGGCTCCGTGGCCTCCCTGCCAATTTTGCTGTGGCTAGCTCCAGATGGGAACCTCAGGTACTAACTACAGGGAGGGGAGTTAGCAAAAGAAAGCAGGCTGAATGAAGAGAAAGGGCGAATATCTACTTTGTAAGGTTATAGGGGAAAAACGTCAGAAATATGTGTCACTAAAAGAAACTACTCCGTAAACATAACTAACACTGGTACCTTCTCAGAAGTTGGCTGGTTATAAGCATAAAGCACATACTGACACGGTTCACGATAGAGCTTGCTCCTGGAAAGCTACCTGGAGAGACATCTGGCACTTTCCAGTGTGACAGAATTGTTACCTCTCTCAACATGCATTCATTAAAACCGACTAGTGACTTCCAATCAGAGGATTCCACTGTACATTACTACACCTTATAAAGCTTTGCATAAATCTGCATAAGGGTCAAAATATTTTCTAGTGAGTAGTACACTGGAACAAACTCGGTAAGAGCACCACAGAGTTCTCTGTCCTTGCTAGACACACACACACACACACACACACACACACACACACACACACACACACACACACGTGTCCTGGGCTTGGAATTACAAGGTACCTCACCTACCACTGGTTTTCTGAAAACTCAGTACTAATTATTCGTTCACCAACAGAAACCTCACAAAAGATGGGGCCCTGGAGGTACACCAGAGAAAGAGGCACTGTCGTGGCACACGGTGGCACCCATGCAGTAGGGCCACTTTGGAAGCCAAGTTTCCCAGTTTCTTAACAGTACAGCACACACCAGCCACATACCCAAGAAGCTCTCCAAGAGAAACCATCTACAAAATGCCCTGCATGCAAAACTTCACAGCACCAGTGTACCAATCAAATGCTAAAACAATCCAGAGCGCACCAGCTGAGGAATGTATGCATAGCTCTGAACCAGCAGCAAGAGGAAACTACTGACCTGTGCTGCTTGTGAAGGTGCCTCAGAAGCACTGTGGTAAGCAAAGCTGCCAGAAGACAAACCAGGGTGGGGCTATATATACAAAATATCTTCAAAAGGCAACTCTAGAGAGAACACAATTAGTATGTGTCTGAGGAAGGAATGGCGACTAGATGCAAACCTTGGAATGGAAATCTTCCAAAATTAGACGCAATGGCAGATGGGTAAACTGTACCTTAGGAGTCACTAAGTATTTATAGTGAGTGGATTTCACGGTGCATTGGTTCATGGGTAACATGTATGCCCATTGTGGGAGGCACGGATCAATCTTAGTTCTTCAAAAAAAGAGGGACATTTTTCAAATCTGTGGAAGTAATCAATAAATGATTTAATGAGCACATACATACACATGCTCGACCCAGATCATAATAAAGTGAAAATGTTACAATATTCATCTTACTTAGTTTTAAAACATTTACACTTTGAAAGAAATTGCAGATGTCATGACTTCTCCTAAATACTACAACATCCAGCTCCTAGGAGTAAAGAGGAAGATAGTCATAAGGAGGCTGGAGAGCTGTCTTTCAGGTCTCAACTTCACTGCACATCCTCACAGAAATACTCCCTAATACCTTAACTCAGCAAGGTCCTGTATCCTGGTTTAGTGGCTTGTACAACTTGCCATTACATCTGACTCACTTTCTCTCACTGAGCTGGTAAGGGCCCAGTGAAGCACCTGGAGGAAGGGCGCGCAGCACCTGTGCAATCAGTATACCATCACCAGAAGCCATCCGTCCTGCCGGCTTGCCTACCTGCCTACTGTCCAGCAAGTATGATAAGTGCTTGACTCTAACAGTGACGAGGAACAAGGTCTTTGCCTTAAGTCACTCACAGACAAGCCAACAGTTCATACCAGTGCTTGGAGATATGACAGAAAACTGAAGTGGGACACCCCCACCAACAAACACTAATGAAGTTTCAAGGGGAGGCAGTTAATAGCACCTTTCTGGAAACAATGCTTTTGGATTAACCCTCCAGTTAAGCTCAGTTCTCAAGGACAAGAGCAAGTTCTTAGCCTCTCTGGTTGTTACCATCATCTGGACTCTCAATGCCTAGTGCCTCCTCTTGCCCCAACATTTTACAAGTTAGCCAACTGGGGCCAGAATTGAGTCCACAGAGTCACTTCTGTTAAATCTGGTCAAGATGGCCATAAGCATGCACTAAAATGTGTTAGCATGTGCAATTTCTGTATTGTATTTTGGAAATGAATACCATTTACAAAGTTTTGACTACATATTATACCATGAGATGGCAAGCAGGGTGACTTTTACTAATGTGTGCAAGGTAAAGGACCAATCTCAAGATTTTTCTCCATCAAACACTGGCATTGAATATTACATGTCTTAATCCATATAACAAGTTTTTCTCCTGAAGTTTCGAGAGTTAACCAGAGCTCACTCCCAGGCTTCGTGCCTCTCTGTTAGTGTCTTTAGTTTGTGGATCTCTGCCCTTTGAAGTCAGGGAGGCAAGCCACTTCCTAGCACATCAGAAACAGGCCACTGACCATCACAAGAATAACATGATGATTTTAAGAACAAGTGCAGTGTTCAGTCTAGGGTGTTGGTCAGTAATCATGAAACAGCAACTCCAAAGACCACTAAGTAAAAATGAAATCATGCAACATTATGCAAAGCTATAGAGAAATATATATGTTGTCAAAAAGTAAAAGTAAAGCTGAGCATAATCCCAAGCCATCAACAAGCAGATGCAGTCTGACCCCTGCTCTCCTCAACACACACTACTGCTGCCTGAGAGACACACAATAAAGCCACCAACAAATGAATGAGGATTTCCATGAAGAAAAATGTTGTACAGGAAATAGCCCCCAGAAGCCTAAAGAAATCCCTTCAGACTAGGTAGTTAAGAGAAACCTGAGAAGACAGCATCTGAGCTGTGATCATCCTTTGAAAAACCATACTGAAGGAAGGGCAAAAGCAAAGGAGTACGGCAGACAAATAATCAAGGAATAGCTTAATGTGCACATGCACATGACCCACCCAGATCATAATAAAGTGGAAATGTTATAGTATTCACCTTACTTAGTTTTAAAACATTTATACTTTGGAAGAAATTGCAGATGTCATGACCCAGAATGGGGGAGGGGAAAATGTGTGATGGGGTACACTGGACAGAGGTGGTCCTTCCAAGTACACAGCAAAGAATATATCTTCATCCCAAATGTGATCAGCCGCCATGAGAAGGTCTGCACTGAGCCTGTATCAAGAGTTTGCATCAACATGGACTTTAACTTCCTTATAGTACATACCTATGAGGGAACTGGGAAGCTAATTTTAAGAACAGTCGTCGGTCTGCAGAGTCTACACGCAGATTCAACCAACTGCAGATCAAAAGCAGTTCTCAAAAAACAAACAACAACAACAACAAAAACAAAATACCAAAGTTGTGTGGACAGACTATTGTAACTCCCTAAACAACATAATACTCACACAGCAGTTACACTGTATTAGGAAGTAATTTAAGTACATAACATAATTTAAGTACATGACAATGTTAGGTTACCATTTTATAAGAGTGACTTTAGTGTCTGAAAGTTTCAAGATACATAGAAGGTTCTGGAACAAATCTCTCACATGACACTAAAAGACAACTACTTAGGTCTCACACTGTTAAAAAATACTCCACCAGGAACACAGTCCTTCTCAGCTGCTATAGCTGTCTTTGTAGCATCCTCTGCCACCTGAAAACTTTTCTGTTTCTATTTGTTGAGTTTTTATCAGAAATGAAAAACTGAATGTTGTCAAATCCTTTTTCTGACTCAATAGGACCCTGTGGTTTTCTTTAGGTTACTAGTGCGGTTGATGGCAGTGACTGTTTTCATACATTATGCCAGCCTTGCTTCCTAGGATAAACGTCACTTAGTCCTGTGTATTGGCTTTTCAAAATGTCTTGGGTTCAATTTGCTAACAGCATGCTGAAGATCACGGACACTAGGCTAGGGCTCAGTGTCAGTAGCACTAGCATCAAGGATTAAGTTGGGAAATATCTTCTTCCTTCAAAACTTGGCAGTGTCTTTAGACAGGCAGTAGATTTCTTCAGTGGAAGCATGTGAGCCTGGGGTTAACTTTTCTGCAGTGTCTGTCTTACTTTTCTCCTTGCTGTAGTCAAACATCCTGATGAAGGCAACTTACGGAGAAAGGCTTTATTCTGGCTCACAGTTGCAGAGGGATCGAGTCCACCATGGTGAGGAAAGCATGGGACAAGAGCAGATCAGCTAATCACACTGCACCAGCACACAGGAAGCACAAAGTGAGCAAGATCGGAACCCCAGCACCTCAAGGCCCACCCAGTGATCCCCATTCTCTACTGAGGCTCCACTTCCTGCAGGTTCCACAACCTTCCCAACAGCTCCAGCAGCTGGAGTCCAAGTCCTCAAACATGTGAGCCTGTGGGGAACACTGCACACTCAAAGCACCAGAGTATTTAGCTAATTTTCTTGCCTTAAAATAAAACAAAACTACAGGATGAATCACAGTTTATCTTTTACCTTAGATGAGTTTAGTAATTTCTAATTTCCAAAGAAATAGACTATTTCCTCTAAGATGACAAACTCCTATAGAGAGTTGTTCAAATTCCATTTTCCTTCTTAGTTCTGCAGGGTCCACATGCAACCCCGTTAGTTCATTCCTTTTATTGAAACCTATTTCTCTTTGGTAGTTCAGGTAAAGTGGATTAGGGCACAGATCAAAGAACTGACCCTGGTCCCACTCACTACCCTTTACAGTACTAATTTCATTTCTGTGTTTCTGTATTATTTGTTTCCTTCTGCTTTCTTTTTTTATAGTCTTAAGATAGAAACTTGGATTACTGATGTGAGACCTTCTTTCTTTCGTTTTAATGATATCTATTTCCTATCCAAACTGCATCTTCCAAGTTTTGGTATGTTGTATTTTTGTTGTGTCAAAATATTTTCTAATTTTCCTGTGGCTTCCTCAGAAGTTTGCTACTTATTAATATCCACATTTAGGGAGATGTTCTTAATATTTATTACACTATAATTAGTAACATTTTACTTAATTTCAATCCTTTCTAATCTTTAAAGTTTCTTTTATGATCCACACATGATCTGCCTGGCGCATGCTTTCCAGGCACCTGGGTGGCTACTACTGGAGGGTGGAATGTTCTGGACAGGTTACTCGGCTGCTGGACAGGAGTTTTCAGCTTCTCAACGTCCTGGCTTGCTCTGTCTGCAGCTGCTCCTTCTCATGTGTCTTAAAGGTGCAGAAATATTCAGAGATACATGGTCTTCATTAGGCAATCGCCCTCTTTAACTATGGTTACTGTCTTTGAAGACCAATTGTTACTTTTTATGACATTACTACCTACCTTAAGGAAGATGCTGAAAACTGAACTCAGGGCTTGATGCATACCAAGCACAAACTCTACCATTAAATTCCACCCCTGGGGCTGGAGAGATGGCTCAGTGGTTAAGAGCACTTCCCGCTCTTCCAAAGGTCCTGAGTTCAATTCCCAGCAACCACGTGGTGGCTCATAACCATCTACAGTGAGGTCTGGCACCCTCTTCTGGTAGACAGGCATACATGAAGGTGAAACACTGTATACTTAAATAAATCTTTAAAAAATAAAAAATAAAAAATAAAAAAAAACTCCACCTTCAGCCCCATCTTTTCCTGTCTCTTAAGCATTATCTTACATGCTTTATATTTGAAGAGTTTCTTGTAGATAATAGAATTGAGTCTCTTTTTTCAAACCTCTTTGATAACATTGGTGTGTGTAGGCTATCTGTATGTAACATAATTTGGTATGTCTGAATTTAAGGGGTATCTTTAATGTTCTTTCTTTGTTCTTCCTCGTTTCCTCCTCTCTCCCTTCATTTTGAGTTTTCCAAATTTTGTAATTCCATTTTAATTTATCCATCATGCTTTTGGTCATCTTTCTGCATAGTTCAATGGTTGGCCTAGGAGCTGAAAAATAATAAATATGTACTTTTCTATGACCTAATTGGAATCAGTATTTTATCACTTCAAGTGGGAACCCATCACCCTTGTCCTGGTACCTGATTGTCTTATATGTTACTTCTACATACAGTTAAAGACCCATACAACACTACTTTTGCAGTCAAGCAAACATTTTTTTGTTTTGTTTTGGTTTGATTTTTATTTTTTGTTTTTTTGGTTTTTTTGTTTTTTGTTTTTTGAGACAGGGTCTCCCTGTTATATAACCTTGGCTGTCCTGTACTCCCTTTGTAGACCAGACTGGCCTTGAACTCACAGCGATACACCTGCCTCTGTCTCCCAAGTGCTGGGGTTAAAGGTGTGCGCCACCACGCCCAGCCTAACCAAACACATGTTTAAAGAACCCACTGAGAATTGCCCACATACAACTAACCCTGCCCATCTGCTTACCATTTATGTTCCTCTTTCTTTCTGTGTTCCAAGGTTCTTTCTAGTACAATGATTCTGCAGTGACCAACTCTCTGTTGAACTATAAAATGACCCCTGAAAGTATAGTCTTTGGCCAACTCTCTTACAACAAGGCTCCTGGCAGGAAACATTCTTGTCTCCATCTAAGAACACTTTACTTTCACCTTGTTCTTGATACAACATTCTGGGTTGACAGGTCTTTTCTCTCAAGAATTTAAAAGTAGGGCTGGAGAGATAGCCAGAGGTTAAAAGCACTGACTGCTCTTCCAGAGGTCCTGAGTTCAATTCCCAGCAAGCACATTGTAGCTCACAAACCATCTATAATGTGATCTGGTGCCCTCTTCTGGCCTGCAGATGTACATGCAAGCAGACTGCTATATACATAATAATAAATAAATATTTTTTTAATTTTTAAAAAAGAATTTAAAAATATTGATTCCCTCAGTGAGTTTTTAAAAATATTTTTATTGTATTTTTAATTATATTGTAGTAGGGGTCTATGAGTGCTCAAAAGGTGGCACTGGGTCTCTTGGAGCTTGAGTTGGAGGTGGCTGAGCTGCCCAACCTGGACGCTGGGAACTTAACTCTGGTCCTTTGCAAGTACAATAGCTGTTCTGACTGCTGAGCCATCAGACCTCCAGCCTTTTCTGTGGTTCTGATGAGAAATTCATAGACAGACATTCAAATTATTATTCCCTAATAAGTAATACACTGTTTTTCTCTGGATGCTTGTAGCCTTTTTTGCCTTTACTTACAGCAGTTTGTTTATAACTTCTCAGGCCATGGACTTCTTAGAACTTATCCTGTTTATGGGGTCACTGACTTGACCAGTCTGTAGGTTTGTGTCTTTTGCCAAATTTGGGATATACTCCTTTACTGATCCTAATAATTTTTCTGGTAACAAATTCTTCCTCCTGAGACTTCAGTGACACAAATTCAAACTTTAGTGATTCTGGCTTCTACTTTTTAATTTCTGTTTTATTTATTGTGTATGTGACTGTGTGTGATACAGGTATGTATGTCCACAGAACATGTGTGGAAGCCAGAAGAAAATTCTCACAAGCTGGTTCTTTCCTGAAACAATATGGAATCTAGGAATTCCACTCAGATTGTGAGACCTGGACCTGCTGGACCATCTCCATATTTCTGGATTTTAAAACATTGTAGTGGAATCTGCTATGTTCAAAATTATGTTACTTTATTGACTTTACTTTCATCTGTACTGTTAGACTGCATTCAGATGTATTTTTCTGTTATAAGTGTCCATTTATTTCTTATATTCTCTATTTCTCAACTAATTTTTCTGTCTTCCACTATCAAGAGTGTCCGCCCTGCTCGCTGGAGCATTCCTCTGATGGCTCCTTTAAGGTCGTACACATCCCAGCATGTGCTAATTTTAGGATCGGTGTCTATTGACCATCGAAAAGCAGTCTTGTCCTTAAGCCCAATAATTCTGAACTATATAATCTAGGCTTTTCTTTCTTTTTAATAGTTTTAAGATTTGCTGAGCATGGTGGTGCATGCCTTTAATCCTAGCACTAGAGAGGCAGAGGCAGGTGGATCGCTGTGAGTTCGAGGCCAGCCTGATCTACAAAGTGAGTTCAGGACAGCCAAGGCTACATAGAGAGTCCCTGTCTCAAAAAAAAAAAAAAAAAAGATATATATATATATTTTATTTTTTGTGTCTATGTGTTTTACTTGCATGTATGTTTGTGCACCACATACATGCCTGGTGCCAAGGAAGTGGTGAATCTCCATGTGAGTGCTGAAAATCAAGAGCAACAAGTGCGCTTAGCCACTGAGCCAATTCCCCAGCTCACATACTTGTCAAACATTATGCTCCAAGACCCAACCTTGTGTAAATGTTGATGTTTTTGTAACCTATTTGGATTCCAGACATAAAGATCAAGTTCCAGCCAGCTTTTCTGTTACATTGTAATTCCAAACTCAGTTTTCAGCCCTTTGACTCTGTCCTTCATGTGCGCCACCCAGTGGCCAGTCAGAGATTTGCATGTGCTATCCATTCGGGTCTACTTAAGTTACTTAGGGTGAGACCCATGTACCCAGTCAGCGGCAGGAAATCCAGAAATCATAACAATCTTAAAGAAGTCACTCTCTTGCGTGTCTCTTTGCAATCCCCAAGTGCCTTCTAGTTCCCTGAGTCTCCCTGCTGTAGTTAGGTAGCTTTAGATTCATTCTCTTACCCTGGGCTATTATTTATTCCCCTAAGAAAGTGTCTCTGAAGTCATCACGTAAGCTGATGGAAAGCATGACAATTTTCAAGGTTTTTATGAAATGTGAGAACAGCCCTGAAAAGTAACATTTTAACATTCGCCACATACCTCCAAAGAAACTTGAGTCTTTTTGAGGTCAGGTGCCTTGGGCAAAGCACACAGTGTACTTCTGCTACAACAACGTGGGCCTGATTATTAGCAGGGAGTCTCAACAGCATCCCGTGACCAACTGCATACACTATCTCTTAAGTTACAGCAACATTGTATTCTATGCCAAGTCCACAGCTTAGGAAACCCAAAGCAGACAACTGCTCCGAGGTCACACAAGTGAAAGGAATGCAGAGCTGGTGTGCAAACCTGTCCCATTTCTCTACCACGAACTCTGCAGCCACATCAGCACACATACTTTCCTGCCCCTGGTGCCTGGGACACAGCCTGATGCAGCATGGAGCAATGCTTGCTGAGCAAGCAAATGAATGGGGTCTGCTCAGTGGCTCAAGCTCATTCTCACAGTGGGCTCCATTTCCTGTGGCTCAGGGTTAGCTTGCCAAAAGAAAGAAACAATGATAACAGCAAACACTTTTGCAACACTTACTGTGCTCAATACCAAGTGTACAGTATGACTCACTCACTTAACCCTCACCACCTGGGAGGATAAGCACATTTCCTCCAAACTGTAGAGATGACAAAATGAAGCTCAGAAAGGTTGAGTAGCTTGTCCAAAGTAACACAGCTAAACTGTGCCAGCTGAAACACAAACCCAGGCAGTCTATCTCAGAAGTTCGTGTTCTTTTTCTTTAACACTTACGTGTGTATGTGGGGATATATACCAACAATACCTGTGTGCAGAGGTCACAACACAACTTGGAAGAGTCAATCCTCTCCTTTCACATATGTTGCACTCAGGGAATTAGGCTTGGCAAGCAAATGTTTTTTTGTTTGTTTGTTTTTTCTGGTTTTTCTTGTTGTTGTTTTTGTTTTTTTGAGACAGAGCATCTCTGTGTAGCCTTGGCTGTCCTGGACTTGTTCTGTAGACTAGGCTGTCCTTGAGATCAGAAGTCTCCTGAGTGCTGGGAGTAAAGGCATGCCCAGCTTAAGGTTATGTTTTTTTTTTTTTTTTCTTTATTTGCATCAGTGTTTTGCCTACATGTATACATGTGCGAAGGTGTCGGATCCTCTAGAACTGGAGTTCTCGACAGTTGTGAGCTGCCATGTGGTTGCTGGGACTTGAACTCAGCACCTCTGGAAAAGCAGCCAGTGCTCTTAACTGCTGAGCCATCTCTCCAGCTCCCAATGTTATGTTCTTAAAGCACCATTTGATGATGCTTCTCCAAGGAATAAAATAATTCCAAAAAGAAGAATATGAAATTCCAAGGATCCAGGGCACTTGATTATGTTTTAGTTCTAAACAAAGTTACTGTTACTGTCTCAGATCACAGGTATAGAAAGTCAAGGATCCAACTCTGGCCTCTGTAAAGTCAAGAGTTATACCATTAGTGACAGAAGCCAGCTCAAGCCAGTGGTACCCAGAAGTCATGACTCTGACTCCTTCTCTCTCTGGCTTTGCCAATTTGGGGTCAGACCTGAGATATGAGAGGGCCAGAGACACAAAGTATATACAAACAGGCAGGATTGTGGGACTCATGCGTAGGGGTACAATTACTTTCTTCATTATTGATGGCTAAAGGCAAAGATCTTCTCAACATAACCATGTTCCTGCACAGCCAGCTGGCCTCCACATTCCACCTCACCAATAAGATTCTAAAGCAGATAATACATGAAATGAAGCAAGTCACCTCAAGAGCTATAAGGATGCCTATTAACAAAATTGTCACTCCTCCTGAAGTGTAGATGAAATAACCTTATTTTATCTCCTAGGAAAATGGCAGCTAAGTTTTCCATACAAATTCATATTTAATTGTCGCTCATAAATAAACCTCTACAATGACTCAAAATCAAAATGTAATTTACAAATATAAGATCCAACATGGTGGCACACACCTTTAATCCCAGCACGCAGGAGGCAGAGTTAGGCGTGTCTATGAGTTAGAGGCCAGTTTGGGCTACCGAGTGAGTTCCAGGACAGTCAGGGCTACACAGAGAAACCCTGCCCTGAAAAGAAAAATCTTTTTTCCAACACTGATAACTTTAGTGAGTTTCCCAGGGAAACGGTAGACAACATTCTAAGAAATTTAATTTGCAAAGACATGAAAATGCACTGTGTGGAAAACCACCTCAGCCTTGCATACCCTATATCCAACAGTCATCAGTGCCTGTCCTTGGCACTCATGACCTCAGCTAGACCAGGTCCCTCTTCTCAACACAGACTTGCAAATGAGCTTCTCACACTCAGCTAAGGAAAGCCTTCCAGCCAGAGAGGAGCACCAGCACACCACTCAGGTCACAGCCTCCCCTCTGACCCTGAGGCTCAGCTCTCAGAGCTCACATTATGCACCACCTTCCCAGGCCTGGTTCCTGACTGCCTGGAATGGCATTGCAGCCCTGCCACTCTCTAACTACTAAGACACTGTACAAGTCACTCAGCCTTGGCACCTCCATGCCTCCTCAGTAAGCTGAAGAAGACAATGACTACATGTTCCTTATAAAGTGGGGCAGCTTTTTAGGTTTTGAGAATTCCATATATGAATGCTGTATTTACACCCTTTCAACCCCACCTTCTCCCCTTCCAATTGATTCCTGTGTCCTCCCAACTCCCTCTCAAATTCATATCGGGGAACATCATGGGTCGCTGTTTAAAATAAACTAGAATCACAAATGCTACAGTTTAAAACTAGTAACCCCTCAGCACACAATCCCCATACCAACTGCACCATCTTATGTCTACTTTCCATGCCCTGCCATGTGGGCCTTGCCCTCCTGACCTGGGCCATGTCCTTTCTCAATCCCAGTTTCAGTCATGAGGACTAGCACCTGGCTGGGTCTCAAGAATATAAATCAGCGAACATAAATCTAAGGTGGGAAGAAGGCTGCTGAGGACAACTACTTGGCCAACAGCAGACCCTCAAGGCAACAGGTTCAGGGCCATAGCACTTGGCCAACAGCTGACCTTCAAGTTAAACAGGCTCAGGGCCTCAGAGAAGTTCCTAGTGCTAATAGTCAGGGTTGCCTAAAAGCTGTCACCATGTGGCATGGGCTTCTCCTTGAGAAGATAAGCAGGTGCTCCCACTGCAGACTTGAGGAGCAAGGAAGTCAGTGGGATGTTGGTACATGCCTGGCCTGGCGCAGACAGCATCTAAGTAAGCAAGCGGCAAGGTTGTCCCAGAGCTTGGGAGCATGATGGCCTAGCCTGCATTCTCCAGAGCAACATTTAAGTATTTAAGCTCCAAGAGGACTGCATTAGGATCAAGCACATTAAAGCTTGATTATAAACATATCTGCAGCTGTTACTGGAAAGATTGACTAAACTTTATCAAGTTTAAGCATCTAAAGGCCAGCTGAACTTCCCTGTGTGCATGTTACAAGCTGTAAAGAGGTGAAGAGAGTTCAATCCCAGCACACACTGTATGCAGATTTAAATTTAAGAACCCAGGCACCCAACAAACTCAAAGAGCTTCAACTTCAAGCCTCAGTGAGAATCACCTATGTGGTTCATGAGCACACACCTGTACCCATCAGTGGCTTGCTTACCTTTTGTGTTTTCTTTGAATCTTTCTGGGCAGTCTCTCGAAGTGGGGCTTTTCCAAACAGCTTCCATCCCAAGTCTCTCTGTCTATCAAGTCTTGTATTTTGTTTTCTAGCAAGCAAATTCCTATAGAAAGAAAAGAAAAGGGCTAGCCCATTTCTGGGTATTTATAGAGGCACTAGGACGGCCAAGGCAGGCTGACAGGAACAAATCAAACTTCGCATTAAGAGGGATGATGTGCAGCTGGCACATGTTAACCCCTCAGACTTGGTTTGCGTGCGTGCGCACACACACACACACACACACACACACACACACACACACACACACACACAGAACTACACAGACACAGGTCTTAGACACAAGCTTGCTATAATCAACTATTATATGAAAAAATTTGACAATTTAGAACAAGAAAATGTCAAGGCCCCACAAGCGTGGTAGCACATGACTAAATTCCAGCACTCCGGAGAGGCAGAGACAGGCAGATCTCTGTCAGTTTGAGGCTAGCTTGGTCTAAAGAACAAGTCCAAAGTAGCCAAGGTAATACACAGGAACCCTGTCTCAAAAAAACAAAAAAGAAAATGTGTTCAGTGATAAAGTAAATCAGCAAAAGTCAGCCAGCATGAGCTGAATTCCTGGTCAGCCATTCACTAGCGTTGACTAGTCTGGACCAGGAAAGTAATCTGAGTCTCCGGTTCCTATGAGTGACAGAGAGACCCCATTTGTGATCCTCAAATTCATTACAAACTGACATTTCAAGGACAGCCAGTCTTTCAGACCAGAGTTGCTTTAGTAGCTAACCTGTAGCTTAAATTATCTACAAGGTGACCTATTCAGTCTCAATGATCAGAAAAAAAAATTATTCCAGAGATGGTCACAAGATCTTCTCTACCGACAACATGTAAACAAAAGCTCCAAAAACCACAGCTCCTACAGCTGTATACACCTGGTTCTCAGATATACTGTACTGCAGTTGGGTGCAGTCATTAACACAAATGGCTTCCAGTACGCCCCACAAAGCAGACGTGCCTGACACTTTCCAGTAAGTTTAAAAACATATCAAAACACTACAGACTGGGAAAATATCTTCACCAGCCCTACATCTAACAAAGATCTACTATCCAAAATATATAAAGAGCTCAAGAAATTAAATACCACCAAACCAAATAACCCAATTGAGAAATGGGGTTCAGAACTAAACAGAGAATTCTCAACAGAGGAATATCGAATGACTGAGAAACAAAGAAATGCTCAACGTCTTTAGGCATCAGAGAAATGCCAATCAAAACAACTCTGAGATTCCATCTTACATCCATCAGAATGGCTAAGATAAAAAATTCAAGTGACAACACATGCTGGCGAGGATGTGGAGAAAGAGGAACACTTTTTCATTGCTGGTGGGAATGCAAACTTGTACAACCACTTTGGAAATCTATCTGGCGCTTTCTCAGAAAATTGGGAATAGGGCTTCCTCAAGACCCAGCTATTCCACTCCTTGGAATATACCCAGAAAATGCTCCACCACACGACAAGGACATATGTTCAACCATGTTCATAGCAGCCTTATTCATAATAGCCAGAAGCTGGAAACAACCTAAATGTCCCTCAGGTGAAGAACGGATAAAGAAACTGTGGTACATTTACACTATGGAATACTACTCAGCTATTAAAAACAAGGAATTCCCAAAATTTCTGGACAAATGGATGGAACTAGAAATGATCATAATGAGTGAGTTAACCCAGAAGCAGAAAGACTCACATGGTATATACTCACTTATAATTGGGCACTAGCCCAAAAGGCATGTCCCACAAAAGTCTTCACTTACTAGGAGATTGGGATAGATGTGAGGCCATCATACTGAGAATCTAGGTAAGAAAAATATAGGAGATGGGGAAATAGAAGGACCCAGAGGGTCCTAGAAACCTACCAGAAGAGCATCTTGATGAGTGGATCGGGGCCCAGGGGGGTCTGCTCAAACGATTGCACTAACCAAGAACAATACAAGTAGCAAACATACAACCCCTACTCTGATCTACCCAATGGACAGGACATTCTCCACAGTTATGTGGTGGACTGACTCTCACATGAACTCTGGTGCCCCATATTTGACCACCTCTCCTTGGTGGGGAGCCCTGATGGCACTCAAAGAAAGAATAAGCAGCCTACCAAGATGAGACTTGATAGCCTATGACCATATAGTGGGGGAGGAGGTCCCCCTCGGTCTTAGACCTAGGGGAGGGGAATAGGGTGAAAGCGGGAGGGAGGGAGGAACAGGAGGATACAAGTGAGGGGATAACAACTGAGTTGTAATCTGAGTAAATTAATAAAATTAAAATTAAAAAACATATCAACAACAACTTCAAAAAAGAACAAATGACCAGATGTGGTACTGCACACCTATAATCCCTGAATTCTGGATGTTGAGGCAGGAGGACTGCTACAAGTTCAAGGCAAGCATGAGCTTTGTGGTCAGTCCGAGGCCAGCTTGGCTTCATTAGAGCAAGATCCTGTCAAAACAGAGGAAAGGGAAAGGGGGAGGGAAGGGAGGTCAGGACTATAAGAATGAATTGGTTTCACTGTTTTCTTGCCCTGTTTCTGTTGTGGTTATTTGTAATTGATGGGTTATCTCCACTGAAGAAATAAGCGAATCGAAGCCAGATTAAAAGTATAAAAAGGCAGGTTTACTTGCAAACAATAATGGAATCCATTTCAGAAATGCTTTCGCAGCCCAACACAATTCCTAGTTATATTTGTATAAACAGACAAACTTTGGGCACTCTAGAGCTTCAACCCATTCACCATCTAAGAAGGACTTATGCAATTTAAACTAAGCAAAGCCCTAGGCATCCACAGATACTAAGAAGATGGGATACCGAGAACCTGAGTTACTGGAAGGGTTACATCTGGCTGAAGAGGAACTGCCCTCTCAGGGGAAGAGAGCTGGCACAGATGGTCAAACAAGCCACAGGGGAGGGAAGGCCATGCAATGGCAGTGGCAGTGGCAGGAAGGACAGTGCTTCATGTCCAGGGAAAGACTCTGAGACCTTACAGAGCAACCAAGGATGCGTAAAGGAATGGGCACCTGGCTCTTGCATTTGTGTCTTGGGAGGCTGAGCACAAATGGCGCTATTCACTGCAACAACAGGACCAGAAGATGATGAAAAGAAGCACTTGAAAGCATACTGTCTGACACTGCACAATGGAAGTACAGACAAACTAAAGAGCATCCAAATTCAAAGCTGCTTGGTGTCAGCCTAACATCTTAAGCTTACAAACAAACTAAACTTGACAGACTCAGGGAAAGCACCTTGAATATATTGGATTTTTATAGTTAACCCTTTGAGAACTCTAAGTCACAGTACTACATATAAAATGGTACTACTGCACACAAGTGCTCTGAACACACAAGAGTGCCCTTCAGACCAGTGTGCATCACATGACCAAAGCTAGCTCAGCCAGGCATTGTGAGCACATTAAGGAACAGGCAGGCACAAGCCAGACCCCTGCAACCTTTGTGCAATCCTCCTGCCAGGGGTCTGGCAGCACCTTCGGGACACCTTTTAGAACCCATACACGTGGTACCATTCTTGCCTAGTATTCAGCAGCTCCTTTCCAAGGCTATGTGACCTCATGAGCCACCATCTGCCCACACTGCCCAGGGGACAGAGCACTGGGAGAGGCTGTATTCAAGTTCCCTCTTTTGAGAGTTTAGAATGTCTGTCTCCGCCCAGCAATAGACCCTCATACTTGTCCAAGGCTCTTAGCACTGTTTCCACAGCACTCACTACTTCACGCTGTGTCTTCACCACAGGCTCTATTCCCTCCCCTCGGCTTTTTGTCCCTAGCAGGAGGGGAAAGAAATCACCTCTATACTCCCAGAGTCTATCCAGCAAGTAGTATATGCTCAGCATGTTTACTGCCAATTGGAGTGGCCACCATGTGTGTCTACAAGGAGACAAAGACAGGGAGATGAAAAAGCATGGCTAACAACACTGTCTGAGCTTAATATAAAGTGTCCTCCGAAAGCTTCATGTGTGGAAGGCCTGGTCCCCAGGCCTCAACTGTACTCAGTGACAGAAAAGTCCCAGGGGAAAGAAGGCCTCCTTCTGGTAGCCACCTTGTCTAGGATTCAGGAAGAGGCACAACTCCTTGCCCTTTCTTCAGGGATGCTTCAGGCACTGTTCTGTCCTGGACCCAAGGCCCCAAATATATCTACAAGCACCACACCCTGAAGGCAGGAATGGCTCACACTAGCTCTGTCCGAAAGTCTTGCCAGTGACTTGACCCTATTTTGGGGGGACATGTGACCTGGCTCCACCTTCATGCCTATTCCAGAGGCTGCTCCCCAGGTCCATCAGTGTTTGCAAATAGGTGACAGGAGTGTTAAATGAGGTGGAGGCCAGAGCTCAGCACAGCCATATTCTTGGCCTGCAGGAGAGCTGTCCCCACCCATTACATTAGTTATTTCCATGGTTCTCCACTGAGCAGCACTGGAGAGCAGGGACTCCTCATACCACCACCACATCAGCGCTCAGCACCCCCACAACACAGATATTTGCCGAGAATGAGCTAGCTCGTAAGAACAGGAAGTTCCCAAAGAAGGTGATATATTGGGGGTTGGTCGGTGTTCTGTGCTGAATTCTGGGCCCTGAGATCTGGTTGCAGTCCAGACAAGGACATTTTTATGTATACTGACCAATATTGTGTAAACTTTGCTCCCCAATTCTCTCTGATTGGTTAATAAAGAAGCTGGACAGCCAATTCTGGGCTGACAAGATAGATAGGAGGGACTTCCATCCTCAGTCTTCCAGTCTTAGGTAGAGACCACGAAGGAGGAAGAGAGAAGGAAGAAAGAGAAAGGGGGTGGGGAGGAGGAAAAAAGGAAGACGAAGAGGAGGAGGGGGAAAGAGAGGAAAGGGGAGGGAGGGGAAGGGAGGATGTTGCCATGAGGAATAGATCTGATGGAGCAGAAACAACCCAGACAGAACCAATATGGCATGTAACTTGGAGCGCATGGCTGGGAGATAGCAAGACTAGCACAGAGGGTTAGTATAAGTACACATCTGCCCAGTTATTGAGCTTAAATCTTATTAATAAATTTATTAAGTCTCTGTGTCATTTATTTGGGATCTAGAGTAGGTAAATAGAAAAGCCCCCCCCACAAAGTATAAATATTGGTACAGTCATCTCAGAAGCAGTAAGCTGAGCACTTCTAGCAGCCCCAGAAGCTGCCTGCACCAAGGCAAATCCCGAATCCCAGTGATACTGTCTCAGGCTCTCAGACACTGAGATTAGGAGGACAGTGGAGAAAGTATCAATGGTGAAGCCACAACCAAGTACAAGGGACTAAGTAGGGTTCTAAGAGCTTGAAGTGAGGGCTAAAAACCATGGGCAGGCAACGCTGAGCTGTAGCTGTGCCCGGCAGTGGCTGGGAAGTCCTTTATTTTCATCTCGGTGCGTCATTAATGGCTCAGGAAAAGACACAGACACCCAAGACAAAGTGATGCTCAAAATAGCAGTGTGTCAGTCTCTGTAAAGCAGAAAAAGGCTCCTAAGTACAACGTGGTGTGTGAGACACAGGGCATCACTAGAATTGGGAGCAAGACAGTTGCTGACACATTTACCTGAGGCCTACTAGAGTTCCAGCATGAAGAGGGAGGACCAGCATGCACAGCCTCCTCCAGTTCCTAGAAGGCTTTGTCTTTTTGTTTCTTCCAGACAGAGTTTCTCTGTGTAGCCTTGGCTGTCCTGGATTCGCTTTGTAGACCAGGCTGGCCTCCAGCTCACAGCCATCTGCCTGTCTCTGTCTCCCGAGTGCTGTAATTAAAGGTGTGTACCACCATACCCAGCTAAGGCTTTACTCTTAGGGCCACTTGGGGTACCTGCATAGCAGGAAATAGATGTAACACAGACACCTGCAAAAAGACAAGGAGACTAGGAGCCACGTGTCAAGAAGAGCACCAAATCTGAGACAGAAACACTCCTTTATTTGCAGCTAAAGGGTTTGGGGCTGCCCTGTACAACAATGGGGCCATTACCCACTGTTCCTACTAAATACTTGAACCGTGGAAGACACTGCAGTGAAAAGTGTTGACTACACACAATGTTATTTTTTCAAATGTCAAAAAGAGTGAAAACCATATAAAAGCTATTTATAAATAGCTTTAATAAAGACAAGGGACATTTTCTTAGAGACTGAGAATTATCTGTTGTCACAGACAAAAGCCAGAGTCCTAATAGTGTCAAGTAAGCCATATGGTCAGGTGTCAGCCTCTGCCTGGATGGGCATGGACACCCTGCTAACAGCCACTCTTCTGGGACAAGTCACCAGACTGGATAAACAACTTCCCACCACAAACTCCATGATATTTTTTGAATTGTGAGTCATGCAAATATATCACCTGTTTTGAGGTTTATAAACAAGAAATGGCTGCTACAATGCCAGGTATTTCTGTCATTAGAAAACAAAACATTTTTCTCATCCCTCCTCCACAACATCCCTTCCCCCACTGCATCTCTCCCGCCCCCCCCCACTGCATTTCTCTCCCACAACACCTCTCTCCACTGTATCACTCCCCGCATGTCATTAATCCCCCACTGCATCACCCACACACACTGCATAACTCCCACAAGCAATCAAGCCCCAATGGAGCACTTGAGTTTTCAGCAGACCCTGCAACAAACCCCAGTGAGTATAAACGAGTCCTTGGTTCTCAGCAGAAGTGGCCTTACGCAAGGGAAAAAGGCAAAATGAAATTACTCAGTGACACTCCACTGGCACCACAAACCAAAGCCTTTTGAAAGAGGAACTAAACAAGTTTGCTCAGCTGTTGACATATAAGCTTTGACTCAAATCATTGCGCTCGGATAAAACCTTTGCTGTGCTTCATGGGCAGTGTGAGCAAAGTGGAGATGAGGCTTGATGAAAAATGGCATCCACACACCCTATGTGGTTAATATACCTCAGGAACTCTTTACTTAGCCTTTCATGTTGTACTTCCAGGAGGCTGAGCTCCTACCCCAATTTAAAAACAGCAGTAGCAGAGAGAAGGACCCCAGCTTTCATACCGAGCCTAGAGGGAGGCGGCAAGGAGCAAAAGTAAAGCATTCAGTGGAGCAGATCTAAGCAGGCCAAGGGCACTTGAGAGGCAAAGCTGGACCTGTACCCTAGTCTAACTTTGGCTGCCGTTTCTTCTGAGCCTCTTTTCCATCGTCCACAACTCCACATGCTACCCTACTAAAGTAAAGAAGCATGGTGCTAACTGCAAAGTCCAGCACCCAGCATGTTCTAGTCAGCCCCAGGCACACTTGGTGAGTAACTACTATGCTCAAAGCCCAGACCATAGGGACAAGACAGAGGTCAAGACACCTGTTAAACTATCAATCCCCTCTCATTTCTCTTACTCTCCACCCTCCCTCAATGTGCATGAGTTTTTTGTTTGTTTTGTTTTTTGTTTTGGGGGGGGGGTAGGTAAAGCCCATCTGTTAACCTCTACACACACCTCCTAAAGTCAGGATGCTCAAGAGATACAACCTACCCAGATCCAGCTACCAATATAAAGCAGGTAATGCTGTGCTGGGAATGCAGCTGCCAGGGTGACTGCAGGTCCAGCTTAAAGTACAGGCCCCGTGGAGGCCATCTGCTGCAGCTATCTGGATAGCAACACATCTCAACCAGATATGTATCAGACACTGAGCTCAGCTGCTGGGGGGACATAGCACAGGAAGCAGTATCTACCCAGCCAGAAGCCATTCATAGGAACAGGAAAGAGGAACACGAACACACGAACACACACACACACACACACACACACACACACACACACACACACACACACACACACACACGGCCAATACCAGCATTTCCATCATCTGTTTTCAGGGAGGAGCTGACCCAGATTTTAGGGACTCTCTACAGGAGATCCTTTAAGAAAAAATTATGGCCGGGCATGGTAGCACACTCAGGAGGCAGAGGCTGGCGGATCACTGTGAGTTCGAGGCCAGCCTGGTCTACAAAGTGAGTCCAGGACAGCTAAAGACTACACAGAGAAACCCTGTCTCAAGGGAAAAAAAACTATGAACCCAAAATTAGGGATAAATGAGAGCTTCTGGAGGCTAAGAATCATTAACATTGGCCCACATTCAGTCCCAGCACTCTGGCATGTGAAACCTGGAGCATGTCAACACAGAGGAGACTCCTATAAGCGCTTAAAGCCAAAGTCCATGCCCTGTTATTAAGCATGAGCTGAGTAGCCTCTGGCCTTATAAGTACTGTCACACTTGCCCCCTGCCCTATTAACTTCTGGGAGGTACTGAAAACAAAAGATGACTTCAAAAGCTATATGAAATGCTCACTGACAAGAGACTATGCAGGGCTGCACCTGGCACCTGAACTCAGAAGGCAGTCACAGAGAACACAGGGACAATGTCAACCTATTGTCTGATGTATTTCTTCACCAGGATGTAAATATCCCAAGGTTGCACAGTGCCTCTGCTAGTCGCTGCTTCAGCTCCAGCATCCCAAGCAGGTCCTGAATACATACAGCACGCTTTTTTAAGGCACTGAGGACAGAGTTCAGTGGGCAGAGTCCCTGTATGACGTATATAAAGCCCTAGGCTCTGATCTCAACACAGCACAAAGCAGTGCGCTGGTGCATGCCTGTTAATTCCAGCCCTCAGAAGGCAGAAACAGAAGGACCAGAAATCTAAGTCATGCTTGGCTACATGGTAAATTTGGGGCCAGCCTGGGCTACATAAGACTGTCTTAAAAATAAATAAATAAAATTCTTGACCAAGTTATTTTTACAGAAGGATTGCTACTATACACTTGCTATAGGGAAAGTTAGTATCTAAAACAGTCCAAGAGACATTGAGCCCCATGGAACTAGAATCAGTTGCTGGAAGAGGAGGTTGGCTGTGTGGGTGGATGACAGTCCCTGCCCTGGTGGAGCAGGTTCAACCAGCCAGACACTCCTGAGGGATTTCTAAACCTCTGCTGAGGTGTCAAGGAAGTGAGGCTTTACAAAGGCCTCCACCTCAGGGTACTGCACGTCTGAAGGGCATGTAGCTTGCTATTTGGATTCAGCCATCACTCCTTTTTCCTTCTCTCCTTTGGCTCATGACATCAAAATCCACAGGTGAACTGCAGCCCTCATATCCAGGAGAGCTGCTGGCCCTCCCTGTCACAGCTACCCGCTACTGGTCACCGTCACTTTCCTGCAGCCTGGAACTGAACAAGGCACTTCTCACACATTTTACATTCCCCTCCCAGCATCCAGCCACCAAATAAACATGAAGAGGCCAAGGAGGAACCAGAGAGGCAAAAAGAAGGAAAAACATGGCCGATCCTCTCCAGCCCATTAGAGTGTATTTCTACCCTCAAAATCTGACATGTATGTGTAGCTAAGGTTGTCTCTAGCTTTGCTTTAAGAAAGCAAGGAAACAAAGATAGCCCGATTCAACAGGCTGCTACACAAAGACACATTTTCCTCAGCAATCCTACAACTATACAGTAACAAAGTAAGAACAGGAGGAGAGCACTAAGCATGTCTGTACATTAAAACTGCCCCCAAAGAGCTACATCCCCAGCATACTCCCTAAGCACAACGGAGCATGTTCATTTTTAACAGGGACATCCAAGGAAACCTCCCTACCATATGAAGGACATCAAGTTACCTCACACCAAATCCACCACCACAGGGGGAAAGACCCTGCTCTGGTTGTCCCCAGTTACACAGCTAGAGAGGCATAACAGCCACTCACCTATCCATAAACAGGAGCACAGGAGAAACAGCCATGCTTCTACTGTGGCCACATAGTTCTCAGGAAGCAGCCAAGATGCTCTGAATCTCCTGGTGCCACACACCTGGCAAGCCACAGTGTCAGGACCACACCAGTGTCCTCCTTCTACATGTCCTGAAAGGTGAAGGCTTGCAGGATGGAGCAGATCAGCTGGAAGGGCAGGGGTGGGGCACCTCACAAGTCACAGGAGGGTGGAGGCAGAGAAGGCAGGCAAAGCGGAGCAGCAAAGCCTTACTGCATAGGTCCCCAGGCCAGGACACAGCTCCAGCACAGTCAAGTAAGACAGGACAGGCAACCTTCTGATCACAAGCCACTGTCACTTCACACCTAGAAGTAGTACAGCACTGTACAAACTACCATCCAGCAACACCTCTGACCAGCTGCTGTACTGGCTGGACACTGCGTGCATGGAGAAGCCATGTATGTAAGTGTTAAGTATGTAAGTGGACTATGTCATGTGGCTCACTGTCCAAATACCCATTTGAAAACCACCCCTGGGAGAATTCTCTCTCATTCACATCTGCAGATACTGTTCTAAAAAACAAACCAGAAGCATGGTTGTAGTGGTGCATGCCTTTAATCCCAGCATTCTGTGGAAGAGTGGATCTCTGTGAGTTCCAGGACAGCCAAGACTACACAAAGAAACCCTGTCTTTAAAACACAAAACAAAATAAAGCAGAAGCTAGAAATGACTCAGTGGTTAAAAGCACTTCCTGCTCTTCTACAGGGTTTGACTTTGGTTCCTCAACTCCAGCCCCAGGAAATCTGACATCTTGTCTCCCTGGCTGAAGAAGCTCAAGGTCAGCCTTGGCTACATATAAGTCTAACAGCCTGGACTATTGGGACCCTGTCTTAAAAAACAAAACCCCCTAGGTATGATGATTCATAAACTCAGCATTCCAGAAGCTGAGGCAGGAGGGTCAAGCATATGAGATCAGCCTAAACTATACAGAGAGTTCAAGATACATAGTGACTCTGTCTCAAAAACAAAGATAGATGTAACAATTTCAAGTTCAACAAGAGATTAATTCTAAACCCACCAGCAGTTACTATAGGTTGGTTCTTTTAGGGGCTGTCATCAACCTACATGCCAACCATCAGTTCTGTAAATGACCCCTCCACAGGCAATTATCAGAGAAAGCCTACGTTTGTAACTATACTAGGAACATTTGCTCAATAGCCAGTGACCTTGTCTGGGACTAGGAGGTGATAACTCCAAGCAAAACAATGTCACTTGATACATTGTAGAAAGGAAAAGGGGAAGTGAGTTTATATCATACAGGACAATTAAAAGAATAACTCTATAATTTTTTAAAAAATCACAAAGACAACTCCAGGTTTAGATGGCCTCACTGGTCTTCCAAACATGGAAAGAAGAAATATACACACTTAAAGAACAAGTTTCTTAGTCTTCCTCCTTTCCAGGGCTCATGCCAAGAATTTATTAGGTCATTCAGAAAACCTATTCACTGGCATCATTTACAAGAAAATCAACTCGGTGACATAACACTTGCTTAGATTACACAAAGTCCTGGGCTCAATCTGTAGTGAAGGAGAAAGGGATGGGTGAAAGTAAAGTATGAACACATGTTGAAAAGTCTCTACACAACACTGAAGTATTTTTACTATGGAATTCAGGAACACTAAAGCAGACATTGGTGGCATACAGGTCAATGAATTTTAGCATACCCATAGCCCCAACCTTTTACCAAAGAAAAAGCTTTTATATTACATTTTTTGTTTATTTTGTGTGTATAGAGGTGTATGTACCACAGCATGCTGTGGACATCAGAGAACAACTTATAGAAGTCAGTTCTCTCATTACCCTGAGGTTTCTAGGGACTGGACTCAGGTTGTCATATTTAGTAGCAGCCACCCATCACCTAAGCCACCCAACTAGGCCCAGAGAAAGTTATAGAAACTAATTGAGAATAAAGAAAAAACACATATCATATTAAGTTCTTGATACCAAAGCTAAAAGGGAGATTATAGCCCATAGTCTTATGAATACAGAAAAATTCAAAAGAAAATATTATCAAATATAAAGCATAACACTACCTAGAGAGCCACAACTATATATTATATTAAAAACTATAGAAAAATATATCTTAGAATAATCTTTAAATTTTAATTACATTTTTTTATTTATTATGGGGAACATATGCCACAGCATGTACATGAAGGTCAGAGAAAAATCTGGAAATCAGTGGGTCCTGGGGACCTAATTCAGGTCCTCAGGCTTGGCAGCAGGTACCTTTATCTCCTAAGCATCTCACTCCCACCTTATTTTCTTTCTTTTTTTTTTTTTTTTTTAATTTGGTTTTTGCTTGTTTTCAATTGCATAGGAAGATCAAAAGACCACTATGTGGGTCCAGATCATTAGACTTGGCAGGTGACAAGTGCCTTAACTTGCTGAGACATCTTACAGACACAGGATTCTACTTTCTGACAGGCCTACCTCCCACTACATGGTGAGGGCTTACCTACTTGGTCTCCGTATCCCAAGGCCTGGCATGAAACCCGCTGGGTAACTCATTAATCTAACCCTGAAATGACTCCACTGTAAGTCTCCACAGAAAGTCACAGAGTCCACAAGGCCCGTATTTTCCCTATGCACAGCCTCCCAAGTCTTCTGAACACTCCTTACCACGTAAATACAGGAAGGAAAAATTAAGCAGGGACTCTATTCTCTAATATCAACTTAGATTTTATGAAGAGAAAAAGAAAGCAGAGCAAAGGGGGCTAGAGACATGGATCAACCATTAAGAACACTTACTGCTCTCCCAGAGGACCCACATTTAGTTCTCAGAACACACATAATACAGTTTATAACCTTCTGTAACTCTGCTCCAGGGGATCAAATGCTTCTAGCCTGTGGCCTCCACAGGAACCTAAACTCATGTGCACAAATTCACATGCAGACATGCACATCTACATCTAAGTAAAAATTATCAAACTAAATCTAAAAAAGAAAGCAGTAAGAATGTGGCTGTGTAAATTAATATAAAATGTACTTTGCTAAGAAAATGCAATCTATTCCTAATCTCCAACTGAATGCTAAGAAAAAGAGGGAAAAGAAAGGCCAAAAGTGAACAGTCGGTCCACATAGTAATCATCGGTAATCTTGGAATTGCAACAATCTCAGGAGAGCCATGAGAGAACTATGTCCTTCAGCACTAGGAAGAAGGAAAGTCTGACTGAAGGTAGGAGGTGTACTTGTGGAATATGGACTCCAGCAGAGTGTGGCTCAAATCCCAGCTGCCCAGCCTGCCTGATTCTGGGCAGAAATGAGCCCCCAAGAGCCTTCACTTATAGAATAATATCGCCATTCAGTTCCCAGGACTGTATTTGTCAATGTGCTTATTAACCAGATAGCAACTGGTTAATTACATAAAGCCAAACATCTCATCTCATTTAACATGAACCATATTGATATGAGTTGTTTTTCATTCAACAAATGCATATTGAATCAACTTATATCCTCGGCACTATGCCAAACACTGGAAGTGATCACTGATGACCACAAGTCTAGGTCCTGTTCTCCAGGCAGCTTGCCACTAGGAGGCAGACCATTTATACCATAATGGATGACCTTCAGAGTGTGGAAACCACCTGCCTGTCACATGCAGCAGAGGGAAGAGCTCCCCAAGCACACTCCATACCTGAGAGCTGGCCTTGCTTACACTATATGCCAGAATTGCCCAAGGACTGTTTACAAGTTCTGATGCATGTGTCTCACCCTAAACTAGTTAAGACTAACCTCTGAGAGTAGGGATTGGGCGCTTTTTCCCAACAAGTAGGAGTTTTCATAATTATTATGTTTTCAGTGTTAAGGATGAATCTAGGGCCTCCACATACTAGACACATGTTCAATCACTGAGCTATATCTTTCGCTAATCATTTTGTTAGTGTGTCCCTGACATTTCTATTGTGCTAAGAACTTTGCTCTTTAACCAATAAATGCTTCCTACTTCTTTAATTGATGTTTTACTCTGTATGTACTTAAGATAACTTACTGTTTATGGAAACTGCTAGGAAATGTTATCTTTAGACTTTGTTTTAAATCTGTGCTTCATTTCTACTCACTAAAGCAAAGTCAAAGTGCAAGCCCTGCCCTGCAGCACATGAGCTGTCTAGTATCTTAAGATTCTTCTGCCTGGCGTGTGGTAGTGCACATCTTTAATCCCAGCACTCAGGAGGCAGAGGAAGGCAGATCTCTCTGAGTTTGAAGTGAGCCTGGTCTACAAAAAGAGTCCAGGAAAGCCAAGGATACACATAGAAACCCTGTCTCAAAAAAACCCAAAAAGTAAAAATAAAGATTCTTCTATATCCTTGATTCAAGATGAATTCTTAACCCAATGGGCTTCTAAAACCCAATGTGCCGTTCCCCTATACCCCAGCAAATCTGGGCCACTTTCCCCATAAGCCAGCATATCCCTTAGTTTTCACTCATATAGCAAACATCAAGCCATAGAATATCGCTTACACTGGCTCAAAAAACATGAGTCTATATGGAATGGGTGAAAAGAACTAAGCCACTACATGCCATTAATGTTCAGAGACTGAGGAACATCAGCAAGGAAGAGCTGAGTTCAGGAATGACTAAGACCCAGGGCAAAGCCACATAGCAATACTAGACTACAGGGGGCCTGCAGGAGACAGGGCAGAATGACAGTACTAGATAGGCTACAGGGTACCTGCAGGAGATAGGGCAGAATGACAAGAGTGACAATTCCAGTCTCTAGTGACCTGTAGGAGACAGGAAAGAGTACTGAGTTCTGGTAGGAGCTACCTCTGGACTGGAGAAGCTTCAGGAAAGAGTATCTGCTGTGCTGGCCCTTATGAGTGCTGCAACTGGGCAGAGACAGGTGGAGTAGAAGGGAGGGAGCACCTTGGGCATAGGCAGGAAGTGTGAAGCAGAGCACTGGGGCCAGAATCTATAAGGAAAAGAGAAAGAAGGCTAAAGAGAGAAGTCCTCTCCAAATCCATATCAGCCACTGCCCATTGCTAGGAGGACCATTATTCATAAAACAGAGTCTGCGTGTTCACTGAAGCTTCCTCCAAAGGGAAAGAAAAAAAAAAAAAAAAGGCTTCTGGCATATAGCACTGTGACCTCGGTGGGGAACATGAGGGATGGAGAGGACAGCCAGAACTGACCAGTGGTCAGGGACAATGTTCATGAAGTAGCAATTCTGGGAAACAATCATCTAGTTCATTATCTAAAATACAGACCAAGGGCTCGAAAGATGGCTCAGAGGTTAAGAGCACTTACTGACTGCTCTTCCAAAGGTCCTGAGTTCAATTCCCAGCAACCACATGGTGGCTCACAACCATCTATAATGAGATCTGGTACCCTCTTCTCACATGCAGGTGTACATGCAGGCAGAGCACTGTATATATAATAAATAAATCTTTAAAAAATAAAATAAAATAAAATACAGACCAAGCAGGCTGTAGTACACACAATGGAAGCAAGCCCATTTCCTTATTGTTGGGCAAGTAAGTGATTCATAGAGAAGAAGCCCACAGACAGTGTTAGTAAGTATATGAACAACTTTTAATTATGTAGGAACAGTTTTCTCTTAGTTAAAATGTAAGACACTAAACCATAAAAATAGCCTATGGGTATTTGTTGCTGATACTATTGATTTTTTGTTGTTGTTTGGTTTTGGGGTTGTCTGTTTGTTTGAAACAGGGCTTCTCTATGTAGCCTTGGCTGTCCTGGACTCGCTTTGTAGAACAGGCTGGCCTCGAACTCATCTGCCTGCCTCTGCCTCCCTGAGTGCTGGGATTGGATTACAGGTGTGTGCCCCCCGCACCTGGCTGTTTTTCTTGTTGTTGTTGTTGTTTTTTACAATGCTGTGCATAGAACCCAGGACCCCCACGTATGCTAAGCATGTGTTCTACCTCTGAGGCAGATCCCAGTAGCACTAGTCTATTTTACTTTTTTTTTTTTTTTAACATTTAAAACTCATAAATGGTCTGTAAGGAAATAAAGAAAAATCACAGTAGGTATGAAAGTACAATGATGCCCAGAGCTCTGCTGCATATTTTTAAACAAAGAGATGCTTTAATCATAAATACAGGGGTTAGGAGATGGCTCAGTGGTCACCAGCAACAAGAGCATGCTCCCAGCCCTGTGCATGGTGCTCTCTGCAGGCTTCTCTTAGCTTCATTATTTTATCCCCTCTATTATGATGTGCTGGTTAAACAGTCACTCTGTGTTGCTTTTATACATCAAAGGGACAAATTTAAAAATAAAGTCACAAGCTGTCCTCTAAACTAGGCTGGCAAAAGAACTTCCCACTGCAATGGAAATGTACCCATCTGAGCCATTCAATACAGCAGCCACTGACTCCCACGTGGCTACTAAGTGCCTGAATGTGGCTAGTAAGGCTGAGGATCTCAACTTTCCATTTTAGGTTATTTTAACTGGCTTTAATTCATGGCTAACACACTGAGCAGCACAGATCCAGACTCTGCAAAGCAGACTCTAAACAACCAAAAGGACTGAACTTGCTAAGCAAGCACAAACTGCCATGAGGGCCTGGAACCAGGAGCTGGTGAGCTGCTTAGGGCACTCAGTCCTGAACAGATGCAAAACAGACATGGAATAAACAAGGCAAGTCCCACCTGCCTTAGAAACTCTGTCCCAGCTGGGCAGTGGTGGCACATGCCTTTAATCCCAGCACTTGGGAGGCAGAGGCAGGTAGATCTCTGAGTGTTCAAGGCCAGCCTGGTCTACAAAGTGAGTTCAGGACAGTCAAGGCTACACAGAGAAACCCTGTCTCAAAAAAACAAATAGAAAAAAGAAAAAAAGAAACACTGCCCCTGCAATGATGTCCTTGGAGAACACTCTGTCCTACCCACACTCAAGTCTTTACTTGAATGTCACCTATTCAGCCAGCCCCAGCTCCCAACCACCCTGTCTAAACACAACCACCTTTCCTGACACCCTGCTTTCTCTCTCCATGGCACCTACAGTCTGGCAGCAAGTGTATCACCATTCTGCAGATTCACTCAGACTACACAGGCAAAATGGGTTCTTAAGTGTGGCCATCAGGTCCTGGCCACTATAGAGCTGGGTCCTCGGGTGATGATTCTCTGTGGAAATGTGCAGTGTCTAAATTCAGATCCTTTGCTTGGCAAGCGCTTTCCTGGTGAACCCAAGACAGCACCCAGTCAGTCAACACTGCTCAATGCCCATGCCCTAGCAATAACACACAATTGAGGAGTGTAAAACACCATGGAGGGAGCTCTTTCATCCCAGAGGTTTTCTTGTTAAAGTATGCAAAGCAGTAAGAGGTAGAGGGAACCCACTGCAGGAGGAGTCTCTAGACCTGCAGAAAGGCAGGGGCTGTATGCTGAGATGTGACTCAGGAAAGCTCTTAGTGATGAGTGACTCTGAAGTGAGTTGAGCCAAATCTCTACTTAACACAGGAAAACCATGTTTACAAAGCAACTTCTCCATATATCACAGGAAGGACTGGCATGGCCAGGTAGCTGCTGCTACTAAAAAAGAGTCTGCCATTAGCCACCTGAAGGGCTTCACTGTGTCCCTTCAGTCCTCACTCCAGGTAAGACCGCAGAAGGTCAGGAGTGTAGCCATCCTAAGTCACTCCCAAGGCATCCCTCTTGCAGGCCCCATGCTGTCTGTGATGGGTTCCAACCAGCACAGATAGTCTTCTGAGTGTTGCTACAGGGAATACCCAAGGAACTAAACACAGGGCCTGCCAGAGCAGCCAAAGCAGCAGCAGAGCAGCTTCTGATGGCATGTACTCCTCCAGGGGCTAGTCTATTAAGGATATGAACTACTTGGGGCACACAAAAGACCTTCAAAGCTGAAAGAACATGCTGGCTGGGCTAAAGCATTTGCATACAAGACTCTGGGATATCGCCTCTCAAGAGAAACACAGAAACAGTGTCACTGAGTAAGTCCTTTGCAGGCTGGTCCTAGGGAAGGGTAGCTGTTATAGGCTGTATAGACAACCAGCTGGGAGTAAGAGTGGGGTTCAAGGAGCGGACAAGGACTAAAGAAGAGGAAGTAGCACCTCATACCCACATGATGATGGTCCATGTTCTTCCTGGGCATTTCCTCTTAGCATTTACTTCTGCTCTTGTCATAGTAACTAGGACCTGCTTGGCTATGTCCACCAAAGAGCAGAGTACCCTAAACCTTGTGGCCCACATACCTCCTGAGTACTTCAGATACCAGTGGGCCCTTAAGAAGGGGCATCTGCATGGCCTACATTCAAGGCTATCAGAGTTCTCCCCCAGCCCAGACACAAGAATCAAAGTCCATCCTCCAGTCTCAGCCAACCTCTCCCTGAAAGATGGGTGCTATTCATAAATGGATCCTTTTTTTTTTTTTTTTTTTTTTTTTTTTTTTGGTTTTTCGAGACAAGTTTTCTCTGTGTGGCTTTGGCTATCCTGGACTCAATTTGTAGACCAGGCTGGCCTCGAACTCACAGCAATCCGCCAGCCCAAGAGTACTGGGATTAAAGGCGTGAGCCACCACACCCAGCTAATGGAATCTTCTTAAACCATGGGAAGATCTCTTTCATCAAGGCCTACCCACCAAAGTAGTAGCCATTAGAAGGAATGACCGCCAACCTGATGGGATTTAGGATCATCACAGAAATATACCCGTAGAATATCTGTGTGGGTATTTTCAGAAAGGCTTAATAAAGAAAGAAGACCCACTCTAAACACAAGTAGCACTATCCCACAGGCTCACCTGCCTCTGCTTCCTGACTTCAGATACAATGTGAACAGCTGCCTTCCTGTCCCTTCCCTGCCATGATGGACTGTACCTACAGGCTGTCAAGCAAAGAAAACCCTTCCTTCCTTCCTTAACTTGCTCTTTGCCACAGCAATAAGAAGAGTAACTAATACACCGTCTATCAAAACAAGCTTAGTGTGTCAGTGGACACCAAATCCACTGGCACCTCTATCTTGAACCTCCCAGCCTCCAGAATTGGTGTTTCCACACCATCCACTCAATGGTATTTTGTTGTAACAACTTATATCAGAACAGTCAGCTGAGGGCCCTGCTTCCTACTTGACCAACAAAACCAGAGGAATACAAGAAGTGACAACAGCAAACACTGGTGAGAGCAACAGGAAGTATCATTCATTACTGGTGGGAAGATAAAATAGTGAAGCCACTTTGGAAAACAGGCAATTTCTTCAACACTGAGCATGCTTATCATACAGTATAGTATTTGCATTCCTTGGCATGTACCCAAAAGATCTGAAAACCTAACCCACATGGATTTTTACAAACAGCAGCTGTTCATATATGCCAAAACTTAGAAGCAACTAAGATAAGATGCCCTTCAGTGAGCAAACAGATAAACTATACCAAATCCATACAGAGAAAGATCATGCACTTAAAAATGAGCTATGCCCTCTAAAGTAACAGGATTGAAGATGTGAACTCACAGGGTCTGAGGCAACATGCACAGGGGCTGCACGGGGGTCTGGACCAGATGGAGTCGTAAAAGCTGAAAGTAGTGGACACATGACCCCATCCCAAACCCAGAACCTCTCTCCATTTCACAACCACTATGAAAATTTAGTTTTCTCAAAAGGACTCTCACTGGAGAAACAAGTTACTCTTAAGGGTAGACTGCATACCCAGCACTAGATGGCCAACAGAAAATGAACTCAACAACATCATTGGAGGTTCCTTATCTCATAATTTTTCAGGACATTTTAAAAAATTATAATTTTAGCCAGGCGGTGGTGGTGCACGCCTTTAATCCCAGCACTTGGGAGGCAGAGGCAGGCAGATCACTGTGAGTTCAAGGCCAGCCTGGTCTACAAAGTGAGTCCAGGATGGCCAAGGCTACACAGAGAAACCCTGCCTCAAAAAAAATTATAATTTTTATTTTTACTTGTATTTTATTTGTATACATTTTTCCTCTCTTTCTATCCTACAGATCCTTTGCAAAAATCTTACAGCTCCCAGCTTAGAGTGTCCACGAGATTCCTGTGTGTAAATAAGTAGTTTCTCCATATATATCTGTGCCTTTTCTTTTTTCTTTCTTTTTTTTTTTTAAGATTTATTTATCATATATTTACAGTGTTTTGCCTGCCTGTACACCAAAAGAGGGCACCAGATCTCATTATAGATAGTTGTGAGCCACCATGTAGTTGCTGGGAACTGAACTCAGAACCTTTGGAAGAGCAGCCAGTGCTCTTAACCTCTGAGCCATCTCTCTAGCCCATGTGCCTTTTCTTGCACTTTTCCCTTCTGTGTTGTCCTACTTCAATCTATTAGTTTTTGTCTTATCTTACTCTGTCTTTTTTCTCATCCTTATCCCACACCAGAGAGATTTCATGCAGTGGCCTCTGTAGCAGCCTGCCCATCTTGAAATCGTCTCCCTTCCTTTCTGCCCGGCTCTTGGAGCTCAGCGTGCTGATTATATGGGACGGCTCCTTTCATTCTCACGGGCCCGTAAGTAGGTACACCTCAGCTTATTTCACAAACAAGCGCACAAAGACTAAGCCTGAGCATCTGCCTTAATGCAGACCGCAGGCCAGCACAACCATCACACAGCTAGGTCAGGAAACTATTGCCCTCCTTCCTAGGTACCTCAGCAATGCACAAGCAGGTGCACACACCAGCAGCAGCCCCAAGACACAGCAGGTGTTCTGGTGTACCTAGAATGCTCCGTCAAAGACATAAGACAACTAGCAAACAGATTTTTGTAAGAAAGTCATAATTATAAATACCATCTCCCATTTCACTGGTGCTAATCCTAACATGGTCATAGCATTAGAAAGTACGTCAAGTAACATAAAACTGAATTAGTACTACTACGCAGGCCACACATCTATTCCATATCCAGGTATACCCCTACCCATTTCACCCAACAACACGTAAGTCTTGCAGATCATGGATGTAAAGGTCAGAGGCCCAAGCCCTGAATCATCTCTGAATCCCCCGGCAAGTTAATCAGCTTCTGTCATGTTTCTACACATATATGCAGAATTACAAACATGTTCCTGAATCTGTAAGTTCCCAGTGCAAGATTTAAAAAAAAAAAAAATCTAGGGAGCCAGGAACCATGGCACACATGTGATTCCAGAACTCAGGAGGCAGAGGCAGACAGATCTCTGAGTTCCAGGCTAGCCTGGTCTACAAAGCTAGTCCAGGACAGCCAAGGCTACACAGAGAAACCCTGTTTAAACAAACAAACAAAACATTTTAGTGATTTAAAGCAGAAATCAGAAATAGATTTAACACAAAGAATAAGATGATTTCGAGATCATATGAAGAAGTTGATTCTGAATGATCCCCTGGCCCCTAGGAATAGGTCACTGAGCAACAGGAAACTCATGTACCTAAGATGCAAATGAGAGCTGCTACCAGAATTGCTGAACTCCAGAACCCAGCAGGAAATCAACCTCACCACATCTGGATGGGAACACAGAGCTCTCCTGCAACTGCTCTCAACATCCAGGAAGCTGAAACCAGGCACTGTCAGCACTATAGGAAAGCTTCCCACCTCTACATCAGTAGGTACCAGAGAGAAGCAAAGAGGGGGGAAAAAAAAACACCTGCACCTCATTTCTGCCTCAAACCTCCCACAATGGGAGAACTGAATGGTCCTAATTCATGTCCAAAACTCTAGCACCAAGAGACTAGAAGCAGACCTCTGCTCTGCAACTAATAAAGTCCAGGAGAGCAACCTGAAGGAAAGCAGCCCAGAGAATAAACTGGCAGCCCAGAGCCCTGTCGCACAGCACCGTGCACACCACTCCCTCCTCAGTAATAAGCCGCCTCCTGTCCCTGAATTTCCTCATCCTACTCTAGGTCCGCCAGCCAGTGGGTCAGATCCCAAAGGCCATGCTCTGCACAGGAACTAAAGCTGTGGTTAAACACATTCATATTCTATCAAAATATCTAGCCGAAGACGCACTTCTAAACTGCTGGTTGCAAGCATCTTTACACACAAGACTTTTTAAAAAATAACACTGAAAGCCGGGCACGGTGGCACACGCCTTTAATCCCAGCACTTGGGAGGTAGAGGCAGGTGGATCTCTATGAGTTCGAGGCCAGTCTGGTCTACAAAGCAAGTCCAGGACAGCCAAGGCCACACAGAGAAACCCTGTCTCAAAAAACAAAAACAAAACAAAACAAAAATAAATAAATAAATAACACTGAAATATCATTTGAAACTCCATAGGCCAGAAACTGCCTGTGTATCAAGCATGCTCTGTCTGGAGAGCTAACTTCTATTTCCTCATTTAACCATTGCATTATTAGCTCTTCACTTGAGTGGTTTTTATTTATTTATTTTTTTTCAGGGCTAAGGATGGAACCCAGGACCTCACACACACTAGGCAAATGCTAGAATGCTGAGCTATGGCTCTCTCCCTCTCATAATAGCTCTTTATCAGAGGAGCAATTAATCTCAGGTCACCCAAGGACACACTAGAGGCTACAGAGGTTACATGACTTCCTCAGGGTCACACAACACAAAATAACAGAGCTGGTGGGGCTCCAAAGCCCCAGTTCTCAAACTCCCATGGTCTTCCCACTCTGTATTTGAATTACAATGAGAAGCAGGGCCAACTAGACTTAGACTGTGCCCCCAAAGGGCTCTCTGACAGGTCAGGAAGCAGACTAGAAAAATCCATCATTCCAGACCTGCAGGGAAGCACAGGCAGGTGCATCCCCAATGGCTGTCTCTACCCGATACCTTCCTATAGCAAGGTCTGCTTTGCCTTCAAATGGACATTTAACACCTCTTTAACAAAGGACCCTCTGAGAGCTTAATAAAAGGCCAGATGACAGAAGATGGAAGCAGGAAAAGCGAATTATTACTTCCCTGGCCCATTTGGATTAGCAGATTAAACCCTGGCTTCGTGGAAACCATCTCCACTTCTGGAGGAAAACAGCCACACCACAAGCATGTACTGAATTCCTCTCCCACTGCTCTCTGGGTTCTCCTATGCTGGATCCATAGGATCCCTTAACCCAGCTCTCTTCCATGTAAGATGAGGGTGCTGCTCGAATTACACTCTGAAGGACTTTTGAGGAAGCTAGTCAGTACCAACAGTTGTAATCCGTTAGCCCAGCGCATCTGAAAGGCTTCGTCCACCTCCATCCTACAACATGTGGCAATGTCTAGAAACTTTCTGGTCTTCATAGTTGGGCGATGGTGCCAGTAATAAGTGGGCAGAGGTCAGGACTGTTACAACACACAGGACAGCTGCCCACAGAAGGATCCATCTCAAACATTAACAGAGCCTGGTACAGAAGTCCTGCTCTAAGTTACTGGGCAGTGGGTTCAACTGAAGAACGTGGGGTGTGGGGGCCAAAAAAAGCTCACAGAGCAGTAAGAAACAAGATATATTCTGTTCAAAGCAAAGAAAGCTACTACTTAAGTAATCCCAGGAAGCTAGGTGCCTTAGCCATTTGATCTTACTTGAGCCGTTTCCCCCATTAAAGACGCACAAAGTCAGTTATTAAGGAGGAGAGCTGACAATAAACCTAGCTCACCTAAGCCTTGACCCAGTGTTCCCAACTGCAGTGCCCACTCTCCCAAGATAACCATCATGTCTAGGAGGTAGGAACCAGTTTACAGCTCAGGGTAATCTGATACACAGGTATGTTATAGCAAGCAAAGGAAGAACAGACAGCAGCTACGCCTACAGCTTCCATGGGGAAACAGTCAGGTCCAGCTGCCATATTACTGCTCTACTGTTCCTGTCTCACGTATGCACCTCATCAAGAAGTCAGGTTCAGAGCTGGGCACGGTGGTGCACCCCTGTAATCCCAGCACTCTGGGAAGCAGAGGCAGGCAGATCTCTGTGAGTTCGAGGCCAGCCTGGTCTACATACAAAGTGAGTCCAGGACAGCCAAGGCTACACAGAGAAACCCTGTCTTGAAAAACCAAAAAAAAAAAAAAAAAAAAAAAAAAAAAAAGGAAGCAATAGAGCAGGGAATAGCCATGATCACCCCAAATAGATGATATGTAAAGTCATCTGCGCTGGGTTTATGTCAACTTGACATAAGCTAAAGTCATCTGAGAGGAGAGAGCCTCAACTAAGAAAATGCCTCTCCATAATATGCATCTGTAAGCATTTTCTTAACTAAAGACTGATGGGGAAGGGCAAGCCCATTGTGGTACTACACCTGGGCTGGTGGTCCTGGGTTCATGTGTCGATATCTGCACTAAATCTTCAACATAATAAGCTCCCTAATTCCACAACCACAAACAGGGGCTTTTCACTCCAATTCTGGGGGAAGTGAGCTGAGACAGCAAACACCCTGATGATGGGGACAACAGAGGTGAACGAAGCAGTGGCTGCGGCACCCTTCTCAGTACTTTTCTGCTAGGGATTTGGAAATCTCAGTGAAGGGAAGTGATGTTGAAGGTCGCATAGCTAGGATGTGACCTGTAAACCAAGCTGTTCCCACTATGCTACTTCTCAGGCACTTCTGTTTTAAAAAAGAGTTTCCAGCTAGGTGTAGTGGCACAGCCTGTAATCCCAGCACTCGGGAGGCAGAGACAAGTGGATCGCTGTGAGTTTGAGGCCAGCCTGGTCTACAAAGCGAGTCCAGAACAGCCAGGGCTACACAGAGAGACCTTGTCTTGAAAAACCAAAAATAAATAAATAAATAAACAAACAAATAAATAAAGACTTTCCAAGTTTGCTAAGAATCCCTGTCACCTAGGCAGGCTCTTCCACTCTGAGATTGATCTGAGGAGTCACACATAAGGCACTCTGGTACTCAGCAACATGGAAAACTGCAAACACTCGTCCAAGTAACAGGGACAAGCCAGCTACACAGATAGGAGCTGCATGGAAGGCCTCAGAAAGACTCTGACACACAAGGTCTCCAGAAGGTAATCACTGAATAACAAATTCTGTGATCAAGATTCCCACTGGAGGTGCAGGGTACCCACCAGTTGGCGCATCAAGAACAAAAGCTGTCCCAGAAGACTGCATGCCATGTGAAGATCATCTCACTCAGAGCTGCCCTTAGGCTGACTGGGGACACTCCACATTTGCCTGACGAAGCAACTGGGAAACCATAAGCTGCCACATGTACCCAGACCCAGATGTCTTTGGCTGAGTCTAGGCAGCACATCACATAAGTACTGCAAAGTCCAACACTGACTTGCTAAAACAAGTGCCATGTGTTTCCACCTGCCAAGTTCATAGCCCAGAAGCCTCCAAAGAACAAATCTGGGCAGATTACGATCCTGAATATGTAATTCATAGCTCCACACCCTTCTGCAGAGCACCTCAGCTTCTGTGACTGACTGGTGGGGGTATCCCAACCCCGGATTATAAACTCACCTTCCGTTGTGACCTAAAATCATGTCTATCACCCTATGACTCCCACTTGGCCTGCCTAGAACAGAGCCTTCGACAGACTCTTGCTGAACAACAGCATAAAACACAAACAAGAGGAAGAAATGGAAGCAACTCTCCTAACGGGGCTCGAGGACACACAGGAAGCCCAGTAGGCTTGTTGGGGACCTAGGTGACAAGACACCAAAGAAAGAGTATACATGGCAAGATCAACACAACAAGAACTGTGTGACTGCAAGGCGGCTGTGTATTGTTTTTTTTAATTATCTGTATTACCTGTAGGCCCAGCTAGTAATCAATCAAGACACAGACACTTGTTATATTTTAAAATAGCTTTAGTTAACCTAGGGCAGGCAGATATCAATCTTCTAAACTACCTCCCATAGTGGGGCAGGCATGGGATCCCTGTCTCAATCTCATGTCATCTGTTTGCAATAACTTTTATCAAGCTACCTCTCATCCATAATCTCAAATGCTTGCTAATGTTTTTTATATGGGCCGGAATTCTTCACCCACACCAGCCATGTGCTTCTCCTCCATCTAACCCGTGGCGGCCTTCCTCTCCTCTCCTCAGATCACTCTCCTTTCTCCTCGTGGCAGTCTTTCTTCTTCCCAGAATCCCTCTCTCTCCTAGCCCCACCTATCTCCTTTGCCCTGCCCATGTGGGATGGCTTTTTAATTAACCAAAAGGTGGGTCACAGAGACAACAAGCAGTAATTAGCAACAAAATACATTAGACCATCCCCCAATAGCCATGGCACATGCCTCAACAGCAGGGCCAGGGCCAGAACACATGATAAGGACCACACAGGTACTGGCAGCATTACTGGAGCATTTGGAAATGCCACCCCAGTGTCTGCCACTGGGAGCAGTGTTAGAAACAGAGTTGCTAATGCTGGTACTAATCTCAACAGCATCCTTTTGCCTGACCCAAGAAACCCAAGTGATTAGTGAATGACAAAGTAAAGGTAATAACCATCTCTGGGTGACCCCACCCACAAAAGGCAGCAGGCCAAGAAGCAATGACGACTATTCAAGTGAGCCAAGAACAGAGAAGCAGGAGACGGGAGTGGGAAGCCAAACGGCTGAGTCAGCAGCAAACCTGGCCACACACTACTCCACAGTACTCTAAGGCACAGGGAAAAGGCACGAATGTCTGTAGGACACAGACAGTCAGACAAGGAGGCACAAAACAACAGGTCTCCATCTGTTGCCCTGGCTGCTCCAAATAGCAAAGGCGTTGTTACCTTGTGAAGAAGTGACTGAATGGTTGCAATAGTTTCAATTTCCTCCCCTCCTCAGTCTCAGCCACACAATCCAGCTGATGTAAGTCACTGGTTTCCTTGATGGAGCTCAGGGTGACATCAGTGAACTGTGGGTCATCATCATTCTCTAGGGTCACAATGGCGCTGGAACTGCTCGTGACCATGAGGTCCAAGATGTCCTCATTGCTGACTGACAACGTCGTCGACAGCTCTGTGCCAAGACTAGAAACACTGCAGACAGAGACATCATCACTTCGGTTCAAGGCTTTGGAGGTGGGGCTGTAGAGTTTCACTGAGTCATAGCCTGTCCTGGGAAATGTGGAAGACTTCCGCACAACCTGCTCCTGCTCGCTGCAGGTGGGGGCTGTGGGTGCACAGGATGGCAGGGGGCATGCGCTCTGGAAGGCCCGCTCGGGGATGATCTCTGACTCAGACTGCTTTCTCTTCACATGGACCACACTGCAGGGAACAGGCTCTGGGTTGCCAATCTCCAGGGTAGGAATGCCCGAGTCCACTGACTGAAGGCTGTGTCGATCTTCCAAAGCACCAAGTTTTAGTGTGGGTTCATAGTCAGGCACTGACAGGGATCTGGGAGCCTTGACACTCAGGTGTTGCAGGTCCTGAAGGGAGTCTCCTGGCCGACCATCTAGAATGCCCATCAATGCTACACCATTCATAGAGGTGGAAAGGTTTCCATCAGTCATCTTGGTCCAAGAGGAAACTAGAGAAACACAGACATGGGAATTTAAAATGTATATATAAATCCAAAGATGTCACTCCTCAGGCATCTCTGGACATACAGCTCCAAAGGCTGGATTACCCACTTAAACAGGCACCTTTGAAAGAGTCCTACGAGTTGGGCATGGTGGCACACACTTATGAAACCAGCACTGGGAGACTGAGGCAAGAAGTTTGTGAATCTGAGACCATCCTGTCTGATACCCAAGCCAAAATAATTAAAAAATAAATAAATAAATAAGATGTCCTATACACTCAAGTTCTAATTGAGGCCCAGAGCAAAAGCTTAAATGCCCTCTCCTGACATGAGCTAGCCAGACGATAACCCACAGAGATCATCTACAGGAAGCAATGAGTTTCATCATCAGTTCCTTCACCCTAGTCACATCTCCGAAAACCAGGCCAGCCCTGGAGGTAAAAGATCTGTGCCAGGAGGAAAGAAAAGTTTCTTGTGGGAATAGCCTACATTCTGGATCTTGTATGCCCACATGTTGAAGGCTGGGTCCCAAGACTGCTGTGCATCTAGAGGATGGTGGAGCCTTTAAAGGGTTGAATGAAGTTAGATTACCTTGTTTGCTGGATGCAATGAGGTAATCAGGATTCTTTTGTCACCTGCTCCTATCAAGACATTCTTCGCTTCCCTGGGACCAAAGCAACAAGGCTGAAATACCATGGACTTAAGGAATCTTTGAAATATGGCACACGCCTTTAATCCCAGCACTTGGAAGGCAGATTGCTATGAGCTCAAGGCCAGACTGGTCTACAGAGAGTCCAGGACAGCCAAGGCTACCCAGAGAAACCCGGTCTTAAAGAAAAAGAAATCTTTGAAATAATGAGCTGAAATAAGCCTTTCATTCTTACAAGCTGTTTATCTCAGGCCTTCTGTAACAGTGGTTCAGAGATAACACGAATTAGGGGCTGGGACTACTGCTCAGTACAGGTACTTGGCTAGAATGAGCAAAGTCATGGGTTCAATCCTAGTCATTGTGAAACAGCATAAAAACCAAGCTACCTTCATTAAGACAGAAAAACAGTAAAGTAAATTACACACTCACAAGCACTCCACACTGCCCAAGCATACCCCAAGTGGCCACACCTTCCCAAGGCACTACCATACTCACTCAAGTCCAAGACAAGGCACGCTTTTCCTTCACAACAGAAGCCAAGCGCTCAGAACAGTCAAGACCAGACTTATCTAGAGAGGTAGGATTTGGGGTCAGAGGGAAGGCTATGCCTAGTTTTAAATGGCTTGGAACAGGCTCCCTAAACCCAGGACAGGAAGCAAGTTCAGTGGAGATATGTTAATCATAGAAGAACAAAGGCCAGAACTTGAGAGAAGATTCTAAAGCACTGGCCATACACACCTCAAAGGCCATGCCCAGAATTCTCTGATCAAAGAGGCAGGCACAAGCCAAGAGAAAATTCCAGTCTGAGGAACACAGTCACCAGCACACTGTCAAGCCTTACCTGTGAAAGGTTACTTCTTGCTTTATTTTGAAATGTCAAAACTAAAGAGATCAGATGGTATACCATAACCTAACCACAGAGTAGAACGTAAGTACCAGAACTCCAGCCATCCCTGGACTGTAACCCAGCTCCACTACAGACAACCCTGGGGAAATTAAGTACCAAAGAAAGTGACGAATGGGCACCTGGCCCAGGAGGAACAGCTGCTATCATCAAACAAAAAGTAGCTGAAGGCTCTCAGGCACAGCAGGCATAGCAGTTCACCTGCTAGGGGTTAGCCTAGCTTTTACAAGAAGCCTCCTGCAGCTCTCAGGAAGCCAGTCTCCTTCAGTGCAGCAGAAACAAACTGATTAAAAGCAAAAAAGAGGAAGGGCAGTAATCTCCCCCTCCCAGAAACTGAAGGAGCCAGTCAGACAGTGCAGCAAAGAGCAAAAATAGAAACAGGAGGGAGTGAATGGAACGGCGGAATTCAGAAATAGACTGAGCCACAGAAAACTATATTCACGAAAGTAAGGTTCATTTAACTCCAGAGTTGTATTGACTGATAACCTATTTTTCTTATAAGTTAGAACCACAGTGTACCACACCACAAGAAAAACACAGGTAAATTTAGGGTTTTTTTTACAGAAAAAAATTATATAAGGGCTGAAAAGAGTTTTAAATTTACAGACAACAGCTGGGTGTGGTGTCCCAGCACTCTGGGAGCAGAGACAGGTGATCTCTGTGAGTTCAAGGCCAACCTGGTCTACAAAGTGAGTCCAGGGCAGCCAAGGCTACACAAAGAAGCCCTGTCTCAAAAAAACCAAGAAACAAACAAAACACCTTACAGACAAAAACTCAGTTCATCTCAAGGATCTGGGCATCCCTTCAGCAGGTGTGGAACACATTTTAATTTTCATGGCTCACCACCCTGATGTCTACTCTGAGTCCAGCAGCCATGTACCCATCAAAGATACCACACACCACCTCTGTTCACTCTGTGGAAAAATCTAACCAATTGCTATGTTAAGAAACAACAGTCATTGGGCTGGAGAGATGGCTCAGTGGTTAACAGCACTGTCTGCTCTTCTAGAGGTCCTGAGTTCAAGTCCCAGCAACCACATGGTGGCTCACAACCATCTGTAATGGAATCTGATGCCCTCTTCTGATGTGCATGAAGACAGAGCACTCATACATAAAAATAAAACTTAAAAAAAAAAAAAAAAGAAACAACAGTCACAAAAGGATACAAGTAGATTCAAATACACACAAATGTGAAGGTTTTACTCTTTTTAATTAAAGGATAACAGTAAGAAACAGTTTATCACATAGCTAAGAGCTAATCTTTGACAAAGGCAAAGGTTACTGTATATCTAAACACCATCAGCTTCAGACAGAGCAAACTGGCACAAGGTCTTGGTCAGAAATCTTTACAGGTGAAGCAGAAATTCTGGCTCTGCCACTTAGCAGCTAGGGTGACCTCAGGAGAGGTGCTTAACCTTTCTGAGCCTCAACTTCCTGCCTCCCCAGCAGTGAACCATAAAAATACTATCCTACAGGCTGGTCTAAAGACAAAGAGAGGAGGAGGTGTGGTGAAGCCCAACACCTGACCTCACAGGTGCTCCACACACCCAGCTCCTTGGTTTCAAGCCACATCTGGCCACAGTGCGTGCAGGAGACGCAGTTCAACTGTGCTGTTGTTGCTGTTGTTTGGGATTTTTTAAATATTTATTTATATGAGTGTTCTATTTGCAAGTATAACAGAAGAGGGCATCAAATTCCATTACAGATGGTCATGAGCCATCATGTGGTTGCTGGGAATTGAACTCAGAACCTCTGGAAGAACAGACAGTGCTCTTAACCACTGAGCCATCTCTCCAGCCGTTTTGGTTTGGTTTTGGGGTTTGTTTGGTTTTTGTTTTGTTTGAGACAGCGTTTCTCTGTGTAGCCTTGGCTGTCCTGGACTCCCTTTGTAGACCAGGCTGGCCTCAAACTCATAGCGATCTGCCTGCCTCTGCCTCTTGAGTGCTGGGATTAAAGGCGTGCGCCACCACACCTGGCGCAATTCAACTGTTAGCAAGATACTCTGCACCTAGAATGCACTAGGCAAACAAGGTGCCTAGTGCTGTCTGTGGGGTGAGAAACCATCTCATTCATAGAATTAATGCCAAGGACTTTCCTCCAAACCTAATCAAGAATTGGGGAAGAAAGTAAGGCTGTGAGCCCAGAGCTATGGTGTTCTCTGTCCCTGAGGCCTCTTCCAGGGAAAAGCCAAAAGAACTCTGAGGTCTCTGATGATTCATTAAGCCTCAGGAAGAGTGTCAGTCTTTGAGGAAATAAGCCTAAAAGGGAAAGAGTGCTCTGGCTTGCAACATAGTTGTGCTGGCTAGTCTTATGTCAACTTGACATACAAACTAAAAATCTGAAAGGTAGGACTCTTTTTTTGTTGTTGTTGTTGGTTTTTGTTTTGTTTTTTGCTTTTTGAGACAGGGTTTCTCTGTGTAGCCATGGCTGTCCTAGACAAACTTTGTTGACCAAGCTGGCCTCGAACTCACAGTGATTCGCCTACCTCTGCCTCCTGAGTGCTGGGATTAAAAGCCTGTGCACCACACCTGGCAGGAGGGACTCTTAATTAAGAAAAATGCCTCCATAAGATCTAGCTGTAAGGCATTTTCTTAATTAGTGATTGACAGGGGAGGGCCCAACCCATTGTGGGTGGGTCAATCCCAGTGCTTGTGGTCCTGGGTTTATAAGAAAGCAGACTGAGCCGGGCAGTGGTGGTACACACCTTTAACTGAGTTCAAGGCCAGCCTGGTCTACAGAGCAAGTTTCAGGACAGCTAGAGCTATACAGAGAAACCCTGTCTGAGAGAGAGAGAGAGACAGAAAGACAGAGAGACAGAGAGACAGAGCGCAAGCAAAATAAACCCTTTCCTTCTCCACTTGTTTTTTTGGTCATGGTGTTTTTGTCTCAGCAGTAGTGATCCTAATACACCAATACTCTAGAACCAACTTCTTCTGCAAAGGGCTAAGGCCACCTGGTCCTCAAGCACTTCCACACAGTGCTACCAGTGCCATAAAACCAGAGGCCACGCTCCAGGCCCTCCGCCTTCTGCCAGTGCCCCAGTAAGGGGGAGGTTGCACAAACAGCCGCGTGCTTTTGAGACAAGGCTGTAGGGTGAACTTTGGAAGCTGGCCTAAAGTAGGTGGCTTGCCTCCAAGTCACATGCTTTCTAAGCACAGACTGAGCCCGAATTCCCCACACTAAGCAGACACAAAGGCCCTCTCATCATCTCTACCTTCCCCACCTTTCAACAGGCAGCTCAACTGCAGCCACTGTAAGGAGCAAGGAGCTCCTGGCCAGCTAGGTCATCAGGGGCTTTGGGCTCCAGCAATTTGTAGCATGGGGAGCTCCAGCCAGCCGCCTCCTTCCTCCGCACAGTGACCCCTTCCCAGCTCCTTCAGGAAGCTTTACAGCACTTTCTATGTTCTTCTACCACACCCCACCTAAAAGGATGGGATTCTACAACTGTTCTCCTGTTTCTTCCTACCAGATCCCAAACTTCAGGGCAGGAACAGTTCTACTCATTTCTGGATTTCAGCATCTGGCCAAATGCCTACCAAGGATTAAGGATTTTTAAAAGTATGTGCTGAATTAATTACTAACAGCCAAGTCCTCCAGTGGGCAACTTTCCCAGACAGTCCCATCCATGCACATTCAACTGAAATCTAGGTTATAGTCTAAGAACAAGGGCAGCACTAACAGAGACAATACAAGTAGGAAAATCCCACCGAGTCCTGGAAACGTGTACACATACCAGATCCCAGCAACTGGGCAATCCACTCAATACAGCAGGTTCCGTGCAGACCTGACAGTGGGATCCATCACCTACAATGACAGTCAGGAAAGGGAAACAACATCCCTCTCTTTACACTCATTTTCTGACATCTACATGAGTAACATCAGAGCAATACAATCTGCCCGCAGCAGGCACTATAACCTCGGCAGACTCAGGCACTGGCTGAGTCCATCTAAGGAGGAAGGAGTGTGATGCCATGGGAGGCACGAAACACAGGGTGAACGGTGATTAGTCATCACTTTGCGGGCTAGAGAAAAGCACACAAGATATGAAGCAGGCATAAGAGGAAGGCTGTTTTTAACCCTCCTAGCAAGACCACATGAGTTTCATGTGTTCTGTGGGAAGCAAAGAGGAAACTGCCTGAGGGTCTGGAACAGTCCAAATGCCACCCCATAGGGCTGGTCTTTGTGTAAGGCCAGTGACAAAGAAAAGAGACCCAGGCTCTGCCAGTGATATGGACAGGGCTGTGTGCGACAGTCTAATCTAGATGCAATCACTTGATTTCCTCCTCCCCCAAATCCAAGACCTAGGGCATGGCCAGAATCTTCACAAAAGAAACCATTTTTGAAACACAGAGCAAATGTTTAGTTGTGTCCTTAGAAAGGGAAAAAATCCCCTCCCTGGTGGCTGCAGAAGAACAAACAACCCCCAGCACCATTCCTGGGGACTGCCTCCCCCACCCCAAAAAGGATATGGGCCCAGCCAGCCCTTCCTGACCCAGCTTCTCTCTGGATGTCCCTGGGAAAGGGGGATTCCTGGCACCACGGGCAAGGGGACACTGCTGTTCTAGCTGACCATCAAAGGACAGGGCAGTACACTCACCTTAGCTGCCACGCCTCCCTTCAGCCCAGCTCTACCTGACTTCTAGGTCCTCACTCCAAGGGCAAAGCACCCATAGCTTGTTTCTACTCAGCCACGCCTGAGTGCACATGCATGAGAATCAGCATCAGGAGAGCAGGGTCACACTTGTAACACCTCCCACCTGGGCAGCACCATAAACTACCATGTAATACAGACCAGGCTCTGTTCTAAACTGAACAGGCCCCACCAGTCTTCAGTATCCAGCACCCACAACATTCTTGAGAAAGCCTCCTGCAGTCCCCCATGTTTCATAGTGAGGGTTCTGATGAGGCCTTCGGCTTCCGCACAAAAGCAGTAGGTCGATCCACCAGGCTGCATCTCAGCCCAGAACACTGGGGGTCCAGGATAAACTTTAGCTCAGGAGAGGCTAGCAATAAGGCCTAACCCCAAGGAGACCCACAAATACATTACACTTATGTGAAACCCCCCTCCTGCACTGCAGAGCACACCACAAGAACTAACCAGGAGGACAGTCTCTAAGTCCTGAATGGCAGGAAGGCAAAGAGATCGGGATAGTCCTGTGTCTCAGGTGCCAGCATTACTGGTTCACAGGAGCAGCCACCTACCAGGAACAAAGCGCCTGCCAGGTGCTCAACCTTCACACCCATCTACTTAGAGGAGCACTAGCAAACCTCTGCTCAAGACTAAGGGCCAGGAAAAACAATTTACTAAGGGCCAGGGCTAAGAAAGCAGCCGTGCTGGGCTAACCTGGATCTGACTCAAGAGTGGGAGCAGCCCGATGATCACCCTCTGTACTGCCACTGCGCAGAATGGAAGTTGATTTTAGAAGTCCTTTCTTTTTAGATGCGGTTGTTGTTGTTGTTGTTTTGGTTTTGGTTTTGGTGTAACCAGTCCTGAAACAATTTCCTAAACTCATACATTCCTCTGGAGGGGGAATGGCAACTTACCGGAAGGTCCCACATTCTGAGTGAACCATTTCACCCATGCATATTTCAGCACACCAGGCTTCAAAGCTCATTGCATTACACTGTTGAGGGTTTCAAAGGCTCCCTCAAAGCTCTAAAGAACACACACTTAACTTCCACCACCCATAGGTGTTATGATTAAAAGGCCTAAATGAGACACTTTAAATTAAGGACACAGAATCCTTCCCCTCCAAATGTTTCAGTTACATTTAATGACTAAGCAGACACTTGTGAACAGGGAGATATGCAGACCATTTCACAAAAGCAAGATAATTTAAATTTTTAAATCTTTGTTTATTTGGGAGAAATGGTGTTTCTACTATGTAGCCCTAGCTGGCCTGGAGCTAAGTAGACAAGCTGGCTTCAAACTCAAGAGATCTGCCTGCCTCTACTACCAGAGCAGTGGGAATACTTCTTTTTAATTCTTAACAGAATAAACAGAGCACTTCTATTTAATTCTTAACAGAAGAGACCACTCACCACGTGCTGTACATGTGAGGGGCCACATGACCTAGTCACAAGTATGCTAAGTATACTGTAGACACTGAGATGTAGAGAAACAAAGCAATTTGCTCAAAGTTGCACAAAGGAAGGTATGGATTCAAGCCAGGTATGACATCAGAGCCCAACACACAGCCTGCCGGAATATCGTATTTTTCAGACTATAAGACGCACCTGACCATAAGACACACCCAGTTTTTAGAGCAGTAAAACAAGAAAAATAGTAAAAACAACAATGGGACCACAAAGCACACCCTAATCCCCCCCACACCTGGGTGGAGGGGGGTGGGAAGGTGCATCTTATGGTCTGAAAAATACAGTACTTAAAGATACAAATCCTTAATTTTGTGATAACTAGTAAACTGAACACTTAACATTTTTTACTATTCTATGTTAGATTTTAATAAGATGAATTTTTTTTAATTATTGTAACTATATGAGTATTTTGCCTCCATGTTTGTCTGTGCACCAGGTATGCAATTGGTGCCCACTGAGGTCAGATGAGGGCACCAGATATCCTGGAACTGGAGTTACACGGTTGGGCTGCCATGTAGGTGTGGAGAACTGAACTTGGGCACTCTGGAAGAGCAGCAAGTGCTCATAAAAGCTGAGCCATCTCTCCAGCCCAGAAAACTTTTTAAAATAGAGCCAATAAGATGGTTCAGTGAGTAGAGGCACTTGTGGCCCATACCTGGCAACCTAAATCCCATCCCTAGAACCCTCATAAAAGTAGAAAGAGAACTGACTCCAAAAGTTGTCCCCCAACCTCCACACATGCAGCATGGGCATGCTCAACCACATGCACATCACATAAACATGGATCAGTTGGTAAAGGTGCTTGCTGCCAAGCCTAATGATCTGAGTTTGATTCATAGGACCCACAAGTAAAAGGAGAAAACTGACTAACAGTTGTCCTCTGACACACACACAATTTTTTTTTAAATGTCATTTTACAGGATTGGTTTTGAAGAAAGTAGAATGGGAGGAGCTACAGACTCTGCAATAGACTACCTGGATATTCAAATCCCAGCTCCTCCACTAGCCAATTGTGTGACCTTGGATTGGTTTATCTTCATGTGCCTCTGTTTCACTGCACAATGAAGTCAATAGTAGCCTCTACTTCATCAGGCAATTAGCAAGACAGGGGAGGAAAACCACATGATGCCTTTAGAGCCATGCCTGGCAATGAGGTAAGCCTTAGATCTAGGCTAGTGTTCTTCTTGGCAGATGGCCAGCCAACTCAGGCCCACTATTTTAACACCTTTGCATTACAAAGCCCAGACATAGCCACTCTGTGTACACAAGTCTTCTTCCTGCTGTTAGCATCTCTCCTCACACATGCTGTGTGGCACTGACTGAACTTGGGCCTCAATTTTCCCAAGGAAAAAAATGAAATTACCCAAACTTACCTACTCCTGAGAGCTTTCCAGCTCAACAGTTAAAAAGTTTCAATACTCCTGGCCCAAGACACTTTCTTTACATCTAGTCCTTAAGCAAATGTCAGGAGACAATACATACACAATTCCTAAACTCTTTTATATGTAAATGCCTACTGACAAATCTTCTCCAAGGTCTCAAGACCCCACATCATGTGGCAAAGATGCTCAGCTCTGAGGCTGGGAACGTGAAGCTATGGATCCCCGACCCATCGGGAGTCAGACTCTAAGACAAAGCTGCCTGAAGCCATGTTAGAGAGGCTTACACAAGGAGGGAACTGGTCCTGGTATAGTAGAGGAAGTAGACATGAGAGATAAGGAACTCACTCTCTGGCATAACAGGAGTCTAACTGAAGATGCTAAAGAGACAGGAGCCCCCCAGGAGGCAGGATGCTGAATGTGAGGAGATGGGCTGAGGGCAGAGTAAAAAAAAAAAAAAAAGCAAGCCCAACTCATGCCAAGTAAAGCGCTAAACAAACACACCCTAGGGCCTGCTGGGGCCAAGGAGGACATTAGGATGAGCAGAGCCTTGTCTTGTGAGACACCAGCCTCAGTCAGCATCCCACCCCCCCCCCCTCACCTCCTTTCCTATAGTCACGCCTCCTTCTCTTAATGTTCCAGAAGAGTACACCCAATAACCCTAAGCAGCAGGTGCGTGCCAGGTTCTCATTACAGCTGGGTCTCATCGGGATCATGGAGCTCAGATCTCAATGCATCAAACCCATACAACAAAGCAAGCAGTGAAAGAGCTGGAGGAAGGGAGTAACAGTACCAAACTTGAAAGCTTGGCACTGACACGGAAGTATGCCAAGACGTATACAAAGCCTAGCCCAGCCCCTTTAGCAGAGCTGCTAGCAGCCATAGGCAACCCATCCTCCAAAAAAGCTGCCAAGGTGCTGGGGTGCTGGGGAGAGTTACACTGCTGTCCCCAAACACGAGGACTCCTTCCTCGGCCAGCCAACATGAAATAATCAAACACTAGCCAGGGCCTCCAGAAGTGACAAGCTGCAGTAGTGCACACAGAATCTTCCAGTTCCACCTAGGTATGCCACTTTTAAGACAGAGGCAGTTTCAGGTTTCACTAGGCCTGGTCAGGAGGTATCTCTGACATACCCAACCTCACTGGGGGAGCTGCATCAGCCACTCTGGAAAGCCAGCCAAGTCCCTGCAAGGCTGACAAGATCCCAAGTAGGAGTTAGGGGCAGAGGTCAGGTTGTTCCTCTAGCCTACCAATCTGCCCAATACTGAGGGTCTCTAGAGATAAAACGGATTCTACACCCAGAGAGTAAAAGATCTGAGGAGGACATGGCTCAGGAATAGGAGTCTGAGGGGAGTGGGGGCTAGGGTCCCTAATCGCGAGACCTTCTGCAGCCTAGGTTGCAGAGTAAGGAGCCCAAGATGGGAGAGGACCCGGTGGGCCAAAAGGGTTAAGGAAGACTTCTGGCAGTCTGAGAAGAACTGGGTATGAGGAGGAAGAAGATATGAACACATCACAAAGGACTGAGGAGGGAGGACTAAGGAGGACAGAGGTCTGAACAGGTCAGGGATCTGACAAGGATTCGTGCTTGTGACCCTCTGAGCTGACTCGGTTCAACAGGCCACACTCCTGTGCAAGTCAGATGAGCCAGTCGCAGCCTTGGGTCTAAGAAAACTTGACTAAGTTCTGGAAATGGGGTCTTATGAGGATAGAAATTCAAGACACACCAAGGGTCTGAGGATCAAATCTGAAGGGTCTGAGGAGGCCCGAGGAACACTGAGATCTCAACAGGAGGCGGGTTTGGGGAGGCCAGAGATCTGAATACCACAGGGGTCTGAAAAGGACTAAGGGCAGAGACCTGACCAGGACACGGGTCTGAGGAGGACGCTGGCTCGGGACACGCAGGGCAGACTCCTCTAAGGCTCACAGCACTGCATCTGAGGAGAAAACTTTTCATCAAGTTCTGGAAAAGCCTCAAGCCAGGACAAGCTCTCACCCAGGGCAGTGGCTCGTCAGCAGGACACCAACCCTCCTACGGGCCCTCTCAGCGGCCGACCCACTTAGCCCGACACAGCAGCAGGTGGCATCGGCAAGCGCCAGCCCTCCTCGACCTCCCAGCCTGACCCCGTAGAGCCCTTCAGTACCCGAGCTACCGCAGCTCCAACGCCATCTCTGAGGCCGTGGCCCGCCGTCCAGGCCCCGTGGGGGCCCGCAACTCGCAGGGTGCTGAGGCCCGGACACCGCAGACGCCCGGCCGCAGCAGGTGCCTGCCAGTCGCCCGCAGCTAAAAGCGGCTTGCGCCAGGCCCCGCCCCAGCACGCCCAGCGCTCCATAGCCACGCCCCCACAAGTCCGCCACTCTTCCGCTGAACCTCTACGACCCAACACCCGCTCTACGGGCCTCAGGCGTATCGCCACGCCCCGCGCTCCGCAGACACGCCCCCCTGAGGGCTCATTAGCCACGCCCTCCACTCTTCCCGTACCCGCTATCCACCCGGACTAGCCACACTCCCGGAGATAGGGACCTACTGCCACGCCCCACGCTCCCTAACCACGCCCTCACGCTCCCTGACCACGCCCTGCCGGTCCACCACCGCTCTTCCGCCAGGGCTCTCGACCCCCCGCCGAGCCTCTGTTAAGCTTGGAGCCTGCAGCTCACTTGACGCTGCTCCTCAGATCTGTTCAAGCGTCCGCCCTAGGTTTCGGAAGTTGTGTCCCGGGCCTTTTTCTTCCCAGGCCCTAGCGGAGCTGTGAGGAAAGCCTTGAGAGAGTCAGAGTGTCCACACTGTCACCACTGTCGCCCGGCAGGGGCCCCTTACCTGGTCAGCTTCGCCCGCGGCCATCTTGGAAGTGGGAAGCAGAGGGAGGAGAAAGATGCGCGCAAAGGGCTGGGCCAGGCATGAGGAGCCGAGCGGCTGAGCGCATCGATGGGGCGCCCCTGTCCCCAGCTGGGGGAGCTTTCAGAGGCCCACGGAGTGTGTAGGGGGGGTCATCTGACCGCTGAGTACGGATCTTTGACCACTGAACGCTCTCCCGGCATAGCCTTAGCCTCTTCAGGTGTGAAATGGGCTTTTCTGATTACTGACTCATTGCGCTTAGTTCCTAACGCTCTAGTTACCAAACTTTGGTCTTCACCTTAGTATTTTAGTACCCAAAGCCCAGCAGGCCGCTTCGGGAGGTGATATACAGGGTTTATCAGTGTGTTTTAAAGGTTGTGTGATGGACTCGCTTAGGAATTAGACAGGCTTCCCTAGACTGCGTCCCACTCTGGTCTGGGACACACAGATCCACCTGCTTCTGCCTCTGGGATGCTAGAATTAAAGGTGTGTGCCACCACACCCGGCTTTATTTACATATTTGGTTTTGTTTGTCTGTGGGGTGGGATTGTGTGTCTGTGTATTTTGTTTGTTTGTTTTTTAAGTAGAAAAAAACTACAGAGATTGGGTTCATACTAAAGGTACCCAGAATGATACAGGTTTATTATAGGAGGTGTCAGACCCTGAGGATTTAGGGTCGGGGAGCCTCTTTAAAGCCTGACTCTATCTCGGTCTGCTGGAAGGCTGGAACCTTCACAGTCCTATGGGAAGAGTGATCTCCCTGCCCTGGCAGACACCTGGAGGCACGCAGGAGGAGATTCACTTGTCTTGGTTACAGTTCTTAGTTCATGCTAGCCTCAAGGTTGTAACCTTTAGATGATCTCCTGACCCTCCTGCCTCTACCTCCCCAGTGCTGAGGTTACAGAAATGTCCCACGATTCCTGCTTTAATTGCATGTTCATTTCAAAACATTAGGTGATGGTTCAGCCTCCGAACAACTCTCTCAGATGCTCCTAAGTATTTTAACAAATACAATGCAGAGGAAGGGCTTACAAGACTGAGGCTGACGGCGATCAAAGGCTAGGCAGTGCACACCATCCCTCCGGGTGAAAGACCACAGAGAGGCTGTGGATAGCTCAGTGGCCGGAGTTCAGTTCCAAGCATGAGTGAGGAGGAGACTGAGTGCCTGGCCATATCTGAGTGTCCTGGGGTCTCTTACATGTGTTGTAACTTTTAAACTTCCCCCATGACATGTGCAGTTTCACAAGGAAGCAGTGTCTGTGTCTCACTCAGCCACCCGAGGCCGTGGGATCGATGCTCTCAGCCCATCACACCAGGGCCTTGAGCTAAGCAAGTCCAGCCCTGTATCTGTTAGATGAACAAAAGAACATCTCCCCAAGAAGCTTTCAGCCCCTCAAGTCTAACAGCACCGGCTTCCATTGGGAGTGAGGACCAACCAAGCAGGGTGACCTCTGGGCTGGAGGATTCCAGACTCTAGCCATCCTAGGAGCCCAGCCGTGCCCACAGGCTACTTGAAAGCCTTGCTGAACACTTCACTTTCCTCCCTGGATCGTGACTGTAATTACGCTTAGCCTCTACTTAGGATGGCAGGAGGCAATGCAGAGAGCTGAGAGACTTCCAGGCCATAGTAGAAATTTTATTTTATTTTGGTTTGGTTTGTTTTTTGGGTTTTTTTGTTTGTTTTTTTTTTGTTTGTTTGTTTTTTTGTTTGTTTGTTTGTTTGTTTGTTTTGGTTTTTGGTTTTTGGTTTTTCAAGACAGGGTTTCTCTGTGTACCCTTGGCTGTCCTGGACTCACTTTGTAGACCAGGCTGGCCTCAAACTTACAGAGCTCCATCTGCCTCCTAAGTGCTGGGATTAAAGGCATATGCCACCACCGCCTGGCTTATAATAGACATTTGAAAGGTGCTTAAGTTGCTGGCAGTTTTAAGTGAAAACAACGCCAGGTTTCCATCACACCTGTTGGCACCCTCACAGCTGGATTTAAACACCGACTGGAAAGCAGAGACTTGCCTCAGTGCCATCTCACACTTTTAACACATTGGATCAGTATTATCTATTTTCACAGGAGCCCTCGTGACTCCGCACTTCCCAGCCCTGATGCTGAGTCTCTTGGCGTTTAAAAACCTTGCAATGACAAGAGACCATTGTCCTGTTTCCAGAGTCAAAAACTCTTTGTGGTGCCCAGGTTTGTAGCTGGCACCCTCTGTCTGATTTTGCCTGATCCTCACCAGCCTTACCATCCCTCTCCATGCCTCTGATTTGACCTGTGTCTTACCTTTTGACATCAGTGCCCAGAAGTGGTCTAGATAAAGCCACATTGTAACTTGAGTCTGAAATAAAAGCAGAACAAACAGCATTACGGTGTGTGGTCACTTCCAGCCACTTACCCCCTCAAAACCCGACATGGCTAGTTCCAAGACACAGAGCAAACCACCCTGTCCAGTTGACAGGTCCTCCATGCAACTGCTGCAGAGCCACCCCGGGGAAGCCATTTCACCTCTCCTACAGGCTCTGCTGAAGGTTTCCAGAAGGACTGCCCCTGGGTGCAGTTTCTCTGATGGCTGTAAACCTCTCACTTGTGAGAGAGATACTACCTCCTCAGATTCTGGCCCCAATCCCCTCCCCACCTCCATCTCTGAAACACACAGCCCCTCCCTTCCCAACATTGTTTCAAGGGTTGAACAGGTCAGAATAGATGCAGCAATACTCATAGATGAAGGGAAATTGTTCCCATTGGTTGGTTTCCAGCATTGTTGGGGCCCGCCTAGAACCACCTGACCTACCCCTAACTATATAATGTGGACAAAGAATGCCAGCCAACAGGCCTTGGTGGAGAGAGACTTGCCAGGGATGACCTTCATGTGTCCTGTTGAGTATTTCCTTAGAGGAGCAGGAATGCCTCAAGATGCCCAGTATCCATAGAAACCATCACTATGCACCTGCTGTACACTCAGGACACAAGCCCACAGCTCCTGCTTTCATGGAGGCTCCTGAGACAGACAGATGCAGCCCTCTGCAATTTGTGGCCATGACCTCCTACAAGGAAAATGGTCCAGAAGGGTCCTCACTGGGACACCAGGCCAGCCCTCTGCCTTATCAGGGAGAAAACAAGCAGAGAGAGAAAGGTGAAGGATCCTCAGGCAGATGATGGGTGGTAGGCACAAAACAGGTGTTCCGTTAGGACCCTCTAACCTCCCTTCCAGAGACACAGGGATCGTGTCTCCTGAACATAGATTCTCCCAACCTCCAAGAATGCCATCGACGCAGCAGCTGCATGAGCAAGTCACATCCACACCTGCCTTTACCTGGAGTCAGCCCTGGCATTGGCTAGCACAGCTCACCTCTGTGACTGAGGTTGATCTCCGCAACTTGGCAAGGCCACTTAGCCTAGGTGTCACCTCTCTATCCCATTGTCCCCAAGTCAGATTCTTCCCAGCCCCATCCAGCCTCCCATGCCACTGGCTCCTGGCCTAGCATGGTTTGGTTACAGTAACAGCAGGCCCACATGCCACCCTGGGACTCTGCTGACTCTGCCCAGTGTCTTCAGTCTGAGGGCCCTACAGAGCTCTTCCAAAACCCAATCTGTTCCCTCTCCATTCTGTTGGAGTGTTACCTCCTTTACCATGGTGACCACAGTTCTTAGACACAATGCTTGGAATTTGGATTTCTCTGCTTTTTTTTTTTCCACAGGGTTCCTCTGTGTAGCTTTGGCTGTCCTGGATTTGCTTTGTAGACCAGGCTGGCCTCGAACTCACAGCGATCTACCTGCCTCTAGAAACAAAAACTGCTAGTGGACTGGTGCTCAGCAACCTAAGGCAGACAGAGGGTGACAGCAGAACAGCATTAGGCCACCAGAGGAGCCACTGCAACCTACCATACCTTACTGCACTGGGACTCTTACACCAAGGCCTATCAATTAGAATTTTCCCTTTGTGGGGGTGTGGGTGTGGGTATCTGTATAGTCCTGGCTGTCCTGAAACTCATTCTGTAGACCTGGTTGGCCTTGAACTCAGGGATCTGTCCGCCTCCCAAGTCTTGGGATTAAAGGTATGCACCTGGCTGTCCTGGACTTTGTAGAGCAGACTGGCCTCGAACTCACAGCCATCTGCCTCCCTGTGCTTCTGGAGTGCTGGGATTAAAGGTAAGTACTACCACACCCTGATCCTCATTTTTTCTTTAACTAGTGTGGTTACCAGTTTCCCGGCCTATAAGAGATTTGAAGCAGCAAGATTCAGAGTCAGAACTCCAGCACAGCCCCATCAAAGGACACAATTGGGGATTTATTTAGGTCTCAGGACCCCTTCAGCTTGATGACATGTTTAAAGGAAGAATCTTGACAATGTTCAATATCACCTGCAAACTCGAGCTCTTTTGTAACAAAGCATCACCACGGTGTCATTTGCAGCAAAGAGGGACAGTGTAGATGCTACACAATACAATGACATACACAATCCAGAAAATTTGTAGGGGTGCAGCTGATGAGGAGGCATAATCTCAGATGGTCTGTGATACTACAGTAGGGTCACTGTGGCTGATAACAGTTTGCTTTTTTTTGTTTTGTTTTGTTTTTGTTTTTTAATGACAGGATCTCATGGAGCTCAACCCTGGCCTCAAAGTTGCTACCTAGATAAAGATGACTTTTAACTCCTGATACCCTTACCTCTACCTCCCCAGTGCTGGGATTACAGGAATGTGCTGCCACTTCAGCTTTAATAGTGTATATCTAAACAGTTGACTGAGAGGCCTTAGCCACCAATACAGAGGAATGAGGAGTGTGAGGTGATGGATGGTTCAACCCCTGGACAACTCTGTCAAATGCTTGTCAATGTACTTTGCGAACTCTCAGTGCCCCCGGGTAATGATATAACAGAGGAGTGCTGCCCAGATCTTTTCACAAATCTGAGTACAGTGTGGAGGAAGGGCTCACAACACGGAGGCTGACTATGATCAAAGGTTATGAAATGTGTACCATCCCTACAGATAGATGAATGAACAAGAGAGGTTGGGCTGGGGAAAGCTCAGTGGCCTGAGTTCAGTTCCAAGCATGAGACCGTGAGGAGATGAAGAAACAGCAGGCTGATGCCTGGCCATATCTGAGTGTCTTGGTCTGTCTGTCTGTCTGTCTGTCTGTCTGTCTGTCTGTCTTATTTATTTATTATATAGTATTCTGCCCATACATGAGCCAACAGGTCAGAAGAGGACACTAGATCTCATTATAGATGGCTTTGAGCCACCATGTGGTTGCTGGAAATTGAACTGAGAACCTTTGAAAGACAGTGCTCTTAACCTCTGAGCTATCTCTCCAGTCCTGTCCTGGGTCTCTTATATGTGTTATAACTTTTAAACTTCCCCATGGCCCATTATATGAACAGGAGAACATCTCTCCACGAAGCTTTCAGCCTTACAAGCCTAACGGCACTGGCTTCCCCTGGGAGTGAGGACTATCCAAGCAAGGTGACTGCTGGCTTGTGGGACCCCAGACTCTAGCCATTCTAGGAGTTTGGTGGTACCCACAGGCCACCTGACAGCCTCAATCCAGGCCGGGTTGCTTCACAACCCAAGGTCACCATATCCTGTGCACCACAAGTGATCGACAGAAAGACTACGTCACAACAGAAGGAATGAGTTCTCCCTAAGCCTTGCCTCATTAGCTGGGGCAGGTCAGAGATGTGGGGAGGGAGTGAGGTACAGACTGCTTGTGGCCAAGCTCAATGTTCACTAGAAAGTGACCATACTGGAGGCTCTAGCTAAGAAAGGGGGGCAGGGGTGCTCAGTGTCACAGCACACCAAAGTGGAATTGTCAGAACACCTTTGTTCTTTTTTTTTTTTTTTTTTTTTTTTTTTACTTTTATTGAATGTCTATGGTTTACACAATCATGCATCAAAATCCCTCTCCTCCCTCCAGTAAAATCAAACAAACAAAAAAATCTTGTCACAGAAGCTGTAGTAGTGTATCTCACAGTATAGCGTTTTGTTCACATATGTTTGCTTTCAAATGTTCATTGCTACAAGTCATGGGTCTGGTTGGAGGCCTACACTATCATTACTGGATCCTCACTGGGACTGCTGTCGGATATCCCATTGTTGCCGTGTGTCAAGGAGATTCTTAATCTTTGAATCTGCAGGTCTGGCCCCTTCATGTGTTCCAGTAGGTCATACATGGGGTAGATGTTGGGGTAAGGTTGACTCAGAGACCTGGATCAGGGCCTGCTCCCATGTCATCAGGGCAGGGAAGGCTCTCCTGCTCCCATGTCCATGGGACAGGGCCCGCTCTCCCACTCCCATGTCATCAGGGAAGGACCCACTCTCCTGCTCCCATGTCGTCATGGCAGGGCCAGCTGTTATCATGGCAGGGTCAGCTCTCCTGCCCCCACAGCTTTGTTCTTAAAAGCATCACCAAGCTGCCTCTGAGGCTTTGTTCACCAGGCCAAACCACCCTCCACACCCGCACAGGGATACAATGGGTCTCCTCAGAAGTGACAAGAACCCCCTCCTGTGCATACCCCCCCCCCCCCCCGTCCACCTGCTCATACCTCCCCAACCTCCCTCTTCACCTGAGTCCTTCGTCTTTAAATGAGTTGTGCATTGTGTCACCAGGCGCTGACGCTTTCAGAAAATCAGCCCTAACTCCCACCACCTGCATCCCTTCCAGAAGGGTACCCCTCCAAAGACCCTCTGCCGGCTCTATATGGCACGTGATGCTCAGCCTCCTTTATTGTCACAGACAAGAAACTAAAGCTCTCTGGGGAGCTTTCCCACACAAGGATGCCTGAAACCAGGATCCAGGGACTTGCAGAGAGCCAGCAGGCTGTGGTACTGTTAGCATAGTACCTGGCTGAATAGGTGGCTGCTGTGTCTTAAGCTGGAATCCCAGCTCTGGTATTTTGTGTGTGACGTTGGGCAAGTTATTCAGACTTTCTATACTTCAGAAGGGGTACACCGCCTGTTTCAGTTTAGGGGTGTTGCTCAATTCACTCAGAGGAGGTGGGGAGTGGATGCTGCCGTTCTTCAGGACCCCCTCCTACCTGTCTCACCCCAACCTCTCCCGTTTCTCACCCTCAAGCCTCTCCTTCAACACACTGCACATTATTTTTCCTGCCAATATCCCACATCCACCCTGCCCATGTACACCCATAGCTGGTTCCACCCGATGGAAATAGAGGCTGGGGTGCAAATATTCTTGGGGTTCTTGTCTCCTCTCTCGATAGATGCTGCCCCTTTTCTGTAGGGAAAAAGCAGACCTCAGCGTATCCAATCCTTAGGTCCAATCCTAAACCACCTAAAGTCATCGGACCTCCCTCCCTGACCACACCTCCATGAATACTCTCCCCCCCAACTCCTCCCTCCCTGACCACTCCTCCCTGATTCCTGCCACCCTGACCACTCCCCACTGACTCCAGCCACCCTGACCACTCCCCCTGACTCCTCCCTCCCTGACCACTCCCCCTGACTCCTCCCTCCCTGACCACTCCCCCCTGACTCCTGCCACTGCTTTCCTCCCTCTCCTCCACCTTTGTGCCAGAGGCTGTGTTAACACCAGAGATGGGAAAATGAGCAAAGGCCCAGGCCCCCTATTCACTCTTCAATCTCTAGGAACCTCTAGGACTACACCGTCCTCAGGGTTACATGCTTCTCTGGAGCACAAGAAAAGGGGAGTGACCTTTGTGTTTTGAGACAGGTTCTCCCTTATGTAACCCAGGCTGGACTGAACTTGCCACCTTCCTGCTTTCAGCCTCCTGAATGCTGAGTTTATACGCCTGTGTCACTGTGCTCTACTTTGGCCTCGTTTTAACGGAAAATGGAGATTCGGAGAAGAGGCCTTGGAAGGGTGAAGAACAAGCAGCCTGAGGAAGAAGGCGCGGGGCGGGGGGGGGGGGTGGCAATGAGGGGAGAGGGACGGTTTGCCAGTGTCTGGAACGCTCCCGATAGTATCAAGGAGCAGGGCAGGGCAGACCACGGGGACAGCCCATCGCCAAGAAGCTGCTGCTGTAGTTCCATCCACCCCATTGCCTCCAGAATGTTTTCAGGGCTCCCAGCTGTGGCCTTCCCTATAATTCTAGATAACCAAGGTTCACTGTAGCCCTAAAGCAGCCCCCAGCCTCCGCCAGTTCTGTTCCCACAGCCTGGGCCATCTCCTCACCAGCCCTGCCCTGTGGTACCCCTGGGTTGAGGAGGGGGGGCTTACACCTGGTAAATCCAGTTATTCCTATGCAGTTTGTGGCCCAATGCATCCTGGGCCCACCCCTCCCCCAACTGGCTCAATCAGAAACACCCACCAAATGACCACATCCTCCTCTTTTAAAACAGGGGCCAGGTGGATGCGGTACATGTGTTTAGTTCCAGCACTCTGGAGGCAGAGGCAGGAAGATCTCTGTGAGTTTGAGGCCAGCCTGGTCTACAAAGAGAGTTCAGGACAGCCAGGGCTCTGTTACACAGAGAAACGCCATCTCAAAAAGCACAAACAACAAACCAAAAGAAAAAAAAAATCTCAAAAACATGGAAAGGTACCCAAAAGCCACACCCAGCCCTCTGGCTTTCTCCTAGGCCACCCCTTTCCTGTTCTCCAGCCTGTACTAGCTGTCCCAGGCCTTTCATATTGTGCATTTTTGGAAAGAGGAAAATAAAATAATGACCGCTTCCTTCAGCTCTGAAGTCTCACTTCCAGACACCCCAAAGCCAGCCCTTTTGAGTTCCAAGCATCACTCAATAAACAGAAGCTAAGCTTACCCTAAGGGGAACCAGAGGAGGTAGACCTGATGCCAAGCACAGCTTGGTCTGGGTGTAGGAAGGTAAGAGAACAAGCCACTTACCTGGCCTCCTAAGAGGTTGCTAGCCCCTGGGAACAGCACAGTCTGGAACCTCCTGGCTGGTACCTGGGTTACTGCTCAATGCCAGCCTCTGCTGTTCAGCCTGCAGATGGGCTCTGCTGTCACATCCACTCCAGGAGAGAATCACACCGAGGCTCCCTCCCAACACCCCCTCCTGGCCCTCAGCCCGGCTTCTAGCCTTCCAGAAAGAGCCCTTGGCAGCACATATGCCAACTAGATACTACCCAGCTTCCCACAGCAGTGGTTATGGAATGGCCTGGCTTTCCTCTGCAGGGCCTGGAGACACCTGAAAGCTTTTGGCTTGGCTTTTCCCCTTTCCCCTCCACCAGCAGGTGTCAGCACAGCTCTATTAAAAAGGCTGTTGTTAGCGTCAGGTGTGATGGCGCACAACTGTAATCCCAGAGGAAGAGGCAGCCTGGTCTACAAAGAGTCCAGGACAGCCAAGACCACACAGAGTAGCTCTGTCTCAAAAAACTTAAAATAAATAAATAAATAAATAAATAATTTTTTTTTTTAGTTTGATTTTTGTTCGTTTTTGTTTTTCGAAACAGGGTTTCTCTGTGTTAGTGATCAGCCTGCCTCTGCCTCCTGAGTGCGGGGATTAAAGGCATGTGCCACCATATCTGGCAAATAAATTTTTTAAAAAGCCTGTTGTTTCACAAAGATACACCACCTTGTACAAGGTCATGGCCTAAGGAGCAACTCCATGCTGAGTCCAGGGCCAATTTGTGGGACCTTCACAGATGCTGGGACCCTTTCAGTTAGGGAAGATGAATAAGACAAAGGTCATCCCGAGGCCCAGGGCCTCCTTGTTCACAAGCTGGTTCTTTTCAGGGCTGACATAACGGCTCAGTGGGTAGAAGTGCTTGCTTCCAAGCCAGATGACCCATGCCTTTCTCACTGCTACATCTTCTTATCCTCACATCGGAGGGAGGGCTCAGCATGTGAATTTGGAAGGAGGAACACAGATGGAAAAGCTATCAATAAGAATACAATTGCTGGGCTGGAGAGATGGCTCAGAGGTTAAGAGCACCGTCTGCTCTTCCAAAGGTCCTGAGTTCAATTCCCAGCAACCATATGGTGGCTCACAACCATCTATAATGAGATCTGGTGCCCTCTTCTGGTGCAGGCAAAACACTGTATACATAATAAATAAATCTTTCAAAAAAAAAAAAAAAAAAAAAAAAAGAATGCAATTGCTGCCGGGCGCGGTGGCGCATGCCTTTAATCCCAGCACTCGGGAGGCAGAGGCAGATGGATCACTGTGAGTTCGAGGTCAGCCTGGTCTACAAAGCAAGTCCAGGACAGCCAAGGCTAACACAGAGAGATCCTGTGTCAAAAAACCAAAAAAAAAAAAAAAAAAACCAAAAAAAAAAAAAAAAAAGAAAAAGAAAAAAAAAAAAAAAGAAAAAAAAAAAAAAAGAAAGAAAGAAAGAAAGAAAGAAAGAAAAAGAATACAGTTGCTTTGTCAATACTGAGAGAATCAAGGCACCTGACCCATAGAGACCTGTCCACCCTGGAATAGGGCTTCCCTGGCAATGGATCCTGTGCCAAGTGTTAGTGTCCCAAGTGCGTATTACTCCTCTTGTCCACCTCCCCAATCCCCTCCTGGCCTCAGTGCCTTTGAATCCCCCTTAGATTCCCATGCTGTGCATGGTCCCATGGCAGTGACTGGCCAGCTCAGGCACACGGTGAGATTCTTTGAGAAGCCTATTACTTAAGTTGACAGAGTCACAGCTCCTGAGAGCAGCGATGGGAGGACCTATGCATAGAGCCGAATCAAGGCAGTGCATCAGATTTGCATGAGATGGTCCCATCCTCCCATGCAGATAAAGGCAGGGACCAGCTTCCACCTGCCCAGCACTCTGAAGGGGCAGCTTCGATGCACTCTGTGTTATTATTCTTGTATCTACTATTGGTTTTGCCATTGCAGAGAGACAAAAGACCTAGGGATTTCTTCTCTTGAAGTCTTTTCCTTGCCACGGTATTCCAGAGCACTCCTGGGGCAGGTACCCTCTTTCCTGTGCAGACAATAAACAGTGGTGTGCTTAATATAGGTCACCCCATCCCTACTGCAGGAGCTAGTAAGCTGCTTGGAACTCATTTTCAGGCCCCACCTGTGAACACACTGAGACACACATCCCCAGGGTATGCAGACAGGTGTCCAGCCTGAGATGCCAAGCAGCTGGAGGAAGCACACTCGCTCACGCTGTGGCCCTAAATTTGACTCAGCAGCTGGAGGCAGAGAACAGAAGGGAGCCTGGGTTCAGTTCAGTGAGGCGCAAGGTGCCTCAGAGGGACATAGACACTGATTCACCCTCCCAGAAGCACAGCTCCCTAAATCTGGAGGTTGGTGTGGCAAATGGCCTCCATATTTGGGAGAGGCTGACTGGGAGGTCGGTTGCTGCAGCTGCCTGACAACTGGGGTGGGGTGGGGTGGGACTCCCTGGAAGGGGCCACCTTTACAAGGGCCTGGTATACCCTCCCCTGGAGCCCAGGGGCTGGCGCTAGTCTGTGAGGGCAGAGCTGAGAGTGAGGCGGGATAGAACTCCTCCTGCTCCCGCGGGATGCTTCAGAACGCTGTTCTGTGGCAGGTCCAAACCTGCAGGCCCAGGCGGAACACCTTAAAGTGTGTCTCAGGACACATTACTACAGAGGACATCAAATACACTTAAAGTAGAGAGCAGAACGTTCACGCTCATGCTATGAAACACACAGAGCTCTGTTCACCTTTCGAGGGTACACATTTTTTTCTTTGCCTAAATTCTTCTAGGGCTCCCCTCAAGAGTTGCCAGTCCACAGGAAACACCTCCACTTTCCCCACAGGATCCCGAAGGAGGCAGATTTCCTAAACACAATCCCAACACTGCCAGCATACCCCAAGACATGGGACAGTCCTCTGCATCTTCTAAGATCCCAGTCACCTGCTTCTCCTGCTCCCCTCCTCCTGCTCCTCTGCCCTCCCCTCCTAGCCCTCTTAATCCTGTTCTCTCTGTCCTCCTCCTCTTCTTCACTCCTCTTTCTCCCTCCTGTGCCTCCTCTCTTGCTCCTTCTCACCCTCCTCTTCCTTTCTGATTTTCACTCTCCTCTTCCTCCCTCGTTTTTTCTCCTCATCCTTCTCTTCCTTCTTCCCCTGTTCTTTTTCCTTCTTTTTGTGGTATTGGAAAATAAGCCCAAATCCTTCTTGTTTATTATTTTTAAAGATTTCTGTATTTTAAAAACTATTTTTTTTTTAAGATTTATCTTTTTTATTATGTATACAGTCCTCTGCCTTCATGTACACCTGAAGGCCAGAAGAGGGCACCAGATCACATCATAGATGGTTGTGAGCCACCATGTGGTTGCTGGGAATTGAACTCAGGACCTTTGGAAGAGGAGTCAGTGCTCTTAACCTCTGAGCCATCTCTCCAGCCCTATGTTTATTATTTTTAATTGTGTGTGGTTTTATGCATGTGAATGAAGGTGTCCTCAGAAAGCTAGGGGTGTCAGATCCCCTGGAGCTGGAGTACAGATGTGGGAGTTGGGAACAGAACTTGAGTCTTCTAAAGAGCAGCAAATATTTTTGATCACTGAGCCATCTCTCTGGCCTCAAGACATTTTCATTTTTATGAGCTTGTTTTTCTTTCTTTCTCTCTTTCTAGAAAGAAACCTACAAGAAGAACACTATGACGGCCGGATCTGGGCCCAGGGGTTCTGCTCAAACTAAGGCACCAGCCAAGGACAATACGTGCAGTGAGCATCAAACCCCTACCCAGATCTAGCCAAGGGACAGGACATTCTCCACAGTTTAGTGGAGAGTGGGGACTGACTTTCACATGAACTCTGGTGCCTCATATTTGACCATGTCTCCTGAATGGGGAGGCCTGGTGGCACTCAGAGGAAGGATAGCAGGATACCAAGAAGATTCTTGATACCCTATGAGCATATACAGGGGGAAGAGGTCCCCCTCAGTCACAGTCAAAGGGGAGGGGAATAGGGTGAAAGCGGGAGGGAGGGAGGAATGGGAGGATACAAGGGATGAGATAACAATTGAGATGTAATATGAATGAATTAATAAAAAATTATAATGAAAAAAAAAAGGTTTCCTGGCTGGGTTGGTGCCCCATCCCTCTGATGGAAGGAAGCCTTGCATTATTAACAGAAAATTGGCAGTTCAAGATCCATATATCACATTATTAGGAGTCTTAGCTAGGGTCACCCTTGTAGATACCTAGGAGTTTCCACTGCACTAGATTTCTACCTTTTGAATAGGAATAGTAGTTAGAACAAGCAATTGAAAAGTGTCCTCTTGCCTATTTTTCCACCTTAATATTTTTTGTTGTCGCATAATACCTTCAAATTTTCACTCAACGCAAAAATGATCAATGGAGGTTCAGACCTCGCATACCAATATTTCACAGATCACCCAAGCAAAGTAGAAGATAAATCTCTAAGTGTTTTTCAGTGGTCCTGTGCTACACTTCCAAGTAGGTTAAATAAGATATTTGAAAGAATATTATGAATGTATATGAAATATAAGATAATTTGCTTCCAATTTCTATAAAGAATTGGTTTTGAACATTGGTGGTGATTATATTTAATAAGAAGGTTGCTTTTGGTGCTGGTAAGGATCATTTTCATAACATCAATACATAAGTATAGGAAGTCATTCCATTGTCTGGTATCTTTTTTAAATTTCCCTTTTCAGTTTTCATTGCATTAGTCCTTCATTGGCTCCATTAGACCTATTAAAATGTGTTTTATTTTTGAGACTATTGTGAATAGAATTGTTTCTCATATTTCTTTCTTCATATGCTTACCATTTGTATATGAAATGGTTGCTGATTTTTGTGTGGTAATTTTGTAACCTGCTACTGTGTTTAATGTGTTTACCAGCTGTAGGAGTTTTCTCATGGAGTCTAGGGTTTTTAATGCATAGGAAAATATTTGAAAATAAGAATACATTGACATGAGGCCAGAGAGATGGCTCAGAGGTTAAGAGCACTGACTGCTATTCCGGAGCTCCTGAGTTCAATTCCCAGCAACCACGTGGTGGATCAGAGCCACCTATAACGGTGCCCTCTACTGGACTGCAGGTGTACATGCAGACAGAACACTGTATACATAAAAATAAATAAATCTTTAAAAAAAGAATACATTAACTTCCTATTTTTCTATTTGTATTCATTTCTCTCCTTCACATATATTATTGCTCTAGGTAAAATTTCAAGTACTATATTGATCAGAATGTCAAGGAGTGGGCATCCATATCTTGCGGCTGGTTTGGTGGAAATGCTTTGAGATTTTCTCAGTATATCCAGATATTGGCTGTAGCCTTGTTGAACATTGTCTTTAATATGTTAAGCTATGCTCCCCCTATCCCTAGGCCCTCTAAGACTTTAAGAGATGTTGAATGTCATCAAAACTCTATTCTGAATCTAATGACATGATCAAGTGTTTCCTGTCTTTGAGTCCCTTTATGTGGTGGATTACATATATTTCATTTTTTTGCACATGTTGAATCACCTCTGTATCTTTAGGATGAAGCCAGCTTTATCATAGTGAATGATCTTTTGTTTGTGTTCTTGAATTTGGTTTTCAAGTATTTTATTGAGAATTTGGTGTTCATATTCATCACATATATACTGGCATATGATTATTCTTTGGTTTTTGGTTCCTTAGTTTTTATATACTTGCTTCATTAAAAGTATCTGGAACTGTTCTTTCATTTACAAATGTGTGGAATAATTTAAGGAGTATTTGTGTTTGTTCTTCACTGGTAGTCTTGTAGAATTCTGCAATAAATCTATCTTGGTTGGGAAAAAAAGATTTGTTTATTTTACGTATGTGTACTTTATCTGCATGTACATGTACCTGCCAGAAGAGGGCACCAGATCTCATTATGGATGGTTGTGAGCCACCATGTGGTTGGGGGTTGGGGGCGGGAATTGAACTCAGGACCACTGGAAGAGCAGACAGTGCTCTTAACCACTGTTCCATCTCTCCAGCCCTTTCAAGAATTTGTTTTGCTAAGTTGCCTAAGCAGGTTTAAGCACAGTATCTTCTTGCCATTCAGCTCTCAGTTGTCTCCTTCCCTTCCTCTCTCCCTCTTCTTTCTCTCTCTGGAGACAGGGTCTGCATCAGTTACTTTTCCATTGCTGTTATAAACACCACCACCAGAAGCAATTTAGGGAAGAGTTCAGCTTAAGGTTCTAGGAGTTCATAATGGGGCTGGGAGGGAGGGGTTGGGGGTGGCATGTCAGCAGGAGCAGAAAGCTGAGAGATTGCTCTCAACCACTCAACCAGTCAGGAAGCAGACAAGAGCAAACTGCAAGTATGGAGAGGCTCTAAGCTCCTATAGCTAATCCCTCAGGACCTGTGAGGCCAGCAGCTGGGGTGCAGGGTACAGAATGATGGCCCTGCCTCGCCTGGAAACTAGCTGGCTGAGTCCTGTGGACTTGAATGGGGGGGGGCGTACATTCCCTTCACTCCCCCCAATGGATCCCCTCACATCCCCCACAAATGAGAGGGATACAAAAGCATCCCAGCCACTGCCTACACAAGTCCTAAGGATGTCACTGGTGCACAGCAGTGGTTCTCAACCTGTCTGTCCTGGCTCCTTTAGGGACTGCACATTGGATATTTACATTATTATGATTCATAATGGTAGCAAAATTACAGTTATGAAGTAGCAATGAAATTATTTTATGGTTGGGGGCGGTCACCACAACATGAGGAACTGTATTAAAGGGTCACGGAATTAGGAAGGTTGAGAACCACTGCTTTAGAAGCCTGTGGGGCTGTAATGGGCCAAGATTGATGGAGAGTCAAGGAGAGTTTCAGCCCAGAACACCTCAATACGAGAACTGCAAGTGTTTGCTCCCTCCCCTCTCCCAACCTGGCACCAGGAAGTTGGCTGCCTTACTACCAACCCTGGTGAGAATTAACTACCCTGGCAGTTATCAGGCCTCACTCCTTGTTTGCCCTTATAAGGTTTTTTCCTTGGAATCCTTAACCCCTCACCCCCACCCTCAAGTGTGAAGATGAAATATTTTTCAACACCCCTGTTCTGGCCACACAAACCTTGTCCCAGAGATCCTGCCCATCACCCCAGGGGCATAAATGTCCCCTGCACCCCCAAGACCAAACCAGTTCTCTGAAGCTGTTCGTGTGTGTGTGTGTGTGTGTGTGCGCGCGCGCGCGCATTGCACCCACCCACCCTGGTGACACTTCCCTCCTTCCAGCCCAGCCTGGTGCACAATGGGCTGGCTATCCCGAGGCACAGAAGTGGACAGGGAAGGGCAGAAGACTACCAGGACATTTTCTTACTCTCCCCACCTGAGCTAAGATCCCTAACCAACCCTGGAGGGTTGTGAAAGCATGCAAAAGCATCTCAGCAGCCGGGGACACTCCAACTCTCTTCCTGTTTCTCCTCCCCACCCCACCCCCGCCTGACTGAAGCCAGGCACATGTAGAATTTAAAGATTCTGAGGATTCCCAGCTCCCAAGGAAGCATAGTGATGAGGCAGAAGAGCACTGCCAGCAGGTAAAGGCTCCTGGGGGGGGGGGGGGCTTGGGAAGGGATGCCACTGAGATCAGCTCCAGAGTGTACCCGCTGCACCATTCCCATACAACTGGCAGAGCCCTGCCCTTTCCAGCAGTTGCCACTCTACACACTGTCCTCCTGTAGTCAAACTTGGGCAGAGTGAACATGACCAGACCAGGCCTTGGGTCCGAGTGCACAAAGGCCTGATGGGTATGGTTAGTTTGCAATGGGATGACATCAGTGACCACATGGAAGCAGACCGTGAGCACAGCCACACCAAGAGTCATCAGAGCCAGCTACTCACTCCACAGTAGCTTCCCCTCTACTGGCCTTTCAGCCTGGGGTTGTGGTAGGTTCTTTCAACACCATGTCCTCAGTAAAGGAATGATGCCCGTCTGTCTACGAAGGCAGTGGGCCCTGCCCTTTCTGCATTTTCTCAGCAAACAGGAGTCCAGCACTGCTGCCTTTCAGTTCCCAACCTGTGGTCTCCTGGAGGTGCACACACAGTAAAGTTCCTTGAGCCCTTGAGGGAGACCTATACCCCAATTCTCTGCCAGCACTGGTGGGATGCTTTCCAGCTTGGAGGTATAACCCTGTGCTTGAGACTCTAGGGAGCCACCGCAGCTCCTCAGTCTCAGAACCTGCTGAGGACAAGGGTGGGCATACAAGTCGGATCTCCCTTGTGCACCTAGTTAGAGCAGAGCACTGGTGGGAAGATGGGGTGCAGGACAGGAGCATTACTGGCCCCCTTGGATAAGGAGTATAGAAAGGGCAAGTAGTGCTTGGGGGGAGGGGAAGACAGCTGGGAGGGCAGGGCTCTTCCCACCATGCCATTCCAGGGCCAGAGCACCCCTATGACATGGGCTCCTGGTCTTTGGCTTGTCCTGAAAACCAACATCCTTGGCAGCTTTGGTAAGGGCTTTTCTTTTCTTTTTTGATTTTTCTGAGATAGGCTTTCTCCATGTAGCCTTGGCTGTACTGGACTTGCTTTGTAGACCAGGCTGGCCTGGAACTCACATTGATCCACCTGCTTCTGCCTCCTGAGTGCTGGGATTAAAGATGTGAGCCACAACACCCAGCTTTGGTAAGGGCTTTTCAACTAACCTTCAAGACAGTCTAGAAGATTGCTTCCATCTGTGACAAGACCTGTAGGGATATAAGGCCTTCCCCACCCCTGGGGCTCCAAGTGGTACTTGGATTGTGGTACAGGTACCACCAGGCTGTGCCACTCTCCACAATGGCATGGGGTTCTGAGCTCCTCTGCCTTCCAGCATGCTACCAATCAGGGACAATCAGAGGAGCCACTGAATATGGCCTGTCAAGGGCCTGAGCTGACCAAAATCATTACTACATGACCTCTGTGGGGCCTGACCTCTGTCAGCTCTGAGTTCTATGGAGATGGAGGGCATGGCTCTGCAGGTGGTCTGGAGTTACAGATCTCAAAAGTACCCTTGAAAGACTGTTACCACAGAAAGTGAGACAAGCCAGGAGCTGGTGAGTCTCTCCTGCTGCCCACTCACGTGGCAATTTGCCCTCTGCAGTCTTGTCATGACCAGTTTCCCCTCAAGGAACCAGCAGACCAACCACAAGAACTTGGTACGGCTCTCTGGGGCAGCAATGTCTTGGTAACCTTTGTGTTTTACTGTGAAATGTGGCTGGACTCTTCTGACAAGGGACTCCCATAAGACCTGTGGATACAATGCTGGGCTCAGCTTAGGGTGATGGGGCCGGGACTCCTGGGCACAATATCCTTGCAAATAGGCTGGAGACACTAACAGGAACCAGAAGTGGGCTGCCTGGCAGAAACTGGCCAACTCCCTCACACATGCATGAACTGGGACAAGGCAGTTTTGGCTTGTTAAATACACCGGAGCTGCAGCAGAGGCTAGTCTTGAACTCACCAGGCACAAGATCTTGAGCAAGCATCTAGTAACCTCACCACACCTCAGTCTTCTTGGCCACATGGTATGTTTACGCTAGAACACTGAGCCCTAGCACAAGCTGGTGCAGTCAGTGCCACTGGAGCAGTCAGTGACTGCTGGTCTTACCATGTGAGGTAACTATTTTGAAAATGCTCAAGAGCCTGCAGTGCAAGGCAGTGCTGGGCCAGCAGAGCTTCCTGGTCTTGCTGCTTTCAACAGTGCCAACCTGGGTACACACCTGATGAACAGCTTCCAGGGGCCCAGCCATACTTTGTTTCTAAGCCCCTGGATAGAAGCAGATTGTGGGGAGCTGTAATTGGCCACTTACCAAGCGTCTAGAACCCAGCGTGTGATGCTCACAATGTCAGAGACAACAGCACGGGTGACCACAGAAGTGGCCAGTTGCTTAGACAAAAGAGGCGGAGACCGTTATGCTCTCCGAACACTGGGCTGGGCTGGTCACACTCCCAAAGATGGTGCAGGGGGAAGCTGGCTAACTGCTGTTCATATAGGGAGCATCTGTGAAGCACCTGAGCTGACGATCTGTGCAAAACCCCACAAAAAACAAAGGGGCAGTCAGCATAGCCTTTGGGCACATCTGTGCTCAGGGCAAGCCAACAGGGAAAGGAACTTAGTGACATCACGGAGTGTGCCTATTGGGTGGGTGTCCAGGAAGGATGTCTTGCTCTTAGTCCCCCACTGAGCACTCGGAGCACTCCTGAGGAAGACACAATTGCAACGACTCTAAGCTTGGCCAGAGCTACAGGCCTGAGAGGGAGTTTAGTAGGAATCCTTCCCACCTAAGCCCAGGGAGGAAAAAAGCAGTGGGGCAGCTTGTTTCAGTCCCCAAAGGCATCCACAAGGTGTCACTGCAAAGCCAGGGGCTTTATATAACTGTGGCTGAGGATGAGCTGTGAAAAACTGAAGCAGAATCATTACTCAGTGGTAGAGGCAGGACAATCAGTAGCTAGGAAGTTCAAGATCAGTGTGGGTTACAGGAGACACTGTCAACAAAGAAACACAAAGGAGCGCTGTACATCAGTCAGTGAGGATCCTGGTCAATCGTGGTGGGTAATATGCTGTGATGCTGCAGTTCTGACTGCAGACACACAGGGATTCTCAAGTGTCAGGGCAGGCTGGGTGGTCATGTGTGCATGCACACCTAGAGATGGGTACCTACAGGAACATGCATGGTCACAGTGAGTTTTCCTTCATATTGTTTCAAACACTAACTTTCTGTTTACTGCTATTGTGCATATACATATATGTGTGTGTGTATTATTGTATATACACACATACATAAATACATGTGTGTGTGAGTACAGCATTCAGAAGTCAGAGGACAACTTTGTAGGGTCGTCATCTCCTTCCATCTTTCCATGGACTCTGGTGAATAAACTCCACTCTGAGGCTGGCACAGTAAGCACCTTTCCTACCAAGCCCTCCTCAGCTGGTTGCCTAGCAGGCCCCACCTACTTGCTTTCCCAGCTCTGGGGAGTTAGCTAGGGGAGGCTAACTGGTGGGGGAGAGGTGGGGGGTAGGGGGGGGGGGGGGGATGGAGGTGGGAATCTAGCTTTCTCTTATTCTTCTCAGTTAAGAGGAGGCTGTGTCTTCATTTTTAAAATTTTCTGTGATAAATAAAAAACAACAAACATTTTTCAAATTTTTATTTGGTGTTAACTCCACAAGAAAACAAAACAAAACAAAACAAAAAAATCAGTTACTCTGGTGTACGTGAAATCAGAACAATACAACCACGGAAAAAAACCTCAGCCCAGGAATGGAGCTGATACTTCAGTGCTACGGATATGCAACACGCTTCATACCACAGTGCGTTTCAGCGTTTGCCAACTTTTTTTTTTTTAATGCTTTTTTGTGATCATCCATTCATGAAACTAAAACCACACTTCAATCCTGTGCCAGAGCTCTGGGCTTCAGGCACTTAACTACAAAAAGAAACCAAACACAGACTGTAGTCATCTCTTTGCCTTTGATGACCCACCACATCCCCTGTGGGGGGCCTCTCCCCACAGCTGAGGGGGGAGGTGTCTTTGCTACCTGGAACCCTTTCCTGGTGAACATTGGCTGTCCAGGTCACCCAAGCTCATGGCTGAGTATAAAAATCATTTGGTCATAGCAACAATTTCTAGGGTAATCGTGACTGCATTGATCTTAGGAATTTAAAACTTCCGATCCTTTTTGCCTTTGATGATAGGTTATACTTCAGTGCAGATGTTAATCAAATTTTAGGAAGCTCCAGAAGAAAAAAAGTACATAAAACTTATCTGATGTCTGTAAATAAATTAAGAGCAACATGAAACCTTCCACATGCACACACGCACACACAAGCCACCATAAAGTATCAGAGGATGTGCTGTGTGAAAACAAGCTTAAGGTGGCAAGACGCCCCAGGCAGCAAGCCAGGCTCCCCATGACGAGGCCACGCAGAACTGCAGAGACTGCACAGCCTTCATGATGTTTCCTGTGTTCCTGAGAAACAGGCAACAGGCTCAAGAACTACCAGCAGGGCCTGAGGGGCAGTTCCACTACTTCAGACCTCTCAGCCGTTTCTGATGTTCTGGACATGCTGAACTCATGTCACAGTCAAGGTGTTTTTAAAAACAAGTTGGTTGAAAGAGAAAAATAATTTTGGATGTTCAGGCTTTACACAATTGACCCTCCTAGCACCCGTGACAGTGCTGCAAGAGAGAGCTTAGATGCAACTGTGTGAGGTGTGCTGCCAGCCTGCTTTACCAAGTCACATGAGAAGATGGTCAGAATAGCAGTCACACAGGTGTGTGGGAAATTCCTCTACCCACCCCAGCCCACCACAAGCAGAACTTGCCCACAACATTCTCTCAAACACAAAATGAGATACAAGCTATTCTACATCACAGCCACAAGAGCAGCTAGCTGCAGCAGCCAAAGATTTCTTTGGGGGTAATGAGGTGGCCTCACTGCATGTTAACTCTTTTTAAGTTCATTTGGAGACTTCAGTTCAATGTAGTCACCAGAAAGTAATTTGCAGGTAAGGTCCTCAAACTATGTGCTGGAAAGGCAGCTCAGAGGGCCCTGCTTCAGCTGCTATGGATGCACTGCAGTAGCAGGACTCACCCATCCACCAACCACCCCACGCCTCAAATCCTTGGCTTCTTCAGCTAGCAAGAAAGTCACAAGCCACAGTATCTTCCATGGTACTGTAGGGGATCCTAAAAGAGAGCACAGTATTCTGTAAGTCTCTAAAGCACACCCTTGTGTTCCTACAGCAGTGTCCACGGGATCTTCTGAATGGGCCTGCAGATGAGTCACCACGCTCCCCTCCGCCTTCAGCAAGGCTCTGACCCACCGCAGGGGAGGACTGATCTCCGGGCTCAGAGAACAGAGCTAGAGTCTCTGGACGGTGGCAGTTGTTGCCACAGTGCTGACAAGGTGATGGCGACACAGCCGCCAGAGGGAGGCCTGCAGCTGCGATGCAGAAGCGGAACGCGCTAGGACAAGCACATGCACACCCATTCCTCCCTGGACAGCACAGTCTAGTCTACTTCAGAGAGCAAGAACTTAACAGCTTGGAAACAAATCTTCAACAGGACAGCTGTCCTCAACGCTAAAAGAAGCAAGAAGAGAAAGGTAACCACTGATGCGGATCAGTTAATCGAAGAAGAAACCTAAGTTGCTGCTTTAGACTAACAGGCCTCCCAGAAGGCAATTTCCCATGAAAGCGGTTTCAGTGACCGGTACTACTCTGCAGGGTCAGAGATGTGTTCGGGAGAAGAGCTGCTCTCTCCTGGGGCCCACCCACTCTCCGCCGGCTTCAGAGCCTGTGTCGCCCGTGTCAGAGCTGGTGCTGGAACACATCTTCCTGTGGAGGCCATTTGATTTTGCCTCAGAACCTCTCTCTCCTGTGCATCTTGCTTCATAAACAGAAGACACCTACGATTTAAGAAACAATTTTCAATACACCAAAAATCAAACAATCCACCCCAAAGCCAAATCTATTCATTGACAGAGATGAAGACACAATCACTAATATCTCCTATAGAGAGCTACAAAGTTGTGAAGTTGCACTATTCCAAAGGGAACTGCTTCTCTTTTGTCCTTGAAGGGTCCAATCCCAATTCTGCACCTCTAGTCACAAGAATCTGTGTGACTATGCTAGGGTAGGACAAAAGAACTTAACTTTCAACAAGTCTTTGAGTATCTGGTTCACGGTGACCCATAAAGCCTTGCACTGGCTCCCATGGGAAGACAGACGTGGTCATGCCCATGGGGTTCACAGTTCCAGCAGACAAAAAAACCAAAGGACATAGCTTCAGACTGCAGACATGAGGGTAACTGGTTGAGGGGCACTCTGGACAGGAGCAGAGCACTCCAGAAGGTGGCACTCATGAGCAAAGACTGGAGCCCTGCACTGCAGTTTCAGCACCACCTAGTGTGTGTGGTGCTTACAGAAAGGCTGGCATCTGGGGACAATAGTAGCCCTTTCACCAGTTACAGCAACCAGCCACACTTCCCAGTGTATCACGACATCCACCACCAGCACTGCCCCATCACAGTCCCAGTTTCTGAGCCCAAGGCAGAAGCACAGAAAAGCCATGTGAGAGCAAAGCACAGACAGGCTTCTAGGCAAGAAGGGGGTCTGCATTTCTTCCAAGTGCACAGCGTAGGAGTATGGGTCCTACAGCCAGATTGTAGGGCCAGCACCCATGTCTGTGTTCCATCTCCGGATGCCTCCACGTTGTACCCTGCAGTGGGTATGCCAAGAATACTTAGTGCAAAGGGGTGTTTCGAGGTCACTGTCTTGCTGAATGGAGATGATTGTCAAGGACAAGCAGAAGCAAGGACGAGAAAGGCTGTGGCTGCTGTTGAGGAGTGGCAGTGGTCTGAACCACGTGGAAAGGATGGCCCATGTGGAGGAAAGAGGTGGATGGAAAGTGGAGGTGAGGTGCATTAACAAGCTGGCAGACACACTGCATGTAGAGGTGAGAGGAAGAGCCACGTGGTGGGGTAGCTATTCCCTGAGGGTGGGAGGCGATAGAAAGGCCTTGCATGTGGGCCTAGACACATTAACCCACCTGATAGGTCAGTGGGACTAGTGCCACATGGTGCTTTAGTAAATTCTTACAGAGCTTCAGCTAACATTGATAACTGAGAAGAAAATGTGTTTCCTTCAATTTACTGGTCTTAACCTGACTAACAGTGGAAGGCCTGAGACTGAGCTTGGTCTTGAATGTGCCTTCATGGTGCTCAGAGGCTTGTTCGGGAGACAGAAGTATCTGAGATGGTGGGACTCCACCCAGAGAGTGCATAAGAGCACAGAAAGTGCAGGGCCTGTCTCACACAGGCTGGGAAAGTACACTGGGAGGAAGATGTTGCTCTGGGATTTTGAACAAGGAGCAACAGGCTTGGCACAGCACTTAAACCCCCTGTGCCAGCAGCTGGAGGGACATCAGGAGCTCTTCATGATGGTCTGGCAAATGGTCAGGGGCTGGGGGTGGGGTGAGGCAGACCCAAAGGAAGGGCCAAGAGGAGAAAGGCAGCACCCAAGGGTCTGGGGAATGCGGGCCAGGGTTGGGTTATAGAACTCCCAAGTTTGTGACTAGAGTGGCGGGGAGGAGGACAGTCCACTTACCCTATTAAAATCTAACAGACGCTCTTCACGACTGGGTGTCTCTTTAGCATCTGGATACTCTTCTATACCATTCTCTCCCTTGGCATTTGTATAACATTCTTATCATTTTGAATGAGAAGGGAAAAGAGGGAAAGGGGGAAATTCAATTAAGACAGTTGAAACACACACCCTCACTTCACCTCACAGAAAAGCTAGGCCTCCCCACCCTCTGGAGGTTTAGGTTGTCACTGAAAGAACAGCCAGCCTGGAGTGTATGAGAAAACATGATGCCAACTGAAAACTTTCAGCCACAAGTATGTAATGAATAATAATAAAAAAACAGGTCAGCATAAGCATATTCTACTGTAAAAATTACCTCAACAATTCAACAAATGTATACACAGACCTACGATGTGATGGTCCTAGGACACAGGGGAAAGACCTGCAAGGCCCATGCTCTCGAGTTGAGTGTCAAGGGGAGGGAGATGAACGATGCACCACAGATATGCTCATGGAACAGGAGCAGAGCTTCCAAACAGGCAGCCCATTGGGAAAGCAAAGCAGGTCAACAGCTCTCTCTAACTCAACATCATGCCACCACAGTCTGTAACACTTGTGCACTAGGCAAAGGTGGCACGCATGGTCCAGTTGGCCAAGGCCCACGGAATGAGAAAGCAATGTAGACTAGAGTTAGAGGAATTCATCCACCAGCATGTTCAGCTGTGCTTCACGCATGCTGAATTTTATTCAGCCACCTGGGGAACTCGAAGAAGCCCAGGCTCCAGCAGACTGACCCTCAGTCCTTCTGAGAAGCTTCCAGGTAGTTCCTAAGCACAGCCCTATACCGAGCCCAGCCGGTAACTGGAGCCACAGAGGATGGGGACTCCAGGCAGGCTAGTTTGGACCTGGCTCTGCTTTCTAGGGTTACAAGACAGGTGTCAATGGGATGCTATAGCTTCTGTGTGCCAGAGACATAAAGGACAAGGCCAGCCGAAATGAATGCCACAACTCCTGGGCACCAAGTAGAGACTTTGCTTGCCATGTGGGTATTCTCCATAACTACCAGCCCTGGCTATTACTTCAATAACCCTGGCTGTGAGTAACAAAGGCCATGGTAGATAACAGGTTCTGTTCCTTATCTGTGACATGATTTTCCAAGCCACACACCCCACCACACACCATTCTCTTAAAAGAGGTGCTACATGAGAAGTGGGCAGATATACCAACATCTTCCATAGCCACTAAGCCAGAACACAGGCTCTGGGAGGGCTGGGAGGCCACTGTACTGTGATGGAGAGGGCCTCCTCTCATCCCACTCATTCTACACACATACACACAGCAGGGCCAGCAGAGGGGCTGTGGCAGGGAAGGAACGCTACTGGATAAAAGCACGTCCCTCTGCATACCTTCATGCAGAGGTTTGGCAAAGAAATATGCTGAGCTCATCCCATGTTTCTTGTAATGCTCCTGGTGACAGCTACTGTTTGTTGAGCAATCACTGCATCAGGGTTAGAAATAGGCACCTTGCTGCTGAAGAGGCATCTTTATTCCTCACAATAATCCCAATAGGGATGGCCTCCTTTTTACAAATACAAACACCAGAGCACAGAAAGGCCCAGCAGCTATGCACAGAGGCACTAGGGTCCAGCTCAGCCTTGCTCTGCCAGACTGGGCCCTCATTACAGTCTGTGCTGCTCCCCAAGGGTCTCACTCCATACAGCCTGGACAACACATGTCAATAACCAACTGGCCTCCAAAGCACAGAAGAGATGGAGTGAAAGTACTGGGGAATGCCACCAGGCCCTCTGTAGTCTCTACCCCGGGCTGGACTTGTCCCTACCACACTCCTGTACCAAGTCATCTTTGCCAGCCAAATTTCTGCCTACTCAGCAGCCAATGCTTTTTTGCCCCACATTGCCCCTACAGCCCCAGATGCTATGCTGGCCTATACCCTACCCCCATTCCCACTCAAGGGACACTCATCCTGGACAGGCAGTTGTCTGTACTTCCCCAGAACAGCACTCTGCTCAAAGATATACACACAGCACCAGTGCTTGGGTACGGGCTCTCAGCAGAACATACCATTTCCTCACCAGACTCAACAAGGGGATGCGCAGAGTTCTAGTTAGCCAGTGCCCAGAGCAGCATACACTGGTTACTAACCATTTCTAATACTAGATGCTTCAGGGACGCCTTGTCCCTTTGAGGGGGTGAGTAGCGGTTGTCTTCTTGCATAACCTCCATGTGAGGCTACAGACAACTGGCAGAACAAAAGAATGCTTCACACTGTCACTGCAAGGGAGCTTCACGGGGATCAGACTCACAGCTGTCATTCAGAAGCCTGGCTACCACTCTTTCTCCTCCAAGCTTCTCTGTGCACCGTTTCACATACACATACAAAAGCATACATACAGCCATTCACTGACACCTGTCAACAGACTGGACATCCAGGATTCAGAGCTGAGCTGAGAGTTGGAACTGGGTTCCTACTAATGAACAACAAAATGAACCAAGCTAAGAAGTATGAACTTAGTATTTTTAAAAATCATTCCCAAAGCTGTGGCACATGCCTGTAATCCCAGCACTCGGGAGGAGGCAGTGGCAGGCAGATCTCTGTGAGTTCGAGGCCAGCCTGGTCTACAAAGAAAGTCCAGGACAGCCAAGGCTACACAGAGAAACCCTGTCTCAAGAAAAAGAAACATCAAAAAACCATCCCTGGCCAGGCATGGTGACATACGCCTTTAATCCCAGCCCTTTGGAGGCAGAGGCAGATGGATTGCTGTGAGTTCGAGGCCAGCCTGGTCTACAAAGTGAGTCCAGGACAGCCAAGGCTAGACAGGGAAATTCTGTCTCGAAAAACTGAAAAACAAAAACAAACAAACAAAAAAAAGCCAAAACAAAACAAAAAAAAATCATGTCCAAAGAAGTAGCTTTTTGCTACATGGTTATATTCCTCTTCCTCCTCTAGCTTTTTTGGAGGAGGGGCTTCTGAGGCACATCTCTGAGGATTTCTGACCTGTACTGTTGGCTGTACCTATGTCTTAAAGTAATCCAGCTCACAGACTGGTCACTCAGAAGGTTGCATTATACTCCTATGGTCCTGGCATTCTACTTGGTAAACTAGAACTGTACTCAACACCCTTCTCTCTAAGTCAGTGGTTCTCAACCTTCCTAACGCTGCAACCCTTTAATACAGTTCCTCATGTTGTGGTGACCCCAACCATGACATCAGTTCATTGCTACTTCACAACTCACGGCTTGAGAACCACTGCTTTAGAGCCTCCCCTAACTCCCTCCTCTTGGTCACACCTCAGCTTCAGGGCAGGTGCAACCACTACAGAATCTCCCCACGCTGTCCCCATTTCCTAATGCTCCAGTACAATTTCACCTCTGTTGCTGCTGCAAGTCTTCAGCACACATCTGACCTGAACACCCTTCAGACAAGTCCTTTCCACAGTCAGCCCTCAGGGCACACCAAACTCAAGGCAGCAGCCAGGCTCTCGTCCTGTAGGCTCCTTCCCATCAGACTCTCTGGCTCTTCTCCCAATCAGCTGAGCCCAATGGGACCCTGCTCTTTCAACTTGCCTCACACTCTGTGGCCTTCGTTGCACAGAGATTGCCTGAGGACTCTCTTCTCTGTGATCAGGGTGCTCATACATATCTCATCAAAAGTCCATACCATTTATGCTTCTAATGAGTTCCAAACCCTTCCACCAGCTTGTGGCTAGGGTTAAGAGCAGGGTCCATTGAATTCACCTCTGTTCTGTGTCCCTAGGATGTAACAAAATGCTGGCCACAGGAAATTTTTGTTGTTTTCTGGACTGTATCCACAGCCAACGAACCCATTGCTCTGGGTGAATTAGAAATTTGAACAGTCTGATGACACACAGTCTCCTTACCTTCACACTCTGACATGGGAAAAAGGGGAGAGTACAAGGCTTTTTCCCACCAGCTCTGCTTTTCTTGACTTCTCGTCACTTCTTGCACATCAGTGTTCAGTACAGGAAACTGTTTAGATGAAGCCAAACACAGAGCATGTTTATAAACCTTCAGGACAGACAGAAAAATGTAAGCATTACTGAAGGACTATATATCTAGCAATTTTAGGTTGGTGAGTTAAAATAAAAATTCTATTTAAAGTTTTTTATTGTTCAGGATAAGGCAAAGGAAAAAGGCCCATATGCTCATTGTAAATAAAGAAGACTTTCTTAAGAAGCACTTCAACTCTCCAAGTGGAACAAAAAATCTTGACAAAAACCTCTTCTTACAAGACCTAACTCAACAGTCAAGAAGTTCTCCTAGACTGACGGTAACAGTGCCTGAGCCTGAGGTGCTGTGGAGAGAAGGGTTCCGCCCTCTCCAAGTGGAATGTTCAGAGCTGCTCAGACTCTGAGCTCCCTCCTGGGCAGTGGGAACAGGCTAACAGAAGCTGTCACCGGTGACCAACAAGTCCTTGGATTGGTCATGACCCTCACAGGCAACTTTTGTAGACACATGTATACTGGAATGCTGGTGGTGGCCCCTTCTTCACTGAGCCTGAGGCCTCCACCAGCTCCCCAGGGCAAAGCCTAGGCTCTCCATCTTTGTACCTCCAGAGTCCTAATGTTGGCCCTTACCAGAATGCCTGTGAACTGTGAACAATTTCATGACATCATTTGTTCAGGTTCAAAACCTGAACTGTTTCAGAAGTTAACAACCATTTATTTTCTAAAGGGGTTTTGTTATGCTTTGAACTGTAAATTATTTTATGGGTTCAAAACTATGTTATCTAATTAGTTTCAAAACTTAGATTATGAAATGGGAAATATATTTTAAACCTTTATTTTCATTTGACATAACTTTTCAGAAATAGTTCTAAATTAGGAACTGAAGGAAAATTGTACTGTTGGCCGAGAGCAGTCGATCAGCCTTTCTGATTCCCTCTATGGTCTATTCTAATAACATGAGTACTGCTCATGGGCCTGACAAGGCTGAGCTAAACTCAAATGAAGCCAGCAGTGTACAAGCAGCCTACAGTAAAAGTGGGTACCAGCAGCCAATACCAATTTGCAACATATGAAGGCCTTCTCTATTCTGGGAGATGACCTGGTGCTTGTTAGGGCATCCAGGAAGAGTGGCCAGAATTATCTCCATCATCCCACAGTACTACTGAAGAGAGTTGTTGAGGTCCTATCTGTGAGGTTAGCTGTGCTACTTACTATCTTCTAATCCTCTCGTGAAAGGGAAGAGGCACAGAGTTAACCAAGGAGGATAGGCCAGGTAAGGGAAACCAAGAAGTGGTCAGACATGAGAGCCAGAGAAGCTTAAGAACAAGACTGTTATCTTGGTCGTCTGTGCACTTCTGGGTAGAGCACTCTGCCTATAGACTACAGAATCTGGCTCCCAGGCGTCTCTGATTCCGGGGCACTTTAAGCCCTCTCTTCACACTGCTGTGGCTCTTGCCAGCGTCTGCCAGTATTTGAGGAGTCTTTATGAATCCTCCGTTTGGGTCTCAATTCCTATGGCTAAGACTCACTGTCTTCTCTTTTATGCTGCAGCAGCCAGCCAGCCATATTCAACACACACGCACCATTTCATGATACCTTGCCACTCAGTTATTCCCAGTTTTGGGGGAGCACAAAACTCCACAACAGTTTTCTCATCTGAGGCCTGTTTAGTGTTTTAATTCAGTGAATGCAGAGAATACAGAGAGGAAGAGGCAGGAGGATCACAAACTCAAGGTCGCCCATTAGTTACATAGTGAGTTCAAGGCCAGCCTGAGATGGGGCCAGGGGATGGGACACAAGAGAAGAGAAGAAACTGAGAAGGGGTAGAAGAGAGCAGTAACACCCATAGGAGCTGCCCTCCCAACTCAGGTACTACTGAAAGGGAGCTCTGGGAGAAAGCCTGTCTGGCTCCTTAACACAGCGAGCTGCTTCCAGCACTCCAGATTCACCCGCTATCTCATCCTGCTCTGCCTCCCTTCAAACGATGCGCATATCCTCATACCGCATGAGCCTAGCGTGCTTGCTGTTAGCACCCACCCTGCAGGGAGACTCCATACAGGCTCTTACGAATGATTCTGGCACCCACAACAGCACCAGGCAGAGGGCACTGCAAACATGCCATGAACAGGATGATGAAAAGGGAGGGAAGGCACAGACTTCACCCAAAGAGACTGAGCACACATGCTTTAGCTACTCTCTGGCAGTCAAGAAATGAACTCCACAGCACACACTCCCACTAACAGTCTATTTCTGCCGCTGCAGAGAAAGGTGCTGAGGTTTTCTTTCCTGGGGGTCCAGTGCCCCTTTCCTGCTGGTTGGTCATTTTTCATGCCTGGGTCACAAATGGCAGAGAAAGCTTTCTGTGGGCCTCTTTTAAAGAAACCTCACGCAAACAAGAGGGCATCCATTGGAGACTGGAAGGGCCTGCTCTTGCTCTCTGCTTTTGGAGATACTGAGCCAGGAGACAGCTGTCTGACCCCCACTGTGGGACAGGATGGGTCTCTTTTTGAAGCCTAAACATTGCCAGCTACCACGTGGGAAACTAAGTCTCTGTGGCTGTCTAGCAGGAGAATACTGACAAAGCTGGTACAGGAAGGGTATGTACCATAAGCCAGGATAACCTCTGCTACCTCTTCAACCTCCAGGCTCACTGACCTTACAGTGTTGCTGGGATAAATGAGCTCACCTCCTGAACAGGACTGGCAAGGGACTGACTCTGGCTTCTTTTCTATGTTCTAAGTGCTGGCTTTAAGCAGACAATGAGGAGGCCACCCATGCTGATTCTGTGCAAGAGACATCTGGGATGCACTCTCTGTGCTAGTTCTTGTCTTTTGCTGACTAGATGAGCTGTTTTAAGTACCAACCAACAGACCTCTGCAGCCCAGGTTCTCTACTTGGCCTTCTGCTCACAGGGCCTGCTTCCCTCTGTTCCGGCACACCCAAATATATTCAAAACAGCTGCAGTGTCCACTCCCTGGGATGGTTCTGGTGAGATTCTCACAACCTCCAGTTCTCAGTCCCACTGTTCCACCTACCACATAACCCACAACTACAATTACCTTGATGTCCTAAAAGATAAGGAACTGGTCAAGTAAAGTGTGGTGAAACCACATATGGAACAGTATATATGAGAAATAAAAAGGAAGGGTGGTAACAATAAAGGCCATTTCAGTTAAAAGGGAAATATACCATATAGAAAATACTCTTGGTGGGGTTTACCACAACTAGCACTATTGAGGGCTGGTGGAAGGAGCCTTTTTACTGTGTGTGTGCCCTCCTGTACCTTCATATGAACAGCCACCTGAGTTAAGATATATGATTTACAAACTGGGCTTCTTGCCTAGACTAAAGTTCTCATAGACAAGGATGGCATGTCACTCTTTAAGGCTCTTCCCTTAGTAACAGGCACATAATAGGCATCAAAATCATGCCTGCCCAGTTTGACTCAACATTTGTCAACCCTATTTGTGCCATGGTCTTAAATGCTAATGCTAATGGAAGTCCTCTGCTTTCATCCTCTTGCACTGAAACAGAAGGAGTCTTAATGACCTTTGCATGGCTATCCATGCCCTCCAGAGACTGGCTCCACTCAGGCAAAAGCGTCTTTAGGAACTCCTCCTAACCGACCTAGTGACTGCGATGAGGTAGAGTCCTAGCCTCAGCGTGGTCCCAAACTGTCCCTTCAAGCCACTCTCAACTCTGTTCCTCAAGTCAGCCTAGGAAGTGAACTCCAATCTGCAGTGATGCTGACAGCATGACAGCACCCACACTCTCAAGATGTCCCCCACAAGTCTGCTGCAAGCTAAGACCTCTCAGAGACACCCCAGAATTCTGAGAACACGGAAATACATCAACATACTAGAAAGCGAAGGAATATGGTAGTAGTAGGTGGAATCTTGCTTCTTTCCTCATTTTCTTTCTTCCCAATCTGGAACCAGGTGAAATACAAAGTACATAAAGGAACATTTAAGGAGGAAAATGGGGGCAACACAACAACACATAAAGTCTAGCAACATTTCTGGGTTTTCCTTAACAGTTCAGATTTCAGGGACATGAGGGGATCAAACTCGGCCTTTTATAGACCAAGGAACATGCTGACTAGAGCAGCAATCCTCAGGTTCCCGAGGCTTTTGCAACCACCCAAAGGCAAGCAGTTGCACACACAGGTGCTCTGACTCAGAAGAGTTAGTGCACAGCGCCCAGCCATAGAAGCCAGCATAATCAAGCACACCTCCCGCCCCCACCCCCAAAAGGTGAGGAACTCACAAGACATAGAAAATGTAGTTAAAAAAGAGGCAGAGTGTAGGTGAATGAAGTGGGATGAGGACTGAACAGGACTTAGGGAGGAAACCGTGAAGGAGGCAGATGTGAAGGCCTCACAGGATGAGTGGGAGCCAGTGAGTGGAGCAGATGAGAGGAAGGGCAACACATATCTGTCTGCATCAGGTGGTTATGACTTGAGACTGCCTCCAACACTGCTTAACAACCTGCTCCTGGAAAAAACACCAGGCACTGTTATGCCAAGTAATCGTCAAATAATGTGGGCAGGAAGCTCTGCTTCTGTGGAACAGCTTATTGCTGTGTCAGTTCTGGTGCAGTCAATTTAACTTCAAGGTACTTCCTAGAAATATACTCAAGGGGGTATGATGACTCCATAACAGAACTGCTGACACTAACATCACTAGCAGTTCCGCAGGAAACTCCCTGCTCCACAGCCCCTTCTCACTGAGCACCGGAGAAGACATTCAATTCCTTTGGTCCATTCATAACACGAACCACAACACACTTTAGAGAGCAGTGTCCAGATGTAAGGTATTTTACAGGGAATACACAGCTATAATAAAACTGATCAACACTCTTTGCTTGCAGCTGCATTCTGGCTCCCTGACTTGAAGGCTAGAATGCTCACACACAGGCCTTAAGTTTTATCCACACTGCACGCATATCACATGAGAACTTTACATCCTGTGAGTTATTATGCCTTTTCCATGTAGAGTCAACTATTTACTTAAAATCTGTAAATAGCAAATGCATTTTAAGTCCTTTAATGTAAACTAAGAATTATAAGTTCTAAAATATTTTAACTTCCTCGTAATTCAGTCCCACCTTTCTTGTCTACTCTTCATTAGTGTCTGGCCAAATCCCTTATTCAACAATGACACATACCTCTTCCAGCTGTCCTGAAGACACTGGGTTATCTTCACAAGCAGGGAACTGACAACCTGCTTTGCAACTGCAAAAATCATTCATTTCCTCTTCACATTGTGTCATTATTTTACAGTTTGCTGCTGAGCTTTCTAAATTTATTTCCAGAGATTCGTTAAAGTTACATTCCAAACACTGATTTTGTTTTCCTCCTGGCAGAATCCCAGTTGCCTCCTCCTGGGAATCCAACGATGTCTGAGCACTCTTCTCCATTCCGGATTTTTTTAACCTGGGCAGGAACTTCCCAGACTCCAGCTCTGACTTCCCATAGTAGTGGCCTTCTTTCTCTGCATCTTCTTCTAAAGGCTTGAGATCTGCTTGTGGGTCTTCAAATACATCAACTTGAGAAGGAATGGGAATATTTGCCTCATCTTTTTCAGATTCAAATTCTGACTCACTTCCTCCTCCAGGGGATAGTTCAGATGCAGAAATTGGGCGAAAGTGAGTCCGTGGAGAGATTCTAATAGCCCTGTACTGTGTCCTGTCGACACCACATATTCTGGGGTGAAAAACCTCACTGTCTGAGTCAGAGCAGAGGATTGATTTCGGCTTAAAACTGGGGCTAAAAGATGCAATCCCTTCTGGCTCAAACGAACACTCTACATGGAGAACTTGGGAGAGTGGATTGCTTATGTCAAAGGAAGAGAATGAATAGTCAAGCCCAGGATCTTCAACTTGAAAGTTACTACAGGTTCCCAGCAAGTCTTCATGGAAGATAAAAGAAAATCCCTTGTTTAATCCATTCTCCCCACTCTTCGGCATATCATTCTGTTCAAATGACACAAAGGGCTTCCATAGCTGCCTGTGACCAGGAGCAAAGCTGTTTCCAGGGGTCATAAAGACATCTGTACCAGCTATGGTCACTACATCAGAGGCTGCACATTGTAACAAGCTCCCTTTTGTGTGACCAGGTGGTACAACTGCCCACTCCCCATCGCTGTTGAACGTTTTCAGTTCTCCATAAACTCCTCCAAGAATAAATGTGTTCTCTTTTTCTTGGGCCACATCCCAAGGCTTTGAGGGTGTGGTGTAGTCACCGCCATCCACCTTGGACAGCTCACTACAGACAAATGCTCTTTTCTCCAGATTCTCCTTCTGTCCCTCCCAGAGATGATACTCTGACCTCTGTACAGCCCTACTAGGCTCTTGAAGGGCTTCAATCTTAGCATCAGTGTCCAAACAGCAGCAGTAGTTATTTACATCTGTGGAAAATAACTCTTCCCCAGTTCTTTCTGTCTCTACTGCAGCCACAGAATTCCTATCTACCATCTTTGTCCAAATGTCTTTAATAACCCCTGAGCTGTAGCCATCTCCATGTGGACTGCTTTCACTACATGCTTGTGTAGTTCCAAAGTTCTTGTTTTCTGCCTTTTGTTCTAGCTGAATACCACACACAGATTCTAGCTTAGATCTTTTTTTGAAAACTAATGTAGGAATTTCTCCTAAAGTTCTACTGTTTTGCTGGCAAGTTTCATCCTGCAAAAAATCTAGAAGTTCGTCATCTACATAATCTGACGAGACTCTGGGAACCACATAATTAATATCTTCTGCAGTAAAATGTGTCGATTCTTCAAACTGAATGTTTAGTGTCTCGTTGTCCGAGCGTGCTTCTTCTGAATGGGACCACGGACTACAAGTTCTTGTTGAAAGATTAGAACAGTGTTCGTTTTCTTCAAAGGCACTATTTTTGGTCCATATTAGCAATCTAGACTGTGTTTTCCCCAGCATATTAGCACTAGAATCTGTATGTTCACTTCCCAAGTTGAGTGTTTCAAAAGAAAATGGTAAAACAGAATTACTGCATTGCACTTCAAATACTGAAAAACAAGAGTTTATACCAGATCCTTCATTAATATTGGAAAAGGGCTCTTGATTGCCAGCAAGCATGTGTGAACTGAGTATCGTGCTGTCCAAGATAGGAGAGAGTCTAACTGGAGAGTCCCCTCCAAAACTCTCTCCATCAGCATCACCAGAACTGGAAGAACAACACTCCCAAAACTGAGCCAGATTGCCAAGGTCTTGCAGGAAGAAGCCCTCAGCACCCACAGAGCTGGTAGAATCTGTCCATATTGCACGTTCCCCTTGCAACTCCATACCATCTAACACTATGCAACATTCTGCCTCAAAATCTGTACTCTCCTTGCTTTTTTGTCGAATCATATTCAAAATCCGACTTTCTCCTTGCATTGTTTCTGAGGCACCAGGATCCAACATGGATTGATCAATATCCACTTCATAGAAGTGTGTTAGCTCTGACAGATGAATATCATCCAGGTATTTATTGTCCTCTGGTAGAGAACATAATGAGGTCCCAGTGAGGCCAATATCCTCATCTAAAACTGCAGGCATTTCTACAAAATGACCATCAATGAAAGTACCTGCTGCGAGGTATGTTCTATGGATATTACTGTTGCTGATACACAGACCACGCACAGATTCAGACAAGTCATCCACGGCCTCTGCTGTCAGAGCACTTGTATCTTCCCTGTTTCGGTACGTGGTCTCTAGTTTGCTTTTTCTACTCAAAGGAACAAAATATTCAGCAATGGGTTCTGTGTACCACAGTGGCTCCTCCTTATACTCTTTGTTGTTCCTGCTCTCCATATACAGGTCTTTCCCTGCAGTGTTCCCGGGGTCGTTCCTCCCTGTCTCCTTTGCTGGTCTCTTACCCCGCTTGCACAGCTGCCTGACAGACCCACTGCTGCTGCTGCTGCTGCTGCCACCCGCATGGACTCCTCTCTCTGTCTTCTCACAATGCTTCAGTGACAGCCTGCTTTGCCCATTCCGCCCTTTTTTGTTTCGAATTTCTCGTGCCTTGTGTCTGACTTTAACATATTTCATGGATGCTTTTAATTCTCCCTGATTACCACTTGAACTTGAGCCTGCCTCACTAGAGCCGGAAGACCATGAGCGAGGACGAGGCTTCCCTTCAGGTTTGTGTCGGATCTGCTTTTTGTACAAGGCAGGCTTTTCTTCGATGGTGCCATTGCTCAACTTGTTCTCCTTCTCATGTCTGCTCCTGCTCTGGGTGTTCTCATGCGTGGGGATGGAGGCGGCACTGCTTCTTTCTCTGATGGCTTCACTCTCGCTGTTGCAGTCCTTTGGAGAAGATGTCTCTGTGCTTGCTGGTGGGGCTGTGGATGATGAAGAGGAGCTAGAGTAAGAACAGGGTTTGGACTTGTTCCACACGGTCATCATCTCTTGCAGGCAAACTGGTTTCTCAGAAAGCGGTGGAAATGCTTCATAGTACCTGCAAAACAGAAGAAGAACTCAAAAGCAAGCCACTTTTTACAGACACCATCTACACAAAGACAGCAATGCCAACCTGAGAGGCAGTACTGCAGCTCACTCGTGTCAGCACTCACACCATGAAGAAACCATTAATTTTAACAGAATTAGCAAACAGTAAACTGCTGTACATTAAGTCAATCCTACAAATCAAACCCTTTTGCACTGCCTGGACTGTGAGAGGCACTATGCAAATATTAGGAAAATAAGTAAGACAGTGGATCTGTCCTCAACGCTTCAATTTCAACTAGGAAGAAACGACAAAAACGATGTAATAGGAAGAATGTACTGTGCTAATGAAAATGTCTGAACTTGAACCTCATCTTGGTCACTTAACAATGATTGTGACAAGAAGCTCATTACGTGATATTTTAGTCTATTTCCTCCCTCTAAAATAGTGAGCATATAACTAGCCTCACGAAGTTGTGAGTAGTGGAAATAAGTGGTACTGAAAGCTGCTTAGCAAATGAGTCAGGAATAGAAGCTCGGTGGCCACGCCCTCTGGGAGTGAACCTGGCTCTGCTGCTTACCTGTTATGCTCCCTCAGACCCGATACACAATCTCTCAGTGACTCAAAGCAGGAGTAAGAAGAGCACCCACCTCATGTAAAGGATTACTACAAGAAATGAGTCAGAACATCACCTATCCCATGTCCTCACTCCTGCTGTGTTATCAGAGCCACAGCATAGAGCTTGCATTGAAGCAGGCTCTCAGAATGGTAAGTATCATCATATTCGAGTGCTCATGAATGAGGATGCTGGTGCAGCCAGAGACAGCAATCACAGCTGGGCTTAGTGAGCGCTGTGAGCTATGAGAGCCGGTAACACACACATGCTGTGTTCTAGGATGGAAGCTTGATTGGACTATAACCTCTGGACATGCTCAGAAGACCATGGAAAAGAGAAAAACTTTTGTTGAAGATTTGAGAGCAGAACAGATCCCCAAAGGGTGTCTAAAGCTATGCTGGCTCTTGATGGCATTGTTCTTCCAGAGACAACACTAAGGCCACACCAGGTGGCAAAGGCCATGTTTACAAAAGTGCTGAATGGAGTGTCTGTATTAAAGCTGTATAATACATATTATTATAAGCTGTATGTGTGTGTCTGTGTAAGAGCATGTCACATGTGTAGAATTACCCAAAGAGGCTGGGAGAAAACATTGGATTCTCTAGAGTTAGAGTGACAAATAGTTGTAAGCCACTTGACATGGGTGCTGGGAACTGAACTCAGGTCCTCTGGAAGAGCAGCAAGTACTCTTAACTGCTATATCATCTCTCTAATGCCATACATATTTTTCCACATAATTTTCTAAGTAGAAACTGGTAAAATTAATTCTAATAACTTATTAAATTATATTATCACTTCAACATGTAATTGATATTAAACTGATTAATGTACTGTTTTGTACTTTTTTAATACTGTTCCTGATCTCTACTGAAAATGTTACACTTATAACACAACCAAATGAATATAATTTTTTTCCTCATTAGAGATTGAAAAGATTAAAATAAAATGTAAGGCAAAGAAGCCTTTTTATTTATTAATATTAATAATATTATTGATATTAAAATACAGATTATTTTAATATTAATCACTTACAATAGATGAGCTAAAGATACAGAAAACACATCTGGTTAGGTCCTGTGTGGGAGATAATGGAAACCCTGTTTTCTTGTCTATGCACAGGGATGATCATGCTTTCTTATAGCTGTCTCAAAGACTTTATGGCAGTTTCATACGTGCTACCACAAGTGGCTTCAGTAAACAGCAGCCATCTCTGTTCCCTTTCCTTCATAAATACTGAGTACATACACATTACAAAACTCAACCATCGTATTCACTTCTGTACCCTCAGTACGAGCACCTGAGTGCTCAGTGTGCTTCCTAAATTAAGAACCCATAGAGATGACAGACAGGGAAAACATGCAGCAGTAACGAGTCTGGTTTTAACAACGCATACTTCATACGGAATATAGTCTTACATACATTTCCACTTGATCCTTTGCTGTAGGGGACAATTCTGCCTCTGGAGAGGGAGACCCCTCTAACTTTTTGTGAATCTTCTCTTCTGTTATAAAACAAAAATTCAGAAAAAGTTATTACATATCCAGTTAACAAACACTATACTTTAAAACATTTCTCATGTAATTTTAATCAGATATGATTTAGGCTTTTGTTGCTTACAGAGAGACTCCATGCCAGTGTGTGTCTCTTTAATAAACAGTGACTTACTGAGTGTGCAGAAGGCACTCTTTGGCTAACTCACATAAGCACCCAGCTGCAGGCTGAGTGATAGTCCTGTATCTCATCACCAGAGCCATGTGGAGGCTCTTAACTGAGAGCCTGACATTCCCGTGTACTTATTAATTAGACCAGAAGGAGTGAACATCTGTTCAGATTCCAGAAATATTTTCTCACAAAATTCTGACTCATGGACTTTCTATTGACTCATTTGATTAATACCGATCTCTAAAGAAAGCTCCTCGTTACAGTTAGATCTGTGACTTAATATGTAGGCAAGCACGTTCTGTGCTTCAGTATCAACAGAAACAAAGGCTATCCACTGAGCTTGACCAGGACAGTGCCTTAAATTAAAAACAAGCTACGCCCTTAACAGAGCCTTCAAGGGTATATGCTACACAATGACCTTGACAAGGTCAGGAACAAGGTTCCTAAGTATGCAACCACTTCCTGGAACCCAAATGACCAAATGAGGCCGGCGAGCTGGCCTACTCAAAATACTCAAGTGAAGACAGAGCTTCTTTGTGTCTGAGAGAGTACCCGTGGATTACAGCCCTCCTTTAGGACCCCACTGAAGGCTCTTGCAGAACTGAGGGTGACGAAGACTGCTAGACCCTGCAGGGCTGTGGTGGCTGCCCCAGCACTCACCTTGCTCACTCTGTAGGTCCTTCAGTTTGCAGCAGAGCTCCTCCACTAAAGTCTCGATTCCAGAGCTCTGTGTGAGACAGAGAGTCAGCTTACCACCAGGTGCAGAGAAGACAGGCATTTTATGTTACTACCAAGGACAACAAGTCTTCCATGTTCCGAAAGGGAATTCATTATCAATTCTTAAATGAATCCCAGAGTTGAAAAACAGTCCAGTTATAAGGCCAACCTAGTGTAAGCATCTTACTAATGCAGGACATTTAAGTGGGACTTACTGATAAAAAGTGACGATGTGAGGAGCCAGGCGTGGTGGTGCACGCCTTTAATCCCAGCACTCAGGAGACAGAGGCAGGCAGATCGCTGTGAGTTCGAGGCCAGCCTGGTCTACAAAGTGAGTCCAGGACAGTCAAGGCTACACAGAGAAACACTGTCTCGGGGAAAAAAAAGAAAGAAAGAAAGAAGGAAAAAGGAAGAAAGAAGGAGGAGGAGAATTGACGACGTGAATGCACCTCCCAGAACAGCTTCTCTCTTGTTCAGTAAAGGCAGATCAAGGAACTAAGTGTCCATCATTGGACAAAAGTCAGTCCCCACAAAAACAGCATCAAGACTCTTTATAATCATGGTTTTATACAAACACAAAGGTTACAAAATCTTCTTAGTCCTCTAGGAGATTATAACCTAAAGGAAACAAAGTAGATACTCCTCCTCTTTCCCTTCCTTGTCTTCTCCCCTTTTATTTTTTAAAGTGAACTCTCACAAAACACAGCTCAATGCTGAAAACACATGGGAGCTCTAGATTATTTAAAGAGACAGACACTGGTAAAGTGCTATAAAGAAATGCAAGAGGGCTGGTGTGGTGGTTCGGCTGGTGGTAAATTTAGGCACTTGCCAACAAGCCTGACAAGCTGAGTTCAAGACCTAGAACCAACATGATGCAAGGAGAATAGGCTCCCACAAGTTCCACAGGCATGTGCATACAGAGAGGGGCTTGGAACTGAGGGTAAGATGAGTCAACCTTCAAAGAAATGTGCACTGGAAACAGGCACACACACGTAATCTTCCACTCATTCCAAACTCTCAGGTTTTTTTGCAAGAAAGAGAAAAATATCTTGTACAATGGACAGAAGAGTGACAGTGTTTCTTAGAAATTTTGGATTACTCAGTGACAAGCTATGTCTTATCTCTTTGAAAGGACACAGCTGGCCAGATGCACACACAACAGCCACCCAAGTCCTTGTGCCTCTGCTCTGCTCTATGCCTCCAGGAGCTAAAAATAAACTCTACCGATTCACTGAACTCAAAATGACTCAGCAAAGTATGGCAGATATCCTTAAAAAAAAAAAAAGAAAGAAAGAAAAGAAAAAAGGTGCCCCCCCCCTTACAGAGTTCTAGCTACAAGAAACAGATTACAATTAGGAAGGTAAATTGTAAACATCCACAGTTACTTTCTATCTATAAAATGTCCCAGTCTCTAAGAGGGAAAGAAGAAAACAGGTCAGAGGACAGCTGCCTCTTACAGTTCTGACAGCAGGCAGACAATACGGTCTATGGTGGTAGACTGCACAATCCCATCACTGAGGTCTGCTTACCATAATGGTCAAGGTGTGAGGAGGCCGGAAATTATAGTCAATTTCTCCTGGATCCTGAAACTAACACAGGTGTCAGCTGACACGCTGCACACTGTCTCGTACAACAAGCCTGTGTCACTGCTGCAAACCTGGGGCTATCTCCAGAACATGGGACCTCTGGGGACTGCTTACCAACTTCTTACAGTCTCTAAAACAGGCTACCATAACCCACACCTGTACAATGGTCATGACAACCTGTGAGCAGGGTATTCATGTTATTTTACAGTTAATATAACCTACATAAACATACCAACTAGTTACACATGAAAGTAATATACATACAAGCAATATAGGATATATCATTCATTCATAGAGTGTATGTCTATTATATGTTATACCTTTACAGAAAAAAAATAAAAAAAAAAAAAAAAAAAAAAAACTAACCAAACAAAATCCCTAGGTTTTCAAATACATGCAGCATAAGAAACAGTGCCTTTCTCCTTCTTATATGTAAATCAACCTTACTGACCAGGTTTCTGTTTTCTTTCCTTAGCTGTCCTATATGTGTGCATACACAAACGCGCACGCACACACACACACAGTTTTATTTTTTAATAGTACTAGGGATTATGACGGGTGGATCTGGGACCAGGGGTCCTGCTCAAACTATGGCACCAGCCAAAGACAATACCTGCAGTAAACTTCAAACCCCTACCCAGATCTAGCCAAAGGACAGGACATTCTCCACAGTTGAGTGGAGAGTAGGGACTGACTTTTCACACGAACTCTCGTGCCCCATATTTGACCACATCCCCTGGTTGGGGAGGCCTAGTGGCACTCAGAGGAAGGATAGCAGGCTACCAAGAAGAGACTTGATACCCTATGAACATATACAGGGGGAGGAGGTCCCCCTCAGTTACAGTCATAAGGGAGGGGAGTAGGGTGAAAGCAGGAGGGAGGGAGGAATGGGAGGATACAAGGGATAGCATAACAATTGAGATGTAATATGAATAAATTAATAAAATATATATATATAAAAGAAAAAATAGTACTAGGGATTGAACCAACTCTATTTATTATTTTTTTAATAATCGTTATGTCACCATGGTATCCTAATAGCAAAATGAAACTCCAAAGCTGCCATCATACTATCATATGCTGGCAAGTATCCTAAAGAGTTTATTTAAAACTGTTACTAAGGTGCATGCCTTTAATCCCAGCACTTGGAAGGCAGAGGTAGGTGGATCTTTGTGAGTTCAAGGCCAGCCTGGTCTACAGAGCGAGTTCCAGGACAGCCAAGGCTACACAGAGAAACTCTGACTCAAAAAACCAAAATAAATAAATAAAGTTGTTACTAAGAAATTCATTTCCATTTTTGCCTATGATACACACTATTAAAATTTTTAATAATTATATTTTAGTAGTCTATCTTATCCATAGAGTGCTGAAAAATGCATAGCTTGCATAGCTAAAAGCATCTTAAGAAGGGACTAAGGTTAGTGTGTACCTGTGTTCTAGAAACCCTGCAGGAGCACCTGTACAGAGAAGATACTACGGCTCTGCAATGGTACTCTGCCTGGCAGAGTGTACTCACCTACCAAATGTCCGAGCATGTGAGAAGTGCTCTGCAGAGCAAGAACACTCTAAAGTGCACAGGGGAGAGCCATGTGCAGGACGTGCATGTTTCAGGAGCTACTTACATACAAGGCAGCCCCTGGAAGCATGGCTGGACGCTCACTGGACAATCATGAACTCTCACCCGGCGAACAAGTGTTACAGGCAGCCCATATGGCAGACAGGTCACATGGGGAAGAACCTGTCCTCCTGGAAGTCACATGGCAGTATCTCTTACTTCTCAGGAACAGAGTTAAGTGGGGTGGATTTGGGATTGGGGTCTCCACGCCTGGCTCTAAATTTCTGCTCTGCTGTGCGTGCGTGCGTGCACACGCGCACACACACACACACACACACACACACACACACACACACACACACACACACACACGGGTATCAAAGGATATGCTTATTGCTCTAGCTCTCTAAACCCAAGAATACCTCCAGCTCTCTTGCAAAGCTTACCTAGTTAAGTACACAGGTGATGCACCTGTCAAGAGTCCATTATTACCCACGTTACTTAAGTATCAGTGTCATTTCTAAATTGTGTATGCTTACTCTTTCAAAACTGCCTTCAGTGTCTGTTAACCTGAATTTGGAGCCAGACCTGAGAGACTGAGCTGGGACACTGTCAGTGTCAGCCTGTTCAATACCAAGGCTGCGGCTAGCAGACAAAGTATCCTGTGGGCTGCTCTCCACAGCCTCCTTGGCCTGATCTGGGCGTCTTCCCTCTTCTGCTGGTAGTTGCAGGACAAGGTTAGATCTGTTACTCAATGATGCAAACTGATTCTGCTCACAGCTTACAGCTCCTGTTCTGTTGCTTTAGGAGGCTTGCTTTGCCCCTTGCTTCTGTGTGTGTGTGTGTGTGTGTGTGTATGTGTGTGTATGTGTGTGTGTGTGGTTTTTTGGGTTGTTGTTTGTTTGTTTGTTTTTGAGACAGGGTTTCTCTGTGTAGCTTTGACTGTACTAGACCTACTTTGTAGACCAGGCTGGCCTTGAACTCACATCGATCTGCCTGCCTCTGCCTCCTGAGTGCTGGGATTAAAGGTGTGCACCACCATGCTTGGCTTTGCCCCTTGCTTCTAATCTCACAGCATTCTCAGACATCACCCACTCTCTCCATTGCTTCCTGTGCTTCTCAGTTTGAAGCTGTATATGTCAAGAAGAAGTTACTGGCCTGGTCTCCTCATTGCCTGCCTTCTCCATACCCAAAGACTTCATAACTGCATCCAGAATTTTTAAAAAAAGATTTTATGTATTAAGTATTTATTTATTATTTATACAGTATTCTGTACTGCAAGTGAGCCAGCAGACCAGAACGATGGTCATGAGCCACCATGTGGTTGCTGGAAACTGAACTCAGGACCTCTGCAAGAGCAGTTCGTATGTTTAACCTCTGAGCCATCTCTCCAGCCCTGAAAGCACAGTCTTAACTTCCATTTGAACATGGCACAGTGAACTAACTCAGAGAGATCCTGTTCTAGAACTATGTTAAACTATGTAACCCCATGGAAGCCACTTACCTATCCCAGCCTCATTTTCTGTATCTGAAAAAAACACTTGCAGGGGCCCGGAGAGATGGCTCAGAGGTTAAGAGCACGGTGTGCTCTTCCAAGGTCCTGAGTTCAATTCCCAGCACCCAAATGGTGGCTCACAGGTGATCTGATGGCCTCTTCCGGCCCGCAGGTGTACATGCAGGCAGAACACTGTATACATAATAATAAATGAATAAATCTTTTTTAAAAACCAAAAAAAACCCACTTGCAGTAGCTGATTATTGGACTTCCGATACTGGGTGGCCCCTCACCTCTTTGTTCCTCTGTTCTTCCTACTGCCATAGCTGCATATGCCAAGCCTTCCACTACGGTTGTTTCATATTTACTGTCATGCTTAGAATGTAAGAGAGTGCCTTGTCTCTTGTTTACTGTTTTTCTACTGCTGGATCACCCTCCTGTGTGCCAGTGTCTGGCAGATAAGTACTAACACAGGGCAGGGGGGGGTCTCCAGCTTTTTCTCAGTGGAACCCAATACCTCACACCCCAGACTGTCTTCATTCTCTCCAGAACATCAGTGTCAGAGGGCAGCCCCTCACTCCAGTACTACAGTGAATCACGTTGTCAAGCCCTCGCTCCTTAGTATGGGCCCCCAGGTGAAAAAACATTAGTAACAGGGCGCATGTGCTTTCAGAATGCCAACTCCAGGTTCCACAGACCATGCCTGCTAAAGCAACAGTGAATTCTTGCTACCCCATTGCAGCTACAGGAAAGCACAAGAAAGACCAGCAGAACTTCCCAGAGAATTCTGCTATCATACAGAGTGGAATCAAATACAGTCAATTCAGCCCTACATTGCACAGTGTTCTCTTTTAGTTTTCATGGATTAGAATCTGTAATTTCTACAGGAGAGCTGGGAGGAGAATGGGAAAAACCTCAAGTAAGGTATGCAAAGAATGGCTACCAGGGACAGTTCACTAGAGAGCCAAGGATCAGCTTCATACTTTAATGTGAGTGCTAAGCTAACAAGCACAAGACAACTGACTGAGAAGACTGCACAGAGCAGGGCCAAGAAGCAGGACAAGAATTTTATTTTATTTTATTTTGGTTTTCAAGACAGAGTTTCTCTGTGTAGCCTTGGCTGTCCTGAACTTGCTTTGTAGATCAGGCTAGCCTCGAATTCAGAGATCTGCCTGCCTCTGCCTCCCAAGCACTGGGATTATAGGCATGTGCCACCGTGTCTGTCTTAGTACAAGATTTTAAAAATCCCCAAACCAAAAGGCTCTTTGCTCTAAGGATGACAGTTCCCATCTTTGAACACAAGAGGACCCCCAGAGTGCCTCCAGCTCTTACATCATCTGCTGAATGAACACGTGGCATATGCAGGGAGGACAGAGGTCTAGGGCATAGACTGCACACTGTTGGGGTGGTGCAGAGAGACATATGATGAGGGAGAGGTTCAATCTGGGGCAGCACACAGCTCAGTGGTAGAGTACCTGCCTAGTACATGTGTGTCCTAGTTTTCTAGTCCAGTACAGCCTTTAACACCCCCTCAAAAAAGAGGTTACCATCATATGTTATAAGTGGTGATAAAATAACACCATTTGCCAAGGATGGTGACACATGTTTGAAATACCAGCCTCCAGGAGGATGACATAGGAGAATGACCAGTTTGAAGGCAGCCTGGTCTATACAATGAGATTCTTTCAATAGATGATTGATAGATAGATAGATAGATAGATAGATAGAAAGAAAGAAAGAAAGAAAGACATTTTCATCTATGCAGGGTGACTAGGGAAGGTTACTAATGTGTATAAAAATCATTGCACAGAGAAAGCTTACGTTTCCTCCTGGCCAAGTCCATAGCTTTTTTGCTAAATACCGGAGCCTAAGAGCTTACTTTAGTGACTCAATGCCTCAGCATGTAGCCTGGAAAAGGTACTGCAAAGAATATACAAGAGCCTATTGGTGGGGTGACATACACCTTTAATCCCAGCACTTGAAAAGCAGAAACAGGTGAGCCAGAAACATAGTGAGGTACTATCTCAACAAAACACACACACACACACACACACAGAATATACAGGATATACAATGACAGGAAAGGTTGAAAGACACATTAGTAAGAGAATAAATATCCCAAAGCTGACAATTACTAATAACTATTTAAGAATGAAAAAAACAGAATGACTAAAACCAAAACTTTAAATGTTTAAAAGAAAGTTGCAATACAAATATAGTATGGTGCCATTTATATGGGATTGAAGAACATGCAAAGTAATCCTAAGTAATGCATAGGAAAGGGAGAAGAGGGCAAGAGGCTCAAGCTCTGAGAGTGCCAAGTAACTGCCCCTCCTCCTGCTCCCCACACTGTAACCCTACACAGGCCTGTTTTTATGACCTTTGCTTACAGACCTTGCATGGTTTTAGAATGGCCTCTCCCACTTACTTCTTTTCTTAGGTCCTCACTTTTCAACATTTGAAAGGCCAGGAATTTCTGCAGAAACCTCAGCTTCCCACCTTTTCTGGAGAAAGCCACTCTAGGGCTGAAGCCCATAAGCCACTCAGCCAATCAAACCTGGACATGAGTCACCTGCACCCCAGGCTCTGGGGAGGCTCCTACACTCCACTAGTTCTGCACCCCCACCCACTCAGACAGGTGTCTTCCTGTGGTTCCTTTCCCCAGACACTCCTGAAGGTGCTCAGACCACAGACCTTTGTCTTCTTCCTGGACTGTTTTCGTTTTCCCTGCCCTCATCCAATCTGGGCAGCTCTGCCTTCAATAGAGTCCAACTGGTGCATCTGTCACAGGGCCACTGCAAGAGCTGCTGCTTTGCCTTGCTTTCTCAGACAGTCACACTGTAGTGCAGGATACTCTCCAAGCCACGATCTCCTGCCTCTACTCAGGTTCTTCACTGATTTCACCTAGTCTGCTCTTTGCCCAGCTAGCCAGCCTCTTCACCATCTAGGCAGCAGCCGTAAGCTATAATTGTTTAAGTCAGGCCGTATCATCCTCTTCTCCAAAGCCTCCAATACTTCAGAGCTTCTCAGAAGAAAGCCGAAGACTCTTAGAAAGATTATCCATGTATCAGTTCCATCTGTGCACCCAGGAAGACAAGGCTAGGCTCCCAGGCAGGGCTGGCTGGGACAACACTACAGCTATGAGTTGTCTCAGCTCCTGGACTTCCTGGCAGTTGTCTCACTCCTTATAATGTGAAAAAAGTATCCAGGCAGGCACTTCACATTTTGAAATGCTCAACAGTTCCTTTAGAAGCTCCATGTCACCTTATCAATCACTTCTGAGACGTTCTAATCACACCACCTTTCTCTGCTGCTGTCTGCCCATCACAGTTCATCAGAGTAGGGGTGGACACACGCACAGCCTATCGGATTGTTCTGTGACCAGCACTGGATACTCCAGAAGTCATGCTGAGCTGGGCTCGAATGGCCATTCTTCACCACATGTGTGCTAACACAGAGAGATGAGATTCACAAGAAAAGCAATGGCCCCAAGTGGAGAGAAAGGCAGTGGGAGACAGGTCACTCGGTACAATGACTATCTGCTGTTCACAGTTCTTACTGTGAAAGCCTCTTGGGGCTTTATTCTTCCAGCCCACAGCTTCAGAGAGATATTCCTATATCTTACCCCTATATAAATTCTTTTTTTTTTTAACTAGATGGAGGATGTTCTTGCATTGAGTAATGCAATGCTACCTATAACAGAGCCATATTTATGGTGTGGATCTGGAAAGTGCCTCAGGGGCTCATGTGTGTGAGGACGTCCCCCTGGCTAAAAGCACTGTTTTACAAAGTTAATGGAGCCTTTGGAACATGGTGCCTAGAAGCAGGCCTTTGAAGGCAGAAGCCTGGCCAAGCTTCTGACTCCTGGTCCTCCAAAAGCTAACAAAGCAGGCATCACGTTCTCCAGGCCCCAGAAGATCTGCTCCATACCATGCCTGTGCCACCATGATGGACTGCAATACCCAAAACAAACACTTCCTCCAGGAAGTTACCTCTGCCAGAGTCCTGACTACGGGCAAGAAGTGACTAGCATTACTCACAGAAGCTGCAGATTTTGAATTCCTGTCCCCAGAGGATGTGGTGTATGAGCAGCAACCTCGGGCAATTTAGAATGCAAAAAGTCCAAAGGGAGGAGGAGAGAAAAAGAGCTGCGGAGAGAATTCCCATAACAGGAGGGGTTCTTAATAAGTATTCAATTTAGTTCTAGAGAAACTCAGTAGCATCTGTATTCAGGAATGCAACCTGCTATAAGAAAAAAGAAGGGAGGGAAGGAGGGAGAAAGAAAGGGAGGGGAGGGGAGGGGAGCGAAGGAGAGGAGAGACACCATCCTTGCCTCCAAAGAGGACAGTCAAATTAACAATCAAAATCTAAGGTTAGAGGTTGTAACATAGAGTGATGCACAGTGTGGAGGATACCCAGGAAGGAACGCAGGTTTTTATAGACAATTGTGAGCTGGCTGAGAACACAGGGGAGGTGGGCGTGAGAGAACAGGATAGACTGGACAAGGACTAACAAGGAGCAAGTAAGTATTAAAAGGCAAGTGCAACAACAGATGCAGCGAAACGAGTGAATTCAAGAGGACATCAGAGGAGCAGCTGCCTCTCACAGCATCAGGCATACAGGACACCTTGGTTCAGGAAGAAAGTATGGAGGTTAGAACCCTCTCAATTTAACCTTCCAGTATAATGATATTTAAAAACTGTACCATCTCATTACAAAACCATTTCAAGTAGTTATATTTCAGAGATTTCATCGTAAGAGTGATGGCAAAAGAAGAATTGATAATATTGTTTAAACAGACTATCACATTTTAGAGCAAATTTAGCAAAATATATTTTATATAAAGAGCTTTAAAAATAAACTAAGCTCATTTTCGTAAAAAAAAAAGAAAGAAAGAAAGAAAAGAAAAAATTGGAATTATATACAAATATGGTACTCAGGGCATAAGAAGTTCTATCCCACTTCTAGGAATATATCCAAAATAAGAACATGTACAACAGAAGGCACTACACACAGAGTTCCAGACGGCACAGCGAAAATCAACTATCTAGCAGTGACCACTGTTATAATGCTGTTGGAATATTATTTGATGAAATGCAATTTAAAAATAACAACAGAATGAATTTTTTTTTTTTTAAAAAAGACACAGGGCTGGGTATATAGTTCAGAAGCAGAGCCATCACCCAGTACACTCAAGGACCTGAGTTTAAAACAATGGTATGGGGCTGGAGATGGTTCAGTGGTTGAGAGCACTGACTGCTCTTCCAGAGGACCTGGGATCAGCTGCCAGCACCCACGTGGCAGCTCACACCTGTCTGTAACTCCAGTTCCAGGAGACCCGACACCTGCATACTGACATATATATAGGCAAAACACCATGCATGTGAAATGAAAATTAACGATTAAAAAATAGTGTTTATTCACTAATTATAGAGTGCTACATACAAAAATATTTATATATTTTTTGGTTTGGATTTGGTTTTTTCTTTTGTTTTGTTTTGTTTTTCAAGACAAGGTTTCTGTTTAGCCCTAGATGTTCTGGAACTCACTCTGGCCTTGAACTCAGAGAACCACCTGCCTCTGCCTCCTGAGTGCTGGGATTAAAGGTGTGTGCAACCACCACCCAACCCAAAATTATATTTTATAAAACAAAAATATAAGGCCATGCATGGCAGGCATGCCTTTAATTCTAGCACTCAGAAAGCAGGGACAAGTGGATGTCTGTGAGCTGAGGCCAGCCTGGACTACATATTGAGTTCCAGGCCAGCCAAGGATCCATAGTGGAACTCTGTCTCAAAAACAAAAGAAAAGCTAGGCATGGTGGCGCATGCCTTTAATCCCAGCGCTCAGGAGGCAGAGGCAGGTGGATGCTTTTGAGTTCAAGGACAGCCTGGTCTACAAAGGGAATCCAGAACAGCCAGGGCTACACAGAGAAACCCTGTCTTGAAAAACCAAAGCAAACCAAACAAAAAAACCAAAAAATAAAATTTCAAGATTATAAAGTAAAGATGTTTGCCTCTCAATGGTGAGATAAGCAGTTTATTTCAAGGTTATTTTTTTTTCAAGGTTATTTTTGAAAAGTAATTGAATATATAAACTTCTAAGAGTACTTCACTCCACTTAAAGCATTATAAAATATAAACTTACTTCATCAGAAGCAGAGCGCAGGCATTGGACAGCAGCCTGCTTTTTCATCTCCTCCAGCGTTAGGTCGGAACACTTCTTCTTACTCCTTCCCCATTTCTTATAAGCTCCTCTCTCCCAGCCCAAGATGTCATTCTCCTGCAAAGAGATTGCACCAGGTTAGATGTAGGACTGGAGAACCTACAAACAACTGCTTACACATACATTTCCTACTAAACACTCACTCACAAGATGAGTCTTAGAACCCAGCACTCACTGGGAATCTGTTTACTCATCACCTCAATAACTTTACTCTTTGCAGTGGTAAGAAATGTCCAATGGCAAACAAGTCAATGCATGCTTATGCATAAACAAAAATGTAGCTAAAACCCAATATAAATTCTATGCTGTACATTAAATTCTGTAATTTACACTTTTCAGTAACTGAATATTCAGGTCATGGTAATGTTTTACAGCTTAACTTAAATGGCCAAATTCCTATGGCTCTACCTTACCATCGAAAATCACCCAACAGATGTAAAGCATTTTTATAGGAAATTCCAGTTTTTTTTGTTTTTGTTTCTGTTTTTTTTTTTTTTTTTAATTCTCCCTGGCTTATAAATGCCAGAATAAAAATCTAAAGACAATTTCAAAAGTAAGAAGGCAGAAGGGGACAGAAGCCATGCCACTGCCATTCAGCACCAACAAGAAAAACTGAGTGTGCTTCAGTTTGTTTTCCATGTGCCTTAAAAGGATATCCCTATGAATTCATAGTAGTACTTGCATAATTTTGTATCCAAAAGTTATTCATGATACAAATTCTTTGTCTATACAACATCCCAATGTAAGTTTACTTAGCTCTTTTCTTAAAGCGGAAATTTGTGAAATTATTTTCTATCACTTTGCTAGTCTGTTTTGGTTGCAAGGTCTTTCATTTGATAAAGTGATTAAAACAGTAAAAAGACAAAATGTGAAAAAAAAAAAAAAGAAGAAGACTAGGCAGGGCAGAAAGTGACTGACTGGCTGAAGTTACTATTCAGACGGGCACTAATCTCAAGAAACAGACAACAGCAGATGAAGGACATGAAGCGCAGAAGAAAAAGAACCACAACTATAAATTCAAACCATCTTTTAAAGATAAAAATGCAAACCATCAACTGCCAACCCAGTTTTCACCTTGATCCAAAACATAAAAATGACTCTTATGGTGCCAATCGAGTGGGAGCAGACCACCCTTTTGTGCCTCTCACACTCAGAACCTATAATAGTCACTTGCTGGCCATGTTTTTAGATCTCATTTTTTGGGTGAATGATGTTATTTCCATTTTCCAATGAAGCAATGCTGTTGGCCACATGAGAATGATCACCGTTTCCATTTATCAACTGTGTTTATCTGGACGACATCTGAGACCCAGCACATCTTATCTATGATATCTTCTGGAGTGAGAGTGTCTTCTATAACAAGAACGCAGGCCAGAGTTTTAACAGTGTTGACTAAATCTTCTCCAAGAAAAACAGAGAGAAAATGCTCTAAGCCCCCATGGTTTACACTATTTCAAAACAAAACAAAAACCAGTGGGGCTGGAAAGATGACTCATGAGTTAAGAACTGGTTGTTCTTCTGGAGGACCTGGGTTTGATTCCCAGCACCCACATAACAGCTCACAACTGTCTGTGCCTCCAGTTCCAGGAGATCCAATACTGTCTGGCTTCTGTGGTTACCAGGCATGCAAGTGGTACAAACACATACATGCAGGAAAACATCCATACACACACAATAAAAAATGAGAGAGAGAGAGAGAGAGAGAGAGAGAGAGAGAGAGAGAGAGAGAGCGCACGTGAGTGTGCATGCAGGAGGGTCACTTGCAAATTACTGGAAATGGGTAGAGTTTAGTTCTGTCTGGACTAAGATTAGCTTTCTTCTTACTGAGCACCCAGATCCTGAAATCTATTGCAGCTCAGCAAAGGTGACACGCACTCAGCAGTCTGAACAACTGCAAACTCACAGGGACATGTGGTCTTTCTGAAGCACAACTTGAAAGCGTGTGTCAAACATCTTAAGCATGTACTTGATCCACTAAGTCTACTTCTGGGAATTCCTAAGGAAATAATCACCACTGTAAAAAAATCAGCACAGCTATGTTGACTGTATCATTGTCAATAATGGCAAACAAGGAGGGACAGCCTGAGTGTCAAATAGGAGAGCATACTAAATAAGTCATGACTCATTCAGACAGTGGGACAGGACGGCTACTAAAGGGATTTGACGTGAACTGACATGGAAAGTTATGGTAATAGTAGTTTAGAACAGTGTGATGTTATTTTAGTCACTCAATCTCACACCTACACACACACACACACATATACACACACACCCTTAAGAAAAAATGTTAGAAATATGTTCCCAAGGAACAGAACAAGACTTGTATCATTTATATTGTCTTATGTTCATAAGCTTTACATTCAAACCTAAGTAGACAGAAATAAGAAGAGGCCTGAGCCTCATCTGGAATCTGCCCAGCCTTAGGTGTCCTGTCTGGCAGGCCTTTGTTTGTACGTGGAGAAAGAGCCATCCTTTTACCAGCGGGCCTTCCCCTCGGTGTTAGGCTGCAACACTGAATGCAACATAATCTCCCCTGCTGGAGAGGTGCAGTGCAGAAGGAAGAAGTGAGCCATTCTGAGACGGCAATCATTAAGGAAACGCTAAAGAAGCATGTTTTCTTCTTGGTCTGGGAGATAAACAAAGGTTTCCAAGGAGGAATGGTCATTAATGCACACCGTTAAACACTGACTAGACGTCTAGCCAGGTGAGGAGGCAAACTGTGTAGAAGAAACAGTATACTAACACAAGGCACAGCAAACATGCTCTGTACAGAGTTTGACTAAAAATATTTGAAGGTTAAAAGAATAGATAATTTAAGGAAATAATTTAAGAAAAAAAATATTTCTAAAAAGTTTCCTCATGAAAACTTAAATCTAAATCTAACTCAGTAGTAACTGTGTGCTTTGTAGGCTGGGGCCATAGCTCAGGGTTCTAGCACAGAGGCCCAGGACTCAATCCCTATGCTAAAGGATGACATATTCTTTGGGAGGGAAAAAACATTTGACGGACGAAACTGCAAAGTGAGCATTTCCTACCCATGAAAAACAAAAAGCTGGGGGCTGGAGAGACAGCTCAGCAGTTAAGAGCACTGACTGTTCTTCCAGAGGTCATGAGTTCAATTCCCAGCAACCACATGGTGGCTCACAACCATCTATAATGTGATCTGATACCCTCCTCCGGCCTGCAGATGTACATGCAGGCAGAGCTCTGTATACATAATAATAAATAATAAATCTTAAAAAAAAAAAAAAAAAACAAAGAAAAAAAAAAAAAAAAAGAAAAGAAAAGAAAAAGCCAAGCCAGGCACAATTATGAAGGCCAGTGGGTCCAGATGCCGGATAGGCGAAGGCTGAGGTAGGATGATGGACCTGAACCCAGGAGTTCAAGATTACTGCAAGAAAACAAATCAAAACCAACCACAAATATTTAGTTGTAAAAGTGATATTTCCCCCTTTCCAGAAAGATACAAACCTCGCAAGACATACATGAAGTATATCATCTTAAAAGCCAGGTATCAGGGCACATAATCAGCAATCTCAGCACTTAAGAAGCTGCAGCAGGAGATTCGTGAGCTTCAGGCCAGCTTGGACTATCTGGTGAGACAGATGGCTCATCAGGTAAAGGAGGTTGCTGCTAACCCTGACAGGCTGAGTTAGACTCCTGGAACCCACCATGTGGAAGGAGCATTCCATGAGTTTCCCATTATAAACTTTAGGATTAGCAAGTTACCTCTGCAATATAGAGGTGGACAGGGCTCGGATAGTAACTGGTAGATCTGCAGATCTGTCTAGGGAGTACTGCCATCTTAATGATATCGCATTTGTTGATCAGAATTACATTTTCCCATTTATTCAGGTTTGAAGTCTTTGCACATTGGATGCTTTTAAACTGATGTCTCATCCTTCTAAATATATTCCTAATGTTTTGCTTTCAGAACTACTGTAAATGGAACTGCCTTCATTCCCTAGGGTACCTCTCACTCTTCTCCCCCCATTTCTTGCTTTGTTTTATAGTACTGGGGATGAGCCCAAGGCCTCCATAAACTAGGCAAATGCTCTACCACTGAAATATAACCCTAGAGCCAACTGTTTCCAGTGATCTGGATAATTATCCCTTAACAGGCATCTGTTTCCAATGAAACTATGTCGTATCTCACCAGAGATAGCTTGACTTCTTCCCAATCTGGAGGTCATTCTTAACTGTCCTGATCATGGTCACTCATAAAAGATTCTATGTATTTTGTCTTTGATAATGTCCTCTCACAGATATTATCAAATTCTGGCATTAACTAGCAAGCCCAAGTTTACTTAGAAGGTATTTATGAAGCCAAATGTTTTCTTTTCTTTTCTTTCTTTTGGTTTTTTGAGACAGGGTTTCTCGGCGTAGCCTTGGCTGTCCTGGACTCGCTTTGTGGACCAGCCTGGCCTCCAACTCATAGTGATCCACCTGCCTCTGCCTCCCAAGTGCTGGGATTAAAGGTGTGCACCACTATCGCCCGGCTTTTCCCCCCCAAATCTTTTCTTGAAATCTGCCTGTTAATACACTGATGTACTGTTGAAGCACAGAAGCTGTTTGGTATGATTTATGATGAACATCTGTTAAAATATTCACTGTATTACAGGTACACAGAGTTGTTCAGCCTCTGAGTTTTAGGTTGAATTCACTGGGAAACATAAAACCTGTAACAAAAGCTACATAAAAAATATAGCCCATTGGGCTGGAGAGATGGCTCAGAGGTTAAGAGCACTGCCTGCTCTTTCAGAGGTCCTGAGTTCAATTCCCACCAACTACATGGTGGCTCACAACCATCTATAATGAGATCTGGTGCCCTCTGCTGGCATGTAGTTGTATATGCAGACACAACATTATATACATAATAAATAAATCTTAAAACATATATATAACAAGCTGGGCATGGTGGCGCACGCCTTTAATCCTAGCACTCAGGAGACAGAGGCAGGTGAATTGGTTTGAGTTCGAGGACAGCCTGGTCTACAAAGTCCAGAACAGCAAAGGCTAACACAGAGAGACCCTGTGTGTGTGTGTCTGTGTGTTTGTATATACATACATACACATATATACATACATACATACACATCACAATATACCTTTTACATTCTGTTCTTTCCACTTTATTTCAAGAGCTCTGTCCCATTCCATATTTTTCTGTTGCGTATTATATGTGTTATAAGTTATTAAACATTTATTTAAATATCAATTAAATTTATTAAAATGTACTAATATTTTTAAAACAGTATAGTATAAAAAAGGCGAAAATACTTCTATTTTATACTGAATATAAATGTCTCCTACTGCTGAGTTCATACTGAACTGGCTTGAGGGGAGTCACCTGGCTGTACATGCAGAAGTAGGGCTGGCCCTGGCTTGGTTTGCTTACCAGCTTCAGTGTCACTGGGCTTCTGCTCTCCTCTCTGGCTGCCTCCTCCTGTCAGCTTGGCTTTGACCTAGCTCTCTGTAGGGGCATACAGTGGTGACACTGGGCACCACATTCTCACACACCATCCAGAACCATGGAGTGTTCCTTTCTGACGGCTCTCGTGCCTCTGGAGCAGACCTTGAAAGCAGGCCCTGCTTTGCTTTTAGCCACATAGAGCCTGGAGTGGGGCCAGGGTGTGAAGAAGCAGAACTATTTTGAGAATGGTGCCCCACTGCCTTTACTCTACTTCCTTCTCGGCTTCCTGGACACTAGGAGGTAAGAAGCTCTGCTATGTTCTTCTACCATGTTTTCTACTTCACCACACAGTGTAAAAACAATGAAACCAGCCCACTATGGACTGAAATCTCTCAAACTGTGTGCCAAAACACAAGATAATCTTTCCCCATTCAGGTTTTTCCTGTGTGTGTGTGTGTGTGTGTGTGTGCGCGCGCGCGCACATGTGTGTGTGTATTATTTATTTTCTCCCAGCAACAGAAAGCTCACTGATGCATACTTGTTATCTTTTTATCTTCTATGCTCCATTAAAAGTAGACTAGTTGATAAACATCAATCAGTAGACACATACCAAAGAGTTTACTCAAAAACACTGAATAAGTTCGAGCATTTTTTCAAAGCCCTAATCTGGAAGGCAGAACACAATTATAAAGTACCAAAAGCAGACGAGGCAGAAGAGCTCCCCAGGTGCCTGTCTATTTATTAGCAGCTGCTTTTCTAGATACACTGGTGAGGTGACATAAGGTTAGGGCTTTGACTGACTTCCTCATGCTGTCTTCTATCAAAAAGGAGGCTGGGAACTGGAGGAAGAAAAAGAACATGGCATTCTAAGCTACAGCTGGTGTCGCTGCCGTCTGCTGCTGACAGCCCACCCCTGCCTCCCACATCTTCCTGTTAACAGCCTCATAAGGAACAGAGCCCAGCGAGTTTGAATGAGACTGTGTCCCCATCCCCCAGCACACATACTATCACCCACTCCAGGCCCTAGGTGGGTGAAAGCAAAGTAGCAGGGCCTGCTTTCAAGGTCTGCTCCAGAGGCACGAGAGCCGTCAGAAAGGAACACTCCATGGTTCTGGATGGTGTGTGAGAATGTGGTGCCCAGTGTCACCACTGTATGCCCCTACAGAGAGCTAGGTCAAAGCCAAGCTGACAGGAGGAGGCAGCCAGAGAGGAGAGCAGAAGCCCAGTGACACTGAAGCTGGTAAGCAAACCAAGCCAGGGCCAGCCCTACTTCTGCATGTGCAGCCAGGTGACTCCCCTCAAGCCAGTTCAGGTGGGACCTTTCAGGTGCTTGTAAATTGAAACTATGACCAGAAACTAAGATGTCTGTTAATCTACTACCCTCTCATCCCACTGCTTAGCAGAACTGATACCTGCTGCTAGAAGAAACAGAAAGCTCCAAACAAATGGATTTTCAGGGCAGCTAGATCCATTTCTACACTCTGTCATCCCCAAACAGAAGTTGTCTCCTCAGTGGCCCCAACTTCAGTTGCCCAGAGTTTGCATCCCCAGTATCAGGTAGCTCTGCACTGCTAGCAGAAGGAATGCTGGCCTCTTCTCTATATTACTGAACTACAAATCCATACCAGAGCCGGATCGTCAGCATCTTCTCCTGCCCGCTCTCAGCTCACAGGCTCCACCACTCATTCACCACAGTTCCTGGTCCATGCATGGACACCTGGTGGCTCTGTTCCAATTCTGCCCAACCCAGTGTTCTATTGCTCTACAAACTTACCAAATGCCTTTTAAAGACCCACCTTTAGTTGTCTCTGTCCAATACTGTGTTAGGTGTGTATAATGCTATAACATTTAAGTAAAAGTAAACACTGAATCTTCAAAATGCAATATTTACCATCAAGATTTCTTTGTTCCACAAAAACATTTTTTGTTTTGTTTTTCACAAAAACATTTTTAAATACACACACAATATAAACAGGCTTGAAAAATGGTTTAGTGAAATAAAAAGCCCGTTACCACTCTTCCAGAAGACAGGAGTTCTATTCCTAGCACCCACATCAGATGGCTCACAACTACATGTAACTCCAATTCCAGAGGCTCTGATGCCTCTAACTTCCTCAGGTATCCACATTCACAATGCAAACACAAACACAGACACACACAGACACACAGATACACAGACACACACACACACACACACACACACGACTGAAAACAGTATTTTAAAATGTAAACAAGGCACTATAGTGTGGTTCAGTTGGTTGAGTGCTTACGTAGCATGCAGGAAATCTTGGATTCAGTTAGCAGCATCCCATGAACTGGGCAGGGTGATGCACAACTATAATCCTAGGACTTGTAAGGTAGAGGCCAGAGAATAAAGTTCATGGTCATCCTTGTTTATACAGTGAGCTCAAGGCCAGCATGGGTTAAAGGAACCCAGTCTCAAAAATAGATAGATAGATAGATAGATAGATAGATAGACAGACAGACAGACAGACAGACAGACAGACAGACAGACAGAGTGAGTGAGTGAGTCAGTCAGTCAGTCCTGGGCAGAATATGGACTCACGCTCATGCCATCAGCACTAGTACTGATTTGGCTCTGACTTGCACATTCCTCACATACATTCCTTCACTCTACACATTTTCCATTAACAATACATGCTCCTACAAAGTAACTCTATACCTAAAGGATAGTTTTAATTTTAAACACACATTTGTTTCTGCCACCTTTATAAGGGGTCGACAACAGCAGGAGTTGCAAGCACTGGCTGCTCCTAAAGAGGATCTCAGTTTGGTTTCCATTATCCACATTGAGTGGCTCACAAACTGCCTGCATCTCTAGCTCGGAGGATCTAAAGTGCCCTCTTGGGTCTCCAAGGACACCTGCACACACACCCCTATACACATAAATAAAACACAATAAAAATACATTTAATAAGAATTGTTTTTTATTTGACCTCCCTGCCTTACCAGGGCTCTTACCAGGCCCTCTGCCTTACCAGGGCTAAGCAGAGAAGTATTTTTGGTAGCTGGGGAGATGCTCAGTGATAAAGCAGAGTTGGGATCTCCACAGCCTATGTAAAAAGCTGGGCAGGCATAGCAGCCAATTGTAATCTTAGCACTTGGGAGGCAGAGACAAATAATCCCAGAGTCACACTTGCTAGGTAAGCTAGAACTGGCGTAGTCGAGGTTCAGTAGCCCTGTCCCAATAAAGTAGAGAGTAGTTGAAGAAGTTAATCTGATGCCATAGGCCTCTGCTTGCACCCACACACATTTAAACATACACACATAACACCTGCCCTCAAATAGTACTTTAGAGCTGTTTGTGTATAGGCCCAGACATAGTGTGTTTTCCCAGCTTTTGTCTGTCTGTCTGTAAGCAATGAATCAGAACTTGGGAACTCACTCTACCCAACTTGCTATAAGGAATAAGAAACTAGAGAACACTTGACCAAGCCTGTTGGTGCCACGTACCTATACTTCCTTTCACGACATCTACACTCTACCCTCCACATTTCACATCACAGAGATAAACACCTTGTCTTGAGAAATGCATTGCTATTGATTAAATCTTCTAGACTGAAACTCCTAACAAACAACCCTTAAGAAATGAGAAGTTAAAGTCTTAATAAAAACAACCCACTCACCATGAACTGGAGTATCTGTGAGAAACTTCCTCATTTCTGGAAAGAGCATTCCTCTATTCTTATGGAGATAACTAACAACTTACTTGCCTCTCTCTATTTTACATTTTCTAGAAAGACAGGAATAAATGAAAAGGCTGATTCCAAAATAACACATCTGCTGATTATGAAATTTTCAGTTCCTTCAGAGAACCTTACTTGAGCTGGGTGTGTTGGCACATGTATTCCTAACACTTGGAAGACTGGGGCAGGAGTATCAGTTCAGGTTCAACGCCAGCAGGTGATATCAAAGTAAAACAAAAGATAAAAGTAAATGAACAAAAAACACAAGACAAAACTTTATTTGACCTAGTTCCTATCCAGAGCAGTAAGCAACCTATAAGCTGGGAAAGTACAGATGTGCCTAGCCCAAGGATGCCCACACCAGCTACAAGAAAATGGGCTCTGGGCAAGTGATGTGTGAAAATATTAGGAGCCTCAGAGAAAGCCTCTGTATTACTTATTGTACTCTAGGGCTGTGGGTGTGACAGAGGGGGGGGGGAGGGGGGGGGGGGGGGGGGGGGGAGGGAGGGAGAGAGGGAGGTGCGGGCACAGGCACAGAGAGAGACAGAGACAGAGAGAGACAGAGAGAAGAAGGGTAAAGCCGGATTCTTGTCAATAAAAGTTCCTCCTGCCCCGAGAGGTGGTTGCAGGTGTGGCTGCTGTGTCACAGGTGCATCAGTAGGTGGGCAGAGGGGACACAGGTTATGTTTATGCTCAGTGTTCTGACCTGTGAACATCTGAATGATTAGCAGCCTAATATTCCCTGAAAAAAGCAAACCTGAGGCAGCCACCAGTCCAGTGCCATGAGGCCCCAGACAAGCAACTAGCCTAAGATAACCACCAGTCTGGCGCCATACAGGCCTGAGGGGGCAAATCATGTCTGAAATGACCTCTGCCCAGAGCCATAATACATGAGTGGGGCATAGCATGCCAGAGTCCACTCCTGAGACAAACCCAGACAGATACTCGAAGACTCCAGGCGCCAATAAGAGGTGCAAGTAAGTGGTGGAGAAATGAAAGAGAAAAAGCAGAAGGAGGATGTGGACACAATGAAGAGAGGTAGAACTGGAGACTCCAGGGTAGTGAGAAACAGGCAGACATGAGTACACCTGGGACTATGGGGGGGGTCCTGACTTATGGTACCAATGGGGGCCACATCTGAGTCTGTGACCCTAAAGCAGCAGGGGTCTGTTACCACCAAAGACCAGGCAGACATCCCTGGTCTGGGCTGCCATCCAGGGACATGTTGATGTCTGAGGGTTGTACAGAGTTGGCCCCACCCTTCATCTGAGTATCCTGAGAGAGCTAGCCCTGGAGGCATGAGGGAAGGAGAGCTGACCCCACCCCTAGCCAGCTGCACACTGAAGGAGCTGCTGGTAAGCTAGCCGTGAGGACATAAGCATGGGAGAGACAGCCCTGACACTCATCTCCCACGTAGTGGCAAGAACACTCCCCCTCCCCTCTCCCCGCCCCCCAACAGGTGGGAGACCTGGCCCTGGAGTCACAAGAGCAGGAAATCTGTCCCTGCCTCTCACTAGATGCAGCTCACAGGAGAACAACCACTGCACCTCACCTGGGCATCACAATAGAGCTGATCCTGGTGGCAAGGGTGCAGGCAAGACAGCCCCAGGACATGAGTATGGGAGAGCTGGCCCATCACTTTTCTATAGTTCAGTGACATAAGCAAGGTAGAGATGGTCCCCTTCACCCCTTGCTACATAGAGCAGACAGGTGAACTGGTCACAAGATCATTAGAGTGGGAGAGCTGGCCCTGCACCTCACCTGGGCAACACAGTAAAGCTGGGCCCTGATGTCAGGGTTACTGGTGAGCTGGCCCCAGGACATAAGAGTGTGAGAGCCAACCCTGGCTCTTGTTTGTTGTGTAGTGGCATGGGTGAGGGAGAGATGCCCTCCTCTCTATTTTGCCCTTGTCACCAGTGACAAGTGGGACAGCTGCCACCATGGGGTCATGAGAGCATAAGTGCTGGCCCTTCACCTGGGCAGCACAGTAGAGCTGACCTGATGGCAGGGGGCATTGCTAAGCCAGCCCCAAGAGTATGAGAATGGGAGAACTGGTCCTGAAACTTGTCTGCCACTCTCACCCCTTGCCACCTATAGCAGGTGGGAAAGCTGGCCCTGGGGTTATGAGAGGAGGGGAGCTGGCCATGCCTCTTACCTGCTGCAGCACTAGGGAAAGCAGGTCCTGTACCTCATCTGGATAGTATAGTAGAACTGGCCTTGAATGTTGGGGTTGCAGATAAGCCAACCTAGGGACTGAGCGCAGGAGAGCTGGCTCTGTCTCTTGTCTGCTGTGTAGTGGTGCGGATGAGGGAGAGATGCGCTCTTCCCCTCCATTGTCCCTTGTCATCTATGGCAGGCAGGAGGGCTAGCCCCAGGGCCATGAGAGTGGGAAAATTGGCCATGTCCCTCACCTCCTGCAATACTCAGGAGAGTGGGGCCATGTTCCTTACCTGGGCAGCAGGGAAGAGCTGATCTTGGTTGCAAGGGGGGAGAGGGGGGTGGGTTGCCGGTGAGCTGGCCCTGAGGGCATGAGAATGGAACAACCACCTCAGATACCTCTCAGGCCCAGATACAAGGCTTTGAATTAGCTCACCCCAACATCTACCTCATCGACAACCTGCTGGACTGCATGAAGGAGCCAGGGCTACAGACCCAAAACTACAGGATTCCATGACACAGGGCAACAACAGGACATCCAAGAGGACTCCCAGTGAGGATCCAGTATTGATAGAGTAGCAGAAGCCAGAGGCCTCGTACCAGACCAAGGAGTCACTGCAACGAACATTTGCAAGCCAAGTGTGGACAAAAGGGTACACTGTGGGACACACTGTGACACACTACAGCTTCCACAATGACTTTTTTTTTTCCGGTTGAGGGGGGAGGTTGCAAGGTGAAGGATGGGTATGAGGGGAGGGGGAGATGAGTGGAACTGGGGTGCATGATGTGACACTCACAAAGAACCAATAAAAAGTTTTTAGAAGTTTGTTCCTACAGTTGATGCTAGTAGCAATGTTTTAAAATAAAACTACTCCAAAGTACCAAAATACCTCTTTTCTTTGGACTAAGAGATTTTAAAAACTACAAAACTGAATGCAGAGTTTGTACCCAGGGTTTTTTGTTTTTTGGGTTTTGTTGGTTTGGTTGGTTCTTGGTTTTTGGAAACAGGGTTTCTCTGTGTAGCCTTGGCTGTTCTGGACTCACTTTGTAGACCAGGCTGGCCTCTGCCTCCTGAGTGCTGGGATAAAAGGTGTGCACTACTACGCCTGGCTTGCATACAGGGTTATATACAGGCTACTTTTGCGCTTGGGTAGACTGCCCCTCTGGAGGAGACTGGCAGCAGTTCTTGGAGAGTAAGGCTGGGATTGAGGGGTTTTAGTTTTTGTTTTTGAGAATCAGCATTTGACTGACCTCAACAGTCACATGAAATAAAACATGTGATGACAGATTTAGAAGTGGCATACAGTGATATATGTCACTAGAAAAGTTATGGACTTGACAGGCCTTTTAAGAGTGCTGATTTGTCTAGTGTATTGTGATTAATACCATTCTTCCAGATAAATACAGTATTCACCGTGGAATGGAAGGAATAGAATAGACATGTGACTAGCTTTCCTAACAGTAGAAACCAACATTTGCGGCAGTGGTGTGCAGGGTGGAAGGAAGGTCATCAATGTATTCCTAGTGCAGATGAGACACAAAGTCTGTTTCAGACTATAAGCAACAAGGAGAGGGTCTATGAGGTTAAAAACTGGACCAGACAGATATTCTACTACAATCTTGTTACTGACAGGATTTAAATAGAAAACTCTTCCTACTACACAATGATGAGCTCTGAGCTGAGGTATTTGAAGTCTTAAGCATGGACACATATGGGGCCGAAGAGATGGCTCATCAACTAAGAGCACATGCTGCTCTTTCCAAGGATCAAGGTTCGGTTCCCAGAATCCACATGGTGGCTTACAACTGTTCATAACTCTGGTCAAAGGGATCCACCCTTCCGGCCTCCATAGGCACTAGAAATGCTCATGGCGCACATATATCCACACAAGCAAAACACTCATACACATAAAATATTTTTCAAATCTTTAAGAATGTACACATACAGGATTGATGAGCTGGTTCAACAGGTAAAGGTAGCTGCTGTTAATAAGCCTGACAACCTGAGTTCAATGCCCGAAACCTACAAGGTAGAAAGGAGAATCAACTCCTACAAGTTGTCATCTCCAGATGCATGCTGTGGTACATGTGCCCTTCCACTTCAAAAATAAATAAAAAAATATACAAATACAGTTAATACTGTCGATTTGATACCTAGGAGGCAGGCCTAAAGGCACACTTGTGAGGATTTTCTAGATCAGCGGTTCTCAACTTGTGAGTTATGCCCCCTTTGGGAGTCATATCCTGCATATCACATATTTACACTACAATTCTTAACAGTAACAAGATTACAGTTGTGAAGCAGCAGTGAAATAATGTTATGGTTGGGGTTACCATAACATGAGCAACTGTATTAAAGGGTCACAGCTTTAGGAAGATTGAGAACCACTGCACCTCTGGGAATGTCTGACTGAGTTGATGTTGGAGGACTCATCTTAACTGTGGATGGCGTCCTTCCCTGAACAGAGGACCCTAGACTACACAGAACGGAGAGGGTAAGCCGAGCACTAGCATGCATGCATTTGCTGCTCTCTGCTCCTGACTGGATATAAGATGACCAGTTATCTCTAGATCCTGCCACTGTGACTTCCCTGCCATGTTGAACTATAATCTGGATTTCTGAGCCAAATAAGCTTTTTTTCTCCCTTAAGTTTCTGTTGGGGTATTTTATCACAAGAATAGGCTATAACTAGACACAGACACAGCCATCATCTGTCACAGAGCACGTAACACAAGTCAATACCTGTTCCTGCAGGTCGTAGTCATAGCTGTCATGCAGCAGAAGACTGAGAATATACCGTGAATAGATCATGGCATCAATGCCACATTTCTCGAGCTCCTGTCCCAGCCAGGTTTGCACTGGGCCCAATGCATGAAGCAGAGACATGTCAGAGACAGACAGAGGGCCTGGATGAGAACTTGAGGCGCTTTCAGATGGCAAACCATCCACAGCAACTGTACAGACTGGGCGCATGAACTTAGGTTGCTGACATCCTTAAAACGCAAAGCATTTTTGACTGCAGACGTTCTGTTGGTATCTGGAGAGGATTTCACCCCAGCAGAACGGAGAGGAGCTGGACATGGAGGTTAGGCAGTGACCGCGCAGCAGTCAGCTCTCTACAGCACAATTTCCCTCTTCAGGCATGACCAGTGAATCAACACCAGGATAGCAACACACATGGAGATGCAATTTTCAACTTTCATTTCACATTGAGGCCGATGTCAGTCTCTGGCAGTACCTACAGGAATGAAACGCAAAGGTGTGAAGATGCTTTATTTGTTTGTTTATTTATTTATTATTTATTTTGTTTTTTTGAGACAAGGTTTCTCTGTCTGTCCTGGCTATTCTGGAACTCACTCTGTAGACCAGGCTAGCTTCAAACTCAAGAGATCTGCTGGCCTCTGCCTCCAAAGTGCTGGGATTAAAGGTGTGAGCCATCACCACCCATTGGGGATGGTTTTTAAAAGGAAGGTGTCCCTTCTTTCTAAATGTATCTGGTGACTTGGAACAATGTCTTCCCTGTGTAGTATCTGGCATTTTAAACTGTGTGGCTCTGTAAACTTTAAAACCTGGTGTCATCTGGAATGAGAGCAAGGAAGGGGACACTAACATCCATTCCCTATCTCAAGAGACTAGACTGGTAAAATGTTTATAGCAAATTGCTAGTTCACACTTAAATACAATGGAAACAACAACTAAACAGCAGTTGCATCAAGTCATTCATAAAAACAATCTTTAAATTTAAATTTACACCAGGCAGTGGTGACATATACCTTTTATCCTAGCACTCAGGAGGCAGAGGCAGGTGGATTTCTGAGTCCAAGAACAACCTGGTCTATAAAGCAAGTTTCACAACAGCCAGGGCTACACAAAGAAACCTTGTCTTGAAAAACAAAAAAATTAAACTCACAGGTCATTATTTTGTATGGCTAGAACTAAGACTGGTCATGAGAGGTCACAGCCAGAGCTGAAGCACCCCTGCCTTGCAGGCACAGGCTGCGCTGCCAGACCTGCTGTGGCCTCTCCTAGCCGGACTTCTGACTCAGCAACACCGTTTCTTTAAACACACTTTCAGTATGCCCAATACTGGGTTTATTGAAGAGGAATTGTTCTTTATCCTTTGGGTTTGGGTTTTAAACGCAGAGTCTAGCTATGTAGCCTACTAGGAAATGAAAACAGGGAAAGCAACACTGGTGAGCCCACTATGTTTGTGACCTTCCACTGCCAAGCATGACTCACGCAGCATCTACAGTGAAAGGTGGACGCTCCACAATGATGTATGCCTGAGTTTCTGGGTCTCAGTAAAACTTACACACATTAAATACACAGAAAACAATTCTAAATCCACTGTACAACTAGACTAATATGGGTTACTAAGTGTTTGCTACTTACAAAAATCCTCATTACTCTGCCTTTATTAAATTGTTTCACAGTTAAATTAAAGTGAAGATTTTCTACTTTTCTTTTCTTTTTTTTTGGTTGTTTTCAAGGCAGGTTTCTCTGTGTAACTTGGCTGTCCTGGACTCACTTTGTAGACCAGGCTGACCTCAGACTCACAGTGGTAGGCCTGCCTCTACCTCTCGAGCGCTGGCATTAAAGGTGTGTGCCACCATGCTCAGCAGTTTTCTACTTTTCATTAGCTGATTATTTTCCAGCTGTTTCTCAAAATTAAAACACTTTTATAAATCATTTAATAAATGTTTGGTTCCCAAGCAAGGTATCAGACAGATCACCAACTAACACATTCAATCCCAGCCCACTAGAAACAAGCCAACACGTTACTTAGTGAAAGCCAGCCAGCCAGCCAGGCGTGGTAGAGCATGCCTGTGATCCCAGCACTCAAGGAGGCAGAGGTAGGTGGATCTCTGTGAGTTCGAGCCTAACCTGGTCTGCAAAGCAAGTCCAAGAAAACCAAGGCTACATAGAGAAGCCTTGTCTCAAAAAACCAAAACCAAAATGACACCAACCGAGAGAGAGAGAGAGAGAGAGAGAGAGAGAGAGAGAGAGAGAGAGAGAGAGAGAGAGAGAAACAAAAACAAAAACCAGCTAAGACTGAGGGGACTTGAAGCAGCTGAAGAAGAGTGACAGAATCCAGTCAGCTTGAACTCACAGGAAAACCTAGGGAGAGGTTTGCACAAAGAAGCATCAGAGAGTTGCAATGGGCTGTCCTGGAGTATTGATGGGTGTGAGCATGTAAGGAACTGAGGCAGAGTGTTAGGAGCACAAAGGTCTGATATGTGGGTCTGGTGACCCAGAGGTTGAGAAGTACTGGCCTTGGTAACCCCTGCACTGTCTCTAGGGCCAAGACATACCTGGTTCTCCAAGCTCTCACAGCGGGACCAGAGGTGGCTAATAGTTTAGGTGATCTTTGCATTATCTATTTGGCCAGGACAGGAGGTCTAAATGACCTCTATGCTATATGTCTGACTGAGACCACACCAGATCTTCCCCTAAGGCCTTAAGATAACACATGTGGCTTATCTCTAGAACCCATCTTCATGGAAAAAGTGCACTTTGAAAAGAGCTTCAGTGTAATTATGCCTTTTTGTGCACAGGCAATTGTGCACAAGGAAACTTTTTTCCAAACTGTACTATACTTAAATATGCCTACAATGACAATAACCAACACCAGCTAGTTAGTCACGCTGAATCAGATTCCCTTCTTGTCTCACCCAGATCATTACCTCACAGGCTCTGATGGTCACAGAGGCCCCCAGAGCACAGGATGAATCCCTTTGTAGAATGAATCAGTACCTGATCCTCAACGACAGCAAGGCCATGAAACTCACAACTCAGAAGTCTGGTCTTGGTATTTGGAAAAATTAGACATGTCTAAACACTGGTCTGGTCCTGCCTAACAAACCTTTTGCTGTTTTTTGTTTGTTCGTTTGTTTGTTTGTTTTCGTGGTGGTGGTTGGTGGTGGTTGGTGATGGTGGTGGTGGTTAGTGGTGGTTGGTGGTTGGTGATGGTGGTTGTTGGTGGTGATAGTGGTGGTTGTTGGTGGTGATGGTTGGTGGTTGGTGATGGTGGTTGGTGGTGGTGAAGGTAGTGGTTGGTGGTGGTGATGGTGGTTGGTGGTAGTGGTGGTGGCGGTTGTTGTTATTGGTGGTGGTGGTAGTTGGTGGTGGGTGGTGGTGGGTGGTGGTGGTGATGATGATGTCTTGAACAGAATCTCATGTACACTATGATGGCCTGGCCTTTAACTGATCCTCTAGCCTCCATCTCCCTAACCTGGCACCAGAAACCATGCCTGTCCCCAAACAAATCTTACAAGACCCAAAGAGCCAAACTGTTTTCAGTTAACTTTACTTTGGTTTCAGAATAAAACCCAACTATATTTATAGGAATTCAAAACCACTAGGACTTGAGAAGATAAAATTTACAATATCTGATAATAATTCACAATAGGAGACAAAAATAAGAAAACTCAATTCACTTAAACAGACTTTAAAAAAAACTGATAGAAGGGCTGGAGAGATGGCTCAGCAGTTAAGAGCACAGGCTGCTCTTCCAGGGGTTCTGAGTTCAACTCCCAGGATCCACATGGCAGCTCACAACTGTCTGGAACTCCAGTTTCAGAGGATGGGACATCCTCTCACAGACATACATGCAGGCAAAACACCAATGCAAGTAAAATTAATTTATTTTTTTTTAAAAACTGATAGAAATTAAATGAGCAAGAGAGTCAAGGACTCCAAGCAGATGAAACATGAAGAAAATGTCATAGCACAATAAAATCACTCAAACCTGTAACCAAAAGAAAAATCCTAAAGCAGCCAGAGAAACAAAGGTAAGGAAAGCACTGTTTTTGCTGGAAACAGTTAAGTAGGCAGGTTATGGAGCAAGGCCTAAAGCACCAAAGCACTCTGCCAACACAGTATTGCGTAATTATAAAACTACCTTTGAATGCCAAGGTGAAACAGACTTTCAGACATGTGAAAACTATAGGAACTTATTCCCAACAAACATGCCCTACAAGAAATATGAAAAGTCCTTTTAGGCAGAAGTAGAAGTATATTCCAGCACTAAATGTGGATCCACTTGAAGAAACAGAAACAGGCATAGATTGTAGCCATAGCTACATTTGTTTCATTAAATATCTTTTCTTTCTTTTCTTTTTCTTTTTTTTTTAGACAGGGTTTCTCTGTGTAGCTTGGGCTGTCCTGGAACTTACTCTGTAGCCCAGGCTGGCCTTGAACTCAGAGATCCACCTCCCTCTGCCTCCCCAGGATTAAAGGTGTATACCACCACTGCCTCATTAAAATGTCTTTAGGGGTCAGTGAGATGGTTCAGTAGGTAAAGGCACTTGTTGTGCAAGCCTAGAATCCTAAAGCTCCATCCCTGAAACCCACATGGTAAACATGGTAAACAAAGAGAAATGACTCTGTAAGTTGTCTCTGACCTTCACATGCATATGCACACATACATGCTCACACAAATAAACATGCAATAAAAAATTTAAATCTTTAAAAATTCATTATCTTAAAATAACTTAATAAAAATAAGCAAAAGGCCAAATATAGTGGTGTATGCTTGAACGCTACTCAGGGGGACGTCAATCAAGTTCTAGGCCAACTTACCACTATATCCTATGGCCCTATCTCAGAACACCACCACCACATAAACCAGGTATTTTTGTGCATACTTGTAAGCCCAGCACTTATGGAGATGGAGGCAAGAGAATCAAAAGTTCACAAGTCACCCTCAGGTATATAGAAAGTTCAAGGCCAACCTGAGCTACCTTTCTCAATATATATATATTTTTTTCTTTTTCCCCAAATTCCATCCCCAGTAGACACTACCTAAGTCAGTTTCTTCTGTGTTACAATTCACTAAGCCCACTTAACTGAAATATGAAGTTATTTCCCCTGTTTGGAATACAGTATACTTTAGTGATGAACACATGAAAATTATTCCAAAATGCAGTGTGTATGTGCATAGACAGTGACAGTGTAGGGTATGTATGCACATGAGTGTAGAGGTCAGAGGAGAAGCTTAGCTGCTCCTCTCAGTGGTATCCACCTGGCTTTTTTGAAACACTTGTATCTTACTGGCCTCACTCAATAACTAACCTAGGCTGACTGGCTGTTAAGTGCCAGGGACTCACCCACCCCCAGCACTATGGTAACAAGGTATACCACCATATCCTTTCTTACTTTTTCTCTTTAGACTTATGTGAATGAATGCTTTGCTTCCATGTTTGACTGTGTACCACGTGCATGTCTAAGGCCTATAGAGATCAGAAGGGTGTCAAGTCTCTTAGAACTGGAATTACAGGAGGTTGTGAGCCACCAAATGAGTGTTGGGAACTGAACTCAGGTCCTCTGCAAGTGCTCTACAGTGCTAACCTCTTTCCAGCTTCCACATTCAGGGTGTTTTGTTTTGTTTTTAATGTAAAGTCCTAGGAACCAAACTCTAGTCCTCCTGCTTACATGGGAAATACTTTATGAACTAAGCCACCTCTCAGTCCACAGTATCTTTATGGCATGATAACACAAATGACGTCTGAACTGTTCCTAGACTCCCTTGTGTTCCAGTGTAGCCATTCACAGATCAGCAGGGAGGAAACAGCTATGAGACCACGGCTAGTCTGGCAGACAGGACATTTATGTCTTTTTGCTCCTTTACCTTATATACTTTTTGTAAGTTTCAAAAAGTTTATTAAATAGGAGCACACATTCCAGTACCTGTAAGCTTAGCATCTCATTGTGTCACATTAAACACAGCACACACATGTTCCGCCTCTTTCCCAGCAGCACCGACACTATGCTGCACTACAGTGCCACTGCACTATGCAGGTTACAATCCGTTTCTTGAGCTGAGTATGACAGCATATGTTAGAATTCAAGTGTCCTGGAGGTTAGGCAGGAGAATCTTGAGTTTAAGGCCAACCTAGGCTGAGACACCGTCAAAAACAACAAAAAAGCCAGTCTTTCTGCCACACTAGCCACGCTTCAAGTGCCCAAATACATACAACTGATGATTACTGTAAGAATATGGGTATTCATACTGCACAAAGTTCTACTGGACACTGGCTTTGACTCATTCCTGCAAATAACCATGCTGAGCAGTTTATCAGCCCCTCCCATGAAGACAGGGTGCAAATCATGCTTCACGAGACTAAATTCCAACAGGTCAAATTACACTCAAGTACTTGTGGAAGGTTCAACGGCAAGGTCAGACTGTAGGGGACGACAAGAACAAGCTCACTGACAATGTAAGAAAAAGTCACGATGACCAGGGTAACCATGAAAAAGGGTTCATTCAGTTGAAACAGGGAGGAACACAATGCTGCAGAGACACAAGCCCCTAAATGTTAATGTCTTAATTCAAAAGAGCCTTGTAACTCCATCAGGCCACATGTCCATCTAGCTTCGGTAGGGATGCTCAAGGCCATCACTACCAAGCACGATCTACCTGGGACACAGGTGACAAAACGGTCACCATCTGGAACCCAACTGACCCAGGGACTGAAGATATCAAATTCTGCACCAAAGTATGACCTGATGCTTTCAAAACTTCTTCCTGGATGTGAGCTGCTCAGTCAGCTAAAGCAAGCCTCCTAGCCTCACCTTAACACGGTGCTTCTCAACCTGGGGCTCTTGACTCCTTTGGGGGTTAACTAACTCTTTCACAGTGATCACATATCAGACATCCTGCCTATCAGATATTTATATTAAGATTCACAACAGTAGCAAAACTACAGTTATGAAGTAACTCACCACAACATTAGGAACTGTATTAAAGGGTCATGGCATTAGGAAGGTTGAGAACCACTGCTTTAATAGGAAAAGGTATCACTAGCCACAATGACTTCAAGGGGCAAAATAAGAAGATATTAGTAAAATGAAATAAAATTTAAAAAAAAAGAAAAAACAACAACAAAAAACCCATTTAACAGGCCAGCCATGGTGGTACATGCCTTTAATCCCAACACTTGGGAGGCAGAGGCAGGCAGATCTCTGTGAGCTCAATGCCAGCCTGGTCTACAAAGCAAGTCCAGGACAGCCAAGGATACATAGAGAAACCCTGTCTCAAAAAACAAAAGCAAAAGCAAAAACAACAACAACAAACAAAAGCAAAAACCATTTAATACTGTTAAAGTTAGCACTCTAGTTAGATAGGGGAAGTTTCAGTAGCACAAATGAATTGAAATTTTAAAAGGAAAGTGATTCATAAAAAAGAAAAGATAATTATTATTAGAAAGGTTTCAAACAGTATGAGTGCTATTGAAATGCTACTGCTTCCGACAGTGGGAGTCTACCCGCCTGCCTCTTAACTCCTCCAGGCCACTGTCTCTGCCAGCACACTGGCAATCACCATCTTCAGCACTGAGCCTACAGCATCCTTTCAGACTGCTTCTGGCTTCTGAGGCGGTTTCTTCACAATTGAGGCTGCAAGGTTTTCTATCAAAACTGTGACATACTCCATGTCCTACTTAACAGAAGGCTTAGGCCTTAACAGGTGATCAAAACTGTTGAACCAATGATTTCCTAACCAAATACAATAGAATAAACGCTCAAAAAGAGAGATTTGGGAAATAACAATGTAGCAGCACGTGGGGAAAGCAACTCTGGTCACACTGTGCACCTAAGAGTAGGGGTGTAAGTCTGTCACCCAGGATTCTAACTCATCTTTTACCACCCACACGTACCACAGGCTCCCTACAGCCAGGCACTGTGCACAAAGGTTTTTCCCTCAGTATATTCCAAACTCAACTGGTGGGCTTTGGTTTCCCTTCTGAGCATGCCAACTTATACTTACCAGTGAATCCCTCAGCTAGTCTCTTACATCTCATAGCGATGTAAGGTCTTCTGCAGTACATGCCCCCAGTCTGTGTTTTAACTGGCCCTCCCTCACTACAAAAAAATGCACTGCAGACTGGTATGGTGGCACACACCTTTAGTTCCAGCACTCAGGATACAGAGGCAGGCAGATCTCATGAGTTCAAGGCCAGCCTGGTCTACAAAATAAGTCTAGGTCAGCCAAGGCCACACAGAGAAACCGTCTTGAAAAACCAAAAACGTGCGCTGCTTGTTAACACACTTGGTGTTCAAAGATCTTCATTACTTGCAATTTTCTTTCCATAATTATTTAACTTGGTTATCTATAGTACTTTCACCCAAATAGATGGATAGATGAATGGATGAAAAGAGAGATAGTTCAGCAGGTAAGGGCACTTGCCACTCAGCCTTACGATGGATGACTGAGTTCAATCCCCAGGACCCACATGATAGATGGAGAGAGCATTTGCAAGCCAAGTGTGGACAAAAGGGTATACTGTGGGACACACTGTGACACACTACAGCTTCCACAATGACATTTTTTTTTCCTGTTGAGGGGGGAGGTTGCAAGGGAAAGGGTGGGTATGAGGGGAGGGGGATATGAGTGGGACTGGGATGTAAGATGTGAAATTCACAAAGAACCAGTAAAAAGGTTTTTTTTTAATGTCTAATCCGGGAATGGCAGCATATGTCTTTAATCCCAGTACTCAGGAGGTAGAGATAGGCGGATCACTGTGAGTTCAAGGCTAGCCTGGTCTATATAGTGAGTTCCAAGCCAGCCAGTGCTACATAGACATCCATTGTCTCAAAAAAAATTTTTTTTCCCTTACATAGAAACAAACAAAAGGTTTTTTGGAATGTTTGTAACTGTAAAACATAATGGAGAAAACTGGCAAATGGGTGAAATAATTCACACCTCAGAGCAGAAAAGGACAACTGTCCAGCACACTGACAGTGCAGAACAAGAACAGGAACAGAACACCTGTAAGACCTACCCCCAACCTGCCTGCTAAGGTCAGATTGGAGAGCTATCATCTTCTGGCAATTGGAGTGACCAGCCAAGCAATTCTTATCATGCAAATGAATGCAGTTTTGATTGGTCAATGTTACAAAGCAGGGTTGCATTAACTGAAAGTTGTCAATCAAGTTAATTCATTTGGTTGTTCCTGGTCCACAGTAAAGGTACCACTATTTGCCCCCCAGGACACTTTCTGGACCAGTCTTGCATTATGCAAATTGCTACATAGGAACTTGTTATCTGTTTTCTCAGCTGTGGATGTTCCTCTATAAAACTTACTCTGTCAACGTTGAAAAACATTTTATCATGTAAAAAATTAGCTCATAATATGCATATGATCTTTCTTTCTTTCTTTCTTTCTTTCTTTCTTTCTTTCTTTCTTTCTCTTCTTTCTTTCTTTAATTTTTTCTCAAGACAGGGTTTCTCTGTGTATAGCCCTGGCTGTCCTGGAATCATTCTGTGGACCAGGCTGGCCTCAAACTAACAAGATCTGCCTGCCTCTGCCTCCTGAGTGCTGGGATTAAAGGCATGTGCCACCACTACCCAGCTGCGTATGATTTTTCAGTGTGAAATTGTAGCTTGTCAAGGTGCCTAGGCATAAAACTTCTACAGCTGTGAACTGTAAAATATACTAAGCCTACACACATGTAGGCAAAACACTCATTTGCATAAAATAATAAAATAAAATGAAAAATGAGATTTATTGGCTGGAGAGATGACTTAGTAGATAAGATAAGGTCTTCCAGAGGACTCCAGTCCAGTTCCCAGTACCAACATCAGACAGCTCACAACCACCTGTAATTCCAGCTCATGGGTTGGGAACTTGCACATGTATGGCAGACACACAGATGCACACATTCAAATAAAAACCAAATATTATATTTTTTAAAAAAAGTTATAGCCAGGTGTGGTGGCACACGACTTTAATCACAGAACTCCCGAGGCAGAGGCAGGCAGATCACTGTGAGTGCAAGGCCAGCCTGGTCTACAAAGCAAGTCTAGGACAGCCAAGGCTACACAGAGAAACCAAAAAAAGAAAAGAAAAAAAGTTACATAGAGAAATCCTGTGTGAAAACAAACAACAACAAAAGAGTAAGTTTTCTAACTGCTACTTATACCCAAAACTACATTGTAACAAACTACTCTGCAGTGGAAACCTCAGTAAGGTGGTGGAGGCACCAGCCCTTTCCACCATAAGGCAATCTAGGAACCACTCTCATCAATGGGACTACCTGTCTTAATGGTAAGCCTCCAAAACCTGTGAGCTAAATAAATCTCTTTTCTTTGCAAACAGGCCACCTCAGATACTTCATTATAGCAATGAAAAAACTGGTGTGTGAACACACACACACACACACACACACACACACACACACACTATCCTTTAACAAACTCAATTTCCACTTTAAGCTTATCCTAACAGTCTTTCTCAGAGTCCTAGCAAAACACTGCAACAAAAACACAAGCAGGTGATGTGGCCGGTCTGTAATGGGAAGATGAGGGAGGAAAAGCCCAATCTGGGGTTACATATAGAAAATCCCCTCATCATACCTCCCTCCAAAAGATACAGTCTGATTCAATTTTGAAATATTACTTCAAAGGTGCTTTGGAAAACACAATTGAGTGAGAAACAGACTCCAGGGTGAAAGGAAAGCAAATCCCTCCCTACTCATAGCTTCATCCCAATTACAAGCCACTAACATGTGCATATACACAGATACACACGGACACACACACACCAATGTACCTCAAAGTGCACTGTGGAATAGTTCTTTATACTCATTTACTCTCATGGGTTTTCCATTCCACAGAACCGATTGACTCATGTTAAATATTTACTTGGCAACACCCCTTGCCATGCCCCCACACCTCACAGTCTTAGAACTCATTCATTCATACTCAGGCTAAAAACATGCACACACAGAGAAGATTCTCAAGTATTCATTGCCCCAGTGCCTTTATCTGTAACACAGACACTAGCAATACAACAAGTTCATCTGCTGGGACAATACTATCATTTCCAAATCTTTGGAAAGAAAATTGATAATCATAAAATAGCCAATACAAGAAATTCCCATTTGACAGGCAGTGGTGGCACATGCCTTTAATCCCAGCACTTGGGAGGCAGAGGCAGGTGTGATTTCGAGGCCAGTCTGGTCTACAAAGGGAGTCCAGGACAGCCAAGGCTACACAGAGAAACCCTGTCTCGAAAAAACAAAAAAGAAAGAAAGAAAAAAAAGAAGAAGAAAAAAAGAAATTCCAATTAATATGCTACTCCAGGGAAAGAGCTCCAAGTTATATTGGAATCAACAGATACCACTTTTAAAGACTTAATCAGTACAGCATATAAACTTAAGTAGCATAAATACTTAAAAGTGTCAACATTCAGCCAGGCATAGTGGCACACACCTTTAATCCCAGCACTCAGAGTCAGAGGCAGAAGGATCGCTGTGAGTTCGAGGCCAGCCTGGTCTACAAAGAGAGTCTCCGACAGCCAAAGCTACACAGAGAAACCCTGTCTCGGAAAAACCAACCAACTAAACAAACAAAAAAGTGTCAATATTCAAATGTAATTCCTCACCTATCTGCACCCAATCCAATGATTGGGAGGACTGGGGATGCTGACAAGATAAAAGAAGAGACAAAATAGTGTACGGACAACACTTAACAACAGGGAAAAATTTTGGAGGTTTCAACAGCTACCCCAAATACATTTTGGAAGATGAGAGAGAGAGAGAGAGAGAGAGAGAGAGAGAGAGAGAGAGAGAGAGAGAGAGAGAGAGAGAAGAAAAAAAACCAAACAGGTACTATCAAACAACTTTAATTTTTTTCCCACTAATCTTCCTAAACCATATGCAAAAACCTGTTTACCTACAGAGAAGCTTCCTATGTTTTCAACATAGTTTAAGATTCCATATTGAATCTTTGCAGAAGCCCTCTCCACTTCATCCCTAAGGCAAATAAGAAATGTAGGTACAACTAGAGATGACTTCTACTTTTTATACATGTGTTAGAATTAAAACTGTGGGCACGGTCATAATATAGTGGCATAATCATAGCCAGGTGGTGGTGGTGCACGCCTTTAACCCCAGCATTCAGAAGGCAGAGGCAAGTGGATCTTTGTGAGTTCGAGGCCAGCCTGGTTTACAGTTCCAAGATACCCAGAACAACATAGAGAGCACTGTCTCAAGAAAACAAAACAAAAGCACTGTAAACAACCAACTGACTTAATATTTCTGATTTGAACATGGCATATCCTCTGCAGACTCGTTTTAACTGCTTGGTTCACAGCATAATTTTGGGAGGCTTTAGAACTTTTGGCAAGTGGGGCCTAGTTGGAAGAACAGGTCATGGGGGAAGGGGATCTACTTCCTTGAGGGTATGCTATCCCTGACCATCCTATCTCACCATCTACTTCATCATCCACCATGATAGAACAGCCTCTGCTTCTATTGATACTCCCTGGCCATGTCTTCCTGACCTGACAGACTGAACCCAAAGGCAAAAGTCACTTTTTCCTCCGGTAATTTGTTTCTGTTGGGCATTTGGTCACAACCAGTGAAAAGCTAATACAGAAAATGATACCAAAAGAAGGGTCTGCTAAGACTGTCCTCTGGAAATGGTTGGTGTGAAAAATGTAAAAGCTTATAGCATGGGATAGAGAAACTACAGAATGCTAAAAGACCATCATATGTGATGATTATGGGCCCAGAATAGCTCTGGGGAAGGCTGAGTTTAAAACTCATTGACTAGCACAGGGAGAGTGCTATTGTGCACTGTGGCACACACCTCTAATCCCAGCACTCAGGGGAGGCAGAGGCAGACAGATCACTGTGAGTTTGAGGCCAGCCTGGTCTACAAAGCAAGTTCAGGACAGCCAGGGCTACACAGAGAAACCCTGTCTGGGGGAGGGGGGGGGGGGGAGAGACTGACTAGAAGTTGAAGAGACAGCTCAGTGGTTGCTCTTCCAAAGGACTCTAGTTCAATTCCCAGGACCATGGGTAGCTCACAACTCTCTGAAACTCCAGTCTCAGGAAATCAAACATCTGCTTCTGGCTTCCTTGGGTACTGCTCACACCTGGTACTCAAACACACATGCAGGCAAAATTATGTACCTACACACAAATAAAAATAAAGGTTGCAAAAGAAAAAAGTTAATGAGCTAATTACAGTAGCAGATGGGCATCTGGGCTGTGGCACTCTTGCTGCTGGCGGCTTCTAACTAGGTTTACAGTGATTTGACAAATGTGAAATCTGCCCAGAATAGGATTGAGTTGGAAGCTGTAGACTAAAAGTGTGTGGTTGTAGCCAGGCAGTGGAAGAGCACACCTGTAATCCCAGCACTTGAGAGGCAGAGGCAGGCACGTCTCTGTGAGTTTGAGGCCAGCCTAGTCTACAAAGTGAGTCTAAGATAGCCAGGGCTACACAGAGAAAACCCTGCCTAGGGAGGGAAAATAGCTCTGCGTGTAACGCCTATGTCACAAAAGAGACACTAAGATATTGGAGATGGCAGGAGCATGGAACATCTGCTGAAGAAAGATACCAAATGGAACCAGCACAAAAGAGGGATCACGTGGGGTGGGTGGCAAAGTCACAGAAGGAGCTGCACGGCCACTGACACCTGCCCTGAGAGCTAGAGGATTTACTGTTTGCCAACCTGGGTTTCAACTCTGCTTTTGTCCACTTTTCCTTGCTATTCTTCGATTCGTCTCCTCCCTTTTGGAACGGTAATGTCTACTATGTCATTGTACACAAAGATATGCAATTTCCTTTTTGATTTTTCAAGATGTTATTAAGTACTCTTTGTCATCGCTCTGACAAAGTATCTGACAAAAGCATCTTACAGGATTTGTTTTGGCTCAATTTGAGGGTACATGTTTCCATCATGGCAGGGAAGCATGGTCTCAGTATAAGGCAGTTGGTCACCTAGTGTCTGCAGTCAAGAAACTGGGAAATGAACGATGATGCTCAACTTGCTTTCTTTTCATCCAGCCTTAGACCTCAACCCATGGGATAGACAACCCACATTCAAGGCAGGTCTGTGAAAACACTCACTGACACATCCGTTTGCTTCCTAAATGACTCTAAATCTAGTCAGGTTAACAATGAAGACTAACCATCACCGGAGGAAGGGCTAACAGCTAAGAGACTATTTTGAATCTTAGAAAGACATCAGAGTTTTTATAACAATTTTTAAATTTTTTGACAGTACATTATAATTACATAATTTCCCCTTCACTTCCTTCCCTACGGACCTCCCCAGGCACTCCCTTGTTGTCTCTAAAACTCACGACCTTTTTTCTTTTCTTGTTTTACACATATACATATAAACAAATTTTCTAAATATACAAATACAATCTGTTGAGTCTGTATAATGCTAACTGTGTGTATATGGTCTTAGGGCTGACCAGTTGGCACCAGACTTTTGAACACTATCAAAACCATTAAGAATTTGAATTTGAATTAAATGAGATGTACATATGAGATGGCCATAGCCTTGGCATCAAAGGTCAGATATTAGAATCTGAATATGAACTATCCCCCACTAGCTGGTGTTCTGAATGTCTGGTCCCTAGCTAGCAGTGCTACTTGAGGACTGGACACTTCAGGAGGTCAAACTAGCTGAAGGAAGAAGGTCATCTCGGCAAGAGTGACTCTGGGACTATGCTATCTCTGCCCATTTCCTTTCTTGCTTTCCGCTTGCTGGTTTGCTGAGATATGAACAGCCTCCACCATCTGCTCCTGCCACCATGAAGCAAAGTGTTCCCTCCCACATGCTGTCCGCAGAGGGACTAAAATCCAATGAAACCATGAGCCCCAAATCACTGAAGTTGTTTCTGTCAGGTACTGTGGTAACAGCAACACCAAAGCCCTAATGTTTTTCACATGGGCTCAAACAAGCTAAAAGCTGCCAATTACCTACACATCTGCTATATATCAGGCCCTACACAAGTCGCAAAATTCTCCCAGAAAGCTACTTTGACCCAAGCCATTTCCTTGCAAAGTCATTCAGTTAATTCAATCAAACATCTAATGAATAAGTACTGTACAAAAAGATGACACTGCACACTAGAAGGAATCATCAAATAAGAGTCTCCTCTCTTCTCACAGAAATTAAAATGCAGGAGATGCCTCCATGCAAATCGACAACAATGAAACAATAAAATGTCATAAGCAAACAACAATAATAAAACAACTAGAGGGACTAGAGAGATGCTTCATCAGTTAAGAGCACTTATTGCTCTTTTGGCGAGGGGGGCGGGGAAGCAGGGTTTCTCTGTGTAGTCTTGGCTGTCCTGGAACTGGCTTTGTTGATCAGGCTGGCCTCAAACTAACAGTGATCCTTTTGCCTCTGCCTCTTGAGTGCTGGGAGTAAAGGCATGTGCCACCACACTCAGCTCATGAGCATTTACTGCTCTTGTAGAGAACCCAGGTATAGGTCCCAGCACACATACTAAGCAGCTCAAAACTGCCTTAACTCCAGTTCCAGGGGATTTGACACCCTTTTTGGCCCCCATTGGTACCTGCACACATGTGATGCATACCAAATCAAACATACACATAAAGTAAATTATAATAATTAAATTGGGGCCGGGCGTGGTGGCGCACGCCTTTAATCCCAGCACTGGGGAGGCAGAGGCAGGCGGATCGCTGTGAGTTCGAGGCCAGCCTGGTCTACAAAGTGAGTCCAGGATGGCCAAGGCTACACAGAGAAACCCTGTTTCGAAAAACAAAAAACAAAAACAAACAAACAAAAAAAATTAAATTGGGAAAAAAATTGATGTATCAGGCAAACACTGTATGGGAGAGTAAAGAGTTAATTCTGAAAATCAGGTTACAGAAGTATAAAGAATATTTCAGCAAATTCTTCAAGATTCCAATGGCTTGATAGAGGAAAGGACAAATACAGAAACTGGACAATCATGAGGTAGCCATCAATTTCATACTAAGATATAAGGTGCTGTGGCTTGAATCTGAAATGTCCCGACAGGCTAACATACTGGTCCTCTGCAGGTTAGTGGCACTTTACTGGGAAGTGCTGGAGGAAGTAGGCCACTTTGATATATCTTAGGTATATGTTATCTGCCTATCTCTCATCAGCCATCTCCTCTCCCTCCTCTCCTACTCTGTTCCTCCCTGTCAGGAAGTGAGAAACATTGTTCCACCATATGGCCTTCCACCATGAGGGGACTGAAACCATAAGCCAACACAAACCCTTCTCCCACTTAAGTTGTGAGTGTCAGATATTTTGTTACAAGGATGAAGATCTAACACAGAAAATTGGTCCCAGTAAAGTGAGGTCATTGCTGACTGCTGCTGCTGTGGGTCAGAAGCCTTTGGACCAGGTCTTACAGGAGAAATAGGAAAGACTTTAGAAAAAACGAGCCAAACCAAGATGGCTGTCAGCAGAGCTTAATGTACAATTCTGGTGGGAGCTCAGAAGACCAGAAGCCACTACAAATGTGGACAATAAAGACAGGTTTCAGAGCCAGGCGTGGTGGCGCACGCCTTTAATCCCAGCACTCGGGAGGCAGAGGCAGGGGGATCGCTGTGAGTTCGAGGCCAGCCTGGTCTACAAAGTGAGTCCAGGACAGCCAAGGCTACACAGAGAAACCCTGTCTCAGAAAAAAAAAAAAGACAGGTTTCAGAGGGAAACAAGACTGCTAGAAACTGGACTGGAGACTGCACATATTACATTATAGCAAAGAATAATCCATTTCCCAAACTTCAAACTCCATTGACAGGCCAAGTTTACAAGTGACCCACCAGAAATCCCATGGTAGCAGAGCATTCTGACTGGGGAATGAGGTTTGCTAACAACTCTTCGTGTTCATAATGAGGAAAAAAAGCAGCAAAAACTGGAAAACTTGCAACATGGTAAAAAAAAGTAGCAAAGGTAAAGTTAGGGCCAAAGACAGTGTACCTACTGAAGAAATTAGGGACATTAAAAAGGAGTTTAGGATTATCGTCAGGACAAAAAGGTGTTCTCCAGGGCATCTTGGGAGCTGGCCAGACCCCACACATCACAGGTTCAAGGGGAATAAAGCATAAACTGATTTGGAATACTTCTCCTTTGAGCAGAGAAGACACCATGAGTAGACAGGGACAAGGCCACCTGAGAAGCTATTTCCCCAGGATCTGTTTCACTATGCTCAGCCACCCACATACTCTTGAGGTTGCTGTAGCTATGGTCTCAGGAAACCTGACTACTACTGCAGCTGGCAGCAAATCCTGGCATTCCCAAGTGATGCTGGGTTAGCAGGCAAACAAATTACACTTATAGGGCCATGGAGGTTTCCACACAAATTTCAAAGAAAAGCCTGAGAGGTCAGGAAATATGTGATAAGATTAGGGTCCCTGCACTATGATAGCCCAAGATGGCACTGAGCAGAGCCAACCCAGGAGAAGTCATGTGGACTGCACACAACCAGCAAAGCCAAAGGGACAGGGCTGTCAAAGCCCATTGGCGCTTACCACACACTTCAGAAGACAGACGTGGAGCAACAAGATTTAAACTTTGCCCTGCTGAGTTTTGATCTTGCTTTGGACCATCCAATCCCTACTGGCTATTCTGTTCTTCCTTTTAGAATGGAAATACTCTGTGCCCTTGCATAATTTTCTTTTTTATTTTACAGGGACTCATAGCTGAGAGATTGACTCAAAACTCAGAAGAGACTTTGGACTTGGGACTTTTAAGCAGTGTTGAAATATAATGTAAATGCACTGGCGACTCCTCAGAAAGAGTAAATACATAAATATATGTTTGGTACTGAGTTGAATGTTATGAATCTTAAATGTGCCCCTCAGACTCATTTGAGCGTTTGGACTCCAGCTAAGGGCACTATTTTGAAGGTGCTGAAAACATCACAAGGTGAGACTTGGCAGAAGGAAGTGGGTCACTGGAGGCAGGTCCTTGGGGTACCTGTCTTTGGCCCCTATCTGTCTTTCTCTGCCTCCTGGCTTCCATTAGGTTGAGATCTCTAAGCTACCATGCCCTTCTGTGTTAAGAACTGAAATCTCAGAAACCTGAGCCCAAAAAAAAACAAAAAGAAAAGCAAAAACAAAAAACAAAAAGAACCCCAGAGCTTCTCTCTGAGAGGTTATTTATGTCAGTTCTGGGAGCTGCCTAGCATATGAAGGACAAGAAGATATAACAGTTTCAGACCTAACTAAAAGAATAAGCACAGGTGGCAATGCTTTTAGAGTGCATTTTTAACCCTTTCAACACTACCTCTTAGTCAAGGAAAGAGGCTGTTCATTCTTTCCCAGAAACCAGTGATATAGCTTCAAAGAATGGGACAGGAGAACCAGGGAGGAAAGAGATAAGGAAGAAGATAAAAAGTGTATAGAGGAGCAGGGTGTGGCAGCACACGCCTTTAATCCCAGCACTCAGGAGGCAGAGGCAGGCTGATCGCTGTAAGTTCGAGGCCAGCCTGGTCTACAAAGTGAGTCTAGGACAGCCAAGGCTACACAGAGAAACCCTATCTCAAAAAATGGAAAACAGAAAAAAATAAATAAAAGAAGTGCACAGAGGGGCAAGAGATGTAACTGAGTTGGTAGAGAGTTTGTCTAGAATATGTGATGCCTTGGGTTTAATCCTAAGGACTCAAGAAAAAGAAAAACAGAAGGGAACATGAGCACGAATACAAAGCTGGTAAAAATCTGGTACCTGGGGGCTAGAAAGATGGCTCAGAGGTTAAGGGCACTGACTGCTCCTGCAGAGGTCCTGCATTCAATTCCCAGCAACCATATGGTGGCTCATAACCAGCTATAATATGATCTGATGCCCTCTTCTGGCCTGCAGGTATATGTGCTGGCAGAGCACTGTATACATTCTAATAAATAAATCTTTTAAAAAAAAATCTGGTACCTGGGGCTAGAGAGATGGTTCAATAGTTAAGTATACTTACTATTTTTCCAGAGGACTGGAGTTCAGTTTCCAGCTCCTAAGTCAGGCAGTTCATAACTGCCTGTAACTGTGGCTCCAGAGAAATCCAACACCACCATCTGGCCTCCAAGGGAAGCATGTACACACATATACATGTAAATAAAAATAAATATTTCTTTTTAAAAATCTGGTCATCAAAAAAGCAGCTCCCAGGGCCAGCATGATAGCTCAGTGGATAAAGGCACTTGCCAAGCAAGCCTGGAAACCTGAGTTCAATCCCTAGAGTCCAGCTCACTACAAAACAAAAGGCATAGGATGAAACTTGTTTCACAGGAAAGACTGAAGGTCAAGAGATATCATAAGCTTGCCCATAGTGACTCAAGAAGCAAGAGAGGGGCAGCATGTAACTGGTCTTTCCAATCCAGTACTAACAGGATAATGAGTAAGTCTTCTTGGAAGCAATAGTATTTTATATTTAATTTCCACAAAAGAAACTTCTTAAAAAAAAAAAAAAGAAGAAGAAGCATGTCATCAGGCATGGTGGCACATGCCTGTAATCCTAGCACTTGGGAAGGCAGTGAGTTTGAGGCCAGCCTGGTCTACAAAGTGAGTCAAGGACAGCCAAGGCTACACAGAGAAACCCTGTCTTGAAAAACAAAAAGGAGAGGGGGGGGGAAGAGAGAGAGAGAGAGAGAGAGAGAGAGAGAGAGAGAGAGAGAGAGAGAGAGAGAGAGAGCGCGCGCGCGCATGTCATCCACCAAGAGAGGAATTACCCACGGGCTGCCCATGACATGGGGCAGAATACAGTCAGACTCTGACAGCTCAGAAACAGATGGTGGAGTAACAGCTTCACTTGGGACATAATTATGTGAGAAGCCAAAAGCAACTGCAAATAAATCTTTTCAATAGTAACTACCTTCAATATGAGAAAACTGCATTTCTAATGCTTAAATTAATATTCAAGATTTTTTGGTTTGGGGTTTTTTGTTGTTTGTTTAGTGTGTGTGTGTGTGTGTGTGTGTGTGTGTGTGTGTGTGTGTCCTGGAACTTGTTCTGTAATCCAGGCTAGCCTTGAAATCACAGAGATCCACCTGCCTCTGCCTCCCAAGTGCTGGGATTAAAGGCGTGTGCCACTACCACCTGGCAATATTAAAGTTTTATTAAAATTCCTTATACTATTAATATGCTCAACACTGAATGCAAATCTTATTTAGCAAACATCGGCACATCTCCATATATTTAAAGGTCCCAGCAAGATATTATGAGTAAAACAATAGCAGAATTGGGTTGAATAGCCAGAGTTTAATGTAATCATTTATAGTACACAGGGGCAATAACGGAAGGAGAACTAGAAGACAAAGCTCCAGAGAGGATACCATATCTTATAAGAAATTTTCAAACTAGAGAAAGTGGAAGTGAGGGGGCACTCAGATCAGAAGAATATAAATCAAGAAAGCCTGAAACTGTTTGGCATGGTCAGAGGAGCAACAGTCTTAGTAAGTTAATATGGGAAGGAAATGGCCAGCACAGGATGACTAGGGCTGTACTGCAAGGAGCCTCCAAACACTGTGTTGGTACAGCTGCATTCTAAGCTCCAAATCACAGGTACTTAGATGCTTGCAGGACCAGAGGCTGACATGTGTTTGGAAAAGATAATCTGGAGGCCAGGTAAAGAGGACGCAATAGTGGCCTAAAAACAACTGACGGCTTTCAGCCAGCAGGGGAATCTGAGGACTTCGAAAGATCAGCACTAGCCCAGCATTTTAAGAGCTTGAGTGTGGCTGGAATTACTTCACATTATCCCTCTCTGCCTAACCATCCTGCAAGACAGGTATCACCATTCTTCCCATTTCACAGATGACAGAACTGGCTCAGAGGTCCAAGTCAAATGATACAAAACAGGAGCAAAGCTCAGGCTTGGTGCATTTCCACACAAATGCAAGTTCACCACTTTTTTTTTTTTTTTTTTTTGGTTTTTTGAGACAGGGTTTCTCTGTGTAGCCTTGGCCATCCTGGACTCACTCTGTAGACCAGGCTGGCCTCGAACTCACAGCGATCCTCCTGTCTCTGCCTCCCGAGTGCTGGGATTAAAGGCGTGTGCCACCACGCCCGGCTAAGTTCACCACTTTTAAAGAGCCCTGGGGTAAATCAAGCAAAGAGGGAGCTATAGGACTACTGGGAACAAGCTAAAACACTTTTCTCTCTCTTTCTTAAGTTTTGTTTTTGTTTTTGTTTTTGTTTTTTTGTTTTTTGAGGAGGTTTTTCTGTGTAGCTTTGGCTGTCCTGGACTCAGTTTGTAGACCAAGAACTCTAGAGATATGCCTGCTTCTGATTTTGAAATGCTGGGATTAACCCATCACCTTCAACCTTCAGCTCCACCTTAATTTTTGAGACAGGGTCTATCTCTGAATCTGGAGCTCACCAATTCAGCTAGATTAGCTGGTCAGCAACCTTCAGCCATCTTCCCATCTTGACCTCTCCAGCACTGGGATTCCAAGCACCTGGGGATCCGATCTTAGGGCCTTGAGCTTGAGGGGCATGCACTTTCTTGGCCACAAATATTTAATCATTTAAAAAGTAGTTAGGGCTGGAGATGTAGCCCAGGTGAAACCCAGGATTAAATTTCAGAACCTAAAATAAGGCTTCAAGTTTGAGTATAACTGGTTTTTCATGAGTTTATTTTCACTAAGAAAGTACCACCCCAGCCGGGCGTGGTGGTGCACGCCTTTAATCCCAGCACTCGGGAGGCAGAGGCAGGTGGATCGCTGTGAGTTTGAGGCCAGCCTGGTCTACAAAGTGAGTCCAGGATGGCCAAAGCTACACAGAGAAACCCTGTCTCAAAAAACAAAACAAAACAAAACAAAAAAAGAAAGTGCCATCCTGGTCAGTGAAATATGAGGATAAGGGTTTTGCTCTTACTTAGTGTCCTGGAGCTACATCTATTGTTCTTTGAATAAAAGGACACAGATTTTAGGCCGGGGGAGGTGGTGCATGCCTTTAATCCCAGCACTCAGGAGGCAGAGGCAGGTGGATCACTGAGTTCTAGGCCAGCCTGGTCTACAAAGCCAGTCCAGGACAGCCAAGGCTACACAGAGAAACCCTGTCTCGAAAACCAAAAACAAAAAAACAAAAAAACCAAAAAACAAAAAAAAACCAAAAATAAAAACAAACAAACAAACAAACAAACAAACAAAAACAGATTTTAGGCTGGTGGTGGTAGAACACACCTTTAATCCCAGCACTTGGGAGACAGAGGCAGTAGGATCTCTGTGAGTTCGAGGCCACCCTGGTCTAGAGTGACTTGCAAGACAGCTAGAGCTGTTACACAGAGAAACTCTATCTCAAGGGGCAAAAAAGATGCAAAAGATACAGATTTTATCACGGCAACATAATAAGACAAATCTGTTTAGAGGATGATCAGTTTGACAAACAAATTATGAACACTAAAAAAAAAAAAAAAAAAAACTTGCCGGGTGTGGTGGCGCACGCAGAGGCAGAGGCAGGTGGACTGCTGTGAGTTCAAGGCCAGCCTGGTCTACAAAGCAAGTCCATGACAGCCAAGGCTAATACAGAAAGACCCTGTCTCAAAAAAACATAGAAAAGGAAAAGAAACTTAAGCCTGGCACAGTGGTGCACATCTATAATCCCAACACTAGGGAAGCAGAGGCAGGCAGATGTCTGTGAGATCGAGGCCAGCCTGGTCTACCTAGTGAGACTCTGTTTCAAATATAAAAATAAAAATAAAATAACAACTGAGAGCTGGAAAGATGGTTTGGCTGTTAAGAGCATTAACTGTTGTCTGCCGACGGCCCGAGTTCACTTCCTAGCACCTATATGGCAGTTCACAACTGTCTGTAACTCCAGTTCCAAGGGATCTAACACCATCACATAGACCAACATGCAGGCAAACACCAATGCACATTAAATAAATCTAAAAAAAAATTAAAAATAACACCAGATACGGATCACTAGCTTCTACACATACACACATGAATATATACACAATTACAATTCAATATTTGGATGAGAAGATAATGGGGAACTATGATAAAAGTACATTATATATACACACGCACGAACTTGTGAAAGAATAAATTTTAAAAGTATATTATTTGGCAAGAACAGCAATTGAATCTATGATAATAAGAATTAACTGCAAGGAGCCTCCATTGGTATTTCAAAGGCACAGTTCCAGAATGGTTTTTGTCATAAAGATCCTGAGACCTAGTTAAGAATGGTTCAGCCCAAAATATCTGCGGGCGAATATTTGACCTTCAGAATGCAGAGTGACAGATTTTTTTTTCCTTCCTCTAAACCTGAAATCTCTGAAACCGACAAAGTGTCGTGCACCGGGTCCTATACTGATGGCAGAAATCTTGTGTGAGGTTTTCATTGCATAGCCTTTTGCATGGCATCACCTGTTATCCAAACTGCTCGTCCCCAGCTCCTCAGCAATCCTCTCCTACCGTTTCTTTAAGCAAGCCAAGACCCAGAAATGCAAAATGCATTGTCAGTTACTTGGGCAGCGAGGCAAAGTCTGCGAGGCAAGTGACGAGAACCACGAAACCCATTTAGTAAATGACTCCAGAGTCGCCTGTCCCCCTACCCAGCTTATCTCCATCCTACTTTTCTTTAAGGTTTGTCTAGCGAAGGACAAACACTGAAGGGAGGGGCTGCCAAGTCCGGGAGTCTGCTCTCCAGAGCTCGTCCTACCCTGGCCTCTGTGCAGCGCGCTCAGACAGCCAGATTCAGGGCCAGCGGCAGACTCGGGGAGCTCCGGGGACGCCGGCCGGAAGCCGGGCCGCGAGGGTCCGGACGGCGGCGCGCACAGGCCGGCGACTCCCGGGCCTGTCACTTGTGCCCTGGGCCGTCACCTTCGCCAACCCCGCGCCATAGGCCCGCGCGCCCGCCACTCACCGCGCCGCGCCCGCCCCCGGCCGCCGAAGGACAAAGCTGAGGGCGCGGGGCGAGGCTCGGCCGCTGTCCCTCAGGCCGGGCCGCCACAGCCCGCCGCGGCCCATTGTGCGCACTCATGGCCCACCGCCCACCGGGTTCTCGAGCCCGACATCCCGCGGGCCGGTCGCCCGCATGGGTTCCGCTCCCGGCCCCCGCCTACCTGCCAAGGCTACCGGTGGGCGCCTCTCCTTGCGCTCTGAGGGCTGCAGGCGGCTGCCGAGCGCCGGGCGGCCCTGGCCTGCGCCTTACGTAAAGCGGCGGCGGCCCCAGCGCCTGGCGGCGGAGGGCGGGAGGCGGCGCGCAGCAGCCGCTCCGCTGCGTTACCTGGCAACGGCCTCAGTGCCCGGCCAGCCAGCGCCGCGTTCCATATCCTTCCGCCCAGGCGCCGGGATTACATCAGCACGCCGGGGCGCCGCCCTCCTGCTGTAGGTGGGGGAGCAAGAGGCACACTAAGGGTACGAGGCCGTCCTGAGGATTGGAGACTTTGATGCTTCACCAGGTCCTGAGAGTGGGAGCCACGGTCAATGACCCCCGCTGGGGCGCGCAGACCCGGCTTTGCAGAGACATACACACACACACACACACACACACACACACACACACACACACACACACACACGCACTCCCGCTTTCCCGCGCACGCTTCACCTGTCCACACCCCCTCTTCGCCGTGTCCTGGGATGGCTGGAGTGGGCGGCTTAACATAAAGACTTAAAAAAAAAAAAAAGTGACATGGCTTTTTATGTTATTATTAAGTAGGCAAAAAAAAATAAAAGACCTTCTGGAAGATTCGGAAGTGGGAGCCAAAAATGTGCACTAACCTTTTAGTCAGTCTCTTCCCACCTACTCACCTTCCCTAAATGTGACTCCTAGGCTCTTCTAGAAAAACAGATGTAGATGTCAGAAGTACCAGGAAGGAAAGCCTGAGATGTACCCTACTATACAAAGGCAAGAGCAGGTCCAGAAAGGGGGTGACCTGTTTGTGTACAGTTGCGTGTTCCCGTTGAACTCTGAGCACCCCTAGACAGCAGGCCCTGCCTCTTGGGTTCAGAGCTTGAGGCCCAAAGTTCCCAAGCTCAGCTCTGGCTTGTGGGAGGAGCAGAGAACTGAAAGTACTTTTCTGCTGAGGTAGGCTGACTCTGTATGCAAGCCAGGGACAGAAACCTAAAAGAACTGCCCTTTCATAGACTCCATACTGTTTCTGCAAACACCTTTTCACTCTCCGAGAACCTCAGGATAAAGCCTAACTGAAATCATTGGTAAGAAGTGAGGCTCGGAACAGGCTGGCAGTGAGTGGACGGGGCCTCCGCGTAGAGGCAGGATTTGAGGCCAGGCCCTTGACTCTGTTATCGGGGATCCTTTCCTTCACCTAATTCTTACCCTTCATCGTACTGTTCCCACTTTTGTTGCCTCGAGGTTCATTTCAGGTGAGTCACAAACCACAGTCTATTTATTTAGTTCACATCTTTTGGTTACCTGGTCTACGCTGAGCAGCCAGGTGAATGAACTCCCTTAACATGGGAGAGAATGGAAAATCCAGAGCCATCTGGGAGCAAAGATGGGGATAAATGGTGTCAGGATCTACAGGACCCCACAAGCCAGGATTGCACAGACTCGTGAAACGTTTCTCCAAATATGGAGAATTTGCACACTTTTTTTTTTTTTTTTTTTTGGTACATTTATAACATTACTGGCACCTCGTCTGTCCTTATGTAAAGGAATAGAGATAGTTTCAAAAGAGTAACAATGTATCTCAAACATCTGAAAGGAAGGAAAACACAGCCACTTTGTAGCTACACCATTTATTGACTATTTTCTCTGTGTATCTGTTCCTGGGGTGTTTGTGGACAAGCACATGTGGAGGTCAGAGGGTAACATCAACTATCTTCAATCATTCTCCACTTTTTTTTTTTTTTTAGACTGATTTATTGATATGGACGCATGTGTCACAGCTGGAGTGTGGGGTGAGAAGACAACCCACAGGAATCAATTTCTCAGGCTTGGCAACAAGTTCTTTTACCTACTAAGAATCTCTCGTGGGCCCTCTATCTTTTTGTTTGGTTTTGTTTTTTACTTTGTGAGACATGGCCTCTCACTAAACCTGGAGCTCATAGGTTCAGCTAGCCTGGCTAGCCAGCCAGCTGCAGGGGTCCTCCTATGCTTACTCCCCAGCACTATGCTTTAAGGTGTGTACTCCTTAGACCTGATGTGGTGACACATGTCTTTAGTCCCAGCACCCAGCAACTAGCACCTAGCACCCAGCACTCACTCTGTGAGTTCAAGGCCAGCCTGGTCTACAAAGTGGGTTCTGGGACACTTAGAACTACATAGCGAGACCCTATCTCAAAACAAACAAACAAAAAGGTGTATGTTCCTGATCCCACTTATTTTTAAATGTGGGTGCTGGGGATCCAAACTCATGCAGATGCTTTTGCTAGCTGGGCTGTCTCCCCAACCCCTTGCCCCAACTTTTTTTTTTTTCTTTTGGTTTTTCGAGACAGGGTTTCTCTGTGTAGCCTTGGCCATCCTGGACTCACTTTGTAGACCAGGCTGGCCTCGAACTCACAGCGATCCGCCTGCCTCTGCCTCCCGAGTGCTGGGATTAAAGGCGTGTGCCACCACGCCCGGCCCAACTTTATTTTTGTTACTGAATCACAAGCCAGTCTTTCATAAACCACTGAGTGCTAGAACCTGAAGAATTTCCTGAGAGAAACAGTCTGTAATGAGTAGGAATTGACTTGGATGAGGAGGACTTGGAGGCAGAGAGGAGGTCCCCAGAAGACTGAAAGTGGTTTCCTGACTCTATCTTAATGAAATAGCCCCTGTGATTCAGATTGTATTGATCAAAAGCATCAGAAGGCATGTGGACTCCAGCCTCTGGACCTTTGCACCTGCTGATCCTTTGTACCGGCTCAGGAAATCTTTGCCTAGCTAGCTCCTTCTTGTTCCAGGGTCAGGTACAGTATCAGCTATCCAGATAGACTTTCCCTGATGCCTAGTTTATAGCAGTCTGCCTTCCCAGGCCTGTGCTGTTTCCTGACTCCCAGTTCTTAGCAATACTTGAGAGTGTCTTATTTGTGTGTTTCTTTCCTCATCAAGACCCTTTTCCCAGGAGAGCGGTGCCCTGGTCCATGGGGTTCATTTCTGCACTTTGGTCTTCTGTGGCCACTTGGAAAGAGAGTTCTGAGGCTGGGTTGGAGCCTGTGTCCTTCCATTTGCCACTCTGCAGCCCGTCGTCTCCCTTAAAGTTGCTGGGTACAGATCAGCAGAGGTAAACTCAGGGTAACTGCAGCTCTGGTGCCATGGCTGTGATCCCCAGGGATCACAAAGGAGGCCAGAGGCCTCTGGCTGAAACAGAGTGGCAGAAGAAGAGACAGTGGCAGAGCCTCCCTAGTCTTCATGTTTAAAAACAAAACCATCATAGTTTCTCTCTCTCTCTCTCTCTCTCTCTCTCTCTCTCTCTCTCTCTCTCTCTCTGTGTGTGTGTGTGTGTGTGTGTGTGTGTGTGTGTGTGTGTGTGTAAGAGACAGACAGACAGGCAGGCAGCAGGCAGGCAGACAGACAGAGCTAGATTCAGGAACACATACCCTGCGTCTGATCCCCGTACAAGGACACATCAGTGATGGGTGAAGATGACAGCCCCACCCCACCCCCCGTTTGACCCAGATATTCTTAGCCCTAGTAGGGACCCTGGAGGGCACCAGGTGAGGCAGAGTCTGTCACATATATGCCTGGATAATGACAGGCTGGAGTCGGAGGGTGTTTTGTGGCATTCAGTAACACTCTGGTGGATTGAAGGCAGGCCAAGCTTCCTAGGATCAAGGAACGTCATTTTCATGACTGAGCTTCGGTTTCCACATCTGTTCACAAGGCACTCTGGGAGGAAGATTTCAAAAGTTCACCTTGCCCTTTTTTAAACTTTGTCTGTGAACTTTAGAAATAAAGTTTTAGCAGGGTGTGGTGGCACATGCCTTTGATTTCCAGCAGTCTGGGAGGCAGAGGCAGGTGGATTGCTGTGAGTTCCAGGCCAGCCTGGTCTATGAAGCGAGTCCAGGACAGCTAAGGCAGGGGAATTGTGGGCCTATCCTGGAACCAAAACGAGCCAAAGGTGTGCCATGCTCTGAAGACATTAAGTTGTCTGTAAGTGCCAAGTCCTCTTATTATGCTCCCAAACTTCTCCCAAGGACTTTCTACCTTGGGACTTTCTACCTTTCTTCCCTCCACCCCACTCAATAGAGAGCTCAGCAACCACCCATCCCAGAGGTACACTAGCACTGAAGCATGGACTGGGTTCCTGGGTAGAAGCCAGGCCCCACTTGTCTTAGCTCACAGCCACAGGGAAGCTACCATCCTCATCCTTAAAATGTTCACAATAAGCATGAGCCATCAAGGCTTGCTGTCAAAGGAAATGAGCCTCATTCAGGGTCTAAACTGCACCCTGTTCAAAGTGAGCCAAACACCAGTGCCAGCCCCCAGGCTCCCAGAGCTCCGAGCCTACCTTGCCGACGATGCTTCCTCTTCCCCTGTCCCTTCCTCCTCCACTGCTTCACTCCATCCCTACAAGACCCTGGGCCTGATGAAAGTAGTCTCAGAAGCCAGACCCTCGAGAGGCAGAGGCAAGTGGATCACTGTGAGTTCGAGGCCAACCTGGTCTACAAATCGAGTCCAGGACAGCCAAGGCTACACAGAGAAAGCCTGTCTCAGCAAACCAAAAAAAGAAAAAAGAAAGTAGCCTCAGAACCTGCAGCCTGCCACAGCAGCCAGGCCTCCAGGCCTCTGCAGAGGAGGCTGCTCCTGTAGGGCCACAGAGTGACCTCACTGGAAAAGGCAGATCAGCCATCCCCGCTCCACAGAACTCCTTTCATGTCCTAGGGAACCAAAGGCCCCAATCTCAGTAAAGTAGGGAGAAGACTGTACAAAGAAGCAGGTCCCAGCACCAGAGCTGGCTTGGACTCGGACCCCTCTCACTGATCTCTGACCCTGGAGCTAGACAAGTTAGTGGCTTCTTCTTCCCAGGATACTGGGTAGGGTGGTGCTATATAGGTCAGGATGGCACCATCACAACTCATTTTTTTTTCTTCCAACCACAGCTGCCTATATGTGACTCCCAAACCTCAACACACATGTCCTAGGGGTGAGGCTTCAGTGTATCTGTCTGAAGGGACAGTTCTATTCTTGACACATGATATTCCTAGCTCTTCACGTTGCCCAACCCCATCTCATTCAATTCTGCCAGAAAAGAAGGGACTACTGCCATCTTTGTTTTTTCCGGTTAGGAAGCTGAGGCTTAGAGAATTTAGGGTTTCCCCACCTAGTCCCAACTCAGCTGTTATGCTCCATGACTAGTAAACAAAAGTCAAGCCCCAACCCTAACATCTCTCTGTTCAAAGTGTGGGGCACTCAGGGTTAGACTCGTAGGAGGCAATTGATAAACACAGCAACAGTGTTTCCACTGACTCTTCCTCTTAGCCAATGAGGATGATTAGAAGTTAAGATATAATGCTACTAACTGTGAGAAACGCTGAAAGAAAGAAAGAAAGAAAAAAGGAAGGAAGGAGGGAATCTCTTTAGTGGTGATGTCAACAGAAAGCTTCATTAGGGCATGGCATTTGGTTCAGGCTAGAAGGGAAAAGATCCTCCTTGTCCTGGGGCTGGGGAGACAGACAGCAGCATGCTTGTTATGCAAGAGGACCTGAGTTTCACACACACACACACACACACACACACACACACACACACACACACACACACACACAGACACACACCCTGCCCCTGGATCCAAAGCTTCTGAAGAACTACATCCTTCCATCACCTTAGGCTTACACACACACACACACACACACACACACACACACACACACACACACACACACACGTGCATATACACATACACAAGAAGTAAAGAGGAAGGGAGGGAGGGAGGAAGAGACCCAACTCTTTCCAATCAGGAAGGGATGACAGGGGAATCAATCTATCGGACTCCAGGAAAAGCAAGGACAGGGCTCTGAGGTAGGACAGGCTACAGTGCACAGTGAAACAAGGAAAGTAATCGGGCACATCTGAGGGGTCCAGGTGACTTTGACAGGGCGCAATGTCTGCCCACGTACAGAGCACAGATCAGCCAGGCCTTCTATGCTGGGGCACGGATTTGTAGTTTGCTAAGAATACTGATGAGAAGTGTGTATAAGGGCACTGTGGACCTTTTTTTTTTTTTTTTTTTTTTTTGGTTTTTGGTTTTTGGTTTTTCAAGACAAGATTTCTCTGTGTAGCCTTGGCTACCCTGGACTCGCTTTGTAGACCAGAGGCTGGCTTCAGACTCACAGTGATCTACCTGCCTCTACCTCCCGAGTGCTGGGATTAAAAGCTTGCGCCACCACCACAACGGCCCAGCTCCATTCCTCTTTCTAGTCTCTAGTTTCCATTGTGTTTAAACTGAGATCAGATCACACTGAGACTGTTCTTGGCTCTAGGTCACGACTTGGTGTAAAGATGTCCTTAGGCAAGGCTAAGGGTCAGCAGTGAGCCCCAGCTGTTTGAAGAGTTGTCCACAGGAAGAGGAGTTAACTTCTTGCGGAGAGATTCCAGGTCAACTGTGCCCCTTTCAGGATTTCTGCCTTCACCGTGGTGTGCTTCCAGAATTATCTGAAAGTAGGAGATGAGAACAATCCTCTGGTGACCTGACCTTCATCCCTAAGAAGCCTGTGAAGTCCATTTATATAGTGCCAGGAGCCACATCTGGGTGTCCAGAGAACACTGAGAGCGCCCTCAAGACTGGTGAGATATTATCATGATAATTTAGGTAAGAGCTGGGTGGCACATCCCTACAGACACTGCAGCACCAGATACAGTTTAGACAAGAGGCTGTCTGAAGGTCGCTACCACTGTGCGGTCTTTTCTCTATAGGCTTGAAGGATGACTTGGGCACATTTGTGATGCCAGATCCTGGGGGACGCAAGGAGGGTGGTGGTTACTCAGGGAGTGCCATGGGTTTATAGCCCCGCTTGGGCTGTAAAGAGTTGATACTAACAGCTAATGATGCTCTAGTCTGTATAGCGGAAGTGCCTGTAATTGATGTTTGTTAAAAACTGGGCATAATATTTATGTTTGCACGCCATAATTATTTCAGTCTAACAACAGAAGTAGTCTCTTCCAGGAAGAATGACTCTCCCCTCCAGACCCAGGAAGACCGTCTGGCACAAGGCCTGGCCAGAGCAAACCCTTAGTCAAAAGCAGCTGATTACACTTCTCAGGGGGGGTTAGGTGGGGTGACTGACCCTTCAGAGTCCCTCAGTAAACACCGGAAGATCTCAATGCTGAAGACTTCCACTCCCCTGCCTCCCCTGACTGAACCAGAGGCACCTTTCCCAACTCACAAAGGCTTCCCCAGCCTCCACCTCGTCATCGTCCCCTCAGGGGCCAGAGCCTTGAACAGGAAGTCTGTACACAGCAGACCCCTGATGTGCTCTGGGTGTGTGGCTGCCTCTGGTGGGTCACACGCTGAAATCCTGGTCTTCGGTGTGGTGATGTGGAACCGACAAACACCCCCTCACACCCCCCCTTCGTGACTCCCCCCCACCCGCGGGGAGGTCCGCAGGGAGGTGATTAGGTCACTGCAGCAAGACAAAGACACCCATTCCACATTCACTCAGTGCACTCCCCCTCATCCCTGGGCTTGGGGAGGATTTATCTCCTGTCCTTGTGCTCAGATTGGGCCTGGGGATCCAGCTCCAGGACTCCTGTTCCAGTGCCTTCCCACCTGCCGGGAGCTTCCACCCTGTTCCACCTGCCTCCACCTCTACGCCCGTCTCTTCCTTCATCTAATCTGTTCCTGTCCGTTCAGTTGTCCATCTCTTGCCCTCCCAAATAGGATGCAGCCCCAGGACAGGGCTGGGTATACAGTAGATCCTCAGCAAACGTTTTCTGGTTTTCTGAATTCAGTTTTGTTTGTAACTTATTTCTGCTCCTTTGCCAGTGAGGTCTCCAGATGTCTGTCCCAGCATCTGGGCAGGCATAGTCTATTTGGAAGGGCTTCTTTCATGCGGCCTCTATCCCTTGCAGTTTATCCATGTAAGAGTTTTAGACTCCCTCTCCCCTCTCAGCTGACTTCATGTCCTGATGGAGTTAACCTGTAGTTCACACTTCATTTATCCAGTCAGTTGTCTCTCTATGGGCTCGTGGTAGACTTCTGTTTTGGGTTATTTGGGAAGAATGCTACTGCAGTTTGTTTGTTTGTCTGTTTGTTTTGGTTTTTTAGGGGAGTGTTTGTTTTTGTGTTTTGAGACAGGGTCTCTCTGTGTAGCCTTGGCTGTCCTGGACTCACTCTGTAGACCAGGCTGGCCTCGAACTCACAGCGATCTGCCTGCCTCTGCCTCCCGAGTGCTGGGATTAAAGGTGTGCGCCACCACGCCCGCTGGTTCTTCTCTTCTTAGCCTCATCCCTTATTCGCAAAACAGCGTTTCTGTCTCCTGTACTTAGACTTCTTCTGCTGTCTGCTTCCCCAGCCACAGGGCCCTCAAGATGAGCTGCTGCCGCACACCACAAGGACTCACAGCTCCTCAGGCACAGGACCCTCTGGGCCTGCGCTCCTTGATTCTAGTCCACAGAGTGACCTTGGCCAAGGTTGTACAGCCAGGAAGTGGTAGATCTGGGGAAAAGGCTCACCATCCAGCTGTTCAACATTGTTTTGTCCACATGATGGGGGCTTCTCTCCTCCTCAGGGCTTTTTTTACTCAGACTCTACCCTCTGTGAAGCTTCTCTCAAAAAGAATCCTCCCAGCCAGGTGTGGTGGCGCAGACTTTTAATGCCAGAACTCGGGAGGCAGAAGCAGGCACATGGCTGTGAGTTCGAGGCCAGCCTGGTCTACAAAGGTAGTCCAGGACAGCTAGGGATGCTACACAGAAACCCTGTCTCGAAAAACCAAAAAAAAAAAAAAAAGAATCCTCCCATCTGGAGAGCTCCTTCCTCCATAGCGTCTCTCTCCTTTACAGGGCCTCTGCCTACACAGGCTCTCTCCCCTCACAGGTTCTCTCCCCTCTGAGGGGCCTCTCCCTTCCACAGGCCTTCCCCCCTCCACAGAGCTTCTCCTCTCCACAAAGCCTCTCTCCTCCACAGAGCCTCTCCTTCTCCACAGGGCCTCTCCTCTCTATAGGGCCTTTCTCCTCCACAGAGCCTCTCCCCTTACTTGGCCCCTCTCCACCGGGCTTCTCCAGAGGGCCTCTCTCCTCAGAGGGTATCTATCCTCCACAGGGCTTCTTCCTTCACGGGGCCTCTCTCCTCCACAGGGCTTTTCCCATCCAGAAGGCAATGTACTCGTGAACTCACAGAGAGCATTGTCAAGACTCACACCACGGAGCCTGTGCTACTTGGCTTGTCCCAAGTGTTTCTAATGGTGAGAAATGGGCCGCAGCAGAGACCCATCCTACGTTCCCAGGGGAGAAAATGAAGAAGGCACTGCTGTTCCTCTTGGTGACTAAATAGCACCCAGCCCCTGAGGAGTGGGTGTTCCTTAGTTGCTCTCTTGGAAAACAAAAGCAAACCAGGAGCTAAACTCATGCAAGAATTATATAAAAGCTCTACTTCCCATCTCTTTTGAAGACTCGATAAAAAAGAATAGCTCTGGAGCGCTTGGCTTGGCTCAGCAGGTGAAGGCTCTCATTGCCTGGCCTGACAACCCGAGTTTGATCCTTTGAACTCCTAGAGTGAAGACACAGAACCAGCTCCTGTAGGTTGTCCTCTGATACCCACTCTCCAACTGTGCCATGTGTCCCCAACAAATACATAATATGTAATAAAATTATTCTTAAAATGTATGATCAAGAAGAGGAGGACAAAGCATTATTCACAGGAAGCAGGAAGTCCACTCGATTTAAGGTCAAAACCATCAGCATCTATTCTCTCCTCCATTTCCAAAGTCAACTGGAACGAAGACCGGCAGTGACACGAGGTGGCCTGGCCTTGAAAAATAATCTGCCTCTCGTGCTGGGTGTAGTGGCACACATGACTTTAATCCCAACACTCTGGAGGCAGAGGCAGGTGGATCTCTGTGAGTTCGAGGCTAGCCTGGTCTACAGAGCAAGTTCTAGAACAGCCAAGGATACACAGAGAAACCCTGTCTCAACTCCGGGCCCCTCCACCCCACCCCGCCCCCCACACCACCCTCGCCGCAAAATCTGCCTCTAGTTGCCATGGCCACACCCAGTGATAGCTTAATTCACAGCATCCCAGGGACCATCTCTTTCTGCCTGGAAACCTTCTGGCCTTACTACCTCTCTGGGGCTGTGCTTTCCCCTCATTTTGAGGTGGTCAGAAAAACCCTTTCCCAAATTCCAGTCTCCTAGACAGCACTAGTGTTACCAGGAGTGAGCCTGCCAGGAGCAAGCCAGGCTTGGAGAAAGCAATTGGCTGACACGTTGCATCCAGGAAACAAAACAAGCTTCTTTTGTCCCTTGGAGGGCTGACAGCTCAGGGGACAGCAAAGCCTGGGCTTTCTGCGCTGGGGAAGGCAGAAGAGCCAAGGCTAATGGCAGCTCATTGGGCAATGTGACACTCTTATTTCGTGAGTACCTACTGTGTGCAAGGGGATTTACATCGGCCAACTCCCTGGCCTGCTTTAGATCCCTAAAGCCCTTACCTCTTATGAGATGAGGAAAGAGACCTGCAAGTTGCTCAAAGGCATAAAACAGGAGAGTACAAGAGAAACCCTGTCTTGAAAAACAAAACAAAACAAATTTATCCTGAACTTTCTTAATGCCTTTAATAGCCAATCTATTACCCTCATGTGTCTATGACAACATTTTGTGACCAAAGCTCAAACGTTAAAGTTAAAGAGGTTTAACTTTAAAGAGACCTACAACAGCCTTGTTAAAACCTATACTTAGTCTCTGATGCCTTTCCTATGACCTCTAGAGGAAAAGATTTCGACATCATAGACATGCCCTCCCCTGCTCTGACATCAGCTCTGCTGTTTATTCTCTATCCCCTCAGAGCTCCTGCCCGTCTGCCTACGCTTGTGCCAGTCCCCACCCTCCTCTTTCCTTTTTTCTCCCTAACTGCACATTATACTGAGATTCTGGGGGCCCCTCTGGGTGTAGTCCTACTGAGGGGATTCTCTGACCTTTAGCCTTCCTGCTCATATATTTTCTGATAATTCTGTTCTTATCTCCATTGCTTCATAAGGGTCTAACAACTCAGACTAAAGCCACGCAAAACACCACTGTCCCATTGATGAGCCATTCTAAACCTGACTCTTCATAGTAAACATAGGTTTAACCTGCTATAACCTAGTAGTGATCTCTTAGTCTCTGGACCTCCTGGATTCAACTCCTGTCTTGATTTTGTCTGTTCTTGTTTACAGCCCGCTGACACTCAGATAGTCCAACAACAATCTAACTCCGTCTGTCTGGGTCCTATTGATCACGTTCTGATTCCTGAAAATCAGCAAGAGCAGAGACCTTAAAGCTGTCAGCCAGGAGCCAGATTGACTGGACAGCCATCTCCTAAATGATTTCAGGACGTCAGCTCTCCAAGGGAGAGTGTTAGGCAGCTAGACAGATGTCAGCAGGCTTGGAAGCCTCAGAGAAGGGCCCCTCCTTCTCACAGCTTCCGCCTTCAAATTTCCATTAGTGAGCTGTCCCAGGAGCCTCCTGAGGAGGTTGCTGGCCTCACCCAACAAGGAAGGAACTGCGTGGATGTCTACTGCCCTCCTTCTCTGCCTCTCTGTGGAAACGAGAGTCAAGAATGTTCGCCGTTTGAAAAGTTCTTCCATTTTGGTTGTTTAGTGACAAAACGTCTTAGGAACACAGTAATTGGCATTCCAGAACTAGAGCCTAGATTCCTGCCACACGTGCCCTGCACATTCTTGCTGACTGGGGGGCCATGGGAGCTACTTACTCATCACCTGAGGTTGTTCTCACATTCACTATTCATGACTATTTGTTCCTTAACAGCAACCAAACACCAACCCAGGACCAAAAAAGGAAGCTTTTCAGCCTTCTTCCTGACATCCCTTCTGCCCTGCAAGTACCTCATTTGTAAGAGGATGGCAGATCCTTAGTGTTTTTGTTTTGGAGACCCCTTCTCTGCTCTTCTGCTCTGTTTGTTTGTTTGTTTTGTTTTTGTTTTTGTTTTGTTTTTCGAGACAGGATTTCTCTGTGTAGCCTTGGCTGTCCTAGACTCACTTTGTAGATCAGGCTGGCCTCGAACTCACAGCGATCCACCTGCCTCTGCCTCTCAAGTGCTGGGATTAAAGGCGAGAGCAGCTCATTTCCTTGTCTGTCTTTCAGTCTTGCTAACTAACCCTTCACCGACCTGCAGAGACCTGTGGAGCCCAGACCCTGCCAAGGATATAGAGACTCGGGTGTGACCAGGACCAAGGAAGAGTATCTTAGCTTGAGGCCCCAGAAAGTGACCACAAAATAAGTGTTGAAGCGCGTGGGGAGGAGGGGGGAGGCACAACATATACAAGTTTCAGGGATAGTGACGCCTCTCCCAAAGATGTGAAAAAGTGACCTCCTCCCCAGGAGGCAAAAGCGAGGAGGTATCTTATGGAAGTTAAGGTAACTGGATCTTGTGATGTTGTGATCTCGTCACATCGCCTGCTCCCTAATCTCCCTTGACTCCCCCACTGCCCCATAGTCCAGAAGCTCTTGGCTCCCAACCAGGATGCATCCTGCTACTGGCCGGCCCCACGTGCCCCTGGCCATTTGCTTTTCTCTCCAGGGCCTTGTTTATCACTCTGCTCAGCCTTTGCCACTTGCTGGAAGGCCCCGGCACTTCTGTTTAACTACCCTTTTCTCCAGCGTGACTCTCTCGAAGCTTTCACGTTGGGAGGAGGGAGCGAAGCGGGTGAGAGGTCTTACACAAATTTCTCTGCGGTCCAGGAGCTTCTGCCTCTCCCTGTAGGCGGGGCACTGCCTGCCTAGGGCCCGGCACCCAAGACCTCTCAGGACAGGCCGAAGAGAGTCATGCGAAAGGCATGCGCGCTGTCTACAGCCTAGCCGCTGGCCTCTCTCCCGGGCTATTTTTATTTCTTCCCCCCCTGCAGAGCTGAGGCCCGTGGGGGCAGGTTCTCTGACGCAGCCAGAGAAACCTGCTAGGCAGATTCAGGACACTCGCAGCGGTCACGCCTCCCTGGGGCTAGTAGGCGTGGCCCCGAGGCTCCTCCTCTCCAGCCTGAACTGACACTTTAGCCAGGGATCTTTCAGCTGCAGAGTCACCAGGGACAGAGTCATCAGGGAGCCCTCAGGATCCAAATCCCGACTTGGAATCCCTGTTTTGTTACCGCAAATAAGTCGTGTCACTTTTCCCTGTCAAGTGCATGGAGACCAAGCTCCCTAGCAGGTCATGTCAAGGGTCAAATGACACATCACTACGGCTAATATTTACTTGTTTATTTTTGTGTGAGTATATATACAGTGTATGTGTGTGGTATATGTACCTGGGGGGGTGGGTGCACAGAGAGGTCAGAGGAGGATGTCAGGTGCCCTGCTCTACCATTCCCTATCTAATTTCCTTGAAATAATGTCTCACCAAACCTGGAGCTAGGCTGGAAGACTGGAGGCCCTTGGGATTCTCCTTGACCCCTCCACCTACAGTGATGGGTTGGCAAGCATGTCAAATGGCTTTTTACATGGGTACTGAGGTCCTGAAGTCAGATCTTTTATGTTTGCCCAGCGAGCATTCTTAACAGCTGAGCCATCTCTCTAGCCCCCCACTGAGGCCAATCTTAATGTAAGTGTTAGATCTAGAACAGAGAAATCACAGAGTCATGTGATGCAAAAATTCAAAATACAGCAACAGGCCTTTGCTCAGCACCAACCCTGATTGGACCGACAGAGTCTCAGGTGGCTGTCCTTTCAGAAGTCAATGGCCTCTCTAGTGAGATGTGGGCGTAGACACAGATTTATATACGTTACCCTCGTGGAACACCTGAGCTGTGCTATGCCTTTCTGCACATAGTAGGTATTCAAAGATGGTTATGTTTATGTGGAGCCTGTCACCATTGGTTTCATAATTAGAAGATTCAAGGACCTTTCCAGAATCAGCAACCAAAGAGCATTGTTTCCTGAAATTTGCCCCATTTTATTGGTAAGACAAACAAGCTCAGAGAGGCTAGGCAACTTGACTCAGTTCACACAGCACTGTGGTCTTCCCCAGCTTTGGACTCCAAAGTCTGCCTTGGAGCCACTTGCCTCTATTCCTGTGCTCCATTGGAGGACCTCATCCCAGGATGTGTGTGGCAACCATCTCTGCAATCACTTCTGAGCACCCCGAGCCATCCCAGTGGTGGAGGGATCCCCTCACCCTATGAACAAGCACAGGAAGGAATGTGAGTGCCCAGACGCCAACTTACCAGTGAGGCTGCCTTCCTCCTGGACGCACCCATCCCGGGCTAGAAGGAACTTCCACTATGCAGAGGCAGTCTGCCTCTCACAATGCCCCAGGTCCAGAGAGGGACCTTGTCCTGTGACACACAGTGGAAAAACACAGCTTGCCATGCCCTTCCCTGTCCCCAGGAAAGGGTGGCACCTCGGAGCATTGCTGGGGTCCCGTCCCTGGGACTGGCAGCCAAGCATGCTCATGAGAGATGTTGTAACTCACCCAGGAGCTGGAAAGGGAGGCACCGTTCTCTCCCACTTTATAGATGAAGAAACAAAGGACCAGGAATGTGGAGGTGACTTCCCTTAGAGCCAGAATCCCAGACTTCAAAGCCCAGCTCCATAGGTCACTAGCTCTGTGACCTAAGAGTTACTTAAGCCCTTGGTCCTTGGTTTGCTCAATGTAAAAAGGCAGTAGTTGGGAGTTGTCCCTGGAGGTTGCTTGGAAAATAATGAACTTCCAAGAAAAAGTCCTTGCGTGCGTGGCTGGCTACTGCCAGTGGGCTGGCTCTGGTCTCTGCTCACCACCCTGTGCGAGCTGTACCAGATGCACTGAAACAGCATTGCCCAGGGGGAGCCAGCCTGCCTGAGGGTGTCCAAAACAGTGCTCTGTCCTAAAGAGATCAAACCAGGGGCTCTGTCATCAGCAGCACGTTTGGCTGCTGGAAATGAAATACCTACTGGGCTCTATTGATACACAACTCCATTTGCCCAGGCTGGGTGCAAGCTAAGGAGGCTGGAGGAGAGGGGAGCACACTGTGGGTACTTAGGACAGTGACTTCCCTGCCCAGCCAGCCACCCTCAGGCATGCCCATATCCTGTGAGAAAGCAGAGCTCCCAGAGAGTACGTCTACTTACTGTGAAGGGCCAATACCTTTGCCCAGGACACATTGGCTGTTCTAGGTGGTTCGTTTGCAAAGAGCCAGGGTCTGCCCGGCAGGGAATATTATTCATGGTCACTTCCTCAGGGCAGATCCAAATTTCAGTTATGAGCTTGGGGTAGGCGCCTATCTCCCTATGAGTTAAGATCTCCTTTAAAAAGTTTGGCTAGCTTTCTGCAAAGAAGCTGAGGCATGGCTCAAAGGGTGAGGCACGCAGTGCCACATAGACCTGTCTCTGCCTCTTATCACCTGTGGCAGTCTCAGCAGTAGACTAGTGACAGACATAACAAGTGGGGACATAGGAAAAGGGGGCATCAGTGCTGGACAGTGGCTACTCCATGGGTCACATGCATAAGGTACTGTGTTCAGTCCTCAGTGCCACAAGAAGAGAGGGGGGGGGGGGAGATGAGCTGGGTTTGGTGGTTCATGCTTGTAATCCCAGCACTCAGGAGGCTGAGGCTGGAAGACCACCGTGAGTTCCAGGCCAGCTTGGATTATACAGTGAGTAAGCTTCTGGTCAGCCATAGCTACAGAGTAACATCCTCTTAAAGGGGCTGTGGGGGCGGGGGCATAAGATCAGAAGCTGTGACTATGTTTCTTCTTAGAGGTGGGCTCGTACTGTCTTCCCACTAAGTACATCCGGCTACTTATTTCTCCGTGACAGAGACTTCCTAGGAAGCCAGAGCATCAACAGTACTTCAAATGCTCAGCGGCTGCTTCTGGTAGCCCGGCTCTTCACCTTAGGGCAGTACGCAGTGGTGGCTAACAGCAAGCCTCCTTGGTAGCATGCGCAGTCTGTTGCTTGTGTGAGATGCCTGAGGTGATCTTGGAGACCGGCTTTTCTGGTAGATGACCATGTTTCTCATCTCACCCTGTCTTAAACTAGACAGGGATGTGGGTTGCCTTTGGGAAGCCACGGGGCACGTTGGCTAGAGTTCACATTAGCTGGGTCGTTATGCTTATCTGCACCAAGCTGCAGGGCTAGGCAGGTCCAAGTTCCCAGGTCATGTCATCAGGAGGTTCTCATTACAATGAAGAGGTGGGGCATGGGGGTTTCACCAGGTTTAGTGCTGATGAGTTAAAGGCATGGAACTGAGAAGAAGCTCATCCCTGTGAGGGAAATATACCCCCCCTGTGGCTCCCTGGACAAGTGTCGGCCCCATGTTCCTGAAAATACCCTCTGTGCCGAATTCCCCACCCCACCAACCATGGTCACTAGTAAATCTGTTTGTTGTTTTTTGTTTTGTTTTGTTGTTTTTCGAGACAGGGTTTCTCTGTATAGCCTTGGTTGTCCTGGACTCACTTAGTAGACCTAGCTGGCCTCGAACTCACAGTGATCTGCCTGCTTCTGCCTCCCTGAGTGCTAGGATTAAAGACTGCGCCACTGAGCCTGGCTGGTCACTACTAAATTTTACATCTGATTAAACAAACAAAAAACCAACTTTGAATGAAGAATGGAACTTTCATGTGGACATGGGACCTCCCAAACCAAGGCTCTGGGTGGCTTCCCTGGATGGCTGGGCACACTGGTTGTGTGAAGTTGAGTCCAAATGTGGTCACTTAAGGCACTGTGGATCAGGCCCAGCAGGATTGACAGGTATTCAGCAGGTGGCCTGGGAGACAGAACCAAACCCTAGCTCACTGTGCCTGTGGGTGGTGTGATTTCTCTCCCAGAGTTCTTATCCTTGGAAAGTGATTTTCCTCATCCCACTGGAAGAGATAGTTAAGCTGTTCAATAGAGTCTCAGTGTCTTTTCCAGTATCTTTCATAAGACTCTGCCCCCCCCCCCCATATGGGTTCCAAGACTCCAGAAACAGCCAAGAAAGAAGTTCCATAGCTGGGGAAGGGTCCACAGAGGTGGGCCAAGCATCTGGAAGGTGGGTGCCATCTGGAAGCATCTGGAAACAAGGATGCCTTTAAAATATGAACTGAGCCAGGTGTGGTGGTGCACGCCTTTAATCTCAGCACTCAGGAGGCAGAGGCAGATGGGTTGCTGTGAGTTCGAGGCCAGCCTGGTCTATAAAGCGAGTCTAGGACAGCCAAGGCTACACAGAGAAATCCTGTCTCGAAAAACAAAAAATAAATTAATTAAATAAAATACGAACTGAGAGCCTTGGGAGACCCATGACCTGAGTCTGTGGTCCTTATCCATTTATGGATGGATGGCTTCTTCAAGGACAGAACTTCAAGGAGAAGCCTGAAGCTAGCAGTGCACCCAGGGTCATGTAGGAGAGTGGGCCACAAGGAGGCCGGCCTGAACCCTTGAGCTGTGTTCACATTTGTCCCCAAGTGATTGTGCCTGTATCCTTTCAGAATGGGCAAAGCAGGTATCTTTGGGGCTAGGAAGGGGGAGATAGCTACAGGCAAGCAGGAAAAGAGATTCCTGTGGGGGGGGGGCAGCGGAGTAGGTGGGAGTGGAGGAGAGGAAGTGGGTGCAGTTGCCTGTGGGAGGGAAGAGAGCCCACAGGCACAGGGCCGAGACAGCGCTAGCTCTGAGCAGTTGTCAGGTCCCCATGGGCGCCCAATGACATCCTACAGGCTTCCAGCTCTAAGGCTATGAACAAGAGTCATCTGGACACCTCTAGGAAGGGGTTCCCAGCTAGGCTCTGTGCCCAGGCTGGAGTTCTAAAGCCTGAATAAACTACTCCTTCCCAGCAGATGAGGAGAGAATGGGCCCCCAATCATTGTGTCCTGATAGATTCCAGGACTGGGGGAGGCAGTTAGGTACCCCAGACACCCTCTGTGCAGGCAAAGGAAATAGTGCCCTTGGGGAAATTGTTCTAGCATGGACATCAAAGACATAGAGAGAAAGCCCCTTCCAGAAGGCTAGTCTATGTGCCAACCTGGCCAGGCTCCAGTCCTACTTACTCAGCCATTACTGTAGGCATTGCTTGATGGTGGTATTCTGCCACTGCGGTTTGTAGCCATTATCCATAATGGAGCAAAGAAGATTGCCCTTGTAGGCAGTACTCAAACGGTTGAAGGCCCGAGGAGTAGAGCAGATGCTTCCTCAAGAAGATTTACCTAAGGAAGAAAGAATCCTGCCTCAGAGTCTGCAGCTTGCTAGCTTGCTCCACAGATCCCAGGATAGCCCATCCAGCCATGGTCCTGAAAGCCTGTTCCTCCGCATACACCTTCCTCTGCCTGGAAGGAGCCTGGATGGGACCAGGAGAAAATGCATCATGGTGACTCCACCGCCCTCTGCTCGCTTATTACTTGCTAGAACTGCACGTGGACCCAGAGATTGTAACTAACATTTACAATATGGTTCAGTGCATTCTTATACACGACCCTGCTCTAGCACATGGATGCAGTCAGAGAGGACCCTGAGAGATGCTGGAGGACAGGGAGCCAGGCTTCCTGGGACAGAAGAGCTGGGCGAGAGACAGAAGCAGACATAGTTCTACACAATGGACTAGAACGCTATGTGCGCTTTAGACAGCGTTGTACACAAATATGTTTTGAAGATGGGCCAGAGGCCTGGGGACATGGCTCAGTTGGTAAAGTGAGTGCTGTACACGTGTGAAGACCAGCATGTAAAACCCAGGAGTACCAGTATGTGCCTATAATCCCAGCCCCAGAGAGGAGGGAACAAGAGGATCCCTTAGGCTCTCTGGCTGGACAGTCTAACTGAATCAGGGAACTCTGGGTTTGGTGAGAGACCCTATCTCAAAAAAAAAAAAAAAAAAAAAAAAAAAAAAGTAAGGTAGAGAGCAATTGAAGAGAATAACCTTTGGCCTACACATATATAAGCATATGAATGCATGTCCAAACACATGTGTACACCCACATACACATTAGCATGCACACACACACACACAATTAAATGGGGAAAAAACCCACACAGTTTATGTGCCTGACAGACTCTTGTAACCATACTTCCAACCAAGATACAGAGTCATAACCTGAAATACTCCTTGAAATCCTTCCCCAACCCCACCATCCTTTGCTTTGTTTCTTTCTCTTTTCGTTTTGTTGTTGTTCGGTTTTTGTTTTGTTTGATTTTTCCGAGACAGGGTTGCTCTGTGTAGTCCTGTATTTTGCTCTGTAGCCCAGGCTGGCCTCAAACTCAAGGCGATCGGCTTGCCTCTGCCTCCCAAGTGCTGGGATTAAAGGCGCGCCACCACTGCCAGGCTTCCTCTCAATCCTTTCAAACCAAGTGCCACTCCGGTCCTGTCCCCATAGATTGAATTTGCTTTGGCCTGTTTAGAATCTCATACACATAGATGCAGGTCGGCTTTTTGTGTTTCTTCTTCACTCAGCCATTCGTTTTGCTTTAATTGTAAGATGGTGACAGAATAGAAGTGCATACGAGGAGCGCCTGTAGCCAGGCTCTGCTGGCTGTGGGCACAGCTTTTCTGTACCACATGTCCCTCCATGTGCTCTCCATGTCGTCCTCACTCGGCCCGGCCTCCCATTGCTTCACAGCACACTGACCCAATTTCCCCTGTGGAGCTGGCTGCCACGTGCTCCCCTTGCCTGTGATTTCACTTCACGGCCCTCGGCACACTTAGCGAAATCAAAGTCCCTAGCACGCCGTGCTACCTTCAACACCTGTGGCCCCTCAGGCCAACAGCTTTAGGCAATGGCAGGTGAGTTGGGCTCACATTGTGCTCCCAGGAGAGCTTGCTCATCGTTCAACCATGCTCGGCACACGTATTGAACGAGGAGCTGTAGCAGAGCGTGTACAGGGTCTGAAGGAAGGGAAAGGTGGGACTGTGGGGGCCAGTGGTGGGAGCAGACCGGCAGGGAAGAAAAGGGGCCCCATGAGGGCCCTGGGGATGGACTGGTAGATATTGCCTGACTCCAAACCTTCTGTGTGTGAACCCTTGAGCTCTTCACAGGAGTGTCTTGAGCAAGCATTGCCACAGCCGTGGCTGGAGCTCTGTCCCAGTTATCCATCCACCCCTCACGGAAATAGCACCAGTGAAAAATTCAAAGTCCTGTCTTCTGATGCAGAAGGCACCTTCTCCTTGTGTCCGTTTGTGGTTGGAAGGATCATGCAGCTCTCTGAGATCTTATTTATTTATTTGTTTATTTGAAGACAAAATATCAAATATCCAGGCCAACTTTAAAATTCTTATATAATTGAGGATGACCTTGAAAACCTGGTCCTCCTGCTCCATCTCCCTAGTGCTGGAATTAGAGGGGCATGTGCCACCACACCAGTTTTTATTTTTTAATTAATTAATTTTGTGTGTGTGTGTGTGTGTGTGTGTGTGTGTGTGAGATATGAGCATGGGAAGATCAGAGGACAACTTGAAGAACTCAACTCTTTGCTTCTGCTATGTGGGGTCAAGAATTCAAACTTTGGTTGCCAGGCTTTGAGGCAAGCACCTGTATGTGCTGAGCCGTCTTGTCAGTGATATGCTATGCAGTGGGAATGCAGCCTGGGGCTTTGTGAGTGCTAGGTAAGCAGTCTACCAACCAAGCTTCTTCATGAGGCCTGGGATCTCCTTCATCAAGATCGTTAAACCTGGCCAGGCGTGGTGGCACATGCCTTTAATCCCAGCACTCAGGAGGCAGAGGCAGGCAGATCACTGTGAGTTTGAGGCCAGCCTAGTCTACAAAGTGAGTCCAAGACAGCCAAGGCTGCACAGAGAAACCCTGTCTCAAAAAAAAAAAAAAATCGCTAAACCCACTCATGAACTTCATGACTTAGTCATCTCTGAACCCACTCCCACACACTTGCTATGTCACCTTGAGAGTGAGGAGCCAACATGTGAGTTTGGGGGTGACAGTCAGCTATATAGCTCACAGGACAGGTCCCCTCTGTCTTCCATACTGCCAATGTAAGCCACCACTACCAGAGGCAGGGACCCCAGACTCAACTCAAAGCAAGATGCACCAAGGACATCGGGGCCATGATTTCAAACTACCACAGGTTCATCAGCAGAGTGCTACCTACTATGCACAAGGCTCTATGTGCAAGCCCCAGTGTTACAAAAATAAAATGACCACAGGACACAATTACATCTGTGAAGTGACTATCTCCAGTTCAGCGAGGGCTGCCATGGAGCCTGGCACTGCTGAGGCCACATGGATAGATAATTTGATATAAAAAATTATGTTGTCATAGAAATGTAAAAAGAGGTAATTTGATATAAAAATTACATTGTTATAGAAATGTAAAAGAGGGCCATGCAAGCAGAAGTCCCAAGGCTGTGCTTGTGGTTAGAGGCCCTGCGTCCATTTGTCTTCCAAAGCACCATCCTCCAAATGCTGAGCCTTGCCCAGACCTGATGGCGTACACCTTCACTTAACCTCTGAGCTGCTCTGGACCAGCTATTCTACCTCTGCAAACTGGAGCCTGAGCATCATGGGGCTGCGCCTGAATTCCTCCTCACGAATGCCAGGCTTGGCCTCCACATAGCCCTCTGGCCACCAGCATATTTCTGTGAGGAAACTGGGCCTGTGTGAGCTTCTTGTGCTCTGCTCCTCTCCAAGGTGTGACATGAGCAGCACCAAGCATGGAGACAGAATTGTTTCTGCCCTCAGCTTTCCAAGAGTCACTCCTCCTCCTCAGAGGCTGACATCAATGTCCCTTTAGAGTTGCAGACCAGAAACCGCCAGGTTCTCTGTTCTGAGGTTTGTGCAGGATGGTAGTAATGGGAGAAGGAGCTGCCTGTGGGGTACAGAGCCCCATCCATGGCGTGCTGGATAGTTATACGGAGCTAGCACTCTGTGGGAAGGGACATGGAAGGAGACCATACCTAGGAACACAGGGTGCTAATGGTCAATAATCCTGGCTCCTCATTTTGTAGCTGGAACATTGGAGTCTGGAGATAGAAAGGCTTCTTTGGAGGTTACATACCTTATGAGCTCTGCTGCAGTAACCTGGCCAGATCTATTCCCAGGACCTTGCCCTGGAGTTAGCTGCCCTTCCACTCCTCGAGTGCAGCTCACGATGGCCCAGAGCAAGGGCTGAAATTTCAGGGTGGGAACTACGCTTGCTGGTAGGAGGGTGAGACATAAACACAGACCACACACTGGACGCCTCCTCTGGGACACAGCATTCTAGATCTCGTTTAATTCTAACAGCACCTGAGGATAAGGCAGATGCAGAGTGGGTCCTTGGACTCCCTTGCCTGCCAGTGTGTGGTATGAGGCAGGAGAGTCGGGCTGGGAGGAAATAATGCTGGAGGCCCAGGCAGGGCCAGATAACCCTGGGCCCTGGCTCAAAGGGCCTGACTTTGGGAAAGACTTCATCCTTAGGCTGCGTGGCATCCCTGGGGTATTAAGCAGAGAGACCTGAGGTTGGACTTTGGAGGGAGAGGAAGAAGAGGATGAAATAGGAAAAGCAGGCAGAAGGCTGGTACGATGATCTGAGAGACACGGTGAGGGTCTCAGGCAGACAGGTATGACTTATGAAGGCTCTTTACCCCTCAAAAGCTTGGTGTCCATGTGAGTCAAAGAGCAGGACTTCAGTGAAAAATCAAGAGCCTTTCTCCCCCAAGTCACTTCATTTTAGGAGCAAAATTTGAGCTTACTGGTTCTTGGTCAGGGGTGAGGTATGCTGCTGGAAGAATGTTTGCAGAAACCAACCAGCTAAGTGCAGTTGGGAGGCTGAGGTCAGCGTGCTCCAGACAGCCTCAGCTTCTGGGGGTTTCTGGACATCCATCAGCTGGCCTCACATCTTCCAGTGGGACTACAGGCTACAGAGCTGGATTGGGTGCCACCCCGGGGATCAGGAGGGTTCACAGAGGCCACACTCCAACCCCAGGTAAGATTGGAGCCTAGGCAGGGCCCATCCCTTTAACCCCAGCACTGCAGAGGCAGAGGCAAGTGGATCTCTGAGTTCAAGACCAGCATGGTCTACAGAGTGAGTACCTGGACAGCCAGGACTACACGAAGAAATCCTGTCTTGAAGAACAACAACAAAGTTGGAGCCTCTTCTCAATTCTTGCTGCCTAGTTTGTGTGTTTGGAGGGGCACTGAAGGCTCCAGAGGGGTGATGGCACTGTGTTGGTAAGGCTACCAAAGAGGGACACTCTATCCATCTATGGGAGAGTATCATTAGCCACAAACAGAGACATCCGGAGTGTCTATTGGTGCTGGCCACAGGCTTAAAGTATTTCTGTACACTTATATACTTTACCTTCGTGAGGCCCTGGGAGTTCAGAGCCATCGTTGAGCCAGGCAAGCAGACTCAAAGTCATGTCACTGTGCACACAGGCTTCGGGCTCCAACGGCCTGACTTGAGACCCCGTGCTAGTGCTGACAGCCCCAAGATCTAAGGTAAAGGTGTTCCCTGTCTCTGAGCCCTTGGTTTTTCTCACCTGCGGGATTGGTTTGAAGAACTGCTTTACTGGGCCTGTGTTTTAGCTGTGGCTGCAGTTCACCTGGGAGACCCCGGCAGCATCAAATGAAATGATGCTATCTGGGCTGGGGAGACCGAGATCTTAACTTTGAAGTGACAGATGAGAAAGCATAAGAGGGCAGCCCACATGTCTTTTGTGGTTTTTCTGGTTAGCTCTGCTTAGGGCGCTGCCTAGAACCCTTATACACCCAGCTGGCGCGTCCAGCTGCCACTTGAGGCCAGAGGGATCTTTCTTCCCCATTCCTAAGTGACACAGCACCTGTCTGACTGGAGGCCATCTGGACAGTATCCAGGTAGGCCTTTTGGAGATATTTTTGGAGAGTGGGAGGGCCCTACTCTAAAGGAGTCCGGGGTGTGGTGTGACCAGAGCTCAGAGACTAGGCACTAGCCAAACTGCCTACTCAGTGATCTCAGGAGGCGAGCTAACCCTCTCTCACCCTCATTCCTTCAGTCAGTGGAGATCCGGGATGAGTCAGAGGCCCTTCTCTGGAGCTCTCCTAGTCTGGAGTGGTGTTTGTTTGCTTGCTTGTTTGTTTGTTTGTTTGAGGCAGGGTTTCTCTGGGTAGCCCTGCTGGCTGTCCTGGAACTCACTCTGTAGACCAGACTGGCTTGGAACTCACAGAGAGATCCCCCCGCCTCTGCCTACTGAGTGCTGGGATAAAGGCGTGCACCACTACTGCCCAGCCCTTGGTTCTGAGTTTTGAGAGAAACGGACAGGGAGATAGTGACAGGCAGTGTAGACTCCAAGCTGGAAGAGCTATGCACCTGGGGGGCCAGGGAGGCTGGAGGAGGGGAGAATAAGAGGCATGGTTCGCTTCTGTTCCACTGGCAACTCATAGAACCTTTTTGTTGTTGTTTCGGGGGTTAGTTGATTTTAAATTATGACTCCGTTCGAAGAGAAGTACACGCGCATGGCGAGAGTACTCAGAAGACTGAACAGTTTCCGGTGAAAACCCTCTTTCCCTGCCATTCCCAGGAGGACTTGGTTACCATTCTCAGCCTCTCAGTGTGAGCTTCTGGAAGTACCTGTGAGTGTGGAAGCACAAATGTGCAATCAAGTGTTGAAATAAGGGACTGGAGACATGGCTCAGTGGTTAAGAGCACCGCCTGTGCTTCCAGAGGTCCTGAGTTCAATTCCCAGCAACCACATGGTGGCTCACAACCATCTAATGTAATCTAATACCCTCTTCTGCAGATAAAGCACTCATATGCAATAAATAAAATAAATCTTTAAAAAAAAAAAGAGTTGGAATAAGCGCTAATAGCAGCTGCCTGCTGGGCGGTCACACACTGTGCATCCCCGGAGCTGTGACCTCAGCCATATCTCTAGTCTAGGTGACCTCTGAAGATACCTGGGAGCTGTCAAGGAAGAGGGAGCTGAAGCCTGGACCCTTTTCTCAACATGCCCAGCTCCATGACACTCTGAGTTCCTTGGGCCTTTCGGAGCTTCCTGTCATGTTACAGTTGTTTTTAGCTATGGAAACAGGCTCTGAGGAGCAGAGCTGGCTTTGGATGCTATGTGGCCATGCAAAGCCATTCTGTGTTGTGTCCACAGGACTCTAAAGCCTGAAGGAGGCTGTACTGTATCCTAGTTTCTGGAGGTGTGCAGGCAGGATGGACTATAACTCAGGCAGGCAGGAGCCAGGCGTGAAAATCACAGGCCAAAGAACCACCCACCCTCTGCCCTTGGGACTCTCTGTCAGCGACTCTCTGCCCACACAGGTGGTGATATGGGTGGCCATGTAGGCACCTTTGCCCTGGTGATCTTTAACTTGGTGACTCAGCCTGGGAGCTGGGGCACCATGATGACACACTCTGACAGATGAAAGGCTGTGTCTGTGGTAAGTCCTTTCTTTTCTCGTTTTATAAATTGAAATTAAGCTGGGTAGGGCAGTGCACAAGTGTAATCCCAGCACTCAAGAGGTAGAGGCAGGAGGATCACTGTGAGTTCAATACTAGCCTGGGCTATGTATGGAATTCACTCGTTGTTGTTTAAATTGAGGTAAAATTTACCATACATAGCTATTGGAACTGTCAGTTCTGTGACATTTATCCACCTACATCATTGTGTGGTTGTCACCTCTATGTAACTCTAAAACATGTCCTGCTTTCCTAGGGGACGTCACAACTACTTATTTACTTTTATTTTTCTTTTCTTTTTGAAGATTATTTATTATGTATACAATGTTCTGCCTGCATGTGCCTGCCCACCAGAAGAGGCCGACAGATCTCACTATAGATGGTTGTGAGCCACCATGTGGTTGCTGGGAATTGAACTCAGGACCTCTAGAAGAGCAGCCAGTGCGCTTAACCTCTGAGCCATCTCTCCAGCCCCTACTTTTATTTTTCAAGCGCTGGGGATGAGACCTGGGCCTCATCCGTGCCTAGCAAGCACTCTACATCTAGCTACATCTACCACTCAGCCCTCTCCTGATCCTCCCCTCTGTCGTACCCCTGGCAACTGCTGAGCTGCTCTTCCGGTTCCTGCAGGAGTTATAGGGTGCCAGATTCGGCCTCTGGTGACTGGCTTTTCTCCTTGAACCTGTTTTGAGGGCCAGCAGGCCTTTGTAGCAGGTGCCTGCGCTTTACTTCCTTCCTTGGCTGCTATGGGAACAGTACGCTGACTAGAGATCTCTCTCAGTGCCCTCTGGTACAGTAAAAGTCTCCCCACAGCAGCCGTCTGAGGCTCACACACACATAAAGCCCCTTTCTAGTGTGTGATTCTCATCCTTGTTTCCATGAGGTGTTGACTGCACAATGCAGCATTTATTGAACGCTTACTGAATACCATTCTGAATGTTTCGTCTGTTTTCACTCACGGTGGGGCTTTTTGTACATTCTTGTTCCCTCCGGTAGCTGGGGGCGGGCCTCCCAGAATCAGTTCCAGGGACGGGAAAGAAGGTCAGCTGAGGAGTTATCTATAAAGGAGAACTTAAAACCAGGCCAGCCTGAGCCTGATTCGTGTTCCACACGGCCCTGGTCTGCACCTGCGCCTGGCTAGGGACTTTCAGTTTCCTTTTTCCCCCAGGGCTTTCTCTGCTTCGCCTTTTAGTCACTGATTTGCTTTTACAATGACCAATCGAAACAGGAAACATAACTCTCCAGACAGAAGTGAAATGAAAAGTGCTGAAGGTGAATTCGGTGAAAAGCTGGACTTTAACCAGTTCATGTGACAAAACCACCCAGAGGGCCGCCCACCACGAGGGTGGCGGGGCATCTGGTACCTTCTCATATCTTATCACCTTATCTTACTGCCTTTAATTATTAAATATAACACTCTCCTGGTAGGTAGACAACATTCGTCTTTGGTCTTTTTGTTTGTTTATTTGTTTGTTTTTGAGACAGGGTTTCACTGGGTAGCCCTAGCTAGCCTGCAACTCTGTGTAGACCAAGCTGGCCGCAAAATTTGCTTCCATCCTCCTGCCTCTGCCCTTCCGGTGCTGGGATTACAGGCGTGAACCTTCATACTTCACTTTTAGGTTTACTCCTCAGGTGAACCTTTTGTGTGTTCATACAGGAAGTTCAACTTCCTGGCTCACTCTCTGCCTCAGGCCCAGCTGGCATGTGAACATGAACCTCATGCAAGTCAGGAACTCAGGAACTCATACTGAAACTGTCTCGTAAGATTGTCTTTCACCTTAGGACCTTCCTAGCATCGCCGGGTGTCACCCCACCGCACCCCAGTGACCCTTGGAGCCATGAAGAGAAAGTAAAATGGTACCTGATCCAGAGTCTACAGCACAGAGTCTACAAATAAAATCAAGTCAGACCTCCCGACCTCAGACCTTAGTAGGCTCCAGTGCAGGGGCATCCCAGCCTGGGCCCCACAGCTCTCCTGGTACCAGCCACCTACTCCCCCAACTCTTGGCTTATGCTCGGCCTTCTCCCCAGAGCTCTGTCACCCCCAAATGACCATCATCCTTCAGGTACAACCAGCAGTTCCCAGGAGAGCAGTCTCAGGAGCCAGCAGCAGGCACAGTGTGCTGGCTGTGGCTATGGTGTGGCAGGTGTTTCTATGGCCTTGTTTGGAGTAGTCCTCACTGCCTCTCTGTGAGCTAGGAAGTGTCTTCCTTGTTTTGCCTGCATCCCTCAGTTATACAGGGCATGGCATAGAGTGTTAGAAAGCCTCCAAGGAAATGGTTACTGCTGCTATCTGTCCCTAGGCTGGAAGGGGACTCCTGAGGCTCGGAGGGGTTAGGCCATTTCTCTAAGGATATGCACCCAGTGGGAGGCTGGGCCTGAGCAGTCTGTCCCCATGCTAGCCCTCCACACTCTGGTCCTGGGTCCCAGTGGGAGTGAATCCTCAAGGACATGCAGAGGGCTCCTTGTGAAGGAGCCATCTGTGCACGGTGAGCTGGCTATGGGGCCAGATGGCCAATGTTCTAACCTGGGTCTGCCGGGTACTCTCAGTGTGATCTTGGGCAAGTTCCCTGACCCCTCTGTGCCCAACTTCCTGGTATGACTACTAAGAGGAGACAGTGAGCCATACCCCTCCACAGCCTACCTGATACCTGCTGCCAAAGTAAATCTAGAGCTCCTTGGGTCTCTGCTGAGCTGCTGGGGAGAGCCAGATGCCAATAGCCCATCTTGGGAGAGGCTGTGACTTCCAGGGCGGTTAGTGGCAGTTGGCTATCCTCTCACTTTAGGGGTGGCTGTGGGACACTCTTATTTGTCCCATTCCCTCTATTGCAAACATCTTGAGTCCCAGGGCCCATGCCACCAAATGCCCTGAAAGTGACCGGGTGGTACTCAAATTTCCTCCCTGGGGGAAGTATAAAACAACAGTCTACCCCTCCTCCTAGGTACCAACAACAAATTGAGGCACAGTTCTGCCAAACTTCACTCTAGGGAACCAATGACTGTATTGGGCTTCCTTATAAAGGGTTGCTTACAGGGTATGGGCGCTCCTCCCCCATCCTGCTGCACCTGAAACATGTTTGTTGTTCAACTCAGATGAGGGCTTCCGCATACCGGTATAGATGGAGCCCTCATTCTAATCAACCCTGGCTTCTACACACACACACACACACACACACACACACACACACACACACAGCTACCTACAGCAGTGCCAGCTGATAGGAAGCAGCTGGAAAATCAGGGGAGACCCTCAGCCTTACCCTGCCCCTCTCTGTGGGGGTGTACATGTCTACACAGGCCAGCTGGGGTGACCTTTTGTGGTGTGTGTGTGAGGGGGTGCAGCTGAACTCCCCAAATGGCCATTGCTTGCCTCAAAGGGCAGTCACTCATTACACCCCCTTACTGGGAAAAACTGGAAAGGTCCCTGAGGATCTCTGAGTAGTCGGATTGTACGAGGAGGAGGGAAAGGGCTGGGCAGTGGTGACGTACGCTTTTAATCCCAGCACTCGGGAGGCAGAGGCCCGCAGATCACTGTGAGTTCGAGGCCAGCCTGGTCTACAAAGCAAGTCCAGGAAACACTGTCTCAAAAATCTAAAAAAAAGAAAAAAAAAGGGGTGGGACAAGCACAGCAGAGGTGGGGGGGGGGACCCTGCCTGTTTAGGCACCTTGAGGCTAGTTTGCAGAGATGCCACTCAGCAGTATGTGACAAGGTCTCCTCACAGTGGAGCAACAGCAGGAGCAAAGGCAGGGAGGAGGGAAGCCAGAGGATGCTGCATCTGACCCCACAGCCACCTCAGCTTTGGCAGGACACCCAGGGCTGAAGCGACCCACCCTGAGCCACAGATGCCAGGAAAACAGGTCAGAGTGGGCGGACCCTGGCAGGATGACCCTTAGAGTCCTCCTTGGTGGTTCCAGAAGGGTGGTGAGAGGGAGCCCGCTGGGCTGCACCCTGCCCTTCCTGGAGCTGTCACTCAACCCTGAGGACCAGGCCACCCAACATGTTTGTAGGTCAGTTCTAGAACTGCAGTGTCAATGGTGGATGGAGCCCTGTCCCAGCTCAGCTGCCCTGCCAAAGCCCTGCCAGGAAGCAGGTCCAGCCTCATTCCCTCAGTGTGAGGTAGACTGGCTCTGAGGCTCAGTTTCACGCTTGATAGGAACTCTCGCCTCACTGAGCCCCTAGAAGCTGGATGGAGAATGTGCATTTCAATAGCTCAGGCTGGGGAGGTCTGCTGCCATGCCTATTATTAATCTACTATCAGGGTTGATGGAGGGTGACTGCCAGATTCAGGAGGTGGAGCCAGAGGTTTGGATTCTCAGTTCTGCTTCTAGTAGCTGGAATCTGTGGAAAACCCTTTGTTGAACCTCAGTTTCCCCACCTGTAAATTTCTGGAGCTGGGGAGTCTTTGGGCCCTGGAGTGGCTAGGCCTTGGGAAAAGGTCACCCCAAAAGAGGTTAGTACCACGTGAGGTTTTCTTGGCAGAGTGAACGGCACCCTCAAAGACCAAGGCCAGACCACTCTGTGGTCTCCTAAGGTCACCCTGCCTTGGCTGATCTCCTGACAGCCCACTGGCTGAAAGCAGCCTCAAGGCCCTTCTTATAGCCCTACTCCCATTGTACAGGTGCCACGGCTTGATGAGATAACTTGCTGGCCACTCTGGATGCCGTGGCCAGCCTCAGAAGAAACATGCCAGCAAAGGTTGGTGACCAACATATCAGGTGCCACCAAGATGCACAGAAAGGCAAGCATGGGGTCAGGGCTCAAGGAGGCAGCTATCCTAAGGCTGGGCCTTGGAGGGAGCCTTAGCTTGCTTCTGCCCCTTGTACCACTTCCTACCTTCTCATTCTTCTCTGACCCCTCCCTCCACCCCCCAGGCTCCAGCACAAGGTGTTGATGGGGGCTATGGCTGAGGTGAATGAGGGTACACGTGAGGAGACAAGATGGAGAGGCTGTCAGTTTCCAGATGGTTTTCAGTTAAAAAAAAAAAAACTTGACTATAGAAAATGACAAACTGCAGATTATTTTTGGAATAAGGAAGAGTGTGGGGAAATTTGATGTCCTTCTGGTGAAAAGCTCCCTTGGCTTCCCGGTGGCTCAGCTACCTGCCCCTCCCTAGCCAGAACAGCCTGAGGACAGGGCAATCATCACAAAGACTACAGTGTAGTGTGACCTTGGCTTCCAGGAGCCTGAGAGTGGCAGCCTTAGCCAGCATTGAGAGCCCAGCTCCTCAGGCATCACTCCGAGACCCAAAAGGCCACACCTCAGGGCCTATGATGAGGCTCCCTTTTCATTTATGCCTGAGCGCCAACAGTGCCAGCCATGCTGGCTACTGGCACCCTCTCTAATTATTGTGTCTGTCCCCACACCCTGCTGCAGCTCCATCTGCCTGAATGGACTCATTAAAGCAAGCCTATAAAAAGGAAGTGACAGGAAGCTACATCACCAAGAAGGGAGTAGCTTCCCAGAACCCTCCCTCCTCCAACAGGCATGAGGACAGAGAGGCTGCTTCTGCCAGGAAGAGGCCTGACAGGGGTGCAGCCAGCACCTCCTGGGAGGAGACAGAGAGCAGGGAGAGATGAAAGGAGGGAGAAACACAGAGGCAGCAACAGGGACAGGGAGATGGGACACTTAGGAGGGTTGGGGAACATTTTACAGGGAGGGGCGAGCCTTCAGGAAGCACCTTAGCAGAGCAGCTTGGCCTGAGTACCAGAGGCTCAGGCTCTGGGCCTGGCCAGAGAGGGCGTGTCCCGGCAGGATGACCGTAGAGACCTCCTTGGTGGCTCCAGAAGAGTGGTGAGAGGGAACTGGCTGGTCTGCATCCTGCCCTTTCTGGAGCTGTCACAGGACTTTGCCAGCCCTGCCAAAGTCAAATGCCTGGGCAGCTGGTGTCCCCATCAGCATTTCCACTGGAAACCCACCTGTAACATCCCCTCTCACAGGTAAACACCCACAGCTCTGCCCCACAGCATTCCTTCCCACTCGTATGTACCTTCATGAGCATACAGTATGGCTGATGTGCACCCTACACACACCACAGGGAACACAGATATGGGGAACTGAGTTCCTCTGCTCATCTGTGTACATGGACGTTGGCACGACAAGGTCGTGACAAGGTCATCCTGTGGGAAGCAAGCACAGAGCCAGGACACAGGCAGCCATGGTTAGCACTCTGCTCCCTCAGGGTGTTATCAGTCCAGGTCTAAAGTACAAGTGTGGCCTTGGAACATTCTAGATCTTCAGCATCTTCAGCAAGGCAAACTTCCCCCCAAGGGAGCCTGAGCTCCCTAGCTGATCTCTCCTACCTCCACTCAGTTCATCACCCAAGCATAGGCAGGAAGCTGTCCATTCACAAACACTCAAGTCCCTTGTCTGAGGAAGATCCAGCCTCCCTGAGGTGTCCCCTCATGTGGGCCTTCTGGGTCCATGGGCTCCTGGGGCTCTGTGCTGTGTTGTGGGTCCCCATTGGCCCTAACCTGGTGATGCTCAGCTTTAGCTTATATTGCAGATGGACCATTGACTCCCTGCCAATCTGGGGAGCATGGCAGGATGGAAGGTGCCACACAGAGCTGTGGCAGGAGAGACAGACACCTGATGCCCACTCCGGACAGGGCCCTCAGAGCAGATGGTATTGAACTCTTCCTCAGGCCTTACAGTGCCTGGGGGCTTCCTCAGAGTAGACTGGAAAGGCCAGGGCTCTACACAGAAAGTGACAGCTCAGACATCATATTCTTCCCCAGGTAGATGCTTGAGCCCCCTTCTTTCAGTATTGTCATGAGATTGATGAGCTGTGCCCTTGCTCAGCTGTGGTGGTGTGGCGTTTCCAGCAAGATGTTTTCAGAAGCCTAACCAGTGCTCTTTTTTTTTTTTTTAAATAAGGTTTCTCTCTATAGCCTTGTGTGTCCTCAACTCACTTTGTAGACCAGGCTGGCCTCAAACTCAGAGATCTGCCTGCCTCTGCCTCCCAGAGTGCTGGGATTACAGGTGTGTGTGTGTGTGTGTGTGTGTGCACTGTGCCTGGCTCCAACCAGTGTTCTTTGTGTCCATCTTTCAGCTTCTCCCCTGAGGTGGCTCTGTGCAAGCAAAAGTAAAGGAGGAGGCACCAGCCAGCCGGAGGGCCTGAGCTCTTGGAATGAGGTTCACAGCACCACCCGGGCAGCTCACTGATCACCACCTGCATCTGAAGTGGAGCCTGTCTGTCACTGGGGCAGTGGCCAGGTGGCAAAGGAAATGCTTAGCTCAATGGGTAGTTAGTTAAAGTCAGGAGAGAGATGTGCTGGGGCGTTCCCATGCAGGACAGTGCCCACAGACACACAGTCACACGCTGTGTGTTTCAAAACTCTGCAAGAAAATAAAAGGTGAGGAGAAATAAATGCTTGAGGAGCTGGGGCGGCCCATCTGATTTGGAGACTGCATGGTATATACATACCAAACACTCCATGACCATTAATGGTGTGGTGCCCCTAGGCCTTCTAAGTGCAAATAGTACTTAAAATTTTCTGGTTTTTTTTGTTTGTTTGTTTGTTTGTTTGTTTTGTCTTGTTTGTTTTGTTTTTCAAGACAGGGTTTCTCTGTGCAGTCTTGGCTGTCCTGGATTCACTTTGTAGACCAGGCTGGCCTTGTATTCACAGCGATCCGTCTGCCTCTGCCTCCTGAATGCTGGGATTAAACGTGTACTTGAAAAATTTCAAGCACATAGAATTTATTCAAACGCAAACCAAAATTTCAAAAAATAGGAAGCCAGATATGGTTGCTCACACTTTTAATCTTAGCACTGTGGAGGCAGAGACAGGGGCTCTCTGTGAGGTTCAGACCAGCTTGGTCTAGACAGCAAGTTCTAGGATAGTCAAAACTAAAAAGAAAAAAATAAACAAGAAAAGACACAGGAAAAGGCAAGCAACCTTGTTTCATATTTTGACAAGCTTTCTTTTTGTGTATGCTAAGAGACTACTGTCTTCTTGCAAGTGCTGTCCTGAGCAGGTCATCTACAGCAAACATCCCAAGGTTCAGGGGACACTGTGGAAGAGGGGGGCGGGGGCGGAAGGTGAGAACTGGAGGATGGGGAGGAGTGCTGTGAAAGGCTGTCGTCCAGATGTGGCATGGTCTCTGTGCTCATGAACTCACAGCATCCTCGGTCACCCGCACAAGACCTATACACAATCAAGCCAACAACAGCAAAACTTGAGCAGGGAGCACTCACTGGCCTTGGTGAGTTACAAACATTAAAAAACAAAAAGCAAAGAGACAGAGAGAGAGGTGGGGACATGTTGGGGGGTATTGGAGGAACGGGGATAAATTGACCATACTGTATACATGTATGAAATTATCAAAGAAAAAAAATACAAGTTTTCTATATAAAAGGGTTGCACAACCTCATTGCTGCAAAGATGTGAAGAAAAAAAAAAAGATAAAGGGGGAAAAGGAAGATGACTCATTGTATCACAGCTGAAAGAGCCTGCGAACATGTTGTGTGTCTGCTCAGTTTGTTTGTAATTGTATCCTGCACAATGTTATGGCGAGTTACAGACCCATTTTCATAGCATCTTCCATTAAAAACCCCAGGAGGAGTTTTCCTGCTGTCAGATCATTTGGAGACACTTGCTGCGCCTCTTTAATAGAGATTGGATGCACTGTGTGAATCATTTCGTATCCTGAGGTTTCCACCTTTGTCCCTAGCATCCTCTGCATTACTCTGTAGCCACTCGTGCTACCTGACATGTGGTAAGGCAGTCTTAAGGGATCGGGTCCGAGGCCTGCAGCTGAGTGTTTGTGTTCGTGATACTGTGACACGCCTTTTGGCAGGGTTACATCTTTACTTTTGTGAGATGTCTACAAATGTGTTTTCCCAGTAAATGAGTGGATAAAGGGGAGATGGTTCAGTGGATAAAATGTCTGCTGTACAGCGTGAGGACCAGAACATGTATATGCTGCATAACATGTGGGTGGCCAGGAAGGCCAGAAGAGAATGTCAGCTGGAGTTAATGGTAGTTGTGAGCAGCCTGAGGGCCTCTGCAAGACTGGCCAGTACCCATAACTGTCAAGTCACCTCTCCACCCCAATTTAAACAACTTAAACCATATCTGTCTGTCTGTCTGTCTGTCTGTCTGTCTGTCTGTCTATCTATCTATCTATTTTCTACTCATGTATCCACAAACCATCAATTCCTCCACCCATTCACCCATCCACTAACTTACCCATCTATTTATCCATCTACCACCCACCCACTAAGCCATCTGTATGTGTGTCTATGCAGTTGGGTTTGTTTGTTTGTTTTTTGAGAAAAGGTTTCACTGTGTAGCCTTGACTGTCTTGGGCTCGCTTTGTAGACCAGGCTGGCCTCGAACTCACAGCAATCTGCCTGCCTCTGCTTCCTGAGTGCTGAGATTAAAGGCATGTGCCACCATACCCGGCTATAGTTGTTTATTTTCATGTGTGTATGTTTGTATGTGTGAAATTGTGAAAGAGTAAATCAAAATATTTTTAAAAGAAAAGTTTTGTTTGTTTGTTTTTACCCAGTGGTTTTGTTTTTGTTTTTGTTTTTGTTTTTTTTTTGTTTTTTGTCTTGTTTTTAAATAAACTTCTTTCTCTAAGGAGCCCAAGTTGTGCTCTCAAAAGGCCTTCTTCTCTGGGTGTACCTTTCTTTCTGTCTTTTTTTTTTTTTTTTTTTTTTAACCAAACTTCAGTTTTGATTCTTGCCAGCTTGTCCTGAAATTCTTTTCTGTGTTGAAGATAAGAATCCTGTGTTTACCTGAGTCAAAATCCCTGAGAGAGTAGGGGAACTCTTCAGTTGGCGTAGGGTGACCATGACAAGCTGTGTCTCCATTTTTGCTGCCACTGACAAGAGCACATGGTGGGGCAGAGCTAGGGTTAGAAGCAAGCTCTAGGCTAGAGCCAGGCCTTGGGTTAGTAGTAGGCTTTAAGTTAGTATCAGGCCTTGGGTAAGAACCAGGCCCTCTCTCCGGCCTTCTCAATCCTTGAAACTTGGAGCTTTCTGATTGTGAGTGGTGACGTTTGTATGTGTCTCTGTGATATAGGACACCAGAGGGCGTGGGATGCTGGAAGCAGTCTTGAGCAGAAAAAGAAGAAAAGAAAAGTCTTGCTTGTTTCTGTCATGCTCAGGCCATGTGGCTGATCTCAAGACAAGAAACAGAGTCTGTCCCTCAGCCAGTGAGCATCTGGGTGTGAGTGCACACAGTAGGTATGTTGTGCCCCAATGTCAGAGTCTCAATGCAAGTGGGCACTCAGTGACACAGCACTGTTTCATAGGACAGTGATTTGGGGGGTCCTATCTCCTGTTCTTTCTCCACCCGTGAGGACTGGAAACAGGTAGAGTGTTCTGGGATGCTCAGAAGGCCGTGCTTCCCCCACCATAGCTGAGCTCCCATCTTTCCATCCACAAGCCCATCCATCCATCCATCCATCCATCCATCCATCCATCACCTATCCATCCATCCATCCATCCATCATCACCTATCCATCAACAGATTCATTATCCATCCACAGATGCGTCCTATTGAGATTTGCAGATTCATGCTGTCACTAGAAAATCCTCTAACAAATGCCCTGCCTGCCCCACACTCAAGAGTCCTTTCCTCCAGCCAATCTTAGTGTCTCTGCAGAATCCTACACTCTTCTCACTGAATGGGTGGTAGTAAGAGATTCTGGGGGAGCAGGGTCAGATTAGAATAATCTGTAGCAGTCACTGCGGAACCCTTGCATAGCACTGTTCTCCGCCTGGAGGCTGGAGAGCACAGTGCCTACCCACCCCAGGTGGGCTCTAAGTCCCACAATGAGTCATGCCGAGGGGTAGGTGGTCCATCTGGCCTTGCACATGCCCAGTAGTAACCAGGAAGTCCTCTATTTCTGTGGGAGATGAATGATCATAATGACTGGTAGTTTTGATACCAGGCCAGCCTGGAGGCTCAGGCCCCGCCATTGTCTAAGGAGAGCAGCGGTGCACCAGTTCACAGCCTCGGGCAATTTGAAAGAGGTTGTTCTGTCTGTCCCTTCTCCAACTCTGAAAGGGATTGCTTGTTCTGGGAGCTAAAGTCAAAGGTGGATGCTTCACGGCAGAGACTGTTATCTATAGCAGCAGAGAGAAGTAGACCGGGGAAAGGGCACCGTGGCGACGCTTGGGAGCCCAGATAAGGGCGGAGCCTGTGTCCTGAGCCAATTACGGAAGCCATCTTGGAGGGCAGGGCTGGTGGCGGCTGGCTGGCCCTGGAGAAAATGATTTTCTTTCCCAAACAAGCTGGGTTGCTGTGGCTGCAGCAACTGCAGGCAGATGCTGGACAGTGCTCGGATGGGCTGCCATGGGGCAGTTCTGCTTTTAAAACCGCTCTCGGAGCTCGGCAAAGTTTTGGTTTTGATCACCCTAGCATTCATTTATTCTTAACACTTTTCACAAAATGGAAAACAGAAAACAAGAGAGGACCTGACAAAGGTTAGCTTTGATTCCTTCAGCTGGAAACAGTCTGCTTTTTAAATGCTTTTAAAAAGAGGCTACAGGAAAGAGAACACATCTGTATCATGGACATTTGGGTAGTTTCTTTCTTTTCTTTTTTTTAAAAATTTTTTAATTTTTTGAAACAGAGTTTCTCTGTGTAGCCTTGGCTGTCCTGGACTAACTTTGTAGACAAAGCTGGCCTTGAACTCACAGCAATCTGCCTGCCTCTGCCTCCCGAGTGCTGGGATTAAAGGCGTGTGCCACCACCGCCCAGCTCATTTGGGTATTTTTCTAAACTTCCTCTGTGACTGACATGGGAGTGATGTCAGTGCAGGGGTACTGACCAATTGGATGACATTCTGAAAGTATGATTTATGAGGCAGTTTTTCCTATTACAGTAAAAATGCTGTCATGATTATCACTGCACATATTTGTAGTAATAGTAAGGCAGGCCAATCTTTCTAGCTAACCACCCTGGGCCTGCCTGAGGCAGTTTTCAGTCACAGACCTCTGTATTCTCTGGGTCAAATAGATTTGGCAGGCTTCTTCTCCTGGCAAGCCCCTCATCTCTTCCCACAGCTTGGCTTACATACACCAAGGGATGAGAGTCTCCTTTCTGGCTCTGAACTTCTCAGATCTTGTGGCCCTGCCTCTGGGGAATGAGCCCTTTGAGTGAACTAAAGCATGCACCCCTGTCTTCATTGCTGACCCTGGTTATTGACTCAGCAGAACAAAGCCAGATCCCATATGCCTGGGGCCAGCTGCACATGCCCTGCCCCTCCATAGTCTGTCACCCACACTGTTTAGTGCCCCTGCTTACTGAGTCACAGTGCCTCTCTTGGGGCTCCAGTGTGGATTGCTGTCCTAGCCACTCTGTTCAGGGATCAGGCACTGTTGTCCTCCCTCCTCTGTCCCAGCTGATCAAGCGATACTTGCTCTATCCCCCACCCAACACCCCCCCCCCCCACCACCACCACTACTGGTGGCAGGCTTGAGGCTCCAGAGCCATCTCTGCTCAGCGGAGGAGCACTTTCCTAAGACACAGAAGATCCAAGTTTGATCCCCAACACTAAAACGACCAAAGCACCAACCAAGGCCCATGCATGGACTGGACCTGGGTCCCCTACATAGATGTAGCCGATGGGCAGCTCAGGCTTCCTGTGGGTCCTCTAGTAAGAACAGTGGGAGCTGTCTCTGACATGGATTCTGATGCCTGCTTTTTGATCACTTCCCCTTGGCAGGACTGCCTTGCTAGGCCACAGGAGAAGAGGTCAGGCTCAGCCCTGATGTGACTTGAGGAGCTGGGGTAGATGGGAAGGGGGGTTCCCCTTATCTGAGGAATAGGGGAGGGGGTGGGGAAGAGAGAAAGAGGGTGGGACTGGGAGGAGAGGGGGGGATGGGGACTACAACCAGGATGTAAAGTGAAAACAAAACAAAACAAAACAACTAAGAAAACCATAAAACCAATCTTGTTGCCTAAAACACTTGGTGTTGTATAGCATTCTAACCCAGCCAGCATAAGAATGAACTTCTGCAGGTAGCAGTTTCGTTGTTTACTTCACAAGAATGGTAACTAAGTGGGTACCATGAGCCACTTTTACCAAATGCCAGGGACAGAGGACGGGCAAGCCAGGACAGGCCTGGTCTAGCCGAGGCCCTCTGTAACAAAACCAGGTAGAATTACTGTTTCCTGGAGAAGGGCAGGAACTGGACAGCGAGAAGAGGAGAGCAGTGGAGAAGGTAAATGGAGGCTGTCCACCCTGGAAGGAGGGGCTTCTGTTGAGGCAGGCCCGCTTGCATGGAGGCTGGCAGAGCTTCAGGCCCAGTGAGTAGCGGCCACAGAGATTCTGGGATCCTGCGCAGCACCTTGATGTGGTCACTCAGATCACACTCACAGTGCAGTGTTGTGTCTCAGCTCCAGGAATCTGCCCTGCCCCTGACCTGATTAGATGGTGAAAACTCCATAATAGGCCAGGATTCCTGCTGGAGGTGGACTCAGGCCCTCTCCTGCCTGTGTCTCTGGTCTCATCAATTAAGCAGTTGACCGCATTGAATTGCGGCTTGGTGGGTTTATAGACTGACTTCTGCTCAGGTAGCTAATTCATTCCTCTGCCTAGCTAGTCTTGACCATGGCTTTCTCTGGGCCTGCCACTATGCTGGGCCCTGGGGAGGGACAAGACCTAGGTAGGTCCTTCTTCTTTTGAGGCTTATTCTTCGCAGGGGTGCCAGCCTTTGGACGCTGACTTGATGTTGTGGTTTACAGACATGTTGGAATGTGTTGCTGGTTCACCTGTGGGGTACAAACAGCCCTTGGGCCTCAGGTTGGGTACGCATGAGAGTATAGACATAAAACAGAAAATATGCACAGGGAAAACCAACAGGGCAAGATGACAAAGAGAGGCCTTCAGCTTTGTATACGCATTAAGCAAGAAATAGGATAACTTCCGCTTAGTCTTGAAGACGGATGGAGTGGTTGTATAGGGGGTCTGTAGCTTTGGTATCTTGGAGCTTAGTGGGAAGGCTGCTTTCCCTGCCTGTTAAAAATGCCTTTTGCCCATAACAAATTGACCCTAATTTGAAGGGGTTGCCAACAGAGAGGTGTCTCCATCTCTGGCCACACACAGCGCTTGTGTCTTCCTGGAAACCAGCTTGCTGCAGCTGGCACAGCCTCCTCCCCAGGCAGGCTCGGAGCAACGGGCCGCTGTGTGGCCAGGAGAACAAGACTACATTATGAGAGTTTCACAAGCCGGCCATGGGCAAACAGAAGGCCTGAGTGTGCCCAGGGACAGCAGACTGCTTAGATTAGATCACTGAGCTTGGCTCTGGGAGGGGGGCAGGAGAGCCGCCAACAAGAACCAGGTCTTTATGAAGGGGAGGCCCAGCTTGGCATGAGAGGAGAGTATGTACACCTGCCATCTCTCTGCAGCCTTCGACGGGCCTCTGGCTCTGGATGGCCCTGCAGGCACATATACATGCTGCAAACAAGGTTTATAGGTAGACTCTCTGCTGAGGGATGCAGCTCCCAGCTTCCTTCCCTCTCCAGGGCATAGACCAATGAAACTGCTGGCCAATGAAAACAGCCTGTGAGGCTCTGTGCACAGGACAGGAAGAAGACAGCTCTTCCAAGAGCCCAGGAGGTGAGCTTTTGAGCCCCTGCCCCCTTTACATAGATGGAAACTGGTGGTGAGAAAACAGGAGTCATGTGGCCAGTTTCATAGCTGGCAGACAGCAGAAAGGCCATAGATCCCAGCCCAGGCCTGGTTCACACCATGAAGTGTGTGATGTGCCTCTCTCTGGAGTGTGGCAGTATTCTTATTACTTTGGCTATGGAGAAAATCACTCAAGATTGTGAGACCTTACAGCTGTTTATGACGAACCTGGGCCTCGGCAGTTGGGTGGGACACAGAGGAGATGGCTAGTCTTCCTGCATGTTGGGGTTTCTGCTGGAAAACGTTCTGATGGGGGACTACAGTGCTGGGGCCAGAGAAGCTGAGCCTCCATCAGTCCTTATTGCAATGACCAGGCTTTCTATCAGGGAGCCTCAACTCCCCCCCCCCCCCCCCCCCCCCCGCAGTCCTTCACAACCCTTTCAGCAGCTTAAGACCACTTTGCTGGGCAAATGCAACACCACACTGCTCCCTGGCGGCCACGGGTAGCATGTCCTGAGCACAAGGCCTGGGCTTCTAAGGTTATTGGGACCAGGCCCTCTTGGGGCTAGTGGAAAAAGCCTTGGCAGGGTCCTGCGTGATGCATGTCATTGGTGCTAGTGAGGGATGGGGCTTTGCACACCAGATAAGCACCATGACTCACCTGGTTCTCCCTGCCAGAATCCCCACACAGACTACAGACAGAAGACTGATAGGCTTGAACACAGGTGCTTTGAATCCATCCACACCTGACCATTGCTTATCTTCCTCTCTTCTGTCCCAGAAAACCCAGCATTATCCCCTTGAGCCCATGATGCCCTCTGGACTGTATCACTACACAAGGAGGCACATACATCTCATGTCTCTTATCTGGAATAAGAAGACTTCCTGAATTCCTCTCCCCCTTGGCTCTCTCTCCCTCTTTCCCTAACTTACTTATTTTTATTTTATGAGCATTGATATTTTGTCATGTCCCCTGGAACTGGACTTATGGACAGTTATAAGCTCCCATGTGGGTGCTAGGAATTGAACCCAAGTTCTTTAGAAGAGCAGCCAATGCTCTTAGCCTCTGAGCCATCTCTTCAGCCCCAAGCCTCTCTTTCAATCTTTGGGTCTTTTTAAAGACAGTATCTCACTATGTACACCAGGTTGGCCTCCATCTCACAATCCTCCTGCCTTCACTACTGAGTGCTAGATTACAGCCATGTCCCATTACACTGGCCCTGATCTTTCTCTTTATGTGGATGTCACCCTGTGAGTTCCACTGTCACCTCTCCAGAGATACCCAGTCCCAGTCAGGATAAATGACTGAGATGTTGGGTTCCCATATAAAAACTGCTTCAGCCCCACAGCCTGAGTCCTTCTGTCATCATTGAAGAGCCTGGTACCCTGACAGAAACGAGCACAGTGGTACGTGCCTGTAATCCTGGCACTCACCAACGATGTAGAGGATTGGGCCATTCCTGACTGCAAAGAATGTTTTTGAGGCCAACCTGGGCTACATGAGAACCTGTCTCCAAAAGAAAGAAGAGGAGGAGGAAAACGAGGAAGGAGAAAGAAGGAGAAGGAGGAAGAGAAGGAGATGGAGAAGGAGGAGGAGGAGGAGAAGAAGATCATGATGATGACAAAAATCTAATGGAGAGGCAGGTGTTACTCTTGTGGCCGTCTCAGAGCCTTTCAATGTGCTGCTTCTTGGGCTCTGCCTATTGCCACGTTCTGGGTTCTTTTAGGTGGCATCATTTGCCAATGGCCTTGTCCATCTTTGACCACCCTAGAGCAACACTAGGCACTCTGCTCCTGCCAGATAAGATGTCCCCTTCCCTAGGCCTTTATAGAGACAGCTTCTCCGAGCTCATCCATCTTCTGCTGCCCTGTTGCCCTGGACTTGGGCAAAGCCACTCTCGGCCTGCAGATGCTCTGCTGGGGCCTTTTCAGTTCCTGCAACCACCAGAGCCACTTCCTCAATAACTCCTTCCCATAGAGATGTGTGCACATGCTCTTGGTTCAGCCTCTCTGGAAAACCCTGACCGATACGGTGGAGCAGAGAGGAGGAGCAAAGGAACTGGGGTGACAGGAGATATAAGGGGGTTACGTGCTCCTTTAAGAAATTCACACATCAGGCTGGATGAGACATGGCTACAACCCAAGGAGGAGGTTGGAAGGAGATGCCTCGACACACACTGGGGACCAAGAGTCTTGCAGGTACCAGGTACCCTCCACCTCCCTGTCAGCTGCCTCCTTGTCCCTATTTTATCCCCTTCCATTCATTCTAGGCACACTGATAGTGCCTGCTCTAGTCAGCTCGGCCACTGGTTCAGAGTGGACAAGAAACAAGTAAATAAATGACCACACTTCTCTTGGAGTAAGGTCAGAGTATGAATACAGTGCAAGGTGATGTGGGAGGTGGGGGGTGCCAACTGTGGTGCTTACCAGATGCATGGGTCTTCCCAAATATTTGTAGCCTCCTCCTCATATCCCACTCCACGCAAGAGGAATAGACATTGTGCCTTGGCTTCGGTTCACTCCGAGTCTGTGCTCTGTGCTCCTGTCATGGAGGTCCAGAGTACAGTGGCTGAGTCCTACTGCGAATCTTGGGCAATGGAGTTTGAATTCCTCAGGCTGTGGCTAGATTTGATGTTTTCGAGCCTTCCCTGCGCCTGTAGCGCCCCCTGGTGGGAAGGAGCTGTCCTGCAGCCAGATGGTCCTGAGATGCCTTATTTACATAATCACCTTTTAAAAATTATTTATTTATTCACTTTACATTCCAACCATAGCCTCCTCCCTCCTCTCCTGCCGGCAGCACCCTCCCTCCCTCTTCCTCCTACTTACCCTCCTCCTCTACCCCTCAGAAAAGGGGGGTCCTCTGTCCTCCGCCACCCCCCCCCCCCCACTCCGCCCATCCCCGTCCCCCCAACCCATCCCATCATATCAAGTTGCATCAGGACTGAGCGCGTCCTCTTCCACAGTGGCCTGGCAAGGAAGCCCTGCCAGGGAGAAGTGATCGAAAAGCAGGCAACAGCCGGGCGTGGTGGCGCACGCCTTAATCCCAGCACTCAGGAGGCAGAGGCAGGCGGATCGCTGTGAGTTCGAGGCCAGCTTGGTCTACAAAGCGAGTCTAGGACGGCCAAGGCTAAGCGAGAAACCCTGTCTCAGGCGGAAAAATAAATAAATAAATAAATAAAGAAAGAAAGAAAGAAAGAAAGAAAGAAAGAAGAAAAGCAGGCAACAGAGTCTATGTCAGAGACGGTCCTTGCTTCCCTTATTAGGGGACCCATATGAAGACCAAGCTGCCCATCGAGTACACACGCACACACACACAAATATATACATATGTATGTATACATATATACACATATATATGTAGGGGGTCTAGGTCCAGTCCACGCAAGGTGCTTCAGTCTCCACATCCCCTGCCTGGGCTCAGGTTTGTTGGCTCTGTTGGTCTTCTTGTGGAGCTCCTATTTCCCCCACTCTTCCACAAGGCTCCCCCCGACCCCCCGTTTCGCTGTGAGTCTCAACATCTCTTTCAATCTGCTCCTGGGTGAGCCTCTCAAAGAACAGCTATGCCAGACTCCGGTGTGCAAGCATAACAGAGTGTCATTAATAGTGTCAGGGGTTGGTTTTCTCCAATGAGGTGGGATTCAGGTAGGCCATAACCACCTTTTTAATCTTGCTTCCCCCAGCAGCTTCACCACACAGGAAAAATCCTTTGGGCCCCCCTCCCCCCACTCCCCCACCTCCACCCCTACCCCCACCCCCACCTCTCCTTTGGTCAATGAAGAGCCTAACAGGAATGTTCTCACTCTCCACTGATGGAACTAATATGTTAAACCACTCTGGAAAATGTTCTTGATGTTTCAGCCTCTTGGCATGTTAGAGCTCTTCAAACAGGATTCTACAGGTGCTCTGTCCTTATGCCTGATGCCATTAGGAACAAAGCCCCCAGTCCCCTAGGAATGCATGAGCTGTATTTAACCAATGTGGTCTTGGAGCCACAGTTTGGACTAAGTTGGCATCCGATCTCAGCTGCTAGTCAGCCATGTTCTTGGGCTAGGAATAGCACATTTTTCTCTCTGTGTCCTTGGCCCTCTCATGGTGTTGGTTTCCTAACAAACATATGGCTTTATTTTCTCTTCTGTTTTGATAGGGTACCCAACTATGGTGTAGCTCACTCACTGGGCCAGTCTGACTGTCAGTTATTTGACAGACATCTGAATATTCCTAGCACATTGCTACTGTTGAGGATCCAGGCAAGACAAGCAGGATCCAGGGAGCATCATTGGTCATGCTTGCAGGTTGTGAGGCAGGCTCATTGGATAATGCCACAGCCATTATTACATAGGACACCCTGGCTGCTTCCAGGTCAGGCTCAAACAGGAAGTAAGAAGGTTGTCTCAATATTGTGCTGTTGGGAGTGAGCCCTGTGGCAACGGTAGCCCACAGAACAGATTTCTGGTTTTATTCTAGAGTCTACATGAACTAATTGGAACATTAGCTAAAGGTCATTGCATCTACCTGGGAGTTTTTATTTTCCAGGGGAGGGGTTAGGGATGGTGTGTGTGTGTGTGCGTGTGTGTGTGTGTGTGTGTGTGTGTGTGCGTGTGCTTGTGTGCACTTACACATGGAGAGGACTGAAGACAACCTTTGGTGCCATTCCTCAAGAGACACTGTTCACTTTGGTTTTGTTTTGTTTTGAAATAACCTTCCAAAGCTCATGTAATAGGCTAGGCTGGCTGGCCAGCAAGCTCCAGGAATCCTCCTGCCTCTGTCTTCCTAGTATTGGGATTACAAGTGCACAACGTCGTGCCTGGTTTTTCCTATGTGGAATCCAACTCAGGTCCTAGTGTGTACAGTGCAAGCACTTTATAAACAGAGCCATCTCCCTGACCTGGCTCAGGGTCCCTAACGCCTCCTTGCCTGTGTGTTCAATGTGGAGGGCAAGGAAGAAACAAGAGACAACCCCTCACCCCACCCCAACCCTGCCGACAGGGCTACTGAGTGGACTGACACATTGTCCGGCATGGGCAGAGTGATGGTGCAGGTGGGATAATGGGGGTGCATTGGAGGGCATTCCAGTGACAACTTGGATGCCATCTTTTGTTAACAGAAGGCCAGTCTAAGTCACAGAACTCAGAAGATATCGCCATGGGCAAGTTCAGAAAGTCCCTCATTAGTCAGATGAGACCCCAAAGTAGGATTCCACTTTTTTGTGACTCGCTCTCATATGACATGAACTCCCTGCCAGACATCCTGAGCCCCCCTTTCATCTTGTTCACTTTGATCAGCAAGAAAAACATCCTTAGGAATTGGCTCTGCACCTTTCCATGAGGCCCCTTCTGAAGGTTATGTAACCAAGCTAGTTACAAGCTAATGGGCCTAAACGTGGCATTGCCAGGCAGTATGGGAGCACCTACATTCCTCCAAACCGGAGACCCTCTTGTCTCTGCTTCCTGAACGCTGGGATTACAGGTAAGAGTCATCTCTGATAGGCTGTGATCTGTTACAGACCTAGGGGAGGGGAATAGGATGGAGGAGGAAAAGAGGGGGAAACGGGAAGATACAAGTGAGGGGATAACAACTGAGATGTACTCTGAATAAATTACTTAAATAAGAATTAAAAAAAGAAAAAGTCACATCTGGTTGCAACCTCCATTTTTGAGGCAGACAGTAACTCTGATCTAAAGTACTGTTGTGTGGAAGCCAGCAACTCCTCATACCAACCAAGAAGGCCACAAATCTCTACTTGGAAAACCCCAGAGGCGCCTACTAACTGGAACTCCAGGCACCTTCTGGGCTCACAGGCATCAGATCCTCTGGAGCTGGAGCTACAGGCAAAGATGAAGTGGGTTAGCCAGGCAGTGATGGTTCACGCCTTTAATCCCAGATGTCAGGAGGCAGAGGTAGGCAGAGCTCTGAGTTCGAGGCCAGCCCGTCAACAGACTGAGTTCCAGAATAGCCAAAGCTCCTCAGAGAAACTATATTTTGGAAAAACCAATGGAGGGAGCTGGGCGTGGTGGCGCACACCTTTAATCCCAGCACTCAGGAGGCAGAGGCAGGCGGATCGTTGTGAGTTCGAGGCCAGCCTGGTCTACAAAGTGAGTCCAGGATGGCCAAGGCTGCACAGAGAAACCCTGTCTCAAAAAACCAAAACCAAAACCAAAACAAAACAAAAAACAATGGAGGAACTGGTCATGCTTTTAACTGGTGAGCCATCTTTCCCACCCCTTAAAATTAGCAATCTTTGGTGTTTTTGAGACAAGATGCTACTCTTTAGTACAGGTTGGCCTGGAACTCTATTTTTACATTCAGTGACTGTCACAGAAATACAGTAATAATTTATAGTAGCACCCACTAGATTCTGAACAGTGGGTGTAGGTCACTTGTTGCCTTGGTTTTTAAACTCAGGAGTTTCTTGCTTTGAACCACAAACCAAATGAATAAATGTCACCATACAAGACAGATGTCCCAATAGAAGCCAAAGAAGAGATTACATTATCAAATCTATTGAGGCAGGGTTTCTTTATGCAACCTGGCTGTCCTATATAATTCACTATGTAAGCCAGGCTGGCCTCAAATTTAAGAGATCTGCCTGCCTCTGCCTCCTGAGTGCTCAGATTACAGGTGTGCGCTATCACACCTGAAAATCATTTATTTCCTAATGTATGTCTTTTCAGCTGGCTAAGCTGGCCTAGAACTTACTCTATAGCCCAGCCTATCCTGGTACTTGTGATCTTCCTGCCTTCAACTTCTGAGTGCTGGGACTGCAAATGGGTGCCATTACACCTGGCTCCATTACCGATTTTACCCTGACAGACAGCAGTACCCTCTGCTGAGCACTTACTTGGGGCTACTACTACTACTAAGTTGGGAGAACCAACTTAGGGAATCGAGTTGTTGGTAAAGAACCTTCAAGCATTCTGTGTGCCCCAAAGTGAAAGAACAAAACCCTCCCACCTCTCCATGGGACTCAGTGGGAAGAAGCAAAGAGCAGTAAAAACTGTAAGGTTGGTTTTTCACATAAGCCATTTCTTACTCCACTACTAAAAACATGACAGGCTTCTTTCCAATCAAACGATGTTAAGTAATTTCCAGAAGGAAATCTCTTCCAATGAAATGTAACATTTTAATTAATGTGTTGTAAATAGAACACTGACAACCATACATTAATATGCTTGCTATGATAACCTAAGCCTTCAGAGCATACTGTCAAATACAACTTCAGAACTCACTGCAACAAAATGCCCAGTTTGCTATCGTGGCAAACTCTCTTATTGCCTCTGACTTAAAATCCATGCTATGGAAATTTGATTATAATTCGAAATAATCTACCATCTATCCCAGAAGGCTACAGAAAACTAAACCACTGTTAAGATTTAAGAATACAGCTTTAATTTCTTGGTCGCTTTTGATCATATAAATATATAAATCTTAACAAGGTAACACTGTTAACTGTAATAAAGGCCATAAAAATAACAGCTCTTGCCATATTGCACAGATTAATTAATTCAGTTGGCTCCCCAGGCCCCCACCAAACAGCTTTCGAACCAGAACTGGAAGACACAGGGATCTACACTCTTGACATTGAATAATGACGGTATCAAGTCGTTTGCAGAAAATAAACTTTTAACATTTCGCATCCCGACATCACATAACGCAGGATCTCTTAACACTCAGAACAAAAGTCTCACTGGAGTCCTCCTGCGGTAGAGGTGCAGGCTCAGAGCTGTGGTCTGTCACCGCAGCCAGGGAAGTGGTCCTCTGTCCGAAACAGGACAGGCGGCTCGTAAACGGCGCTCTGGGGTCCGGTGGGCGTCGATTTGAAGAGAGCGGGAACGCTGATGGTGTGCAGCAGCCTTCGGAAGGCCCGGGGGAAAGTCCCCAGCTCGGCCTCGGCCTTGGTAACCTGCTCCTCCATCCTGGCCACGCTGCTGCTGATCATCCTCACGAAGGCCTCGAGCTTGTCGATCCTGCCGTAGATGCGCCTCATCTCGGCGGCTTTGGCGTGGATCTGCGGCACGCCCTCGCTCACCACGTGGGAGGAGTCTCCGCGAATCATGTCCAGCATGCCCACGAACTCGTCCACCCTGGCCAGCAGGTCCTCCAGGCTGGCGTCCAGCGCCTCCACCTCGGGCCGCGGCCCCGCAGCAGGCAGCAAGCTGGAGGCGTAGCCCAAGGCGGCGCGGCGCAGCAGCGGCAGGTCGCGGCCAGGCGCGTCCTCGGCGCCGTCATCCTCCCACGGCCCCGACGCGCTGCTGTGGCTCTGCGATACGTGGCCGCTGTCCCCGCTCAACGCGGCGCCCAGCGGCTCGGCCTCCTCAGTGGAGACCTCTCGCAACAAGGCCCGGTCCACGGGTCCTTCTTCCATGGCCCGCTTGGCCGCTTCCGGCGCTGAGAGATTACGTCACGTCCTACGATCCCTACTTCCGGCGCCTCCTAAATGCGTCATGCTTTTATCAACAGGTTGGTCCTGCTTCCCAGATACCGGGAGTGCCCAATTGGCTTCAGCCCATCCTAGTGTGTGCCAGTACTGTTTGCACATGTTAATAATCCAAAAAAGACGAGGATTAGAGGATAGATAGAAAGATGGGTAGATGACAGATAGATAATGAATATATGATAAATAGATTAGGCCAGTCATGGCACAAACTTTAATCTCAGCACTTAGGAGACAGAGATAGACAGATCTCATGAGTTAAATAAAGGCCAGCCTGGCCAGTTTCAGTCCAGCCAGGGCCAGTGTTGTGAGACCCTGTCTCAAACAAACCAGACAGACCAATGGATGATTGATAGGTAGGTAGATGGTAAATTGAGAGATGAGAGTGTAAAAACAGTGCAATACTGTAGATGTAAAGATGTCCATGAAGTCCTTTTTGCGTGTCTTCAAAGCCAGGTTACCTCTGTTTGTCCAACTGCCCTGTGGCCAGCGAGGCTAAATCTCTGCAGATGGAAGCATCTTCCAAAGACCTGCCTGGGAATCAGGGAACTCCAGGCGGCTGAGCTCAAGAGTAGTGCAAACAAAGCACTTGTCGTTTTTATTATTAAAGCAAGAAAAACATGAGATGACATTTACAATGTAAGCAAATACAAGTACAGCAAGGAAATATACCTGGTGTTAAGATCATCTTTGATCTTGTGTAAAGAGCCAAGAATATTCCTCCTAGGCCTTTGCCTTTCCTACAGAGATAATGTTCCCCTGGGACCTGATGGCACTGCTGTCCTCTCTTACTCTTCCTACTTTTCTTACAATATTTACAACGCCATTTAAAAAACTACCAGAGTTTTCTCTGTAGATTATCAGCTGCTGCAGAGGGACTTTGTTCATTGATGAATTCCCAGAACTTAGATCAGTGTGAGGCTGGGACATGGTGTATGTGTGTGTGTGTGTGTGTGTAACATGTATGTGTACTCACATGTAGGTATGTGTGCATATTGGTGTCTATGAACACTGGTGCAGTGTGTGGCAGACAGAGATTAACATTAGGCATCTTCCTCTATCACTTTCCATCTTATTTTTTAAAAATTAATTGCATATTTACTTATTTTTGTATGTGTATATATGTATGCATGCATGCATGCATGTATGTGTTTGTATGTATACATGCTTTTGTATGTCAAGACACATGTGTAGATGTCAATGGACAAATTTTCCAATTAGTTCTGTCTATGATGTGGGTTCCCGGCTCTAACTCAAGTCATCAGGCTTGGGGGCAGGTGCTTTTGCCCTCTAAGTCACCTAATCAGCATCACCTTACTTTTTGAGAGTGTGTTCCTGAACCTGAACCCAGAGCTTACTGATTGGCTAGACTAGATGGCTAGTAAGCTCCAGGGACTTTCTTGTTTCCATATCTACAGCAGCAGAGTCACACATATGTGACACTATGCCCAGTTTTTAAAAATTAAATGTAAATGTACCAATACAAAGATTTCTTTTTAAAAAGATTAATTTATTTATATTTATACAGTATTCTGCCTGCATGTGAGCCAGCAGGCCAGAAAAGGGCACCAGATCTCGTTATAGATGGTTATGAGCCACAATCTAGTTGCTGGGAATCAAACTCAGGATCTTTGAAAGAACAGCCAGTGCTCTTAACCCCTGAGCTGTCTCTCTAGACCCCTAAGTAATTATTTTTGTTTTAGTTTGTTTGTCTGCTTTTAGTTTTAGAGACAGAGTTTCTCTGTGTAGCCTTGGCTGTCCTGGACTAGATTTGTAGACCAGGCTATCCTTGAACTCACAGAGATCCACCTGCCTCTGTTTCCCAAGTGCTAGAATTAAAGGTGTGCATCACCAAGCCTGGCTTCAATGCAGATTTTAACTGAGATTCCTGAGCCAGACACTCTGGGTCATTCTTGACAATTCTGCCTAGCACTCCCTGCTCCAGTCTGTCACCAAGGCATGTGGAGTCTGCCTGTGCCTTGAGTTCATCAACGTGTTTTCAGCTATTCTAAGCTTCTAGCATTTAACTATCTAACAGTCTCTATAAACAAACAAACAAACAAACAAAACCCTAGAGCAGGGTGTTCAGTCGGAGTCCATCCTGCGGAGGAAGCAGAAAGATCAATGGAGTGGCTCAGTTGAGTGCCAGCTGACATGCACAAAGCCTGGGTTTTATACCCAATGTCACATAAAGTAGGTGTGGTAGAGCACACCTGTCACCACAGGAATCTGGGTAGAGTCCAGAGGATCAGAAGTTCAAGGTTGTCCTCAGATGCATAATGAGTTTGAGGCCAGCCAGGTTTATGTACGACCCTGTCTCAAGAAGAGGAGGGAGAGAAGGAGACTAAGGGAGGATGGCCCTGTGTCTTGACAAGGAGAAGGTAAGAGTTACCAGGTCCAGTCAGAGAAGTGAGAGATGGATGCTTGCTGAGGTGACACTCTGCGGTTTCCATGCTGTAGGCTTAGTTGGAAAGTACTGAAGTCCACCCTCAGTGACCCAGTTCCGGAAGACTTCTCTGAGAGCCTCTGAGAGCTTGAAGCCTCCCGCAGCCTGCTACAAAACCCACGCAACCTTTGCACGGCCTGATTCTCTGCATCAATTGCTGGAGCTCATACCTAGGGTGAGGGCAGAGTCTGGGGGACCAGGTGAGGTGGTCTGTACCTCAGATCTGAGAAAGGCTAGGCAATGAGGGAAGGGCCCTGAGGCTTGCAGCACTTTCTCAAGGTGCCACCTTCTTCCAAAATTAACAATTAACCGAGAGATTGTCACCCAGAACCTGGTAGCTGATTTGCATGGAAAAGAGAAAACAATCTCTGCTGTGGTGCATCCTTTAGGTCCCAGTGTGTCTGTGTTAGCATCACCTGCCACCCACCTGGAGATGTGCGACCTCACCTGGGTCACTGTCTGCTTCCCAAAGGCAGTGGTTTCGACACTGACCTGAGTGAAGACAGTGGCCCGTTGACAGTTCTCATCCCTGGTTGTGCTGTTTCTCAGTCGGCCACCAGGTGGACCTGGCCTTTCTCATAACCGATTACTATGGGCAGCATTATTTACAAACATTTCAGCTGGGCGTGGTGGCGCACGCCTTTAATCCCAGCACTCAGGAGGCAGAGGCAGACGGATCCATGTGAGTTCAAGGCCAGCCTGGTCTACAAAGCGAGTCCAGGACAGCCAAGGCTACACAGAGAGACCCTGTCTCGAAAAACAAAACAAAACAAACATTTCAAGTGGCTGTGGGGCCAGCGCACAATGCCTACCCATCTTAATAACTGCAGCGCTTGTGTTGTGAGCCAGAACCATGTGTGAGCCAGCAAAATGTGATTATGATGCAGATGGCTATGGTTATGCCCTGCTGGGGCCTCTCAGGGAGATGGCTCTTTGATGGGCAAAGACTTCAAGGCTTAAAGGAAACGTCTGGGTTCTGTGGACCCATGAGTAATTCATAAGCATTTATTAACCAGAGAGATACTGATCAGCTCAGCCCAAGGAAGTGACTGCCAGCGAATGCTTTCTGGAAGCTGGAGGTCCACTGCTAGGCCCTCTTGGAGACTCTGTCAGGACTCCTGCCTCTCGAGCATTATGCTGCATCCTCCCTCAGGCAGTGACAGTGACAGGCAGAGGTGAGAGCAGCCACAAACACCAACTCCCTGAAGCCCACCCCGGGCATCTCAGTTGGTGTCTAGCTCCTTACACAGTTTGTTTGTTCAGACCTTCTATGTCATCTCTGGTCTAGAGGAGGTGGGGGCTGGAGTCAGTAACAGGGATGCAGAGCAGGGCTCGGACCTCAGTCAGCTGCAGCCCCAGTGTCAGAGGGGAGGGGAAAGGACCCACCAGCGGGCCACATGCCAGTCCAGTTGTGGAGCCAGCCATGCTTTGGCCACACAAAGACACACAGGTGTATGCAGGATGTGAGATGCTCTTGGGTGGCATGACAGGACATCAACTAACCTAAACTGTTGGTCCATCTCCCAGGTCATTATGTAGGTGCTGGGGATCTCAGATCCACATGCCTGGATAGCAAACTCTTTACCCACTGAGCCATCTCCCCAGGCCCTCTACTGCATTTTCACTGGACTATCTACCTGCAGGCCTCACAGGTATAAGGTAAGGGGGCTGCCTCACCTGTGTTTGTTAATGATGAAGACTAACAGATCAGAAAGCCCAGGGAACCTGCACAGAGGCCTTGCTCTTCTCTGCTCAGGTCTCAGATATTTTTGGAGAGGATAAATCTGGTACAGTCTCTAAAAGTCTGATCATGTGACAGTTAGGGCGAACACACCATCCTCACTGAGAGGTGAACAGAGGGGCAGGTCTGAGCATCAGCATCAGGGAGCTAGCAACTCAGCTGAGCTCTAGAACATTCATGTTCTTGTGATTGTTTCAGAAAATGTGAGTCCACACCACCCACTAAGCCATGGCTGTGTGTGGGAAGGTAGGTGTTAATTACAGCAGGTTAGATGGCAAAGCAAGGGAGTCTGCAGAGCCAACAGTCAAAGAGAAGTGGGACCCGCCCACCAACCTAGAGGCCCCATGAATGTGAGAATACCTGCACCAGGGTGGAAGAGAAGGCTCAGTTCATAAAGCACTTGCAGGATCTGGGTTTGATCCCTAGAGTCCACATAAGAAATTTGAAGATGGTGGTGTGTGCTTGTAATTCCAGCAGCAATGAGGTGGGGACAGAGGAATCCTTGGGGCTTGCTGGACAGCCAGCCTAGTTGGTGAGTTCCAGGTCAATGACATTATCTTGAAGAAGAGGAGGAGGAGGATGAGGAGGAGGAAGAAGAAGAAGAAGAAGAAGAAGAAGAAGAAGAAGAAGAAGAAGAAGAAGAAGAAGAAGAAGAAGAAGAAGAAGAAGAAAAGAAAGGAAGGAAGGAAGGAAGGAAGGAAGGAGGGCCAGATGTGGTGGCACAAGCCTTTAACTCCAGCACTCAGGAGGCAGAGGCTGGCGGATCTCTGAGTTCAAGGCCAGCCTGGTCTACAAAGTGAGTCCAGGACAGGCAGGGCCACACAGAGAAACCCTGCCTTAGGGGGAAAAAAAAAAAGAAAGAAAGAAAGAAAGAAAAAGAAAAGGAGTCCAGAGAAGCCAACCATCAGGCTAATGAGTGTGCCTTTAGCCTTGGTCAGAGAAGCTTTTGTCGGTAGTGGCAAAGGTCAACGCAGAGACACACATGTGGCCTATGCACTGAGGGTAAGCGGCTGTTGAATGCTCAGCCCTAACGGGATGTCTATACAAGGTTCAGGGGCTATCACAGAATAGGGCGTGGAAGGAATGTGAGAGCCAGAGGATGAGAAGGGTGCCGTTAAAAGCTGACACTTATGAACTTACAGGGGAGGTGGTTACTTGTATGAACACAAGGTGGGGCCTGTCAGCATTCCATCACGGATTGGACAGAGGCTCATGAGGCCCACCCTGTCTGAGCGCTGGAGGAGGGGAGGCCAGTCCTTCCGCTAGGTCACTCTTTTCCAGTACACAAGCTCCCTCTGACCATCATGCAAACAATCCTACTTAAACTCGTGAGGACACACATGCACTACAGAAAAGACATGGAAGCAGGGATAGTTGGAAGAAGTAGTGAGGAGGGAGTAAGAAAGGGCAATATGGGCCTGAAAATGACTAAAATACATGTATGGTATTGTCAAAGAACAGAAATAAATGAACATTCAAAAAAGAACTCTGGGCTGGAGATATGGCTCAGCGGTTAAGAGCCATGAGTTCATGAGTTCAATTCCCAGCAACCACATGGTGGCTCACAACCATCTATAATGTGATCTGATACCCTCTTCAGCACTGTATACATAATAATAAATAAATAAATCTTTAAAAACAAAACTCCAGGTGGGAGCTCCTGAGGAAGTATGCCTGAGGTTGACCTCTGACTTCCACATGCATGTACGCCCATGTACATACACATGTGCACATATGTACTATGCATCACATATAGACATAGACACATAGACATGCATAGAGAGAAACAAACATGCACACACACACTGAGTATTAATTTCTCAAACCTTGATGATCACCATAACATCCCATACCCCTTGAACAAATCAGCGATGCGGTGCCTGTCTTTAGAAAGCCCCCAACTTAGCCAGTCAGTGGTGGCGCATGCCTTTAATCCCAGCACTGGGGAGGCAAAGGCAGGTAGATGTCTGAGTTTGAGGCCAGCTTGGTCTACAGAGTGAGTTCCAGGACATCCAAGGCTACACACACAAGAAATAAATAAATAAATAAATAAATAAAAAGAAAACCCTACATTTAAAGAAGTCACACTATTATGTTAATTCTCAAACAATAGTAACTTTCATATTAATCAGAATTTTGCTCACAACAATGTTTGCTTGGGGAAAAGAAAAGAAAAAAATCTGTATTAAAGATGTCTCATTTCTTCTCTTCACACTTCTGTATTTTTCTGTCATTTACAAACATATTTTAATAAAACAAAACAGATGTATTTTATTGTAAAAATATGTCATTGTCCCATTCCCGATGTGCTGTGGTGCTGTGTGCCTATTCAGTGACATTTAAGGCTGAGCAATCCGACTTTCATCTTCAGCTGCCAGTATCTGTTGAAGACCCCTTAGATGGCAGGAGGGCAGCAGAGGGAGTGGTGAATGAGGGGATGAGAGAAGACAAGGGGGATAGGGAAGGTCAAAGAGAGGGAGGGAGGCTGCTCGGACCCTCCACGGGCCACCCAGAGCAGAAGCAGACCGGCTTCTGGCCTCTTGGGAGGCTCCGGGCCCTGGGGTACTGCCTGAGCACTGAGCTGGAGGAAGGCTGCTGGCTGGGGGTGGGGGTAGGTAGAGCAGCCAGGGACAGGCCTCCCTTGTCCCTATTTGTGTTGGTTCCACTGCTCCCAGGACACAGGAGACCTGGGATGGGACAGGGACCACTTTACAAGGATGAAGTCCTGGAGACAGACGGCTCTGAGGGTCCAGCAGACAACCTCACGGATTGTCCTGGATCCTACTCTCTGACTTACGCTGGAATCCTACTCTCCTGTTTCTTACCAGGGAAAGACTCCTAGTGACAAATGCTTTAGGGCTCTACTGTATGTTCCTGGGATCCCTCTGAGCATGCCCTCTGGACTCAGGTGCTCCAGTACCCCTCCATAGGGGTCATAGGGCCATTCCTTGCCTGAGCATACTTACACCTTCAGGGTCTGCCTACTCCTCCTCCTGGCGCTTATGGGTCACTATGGCTGATGGGTTTGACCCTGTCCTTTCTGCCTACCAGGTTCTCATCTTACTGCCTGCCTGGCCTCACCTTCAGGAGACCTGGGAGCTCCCTCTTTGCCAGCATTTTTAGCTCCCCTCTTCCTCAGCCTCCAATTGCTGCCCTCGTTGACTGCATACCTGCTGAAGACTTTGATGATTGGACCAATGGCTGTCTCCAGCTCAGACATGGTGCTGGTGTGGGTCTGCCTTCCTCTCGGGTCTCTGTCTCTGTCTCTGTCTGTCTCTGTCTCTGTCTGTCTCTGTCTCTGTCTCTGTCTCTCTCTCTCTCCAAAGATAAATGTTCTAGGCGGAGGCCCTTTTATAAGGTCAGCCTCACGCTAACACAGGGTGGGATGGTCAACAGCTCTGTCCCTCCCCATTTGGTCAGGCTGATCCAATGGAAGGCATGGCTGTGATCCTTTCTGCAGCCTGCCCCCTGGGAAGACCACATTGTGCTAGGTGGCCCCTTGGAGTCATCACTGAATCATAACAGGGACCTCCCCACTATGTTAGGAGGTGCTAGCATTCGGGTCAAGTTGAGAAGTGTCTGACAGGGAACAGTGGGCAGGTAAAGAACTGGATATTCCATTGACCCAGAGGAGCAGCTTAGACCTCAACCCTATTCACACCCAGCAGCCTCTGCCCTGCTCGACATAGCAGTGACTCTCAGAAGCACATGCACACGGGGAAGCTGGGAAGCAGGGCTTGGAGGGCTCACAGGGTAGGGGTCCAGGTTATGAATGTCAGAGGACGGGGCCCAGGCCAAGAAGAGCTAATTTTCTGGGGCCTTGAGCAGTTGGAGCAGAACTGGCAACGGTAAAGGTGAAGTGCATTGTCCTGGTCACTCTGCTGCCTGAACAGTCTAGAGAAACCTCTGTGGTTCGATGAGAAGGAATGTAGCCTCTGTCTGTACAGAGAAAAGGCCCTTGTCAAGCCTCCAGCTTCACTGGCTCTTAGTTAGCGTAAAGGTCACTAATTTTGGCAGTCTCCTAGCTAGCCAGTACAGTGAGGCCCTGCCCACCCCCCCAGGTCTGTGACAGATGGCACTTCTCTGGTGCAAGGATAACTGTTGCCTAGGTTACCTCTGCTTTTGCTTCTAGAGCCGACTCTTCACTGAGCCACAGGCATCTGCTATGACTGCAGTGGTAAAAGGTCAGCACCTCTACCTGTGCTGTCTCAGCCTTTGGGTCAGATCCTGATTAGCTCTGCAGGTAGACACATTGGTCACTGAGAAGTTTTTTTTTTTAATGTCCAGAACTGCAATAAATGGACTTGAACGGTCTCTCTTTTCCTCTTCAAGGCTAAAGACACCTACTGAGAGCCGGGCATGGTGGCGCACGCCTTTAATCCCAGCACTCGAGAGGCAGAGGCAGGCGGATTGCTGTGAGTTCAAGGCCAGCTTGGTCTACAAAGTGAGTCCAGGATGGCCAAGGCTACACAGAGAAACCCTGTCTCGAAAAACAAAAAAACAAAACAACAACAAAAAGACACCTACTGAGAAACCCAGGTCATGAAAGAAATGAAAAGAAGTCACACTGAGATCTTCACAGGTCTCCACTCACTCCTAGACAGGGCATAGATACCTCACACCTCCATTAGCCTCTCTCTCTCTCTCTCTCTCTCTCTCTCTCTTCTGATTCCTATCCTGTATCTGTGGCCCTCAACTGCCAGGGAGCAAGGATGTTGGTTTGGGAGCAATGCTCCAGTCATTGAAAGAGACTGTTCTCCCTCCTTTCTCCTCTCTCTCTCTCTCTCTCTCTCTCTCTCTCTCTCTCTCTCTTCCTCCCTCCTTCCCTTTCTTTCTTAAACCTTTACTCTTTTCTCATACATTACATTCAGACTGCAGTTTCCCCCCTCTGATCCTCCGAGTCCCTCCTCCCCACCTCCTCTCTCCCCTAGATCAATTCTAAAGAGGCCTTTCTTTCCCTCCAGCTCACAAATGCTGACTTCTCCATAGAATGAGCTTTCAGGCCCGAGTTTGATGAGCTCTTCACAACTAAGACCACAACTAAGATACATGGGAGCAAAAGTTCAAAACCAACCTTTGCTGTGTCCATTTCTGCCGTGTCCAGCCCCAGGTTGCTTTGACACACATTCTGTTTCTCATTTTCCAGATGGTGGGGATGTTGGCTAGGTGGGAACTTCCATCTTCCTGGTGCAGGTGTGGCCTCATAAACAACACATACACACACACACACCACACTTATACACATGTACATCCCACACCACACATCCCACACCCACATACATATCACTCCACACACACACACACACACACACACACACACACACCCCACAAATACATACCACACCACACACACACCACACTCACACTCACACACATACACCACACAATACACACCATTCCCCCCATGCCTGCACTCACATACACATCACACCACACACACACACACACACTACATTCACACATACCACATACACCACACATACACACACCGCACACTCACAAATATACACACATATGACACCACACTCATACACACACACCACACAAATACATACACACACAGACACACCACACACAGACACACACAGATACACACACACACACACACCACACTCATGCACACAGACACGCATGCCACATGTAGGCATTGCCTGGGATGTTTTCCCTGGAGCTAAGCCCTGTATGTTTTCTCTACTCCTTCAAATGCGGGTAATGCCAGGGATGTGCTTCCCAAGGCTGCAAAGCTGGGATGGAGCTCATAAAACATCTGCTGTCCAGATCCCTACAGGACATCTTTTTCTTTTTCTGGTATTTCGAGACAGGATCTCTCTGTGTAGCCTTGACTGTCCTGAACTCACTTTGTAGACCAGGCTAGCCTTGAACTCTTAGCGATCTGCCTGCCTCTGCCTCCCAAGTGCTGGGATTAAAGGTGTGCACCGCCACTGCCTGCCTCAAGGACATCTTTTTCTTAACTGACAGCAGTTTTCCCAGCAGCAGGCGGGAACTATCTGGCCATGTTATGGACACCACAGGGTGTTCTGGCTAGTTTTATGTCAGCTTGATACACGCTAGAGTTTTCTAAGAAGAGGGACCCACAATTGAGAAAATGCCTCCATAAGATTGGCATGGCTATGCAGACAGTTTATAAACCTATCAAACCTTCTGGGTGACCTCTGAGAACTCTCTGGAAAGGCTTTCTCTACTTTGGAATTCTTTGGTCATAGCACCTGGTTGGTGACTGGCTGATCTTCAGATGCTGGAAACTTCCAGGAGAGGAGTGGTCATCTCGCTCTGAGCTCTGTACCTCCCCCTTTAGCCCCGCTGCAGATCAAAACTTCATTCTCCAGGCCTATAACCTACCCCTGAAGCAGTCGCAAATATCACAAACAAGGAGGCCTTTTGTTTTGGAAAAAAAAATATGTACTTGCTCTCCTGGCAACGGCTTTGATCATGTGTGTGGCGATTCTGAAAGCTGCTTGTTATTAGCTCCTCAAGCAAAAGAACATCACTGGGACACATCAGAGTGCTCCGCCCTCAATCCTGGTAAGGCCTGTTCCAAAGACCTAGCCTGGAAAAATGCCTCCTGAATGACCATCCCCACGGAGCCTGGCTTCAGCCTTCCCTCCCTAGCCCACCATGTGTTCTATCAGGGAAGTTTAGCCTAAAGCCAGCAGTCCGTGTGCCTGTGATGTGGGACTCTCATGGCTCTTGTCCTCTCAAAGGAAAGAATTCAGCTGAGAGACATGGGTGGGTTATTGAGTGAAGCAAACCAAATATTCCAAAGACAGACGGCAGTAGGCTTTCCCAGGTCGGACAACAGCTCAGTGGGTTCTTCATTTTGGATTTGAAAGAATATTTTATTAATATTTTTTAGGTGATCTCAAAAAACCAAAAAAAAATTTTTTTTTACGTGGGTGCCATAGGTAAGGTGATCTTTTCGTCCCTCCCAAATCATAGTGGACCATATTTTCCTTTCCTTTTTTTTTCCTCATGATTGTTAGCTCATCTGCTAGTCTGCTAGCCTATCTGATCTGCCTCTGGGTTACTTAGCAGCCTCTGACATCATTACAAGCTGCCTGCCACCAGGTGTGTGCTAGGGGCCCAGGATATGAAAGGACAAAACCCACCGCCAGCCTGTATCTCACTCCTGCACTTCCTCTAAGGGTGTCCCCTTTATTCTCTCTCTGTCTCTACCCTCATGGCCCTAACTCCTCTCCTCTTCCCTTCTCCCCAGATAAATCTCTCCATATTCATATCAGTTGCGTGGCATCCCACTTTAATGATAACGGTGCCCTAGAAAAGCTCTCACGGGGGGTGGGGGTGGGGAGGGGAGGGTAAAAATCACACAGCAAATGATATTACAATGATGCTGAGTTCATCTGAGGTTGCAGTTCCCTGCCTTAGTGCCTGTGTGGGAAAATGTCCCCACAGCCTTTACTTTCTGATCCGGAGGGAACAAGCTGTCTGCAGCCTCAAGGATGATTAAGCAGGAAAGGACATTCTGACCATGGGAGGCACAGTGACCACTGACACAGTGACAGTTTTCTTGCTTATCTCATCTGACTCCCTGGAGACAGCAGGTCCTGCGTTGAGCTCATTGCTGTCTGTCAGCTAAAACCTTCCGCCCTAAGGTTAAGGCATTCTGTTCCGGTTTTTGTTTAAACGGAGCCCTATTGTAAACGCAGGAGCAGGGGTTTGACAATGGCTTGCCTGGCTGTTCAAACAGGACCCTTTTCTCCCAGTCCCAATCTTCTGTCTACCTTCTAAACTTCTACACCTCTCCATGCCAGGTAAGTCATCCGGTAGGCCACATGTGTGCACCACCTAACATGCTAAGAATATTTTATTTATGGAAAATGGAATAAAACAAGACCCTGCTTCATTCCTTTGTATTCGTGCAGAGTCTCATCAGCCCGTAGCCCACTCCTCTCCAAGCCCAAGAACCTCCTGGCTCTTCTCCATCTTTTCTCAAGTAGCTACATCTGTATCTGTGATGAGTTCCGTCTTCTCACCTGCTGCAGCTGAAAACAAATCAGGGGCTGGTGAGATGGTGCCCCTGGGGAAGGCGCCTGAGGCCAAGTCTGATGGTCTGAGACAAACGCATGGTACCCACATGGTGGAAGGCAAGAGCTGATTCCTAGGTGTCCTTTAATTTCTACAGGCATGCCGATGCTCTCTCACACCTCTTCACACACACAGGATAAATGTAAATAAACAAAGATCCAAGCACAAGGCTGGATTTTCAAAATTTGAAAATACAATGACAAGAGGGCCGAGAAGGTGGCTCAGTTGATAGAGTGCTGCTTGTGCAAGTGTGGGGACCTGAGTTCAGATCCCAGTGTTAGGCCTGAAGGAAACTCCAAAAGGCAGTCCAAATATCCAGAAATGAGCTCAGCTTGGACTATAGGTTTTCTGGGCTGACATAAAATCTAGCATTCCTCAGGAACATGTGAAACTGGTTCCCTTCTGCCAAAAGGAACCACTTCCCTTATCGATGGCAGGAGGGACCTGTGATGCCTGTCAGTATATCAAAGCGCATGCTGGCTTCCAGGCTCCCTCAGTATCACAAGTACCTGTCTGCCACACATTTCAAAGTTCATGCTAGCAGCCTGCCATTCCCACCTCCTCCCCTCCCCTAACCTCCCCCCAGCTAACGGGATCCACTCCCACCCCCAGCTTCTTGTCCTCCTGTGTTCTCTCCCTGTACGTTCTGCTCCTGTTTCCCTCGCTTTGTTTCTCCTATTCTCTATCCCTGCTGTTCTCCCTTTCTCTCATGCTGGCCATGTCCAGTCTACTTCTTTCTCTCTCTGCTCTGGACTCTTCCAGATGCTTCTGGCTGATCTCTCACACACATCAACAGTAAAAGCCTTCCACTTAACCATACCACTGATCAGCCATGTCCTCAGTTTACACACCCAGCATCCATGTACAAAGCCGGTTGCAGCAGCATCACACACCTGTAATTCCAGTGCTGGGAGGAGACAAGAGTATTACTGGATGGCCTGCCTAATCAAATAGATGAACTCCAGGTTCAGGGAGAGACCTAGTCTAAGAAAATAAGGAAAGGCTAGGGAGATAGATTTGGCAAGGGCATGTGAGTTCAAATTCCCAGGGCCCATTTTGCACATAGTCACTGGTGCCTCTGGTTTACTCTCCTAGACACCTTACTTCTGGCTATGCTCTCCCTCCCATCTACAGTAAACCTTCTCGTCCGCCATTCCTAGGAACAGTCACATTCTTCCTTTTTAATTTCTTTTTTCACTCAGCAAGGTGAGCAATCTCAAGGAGCACAGCCAATGCTGACTTCTGGCCTCCATGTTCATCCACGCTCATCTGTACACACACACACACACACACACACACACACACACACACACACACAAAAACACTGCTACAATGAAGTCACAGTAATACATATGACCATAAAGCAGCTTATACTCAGGGCCACATTCTTTGTGTACTCCCAGCTGTTTGGGAGGCTGAAGCAAGTGGAGTACAGGTTCAAGGCCAGCATGGGCAACTTCAGGAATACCCTGTCTTCAAAATTAAAAACAACAAGAATGATTGGGCATATAGTTCAGTGGTCGGGTGCTTACCTGGCATGTACATGCATACATGCTATCCAACCCAAACTGAGCACATTGGAAATCTCAGATTCGAGTCACGGCAGGAAGGTTTCTGGGAAACGGAGGGTTTAATGCAGATAGGAAAATGAGCAAAGCCGACAGAAAAGGTGGCTTCTGTCAAGTGCGGAGGCCTCTTTCCAAATGACCAGAGTCCACATGTGGGCAACTTGGAATCCTGTTCAAGTCAGTAAGTTGCCTCCCTCACCCCATGCCCGCCCCTGATTTCTTCTTCTGTCCCCCTTTAGCCCAGGCTGCCCTTGTACAGCCTTTAGTGGTTCCAGGGATCAAACCTAGAGGATATGCTTGCCAAGCACTCTCTACTGAGGGGGCAGCCCAGCCTGACTGCCATCTTTATAAGGCCTTGCCTACTGCACTCCTCAATTTGGTGGCCCTGACCCTTACCTTGCTGCTCAGAAAGACCCCCACAACCTGTGACTGAGATCATATGCTTCAAGAACACACCCAAACCCCACCCACTTGACCATGCCCTCACAGCCACAGATCCTCACAGTCCTGCCCCTGGGCCACACCTGTGGGTCCTTCAGATTGAATTCATTTTGTCAGGTGTGGGAGCAGGGGCCTTTACCCACTGATCTGTCTCATTGGCCCCTACTTGTGTGGGTGAGACATGTCATCAACTCTTTTTAAAAGATTTATGTATGAATGCTCTGCCTGTGTGTATGTATGTGCAATGCTTGTGTGTACGTAAGTCAAGAGAGGGTTCCCTGGAGCTGGAGTAACAAGTGTTGTGAACAGCCTTTTGGGTTCTGGAATCTAAACCTCAGCCCTCTTAGAGAGCAGTAAGTGCTTTTAGCCACTGAGCTCCAGCCCTGCCCCCCCCCCCTTTTTTTTTTTAAAGACAAGAGCTCTCATTGGCCTAAGCTAGGCTGGCTGGCCATGGGGCCAAAAGGATCTGCCAGTCTTTACCTGCCCAGTGCTGGGATTAAGTGTGCGCCTGTTAGAAATAACATCTGCTGGTTCACGCTTTGAAGTGCTAGGAGTCAGTTTAGGCCCAGCCACAAATGAACAGAAAACACCCTTGTTAATGCCTGCTGGTCTAACTATCCCACACCCCCACATTGCCATTGCCTCCTGGTCTAACTATCCCCCGCCCCAAACCCTTTGCTAACGCCTGCTGCTTTAACCCCTCCCTCCAACTCTACTAAGCTACCCCTCCCTGCCAAACTATAAGTTTAGAATAGAATATTACGGGCAAGCTTGGTCTTGTGTCTGATAAACTTTAAAAGAAACAGGAAGTGAAATGTGGAGATGACCCCTGTGAGCAAGAACTCCTGAAAAGAGCTGCATCTGGCTGTGAAGGAAACAGAAAGGAATCTGTCTGCAGACCGACTGGGCTGATTTCAGTACAGTGGACAGACTGGAATGCTGCAGGCCCGGAGGCTAATGACCTTATCTTGGGCTGAGTTCTGGCCCTCTGGAACAGCTATTCCTTGCCACCCTATGTCAAAACTAACATCTTGTGACAATAGATTAAAACCCTTTTAGAAACTACTGACTTATAGGCAAACCAGCTTCTATCAATGCAAAAGCTAAGGATGCCAGCAGGGAGCAGCTAAGAATGCCAGGGTAGCAGATAAGGATACTGGCAGAGAGCAGCTAAGGATGCCAGGATAGCAGCTAGGGATGCCAGAAGATAGTGTCTTGAATTATAGACACTTTCCCCATCTTGATGAACCTATCTGTCTGATTTAGTCACCAATATATTGCAAACTTGCATTGATTTATGCAAGTTTCTCTGCTCTATAAAACTATAAAAATTCCAGGAAACTGCTTTCAAGATAGAATAACTAATAGAATAAACTATCTCTGATTCTCTTTATGATGAGAGCTATGGTTTTTGCGTCAACAGCCTACACGTGATTTTTGTTGAAAGTGGACCAACAAACAACAGAGGGAAAACAAGACCCAGGCGATGTGTAAGATTGCTCCCTCCCAATTATTCATAAGGGGAAGGGTCACACACTTGAGTTTTATTATTATTTTATGTCTATGGGAGTTTTGTCTGCATGTATGTCTGCACACCACGAGTGTGCTGGGTGCCCACAGAGGCCAGAAGTGAGGCATAGGATCAGCTGGAATTTAAGTTACAGAGCAGTGTGAGCCACTATGTGGGTACTGGGAACTGAACCTGGGGAATTGGACCCAGGTCCTCTTAAAGAGCACTCAGTGCTTAACCTCTGAGCCATCTCTCCAGCCCAAGTTAGCGTTTATAAGGCTTGTTCTCTGCTTCAGCCAGGCTTACCTACTATCCTAACTTGCAAGTCATGAAATGAACTGCCCCAGTACTCTGAGTGTCTGGTGTTCTTATTATGAAATGAGCCTACTCTAATATAAAATAGGGGCAGTGTCACTGTGTAGGGCTGGCCTCAAATGTCTGTTTCAGTCTCCAGCGGGCTAGGATTGCCACATCTAGTCCATAAAGAAAATGATTATGGTTTAATTAAAAAAAAAAAAAAAAACCACATTATTTTACTTTAAATTCTTCTGGTAAAATGAATACAACCAGCAGAGCATGCTGTTCAGTAGCTTTAAGCACATACATCCTGTGCTGCCTGTGCATCCATGCCCAGAATATTCATCCTCCCCAAAGTGGAACTGTTCCCATTAAATTCTAGCCACCCAGTACCGCTTCAGCTCTGGCACACTCCATTCCCCTCACTGATTGATTAAAGCGGAATGAGCTAATGGCGACAAAGCTGTATTATTTATAAATGCAGGTTTGTTGGAGCAGCGCGGGATGGGGAGGGGAAGGAAAGAGAGGGGCACGCGCTGGAGAGGGGGGAAGGGAAGAAGGAAGGAGAGCAGGAAAGGGCAGGAAGCGGGAAAAGGGGCAGGCGGAACCAAAAAGACTGGATTCTAAAGCGAAGGGTCTCTGGGAAAAGGGAAGCCCCGCCCCTAGGTAGAGGGCAGCGTACGCCAGCCACGCCCTGCAGCGGGACCTAACACTCACCACCTGTATGAACTGACTGCTCCTGCTTCTGGGAAACCTGAGGCGACACTCACATGGTGCACACGACACTGTGGATGTGTAAACTCTGTGCTTGTGAGTGCACTGACAGACACCGGCTCTCTCTAGTTTGAGAACTTTTGAGTCACCCAGGAAAAAGTAAGCGGTATCCATTCATGTCACATTCCGTCTCTTCTGGCAACCACAGAACTACTGTCTGTCTCTAAGATGACCAGGCGCCATCACAGAAGACCACAGACTGGGCGCCAGAAGTAACTGGCATGTTTCTCACAGTCAGAGATCAAAGCGCTGGCAGGGCTGGTTTGGTTTCTTCAGACGCCTCTCTTCTTGGAGAGTTTGGAGTCCTTCCTGGTGCCTCACTTTACCTTCTCCCGCAACATCAATTTCATCTTTAGAGTGGCATATTTTCACATTTAGTCCGAGTTTCTATGTATGATTTTGGGAGAGGGACATGATACAGGCCACCACTTTAAAGCCGTGACGCTGGATTTGAGCTCAGTAGCAGAGCACTCAGCCAGCACGGGCCAGGCCCTGGCTAGCTCGCAGCACCCCCACAGTGTGGCCTTCTGTGTCTGGCTGCTTTAACTCTGCTCAGCGTGATTGTAAGGCTCATCCGGTCCTGTGGAGTGCCTGCGAGCTCCTTCATTCCTTTCTATAGCTGGGTGCTGTCTTGTTCCGAGATGTGCCGATCCGCTCGCCCGCTGAGTGCCATCTGGGTTGTTTCCGCCCTCGGGTTGTTGTGAAAACTGTTGCTATAAACATTCATGTGTATGTTTTTTGCTTTTGAAGAAGACAAACACCAAGCGTTTCTTTTATGCTTCCTCCTTTTTGTTTGAAGACATCCTTGCCTGCCCTGAGCTGACAAAAATTTTCCCTTTATATTCTCAAAACTATTTACTGTTTCCGTTTCCCTAGCCATCTGGAAGTGGCTTCAGTGTGTCTGAGGCAAAGATCTAACAGCAGCTTACCCTGTGTGTATGTGGCCCGCTCTCTGCTCTGCACACTGGACTTGTCCCCATGCCTCTGGTCAGCAGTGTCACCTCTCACAGTCATCTCCATGTCTACCCTCTTGAGTACTCACTCTGCTTTGCTGGCCACCGTCCTGGGTCAATACTACAAACTGCCTTACCCAGGAAGGCCCCAAGTCAGGCCCCATGCTTCCCTGGCTCCTAGATGGCTTAAAGGTCACTGATTTGGAGGTCATGTGGATGGACAACACGTCTCTCCCAGCTCCGCTGCAGACCGCACCTCTGCCGTGTGGTTGAAGTAACTCCTGTTTCTGCTCCTAGCTCTGAGTCTTCACTTGGCCACAGGCATTGGCGATCATCTCTCTCTCTTTCTCTCTCTCTCTCTCTCTCTCTCTCTCCCCACTCTCAGCTCTCTCTCTCCTCCCTCATCTCTCTCTCTCTCTCTCTCTCTCTCTCTCTCTCTCTCACACACACACACACACACACACACATCTGCATCTTTGTCATCAGGCTGTATCTGTCCCCTTTGCTGTCTTAGCCTTTGGATCAGACACTGCTCAGCTCTGCACATAGACATGCTGACCACTGAGAAATATTGTCTAAACTGTAATACGTGGTTAACCTGACCCAGACCTGACCAGTCTTTCTCTTTCCCTTTCTAAAGACTAAAGACACCTACTAGTCAGCATGACTGGAAACACCAGACCCTAATGGGAGTGAACAGAGGTGTTGTGAAGTCCATGGAAGATATTTCTCTCTCTCTCTCTCTCCCTCTCTCTCTCTCTCTCTCTCTCTCTCTCTCTCTCTCTCTCTCTCTCTCTCTCTCTCTCTCTCTCTCCCCGTGTGTCTCTGTCTATGTGTCCAAGGCTGACATCAGTGTCTTCACCCACCACTCTCCATTTTAGTCACTGAAACAAGGTCTGTCAATTGAACCCACAGTTCTCCGATAAGGCTTGCTTGCTTTAGGGATCCCTGTCTCTGCTGACCATGCACTAGAATTACAGGCAGGTGACCATGGGCTCCCTCCCTCCCTATCTTTCTCTCTCTCTGAAACAGGGTCTCGTGTGTCCTAGGCTGCCTGAGGACTTGACTACATAACCCCAAGAATGATCTTGAATTTATGATCTTCCTGCTTCTATCTCTTGAGTAGCTCCTAAGGCGCTGGGGGTGGAACCCGACCTTCATGCACGCTAGATAAACACTTTGCTAACTGAGCCACATCCCCAGCCAAGGTCCTGGGATTCCTGAAGAGATTTTTATTGGCTCTATTGACTCACTGGGCCAGTTTGAACCATTGCAATACCAATTCTTGTTTTAAAATGCATTTTGATGTGACTTTATGCAAACTTTTCATAGCTGGGCATGGTGGCACACACCTTTAATCCCAGTACTTAGAGGCTGGGATGAAACTCAGAGACCGGCAGATCTCTGAGTTTAAGGCCAACCTGACCTACATATAGAAGTTTAGGTCAGCCATGGCTACCTAGTAAGGCTGTGTCTCAAAACCAAAACTGTACCTGTGTAACAATTTTCAGGCTACAGAGATAGGTCGGCAGTTAAGAGCACTTCTCTTACAAACTTGACCTGAGTTTGGTACCCAGCATCCACACTGGGCAACTCACAACTTTCTGTAACTCCAGCTCTAGAGAATCTGATACTTACTCTGTGCATACACAGTATGCATAGCCCCCCCCCCCCCACACAAATAGATAACTCTTCAAAAAAAGTTACTATTTGTGCAGGAGGGCCCCTCCAAAATTCATGTTTACTCAAAGCTCAGGATGGGACCTCTTTGAAAATAGGGTCCTTACAACTCAATCCGTTAAGGTACTGGGTTAAGGTGAGCTCTAAATCCAATGACTGGTGTCCTTCGTTGATGCCATGTGAAGACAGAGACTGACAGTGAAGGCAGACAGAACTGACGATTTAACAAAAGTGAGGGCAAGGGCAGCCTGTGCGGGGAGAAGAGGAGCAGGGAACTTCTCTGCACCCTTCAGAGGGGGTGGCCTTACCCACACTTGATTCAGGACCGCCTCCTGAACAGAATTTGTGTTGTTTTAAGCAAGTAAATTTGTAGCAGTTTGTTACTACCTTGCAAGGAAACAAACAAGCCGCTCATCTGTTGGTTCTTACCATACTTTGTAGATCTCTCCCCTTTGCCTCTGGCTACAAGTGCCTCACATTTTAATGTACTGATTTGGCCTCTCCAAACCCAGAAACTATTGTGACGATTGGAAACTCTGATGCTTTGGGTCTGTGATATTTTAGATACCCTGTGTGGGTACGGCATGACACTGACTGTGGTGAGTTTAGTGGCTCACAGCCCCTACCCCATCCCTACCCCACCCCTACCCCACCCCTACCCCACCCCCACCCCACCCCCACCCCACCCCTACCCCACCCCTACCCCACCCCTGCCCCACCCCCACCCCACCCCACCCCACCCCTACCCCACCCCTACCCCACCCCTACCCCACCCCACCCCTACCCCACCCCCACCCCACCCCTACCCCACCCCTACCCCACCCCCACCCGAGACAGGGCTTCTCTGTGTAGCCTTGGCTGTCCTGGACTCATTTTGTAGACCAGCCTGGCCTCGAACTCAGAGATCCACCTGCCTCTGCGTCCCAAGTGCTGGATTATAGGCATGCCTGACTAGCGGCTTAATTTTTTTTTAAAGGTTAACTTATTTTATGTGTATGGATATTTGTTTGCATGTATGTCTGAACATTGTGTGTGCTTCATGCTGGAGAGGAACAGAGGAGGGCATTGGATTCCCTGGAGCTGGAGTTACAGTAGTGGGGAGCCTGGGTTCTCTGCAAGAGCAACAAATACTCTTAATCGCTGAGCCCATCTCTCCAGCTTTAGCTGTGGTAGTTTTAAAACCATGTCCGTGGGTCTTCGGCACTCTTCTCCCTGTGCCTGTTAGAGTGTTGGCTACACTCTAACAGACAGAGCACACAGAAGTGACATGCCACCTGGAGCACACCCGATTCTCTGGGTCTCATCATTCTGGGGAAAGTGTTGCCTGGCGAGCTCTCTAAGCAAAGCGCTGTGTGCTGTGATCGTGTTGCACCAAGCCAACGGCACTCTTCACTCCGACAGCGCAAAAAGAGAAGCCCATAATATCCTCAGTTCAGAGACACCACCAAAGGCTCAGTAGAAAGCAGTATCTCCCAGTGGGCCCACTGTTCCTGCTCTGCTACTGACTAGTTCTCATAGAAACCCCTCTGGTAAGCGCCCCCAGGACCTTCTGCTGCTTCTGAAGCGGCTTCTTCCTGGAGTCAGGCCTCAGACCTGCCTTTAGGGGTTGAACAACCGCAGGCTTTAGTGGCCTGGTTTGCCAAGCACCTGCTGTCTGCTGTGTGACCCCAGCTGAGCACCCAGGCAAGACTCGATCTATTTGTCTCTGCCCCATCCTTCACTGTCCCCTCCATGAAGAAGCTTCTTTGGCAAGAAGGCAACACTATACTCCGGACTTTGCCTGGGGAAGGCGGCCAGGGGCCTAGGGCCATCTCCTGAGGCAGCTTCCACTTCCCAATCACTTATCTGTAAGGGTATGGGAGGAAGAGCTCCCTGCCATTGTCAGTGTGAGGCCTGAAGGGACAGAGCCACCATTGGCAGGAAGCTTGGTTGAGTGACACTTTTGGCTGCTACATCTTTGGCCCTTCCAAGTGGTTGTCACCCAAGGAGCTAAATTCAGAACTAAGTTTACCAGACCCATCACCACTGTTGAGTTGAACCCAGCCTATGACGCTGTTCGGCTGGTGTTCCTATCCCTAAAGCCCTTGGGCCAGTGGGGCTGAGTTAGCCTTGGCTAGCACAACCTGGCTTGGAGCAGGCCCGCCTTCGACCCCACTTCACTTTGCTTGTTGGTTCCAATAGCATAGTGCCAGTTGGTCCCAAGGTCCCAGGCTGATAAAAGGACAGCCACTCTTATCTCCATATCCTTCAAACAAACATCAGCCAGGAGTTTGGTTAAAGTACACCCATTCCCTGCCCTAGCCCCTCTGCACCCCAATGACTTGCCACAACATTCCTACTGCCTGCTGCAGACTCTGACACCTGAGTCATGACCAGCCCATCACTCTAAAAGTCCTGAAGTCTCTCTAGGTGAATAACATGCTCACATGGCTGCCCATTCAACATCTGGCCTCTGCATAGCCAGCAGCTTTTGCCCTCCACAGGGCTACTCATTCCCAGTGACCTGGGGCTGGTGATTGCTGCAATCCTGCCAATCTTCCAGGCCCTCAATTCCACAGCTACCTTAACTCTGCTCATTTCCTCATGCATGTTTGTTCTTAATGGCCCAGTGTGTGGCAATGTCTCTTCCCTCCTAACTCCTCTGGCTGAAGGCAGCCCTAATGAATCCGCAGTGGCATCCTGTCTGCACAGGCGTGGCCGAGTGCTGCTGGAGTCCCTCACCAGCGGGGTGATACCAGCCTGGGCAGTAGGGGCCTTAGCTGGAAGAGCTGTTAGAGAAAACTGCTTTGAACAGACAAAGAATAGGGACTCATAGAACACTACAGGGGGTCTTGGTAAAGTTGCACGTATTTGGGACAGTAACTAAAGCAAGCCCTGCCTGGTTTACCCAGCTACAGTGTGAGTGGGATGACAGATCCTATTGATCTTTAGATGACAGTGGAAACCACAGTGCTCCGGGTTTATCTGCTCTCAGGGGAAGGGAGGGGAGTCAGGGCTTCAGTTTACATTTTGGCTTCATGTTGTTTTGGAGTCCTTAAGAAGGTAGAGCAATGGGAAACAGATATGATGTACCTGGCAAGGCCTCTGGGCAGGGGGAGAAACGTACTCACAGGTGAAAGCACTGTCTGATAGGATGAACAACCCTTCTTGCAAAACAGTAAAGGAGAAAGCATTTATACTGGTCACCTTAATGAAAATTATGCCACCGTCAGCACCTGGTCCCATCTCAGGGGCATTTCCTTCATTTGTGTAATATGTTGACTAGAGTGGCAATAAACTATGCTTGTCAAAGGAACAAGCTGACTACCAACCACCACCTCAAATGTTGCTGTCCCTCTGCCAGACTGGAGAATGTACTTTGGAGGATGTCACATTGGAGACTCTACCTGGACTGACAGGTGTCATCTTCCCTCATAGCTCATAGGCTCTAGAACCATCTCTTGAAAAACAAATTCTTTCCTACTTAGGAGCCAAGAATGTCCTGTTCTCACCCAGGCCCCACAGTAGCCAAAGTGGAAACTCCCTTCTGTTGCTAACCCAGAGCTCCCAAAGCTGTAGGATGTTCATCAAACTAAGCAGAGGCCACTGAAGAGTTCATTGTGTTTCTTAATAACTTTCTGGGTATATACTCTTTTCAAGCAAACAAATACTTTTATTAACATGTAAGATTTTGTTTTTCAAACATGGTAGGGGTTTTGACCTCAAATGCTTATCAGGTCTGCTACTCAATAAATTTATAGCTTGACTACAGATGAACCTTGACGATGCCTCTTCCTCGAAGTCTCGGGTCCATTGCAGACAGTTCCAGGTTTTCCTTCCCAGTCCACAAAAGGCATTGCCCTTTCATTTTATGTTCAGGATCTCCTCAAATATATGGGGATATAATACCAACTTGTACAGACTAACAAGACCTCATCTCCCATTCTGGGTTCCATTTCATTTAGAAATGAATTAGGCTGTCCAAACAAACTCACCAGACAGGTTACAATAGATAGTGTAGCACATAAAATTTAAAATTTGCACAAAATACATCTCTCCTCCTTTGGTCTCACACAGAAATTAAAGTCCCCCAATAGAAACAATACTATCCTCCAACCCTTCTCCCAGGCCATCAGTCCTAGCCATGTAAGGCCCATTGCAGTCCCAGATGAAGTCTGGTCCCATCTTCTGCCATTGCTGCATGGAGTCGTCTTCTAGAAGTAAAGCAGCTCCTTTAGAACTTCCAGAGCCGGTGAGCTCCAACTTGGAGTCTCAAGTGTCACAGGGACGCAAAGTTCCAGGGAGCTATCAGGTCACCCAAGAAAGAGCAAAGCACCTCAAAATTCAGAAACAACAACCAAAGCCCAGGAACGAACGTCATTTGACTGCCACAAGGGCTTACAATCTAGGCCCTAATTCCCGTATGTGAGCACATTTTCCAAATCAAAGTTATTTCCCCTAAACAAACAAAAAAAGGAACCACTGAATAATCAAAAACTCATATCGAGGTCGTCAACCGCAGACTGTAGCAGGAACGTAGTGTCAGTGAGAACTGAGTGAACATTGAGGAAAAAAAGAAAAAAGGACAAAATAAAAAATAAAAATAAAAATAAAAAAGGAAAACAAAAGGCTCTCTGGTTTCAGCTTCTCCAGGGTGTCATGTCAGCCAATCGCCATCACTCAACCAGAATCCATTGGCTGGAAACCTAAAGCACGGGCGGGAAAGATTCATCACCGAGAGGTTAATCCCGCCGGAGAGCAGAGCAAAACACTGGCCTCTCCTGGAGGCTGTCTCACTCAGGGCCTCATGCCTTCCAGCACAATCTGGAATCTTCCACTGTCTCCCTACCGACAATTTGCTACAGCCCTTCCCCCAGAGGGGCCTAGTTTACTCTCGAGGCGACAAGCCAGCCTCCTCCCCGCAGTCGCCCACGCCCCGCCAGGCTCCCGCCCTTACCGCGGCCCGCTCACGACGATTCGCTCTTCTCTATCCGCCGCACAAGCTGCACCAGCATCTCGGCCATCTTCGCCATCTCCTGCGCCTTCTCCTCGGCCTTCTCCGCCCTGGGGCCACGGGGCTCGGCACCGCCCGCGCCCTGCAGGTGGTTGAGTGCGCTCTCCTCAGAGGCCTCCACCTGCGTCTTGATCTGGATCAGCATATTGTCCATCTCCCACAGCTTGCCCCGGTTGCGCACAGGCGCGCGCCCGCGCTCGCGCGTCAGCGACGCGATGTCCTCGCGCATCTCGTGGATGACGGGCAGCAGAAACTGCTCGAAGTCCTCCTCGGGCTCCAGCACCTCCACCTCCTCGGGCTCCGCCAGATCCACCGCGTCCAGGGGCCGCATCTCTGCCGCTCTGCTTGTCTGCGGGACACTCTGTGACCGAGCTCGGGCCGAGTCCTCAAAACTTCCGCCGCGGCTCAACTTTACGCCGCGGAGAAGCCACGGAGACGAGTGACTGCCGAGCAGACGGGCGGCGAACAAAATGGAGTTCCAACCGTCAACCAGCGCTCTGCGCCTTGCGACCCCTTTCACGACACCGCCGCGCCCCTCTTTACGGTCGCGCTGCGAGGTGCGGGCGCGCGCACGTCCATGAAAGGGGCGGGGCGAGTGCCTCCGCGGCCACGCGCGGACATCAGTTCTCCATCCTCGCTCCTAAGCTCTTGGAGCAGTTTGAGATGTTGCCAGATTCACACTTCACTGTATCTTATTCTGATTTCATGCACGTACTTTTTGAAACAGGATATCATGCTGTAGCTAAGGTTATCTTGGAAGTCATTTGTATGGATTAAACTGGTCCTGAACTCTCAGCAATCCTCTTGCCTCAGCTTCCCGGGTTGCAGGTATGAGCCACCACGCTGGACACGTTTCCTTACTAGTAAAAAAGAAGAGAGAGAGAGAGAGAGAGAGAGAGAGAGAGAGAGAGAGAGAGAGAGAGAGAGAGAGGAGGAGAGGAGAGGAGAGAGAGGGAGAGGAGAGAGAGAGAGGCGAGAGAGAGAGAGAGAGAGAGAGAGGAGAGGGAGAGAGAGAGAGAGAGAGACAGAGAGAGAGACAGAGAGAGAGAGAGAGAGAGAGACAGAGAGAGAGAGAGAGAGAGAGAAAGAGAAAGTCCGACCTAGTGGCACATGCCTTTAATTCCAGCTCCCGGATGACAGAGGCAGGATTTCTGAGTTTGAGGTCATCCTGGTCTATATGATGAGTTTCAGTACAGCCAGGGCTATACAGAGAAACCCTGTTTCAAAACAGCAACAACAAACGAAAACCAGCTTTCCAAAACTGGGGAAAGAGGAATCTGGGAAATCCAGAGAAATCATAGCCCCTCCTCTTTGGCTATAGCTGAGCTAGTTTAAGGTGTAATTATCTTACCTTGATTGGAAGTGCCTGGGTGTCTTTTAACCAGACAGAGCTCCTGGTTTCCTGAGGTGAAACTTCTGTCTGATGCCTTCTGAGGCCCCAGCTGACCAAAGTTCAGTTGGTGATCAGCTGGTGTGGAAAGGACAGAAGTTGGTGCACACAACTAAATTTGCTTAACAGCCACTCAACATTGATCTTGATGGAAAGATGCAGAATTCTTAGTCTACTGATCAGACAGCACTTTCTCGAGAATCTGAACTAGATATTTGGTTAGTTTCCCAGCAACGAATCATGAAACCACTTTGTAAATACCAAACAGAGGCACATATAAAGTACACATCTTTTTAATTGGGCTCTTAGATTCTTTACACTCCGTGGCTTTTACTTTAAAAAAAAAAAAAAAAAAAATCCAGCCTTTCAGGTTTTCCTGACACCAGAAGAAGCTGTGCCATTTAAAACATGAATAAGAGTAAATTGTTCAAAGGACAATGAGATACTGTTGCACACACTTAGGATAGTCAGTTTGCAGAACCCTGACATGGGGAAAGGCTGGTAAGTGTGGATCCTGGGAAATTCACAAATTCACCCTTTCCTTCTTTCTTTGTTTTTCTTTTTTCTTTTTGAGATAAGGTTTCTCTTTGTAGCCCTGACTGTCCTCGAACTCACAGAGATCTGCCTGCCTCTGCCTCCCGAGTGCTGGGATTAAAGGCCACGTCCACCCCCTCTTTTAACTGGTGGGGATGTGATCTCTATTGCCAAGACAGCTTCCACTGTACAACCCAGAAAATGAATTGAACCCACATATCCACACAAAACCCTGTGCACGGATTCTACTCATTAGAGATCAACTCTGAGTCACTGGTAATGCATTAGCGTCACACTGAGGAACAAACAGAAGCATTTCCCTTGGAGCTGTTTAACAGAGAGTGAGTCCAGACTCAAAGTGTCTACTTCATGCTCTCTGTGTTTTCTGTCCTGTCTGTCTGTCTCATGAGTCTGTAGCTATGCCTGCCTGAAGGCTGTCTTGTCAATCTGTTTGTCCCTGTGTCTCTGGCTGTCGGTTTCTGTCTGTGGGGGTTTCTGTGTCTGTTGTGTACCATGTCTCTTCTGTGAGTGGTGTGTCTGTCCCTAACAGAGGCTTCACTCTATTTGTACTGAATGACATAGAAAGCACCACGTGAGGAAGGAGTGGGACACTTTACAGAGCTCTTCAACAGAGGTGCACAGGGATTAAGTCACTGGCTCCAACTGACCCAGCTAACAAGTGTCATTATTCATCAACCAGCAACAGTAAATGGTTGCTTTCAACCTTTATGGTAGATGTTAGGAAGTGGCTTTCAATTTTTGTATTCCCTGCCTTGTCTGGGTCAGGGACATGGAATAGTATACTAATTAACATTGTAATCTAAGATTATAGCTATACATTAGCTTAGGTTGTAAAAGTTGATTACATGGGGAATTCAAGGCAAGTAAGAAAGATTGGTTGTTACATTGTTCCCTTAAAAGGGAGTTAAAGCAACAGTTTAAGTACACAGTAGCCTAGCAGTGGGCTTCCCCACTCCAGCTCCCCGCACTAGACAGGGTTTCTCTATGTAGCCTTGGCTGCCTTGAACTTGCTTTGTAGACCAGACTAGCCTCAAACTCACAGCAATCTACCTGCCTCTGCCTCCCTGAGTGCCGGGATTAAAGGCATACGCTACCATGCCCCATTTAGGCTAGCAGTCTTAAGTGACTTCAAAGTGTATCATTAACTTTGGCTGTTCAGCCAAAATTTCATTCTCTTAGAATGTAAGAGATTTGCATTGCCACAACCAGGCCACATAATGTTTACAGTCCAGGACATCCAAGGCTAACACAGAGAGACCCTGCCTTGAAAAACCGAAAGAAAAAGAAAAAGAAAAAAAGAAAGAAAGAAAACAAAAAGCCTGGTGTAGTGGCACACGCCTTTAAACCTAGGACTCAAGCAGCAGTAGCAGGCAAGTCTCTGTGAGTTCAGGGCTGGCCTCGTGTACATGTTGAGTCCCAGGACAGCCAGGGTGGCATAGTAAGACCTCGTCTTAATATAAGACTGTTGAGGGTGCAGCAGCTACTGGAAAATAAACATGGGTGCAGGATTTTCAGCTGACCAACAGTGGTAAGCAACCTACTGATGTGGAGCCTCCTTTCCCCAAGCTGAAGACTTGAGAACAGTTTGTCCTACAAGTGGCAAAGCAGGTCGTGTGGGAAAGAACTGCAACTCCAGGCCCTGGGGCTCAGGTCTAGATCTGCAGGGGGGAGAGGTGGCAAATTCTGTTCACTCTTAATTGTCCTCAGGAGGAGTGATCATGTACACACCATGCTTAGAAGCTTGGAGCATAGAGCTACCATAAATGACTCCCAGAGACAGCATGGGCCTGGACACCTGAGTGGAAGCTCTTTGCGGGCCTGTGGTCCTTGAGCTGCTGCTGACTCTGAGAACAGATAGTCCAGGCCTGAGATGCTGCGTTGTCAAGGCTGGAAGGATTTGGAACCTTGGACTAAATGTGACCCTCTATTCACATCTTGACTATTACTAGGATATGGGTCCCTTCAGAGACACTACCACCTAGATTCAGTCTTGAATGTGGGATCCTCATGATAAGTTTAATGTCCTTGGCTAGGCATGGTGGCACACACCTTTAATCCCAGCCTCAGGAGGCAGAGGCAGGGAGGTCTCTGTGAGTCCAAGGCCTGCCTGATCTACAGAAGAGTTCCAGCACAGCCAGGGCTACACAGAGAAACCTGTCTTGAAAAAACAAAAGCCATGGGGCTGGAGAGATGGCTCAGTGTTTAAGAGCATTGCTTGCTCTTCCAAAGGACCTGGGTTCAATTTCCAGCACCCACATGGCAGCCTATAACTGTCTGTAACTCCAGTTCTAGGTGATCTGACACTCTCACACCAATGCACATAAAATTAAATAAATTGTTTTTTAAAAGGCCAAAAACCCAAAATAAAATAAATGTCCTTACTAGAAGAGAGACAACAGGCCATCTTGCTCTCTGCTACCTGCCATGTGAGGACATACTGGGAAGGCAGCTATATGCAAACAGAAGGCAGCCCCAAACAGGTATCTGTTGACACTTTGCTCTTGAACTCAAAGCCTCTAGAATGCAGGAAATAAATGCCAATCCTGTGGTAGTTTGTTATAGCTGCCCCAGTTGGCTAGACAGCTGGTCTGTCCCTAAACATGATGGGAACTCACAGGTTCCACCCCCCTCCCCCCGCCACCCGCACCTCCGTCTCTGTCTGAAGTCAGTCTTCACACCAAAATCTTAGGATCCAAAACAAGCAAATGAAGCCAAGTAACAACAATTCAGGTGGCCAGAAAGTGGTTACTAGAAAGATTGAGCAGAAGAGTAGGTCTTTCAAACTCCTGGGGGAGAAGGCAAACATGGAGGCACACGTGTGATCTCAACACTCGAGTGGAGATAGAAGTGTGTCTCAGAAATGCAAGTGTGTGGTCAACGTGAGGATGAGATGGGAAGGCCTTACTGAGGTCAAGTTTATGCAGATTGAAATTGGCTCTGTGTCCCCCCCCCCCCCCCCCCCCCCCCCCCCCCCGGCAAGGGAATCTGGGCCAGCAAAGTGGTGAAGATGTTGCTAAGATGTGACAAAGTGTCCCGGAAATGTGTTAATACCCACAAGGGTCATTTTGCAAGGACCTGTAGACTTCCTCCATTAGAAGAGATTAGAGAAATATTTTCTGAAAATGGCCTTTTCCCTTCTGTCTTCCCTTCTTTCTGGCGTTAGGGGAGGAAGCCAAAGCCTGGCACATACTAGCCAAGTGTTCCACCTCAGAGCCCCAGGAAGTGAACCCCAGAATGACACCTGGAGTCTCATATAGTGGCAGAAGACACTTTATGGACACAAGCCATGTGTGGAGGGCATTTCTGTGTGGCGTGCTTTCCGGGATGCTGTACTCAGTGATGACCGTGGTGGACGCTTCTTAAAGCTCTCAGGTTTTTGAGACATGAAGTGCCATGTCTTTTAAAAGCAGAAGCAGGAACAGAACACATTTTGTAGATGTGACTTTGTTAAAATTCTAGTGAAATGTTATGGGGGGGATGGCTAAACCCCCTTTTACGGGGAACACACTGTGATTTGCACGTAGGTTTGGGTGGGAGGTGGTGTAGAGTGCTTTCAATGAGGCAAGAACAAGAGTGACTGTGCTATGTCCCTTGTCACTGAGTGGCGCCTTCCTGTTCCCTGTACACACTAAATGTAATAATGGACAGTCAGTATCTTGTTTCCCAGGTGCTAGAGACTGCCATAGTTGCCAGCGTGGCTAGCGAGCATTTTGTGTTAATATCCACAAAATCATCAGTGGCCACAAGAGCCCATAAATATTACAGGTGTGTGCATGTCCCTGGGTGGGCAGGAGAGAGATGGAACGGCTCCTCCAGCAGTCCATGCCTAGAAGCCCCTTGCAACCTGCAGCCATTATTAGCTATGTGCAGTTTGCTCAGCCTGACTGTGCACACAGCGGGAAACCAGTCTTTACTGGCATCTACGGAGCAGCAGAAGCTACAGCAAGCCTGGTGGCTTTATGATTCCAAGACAGTTGCTCTTTGGGATAAGTTGTTAATGCCTGCCCGCTGGGGTGTTGATTGCTCCCTGGGTGACAGGGGCAACAGGAGGAAGAGTCCTGGCTGCAGATGTACTGTGCTCAACTCCCCTACCCCAGCTGTGTACTGAAGGGTTAGAAGGCCATCCTTCTAGTCCGTAGGAGGGACTTCTGTGAGTGTGGAGCCACACTGGGCTGTGCTGGGTGCTGGAATGGAGAAGGGAGGCAGTGGAGGGGCGGGAAGGGCTCCTTGCCAGCACTTCTGATGTATACTGTGATGTGCACTGTTCTAGAGTGGGTCTCTACTTTTAGATAAAGCACCTGTGTTCACTGTAGCAGTTGACTCTACTTTCAAACCCCCAGGCTTTATGAGGGAGGTCCCCAAGGTGACACGTGAGGGGGAGCTGGGGGCTAGTTGATATTCAAGCATCTTTTTCTTTCTGTCTGTCTTTCTTTTCTTCCTCCCCTCCCCTCCCTTCCATTCCCTCCTCCTTTTTAGTTTGTGAGAGGACTTCTCTGTGTAGTCCTGGAACTCTAGAACTCTCTCTGTAGACCAGACTGGCCTAAAACTCAGAGATCCACCTGCCTCTGCCTCCCAAGTGTTGGGATTAAAGGCGTGTGCCACCATAGCCTTGCCCAAGCACCTGTTTCTGATTTAGAGAACAGATGCATGTTAAACTTGGTACAGTGCTACCAGATGTCATGCCAGAAGACAGAACAGAGTACACAGGATGGACTTGAATGGACTGTTTTGGAGGTATGGGCAGTGCTACGGTTAAGCCTAGGACCTCACACAGGTCAGCACTGGTGAGCAACTCAAACCAAGCCCTATCCACCACTCTTGGCTGCAGCTTTGTGATGCCTGAGAATTTGGTGTAACACACCTTCTCACTAGTGTTAATAACAATATATGTGCATGCATGTGTATACTGAGGCCAGTCATGTGAGTCCCAGGCTGGCTTGAAACTTGCTATGTAGCTCAGGATGACTTCAACTCCCTATCCTCCTGCCTCCATCTCTCAAGTGCTAGGATCACAGGGGTGCACAGGCATCCCCAGTTTATCCAGTACTAAGGATTAAACTCAGGGCCTGTGTGCACTAGGCAAACACTCATCCCCAGCCTTGCTTTTTTTTTTTTTTTTAACAGACAGACTTTCACTGTGTAGCTTAGGCCAGCCTGGAACTGGAACTCACAGTCCTGTGTCAACCTCCCCTCAGCAGCAGTTAACAGTATGGACATGACCCTGGACACTCTTGACAATGTCATGCTGTGTACTCTGTGTCTAATCAGGGCACGAGATTAGCACACAGTACAGCATCTCATGCCTTTGCTGCCGCAGAAAGTCTGAGGCCAGATTTTTTTCCTATGAAATAGTCAGGTTTAGCAAAGTGTATTCTTGGTCATCAAAATATCTACACAACAGGGGTTTGGACCAGTAGACATATGGGAAGTGTGACAGACACAGGCTGTACATTAGGCACATACTGAGGCATGCCATGTTCACATATAGGACCCGAAGGTTTGTTGTGAGCCATGTAGTGTGTGTGACCCTCCTCCTGCTATTTAATTTTCTATAGTTCGTTCACACTAACTTTTGAAAAGCAGAAGCTCTTTTTGAAAACTGAGAGTGGGTGGGAGGGAGTGGAGACGGGTAGGGGGGAGGGAGGGGAGGAGGAGGGGGGGAGGAGGGAGGGGAGGAAGAAGGGAGGCAGGGAGGGGAGAAGGGAGGGAGGGGAGAGGGGAAGAATGAAAAGAGGGAAGGAGGGAAAAAGCGAGGGAGGGGGCACTCCTGTGAGAAGAGAGAAGAGGGCTGGCTTGAACTTCAGAAGAAGAGCCCAGACCGTTCTTTTTTATTTAAATAAAAAAGAAAGCCCTGCCCACATGGATGTCCTGCCACACAGATGAGCAGCTCACTCCTCACTCTGGGTCCATCTTCACTGTTTTCATTAGGGGCTGCGGGAGGATTCATGGCCCTGAGGCCGACTGTATTGATGCCACTGATGGAAGTGAATGAAGAAAGTCCGGATTTCCTTGGGGTACACAGTGATGATGGAGCTTCCTGCTGACCTTGGTGGTGAGGAGGGGTGGCCTGGGGGAGGGGGAGAAGGAGGCTGTCTGCTTGGCTCTTCCTCCTGACAGGAGTGTTCTACAGTGTGCTATGGCTCCCTTGTGTTGATGGCCCTTGGCTGTCCTCTTCCTGGGACTCTTGATAAAGTGGGCCTTACCATTTAGCTTCCCCTGGGCCTACACTGAAGGGCACTGTGTTGCCCACCAGTCTGATGTCCCTGTGGAGCCTGTACTGAGCACCTAAGGTGGGACCAATGGAAAAACCTACCTTTACTCATTAGCTCCAGTCATGTCCTGCTAGGGGCTAGAGCTCCAGCCTTATCGAGAAGCCTCTTTTATTGGCCAGTTCCCTCCCTGCATGGATGAAATACTCCCCAACACAGACACACAGACATACATGGACACACAGACATACACAGACACACACACCTATCTGGGCGGAGCCCTCGTGAACACACATAGACACACACACAGACAGGTGCACACATAGACACACAGACATACAGACACACACAAACACAGACACATACACACAGACGCACATGACAGACAGACAGACAGACACACACACACGCACAAAACATATGAGCCCTGGCAGGAGGGGACTGGTCCAAAGCTGTTGTTAACCTAATCTGGTAATTAACGATGGTTGTGGATTCAGAGGTGGAAAGTAGCTACACAAGGCCACCCAGCACAGGGCAGACCTGTGTTCTTTCCCAGCCTGCCAGGGATCTCCAGGGGTCCCAAACCTCTTAGGTGGCCTTTTGTCTTCCAGTGCCACTGCTGCAGCATCTGCACGTCCCAGGTCCCTGTGAGTGAGCGTTCCTCCACGGCTATCACAGACCCTAGTCCTCGGAGTGCAACCTGCAGAGGCAGGAGCAAAGGGAGGGGTCGGCTATATTGATGCCCAGAAGCTCAACCGACCGGTGGCCACTCGCTGTGCCCGGGGTCCTCCTGCCTTAGTGCCTAATACACCTGCCTCCCTTCATCTGCAAGGGCAGACTGTCAGCCTGTTCCAGGTAAGGAAACTAAAACGGGGGTGTGTGCCTCCCTAGATGGTCTGCCAGATGAGCAAGGCCCTGTGGGGACAGGCTGATAGATGGGCAGCTGCCCGGAAGCCTGCAGGGATGGCAGGCACTGTGCCCACACGATTGCCCCAGAGCCTCTCGGCCATTTTTTGAACCAAGAGCGTGTTCCTCCCTAGCTTAGCAGGTAGGGAAGCTGAGCCTCCGGAGGCTGAGGGGCCTGACCCACTCGCGTAACTGGACACAGACCTCAGATTCTCTCACTCTAAGTCACCTTTCCCAGAAAGCCCGGGGAGAAGTGTTTGGTTTTCTGATGATACCAATGATTGTCCATGTTGTAGGAAAGGTTTTGCAGTGGACTGAGGAGGTGGCTCAGCCACTAAAACGCTTGCTTTGTCTGTAACTGCGGTGCTGGCTATGAGGGGCAGAGACAGGAGGTTCCCTGGAGCTCAGTGGTCAGTCTAGCCACCCAAATGAGCTCCAGGTTCAGTGGGAGACCTGTCTCAAAAAATTAGGTAGAGAACTGAGAGGGTGGCACCCTGACATTGTGCTCTAGCCCATGTGCACACATATATGTGCACAGCATGCACACCAGCATGCACATGTGCACACAGCCATACAAACATGCACGTATGCCACATACCCCCTCTCCCCCACCAAGGTACAAAATAAAACATGAAAGAACCAGATGTGGTCTTTGATGCTAACTGGGAAATCTCGTCCACCCTGAAGGGAGGGTATATATTGGGAGCCCAGCATACCGCATCTGTGAGCATGCCCAGTGGTCCTCTGACTAAGGTGTGGCTCAAGACAGGACTTCGGACGGGGTTGCCTCCCCTGGGTAGAGCATTCTTGGAGGCCTGACTGGTCCGGAATGAGGTAAGCATTGCCGGTTTACCTTGAGATCCACCGTCACAGGCTGAGACAGCACCGGGTCCTCCCCGGCTTCATACAGGTGGCGCAGGCGCAGCAGCACACGGCGCAGGTTGGCCTGAGGCTTCTCTGGGTGGCCTGTGGGTGTGGACGTGGCAAAAAGGGCCCCCATCAAGCAAGCTCAAGGCTCCAGGCTTGACCTGGCACTTTGCATTGTGGATTCCATTCCAGATCTCAGCTCCCTGCAGGACAGCAGCATGGCCTTCACCTGCAGCTGTCACTCAGAGGGACAGTCATTTGCCCATAGTCACATGGCTCATGGGCAGCAGAGGCAGGATCCCAGATAGGGCTGTGCCAACATTGGACCTCTAGCACGTCACACGGGGCTGATGCCAGTGTCCTCTTTCCTACAGTGGCCATGCTTGGGCCTGTCCTTAAACCCTCCAGCCTGTTCCTTCCTGCCCCCCTGGAGTTGGGTGTGGGCACAGGCTGCTCTGGTCGTGTGCCTCAACACAGAAAGTGAGCACAAGAGGTGTGCTGCTTCCTGGCAGGTGTCACCTCCCTGCTGCTTGCTTCCCTTCTCATTGTCATCACTGTCTAGTGGGCTCAGAAACCAGGGACCCTGGCACCGTGACACCCTCCAGGGGCATCTGCTAAATGCAGCAGTGAGACTCCTGATAGCCAGGCTGTCCCAACCCTGAGGGTGAGTGGGAACCGAGGTACTTGGGGGCTGCAAGAGGACTGTCTGGAAGAAGCACGTGATCCTGATTGACAGCATGATTGGATTGAGAGACACTGAGGAGACTGCCACAGCCCAGTCTCAGTGTCCTCCAAGAGGATCAACCTAAATGGGAGGACCGACCCTGAATGTCGCCATCTTCCCATGGAGGCCCAAGTGGCATACAGGAGGAAAGGGGAAAGGAAGGGAATGCACTCTCTGCCTGCCTGCCTGCATGCCTGTCTGCTTACTGCATCATGAGGTGGGCTGCTGCTCTGCCTTGTGTTCCCTGCTGTGAGGGGTGAAACTTCCATGCTTGTCTGCTAGGTCAGCCTTGTCTACCTGAGTTGATTTCCTCAGGTATTTTGTCATGAGATGAAAAGGCTGACTAGAAAGGGCTGAAGAGATAGCTTAGCGGTTAAGAGCACTGGCTGCTTGTCCAGACACCCTGAGTTCAGTTCCTGGCAGCCACATGGTAGCTCACAACCATCTGTAATGGAATCTGGTTCTCTCTTCTGGTATGCATAAAACAGAGCGCACATATACAGAAAATAAATAAATAAATCTTTTTAAAAAATGGGTGGTGGCAGCACATGCCTTTAATCCCAGCACTCGGGAGGCAGAGGCAGGCGGGTCTCTGTGAGTTTGAGGCCAGCCTGGTCTACAGAGTGAGTTCCAGGACAGTTAAGGCCACATCAAGAAACCTTGTTTCAAAAAGAAAAAGAAAAAAGAAATAACCACTTATACCTGGGGGTTAGAGATGGCTCAGAGGTTAAGAGCACTATTTGCTCTTCCAGAGGTCCTGAGTTCAATTCCCAACAACTACATGGTGGCTCACAACCATCTATAGTGAGATCTGGTGCCCTCTTCTGGTGTACAAGTGTACGTGCAGTCAGAACACTATAAACATAGTAAATAAATAACTCTTTAAATAACAGTTGACTAACATAGATACTAACACAGGGCAGCTCGAGCACTGGGCAGCATGTGGACTATCTGGGGACTGCGTGGGATCCATCTGCAGGGGCCTGTGGCTGGTCTTCGGCTGGGGGCCAGAGGCTGGGACCACCCTTGTACCAGCTTACTGACTGATTGCTCATTTTCCAACCCTCTCAAGGCCTTGGTCTCCCACGTGACAGATGAAAGGACAGGGGACCGGGCAGAGCTGTGAGGACTGCCTGGTGGACTAGGGGACAGAGCCACCCTGGTGGGCCGCCTCACCTCTCTGAAGGTTCTTCAGGTGTTGGGCGTGGTTCCTGCTGTAGTTCCAGCCAGGTATGCTGAGGATCTGCAGGTGTAGGTTGGGGGGCAGTGTCACACCGGGGTGATCATGGGGTCCTGCAAGGCAGACAGATGGTGAGAAGCCGACTCCTTCAGGCACGCAGCTTTCCACATGGCCCTCTGACTTTCAACAGGTGCTGCCACCTTCTTATCAAATTTAAGTCACATGACTGGCCTAGGCATGGGTCACCTGACTTAGGTAGACCTTACAGGATCTGTCCCTAGGTCTGCTTCAGTCTGGTCTAGAAAGTTAGAGTCTCAGCCCCTTTTACATGGCATGAGGTTTGGATCTTCTATGTTTTTCATGTGCTGAAAGCCTTGTCCCCAGCCTGTGGGCTGTTGTAGGGGGTAAGGTCTAGGGGAGGAAGTTAGGTCACTAGGTTGCACCCTTGTAAAGGTCACTGGGACTCCAGCCCCTTCTCTCCCCTTTTGCTTTTTAGCCGTCATGAGATGAGCAGTTCTCTGCCTTGTGTTTCCCACCATGATGGACTCTTGTCACCAAAAAGCAACAGAGAGAGACAAGCGAGCATGGACTGAAGCCCACGAAACCGTGAGCTAAGATGAGCCCCGCTTGCTTTTAAGTTGATTGTCTCAGGTGTTCTGTAACAGAGACAGGCATCTGATTCACAGGATGGGGCAGCTGTTCTCTGAGAGAAGCCAAGGAGTTGTGCAGTTCTGTCCCAACGGGAGGAGGAGGAAAAGGGAAGAAGGAAGCAGATGAGGGAGATCGGACGGACCCGAGAGAGGAGGAGAGAGGCGAGAGGAGGGAGGAGGAAGGGGAGAGGGGAGAGAGAGAGAGGAGAGGACAGAGGAGAGAGAGGAGAGAGAGAGAGAGAGAGAGAGAGAGAGAGAGAGAGAGAGAGAGAGAGAGAGAGAGAGTTCTCAGACATACTGAATCTTTGCCTGCGGTAAAGTTTATAGCCACCAGGGGGCGCCCACACTGGACATGGCCATTTGCAGTATGGGGTTTGAGGAAAAAGTGGAAGCCCTGACAGGAATACCTGCTCTAGACACCCATGGCCATCCTACCCTCTCACTCAGCCCCTCCTTTCTCTATTTCCCTTTCTTTCTTTTTCTTTCTCTTTTAAGATGAGGTCATACTGTTCAGACCAAGCTGGCTTTGAACACACAGCAATTCGGCTTCCCAAGTGTTGAGATTACAGGCATGGGTTGCCATGCCTGGCTTTTGCTCTTACTTAATTCCCCAGGTCTGCCCAGCCAGAAGTTCCATTTTTGCATCTGGTCCCTAGTAACTCCAGAGGGGTGGGGTGTGTGTGTGTGTGTGTGTGTGTGTGTGTGTGTGTGTGTGTGTGTGTGTGTGTGTGTGTGTGGTGTGTGTGTGTGTGTGTGTGTGTCGCGCACACCCACCAAACATGCTCTGCATGAGTGTGTCCCCCACTCATTCTCAGACACCCTGCAGGACAGAGGCTGTGCCTTACACACTACACGACTTTAGGAGACATTCCTTGCAGGACTGAGTGACAGCTTCCCACCTCTAGATGGCTCTACCTCCTACTTGGAAGGGTTCTGGCTGAAAAAGCCAAGCATTCTAATGCAAACCTCTGCAAGTGAGAAGGGAGAAAGCAGATTTCAAAGCATGTGAGAATGGAGCCACATTCCCTCTAGGCTCTCATTCTGCAGAGGCTGAGCTGCAGAGCCCTTTAAAAAATGCAGCATCTCAGAGCCTGCTGTCTCAGTAAAGACCCAGAGCCTCGGGCTGTTATGGGAACCCTAGGGGATACACAGTGCAAACACTGCATTAGGATCACGGCTAGGTAGTCTCTGCAGGGGTGTTCAACCTGTAGCCCAGGACAGCTACAGATGCAGCCATCATAAGTTGATAAACTTACTCAAGACACTGAACTCATTTAGTGATTTTTGTGGTTGCTCATTTTAGAAACTGACTGCAGTTCTCACGTGTGAGTGTTGCCGATGGCTGTTGCTTTGCCACACCACATGAAATAAATATATATGCTTTCACAAGCCATGGGCCACAGGTGGCGTAACCCTGGACTTAATGTGTGCCCACATCAATTCCTTGTCTAGTGCTGAAGAAGCCAAAAGGCTAGATTAGGAGCATTCTCACGTATTGACAGTCTACCCTGATTTGGACAGTTTTTGTTTTTGTTTTTGTTTTCCAGGACAGGGTTTCTCTGTGTAGTCCTGGACTCGCTTTGTAGACCAGGCTGGCCTCAAATTCACAGAGATCCGATTGCTTCTGCCTCCTGCTGGGGTTACAGGCATGTGCCATCCCACCTCGCGCAGACAGCCGGTCTTTTAAGCGATGTGCTTCCGCCACTTGAAGCACTATGGTGTGGCAGGGCTTGTTAAGAAAGGAAAAGACAGAAACTCTGTCCTAAAAAACCAAAAACCGAACCAAACCAAACTAAACCAAACCAAAACCACCACCACCAACAAAAAAAACCCCAAAAAGATCAAAAAGAAAGAAATGACAAACAACCAGTAAGGAAGGAGATGGAGAAGACTGAGGGGAGGACAGGCTGTGGGTCTCAGCTCTGTACTGACTAGCTGAGTAAGCCTGAGGGAGCCACTGACAGCACTCAGACCTTGAGGTCCCTTCCTGCTCCAAGGCTGCACAGCATGCTAAGGCAGGAGCCTCTTACAGCCACTTTCCCTGGTGGGCGCATCGTAGGCCATAGTGATGCTCACTCTTAATGCGGGTCTCTTCGTCAGATAGCTCTCTGAACAACACGACAGGCCTGTGCTGCAGTGCCACCCCACTCCTCGGGCGCAGGGCAGCAGTGAGGGATTTAGGCCCCAGCAGAAGCCAGACTACCGAGTGGACAACGGAGGTGTCATTCAGCGTGAGGTTGTAATTCAGGTTCCAGGACAGGTTGTTCCACAAACGCCGATGGAGCATCACCTGCAGCAGAAATCACCTGAGGTCCTTCCTTGCCCTTGGCCATGCTGTGGATGGCCGTGAGGGCCCACGGGAGGACAGCCAGGCCTCTCTTACCTCCACCTGCCCGTTCTCTTGGCTGGAGACACCGTGTGCTCGCTCTGCCAGCAGCACAAGCTGGCTCTTGTCATCCTCCATGAAGGCCGACTGTACCATGGGGTAGTAATTCTGCAGACACAAGTGCCACCCAGTGGCAGCTTCAGGACAGGGTCAGGCAGACACCAGCTGTCCCCTAGGCACAGTGGCACAGCTTCCAGCCTGGTGCTTCCTAGCCATGTAGCCTGACTGATGGGATTTGAGGCCCCTGCTAAGTGCTTAACACATGGCATCAAGAACCACCCCTGACAAAGCCAAGAGGGAACAGGGAAATAGTCAGGTCTTGGAAGTGGCACTGCCAGGATGCAGAGCCCACAGGGCTTTGAAACAGCTACAGGTAAGTGTTCAACAGACCAGGAGAAACATGCTTGGGTGCAGTGTGGAACTGCGGCCGGCATACCCGGGCAATAGTATTGCTCTTGAAGGCTTTGTAGGGCCTCTGCTGCATCTGGTAGCCATTGTTATCAGAGTAGAGGACTTTCTGGTTGTTTAGGTCACTGCTAGTCCTCAGGATGGCTTCACGGTTCAGGTCCAATGGGCCCACTTGGTATTGCTGCTCTATCCGTTGGCAGAGCAATTCCCCATCAGGGCTTGGATGCACGTGGGCCAGACGAGAGTGGATGGCATAGATGTAATCCTGGTCTGCTATGTTCCTAGGAAGGGGGCATAGAAGAGAGTGCTGTGGGGGCTGCCTGAAGGCTCCTTCCTTCATATAGGAAGCTGGGTGCCAAGAGGCAGCTATCTGCAGGTGGCTACCGGCAACCCAGTGGGAGGACTATGGACCCTGTGGAGATTCGTGCAAGCCCCGGACCACTCATGGAGTAACACGGACTCCTCTCCCATGCTCTGACTCAGCTCTGGTTCAGGCATACACAAAAACACAGGCAGAGGAGAGCAGTTCTCTCATCCAGCGATCAGCAATCAGTCACATGCCAGACCCATGCGCAAGAATGGGCTCAGAGGCTCTGGAGAAAGACACTGGCTCATTGACCCACCCACCCCTATGCCTTGCAGGGGCTGTAGATCCATCCAGGGACACACCTGTAGAAATACTGCCTTATGTCCGTCGCCAGCGTACCCACCACCATCTCCATTCCCACCGCTTCCCAGGCAGGCTTAGCAGTATCGTTGGGTGCAAACATGTAGTTGTCGGAAATGGGGCCCTGCTTCGTGTCCCCGTTGGCATGGTACTCCAGGAACTCTTGCCTTGTGAGCATTGTGCGGTTGCTCTGTCTGCAGGGGTGAGGGAGGAGAATGGTTGGTGTTGCCCTCAACAAGATCTCTCATCTGTAGCGGGCTGTGGCTGGGGATCAGGAGTGAAGAAAATGCCATGGAAGGGCCTGAGGAAGCTACCAGAAGCCTGGGGGTGGGGGTGGGGGTTGGGGAACACGACTTCTTTCTGATCCTACACTAGCCAAGGACTGTCAGGTGAAGTCGCAAGAGGGAGGCCGCACACAGGCTGCTGTCAGAGCGCACTATTCCCAGACTGCTGTTCAGCATCCCACCAGCGCTCCAGCAGCCACATTAGCACAAGAGCAGTGTCTCATCATGCTGACCGAGCCATCCTGGCATTGCATCCCAGTGATCCTTCACGCCCTTGGGGTCACTTGATTCCCAGGGATGTGGGTGAGGAGTAGATGACTGGCTCGGTGCGCAGATGGACAAGTGAGGGGCGGTGGTGGTTGGAATAGAGTAATTAAAAGACCCTTTCTGTTTTTAAACAGTGCAAGTACTTCCTGAACAGCAACTCCGTTTCCGTAGCTGGAGAAGAAGAGCACATGAGCACCATTCTCTGGGGCCCCTTTGAGCCCCCTTTGACTATAGGTCAGGGCTCAGAATGACACAGCTAAGCAACCTTTTTGCAGTGGCCCAGGGCCCCCCTCCTCAGGAACACAAGAGCATGAAGGGATTTTGCTATCACCTGGTCCTTCCCTCAGGAAGGCAAGCACAAAAAGGGTCACAGGACGCCACCCATGTGTCCAGGCCCCAGGCGCACTTCAGAGGCAGTGCTGGCCTCACCTTACCTCTCCTGAATGCTATGTAACAAGTTGGTGTCCTGGTCGAACAATAAAGTGTAGCAGTCGTTTGTCACAGGCACCAGGAGCTTGCCTCCCTGGCTGGTCTGGTTCCTCAGCTTGCGACTAAACTTGAGGGTTCTGGCCATAGGGATGACCGGTTTCCCAGTGCCTGCCTGGTCCCCACTAGTGCGCCTGACTTTGTAGAGCCGGTAGCTGAGGCCCGGGATGGTGGTCAGGATAAGCAGGTCATAGGTAGAAGGGGCCTTTGTAGAGTTCTGGATCTGTAAGCCAGCAACATGGAAAGGAAGTTTTCTCAGTCACCTCATCACCCTTACCTCACACTCCTGCAATGGGTGCTCACGTCCACTCAGGCAGTGGTGTCCATCCACCTCCTGTACAGATTCCCATGACATCTTTACAAGCTTTGGTTTTGCTCTCTGAGACACTCCCCAGCTCTGAACACACCACGCCTGGGACCTTTACTTCTACTCACTTCTCCTCCCTATGTCTTGTCTTCCACCATCTTAGCAAGGGCGGGGGGCTGAGTGTAGATGGGGCAGCCTGTATCCCACCCCAACCTTGGCACCTCTGCTACAGTGCCTCTTTCAGATGTTTAGGGCCTTTGCCCAGATACAGTGGAACAAGGTTGCCGAGTGGCAGATAGCAAACGTCCTCCAGCAGGACTTCTCGCCCATACCTGTGCTGACACCGGGTGGCCCAACTCATCCGTGACACTGACACCGGGGAAAGCGACAGTCAGGGTGATAATGGTGGTGATCTTCCAGGCCAGCGGGTTGTACACAGAGACGGAGTATCCCACAGGCCCTGTGTCTACAGAGAGAACGGACATCACTTGAGCTCACCCCACCCCAGGCGAGACTCAGCCTTCCAGAGCCCCTAGAACAGATGTGAAGAAGACAGAGTGAGGCCTGGCTTTGATCCAAGGCTTTGGGTGACCGGACCAGCACGAGAGAGAGGCTCCTGTGATGCGTGGCTGGTGCCCTTTCCTTCTGTTAGGCCTTGCTCCTTGAACATTGCTCACTCTTCAACCTTGCTCCTCAGGCCTTGCTGTCCTTTCTACCCAGTTCACTTTTTGGTTCTTCTCTACCTACTCCCCGCTGGGAGAAGCCTACCTGTGTGCTCATGGGAAGGCACAGGCCACCTCACTGCCCTGCTCAGCACTGGTGTCATAAGCCAGGCTCTTCTTTTCCTGCATCCTTAGCTTCCATCAGACTTGTGTCCCCAGAGTAAGGATTGGTCTGTGCTAGCCCTGGGCAGATCCTACAGGCTGGATTGGGTCCCACAGTGAGAGATGGAAGGGCAGGGCAGGTGGGAGGCAGGGCCCCGTCCCTGTCAGGGAAGCGAAGAAGACCAGAGAAGCTAGAAAGGGGCAGCAAACAATACAAGATGACCAAGATGGGGCACGGGGACCTGGAGCCTTGTCAAACCTGGCTGCTCATGATTTGCTTAGTTTCAAACATCCCAGTTGTACAATAGGTACATGTGTGACACTTGATGGACAAAGAGGCTGGGTCACAACTGCCTGGAGGGGACCTGCAGTCCACCTGGGCTGGAGAGGGGAAGCAGGGACCAAGAGGGGTAGGGCCAGAGAGCAAAGCAGGGAATATGGGGTGGCGGGTTCAAACCCCAGCTCTTGCTCTCTTTAGCTGGTGAGCTGGAGCTGAGCCGCGACCTCTCTGTCTCAGGTTCCGAGGTTTAAGCTTCCCTCTCGTGGACAATGCAGGGCACTAAATACACATGGGGGCATTCTAGACTCAGGAAACACTCAGAGCTCACCAGCTGTTCTTGCTCAATCCAACTGCACCGCCAGTCCACCCTGGACTCCACCAAACAGGCTGGCAAGATCATATTACAGTACAGAGACCACGGGGCCTCAGGCTCATGTGAAGTTCTGGTCTGTCTGTCTCTGTCTCTCTGTCTTTGTCTGTCTGTCTCTGTCTCTGTCTGTCTGTCTGTCTCTCTCTCTCATAGCTTTGGCTGTCCTGGAACTTGCTATGTAGACCAAGATAGCTTCAAACTTACAGAGATCCTGCCTCTGCCTCCCTAGTGCTGGGATGATAAGCATGTGCTACCACTTCTGGCCCCAGACTCTTTTCAAAGCAAAGCCTTCCTGCAGGGGCTGGCTTACCTGTCGCAGACACTGGGGACTTGTCCAGAGCAATGGAGGCCATCAGCTTGTGCACGCCCAGCATCCCCATTCTTAGGTGTTCCACGTACATGTTGCTCACCTTGGGGGACTCAGTGCCTGTGATGCCATCATGGTGCTGGACCTGCCACCGCCAGAGTCAAGGAAGAAGGTTGTCAAACTTGGTCCCGGGATGCACCTGCTCTCCAGAACGCCAGGGGAGAAGGCAAGCATCCCACCCATCTTACAGAAGGGAAACTGAGGCAGGAGGCTAAAATTCTTCCTGGCCTCACAGCTCTTCCTGGCTTCACAGGAATGCCCTGCCTGAGTCCTCCTTCCGGTAGGCACTCGGCTCCCCCTCCATCATCACTTCCCTGTGTATGCACTGGTTCCTCCTGCTGCACCGCATAGGGTGTGATGTTTCCACTGTGCCGGCGAGAGGTGGACTGTCTCTTTTTGCAGAGCAGGAGACTAAGGTTCCCTGGCTGAAGCCACACGGTTGGTCCGCTGCTCTGATCCACATAAAAAGCCCATCCAACCCTTCCCAACACCTCGCCTGGAGATTTACCCTCAGGCGCCTGTACGAGGGCCTGCCTGACCCAGCCACTTTCTGAAGGGGCGATAAACTACAAAACTTGTGTCTCCATTCCCATGTGGATACAGAGGAGGGAGGTGGGTGGAAGGTAGCCACCATACCATTGCATTACCATACCATGCTGTGGGGTCAATGTACAGGAAAGGAAATGGGCCCAGAGAGGAAACGCCATGAGGCAAAAGGCCGTCAGCTGAGCTCAGACTTGGATCCAGACAGGGCACTGGTGCCAGTCTATTCTCTATTCTTTGTAAAATCAGGTGTGAAGCTTACGGAAGCCACCCACTGGGTGGGTGCCCTGAGACTCAGGGGCCAGCTGCAGTCCAGTGTCACATGGGACCAGCCTTGTGACCAAAGGAGACCTCAGTTTTCTCTTCTATGCGAGGGAGCCTCTGATCATGGGGAAACACACACCATATAGGGACTTTACCTCAGACACAGCCCAGCGAAGCTGTTGGAGCTGCTGCAGGGCCCAGGTAGGGTCCAGAGCCCCACGGGGGGCTGGCCACATGTAACGTGTGAACATGGACTCCCCAGCATAGAGCATGGCACTGGCTTGTCTCGCCAGACCCTTGAGGTTGCTACGGGATGTGTAGAAGCCAGTCCACGCCTGCTGTGGCTCTGGAAGGTAAGCACATGTGGTGAGGCTGAGGGCCCAGGCCGTGGTCCTGAGTGCGGATCTGGGGATGGCTAAGGGAACTAGCTCTGCCTAGCCACCCAGGGAAGCACTCAGGCCTAGAGGTGACATCAGGACCTCTGGTTCGTACAGAGAGACCAGGTCCTGGGACTTCTGGACAGGGTCTGATGATTGATGGTAAGATCAGGCTAGGCTGGGTACACTGGGATGAAGTAGGTACTGAAGTGTCACAATAGGAGAGAACACAGCCCACAGTACACCTAAGAAACACGCAGCCTCCGCATACACAAAGGGTGGGGATAGCCTAGGGAAGGAGTGAGACATGGGGCCCGAGTGGGCAGCATGCAGTGAAGAGCCTTGAACAGCCAGATCCTTTTTGTATATGACTGCCGGCTTGAAAACCAGCAGGGCTCCTCCCAAGGCTCACAGAAGGAAGTAGAGACGGAGGAGGGAGCTGAGAGACACCAGGTAGGTTGCTTAGGGACTCATGACAGAGGTGGAGCGTGGGAAGAGTATGGGAGGCAGCCACCTGATTCAGAAGGTAGGTCTTAGGGCTCTTGTGATTTTTTTTGCTTTCTTGTCTTTTCCAGTTCTAGCTTCCGCCTCTTTTTCTCAGTCTCTCCCCACAGGACCGGCAGAGCCAGACTCTAGTGAGTGGTCACATAGCTCCAAGGAAAGGCCACAGTAGGGTGGTCAAATAGCACCAGCAAACCGAGTGGGTAGGAGGCTAGGCCTTCAGTGCAACTCTGCTGCCCAAGCGAGAAGCCTGGCACCACCCACACCCCAGGACTTGGACTGACCAGCAGGTGCATGAGTGTCTGTGCGGGGCAAAGCTCACCAGGAGGCACAGCTATGTTCTGGTCTCTGAACTGCCCTGCTCAAGTGTGTCAGTCAGCATCCCACCCACGTTGCCGAGGCTTCTCCATCTGGGCAAAGGCATAAGCAGGGCTGTAGGGCCCTTCACAGGCTGTGACAGAGGCAGCAAAGAGGTTTGCCTTTTGTTTCTGGCATTGGGGATGGGAGTCCAGGACTTCTATGTGATAGATAATTGCTTTATCGCTGAGCTGTCCCCCCCCCCCCAGCCCCACAACAAAGAAACAGCCATCATTTTGTGATGCTCTGAGGCAGGGCCTGGGCATGGAGTGGGGAGGGAGCTTTCTACTTGCCCTGGCTCTGCTGGAAACTAGGCAGAGGAGGGGGCCTGCTGTACCACCAGCAGGGGGTGCACACCAGCCTTGGAAGGGTTGAAGTTGGGTGCTTTCCCTGTATCTTGGAGCATTGAGAGCAGGGACTAGATGGGGCTATCTGACACAATGGCACCATCAGAATCCTTATTGTGAGGCTGGGTGGGTCCCAACCTCCCCAGGCAGGGAACAGAGGCTCAGGCCTGAGGACACAGGTAGGAAATAGACTCACAATGACAGTGACAGAGAAGAAAGGCCCCATGATTGCACAGGCGTGCTGCAGTGGGAAACAGCTGTCTAGGTGGGAAGGGCAGGTGGGAACCAGCCTGGTACCGTCCCCCCACCCCCTGCCACCTGAGCCTACACTGAGCTGGGATTTAGGCCTGTACCCCCTGATACTAAACCCTGAGGCTCATACCTGAAGAATAGGGAATAAAGTCATGGTGGTCCTGGATATCCCAGGTCATGTTGAAGGCGTACAGGGCTTGGAAGTAATCGCTCAGTGTGGCGTACTGCACTGAGATGCCAAACTGGGCAGTGTGGTTGTTGATGTACTCCAGCAGGGGGTCCATGTTGTTAAACTGCACGGAGGCATTGAAGAACTGCTTGTCACATCCCTGCGGGACACAGAGCAGTGGTCTGAACCTCTAGGAACCTTCGGAGCCCTCACCCAGGCAAAGGGGCTTTATCCTTACCACCCCCAGCAGCACACCCACTCTCCTTGGCCAACAAGGGCACCAGAAAGATTCCTGTAGCTGTGAGGTTTCTCTTAAGCAACCACCACTAGGACTAATTGCGACAATATGACAATTATTATATAGCCCTGACTCGCACATCTTGACCACAAGCAGCCATGGGCTAGGGTGGCAGGGTGTGGGTCATCAGCCCGGGGCCAGACAGAATGCTACCCCTTTCTACTTGCTTGCTAAGTAACTGTGTGGCCTCAGGGTAGTTCCTGAACATCTGAGCCTCGCATCACTGCTGCGAAATGAATTCCAGAAATACCTTCCTCCCTGGTTTAGTAGTGCCTGTTAGATGAATGAGACAAATACCCCGCAGAGTGGTCAGCTTAATAATAGTGGTAGTGATAAGGTATGGGGCTGTCCCCTAGGAACGCCCCTCTTATGAGCCTCATGGCAGGTAGCACTGTAAATCCACTGCATGGACGAGGAGCCTGATGTGTGTAGAGCCAAGCAGGCCAGTCTTTCAGCCCCAAACAATGTGAGTGGAGGCCGTTATGGCTGGGAGGTTATCCATCAGCCTTGGGGGGCAGGTGGGCAAGGGGTAGAGGGCAGGGGGCAGCGGGGCAGGGGAGCAAGGTGGAATAGTAGGCGAGGCCCAGGGTCTGCAGGGAAGGACAGGGCATCGAGAACTGGGTAGAGATGGGCTAGATTAGAGATTGCCTCATGTACAGGCTGGTCCTGCCATAGACTGCATGGAAGGCCTGGGCAGTGTTGAGGACACCAGGTGGAGCATGCCATACCCAGGGCCAGAGGACGTGAGGAGTCCGGAACCACGCAGCTCTCTGTTTAACGTTGGCCACCAGAGCCTCAGCGTAGAGATGTATGTTGGTTGTGGTGACAGGCTCACTCATATTGGGATACACGCCATCTGGGGGAGGCTCCGGGAAGACAGCCACACCATTCCAGTAAAATCCGGACCTGAAGGGAGACAGAAGCTCAGCAAAAGAGAGTGCTACAGAGGCTTTAGGCTGAGCATGGTTGGCCAATGGGATCATGAGAGAACCGCCTCAGGACCACATGGAGCCGGATGCCTTGGCTTCCCCACCATAGTGGCCCACTGGGGATTGATCGGATGATGGATGACGATCACCTGTGCCTTGGCTCCTGTAAGGCACCTCCTTGCTTGGCTGAGGCCAGAGTGAAGATTCATCTTGGGTATAAAACTGCCCCAAATATCAGTAGTTAAGAAAAAAATGTGTATATATTAATGCAATTAAATAAAAGTCAAGACGGGAGTGGTGGTGCACGCCTTTAATCCCAGCACTCGGGAAGCAGAGGCAGGTGGATCGCTGTGAGTTCGAGGCCAGCCTGGTCTACAAAGCAAGTCTAGGACAGCCAAGGCTACACAGAGAGACCTTGTCTAAAAAAAAAAAAAAAGAAAGAAAGAAAGAAAAAAGAAAGGAATAAAAGTCAAAGCTTAGAGTAATGGCTCACATCCATGACCCTAGCACTCACCACTGTGAAACAAGAAGTCTCACACAAGTTCAAGGCCAGCCTGGGCTACAGAGGGAAACTGCATCAGAAAAACCAAAATGAGGGGCTGAAGACACAGCTTCATAGTCCCGAGCTATCTCCTGCAGAGGACCTTAGATCGATTCCCATCACTTACACAGAGACTAACAAAAGCCTGTAACTCCAATTCCAGGGGATCCAATGTCCTCTTCTGGCCTCTGCAGCCATTAGTGCACACATGTACATACAGGAAAATCATGTGTATACATAAAAAAAAAAAAAAAAAAAAAAAACCCTGAAAATCCCCAAAAGCCCAAACCAAACCAGAACCATCCAAACAATTAAAAAAAAAAAAAAATTCTTCTTTCAAGGCCCACCCTCAAATCTGTGGTGAGCAAAAACATCACATGTTTCTATAGCAACAGGGTCACCCCTAACAGATTCTCCTAATCTGGAAGGATCATCCCTGTTCACGCCATGCAGCACTGGGTGGCAGTCATGATCCTGGGCCACCTGCTGACATGGCCAGGCTACCTTTGCCAAGCCCTGCCTCTCCTTTGGTGAACAATGAGACAATGGGAAGAGTAACAGAAACAATTTGTGGTATAGATGCTAGACACTGGGCCAGAGAGATAACCCAGCCATTAAAGGCTAGGCTCACAACCAAAAATATGCAAGTTAGGCACCGTGCCTGGCAGAGCAGCCTGACAAATGACAACAACACTTTAAGTTCCTATGTCTTATCGGCTCGCTTCCCACTCCCAGGGCCTGAGTACCTCACACGCAGACTCTGAAATCTGGCAGGCCTGGACTCAAACCCTAGGTCTGTCCTGTGCACCCGTGAGTCTGCATGTGAGGTGCTCAGGCCGGGTCACAGTACAGAAGTGCCACAAGGCACCACAGCAGCTGGTTCTGTGAAATGGTGTGGCACTTCTGCACTGTGACCCAGCCCCTTTCTGCCCCTGACACCTGTGCATGGTGATTCTTGACAGGGGTGAAGACCTTGGGTTACAGGGTTAGCTAGCATCTGATTTTCCAGTTGACTCCACAGCAAAGCCAGGCCAACCATGCGCATGTGGAGCCAAATGTCCTCACACCTGAGAAAGCCATGACTATCACTGGCCCAGTGCCTTTCCCTATAACTCAGCTTTCCAGGCCAGGAAGACAGAGGCAGGGAGCCAACTGGTCACTGTGGCAAGGGACAACCACACTGAAGCAGGAAGGAGAGCTGGGCGTGCGTGTGTGTGAGAAGAGGTTCCAAGGCATCATAAAAGGAATTGTGAAAAAGGAGGCACAACGCTGGGGTTCCTGGATATCAGCTGGCTCAGTTTTGTCACCTGGCAGATGAGGACAGGTGGGGCCTGGAACAGGCAGGGTCCCATCAAAGTCAGAGTGCAATGTCCCTGTGAGTGCTATATCAAAACCTCATCCTTGGGGCAGGAGAAGGGGCTCAGTAGCTGAGCACCTGCTGCCCTTGCAGAAGACCCAGGTTTGGCCCCCAGCAATGCGAAGCTCACAACTGCCTCCTAACTCCAGTTCCAGAGGGGATCCAGTGCCATCTTCTGGCCTCTGTGGGCACTGTACACACATGGTGCACATAAACTCATGCAAAAAAAAAAAAAAAAACAATAAATAATTAAAAAACCCCACTCCATCCTGTGTTGTGTGTGTGGGCATGTGTATGTGTGTGCATGCACCTGTGTGTGTATGCATATGGAAGTAGAGGACAATGTTGGGTACAATGCCTCAGGAGCTATCTCTCTTTTCTGAGATGTCAACACCCCTGGCTTTTGGAGCAGTACAATGTGGTTATACCAGGACCCGCATGCTCAGGAGGCTTGTGCATGGGAAGCCTCATGTGTGAGCATGGGGAGCTACTGATAAAAAGCTGCTTCTGAGTCTCAGCTTCCAGGGCCTGCACAGCTGTTCTCAGGGCATCTGCAGACAGGGGCACCTACCTGTTAGAGAAGGCGATGTATGAGGGGGTGCAGTAGCCATATTGGTCCATTACGTGAGTGAAGATTTCCTGCTGCTCTGACAGGGATGGGGACCCACGCCACACGAACTGCAGCCCCTGTGAACCAGGACAGGGGAAGGGCCAGGATAATGCTTGCTGGCACCCCATTCTCCTCCTTCAGCCCCCTTGCACCTCGATGGCATGGCCATACACCTTCAGCTTCTCTCAAAGGCTCAGGGACAAGGCCTCCTTCACCTCCTCTGTAAGATTCCCCCAAGCCAGATGCTACCAGGGCCACAGGTAGCTGTGAGACCAGCTTTTTGGAGCTACACGTGTCCCCGTGCCCACACCCACACCCACATCCCCCACCTGGCCTCAGAGAAGCTCCTTCTGCCCTACTTCAATACCCACAGCCATGGAGAGGTCCCAACTGTGCAGTCTAGTCTCAGGCAGCCTAAGAAAGGCTTGGAGTTCTAGAGCCACCAGACCATAGCCCTTTTCCACCCCTCTTGCCCTTCCAGACTGTCCTTGCACAGCTCCTAGACCCAACTACCATCTGGTTTCTGAGTGGAAAACATGGAGAAGCCACACTCAGTACTCTAGGGCCACCCACAGATGAAATCAGCAGTGTGTGTGAGCTCAGGTTCAGGGGCAGGAGGCCACCCTTGGAGTCAGGCCAGGCTTAGGCAGGTGCCACAAAGCCCAGTGGAGGGCAGGGTGGCAGGACAGCAGGAGGAGGTAACCATAGACATTGTGTGGGACGCACCTGGGCTTCCTGCATGGCATCCTTGAGGTTGTAGTCGATTCGAGAGATGAGATGGGCATTGAAGCCTGCCAGGGAAAACAGGGTGGGGGTCGTTGCCGATGCACCAAAGGGGTCCACATGCCAGGAGAACTGTGGCCGGATCCCAAATGTTTCATAGAGAAAGCCATGTCCTTCTGCAAAGACAGTGGTCACCTGGCTGAGCTGGGCAGGGTGGCCTCTTCCATCACCCTCACTCCGGCTCTCTGTGTACCCTGTGATGCCTCAGTGTCAGCTACCAGGTTGGGCAGGTCATGAGGACTGGGGAGAAGGGTTTCCATATTAACTCTTAACAGGTACACATTGAAGCAATCTCTAGATGTACAGTTCTTGGGGTTAACGACACTCATACATACCACCATTCTGGTCCAGGACTTTCAATCTTGCAAAGCTGAAGCATGACTTTCCAGCCCCCCGCAACATCTTTCTACATGTCTTTGGATCTGGTGGTTCTAGGGACCCCGTGTAAGAGGAACCCCAGGGCACTGGTCCTTATGTGTCCAGCTCATTTCCCTCAGGACTAGGTGAGTGGTCCTGGGGGTGGATATTCCAGCCTCAAATTATACAGCCAGGCCTGAGACCCTGAGTTTCTCATCTAGAAAGTGGGCATACTAAATATGTCCTGTTGGGTGTTGCTAAGTTTGAGGATAGTTTGTTACAGAGCAAAGCACTCTGGGTCGGACTCATCCCGACATTCGTCTACTTGAGTATCTTTCAGAAGAATCCACGGCAATGGAACAGCCGCTGGGTTCAGGGTGACAGGAGAAAGAAACTCCATGTGCTGAATGAACTAGCTCCCCCAAACCTTGCCCTAAGCACTGTCTTCACACCATCCAGTGGGTTTGTAGTCTGCATAGCAAGAATGTGATACAATGACCCAGTGACACTCTAGGCCCGGGGACTTTGATTGAGACCCAGGCGATGGCAGGACTTGGAAGCAGAGCAGCAAGCCATAAGCAAGATCGAGGCGCAGAGAGCAAGGACAGTGTGGAAGGGGAAGAGGGATTGGCGGAGGGCTGTGGTCTGGTGGGTCAGGTGTGCAGGGAGAGTACGGGTCAGGCAGGGGGCATAGACTAGCATCCTTCTGCCAGCAGGCAGGCTGGGCTGTGCAGGAAGCAGGGACGAAACAGCAAGAGGCTGCATGGGCAACATCAGCATGTTGAGGGCAGGTGAGTCCCCGAGGCCACTTCCAGGCTGGCAGAGGCCTCACTGCTCAAGGCACAGTGCCAGCCCACAGTGACGGATGTAGTGAGTCTCAGTCAAAGCGTGCTAGCTGCCTTCCTTAAGACTTTTGATCTTGTAGTTGGCAGGGCATGGAGAAAGCCCAGTGAATGATAAGTGATGAGGCCATGACTTCTTCACAGGCCCAGGGAGTATGAATATGCTAACCAAAGCTCAGCTTTGTGCAAACAGCAAGAGTGAGCTCACGCAGTCAGGAACCAAGAAGGAGTCCATTTGATGTCCCCTTCAACCCCATCAATGTGTCCCTAGATTGACTGCAGTTTGGTGTTGCCTGTTCAAAACAGCCCCACAGTTTTGTTTGTTTGTTTGATTTGTTTTGTTTTTTTGAGACAGGATTTCCTCCCGGTAGCCTTGGCTGTCCTGGAACTTGCTCTGTAGACCAGGTTGGCCTCAAACTCATAGAGATTCACCTGCCTCTGCCTCCCCAGTGCTGGTATTAAAGGTGTGTGCCACTACTGCCTGGCAACTGCATAGTTTTAGTATGCCTAAATATATCTTTCAACAGCATGGATTATGGAGGCAGCCAATACTATGTGTGGATTAACAAGCCTGATGGGTTTCATGGGAAGATGTCCTCTCTCATTCCTAATGAGAGTCAGGAAAGGTGCTAATATCCCTTACAGTATGCTGTGTTATGCCTCTGTGCTTTACCAGGAAGCTGGGCCAATGGCAGATTGCAGAGATCATGGGACTTGTTGCTTAATCAAGGGAGCTGATTCTAGTACTGGCTGTTGGCCCCGGGCAGAGTCACTTCATTCACTGGGTCTCAGGTGTTACAATTCTATTTTAAGAGCTACTTAAAAATATGAGTATGTAGAAGGAATATTTTATGTCTGCATGGAAGCATCACCTATCAATCAAAAGCTAATGGCCTGTTAGCTGACGCAGGGAATAGAGAGGTGGGAGTTCCGGCAGGAAAAGAGGAACTCTGGGAAACAGTGAGAGGTGAGGGTTCACCCTGGCATTCTGAAGAAGGTGGATGCATGAAACTGAACAGAGGTAACCAGCCATGTGGCAGAACTTAGAATATAATAAATGGGATATTTGTTATGAGCAAGTCAGGAAACATGCCTAGCTATAGTGGCCTAGGCTTTTGTAATCCTATTTAAGCCTCAGAGTTGTTGTTTCAGGAGCTGGGGTGTGGGAGGAAAACATGCATTTACATGAGTGCGGAAACAGATAACTGTATGCGAATGCAGGTGCCCACTGAGACCAGAAGAGGGTGCTAGATGCCCGGAGCTGGAGTTACAGTTGTGAGCTTTCTGATGTGGATTCTAGGAACTGAGCCCAGATCCCCTACAAGAACTGCACCTATTTCTAACCAGTGAGCGTCTCTCCAGTCTGCTGGGTTTTGGTTTTCACATGTGCAAGAGGAGACTAAGAATCTCAGGGCATCCTCAGCCTCCATGAGGACTGTGTGAGCAAAGCACAACACTGTAACAGAAAGTGATGGCAGGGAGAGGGGACAGAGCAATGTAATAGCAGTGACGGGATGGCAATAAAGAGGTGAGGATTAATAGTGGTGATAGTGGTGGTGATGTCGATGATAGTGATGGTGGTGGTGATGGCATGACAGTGATGGTGGTGCTGATGTCGATGACAGTGATGGTGGTGGTGATGTCGATGACAGTGATGGTGGTGCTGATGGCGATGACAGTGATAGTGGTGGTGATGGCTTGACAGTGATGGTGGTGCTGATGTCGATGACAGTGATGGTGGTGGTGATGGCAATGACAGTGATGGTGGTGCTGATGGCGATGACAGTGATGGTGGTGCTGATGGTGATGACAGTGATGGTGGTGGTGATGGCGATGACAGTGATGGTGGTGGTGATGGCAATGACAGTGATGGTGGTGGTGATGGCGATGACAGTGATGGTGGTGTTGATGGTGATGACAGTGATGGTGGTGGTGATGGCAATGACAGTGATGGTGGTGGTGATGGCGATGACAGTGATGGTGGTGGTGATGGCAATGACAGTGATGGTGGTGGTGATGGCAATGACAGTGATGGTGGTGGTGATGGCGATGACAGTGATGGTGGTGTTGATGGCGATGACAGTGATGGTGGTGTTGATGGTGATGACAGTGATGGTGGTGGTGATGCGATGACAGTGATGGTGGTGGTGATGGCAATGACAGTGATGGTGGTGCTGATGGTGATGACAGTGATGGTGGTGCTGATGGCGATGACAGTGATGGTGGTGGTGATGGCGATGACAGTGATGGTGGTGGTGATGGTGGTAACAGTGATGGTGGTGCTGATGGTGATGACAGTGATGGTGGTGGTGATGGTGATGGTGATGACAGTGATGGTGGTGGTGATGTCGATGACAGTGATGGTGGTGGTGGTGGCAATAATGGAGATAGTAGTGATGATAATAATGGTGATGTAGTACCGATGGAGATAGTGGTGGTAGTGATGGTGCTGATAATGGCAGTGATGAAGGTGATGGAGGGGGAGTAGTATTGACGATGGTTGTCATAATGGTGATGGTGGTGGTGAAGGCAGATAACGTTTACTGGGCATGTATTAAGGAACCATATATTCTACTTAAAGTACTTCATATGAATTATCCCAACTTAAGTCTCTCAAGAATATCAAATTAATCTCCCAACAAAGAAGCCAGAGTTCGAAGGTTTATCTCTTGCCTGAGGCCACAAGTCCATGGGGGCCACGATGGTCCAACGACACCTGACTCTGGACCCCTGGCTCTTAACCCCTCTACTCAAATCCCTGTAGACCTAGAAGATCACTGTTTCCCATTGTCATAGTGCCCTGCTAAGCGGAGGAGGCAGAACTCGGGACCTGGAGGCCAGGCATACACTTTTACCCACCCCAGGCCTCTGCGTGCTGGGCAGAGTGGCTGTTATGACCTGAATGAGAAGTATCCCCCACAGACTCGTGTACTGGGGGCTTGGTTCCCGTGTAGGAGGTACTGGAAATTTCAGACTGTAGGGCCTACTGGAGGATGTAGGTCACTGGGGCAGGTCCCCTTTGTCTCTGGTTCCTTCTCGTCCACCATGAAATCAGCAGCATCCTCAGTCCATGGTCCTGCTGCCGTTTGGCCTCACCGCGGGCCCACAGTCAACAGAGCCAGAGACTGTAGGCAGACGCCTCAGCAGCTGTAGGCCAAGCCAACAGTTTGCCTGGTTTCCTCAGCTACTAATGAACAATGATAAAGAAGTTAAGTGCAGCAGCCAAACCTGTAAGTTGTAGGATCTGGTCATCCACGTGGGTCACAGCCTCATCATGCATGACCTGGCCTCCAAGAACAAACTCCAGGCGTCCTTCCTCCAGGAGCTGGCGGACCTGGGCACAGGCAGGCAGAAGAAGACGGTCAGGTCATAGGTCCCAAAAGCCTACTTTCCCAGGGACTTTCATGAATTGCCCCGCCCTGGCTCACTCCACAAAAGCAGAACACTGTCCTGGTGCATACCATGTCCTCAGCACACTGCCCATGGCAGCTATTGGAGACCTGGATCCATGCCTGTTTCTGCAAATGTGATTTTAACTTTCAAATAACTTAAAACCTTAAAAAAAAAAAAAAAAAAAAAAGCTGCAAGAGCTGAACAAAGTGTTTCCTCATAGCCCTCCCCACATCTACTGGTCAGTTAATGTTTTTGGACTCTTTTTGCCTAAATACTTCCATGCCTAAACCCTCACTCTATTTTCTCTAAAGCACTTATGATGAACCAGCTGTAGCTGAAGCCTGCTTCACCCTGAGCGCTTTTGTGTGTGCCTCAGAGGAACTAACTAACTAACTAGCTAACTACCTAGCTAACTCTAGTATTACCATTGTGATTAGAATGCAGCAGAGTGGGTGGCAGTGCACGCCTTTAACCCTAGCACTCGGGAGGCAGAGGCAGGCGGACCGCAGTGAGTTCAAGGCCAGCCTGGCCTACAAAGTGAGTCCAGAACAGCCAAGGCTACACAGAGAGACCTTGTCTCGAAAAAACAAACAAACAAACAAACAAACAAACAAAAACAAAAACCCAGAAAACAGAATGCTAAGATCTACTGTGTAACCCCCAGGCTTTCCGAGAGCCTCCCTGGGTGCCCTACCAGTTTCCCCTCCCAGCACACCACTCAACCTGGGACCATATGTCTCAGAAAACTACCATCTTTCATTCATGTCCTTTAATTCAGGGTGCAGCTCCTCAGTCTTGTCTTTTTTGGGGGACCCGACAACTCGGAGGCAGACAGGCCTGTTATCTGGGTCTTGCTAGTGAATGCATATTAGACAAATGGATGCAGGGATAGGTAGGAAAAAAATGATGGGCATGAGGGTGGGCAGCCGGCTGTTTGTAGTCTGCTGAGGATAGAATCTACAGGTGGCTTACTCCAAAGCACCTGCTACATATAGGGAGCTGTCTAGCTCCTGGGGAGTCCACAGCGGACACAGCAGACAAAATACTGGCCTCCAGGGAACTGCACTAGCACATCACTAGGGCTTTACACAGAAGCCACACCCCTCACAGAAGTTTGGAGACAGACCCCATGGAAGGGCAGGCTCTAAAGTCAGACAGGCCTGTTTCAGACCCACACCTGTTTAATTCATAAACTGTAAACCCCTGAAGTACTCCCCAGACCACCTGTAGAAGTCTATGTACCAATGCCCATAACGGGTACATGCATGGGGCCTCAAACATGAGGTAATGCAGATGAGATTTCCTCCCCACCACTACCAAATGCAGCCTCAGTAAGACCCAGCAGATTCCTGCTAAGTCTGCTTAGTCTGCTACTTCAAGTTACCTAAGTTCTCTAAAGCTCATGTGCAGTGGCTGTTCAGGAAGGTAAATACAGCCAGGCGATGGCAGTGGCGCCTTTAGTTCCAGCACTCGGGAGGCAGAGACAGGTGGATCTCTGTGCGTTTGAGGTCAGCCTGGTCTACAGAGAGAGTCCAAGACAGGCAGGGCTATACAGAAAAACCATCTTGGGGACAGGGGTGGAGGCAGGAGCTGCGGGGATAGCATAAAAAAAAAAAAGAGAGAAAGAGAGAGAGAAAGCCAGGCGTGGTGGCACATGCCTTTAATCCCAGCACTTGGAAGGCAGAGGCAGGTGGATCACTGCGAGTTCGAGGCTAACCTGGTCTACAAAGCAAGTCCAGGACAGTCAAAGCTACACAGAGAAACCTTGTCTCAAAAAAAACCAAAAAAACAAAAAATGTAAAACAAAAAACAAACAAACAAACAAAGCACAAAAGAAAGAGAGAAAAAAGAAAGAAAGGTGAAAGCTGGAAAGAAAACAGAGTGCTAAGTATTCCAGGTGTTTCCTCAGAATGCTTGGCATGAACTGTCTGAAGGGGCTGCACCTTATCTTGTTTTATAGAAGAGAAAGCCACGGCTTACAGATGCCAGTGACAGGATCAGGCACCAACCTGTTCATATTCTCTGTACTGTGTGACACCAGCTGCCACCTAGCCAGAGATCCCAAACTTGGCCAGCTGGAGGCAGGGGAGAGTCAGTGTGCACAGATTGTGTGTGTGTGTGTGTGTGTGTGTGTGTGTGTGTGTGTGTGTGTGTGTGTGTCAATGTTCACTTGGGTGTTAATTAAGCACCAACTCCTGATGCCTCTTGGGAAGGAGTACTGGCTTCCCCCACCAAGAGCAAGCAGAAAAGATGACATCACCCTGTCTCTGGGCAGTGGCCCCGACCACAACCTTTGTTTTTTTACAGCTGGCATGTCCCTGAGCATATCTGGAACTCCCTACCTAGTCTCATGTTGGGACTTTCATATAACACCTGGGATACCTGGGGACCCATGTCCTGCCACTCCTGTCCTTGTCTTACCTGGTGTTTCTGCTGCTCAGAGGCCACACCGTCCCACCACAGCCGGAAGAACTCTTGCTCCACAGCGATAAAGCGACGTTGCTGCCCACGGGCCAGTTCCGCCACCACGGTGGTGTAGACATTGGCTGCATAGGCTCGCATGCTTTCCTGGGGAGGCAGACGCCATCACAGCCCCACAGAGGTTGGGGTTGGTGGTGAGCCCAAAGGACCAAACTGAAGATCCAGAGACCAAGTGCTGTGGTGCCTAAGACCTCCACGTACATTCAGGCCTAGGGGGTATGTGGTAGGGATTGCCACGCTCTCATTACAGATGGGGAAACTGAGGCAGTGGACAGAAAGTCCCCCAACCCACACCCCTGCCCCGACCATCCAAGGTCCTGAACAGAAAGAACCATGAAGTTATAGGCCCAATACCAAGCTTATCTGGCCAGGTGGGGTTGTGTGTGTGTCGAGGAAGCTGAATTGACTAGCCCCTGTGTCAGCAGCACAGAAGGCCAGCCCACTTCCCAGCAGTCAGCTGACATCCACCTGCTTGGAAGCCAGCCCCACTACGTGCTTACTCCGGGCTTACTCACGAGGTTGGTTATTTATCAAAGCCCCCACTTTGGGGACACACTTCCCTGCCTTGACTCCGAGGCAGGAAGTGGCCAGCCCGAAGCTACGGCTAAGACAGCAGGGTCAGGGTGAGGACTGCAGCCCAGGCCGCTCTTCTTCCCGGCTGGGCCGAGAGCACCCCGCAGGAGGCAGCCACTGTGCAAGGTGGCCCAGCAACGCCTGCCACTTACCTGGACCGTGTAGACCCAGCCCACGTCCATGTGACTGTGAGGGACCACGAAGGCCCGGATGGGGCCGGCGGGCTGGGCTGCCGGCGGCCGCAGCAGCAGCAGCTGGCCAAGCAGCGGCAGCCAGCGCAGCGGCCCCATTGTTGGGCGGGCTGGATGCTGCCCGGGTGGCGGGTCCGAGAGGAGCGGCCCACTTCCGGGTCCGGGAGCGCGGCGCCCCCTGTCGGCGGGAGTGCGCGAGCGCAGCCAGCCGATGGGTATGGCAGGAGCTTGGCGTGGTATCGCGCCCCCTGTCGGCTGGAGTGCATGGTGCAGCCTTACAGTCCGAGGCGGGTGCCTCCGGAGTGGGAGACAGCAGTGTCCACGCAGGGGGGAAGCTTTCCAGCATAAAACGCTCCCGTACGGAGATCTCTAGCCTTAGGGTGGCTTGACTTGAAACTTTTGAGTTCATTTTAAGGGAGTAAGACTGGCTTTTACAGACAGTTATGGAGGAGTCAAGGTTGGCAGGTTCAGAATCAAATCTGGGGTCCTGGGTGGTGAGCTGGGGCAGGTGTTTAATCTTTTTGCTTTCCATAGAACGGAATATGACAATTACAGGAGGCACGAGTTGCGATGGAAATGAGATCTAAACGAATGAAATCCCTATTTCCCAGCCCGTCACAACTGGTAGGAGAACAGTTCCCTGAGCCACCTCTGTGGGCTCTCCATGTCGAGCAGGAGGTGTATGATTTGGGGGTTCCTGGGCTGTGGTGGGGCCAGAGGCGTGACTCTGATTGGCCTGTTCTGTCACTTGTCCCTCAACAAATGCGACCTGAAAACAGGTTCCCTGAGCAAGCATAGAACCTTTTGCATCCTATCCACCAGCCTGAGTCCTCTATATATCCCATAATAGGTTCAGACCCTTCCCCGAAGTTGTGGGAAGCCCTTTACTAATTTGTGCCGCTTCTCCTTCAGGACTCACAGCGGGACTGCATTTCCCAGCTTCCTTTGCATAACAAATGTTGGCCAATGGGATGGGAGCGGCAGGAATGGCACCTGGGTTCTCTGGAAGAGCAGCCAGTGCTGTCAACTGCTATGCCATCTCTCTAGCCCGACCATAGCTCCTTAAATTGCGTGTCATGACCACACATGTGGAGCTGCAAAATTTTTGCTAACAGTAAAGGTTTTCTGGTATAATACTACACTCAAACCTGTAAAGAATCTGAGGTACTTCTGGTGGTGCTCCCTCAGGTTGCTCCAGGTGACATCACTGTAGCCTTGCATCTGAACACAGAGCACTAGCACTTTACACTGTGCAGGCTGACACGCCACGCAGCAGACACCACTCCTGAAGCATGTTGGTTCAGACCTGCTGTGAGTTGCATTGTTTTTGACTGAATAGACAACATTTATGCTCTCACAGAAACATAATGGTTTACTCTCAGAAACAAATATTCAATGTTTCCCTTCCATAATTTGTCAGCAAATAAGCATCAAGTTAGCATATGTTTGAATTGTAGTAAGTCAGAAGGTTGTATTTTATTTGGAGGTGTGGTGCATGCTCATGTCTTGTGCATGTGTGTATGCATGCATGTGGGGGCCAGAGGTCAACGGTGAGTGTCTTCCTGTATCACGTTCCTCCTTATGTTTTGAGATTGTGTCTCTCTCTGAACCTGGAGCTCTCTGATTGGCTAAGGTGGCTGGCAAGTCACTCCAGGGAGCCTCCAGTGTCTCCCTCCCAGTGTTGGGGTTACAGAGTCTCACTCACCACTGTACCCAGCTTTTACATGGATCCGAACTCACTTCCTCGTTGCTCATCTCTGGGAACCCCAACAAGCTTCACTGGCCCCCTAAACCACTGTCCACAAACTGAAGCCTGAGGTGAATGCTGACTTCACGGATGGCTCAGCAGATATGTACCCGAGGAATGAGTGTGGCCTAACCTGAGCCTGTCTCTTTTCTCTGCTACTCTTGTGACATCAGGGGCTAGGGAAGGGACTCTAGCCAACTCGAGAGCAGCAAGCATGGCAGGCTTTGCCCTTCTCTCTCATTCCTCTGCCTTGCTAAAATCTACTACATTGCATTCCTAAAGCTAGCCATGAAGGTCTATTCCCTTGTTTGGACACTTCCTCCTCCTGAGGCTGACCACCAAGGTATTGAGGTCTGGCAATCAAAAGGCCCCTTTGGCTCACCTAATTAACATGCCCAATTAAAGTTAAACACCTCATCCTCACCCAGGGTTTCTCCTAGTATCTTTATAAACTGCAGTTTTCATTTTCCTAAGTGCCAGGCCTGTCCTCTTTCTATTCAGAAGCAGTCCTTCATCCCCCTGAGACAAATGCCCCTGCCCTCTTTCCCTTTTTTTCTTTTCTCTTCTCTCTTGTCCTCTACCTCCTGTGTTTGTCTCTTATTCCATGTCCTTTGTCTCTCTGGGGCAAACAAATCACCTTTGTGCTGAGAACTTGGTCTTGGGGGACAGGGTCCTGAGCCAATACCTTTCCTAACAGTTTGCACTTCCAAGGGCCCCATGGTTTAGTAAGGACAATAAAATCCAGTCTCGAAGGATGCCGATGACTTTCTGCTACAGTTTGAATGAGAAATGTCACCACAGGCTGAAGGAGAGATAAACCTGTTTTTTAGGATCCCAAGTGCAGGATTGGAATGGTCTTGTGAGAGAACAGGTGAGGTTAATCTACCAGAAGACTGACCACCTCGTGCGGGAGCTTGATTGTTGCCAGCGGAAAAGATCCCGTGAACAGACTCTGGGAGGAGATATATAAATGAGCCCAGAACTGGAGGCGGGGGCTTTTTGGAGACTTGGGATAGTTTTGGCTGTTCATTGCTGCATTTCAAGATGCTCCTAGAGAGAACTGCTCGAGGGAAGGCTTCGGGGCTCCGGCTCCTGCAGAGGTTCTGGGTTCTGGTTACTCTAGGTTCCAGTAGAAGAAATCCTGCAGTTTGTGCCAGGAGAATCGTTCCTCGGAACTGATATCCTTACAGTTTTGTTGTTGTGTCCATTAATCCTCATTTCCTATTGTTTTGGTTAGTCGGGTTATAAGTGACGTATGCTCGGTCACTAAGTTGTTAATAAAATATATTGGTTAAGAAAATTGAGCCTACAATAGGCTCATGTGTTTGATCTCTTGGTCCCCATTGGTGCTGCTGCTTGGGAGGTTATGGACCCTTTAGGAGGGGGAGCCTTGCTGGAGGAAGTGCATCACCAGGGGAGGACTTTGAGGTTCATAGTCTGACCCCCCTTTCTACTGCCCCCACCCCCACCTGGTCTCTCTCTGCTTCATGAAAGTGGGTGAAGTATGACCACTCTGCTTCCTGCTAGGCCAGCCTCCCACTTCTGCTGCCACACCATCCCAGCTATGAGAAACGCTCTGCCCTCTGGAACCGTGAGTCAAAGCAAACCCTTTCTTCCTCATATTGCTTTTTGTCACGACATTTTATTCCAGCCACAGTGAAGTAACCGCCATGAGTAAGAGAGGAAGGAAGAGTCTCCAGAAGTCTTAACAAGCCATTGCTGGCTTCAGGTGGTTGGGGAGGAGCCAAGGCCATGGTAAGCTGGCAGCCCAGAGGAGCTGGAAGGTGAGAGAACCAGCTCCACATGACCCATATAGGGATGGCCTGGCACATACCACACCAGGATCTGGGACTATGAAGAGCCAGCCTGCCTCCAGTCTTCCTCCATCTTAGGCTTGAAAGCCATCTTAGAGTAAAGGCAAACTAGGCCCATTCTTGTTTATGATTAAACCTCTCTTTCTCAAAGATTGGCCTCTGCCCCACCTGTAACCTTAACTACAAATGTTTCTGTACTGCCAGTTCCAGGAATGGCAAGCATGCTCTTGTTTCAAAAAGTTATTTATAACTATCTTGCAACCCTATGTCTGTTGCCAAAGATTATATGACCACCTATGACTACCTTGTTATGCCCAACTTGCAACCATTTTTGTTGTTGTTTCAGGAGGAAGTAGTTCCTTATTGCTTATGTTTTGATCCCATAACCCTACCTATTTTGCCTTTCAAACCCCCATTTGGAAACCCCTTACCCCTGAGCTATAAAAGCCTTGTCTTCCTCATATCCAATGATGACCTTGCTTTAATTGATTGTTTGCTTTCACTAATTTGGCCATAATGATTCAGGTTGATGCTCTTTCTCCTCCCACCTTTGGGAGGAGATTTCTGACTCCCAGAACTATCAGGTAATATGTTTCTACTATCCAGAGCCATTGAGTTTGTGCAGATTTGTTACAGTGGCTACAGGAAGCACACACAATGAGGATTAGAGAAAATGCAGGCAGCTGAGCCCCTGTGCCTTACACTGTGAGCCAGAGTCCTTTGCCCTCCCTTTCTCCCTTCAGTTAGTTTTTGTCAGAGTATCTTTTTGTTTTGTTTTGTTTTTCGTTTTTGTTTTGTTTTGTTTTGTTTTGTTTTGTTTTTTGAGACAGGGTCTCTCTGTGTTAGTCTTGGCTGTCCTGGACTCACTTTGTAGACCAGGCTGGCCTCTAACAAGCTCACAGCAATCCACCTGCCTCTGCCTCCCAAGTGCTGGGATTAAAAACATGTGCCACCACACCCAGCCCTTGTCAGAGTATCTTATCAGAGTGACAGGGGAAGAAACCCAGGCAGGGGCCCTGCACACACACTCATGCATGCCGGCGTCCCCAAATGCTTCCAAGTATCACTCAAGTACCCATTTCCCTGTCTGTCTTGTCCCTGGCTGGGTTGGGGGTAAACTGAGGTACAAAGGGACAAAGCTTACCCGAGACACTAAGCTCATGTGTGAGATGCCTGGGGTTTGAACTGTGGGCCCTCCTGCCCAACCACCAGGCTGCAGACCATAGGCATGGAGAAGCCAGGAAGTGGGAAGGGAAAAGAGAGAGCCGAGCAGAAGAGCTCTCCCTGGGGCCTGGAGAACTCCTGGTCCCTGTCAGCCCAGAGCCTGCTGCACGGAGTGAAGAGTAACCAGGTCTATGCAGGGCAGAGGGACCCTTCCGGAGGAGACCCATGAAGCTGGCCCGAGAGGAAGAAGAAGCGGACCCTGGTGGAGGACATTCCTGGCAGAGAGGTTAGTAGCAGTTTAGGTTTAAGCCCTGGGAGTGTTGGTGTTTGCTGAAGGGCATGGGTTTGGGGCAGCCAGGGTAAGGTTGGTGGGAAAGACAGTGGGAGGTGTGGATGGAGAGGGCAATGGGACATCCAGGGAGGGCTTCATGTACCCCTGAGAGGCTGGAGGTCACCTGAGGGCACAGGATGGAGATGTGGAATGACAAATGGGAAAGTAAGCTGATCTCAGCTGTTATTCTACATGCCATCTGGGGGGCCATGGGGACCAGAGAGGACATAAGCAGGTATTCAGTCTTACTTTGCCAATGGGGACAAGGTTTACAGAGGCAGAATAACTTGCCCAAGTTCACACAGGCAGAGTGTAGAGAGACACTGAGACCCTGGTCTGTAGGATTAGGCCCTGCCCCCACCTCCGAGATCTCAGCTGCACCTTGCGCTGCAACAGCGAAGTGGCAAGTTGCAAACGGAATGCTGGGCAGTGGCACCCAATGGGAACTGGCTTTGTCACTTTAAGAAATATTCAGCTTTGCAATATCACCATAACATGTTTCTCCCAACATCTGCTTTGGATGTGAAAGTTACAGGTGCCAGGGCCAGGCCAGACATGAGTCAGCGCCTGCTGCATGGTGTGTCCTGAGTGGGAAAGCACATCAGCCTCAAGGCTGAAGGCCACATACTCTAGTTCCACTTAGCGGAGGGCACACAGGGCCTCCTATTGTCCCCTTAGATGCCACTCCGGTAGTTTCTACTGTGACCCTAATTTACTCTCTCCCCAAGATTAGAAATGCCGAATCATAGTTATTGGTTTACATTTAGGCTCTTTGCACAACTCTCTCTGTGAGATGTGAGGGATGCAGGTGGCTTTGTGTTTCTCTCTATGGGCCTGCGGTGGTTTCTGCATCACAGTGAGTGCAGTGAATCATTGTGGATGTGAAGTCCTCAGCTGCAGAGGGCTTCCTGGCTTCCGCAGAGCTTTCTTTCAGTAGCACAGGCATGCCCCTTGGTCTTCTTTGCCTTCAATAATGTGGAGTCTGATGGGGCATTTGTTACAATGAGGTTCAGTCCCTGTTCTTCGGGCAGGAGTATTTGTATAGATGAGGTGAGTGCCCCAAACTGTCCCATGGGAACACCCAGAGTCTGCTGGCTTGTCCACTAGAGGTCAGTGAGTGGTGGGTGAGAACAAGGAGCTAGCACTGCTTACCAGAGTGCCGACGGTGTTGTAGTTATGTGCAAAGAGATGCTTGCTGAAGTGCAGGAGCCTGAGGAGAAATAGGCAGGAGGGGCATGGGATAGGTGAAGCAAGTGTGGCAGGGACACTATCGTGGTCTGTGTACTTGAAGGATGTCATAGTTTTGCTTCTGTTGCTATGACACACACACACATATATTTGCTGTGATATATATATCTCAGACACAAAGCCACTTAGGGAAAATGGGTTTAGCCAACCACTGCATTGGGAGTGTGAGAGAGCTGGTTACCTGACACCCACAGTCAAGATCAGAGAGCGAATGTTTGCATGTGTGCTTGCTTGCTTGTGCTGTGCTCCATTTTTCTACTCTTAATACATTTTGGGCCCCCCTGCCTAGGGAATGGTGCTGTCCATAGTGGGTCTTCCATCTTAACTAATTTAATTGTGACAATCTCTACAGCGCAACTCAATGTAGACCATTCTTCACTGGGACTCTGTCCAGATGTTTCTGGGTTGTGTGGAATCAACAATTAAAGCTGGCCAACCTGGAGGACCAATGGTGTATGCCCAAGTCTGGTTTGCGCAAGAGCCTCCCCACCAGGGTCTCTGATGAATGTGAGCCTTTGGTTACTTTTGGAGCTTTCTATGCTTGTGCCTAGCACCACTGTTCTTTGCCCATCTCTCTTCTCTTTCCCCTCTCCCCTTCCTACTTTGAGCCTGTTCTCTTTTCTTGAACAGCCCCAAGCCACATCCTGTTCTTTCCTATGTCTGCCACCAGAGGGCGCTGCGACCTAGACAGCTGCTGTTCTTGGTGCTGAAATCTTCAACCACTCGTGGAGAGCCTTACAGGTCCATGAGCTCTTGGGGCGTTCATCCTCATTTTTCCCTCCCCTTGAAAACGCGTTTAAGCCCAACAAATACAGCATCTTAGATCATCAAGCATCTGAGGTCCCTGACGTTTGCACTACTGAGTTTAGGAGGGACACTGAAATGTTTAGTGACAGGTGCACACGTTGGGAGTCTTGGCTGGAATCTGAGCTCACCAGTACTTGTGGGGCCAGGGTATGGTGAAACAGGGAATCTCGTCTTGAGGTAGAAGTAGGGAACACTTCCTTTCTTGCCCTAAGCCTGCATGTTTCCGGTGCCCACAGTCCTGTGCTACGCACCCCCACACCTTTGTCCACACCAGAGGAGGTTACATAGTCATAGCCAATTTAAATCCTCCCTCTCTTTATAAGGTCATGTCCAGCAAGCACATGAAATTCCTTTTCATGCAAATAAGGCATTCCCAACACCTTAATCAAACTCACCCCCACCCCATCTCTTCTTGTTACACTCACCCACTGCCTGAGGTCTCCATCCCCCACGGAGGTTCCTGCCTCTCATTTCCTCCTCTCAGGTTCCAAAGACAGTGGAGGGTGGGGGGAGTGGGGGACAATGGGGGCAGGGGACAGGGTGGTGCACAGAGGCCAGATGGCAAGTACTGACACAATATGAATTCTAAATGTTCTTTGTCATAGTCCTTGATCCTCAGGCCTCAGAGTTTTGAGCTTGTTTTGAGGTGAGTCACCAAAGGTGTGATTAGTAAAGATGAAGTCAAGTGAGTGAGCCATGGCTGAGGGGAGGACCTTAGAAAAAAGAGACACAGAGAAAGGCCACAGAGCCACAGGGCTAGACAGCTTTGCTGTGGCTACAGGCCAGAGAGGGCGGAGGACTGGTTGCCCTCACTTGCCAGAAAGGCCCAGGGCAAGGCAGGCCATTCCCCTCAGACATGGTCATAAGCACCTGCTGCTCTGTGACACGCAGCAGGCTTGATAAATGTTAGCTGAGAGGGGTCCCAGCAAGCTTTCCTGGCAGAATCCACTCTGTTTCCCACACCTTGCAGGCACACCTGTGAGTTCCCTAGAAACACTGTCTGTAACTCATAGCTAGTGACTGGGGGTAAGTTCCACTGTGGTTCCCGGAGAAAACCAACAGGAGGAGCTGGCTTTCTTGCCTCAAGTCATTGCCAAGTAGTTGAGTTAAGATCACCTGCCCTCAGCTCCACTCCGATCTCACACATTCTCTCTCTCTCTCTCTCTCTCTCTCTCTCTCTCTCTCTCTCTCTCTCTCATTTAGGAATTTCTCCTTGCCTAACACTACCAAACCCCTCCCCCAAACTGTGACAGAATACCTTCCTCATGTTTTCGGGAGCCCACTGTCCCCTTTCACCCCTCACCCCTGCCCTCAAGTCTTTCAGCCCAGAGTACCTAACTCTATCACCACTCCCAAGAGCGATGCAACCCTTAAGCAGCAGTGGGCCACTAAAATTTAAAGTGGCTCATTGCCAGTCCTCCTCCCCTCAGGGCAGTCACCCCCTCCTTCCTGCTCTGGGGCTGTGGAGACAGGAGCCAAAATGGCCACCACTCCTGTCAGTGCCTTAGCTGGAGCTGTCCATGGTGCTTCAGCGTACTGCTCAATGAAAACCCGGACACCTTTTCTGCTGCTGCCGCTGCCATGGGAGCTGTCCATAATAACAACCGGTCCTGCTTCAGCCTACTGCCTTCACAAAGGACTCTCGTAACTCTTTGGCACACTGTAAACTTTATTACCCCTCAAGGCAGAAAACTGGCCTAACCTCTGCCTGAGAGAGCTCCAACAGCCAGACCGCACCGCCCCCACCACCAGCCCCTCAGTAGGACTCATCCCAGATTATGCTAATTTGGAATGAGAAGTCTGGAAAAAAAACAAAAAACAAAAACAAAACACCACCAATCCCAAGTGTCCTCCAGCCTAGGCTTGAAATCCCACCAATCCACACTCAGGAAATCTCTGCCTCAGAAAGCTCTGCCCCCTTAGGAACCCTATTTAAAGTCTGTGTCTGCCCACTTATCTGTTGTCTCCTCCCAGGAGCAGAGGCAACCACTCCAGGATTTGTTCCTCCTCTCCTGGGTTCATCCCTCCACCAGAAGGAGGAGAAGAAGAAGAAGAAGAAGAAGAAGAAGAAGAAGAAGAAGAAGAAGAAGAAGAAGAAGAAGAAGAAGAAGAAGAAGAAGAAGAAGAAGAAGAAGAAGAAGAAGAAGAAGAAGAAGAAGAAGAAGAAGAAGAAGAAGAAGAAACAAAGTGCAGGGCTCAGGCTCCAAAACTCCTCAGGTACTCAGGATTTGGGGCATCCCTTCCCTGGGAACTGTGTGTCTGTTGAGGCCTCCTCTTGGAGCTATGAGGTTCCTAGGCTCCCATGCCTCAGGGTACCCTTGGGACACTGTCCTACCTCAGGGCTGGAGTACCTTCCCAGCTCTTGGAGTTGTGCATACCTTCCTCCAGAGTCCTGGAAGGCAGGCCACATCATCCACACAACACACACAACGCCCGAAACAACAATCAGCAACAACATAGACACAGTCAGATATTTCCAGCCTTTACTTTTTGAGACATGATCTCACTAAGTTGTCCAGGTGAGCCTTGAACTTTTTAATTCTCCTGCCTCAGCTCTTGAAATAGTTGAGTTGCAGGCCAGGCCACCATGATGTCTGGTAAACACTGCTGCTTTTCTTTAGTAAAGATTTATTTTTATCTATTGTTTATGTGTCTGTATGTCATGTGAGTATATGCCACGTGTGTGTAGTATCTGCATAAGCCAAAAGAGGCATCGCAGCCTTTGGAGCTGGGGTTACATGCAAGTGGTTGTGAGCTGCCTGATGGGATTCTGGGAACTGAAGTTGTCTTCTTCAAGAACAGCAAGTGCTCTTAAGTGCTGAGCTATCTCTCCAATGCGTGATAAATACCTCTTTAATTAAATAGAATGCCAAGCCTTCCACTTGATTCATTCAGCAAATGAAATTAAAATCTTTCTTACAATCATGGGTTCAGAGAATTGAAAAGATTAATTGCAGGATATTTTCCACCTGCTACTTAGATAAATAGGACAAGAGTAATTCAATTATAACAGGCTTTGTATTTCCTGAAAAGACAAAAAAGAATGGGAAAAGGAGGAAAATGAGCTTTTCCTTACATAAAGCAAATCTGGGGCTTGCTCACTTGGCTGCTTTTGTATTCCTAAGCTGCCTAGTCTAAGAGGCCTGGTTTCTACACCCCATCTGTATTTGAATATTTTTAGCATGCTTCAGAATTAGTGTTGATTTAATTTACTGTCACCAGGGATTTGCAAAATATTTTTCTAAGTTGTTTTGAACCAAGGCAATTCATTCCAGTGACTTCAGGGAGGGTGCGTCCTCTATGGAGCCCCTTCCCCCAATCAAAGTGCATCCACTATGGAAGACCCCTCCCCAATCAAGGTAGGGAGAAGAGGGGTTGGGATGCCCTCCTGGCCCTCCTGCCTACCTGGCACCCACTCCAGGCCTCCTGGGGCTACTCTGTATTCCTCTTGTCTGAGGCTGCATCACTGACAGGACAGAGCTGGGAGCCCGGGTGTGGCAGGATTCTCTGGTAAGTGGGTTCTGTCCGGCCACCCTCAGGTCTGACTTCTCTTTCATGTCCATCCAGGCCTCAGGAAGGAAGTGCCCAGTTGGGTCTAGCTGCTCTACTCAGCTTCTCTGTTGAGGTCAGAAACCAGCCTACTCGCAGTTTTATCAGACTCATCTCCCAGGAGGATGGCCCGGTGCTCACTTCCTGCCCTCTTCTCCAGGCTTCAGGCCCGTCATGGCTAGTTTTTAATTGCTCGACTTGCCACAGCCTAGAGTCACCTGGAAATAGAGTCTCAGTGAGTTGTCTAGATCAGGGTGGCTTGTGGGCATGACCGTGTGAGACCCGTATGGGAAGATCCAGCCCTCTGAGAGTGACATCATTCCCTGGGCTTGCTGTCTTAGACGGTCACCACTGTGCACCATGGTCATCTTGTCTCTGGATTTGTTGGAGGGGGCGTGTCGCTGGAGATGGGTTTTCAAAAATGATTTCAAAAGCCCATGCCAGGCTGAGTGTCTGTCTGTCTGTCTGTCTCTGCCTTCTGCTTGGGGATCAGATGTAAGCTCTCCGTTACTGCTCCAGTGCTGTGACTGTCTTCAGCCATGCTTTCTACCATGATGGTCATGGACTAACTCTCTGAAACTATAGGCAAGCCCTCAGTTAAATGCTTTTATTTATAAGGTCATGGTGCCTTCTCACAGCAATGGACATACAATATAAAACAAGAAGACAGCAATACACATCTGTAGCTAAGACAGCTGGTTTCCACTCACCACTGTGCACCACGGTCCCTGGCAATTGTGTGCCTGGGCTCCCCAACAAGGAGCACTGCTTATTTTAGACCTGAGTACCTGTGACTGCAGTAGTACTCCTTAAATAAATTCATGGTGACCACTTCCTAGACCCACCCTCTTGGTGTTCTTGACTCTGAATTTCTCTGTTCATCAGGCCATTCCTGATCCATTTTGTGCTAGGCCCTGTGCTGAGCTCTGGAGCCCCCAAACACTCAGCTTTCCAGTCACATCAGTCATGGCTTGATGATGATCTGGGCCTCATGTGTCCTCCACTCTAGGGCCCAACATTTCCCACGGTTCAGGGTGTGTCAGGAAACCAAGGGAGTGAGACACCAGATGACTCTTCAGTGTCCCATGCCACCTGGGCCTTGACTTCCCCAATGGGAGTTCCTTCCTCCTGGGGATGAATACACCATCTTTTCTCCTCTATTGTGGATCTGTAATATGTAGGCTGGTGTCAGCAATATCTGGGAAGGGACACATGACTGAATGTCATAGGGTTAGCGGCAGGAGCACTCATGTGCCCTAAGTGCTCAGGGGGTAGATCTTGGTTCCCAGGCCAAACCCGAGGACAGGGCTGGAGCACTCTTGGGGGGAGGGCGCTTTGTAAGCATTTGAGAAGGGAGAGATGGGGACTCTTAGCTTCACTCCCACTTTGCCAGCCTGGTGTCCACAGTTCAGATGGGGGTCATGTGCTTGTGGAGTGCATCTTGTCCATCCACCATATCACTTTCAGAGAAGCTCCCAGGCCCCATGGTAATTACTCCCTCTGTTCCCCGGACCAGCCAATTACATTTTTATGGCAGCCCCTGGGCAGCCAAGGCACAGTCCAAGCCTAGCATTCTGGGCTCTGTGCAAGGGAGGTGCAGAGTCTGAGCGTTTGTCAGAAAATAGCATCCAGATCGCTGAATAATTTATAGCTCACAATCCCAGCTTTAAAAAGCCTCTTTCGCAATGATTATTCCTCCTCCAGAGTTGCATAGACACGTTCTGCTCATCTGGGAGGTAGCAGGGAAAAGTACCATCATCTTTCTTACTGACTCCTGCCCCCAACACGGAAGGATGTGCATGTGCCTGTGGTTGACTGTTGCTAATGCGGCCATTCTGCCAGCATCAGCTTTTGTCACCATTAAATGCAGCTCCCCCAGGGCCCCGCAGAATTAGAGATGATCTCCTAAATTAGAGCAATTTATCCTGTGTCTGGGATTTTGAAGCTTTCACCCTGGGGTGTCCGGAGAATGTGTGCCTTGTGGGGCCCTTAGGCTATTTGTCACTGGTGGGTGGGTGCAGAGGCTTCCGGTGCTCAGCTTAAACATGTCTTGTTTTAGCTGGAGTTTCTATAGCTGTGACAAAATGCCACAACCTTAAGCAACTTTGGGGGAGAAAGGGTTAATGTGCTTACGGCTCCACATTATGGTCCATCATCAAAGAAAGTCAGGGCAGAACTCAACACGGAGCAGCAACCTGGGGGCAGAAGCTGATGCAGAGGCCACAGAGGCATGTTGTTTATTAGCTTATTCTGCTTGCTTTTTTTTTTTTCCCCCCCCGAGACAGGGTTTCTCTGTGTAGCCTTGGCCATCCTGGACTCACTTTGTAGACCAGGCTGGCCTCGAACTCACAGCGATCTGCCTGCCTCTGCCTCCCGAGTGCTGGGATTAAAGGCGTGCGCCACCACGCCCGGCTTCTGCTTGCTTTCTTATAGCATTCAGGACCTCTAGTCCATAAGGGGCACTACCCATAGTGAGCTGGACCCTCCCACATCAATTATCAACCAGGAAGAGGCACCACAGGCTTACACATCGGCTAATCTGGTGGGGGCATTACCTCCTTTGAGGCTCCTCCTTCCAAACTGACTGGAGTGTGTGTCAAGCTGACATGAATTTAGCCAGCACATACTTCCCTTCTTCCTGGCCACATGTTTGTGAAATAGCAGCCTCTAGGAAGACAATTGGTGTCCCTTTTGGGGTGATGGGGGACAGATAGGGTCCTATGGGGGCAGGGTCCCTTCCAGATGATGCTGTTTAAGCCCACAGAACTAGAGAGATGTGGTGTACAGGCCTGGACGATCCCTGTCTTCCCTTTGTCCTTTTGAGGAATGTGTATAAAACGCCTGGTATAAAAAAACCAGCATCTGAGCTAGGCGTGGTGTTGCACGCCTTTAATCCTAGCTCTCGGGAGGCAGAGGCAGGCAGATCGCTGTGAGTTCGAGGCCAGCCTGGTCTATAAAGTGAGTCCAGGACAGCCAAGGCTACACAGAGAGACCCCGTCTTGAAAAACCAACAAAACAACAAACAACAACCACCCAGCACCTGTTCCTTCAGCATTTACAACTCTAGTCTGGAGGTGCACTGAGGCGATCCATAAGTGTCCTTCTCAGAAGCTCCCTCCTGTGGGAGGAGAGGCAACTTCATGTGTCATTCCTAGGAGAACTGTGAAGAAGAAGAAGGCTGGTGGCGGCTCATGCTTGAGCCCGGGACTACAGTGAAGGTGTGCCTGCAGGTATCTGGGCATGGTGATGACTTCAAGGGACAGCTTTTAGGTTACACAAAGGAGCAGTGCCTAGGAACCGAGTGGAGCATCCCTTTGAGTGTGTCTAGAGCAGGCTAGTGCATGCATGAGTCTGCTGGAGGGACTCAGGAAGATCTGTGCCAGGCTGGGCAGGTGCCACCTAATGCCCCAGGAAACTGGGACAAAGTCAGCACACAGCACATGGGGAGGAGTTTCTCATGCAGAAGCGAGATGTGTGTGAAGAAGGCCTTTGGCTGTGATGGGGCTGGAAGCATGAAGACTGGTGGAAGGACCACAGAGGAGGAGGGAGGGGCATCTACAAGGAGGCTGGGTGTGTTGGATATTTTTATGTCAACTTGATGCAAGCTAAAGTCATCTGAGAGAAGTGAACCTCGATTTAAAAAAATGTTTCTAGGTGACCAAGAACCATAGCCTGTATAGCCCAGGGACCTAGGGTAAAGCAAAAATACTACTGGTCATTAAAAAAAAAAAAAAAAAGTAACCCCTACCCAGATCTAGCTAATGGTCAGAACATTCTCCACAGTTGAGTGGAGAGTGGGATATGACTTTCTCACGTACTCTGGTGCCTCACATTTGACCATGTCCCCTGGAGGGGGAGACCTGGTGGCACTCAGAGGAAGGACAGCAGGTTACCAAGAAGAGACTTGATACCCTATGAGCATATACAGGGAGAGGAGGTCCCCCTCAGTCACAGTCATAGGGGAGGGGAGTAAGGGGAAAATGGGAGGGAGGGAAGAATGGGAGGATACAAGGGATGGGATAACAATTGAGATGTAACAAGAATAAATTAATTTTTAAAAAAAGTAGTGCTAACATGACTCCTAAAAATATTCTGCTATATTCATAGATCCGTGCCTTGTTCAACCATCACTAAAGAAGCTTCCTCAAGCAGCATATGGGAGCGAATACAGAGCCCCACAGCCAGATGTTATGCAGAGAGTGAGAGACCTTGGGACACTCAGGAACACTCAGTCCTGAATGAGATGTCTCCATCAAGCCCCTCCCCTAAGAACTCAGGGAAACCAGCGGAAGAGGAGGAGGAAAGAGTGTAAGAGCCAGAGAGGATGGAGGGCACCAGGAGAGCAAGGCCCTTCAAATCAGCATGAGCAAAGCTCATATGAACTCACAGAGACTGAACTCTGTGTAGCCTTGGTTGCCCTAGACTCACTTTGTAGACCAGGCTGGCCTCGAACTCACAGAGATCCACCTGCCTCTGCCTCCCATAGTGCTGGGACTAAAGGCGTGTGCCACCACACCCGGCTCCAAGTTGCTTTTGATCGTGGTGTTTCACCACAGCAATAGAAACCCTAAGACACTGGGGAAGCCTAACTGCTCTTCATCCCTATCTCATTCTTTTTAGGCAGGTCTTTTGTAGGACCCACATCTTCCAAACATCAAGGCTGTTTTCCAGTCAGCCAGCTATTTCAGGTCATGGAGCCTAAGTGCTGGCCTAAGAGGATGTGAAAGGTATGGTTCCTGGGGCCTCAGATTGTTTGGAAAGCCTGCCACCTCCCCCGCCCCCTTCCCTTTCCTCTTGGCCACTACTTCCTTCTGCCCCCCCCCCCCCCCACCCCGTCTGGCTGATTAGCAGAATCCACTTTGTTCTGAGATGTCCAACTGCTTTGCCTGTGCACTGTCCCCTTAGCGACTGCCCCAGCAAAGGTCCACCCTCTCCTCATGGCTGGTGGCTTGGCCTTACGTATTTCTAATGATGCCCTGAGGTGATTATCCCATCTCCCAAGCTGTGGGGCATGGGGCTGGCTCTATAGGGACTAGAGAGAAACTGCTGGATTTGGGGTGGTAAGCCAACTTTTCTGTTTTGACAACAAGCATCCCACGGGCCATTCAGCCATCGCCAGCCATGTGTAAGCATGCCCTGGAGACTTGCCAGCTCATCACCTTTGCTGGGGAAAAGGGACTCTTCTGTTAGTGTTTGTTTATTTTTTTAGTACTGAGGATTGAGCCCAAGCGCTTTCCCAGTGAGCTAAAGCCCCAGTCCTGGCCAGTTCTTCTGCTCTTACAGGTCTGGGCATGCTGATGACCTCTCCTGGGACTATAGTTTCCAGTTCTTGGCATCCTTTCCCTCTGTTTCTAGGTGTTTCTCTCTGACTTCATGTGCAGCGCTATGCTCTAGTTCCTGTAAATGTTTTGGTTGGTTCCTTAGATTTCTTGACTCGCCACCAGAATCCCCCACATAATTCTTTCAGCCTGTCAGCTGCTTGGTTGGGTAAGGGGGTGGGGGAGAAGGGGGGGGGGAAATGTGTTCTTCAACCTGTTTATTGAGACTTTGCTAGAGCCTAAAGCATTGGTCTTTGGCCATGTGTGTTTTGGACTTGTTTGCAACATCCTGTTCTACCCCAGGGTCACGGCAGTAGTTTTCTGTAATGTCTTCCAAACGCTATTTGATTTTCCAGTCTGCTTTTTAAAAAAAGATTTATTTATACGGCATTCTGTCCCCATGTGTGCCTGCACACCAGAAAGAGGGCACCAGATCTCATCATAGATGGTTGTGAGCCACCATGTGCTTGCTGGGAATTGAACTCAGGACCTTTGGAAGAACAGCCAGTGCTCTTAACCGCTGAGCCATCTCTCTAGCCCCCTCCAGTCTGCTTTAGTTTACCTATAATTTATTTTTGTGTAGCGCTTGAGGTGGGATGAGACTTTCTTTTCTTCCAAAGAGAAAGCAGTACTCCATCACCATCTGGTGGGTGCCCCGTGCTCCCACCTTGAGGATGCTTCCAATGAGGTTTATCTGAAGAGAGCGCCCATGGGCCACCATCTTCCCATCGGCTGAGATCCAAGACTGAATACAAAGCATAGTGAGCTGAGCACCAGCCTTCTTCTCCCTCTGCTTCTCCACTGTGGACACATGTGACCGGCTGCCTCACATTCCTGCTGCCAGTCATGATGAACTGTGCCCTCAAACGGAGCCAAAGGAAACCCATTTTCCCCATAGTTGCTCTTGTCAGGTATGTTGCTGCTGCAAGGAGAAAAGTGTCTAATACAGTCCTCCTTCTCCCCTGCCACTTTGTCTGGGGGGTGGGGGTGGGGCTCAGCCTGTGTCCCATCCTCTAGTTAGCTAGTGTGGCATGTGTATGGTGAGGCCAACTTACAGGGGGTGGGGGGCTCAGGAGTGGCAGATGTGTGGATGGCAGGGAGTGGGTGGGCATGGACTCCAGCCCTGAGTACTCAGCGCTGCGAGCTGCCTTTGCCAGGTGCTATGGCTGTGCTGGGCCAGGGCAGGCTAAGCAGGCAGAGATTAAAGGGCAGGGAGAGAGACATGGCTTTCTGGTTAAGTCTGTACCCCACCTTCCTAGCCACCACCATGATGGGGCCTAGTGTGGGTGCTGCATCCTTCCTATATTGTCTATTTCCATCTTCTGTACCTAGAATACCCACCCACCTGCTGGTTTCTGGTAGGAAGGCCTCTCTGTCCACTCTGTTCCCATACACGGCCTTGCCTTCCACTGTCCCAGGTACCTACCTGTGCTGTTGAGCATCTTGGGAGCTTTGCCAGCCATGGTGTGGGATGCTGGCTGCTCAAGCAAGGACTGAGATTGTTTTGTTCCATGTACCTGGGGCTTCGGGCACGGAGGATGGCCTGCATGACCTACTTAGGGGACCGGTGTTGTTTTTGTCCTCAAGAGGGTTCCAAGCTCTCCATGGGGTCCTGAGTACAAGAAGTGCTCTCTAGACTGTTAACTGATTGAATGATTGTTGAGTGAATGAGTGAGTAAAGCAGGATGGATTAATGTGAGGAATTCTTGGATACTGGAGGAAGCATATCACACCTGTATGGGGGACCCAGGGCACTATGGGGCTGATGGGCTATTTGGTGACCTGCGGTAAGAAGGCAACATCCCCTGTGCGCCCACACAGTTGCAGAGTGACCCTGGCTAGGGGTAAAGCAAAAATAGTGGCCTCCAGTTTGGGTAGGCATGTCCTTTCCATTCCATAGCAGAGAGCTTGCATTTGTCCCATCTGTGGGTGCTGGGCAGAATGCCAGGAAAGCACTAAAGACTTGTGGTGAAAAAACCCAGCAGACCAGAGATGGTTTGGGAAGGCACCTACCAGGAGCCCTATTAATCCAGGAGCCTAGGAGTTGGGTGCAGCTGAGAGGTGGGGCAGATGACATGCTTGGATTTTAAAAAGCCAAAGCATCTAGCAGCCAGGCCGGGGTTGCCTGCACAATCCAGCATGTTCTGTTGATTTATGGCTGTTGCTAAGCAACAGAGTACACTGAGGTGGGTGTGATTTTAAAGCTATGGCTCCTGACCAAAGAGAAAATCATTAATGGGGGTAGTGGTGGGAGTAGGGGCAGGGGAGGACTCAGCAAAGCCTGGAGCACTTCAGATGTTAGGAGTAATTGAAACAGAGACAAGGTTTCTGTGCCTCCTGTCCACCAAGCCACCAAGGGCAAGTTCAACTCTAGGCACCCAGAACTAGCTGCTGACACGCCCTGAGGAAGCCCAGTGTGGATGTATCTTCTGTTTTGCAGTGAATCCATGCAACATGTGTCAGGTGTCTGATGTCACTCCCCAGAGTGCTGACTGCAGCATGTCCCTCTGATGGTCACATTGGTGACCGCTTTGTCATCACTCGAAGCTCCCACACCACAGCACAATTCACTGGGCAAGACAGATGCTAATGATGAGGGACTGGCCTGGGGACAATAAAGAAAAACATAGAAGTCACATGCACAAACACAAAGCTGGCATTCAGGTTGGGGGTGGCAGCCAATAAGTCAGTGCTCCCCAACCTTCCGAATGCTGCAACCCTTTGATAAAGGTCCTCATGTTGCAGTGACCCCCCCAACCATAAAATTATTTTGTTGCTACTTCAAAACTGTAATTTCGCTACTGTTATGAATCATAATATAAGGATCTATGTGACCACCCCCCAAAGGGGTTGTGACCCACAGGTTGAGAACCACTGCAATAAGGACCGGCTAAGACTAAAGGGCAAATAGTATCTATGAGGTTTGCTTTCTTGTGGTGTTGGGGCCTCAGGGATGCTAGGCAAGCATTTTATCACAGAGCCACATCCCCAGCCTCTTATGTTGTTAAAAAGAGATAAACACTAAATAGGAAAACCTGGCTAACCTCGCTTAGGTGACATCTGAGGAGATAGGGGGCGGGGGCAGGTCTTGCAGGGACTTAAGGACTAACAACAGGAGTTGGGATGGCATGGGGCAGCAGATACAAAGGCCCGAGGCAGGGTATGCACACTCTGTTGGAAGAATAACAGGGGAAGCAGTGTGGTAGGATTTGGGGGGGATGATCCTATAGGATCCCCAGGCTACTGGAGGCCAGTCTCACCATGACAGGTCAAAACTGCAATTCCTGAATCTAGTCCCCTGGGGCTGGAGAGATGGCTCAGTGGCTAAGAGCACCAACCAACCTCAGTGACCCTTTCCCAGCACCCACTTGGAGGCTCACAGCATCTTTTAACACCAGTTCCAGGGGATCCTGTACCCTCTACTGGCCTCCTCAGGTTCTGCATGCATGTGGATGCTGGCAAAACACCCAAACACATAAAATAAAAAACAAATACATCTCAAAATCTAGTACTCCAGCTGGGATCCAGGTCCTGCAGCCAGAGACCCCTGCCTGCGAAGAGCAGCTGCCTCTCTCCATGGTGTGCCACAGTTTAAGTTTCCCAGAAGCTTGGGGGGTGAAGGTCATTAATTTATGACCCCAGAGCATATCTGTATGTCTTTGATATAGAGAATGGGGTACCTGGCTCACCGAGAAATTTGCAGGAGGCTCTAGAAGTGACCCACAAAGGGCAGGTGGACAGGAGCAATTCTGAATCGTCTGGTTTCAGGCTGGTGGCAGGTTGTCTTGGAGGCCCTGGCTTTTCCGTGGTCTACCCTGCACGTGCTCGGACCCAGTGATCTCAGAAAACACCTGGGAGCTGGATGTGGGAAGACACCAGGTGTTCTGGGCAAGGTTTGGCCTCCAGGCTGGGTGAATCATTAGGCCTTTCTGTAGCCTGTGTTCCCTTCTTGGCTAAGCTAGCTCAGACTGTTTTTCTGTCTCTGGCAGAGTCCGAGCAAGCTTTTTCACTGGTGCTGCCAAGCACTGTCAGAAAGCCAGCAGGTGAAGTTGAGCTTGGCTCTTCCCAGACCCTGCTCCCCAGAGGCTGCCTGAAGCAGGGCAGGCTGCTGAAAGAAAAAGGAAATAAAAAGAAAAGGACACGACCGCTTCTAGGTATGGCGGAGATGGTTTATTGTAGATAAAAGGGAGAGCATAGCCAGAGGCTGACACATCTGGGAGAAGCCAGAGTGGACTTGACCAGACTGAGCTAGGCCACATGAGGAGGTGGAGGAGGAATGAAGAGGGAAGAAAGGGAAACGTGGTACAGCAGCCAGGAGGCCAAAGGTACAAAAGAGGCAGCTCACCAAAATGTCTGGATTATATAAGGAAAAAACTCTGAGGGGAGGGCAGCCCAGCCCCTGGGCTAGTGTTTAGGGTATGGAGAAGGGTATGCCAGCCATATCCTCTAACAGGTATGGATTGAGGGATGCTGGGAGAACCTGGCGGTCAGGTCTGCTTTGATATGTTAAATAGGACCCTCAGCCCTGGCTTGGCAGTTAACAGCAGCTGATGCACAGTGTTATGGTGAGGCTGAAAGTATAGACAGGTCCTGCCCATTTGTCACCTGCTCTACAGATTGGCGCCTGGCCTCAGGACTGGTATCTGTTCACAAGTGACAGAGATTACCTAATGTCTTTAGGCTGCAGTTTCCCATAAGTGACATAGAGATACGCTGTCCACCCTGTAGGGGTCTGGAAGCAGAGGGAGATGTGGACATTTGCATATTTATAGAGTGGGCGTGGTCCTTCAGCTGGGGCCACTTGTCAAACACTGTTCTCTTTTTCCTGGGATGCTGAGCTGGGGTGGGGCACACCTTGTTCTTGGGGATGTATGATCTGTAATGTTCCTGCCCTTCCGGATTCCCAGCCATCTCCCTTGGGACGATGTTATTTTTTCCATTTATTTATTATTTATTTAGTACGTGCTTGTGTTTGTGTGTGGGGTACATGTGCCATTATGTGTGTGTTGGAAGGGGGTGTCAAAGGACAACTCGTATGACCAGTTCTCTTCGCCTTGTGGGATGTGGGAAATGATCCCAGGTCACCAGGTTAACACTGTAAGCACTTTAACCCACTGAACCAGTCATCTTTCTAGCCATGACTAATCATTTTTAAATTAAACGGATGAACTAGTTCAGTAAGGACATAGCAATGCCTTTAAGCACCATGGTACAAAAGGAAGACTAAGAGGAGGCAGTGTCTCTCCATGGATGCAGCTGTGCAGAGCGACCACTTCATTAACAGAAAGAGTGTGACCACAGATGACAGGATGGCCCCTGGCCATTGTACCAAGTTCCCGGGAGCCCACCCTGAGAGCCTGTCTTGTCTTCCCGACATCACCAGGTCCAGATGATAAGTACGGTCAGCATGGACCTACCGTGTCGCTCATGAGGCCGGAGCTGATGGGGCGGCTCCGTGCTTGCTGGGCCAGCAAGTGTTGTGAATTATTGCTCACTAGAGAGGCACACACAGATGGACGTCACATATCTTCTAGACCAAACTGCTCGATCATGCTTAATGGCCAGTTCTCCAAATTTCCCCAGGGCTGGCCTCAGGGAGGGACTAGCTATGTGTCCATTATTTTCCTTGACCTTAGTGTCTGCAGGAGGAGGGGATACCTTGCACTTTAAGTTTGGAGGATTCCTGGTGTGGCAAAGCCAAGCACTCATCATCTGCTGCATAAACCCCAAGTTTTCTTTCCTTCTCAAACAGTCAAATCAATTGACTGTGATACATTCAGGGGAAGAAATCAGATTCCCAAAGAAAACTGGCCAAGCTGGGGCTGGTGGCAAGGATCCTCCTACCTACAGTGGACAATGAAGGAGATTTGGAGAGGGTGTCACTTGGAGGGGCAATGCTGATATCCCACCTAATAAGGGTAGGAACCAAAGCGCCTACCTTCCCCACACTCAAAGCTGGAATGTGGCTTCTGGCCAAGAAGGACTGACTAACAGGAGCCGAGTTTAGGGCCCAACATGGAACCTTCCATTGTTCTTCAACAGCTGAACACCAGGCAGACGTAACCTACCTCAGCCAGGTGCAGCCTCAGAGCAGAGAGCTAGCCTGAGTTCTCTAGGGCCTGAGCTGGAGGAAGAACCAGAAAGACCCAGGGAATGGTGTGTTTGGCTTCCCTGACTGGGACAACACCTGCTCCCATCACCCAGCAGGTGTGAAATCAGTCCTGACTCAGGGAGTGTGAGAGCATTACTGCTGACGCACCTGTGAGAGGGATACCATCAAGACTGTGAGACACTGATGGCAGAAATTCATCTGAAGAAGATCTGAGTAAATGAAGAGAAATTATGTAAGTGGAGCGGAAGACTGGGTACTGCTAATATGTCAGGTGTCTCCAAGTCAATCCACAAGTTGACGTCCAAATGAAATCAGAACAGTATAGATGTGGGTGTTTTTTGTTTTGTTTTGCTTTTTTTATTTATTTTTAGAAAATGACAGCTGATTCTAGAAGTCATTTACATACACAAAGGTCCTGGCTGGTCTAATGATGAAGTAAAGAGACAAAGCCAGAGGATGAACTGATTTAAATGCTGTAAGTGCTTACCCACTGACTCGGAGGGGGGTGGTGGTGGTAGCGGGGGTACCAGTACCAGGACAGAGAAATAGGTCAGTGGGAGAGATCCGAGACCAGAAATAGAATCACATGCTACAGTGTCTCACACACCTGATTCTAGGTAAGGTAACTGGAAACATGCAAGTGTGAGGCCCTCAGTGCCAGAACCCGTGTGAAAGCTAGGCGTCCAATGTAGGCTCCAACTTTTCCAAACCTACTTTATTTGGGGTTCTTTAAATGCTTATACCTCACTTCCGACCCACCTACCCTAGATAGGAGAGAAAGGAGGTTAATGGGAACAGGGGAAGGAGACCTTGTTGGATTCAGTTCCTGGGAAGGACTCCCCTGGCAGGATTTCAGCAGACCAGCAATGCAACCAAAGTTGCTGCTGGAACCTGAAGCAACCATAGTGTCTCAAGTCTTGAAGTCGAGCAACGAACAGCCAAACAATACCAAGACCCAAGAAGCCCAGCCTCCTTTTTTGGTCTCATATATATATATATATATATCCCCTCAGAGTCTGTACTAGGATGTTTTTCAGCTGACAAAACCCTACCCCCCCCTCCCCCGCCACGAAGTGGTTCATCTTCTAGTGGATAAACATCACCTGTTCTCTCACAAGTCTGTTCCCCATCCCACACTTGGGATCAAAACAAAAACATGTTTACATCCACTACAGTCCAATGTGTCTGAACTCCAGCATGGTGAGAACAGAGATGGGGGGCTTCCTGGGGACCCACTGGCGAGCCAGTCAAGGTGAAACAAAGAACTCCAAGTTTACAGAGAGATTCTGTCTCAAAAAAGAAAAAAAAAAGGAGAGGAAGAAAAATGATAGAAGAGACACTTGACATTGACCTCTGTCGCACGACACACTCCTGTGCATACACACACACACACACACTCCTGTGCATACACACACACACACATACTCCTGTGCATACACACACACACACACACTCCTGTGCATACACACACACACACTCCTGTGCATACACACACACACTCCTGTGCATACACACACACACACACTCCTGTGCATACACACATACATATACACACATACACATGCACACCCACACCCATATTAGAAAAGGAGCATATAAGAGCATCAGTCCATACTGTGCATTAAATAAAAATGAAATCAAAATGAATCATAGCTCTTAAATACAAGCTGTAAGTCTATGAACATTCTCAGGGGGCCCTTCTTCTTAAAGGAGTAGAGTATTTTAGGATCGTGGGTCTTATGGTTGCTGGTGAATTTCTACAAGTCTGTCACAGTGCTGTGAAAGAAGCTGTAAGAAATGCATAAGTGACCGGGGACAGCTGTGTTCCTCTGACACTCCACAGCTCAAAATAGGCAGCTGGTCCCTAGGCAGCAGCTTGCCAATCTCTGCAGCAGAAGAAAACATGACACACACCTTTGTGACCTTGAATTAGCCAAATAGTACTTAGATTTGGCATTCAAAGCAGGACTCAGACAAGAAGAAAAATCCTGATAACTTGGGCTTCATAAAAATGAAAAATACTTCTTCGTTGGAAGCCATATTAAGAAAACAAAAGACAAGTGCTAGACTGGGAGAAAAATCTCTGCAAAGCTTATATCTGACAGTGAGTCGTTTTCAAACCACAGAAAAGAAATCTTTCAAAAGTCAATAATAAGAAAACAAAGAATTAATTATCAAGTGGGCAAAATGCCAGAACTGACACTTTCCCAAAGCTGTTGAACAGATGACACAGAGCAAGGCATTAAAGCTACAGTAAGCTGCTTCCATGTCCCCCAAGTAGTGGCCAACAGTAAGGAGCCCAGAAATGACACAGATACAGAGAAACTGGAGTCCCTCACACTGCTGATGAGAGGACAAAATAGTACAGTCACAGTCTGGAAAGTGACCTCTGTCTCACAGGACCTAAAAGCATTCAAAGAAAGTTCTTCAACTGTTTGTGATCTGAGGATTAGCCTGCTAGGAAAAACAGCAGGAAAAACTCCCTAGCCAGCACAACTTCTACACCTAGATGCAAAACTCAAAAATGATACCAAAACCGATCTGAACATGTGTTTGCTTACTCCTGTTTGACCACTTTGGGTTCCCTAGGACTGTGAGGCTGGTTGAAGACAAAGCTTCTCTCTAACTCACTGTCACCGAGGACTAATGGTAAAAGACACGTGATCACAGACACAGCAAAAATCCAGCAACCAGAGTCTCAGAAAACCAGGAAGAGTGTTCTCAACCAGACAAAAAGACAGCAATCAAACATCAAAGCCGTGACCGGGGTTGGGGTGTGGGGGGGAGTAACTCAGGCACACGGATCCCAGCATCACACAGAAGCAGACATGGTGGTGCATGTATGGTAACCAGCACTTTGGGGATGAATGGAGAAGGACTGAGCCATCCTCACTGAGTTTGAGTCTAGCCTAGACTGTAGGAGACTCTGTATCAAAACCAAACAGAAAGACAACAAAGAAAAAAAAAAACCTGTGCTGGTTATTTATTTACTTATTTAGTCAACTCAACACATCTGGGAACATTCTCCTGGGGACCTTTTTCTTAAAGGAGTGGAGTGTTTTAGGATCCTGGGTCTTATTGGTCGCTGGTCAACCTCTACAAGTCCAACTCTAGAGTCTTTTGGGAAGAGGAAACCTCAATTGAGAAAATACACCCATCAGACTGGCTGGGATTAAAGGCATGTGCCATTTATTTATTTATTTATTTATTTAATTTTGGTTCCTCTGTGTAGCCTTGGTTGTCCTGGAGCTCACTCTGTAGACCAGGCTGGCCTCGAACTCAGAGATCCACCTGCCTCTGCTTCCCACATGCTGGGACTAAAGGCATGCACCACCATGGCCCAGCTATAACTTAGTTTATTTTTAATCGTGTGCGTGTGCGTGTGCGTGTGCGTGTGCGTGTGTGTGTGTAATATATGCATATGAGTGAAGTACCCGCAGAGGCCAGTAGAGGGCATCAGATCTTCTGGAGCTGGAGTCATAGGCAGTTATGAGCCACCTGATATCGGTGCTGGAACTGAATGAACCTGGGTCCTCTGCAAGAGCAGTATGTGCTTGCAACTGCCGAGACATCTTTCTAGCCCCTCAAAAGGACTTATAACGGGATCTGAATAGTTAGGAATCTATGTAGAAGAGTAAAAACCCAGGAGTAGCTAAGATAATTCTGAAGAAAAGCCAAGATGCAGCCTCTGGTCTATTAGACATTGAACTATATAGCTATGTGCCTACTATAAAGCTATGCCACCTAAGCAGGATGGTGCCGTCATATGAATGAGACAAAAAACATTAACGAAACAGAGCAGAGTCCAGAAGTAGTCCCGCATCTACACAGGGACCTGGTGCATAAGATAAGTGATGTCTTTGGTGAGTAGGGGAAGGGATGCACTGTTCAATGGATGGTTTGGACAGTAGGTTCTTCATATGGGGAAGCAGGAAGTGGGGTCCCTCCTCAACTGCAGAACAGCATGCATTATACGGATCAACCCTCCAATACATACATGTCTTCGCCTGTGAACATGGATAAAACACATTTTGTAGACTCTTGTCACAGCTTAATGTATGAAGAATACTGACCCATCAGGAGACAGAAGGTGACATACAGAAAATACAGTGATAAATTTCACTGCATGAAGATTAGCATCTTCCATGAGTTCTTGTGGCAGAGACTCATGTCCTGCAACAGGAAGGCATTGTTTCTCAGCTTGGCAACAAGCAGATGTTGACTATGTTCTCCTACATCACCCAGAGACCCCTTCACATCTCCAGAAGCCTTTACCTTTGGGTGTGGGAACCTGTGTGAGAGGCTGGCACTACAGTGCTGTTTGCAGCCCTGAGGGTTTGGAGACAAGCTAAGTAAGTGTCCATCAGAATGAGTGAAAGCCGGGCTGGAGAAACGACAGCCCACTGTGGTCACAGATAAAACATTTAATAACCTTCCATCTGCAGAGAAAAGCTGAAACTTGTAGCTTTTTGCTAGGATGTAAATTCTTCACTGGGGCTGATTTCTTGCTAATCCCATGACGTCACTGAACACAGACTCAGCCAAAATGCACACAGCCAGTCCTGTCAAGAAGGTTCTTAAAACAAGTGCAGCATATCATCGATTACTTCCTTCCTGCACTCAAGATCAATGGGAAATCTACATAGAGTTGAAAGGAAAAAATGCTCAGAAGAGGGGGGAAAAGCAACTTGCAACACAGGGCAGTCGAAGTGATGTTTATATAAAATTTAAAATGAACACAAAAGGATTTGTATGTGTGCACATATGTTAAAGAGTAGAATAAATAGTGTAGGGGCTAGCTTGGGAAGAAAGGAAGAAAAGGGACATAACCAGGAGGCATGCAAAATCTGTCTGTCTGTCTGTCTGTCTGTCTCTCTCTCTCTCTCTGGGTCTCTCCCTCCCCTGCCCCAGTGTGCATAATGACTTGAGAGTGTGTGGTGTGTGTATGTGATATGTGTATACATGTGTGTGCAGTTGTGCATGCCTGCGTATACAGAGGCCAGAGGAAACACTGGATCAGAACTCTATTCCCTTGAGACAGCATCTCATTGACCCTGGACCTAGCCTGGCAGCTACCAAACCCCAGTGAGCCTCCTGTCTCTGACCTCTATAGTGTTAGGGTTACAGGTTGGGGAACACCACATCTAGGTTTTTTGTTTTTGTTTTTTTTTTACATGGTTCCTGAGAGTTTGAATTCAGGTCTTCATGTTTTCACTCTAAGCACTCTTACCCTCTTAGCCATCTCCCGAGCCCTGGTTTTATGTCTTAAATAAAAGGATCTGCAACAAATATTAACCCACTAGCCTAGGTCCTGGATGAAGATGGCGAGAGTCAGACTGGCAACCAACTAACTCCTTTTGTTTTGTTTCTTACTATGTTGAGGACCTTGCACATTGCTAGGGAAGCTCCCACTAAATTATGTCCCTTGTCCTTGCAACCAACACTTCTTGGTTGGTCCAGTAGCATGTCTAAGAGATACTTGCGAACTACTTTTCCTGGTACAGTGTAACCTGGCCCATTCTAGAGACAGGGGAGGAAAAGCATGTGGGGAAGCTTTGCCTCCACCTGCTGCACAAGGATATACAGCAGTCAGGACAGGTAAAGGTGTGCTGCTGAAACAAACAACCCTCAAGACTTAGAGACTCCATGCAACGCTGGGTTGTACTTGCTAACCCTATACATGTGATGGGTGCCTGACAGTGGGAGGTCACTTTTTGCAATACTATGTCATGGAACGCTTCATTGGTCTTTGCTTCTCAGAGAGAAACATTCCAGAGAACTTCTCGTTGTATTTCGGCTGATTCTGACTGCTTCCACTGACTCATGACAATTTGGCAGAGCCTTGCTGTTTCTGATGGATCATGCCACCTCTACGGATTCATGCGCTGTTTGGTGTTGGCTATTGCACTGAACTGCTGGTACCCTGATAAGGCAGAGTGGAATTGGCCCAAGGAACTACATCTAAACAGGTCCACAACCCTTTTTTTCCTATTAACATTCTTTCTTCCCTTCCTCTGGTTGGTGGGTTAGAATTGAGGTTGAAATGTTTAAGAACCCTAAATAAAGTAGGTTTTGAAAAATCTAAACCTACAGGTAGTGCCCCCACATTGGGCACCAGTTCTTATGGTTATTTTTTTTAAAGATTTATTTATTATGTATACAATATTCTGCCTGCTTGTACACCTGCAGGCCAGAAAAAGGCACCAGATCTCATTATAGATGGTTGTGAGCCAGCATGTGGTTGCTGGGAATTGAACTCAGGACCTTTGATAGAGCAACCAGTACTCTTAACCTCTGAGCCATCTCACCAGCCCCTTATGGTTATTTTTATATAACTGTTTTTCTTTGTTTATTTCTTAACCTAGCTATTACACAAATAACTGAGACTCATATATTTTTTGTAAAGCTTTACAACACAGTCTTGAGCAGTCTAAGTCTGTTTTTAACCATCTATGCTATTCTGACTCCATCTTTGCCAAAATCCCCTAGTTACTTGCTTTTTAGTTCTTTATTTGCTCCAGTTGAATCTTCTTCATCTCTCCTGTACCTCTACCTATGGCTGAATCCCCTACTTCCGCCTCTAACTCCTTCTGTCAGGAAGTCCAGCCCTGTTTTCTTTCCTGCTCAGTGACTGGCTGTAAGCTGCAATATAGCATACAAGGGGACAATTGGGGAGCAGATTTTATACAACACTGAGATGGGAGATTCTCAGGGCAAGGCTGGCAAACAGATATGGAGGAATACAGAAATCAGTATTTGAATTATCCAGTAACCTTATGCCAATAGGAGCCCTGACATCTGTAGTCACTAGAGGTCTAATGGAAGCTTTACCTGGATGAGTACAATTCTCTATGATTCCTAGACATGAAAAAAGAAGACTAATAAAGCACACACAGGGTACAGAGTGCCAGCTCAGAGGAAACTCTGAATGCTTCCCATCCCTTGACCCAAAGCATGCCTAACAGTCACACCTAACATAAGAAGTGACCAGCTCTGTACTTGTGCAGGAGGCAAGAAACATGATGTGAGCTTCAGGGAGAGTCTAGGACCTTTCTGAGGCTCACTGGCTGCCACGGGAACAGTCGCTCACCCTGTTGATTCCATATGGAGGAGACGGGAGGGGATTTGGGAATAGCAGCCTAGGCAGTGACTAGATTGTGAAAATTCAGAGTTTGAGGGGTTTTACCTTGTGACTGAAATTGCCAGTGTCTCATAGAGAAGCAAACGAGGGACAGAGGGAGGGGCGGTTGGGTTGTACACTGTTAAGACTCCAGAGTTTAGGCCTCGCGTTTGGAAGCTGGGAGCCTGGAGTATGGGAAGTAGGGAGGAGAACCCTGGAGTCTGAAGGACTGTGAGGCTGTCTAGAGGAGGTCGAGGGAAGGCTCAAAAGGGATGGGGTGCAGAGTCATCCCCTCAGGGCATCCTCCCTGGTGTGAGGGCCAGGCCAGGTGAATACCGAGGGTGGCTGACCCCACAAGCCAGGGCAACAGCTCTCTGAAGGAGGCTGGGTAATAGGAACATACTTCTCAGGAAAGTACTGAGCATCCACAACTGAGCTAAACACCCACAAACCATGCAAGTACTGGACCCGGACATACTGATTTTAAACGTCAGTCACCCTGCACACCCATTAAAACTGGGCAGAGGGCAGCATGGCTTTGCAATGGAAAACCACACAGCAGTAAACAGGGAACAAATTACAGCTACATGCCCGAGAGCCTGAGTGAGTCTCAGAAACATAACACCCAGCAAAGGAGACAGATCCCATTCGTCTACTTATAGAAAATTCCCAAACTAGTAAAAGTGATCAGAAGTCACCACCTTAGGGCATTCTCTGTGGCACTATGACAAAGGCACCTGTCATAGTCAGCTTTAGTCGTCTACTCAACAGAACGCAGAGTCACCAGGGAAGAGAGAATCTCAAATGAAGAACTGTCCAGACTAGATTAGCATGTGATCTTATCTAATTGATGTAAGAGGGACCATCCCACTATGGGCGGTGCCATTCCCTAGTCAGATACATCTGGGTTGTATAAGGAACTAAACTGAAAGCAAGTCATAGGGAGCAAGCCAGTAAGCAGCACTCCTCTGTGGTCTCTGCAAGATTTTGATCTCTAGGTTGTAACCTGAAATAAATCCTCCCATGAGTTGCTTTTGCCCAGAATGTTTTATCACAGCAACAGAGGAGCAAACTAACACAGCATTATCACAAAGATGGGGGAGAGCTCAGTGGCAGTGCAGTCTGGGAATTAAGACCCGGTGTATGAACACACACACACACACACACACACACACACACACACACACAGAGAGAGAGAGAGAGAGAGAGAGAGAGAGAGAGAGAGAACGAGAGAGAGAGAGAGAGAGAGAGAGAGAGAGAGAGCACATTACACACACACACACACACACACAGAGAGAGAGAGAGAGAGAGAGAGAGAGAGAGAGAGAGAGAGAGAGAGAGAGAGAGAGAGAAATCATGAACTGAATCACTTAAATAGCACATACACTTTCTTGACCTTCTGGAGGTTGTTTGTCATGAGAACAAAGCATCAGTAGACCTGGTGTCCCTCGAGGGCTGCTTCCTGGTCCCTGGTTAGCTGTCTTCTAGCTGTGTCCTCACTCAACAGGAAAGAAGCCATATGCTCTCTCTTGAGGGCACTAGTCCTGTCACAAGGGATCCCTCTTCCCTCCCTCATCATTTCCTTTTTTAAAAAAAATGATATTTACATGTCTGTGTGTGAGCCCCCTCTCTGTAAGTGCAGCATGTCCTTGCAGGTGTCTGTGAGACCAATAGAGAGCAGATGGCCTGGAACTGGAGTCACAGGTGGCTGTAAGCTGCCATGCTGGTGCCGGGAATGAAATCTGGGTCTGCCTGAAGAGCAGCTAACGCTCTTAGCCAATGATCCACTTCTCCAGCCCCAGTCTCGTCATTTCTCAAAGACCCTCTCCCTAATACAGTCAGCCCCTTGATTTCAACAGGTGACTTAAAGACACTCCCATTCAGGGGAGAGGAGGATGTGGCAGGCAGGCCTAGAGAGGCTGTCTGTCTCCTCCCTCCTGGCTGAGGGTCTCTTTACAGAAGGGAGGACACAGCAAGTCTAGCCACTTTGTGACAGTCCACTGAGGAAATGTGACCTTTGTTCACATTTGTCAACTTATGTCACTAACGAAATGCCGTATCCTGTATGCCTTAAGCAGCAGAAATGTATTTTCTCACAGCTATAGAGGTCACAGTCCAAGATGGAGATTCCAGTCAACATGATTCTGTGCAGAGAGCTTTCTTCCTGGTTTGAAGGTAGCCCGCACCTCTCACCTGATGCCCTGTGACCTAAAAGGTCATAGGTCAGGGGAACCGCGCAAGCTCTCTGTCTCTTATTGTAAAGCTACTATACCTATGACTAGCCCTAACCCCTCCTGGAGGCCTGCCTCTGGGATTCAGGCCTCAGGGTTAGGGACACAGCCTGGTCTCAGTGCATGTTCTGGATGTCAGAAGGAACACAGAAGAAACACTCACTGGACAGTGACACACACACACACACACACACACACCGGACTGTTTCTTAGGAGAAGCCACATAGGAGAGCCGTGGCAGTGAGTGAGTAAGAGGCATCTGTGTAGATCCTTCTAGCATCAGCAATGAAGAGGCTGCTCTGGGCCACTCCTGTCCTACCATGTCACTATGGGGACATGGCAGCCCAGTAGGGGCACAAGGACATTCATCGTGAATGCAGAAAGGCAGAAGAAGTCTGTGGAGAGAGTATACGGGGCCCATGCCAGGGGCAGTGATAGTCGGGCACAGGAGAAGAAAGGCAGTAGGTTCTGTGGCTGAGGGATACAGGTGTTGGGCAGGAGGCCAAAGGAGAGGCCTGGCTTTGACTGGGGGTCAGAGATTCTTGTACAAGACGATCCTTCAAGCCAAACTCACCATCATCAGGGGGCCAGCTGGGCTTCTTTCCTGCTGATGTTTCCTTCTAGAAAGAGGGGAGGGAGGGTTACAGGACCCTTACCTGCATATCTAGCTGCCCCTCTCAATCCTCGGTATGCAACTGTGCTCTAGATTCATGTGGCCTTAGGGTAGGGGTCCTCAGGGAGGGGCTAGAGTATACAGGTAGGTAAGGTCTAAGGAAGAGGTCTCCACCCTCTCTGCTGGGTGGTGCAGCTTTAAGGTCACACACATACCCTCACTCATTGCTCCATAAGCAAGCATAATACATTTGATGGTGCCCAGGGTGAACTTCGGCAGACTCCACCATTTTGTCATTGGGACCTTTGGAGGGGGGGGATGTGGATGCTACCTACTCCCCCCCCACCTCAGCAAAAATTCTCACAACACCGAGGCAGTGCAGGTGAGCCCTGAGAAAACCAGGATATTGCAGGTGCGGAGGAGTTGATAAGAGCTTGGGACCCATGGGGTCTGGGATCCTCAGCATGACTCAGAGCCACGACTATGGCATTAGGTCATGGCAGGCTGTTTTCTGTGTGGTCCGGGCCATCCAGGCAAGTAAAGCTGGACACACAGACAAGAGGGTGGATGTGTGGACCCCTTTAAGACCAGGGGATAGAGATAGGACTTGTGAGGCTAAGAAGAGGTGAGATGTTGAGTGAGGATGCAGAGTGGGCATCTAAGCACAGCAGGTGTTGGGGAGGGGAGAGCATGCCAGGGCAGGGTGAGACCAGGTATTTGCTAGTCACCTTCCTGTGGGGAGTGAGTGAGCTTGCCTGGTTACTTTGGCCCTGAATCTGCACCCAGGCCAGGAGGCGAGCAGTGAGTGAAGATTCAGGGCTCCACAGTGGAAAAGCCCAGGCAGGTCATGCAGCAAGCTGGTGCGGGGGGCCAAGCTCCAAGCCTCTGGAGGAGTCTAGCCATCGCCCCCACCCCCCTACACCCTGCAGAACTCTTGGGCACTTGTTCCTAATTGCAGGCCCTCAGCCTGCTTGCCCTTTTTCTCCAGCAGGAAACCAGAGCCCCTCCAACGCACCCTCTCCCTTCTGGACTGCACTGGGGAGGTGCCTGGCGCCCTAAAGGCCAGCACCATGAAAGGAGAAGCCGCCTCAACATCTCCCTTCTCAAGCTTGCGCCTAACATCCGGACTGTAGGCCACTCTCCCCGCTTAACCAAGCGCCTAGCCTCTCCCAAGGGAGGCTGAAGGTGCTCAGAGCCTCGGAGCTCACTGAGAACCCAGGAAGGCTAAGGGTCAACACTCCCAAGGCCCGTGCACACACCCCCTCTCCCCCACAGACGACTCCAGATTCCTCAGGGTAGGAGTCAGTTGGAGGAAGTGGCAGCTTGGTAAAAGTGAGCATCCCGCTGCCCCACTCGTCCCTCCTCTCCCCGCCCCTGTATATGCCTGGCTCCTGTAGGATGCTGGAAATACCTGGATGACTAAGGAAGGGAAAGTAGGAAACGGGGGGGGGGGGGGAAGAGGGGGGAAGGAACGGAAGGAAGTAAGCACTGAAAAGAAAGGAAAAGGAGGGGTATGAAGGAAGTACTGAGAGGTGAAAGAGGGAAGGAAGAAAAGCAAAGAAGAGAGGAGGAGGGGAGGAAGGAAGGAAAGCAGAGAGGGCAGGAGCCCTCTTTTGACAGGGAGACTCCAGGGAGAAAGCACAGCCAACCTGCCTTCGAGTGCTCCCATGCAGGTGTCTGAGCAGAAAGGTAAATCGGACCTGGAGCAACTCACCCCCAACCGAATTATCCAGCTCTGCTTTATGGGGTGGTGACCTTCTGCTCCCATAGGCATGCTGGGCAGGGCGCTTCCCCATCCCCATCCCTCAATTGTCAGAATCCCCATCTTCTGCTAAACTATGGGCCGCGACATCTTCGCGCTCACGACCCTCCTAAATCACTCCTCCTGCTGCTCTGTCCGTAATTGGAACACCTGACCACAAAGGTAGCTTCCACTCAAGATAGGTGTTCCCTGTTCCAGAGGTGACCGCTGTAGCGCCGGTTCTGCGCGTCAGCTCCACCTGCGCGGTGGCTGCGCGGCCGGGGGCGGAGAGGCGCGCAGCGGAGGGAGGGGCCTGCGACACGGCCCCGCCACGGCGCAGCCCGGCTCAGCGCCGCGCGCGTCCCCTTGCCGCCGCTGCCGCCACCGCCAGGCGCCCGGACGCAGCGCGAACGGAGCGGCCGGGATGCGCGCCCGGGCCCCGGCCCGCCCCACGCTGCGGCCGCTGCCTGCCCGCCGCACGCTCGCCTGAGCGCGGCGCCCGCCCATTCCTGGCCACTCGGCCGCGATGCCCGCCCTCTCGGGCCCCGGCGGCCCGAGACCCTGCTAGGCTGCGGCGGCATGGCCCGCGCGCCCGGCGCGACCTCTGCGGATTGCATCGGTGTGCGGCGGCGGGGCATGCCCAGGGCACCGGGCGCGGCCTTCAATGGGCGAGGACACGGACACGCGGAAAATTAACCACAGCTTCCTGCGGGACCACAGCTATGTGACAGAAGGTAACGTACGTGTTGTCTGAGACCCCTTCCGGCCGGCCGCGGCGTGGGGATGCCGTCGCACCGAATGCCCTCTGAAGGTTTGGACCGCGCGCTGTGTGTCGTGTCCCCCCAACCCCACCCCGGGCCGGGAGGGAGGGAACCCGGGGGCTTCGGCAGCCGCTGTCCAGCGCCCTTCTCCGTGCCGCCCTCGGGAACACAGCTGTCCTTCCCCCTCCGGGTGGCACTGGATTGGGCCCTGACTATCATTTACAAAGCCTAAGGCTGCGGTAGATCTGGTGTGGAAATCTCCAGGTTGTGGAAAGGCATAAAAATCCTTCATTTGCCCTTTCAGCCTGGCCAAATCCCGCGAAATTTCTAGATTGTCCACTCCCTGGAGAGGGACCCACAGGGGGAAAATTCCATTGACAGATCCTCCAGGGTTCAGCTGCCCTGGCATCTCCCTGGTCTCCAGAGGCGGGTCCCCTGCATGGGAGGGGGAAAGAAGCTTGTAGGGGCTACTGTTTTTTTCTTGGGTAGTGTTTCTGAGACTAGAGCTGGACCTGACCTTCATGGTTTCCCAAAAAAGTGGGGCATGCTACCCCAAAACAGTCCCTGCGTTTAAAACCCCCTAAGTTGGCCCTGTGCGTCAGCCCCCACCAAAGGCTGGTAGGATGCAAAGGATCGGTGTCCTTTGCTAATGTGATAGTAACTTCCGGGGTCCCCAGGCCCTGCCTGGTTGCAGAAACGGTAGGGACAGCTCGAGCGGGCAGCCAGGGGCCAGAGAAGTAAATCGGTTGCAGGAGAGCCATCCTGGCCACTGCAGCCGGCGAGCACCCTAGGGTAGAGACCTTCCCGGGGCCTGCGGGCATGGCCCGGAGGTGTCTAGGGTTTAATAGGTGGCTGACCAGGTGGGAGGGGCCCTGGCATTGAGTCTGGGGGAACGGCACGCGTGGGTGCCTACTCCTAGGAACCTGCGTGGGCCCGTCCTCCCCTGTGTCGAGCTCCGCCGGAAATGAGGCGGGCGCGGCGACTCCCGGCGGGTGCGCGGACCCGGGAGGCAGAGACTAGGTGTGCAACCAGAGCGCGTGGATGCTGAGGGCGGCGCTCAGTGCTTGGGGGAGAACCGCTGAGTCACGCGTTGCCGCGGGGTGTGCGGGGAGAGAGGCAGAGCTGCCAGGCCCGGGATGGGTGGCGGCACTGCCCTAACTGTGTTTGGGAAGGCTCCTGGCTCAGAACTCAGCCTTTTGTCGCCCGCTGGGTGATGCGGAGGAGGGTCGCATTTCGTGAAGACGATCTGCTCACCGCTTGCCTAGAGGCAGAAGGGAGCCTGATTGCCTGGTCCGCTGTGGGGCTTCTTGGCAGGAAGTGTGTACACAGGGCCAATATTGCTCCAGGGGAACAGCCTCAATTTCCTCATCTGCACAGCGGGCCTCAGCGCTTATGTGTAACAAACACAAAATGCACGATGGCCTCTCTCACAGGGGGCCAGTTCAGAGTGTTGCTCCCATCCGCATCCTACTTCCTCTTCCTTAATAAACCCACCTGGGCAAGGTCTGCAGGAGGAGGAAGGACCTTTATGGCTTAGTGGCTGCGGCTGAGGCTGCTGCTGTGATCCCCTGAACCTTTACATTCAGCAAGGAGCCCTGTGACCTGTGGGGGAGTCTTTTTCTAATGTGCCTTAGTTTCCCCATCTGAACAATAGCAGGGAACAAGGTCTCCCTTCCCCTTTAGGCTATGTAAATCAGGTGAGATGGTGAGGAGGGGCCACCTTCGACCTGTAGATGGTGATTGGCAGATGAAATGTGTTGAGCATCTGCTGTGTCCTGGGGCTTCACGTAGGGCCTGGTGGGAGTCATATCATGAGCAATGGGCAGTGTGTATAGGGCACAGGGTTCCGGCAAGGAGGAATACCGTCAGGCACTTCCACCCTCCAGGGATGTAGAAGAGTAACATTATAAAGAGTGAAACACCCTTAGACAGGAATCCATACACACACCCCAGTCACACTATAGTGTCCTGGCTTAGGCTCTTGAGTTCAAGGTCACAGATTTGTCAGCCCGGCCACTGAATTGTGTTCAGATTCTGCTTATGGCTCTCCACCTGGCTGAACTTGCCCGGATGAGTCACTAACACTCCCCTGGACTTCATTTGGCTGCTCTGTAAACAGGGGAAGAAGTCACAGTGACCTCTGTCTCAGGATCGTTGAGGTGACAGCGGCCCGAGAGTGCAAAATGCCCACAGGTAGGACTGGGCTCCCTGGAGGCATTTGATAAATGATGCCAGTGTTGGTTAGATGCTTTCTCTTATAAGAGCTGCCGCGGCAATAGAATAGTGACTGGGTCAGAGGGTGGGACCAGGGGGCAGAGTGTTGCGTGGCAGGCTTCACCATGCTGTTTGTTGGGGGAATGTGGAAGCATTTGGCACTTTGGACTGGAAAAAGTGAACAATTTAAGCAGGGCTAAACTGGCCATCCTAGTAGGAGCATGGAAGACAATGCTGAGGGTTATTTGAACTGTGGGGTGTCAGCTCAAGAGGTTTCAGAGGGAAAAGACTACTATTGGTAAAGTGGCCTCAAAAACCCTTCTTGTGATAGTTTGGCAAAGAATGTGGCAGCCTTTTGCTCTTGTCCTAAAAATCTGCCTGAAGCTAAACCGAAGAGTTTTTAGATGAGGCGTTGGCAGAGGAGATTTCAAGACAGCCTAGTATTGACTCTGTCCTGTGGTTATTAGTAATCACTCTCATGCAGAACTGTCATAAAAAGGACAAGCTGGACAAAGACAAATACAAAATGTACAGTTTGAGGAGGAAAGGAGCATTAGGAGTGTAATGGACCTAAGCCTAGTGCTCAGGGAGATTTAAAAAAAAAGTTAAAGAAAAGTGATGCTAAAGGTTATAAAAGGGAGTGGTGACGTCAACGCAAGACCCCACTTAGCTAAGGTTTCAGCTTGTGAAAAAGGAGTTAAAGAGAAGCTTAAGCTCGGAAGGAAGCCATCTACAACAAAAAGCTGAGGCAGATGTAATTGAACAAGGGGACCACGTTCTAGGCCCATCAAACTGCAGAACTTAGCAGCTTCAGCCACAGGTTTTGGCTTTAGAGTGAAAGATGCAAGAAGAGGGTTGTAGAATCTCCCTCCATGGCTAAGGGAACCTACCGAGGCCAGGCGTGTCCCCAAGTGGAGCCCAAAGAGGCCGTTGCGTGAAGCTGTGAGTGTGATGCCTAGATTGTCTTGGAAACCCCAACATGTCAGAGATGCCAGAGTCATGGGATACCTGCAGACCAGGTATGGAGCCATCCCAAGAGAAGTGGGTTGTGGTCAACAAAGCTGGAAGGAAGTGAATTTCTAAAGAGTGCTTTGACATTGGATGTGGAGACGCAGGATGAGGAGTTTGCCTTCCTCTGGTCTAGCATTTCTTCACTATGCCATCTTTCCTCTCTTCTGGAATGGATCAGCTGCCCTCAGAGACACCTCACTCCATTGTACCAGGAGTTTCTCAGCTCTTTTGCTACCCTAAGGTGTGTCTGTTGCCCAAAGGACATTGGATCCTCTGGAGCTGGAATTAAACACAGTTCTGAGCCACTACATGGGTTCTGGAAACTGGACCCGGATCCTCTGGGAGAACTGCAAGTACTATTAACAGACGAACTATTGCTCCAGCTCCATATTTACCTATTAGGGGGGAGGATAGGATCTTCCACTGAACTCGAAGCTTATTGTTAGGTCTGGCTGACTTGCCAGTGAGCACCAGGGATCCACCCATCTCTGCCTCCCCAGTGTGTACGCTGAGCTTTTATGTACACGCTGGAGACTGGACTTAGGCCCTCATGTTCACATGGCAGGCCCTTTACTGACCGAATCATCTTCCTAGCTCCTATATTCAGTTTTTTTTTTCTAATTCTGGAGATCCCTCTAAAGAGTACCTGGGTCCTAGATCCCATCCTCATCCCCACTCAGGGTACCTTGAATGGAGACCTCCCCTCTCCAGAGGACCTGGTGCCGTGACTTCTCTTATTTTCTTTGCGTCAGCTTGACTCACGAGTTGCTGAGATGAAAACTCACAGTTTCCTGTTGACTTGGAGAACTCAGCTGTGCTGAGGAGAAGAAAGGCTGTGACAACCATGTGGCTACTGTTGCTAATTAGCCACCAGAGTGGAGGAGTCTTAAGTCCATCTTCGCATCTAGCAAAGGGAAGGCAAATCCAACAACCTACAAGTTTCCTTCTCATTCAGAACCACATGTTCTATCTGTTTCCCCTTGGGCATATGCCTTTTATCCTTTAATGTACATACAGGGCTAGCCTCAGAGCCACACAACGGCCATCTTGTGGCCTTCCACTGTGCCCACTTGCAAACGATCACTCCGGATGGGCTTGTTCACTGTTAGTATTCCCCATAAAGGAATAGGGAGGGTCACAAGACCTTCATCTGAGTACCCAGCTGCTCCGTACCACCTCAGCCTTGATGTGAGTTAGAACAGGCAGGTGGGTTTTTTGGTGCACGCTCTTGAGTGAACTCAGCAGCGTCATGCTCCTTGGCTGTGGGTGCAGGGCACAGAGAGCTCGTGAAATGGGGAAAGGAAGTGAAATGGAAGCTGTTAGGGTGGTGGAGGGACTTGAGCCTAAGAAAGGGGGCTCTGAGATGGGGGTGCTGGGAAGTGGGGATAAGTAATAGGTAGAAGCCATTAGCATAGCAGAGTGCTCTGAGCCCAAGAAAGGGGGTACTCTAGCGTGGGGTGTTGGCGAGTGCCTATCAGACCCTTTCAAGAACTATGTAGATCTCCCAATGGTGCTTGGCTCTGTTTTAAGACAGGCGTGAGACTCAGCTCCAGATTGACTGAGACAGACATGTCCGGGCTTGACTAGACCTACTCCACCCACCCATCCTTCTCTTAGTGCATTGTCCAGCATGTCCTCTGGGCTGTCCACAGCATGCAGCTGTGGTTTTGTGACTTGAGCTCAGCTTAGGGGCCATCCCAGCAGTGACCCCCTTTAGCCATCACTCCAAGACATTGGTGTTTCTTTACCTGTGCCCATGTGTCCCTGTGTGGTTAGAGCTGTCTTGTAGCCTTACAGGACTGGACTGCTTTATAGTTGAAGGAATAGAGGGCTCAGGTGAGCAGGGTCCTGGCCTGTGGGAGGCTAGCACATCCATCAAATGTCCAGTGTCTAGGCTGATTCCCTCCAACATCCAGCCTCCCCTCCCTAACCTGTGCACCTGTGCTTCCTGGAAAGAGACCTGAGGCAGTGGCTGCTCTGATTGGTTCAAGAGTAATTTCATGCCCCGGAAGCAGGGATTAGTTTTAGAGAACAAGCTGCTTGTTTGGCAAGCCATCTCATGTCTCTTATGCCACTCAAATCAGGGCTGCCTGGCCCTGGAATCCCCCCCCACCCACTCCATGGTCCTGGCTGCTGCTTAGATCCTTAGCCACAAGGAGTGGGCTGCTGTCAATGTTTTTCTCTCTGTGAGCTCCCCACGTGCCGCTGGGAAAATTGTTCTCAGCTCACCAGGGACTGCAAATGAGATATGGCCTAATCTAGGGTTGTTCTCAGAACTCTCTCATCAGACCGGCCAAGCCAATGCCCCACCCCCACCTATGGAGAAACTGAGTTTAGGTGAGGAGTGGTCCTGACAAGTAGTGCAGGAAGAGCGAGTGTTTGCTAGATTGTTGTTCCTCTTGCTTCTATAGGAGAGGCTTAGCAAGCCTCCCTAGGCACCTCTCTCATTGGCAGGGGAGCAGGCAGGGGTCTGGGCCTCAGTTTCCCCGTGTTACCTGGTGTCTTAGGTGTCACAATGTTTGATGATCAGATTACTGTGTGGCTACTACAATTAAATGTGGGGAAGACAGTCACCACTCAAGGGTCCCTAAACCCTTGTCTCAGCCTCATGTAGCCCAGGCTGGCCTCCTAGTCATGATGTGGAGTGGAGGCTGACTTTGAATTCAAAATCTTGGCCCTCCTGCCCACATCCCTGGGGGTACAGGTGCTACCATCGCACTCAGCTCCCAAGTCTTTTTTACATAGCTGGAGCTGAGCGGGCACAGCTGGTAGCTTTGTGCCTTTCCCTTCCTGAGAGGAGTTCTAGTGTATTCCCACACTGGCGCCTGGCTGTTTTTTTTTCCCCCTCTAGCTTTTTGGTTTTGTCCTTAAAGCTCTGGTAGCTAAGGGTTGTTTTGGTGAGGTGCTCTGGACCTTGGGAGGTGAGCAGTGTGGCCAGGTAAAGTACTGGGTTCCGTGGAGAGAGGGTAGCAGGTGTGGGAGGTGGGAACTGGCAGGGGAAAGGGGCAAAGAGGCCGCCCATGGTGGCAGCCTGCCATCCTTCATTTGGCCTGTCCTTATGCCTGGGTCTGTTTTTAATAACAACAGTAATGCCATTATAGAAACAGGACTGAAGTTGCTCTTCTGACTTAGCATGAGGTCATGGGGCTTGGCTGCGGGGCTGGTCTTGTGGTGCAGAGCCTGAGCACTCTGCAGGACTCTGCACTAAGTATGTGTGGGGCTGAGCTGGCCGTGCTGTCCTGTCTTGAAACTTCAGAGTGTTTCTCTTGGAGCTGAAGTTCAGGGAGGGACGTCTGAGGAGGTGTGGCTCCTTCCCTTCACTGTCTAGTGTTGGGGACCTCACATGACCACTCTTCCTCCTACACGGTCCCCACAGCATGTCTGGGTTGAAGGAGCCAGCTCTGCTCCTTACTGTCTCTAGATATTATATTCAAACAGTGGCATCCAGAGACCTTCAAAATAACAGCATTGGAGAAACCAAGGTGGGGAGGACGTGGGACAGAGACAAGGGATACCCACTTTCCCCCCCCCCCCCACATGCTAGGCAAGTGCTCTACTATTGAGCCACACTGTACTGTTCTTGTTTTTTATTTTGAGACAGTTTTACTAAGTTGCCCAGGCAGGCCTTGGACTTATTCTGTAGCCTAGACAGGCCTTTGGACTCGTCCTGTAGCCCAGGCAGGCCCTTGGACTCATTTTGTAGCTCAGGCAGACCCTTGGACTTCCGCTCCTCCTGCCTCAGCCTGCGGAGCAGCTGGGCTTCCTTGATTTTAGAGTCCAAACGCTAACCCTGTCTGTCACTCCTGAAGGCAGGTGGTAGAATGGGCCCTGGCTTCAGTTTTCTCTTCAGGTTTACCCTGTTGCGTGACCTGTGTACTCAGCTCTCAGCAGCCTCAGGCTTGTAGCTGAGGACCCTATCCCTGGTGAGAGGCAATCCACACTACCCAGGCAGAGCCTGTGGGCAGCCTTTGTTCTGCCTCAGTGGGGCCATTCAGCTCATGCCCTGGAACACAATGGCCCTGCTGTGTCAGGGGCAGGGCCACCAAGGCTCTTTGGGTGTGACCTGCTCCCTAGGCAGCAGGCAACTGCCTTCTGGGCTCAGGAGAGGAACCCAGACACTACCAGGCACAAACACTGACTGTGTACCAGCTGTCCTGCCTGAAGGGCACTAAAGTCCCATAGCCTACTACATCACTATCCCAGAGCTGGGGAAAGATGCTTACATTTGCAGCTCCTGGAGCTACCAGGCTGCTGTAGACCCCCCTACCCCACCCCTTCCCCTCCCCTCCTCACTGCAGGGGCCCTTTTTTCCAAAGAACCCAGAACTACCAAGTTGCACACACAGCCCAAACTCCACCTCCTAAGGCATAGCGTGTAATCAGAAGTGAGCCGGCCAGCTGTCCCCCGCCCTGGTGGTCCCAGTTACTAAATGTGGTGGCCAAGCCTGTGGCCAGATGGCTTGTCTGCATTTAAACTCCAGTTTTGCTCCTCATGAGACTCAAGATGCTAGGCAAGTGCCCACACCTCCGTCTCTCGCCTCTGTAAAATGAGGGGGGTACGTGGAGTATCTAGTGAGGCACATGGCACTCTGTCCGCTCAGTGTGGCCACTGAGAATACTGGCTTTGGTGGCGCTCTGCTGCCCTTGAATTTTAAAGACACTTTCCATATTTTCCAAGTATTGCCTTCCAAGCACCGGGGCTTCGGCTTGGGATTTGTGAAATGCACAGAGGCCACACAGTTGTCCCCAAAGCTTCTCCTCTCATGGACTGATGTGGACGAGCAAGTTGTGAGTGAGGCTCGTGCCTGCAGCTGGCTGGGCCTCTCTCTCTCTTCTGTTTCATGATCCAGCCTGGGCAGCTCCCCATTTTCAAGCTGCTGACCCGCTGCATCTACAGTGTGGTCCTGTAAGGATCACACTGTCACCTGTACTGGCTCCAGTCCATGCCCAGGGGCCAGAAGGGTGGCCCTTCACCAGGAGCTTTTAGTGCCCCCGCCGGTTCAAACCTATTCAGTAGCCAAAGGAGGCTCCTGCTAGGCCACACCTGGTGACCTCATGGAAGCTGAGGAAGAGTGGGTGTGGTTGACTTCTCTTTGAGATCTGGGGTGGCGCTCAGGATGGGTCTCCAGGGCCTGGCACAGAGGGGATGAGCCATCTTTCTCCCTGGGGTGAGGGCAGCACAGAGACTAGTGCATGCCCACCCATGTGTGCTCTTTCTGTTGCTGAGAGGCCTTCGAGCCAGAACTAGTCACTGTGTGGGGAGCCAGCATCCTCTGAGGGCAGAGGGTGGGCTCCATGGGGTCTGGATGCTGAGGATCCTTCATTTTAGAACATGGCAGTACCATAGTTATTACCAGATCCACAGAAGCCCACCATAGTTACCACCAGATCCACAGAAGCCCACCATAGTTACCACCAGATCCACAGAAGCCCACCATAGTTACCACCAGATCCACAGAAGCCCACCATAGTTACCACCAGATCCACAGAAGCCCACCATAGTTACCACCAGATCCACAGAAGCCCACCATAGTTACCACCAGATCCACAGAAGCCCCAGACCCAGCGGCTGAAGGCCGAGGCCGCATGGCCTGATCAACTCCTTCACTGACTCTCCTTTTGCCGTGGTTAAACATTCTCACAGCAACTCAAGGGAGATAGGGTTTATTTTTGCTCACACTTCAAAGTCCCATCCACCGTGGTGGGGGAGAGCAGGGCTGCAGGAGCTTGAAGTAGCTGGTTACAGCACGTCTGCTGTCAGGAGAAGAGAGGTGAGTGCTGGTGCACAGTCAGCCCCTTTAACCCAGGCTTGGTGCCTCATTCAGTCCAGTGCCTGGCCATGAAGTCATCCCACTCATGCTCACAGTGTGTCTTCTTCCTTCCTTAACCCACTTAAGAAAATCCCCCTCCCACCCCCAGGGTTGTGCAGAGACCGGGACACAAGGGGATTCTAGATCTGCTAACAGTTAGCTCTAATCATTACAACTGTGGCTGGCCCATTGGTGGGCAGCATAATGGGGTCTATGCTCTCCCCATCTGTCAGCTCCCTTATCCCTCATATGCTTTGGGATGGAGTATGGATATAGCTCACTGGCCTCCTAGACACTTGGGCTCACAAGGGGCATTTTGTACACCCCACCCTCACACGTTCCATTGACTGGAGCTAGTCACGTGGGTCCAGCCAGCTAGCTGTAAGGGGAGCTGCATAAGATTGCTAGTGCATGGTGAGGTAGGCCAGGGATGGTGCTAGCATTAAAAAAGAGTGTATCTTAGAGCTGGGCATAGTGGCGCAGGCCTTTAATCCCAGCACTTGGGAGGCAGAGGCAGGCGGATCTCTGTGAGTTCGAGGCCAGCCTGGTCTACAAAGTGAGTCCAGGACAGCCAAGGCTACACAGAGAAACCCTGTCTTGAAAAACCAAAACCAAAAACCAAAACAAAACAAAAAAAAGTCCATTTTGGTGCATCTTTGAGACTTGACCAAACAAAACCTCGTGCTTTCAGTCCAAAAGGCCCCACTGAGATTTCCATACCTCTGGGTGAGGTGACACATGCCCTTTAACCCCAGTACCCTGGAGGCAGAGGCAGGTGGATCTCTGTTGAGTTTGTGGCCAGCCTACTCTACATAGTTCCAGGACAGACAGGGCTACAGAGAGAGACTAACCCTGCCCCTTCAAAAGAATCCCCTGCCAGATAATGTCACCCAAACCCTGCTGATCTCAGAGCCCCATGTATACAGTGTGAGGGACCAGAGTAGAGAGGCAAAAATTACCTTGGGAGGTTAGGGACACCTTTCCTAGGGATGGTGACATCTGAGCTGAGGGCTGCAAAGTTGAGCCCACATGCATACAGGCATTGGCCTCATGGGAGTAAAGGCTGGGAGGGGGCCATCTTTGCAGGAGCAGCTTGTCGGGTTTTGAGGTATAGGAGATGCATGAGGTGGGTGGGGCCCAGTGTACGAGGGAGACCTGTACATGGCTTTAAATGTCCCAATAAGGAGTTTGTATTTCAAACTGTCAACCCTGAGGAATTCACATAGAGGTAGCTCCTTCTTTGCTTGAAAGCATTTTAATTTCTGTTGTAATGTTACAAAATATATGCAACACACACACACACACACACAGGTCAGAAATAAAAAAGAAAAGTGCAACCCTATTACTGAAAGAAGCTGGGGATATTTTTTTGCCCCGGCCTGCAGGGTTCGACTAAAACTCGGGAGGAAGTTCACCTGTTGGAAATGCAAGACACAAAGAAGGAGAGCAAGTCTGATTGATCAAACTCTCAAACTTTATTAGTCAGGCAGCAGCTTTTATAAGTCAGAAGGCAGGGAAGCATATTGCTATAGCAACCCAGCTGCAGGCCTTTCTCAAAACACAGGGAATTCCAGGCAGGGTCATAATGTCCTGCCACACAGGGCATCTGGCTCCCTCTTTGTCTAGTCTAACTGCTAAACCATCTCTATCTGTCTTTAGTTTAACTGCTGACCCACAACAAGGTCAGCTAGTTTCTGGTGAAAGGCAAGCTCTGGGAAAAACAGAGACTTAAAGGTGCAGGCTCTGACAAAATGGCCGAACATTGGCCATATGGCCTATTGTCCCCAACATTTTTTATATAGACATATATATATATAGGCATTTATCCTATCTATCTATCACCCCATATCTGTCCATTTGTCTCTCTGTCCATCCATCACCTGTCTGTTATAGCTAGCAACCCACGTTCTCTCTGGCTATCCATTCCTATATTGACTCCTTAACTGAAATAAGCGTTCTGGGTCATTTATCAAATGCTTGTTCTGGGTTAAGCTCCTTAAGAGCTCCCTTAATAATATACATTGGCAGCTTTCAGGCTACAAAGGGACACAGCCTTCTGTCTGGGCCTGCACATGCGGCCATAGCAAAGTGCTATGAACAAGGCACCTTAAACAATTGGAATGTATCAGCCCGCAGTTCTGCACATAACAAGTCCAAGGTTAAGGTGTAGGCAGAGTTGGGCTTGTGGACAGTATCTTCTCCCTATTCCTCATGTGGTCCCTCCCCCCTCTCTCTCCTATGTCCTTGGAAGGACACCAGGCACCTTGGATTAGGATAAGAGTGTATTTTACCTTAGCCATCTCTGTAAAGAATCTGTCTTCAAGTACAAGCACACTGGGAGGTTCTAGGGTGGTGCATAAGGCTTCAACAAATGGATTCTGAGGACACCACACCATTGCCGCTAGTAGTATCTGTCAAGGGCTCTTCCTAGGAATTTTAATAAGTTGCATGCTGGTGGGTTTGTGGGAGCACCATCTGCTAGGAGTCATGCAGGCCACTATGAAGGGCGTCTCTTACCAGACACTTTTGTGCATCTTCGCTTATTTCTCTGGGAAGCAAGTCAGCTTCTTTGGAATGTCTTCATGGACTCCTTGCTCTCCCCAAGGATCTTGCTCAGCAGTGCCCCGGAGCCTGCTGCAGTCAAACCTCCCACTCTCGCCAACGCAACAGCAGAGAGATGTGGCGTTCTGAAGTGGTGTGTGGTGGGCCGAGGCTCCCTGGCAGGTGCTTCCTGACTGGTGTGCGTTTAGCTGTGAGATTGCATACACCCTCCTTGCCTGTCCTTCTGATCACCTGTCACCTCTGCAGCAACCACAGATCCTCGTAGTGGTTAATTTTATGTGGTTGCCTGTCAGCTCTTGCCCTTGACCATTCATGTTGCTGTCATCTTCCGAGAAGGACCAATAGAGTGTGGAGGAGGTGACAGCGTGGGGATTTGGAGGCTGTGCACTAGCCCTGCTCTGTCGGGGTGTTTGGTTCTGGAAGCAGCCATTTTGTAAGGAAGCCTAAGCAGTTTGTGGACGTTCATGTAGAGAAGAAGCCAGGGATTCTGGCAAAGCTAACATCCGGGGTCACTGTAACTGTGAGTGAGTGACTGTCACGCTGAAGAGTGAAGACCCTGCAGGTAAAATACTCAAGCTGAGTCAGATCAACTGTATGGGGAGAGAAGAGTGCCCCTCCCCCAAGACCTGCCTAGATGACCGATAGATTCAGAGCAATAGATACCTTACCAGTCATGAGTTCTCATTCTGAGTCCTTATCCCGCTCCTCTGTCTCCTCCCGCTTGTGTGGTCTTCCTATGGCTCTGCCTCCCCAATCCCACCCCATCACCTGTGTTAGTCTGTCTCAGTTTCCAGTTTCTGTTGCTGATGACAGCAAAACTTGGACAAAATGCCCCGCTTCCCTAAGGAAAAGCAAGCCACCTGAGATACTAGGACAGGAAGCCAGCAACCTTTCTGCAACAGCTGGGCATGTGTGCCGCCTTTTCGCCCAGCTCAGCGCATGCGATCTCTTGGGGTCCCAGAAAAGTGTGTTTGGATGAGGAAGTGAGTGATCTGGCCTCGGCAGTGCAGGTGAGCTAATCACCAGGTGTCTGTCACACTTCCCCCTGGATTAATCCCCCAGGACCAGTAGTTGTCCATTTATACTTAGAAGCTGCAGTAAGTGAGGATTTCTGGTTTTGCAGCTTAAATGCCACAGCCCAGGATGATATAGTTCATATCTCTCAGCAGTATGGGAACTGAACCGTCCCCATAGAATACCAGCTTTGGAGGGTTTCTTGTGCCCTAGACATACACTGTGAAATGTCACCAAGTCCTACTTTTAGTCTGTGTTGGTGGGCACAGTCACCTGTCAGCTCAGGCACAGACAACTTAATTGGACCACTGTGGCGCCTCCATGCTCCACGTGAAATGTTTGTGCCCTCCGCAAGTTCATGTTAGGTCCAAACCTCTCTGTAAAGGCCTATGGAAGGCATTTCCATCACTAGGATGGGGTCCTGGTAAGTGGTTAAATCCGCAGAGAGCTCCTGTGCACCCTTGACTTGAGAACACAGTGAAGAGGTTCTGTGAATCCAGAAGGCTTCACCAGATGGAGAACTGGCCTTTCAGACCTCAGACCTGTGAGAAATAAATACCCCACCCCCCCAGGCTGTGGCATTTTCTTATAGCCTGCCCGAGTGGACTGTTAGACTCCCCTGTGACAACCTCACTTGATGCTTTGCACGTAAGGATAATTTCAAGCTGGTATGTTCCCACTGAGCCCCACCACACCCAGCTTTAGCAACTTGCAGGTACCCCACGAAGTGGAAAGCCAAGGAAATGGCCTCACATTGTTCTAGGTGTTGAAAGAGTTATCCAAGGCATGGAAGGTCTTTTCCTCAGCTTCAACTGCCCAGACTCCAGCAAGCAGAAGCCAATGTGGCTTGGACCACTGTCATAGTGAAGACAAGAAAATACTCCTTAAAATTCCTGGTGATTTCAGTTCTAGAGTCCTGAGCCAGGCATGGGGGTTAGGATAGCAGTTGATATTGTCAGTTTGATGGAGTCTAGAACCATCTGAGAGAAGGACCTCTGGGCATGCCTGTGGGAGATTACCATGAGTGTGTTAACTGTTACAGGAAGATCCTCTTAACCGTGGGGCTGTTTCCTGAGCAGGGCATCCTGGACTGTAAGAGATGGAGAAAGTGGGCCTGCCCTGGTGAGCGATCATTGCTGTTTTTTGGGTGTGTCTGTGATGTGACCAGCCACTTGGAGTTCTTACTGCTCCGACTTGGGTCACACCTTTAATGGTAAAACTGAATAAACCCTTAAGCTTTGTTTTATCAGAGTGTTTTATCTTAAGAACAGAAAAAGAAACTACCATGGTGGCTCACACCTGCCATCTTAGCACTCCAGAGCCTGAGGCAGGAGGATTGCTGTGAGCACAAGGCCAGCCCAGGTTACGTAGACCTTTCTGTGCCTCCATTCCATCTGCCCCCTATGACAGTGTCCTTAATGAATAGCAGCTTACTTATTAATTTCCTTGTACATTTGTAACAGTCGGGAGGAGAGCTTGTAATGTCTTGTTTAAAGGTCACAGGGTGATTGTAAACTGCCTCCTTGACTGTTGAAATGACTTTGAGCTGAGTTAGCCTGGGCCACCACTGGTACTTCCACATCCTGCTGTGTAATGGGAGGACACTGGTGTTGGAGCCGCAGCAACTGCCCGTCCATGGTAAGACCTCAGTGGTGTTTTATATTTCCGCATGAAGGCAGTGACTCCTCTCCTCACCAAAGGCTGCAGTTCGCGAAGGTCCTTGCTGTGAATGGATGTGGCCCACAGCCTGGGCTCTGACAGAGACTCTGCTGTCCCTCCTTGATGCTCTTGTGGGCACAACCCCCCACCAGCCTGTGTGTGCACTTTGGGCCCATCTGGTGTAGAGTGGCCTCGGTGGGGTGAACTGAGCAGTAGCCATTCCTATGCCAGCTCTCCACCAGGAAGATGGTAAAAGCACCGTAAATATTTCATAGCCCCGAGGAGAAGTTAAGCACTTTATGATAGCCACGAGAGCCCAGCCCATCACCCTACGCCCCACACTGTCAGGCTGGGCATAGCGGTGGCTGGTAAGGTACTCCGGAGGAAGGTTTAAATGCACTTCTCTGTATTTTATCTTACTGCAGAAAGGCTTGAGGATGCAGAAAGTAGAAAAATGTGTGTGTTGGGGTAGACATAATATCCTTTATTTCACTGACACTAGAAACGTCGTCATCTGCATTTTGTGTATTTTCCTTTTAAGCCCCCCTTCAGATCATAACATACAGTTTTGTTTCTTTTAAAATATTAAACACACTGTAAATAGTCTCCTATCATCATGCGCTCATAGTAAACAATTTTTATTGGCTATATAGTATTTCATCAAGTAGAGATAATTATGCATTCAGTAGTTACACATGAACTCACTTATTGCATTAATGTTGCCTATGGTGGGTGTATGGGGGAGACAGCACAGAGGGAAGGAATATTGTGCAGTGCTGTCCCACAGAACCTTTGGCAACAAAGAGATGAAGCAGATAGTCTTCATCTATATGATGGGGGTGTGGTGGGCTAGGCTTCAGCCTGGAACAGAGTCTTCAGAGGCAATTAGGCTTTGCGACGGCCTTGAAGCAGCTGCGTGGCACAGCAGAGGGGAAGTGGTGATGTTAGATGCCCAGGCAGGAGGGTGGTGGCACAGTTGCAGGTGAGGCGCATTGGTCAGAATCAGCTGGTATATTCTGTGTGGTGGAGCTATTGCTTGTGGGGATTGGAGGTTTTGGGTTGGCATGTCGGACTCTGGAGGGCTGGGATAGGTGCTTCTTGGAAGAGGCCAGAAAAGTCTCAGTGAGGTGGCCAGAGATAGTGGTATGGAATGCAGAGCTGTCCCAGTTGGTGGGAGCCCTGAGTATAAGGGAGAAGGAGAGATGAGCTGCCTGGTGCCTGGTCTTTGCCAAGCAGGAGGTGGGGCGGGGGTAGGAGGGAAGAGGGGGGCTGGGAGGTGTGGGTGCTGCAGAGGAGGGTGGTGTAGTTGTTACTTTTGGCCATGACAAAATATCTGACAAGAAGAACCGAAGGAAGGGTTTCTTTGGGCTTGCAGTTAAAAGTTTATAGAGAGGCCACTGGTCACAGTGTGTTTAATGTCGGGAAGCAGAGAGAGAGGGGAAGGCTGGTGCTCAGTTTACTTTCTCTTCTTTATTCAGCCCAGGACCCCAGCTTGTGGGATGGTGCCACCCACATTCAGGGTAGAGCTTCCCTGATCTGTTAGACCTCTCTGGAAACGCCATTGTAGATACACACAGACACATCCAGGGGTGTTTCCATGGTGATTCTGAATCCCATCAGTCTGACAAGACTTAACTGACACTGACAGAGAGAGCTTCTCCTCTGCTGTCGACGCCCACTATCCAGCTTGTGCTGCCTTAGATTAATATCTGCTGAGCATTATGGGACATGCTGAGCATCATGGGAAGGTCAGTTGGCCAGCATCTCAGGCTATCGTAATGTTGCCTGTAGGAATGTTGAGTCTTCATTAAAGTATTGTGTATTTTTTTGTTTTGTTTTTGCTTTTAAAGAGCTTGAATAAAATTGGACAGCATGTTGCCTACCAAGCTAAACGTCACTGGCCGCAAGATTTTGTTGTGAGTGTTTTTCAGAGAGGCAGCCCCTTTAAACCACGACTGCAGGAGTTATCTAGAGAATCCAGCTGCCCATCTGTTCCTCTGCTTTATCAAAAGGATCAGCTATGGCTCTGCCACATGGGTGCTCTGGCCATGCTTGCTGCCACTAGATGGAGTCTTTTGAGGTGGGGCTGGGTGGGGCTGTGCCCTTGGTGAAATGGGGTATAACTTGCCTGTACATAGAGGAGCTAGTTTGTCCTTGTAGCAAATTAGTTATGAGTAAACACAGCCAAGGGTGTCCCTGTTTGCCACTCTCTGCTGCGGAAGGCCATGCCTGTGGTCCAGGCAGAACTTTGTGAGCCCCGTGGGATCTGCAGGGGTGGCCCTACTGACACTCAGAGGTCTGAGGGAGGCTTTGCTGCACACGCCTCTCTCGTCATGAGCTCCGGTTATTAGGGCCACGTGACAGGTCGATGCCACTTAGTGAGGCAGGCAGGCAGCAACCGATTTCTTCTGCCTCCCGGTTCTGAGGGTCTAGGGTTGGGCAAGGTGAGGCTAAAGCTTCTCAACCTTCCTAATGCTGTGACCCTTTAAAGCAGTTCATCATGTTGTGGTCACCCCCAACCATGAAATCAGTTTTTGTTGCTTCTTCATAACTATAATATGCAGGATATCTGATATTTGACTCCCAAAGGGGCCGAGACCCACAGGTTGAGAACTGCTGCTCTGAAGGGTATCTGCTGTGTGGGTGGGTAGTCACATGGTAGTGAGATGATGATGATGATGGTGATGATGATGTCGTCATCTGTAAGGTCAGGCTCTCATCTCTAGCATGTAGCTTTAGGGAGGTTGGATTCTTAAGGTGGTAGCTGGCTTTCCCAGGTTAAGGCCACAGGGCCTTCCCGACTTTCTTAGAAGTCGCATGTGCCCCTATCATTTACCTGGCACAAGTTGCTGGTTAGCCCTGGTTGAAGGGCACTTAGACGTGAGTCATGGGGTGGAGGCCTGCTTGTGTATGAGAGCACGAATAGGTGGGGTCAGGGATGGTGCTAATGCCTCGTGGTGCATACAGTCTGCCCCAGATGGCCTGAGTGGTGGTGCTTAGTCTTGTCTGACCTTGGATAGCTTCCTGACCGCTGCACATTCATCTTAACTGCCCAGGCAGAAGACATGAGTGTCTTTCCCTCCCCATCCCAGTTCAAAGATACTGACTGCATCCCTTACCCACTCATTAAAATGCAGAATAAAGCAGATGATCGAGGCTTTCTTCAGAGGGCAGAATTGACCGAAGACAGCCCGAGTCCTGTGGGTCTTTCAGATACAGAGCTCCTGTTCCTATGCCCTCCACCCCTTACATGTTTGCTGGTCCTCAGACAACAGTGGACAAGGTGAGGCCGGGCTGGCCCAGCCTGGCACCTTGTGGGGAGAATGCAGAGCGGGAACAGGTGAGCCAGGCTGGTCTTTCTGTCTGGCTGATTTGATGCCAGGAAGGACACAGTGACCTTCCCAGCAGCGAGTTTGCTCAGCATCTTAGAAGCAGGTTTATTGGAAACTGCTCCAGCCCTTGTGGTCCTGGCCTTGGCATGATGCATGAGGCTCCTTCCAAGGAGCTGCAGGGGCCATTCTGTGGACCTGCCCTGGTCTCTCTAAAAGCCAAGAGGGGAAGCTGCGACAGGCTTGGGTGTGGTTGGTTTCCTGGTCTCAAATGCTGTGCCCTCTACTTGGCCTTCTACTCACACTTGTACCTGGTGTTTGTGACTGTGCATCTGGGAGGGGCTCAGGCCCCCCTGGGTCTCCCCTTGCTCAGTGCTCCAGGCCAGTGCACATGTGACCTGTCTTGGCCCCTCCCAGCAGCTCCATGCCATCTTTGGGTCTAAATCAGTGACTAGAATATCCTTTTGGGGTCACTCTAAGGTCATGCAGAAGTTGCATGCAGGTGCTGAGAAAGTTCTTACCTCACTCTGGTTATTACGGTGGGTAGGTATTGGGACCATGACATGACAGAGGGGCCGCATTTAGTTCATTCGTGCTCTGCAGCATGTCAAGGAAAGATATGCCTCCGTTGCACCTGCCTGCCTCTGCAGCCAGCCAGGATGTGGCTATGGAAGCTATGCAGAGTGTCAGAGGCAGCAGAACCAGTGCTCCCAGTGTGGCCAGCTACCCTCAAAAGCATGGACTCCAGCCAGTAGCTCATCTGCTCTAATACACATGTCTCACCTCCTCCCCAAGGGAGTAGTCAAACTCAGGCGGGAACTGGTGACATCAGGGTGACATCCATAGACTCCCAAACCACCCTTTTCCTTTGTCATTCTGCCTCCCTGGCCACCCCAACCTGGGATTAATTATGTGTTGTCTCTGTAAGCAGGCGGCTATAAAAACCTATCTGCAGGCCAGCACCTTCCGCAGCAGCCAGGCTTGGCTGGATTTATCACCCTAGCCTCTTCCGGACTCCTCAGGGAGGCCTGCTGCCTGTGCCCTGCGGCCCCTTCCCCATGACAGAAGGGTCCACACAAAAAATTGCAAGCACAGAAGGGAATACAGTGTATACAGTGGCAGAGTGCCCCTTGGAACTGGTCCCTATAAAAAGGTGGCATTATCTGGGACTGTGGTTGTCTAGGGGTAAGCAGAAAGGGACAGTTTAGGAGCAGTGTCCGAGGTATCTGAAGGCCAGCTGTTACAGGCAGGACGTGGATTTGTCCTGATGGCCTACGGGGTCCTAGGTGCACACTACACATCAGGGGCTTGAAGGGAGAAAGACTAGTAACAGATGTGGTTGACAAGGTCTATGCCCTGAAAAGTCCCCAAACAGATCGGCTAGGTGAGTGGTCAACTCTGGCTTGGTGGAGAGAGGATTTCACTGCCAGGAGGAGGCATCTCATCGGGCTTGGTGATGTGTAGTCCAGGCCAGGAGGGTTTCCTAGAAGAGCGAATCCAGGCCTGCTGTTAGATTAGAGAAAAGAAAGGAAAAGATCAGGGAGACCGGCTCCAAGAGAGTCCCAAAGTCACAGTGCCTTCTGGATGCGGGCGGGGGGGGGGGGGGGCGCAAAAGGAGGAGGGTAGAGGGAGGACACACATAGGATTTGGGTAAGTGAAGAGCCTGGTGTCATGGAGGGAGCCTGGCAGGGCCTGCACTGTCCACCACCAAGTGCAGAACTGTCATTACCAAGTGAAAGAAATGGGAGGAAAATGAGTCCTCGGCTCAGAAATGGATGGGCCTGAATTTGAACTCAGGCACAACAGGCTTTATACCCCTGAGGCTCTAGGTGGCCTCCTTATGTGGGGGTTATATCTGATCATTCACAGGCTTTTTGAGGGGGGCTCCACCCTCTGTTATTTCCTTGGCAGATCTGGCTGTATTGCTGGCCATGGAAGGCCGGAATCCCCCAAGCTGACCTGCTGAGCAGATCATCTGGCACTTCCTCCTAGCCCTTTGCTGGCTTTGACAGTGAGGGTGAGCCAAAGCCTTGTGTCTTTGTGACCCAGATGGAGAACGAGGTAGACATTTAATGCCGAGCGGAGTAAGACCCTGTGTTTGGGTTAAGACTGGAAGTGCTGAGGGTAGGGGAGGGTAACCAGTGTCTCTGTATTCCATGAGGAGTTGCTTTTGGATGCTGGTCAGATCCTGACCTTATAGACATCCACTATTAATGCTCCTACTCCCACCCAGAAGATAAGAGCTGATGACTCCACAGGGGTTCAGGCCTAGCTCAGGGCCGTACAGCCCATGCTAGTAGTGGTAGGGCTCGGAGCAGCTCACCTGGATTGATAGCTCCACAGATACAATTCTGACCATACCCAGCAGCTCTCAGTGCTAATTCTGTTATTTCTGGAAGCCGCAGTCCCCAAAGCTATCTAGGACAGGAGGGTGAATGAAAGAGAATTAGGGGGAATCCTGGGAACACGAATCTGGCTCGTGGCGAGGTGTGGGGAAGCCTTGCAGGGACGTCCCTGGGTCTTGAGCCTGTAACAGGGTTCTTTTTTTATCTTCCTTTGCCCCAGTGAGTTACAGCCTCCTCACCGGCCAGGGTTCTGGAAACCTTAACCCTCACCAGGTTTGGCTTCTACAGAACATTCTGGCCCTGCAGGGAGCTACTTTCTAGAAGTCCTGGGTGGGGTAAGAGATGATTAGGTTGCAGCCTGTGTATGGCCAGGGACCAGTGTGTGGGACCTGGAGACCTGTTGAAAGTCTACTGCTTTTTGCAGTATACATGCACTAACAGCTCCGGGCTGTATTCTTGGCGTCTCATGGCAGCCTAGCCGCACACTGAATGGGAAGGAACTGGTTCTGTCAATGTGAAAGCTGTGTGTTCAGCTGAGACAGAGTCCCAGGAGCAGGTGGAACTGAAGTACATGTCACTCCAGGTCTCTGAACAGTTAGAGTCTCATGTGGGGCTGGGGCCACTGCTGGTTACCTGCTGACCGGCTTCATCAGTCTCTCAGCTTTCTTCTTGCTTCCTATGATTCTCCTGCTTGGGTTGGAGTGGTTGGATGCGAGGGGACTGTAGGGGATACACACTACCCCTGCACAAAGCCTTTCTTTCCGAAACATCCCCAAGGCCACCCTGTGACCACTGGGTGTGAGGTCACTGGGATGATGGTGACCTGGCCCTTGTCCTCGGTGTACTCTAGACCTGGCTGGGGTTCTGTTTTTGTTTTGTTTTGTTTCGAGACAGGGTTTCTCTGTGTAGCCTTGGCTGTCTTGGACTCGCTTTGTAAACCAGGCTGGCCTCGAACTCACATCAGTCTTCCTGCCTCTGCCTCCTGAGTGCTGGGATTAAAGGCGTGCGCCACCACGCCCGGTTTCTGCTTGGGGTTCTGAAGGAGCACAGTTCTAGGGCTTTCTAGGGACATTCTTGCCACCTGTTGGGGTCAACAGCATCTTGTCCTGATTCACACAGCTGCCCTTCTGCACCTGGTCTCTTGGGGTGAAGGCCATTGGCTGTGGTTCCTTTCCTTAGTTGTGGGGAGAGGACACCCAAGAACAGATGGAAGGGTCTTGGGAGATGGTGCTTTTCTGATTCTTGGCCCAGGAATTCTCTTACTGGAGTCTCTAGAGTACCATGTGGCATCCAAGCTGTGAGACTTGTATATCTGGACCCCATGCAGTGGGGGAGCACAAGTAGGCTCTGGGTCTCCAGGGAAGGGAAGGAGGCTGGCGTGAGGGGCTTCTCACCAGGGTCTCCCTGAGGTCCAGGCCTGAGCTCGATGGGTACAGCTGGCCCCTGGCAGGGTGGGCAGCGCTCAGAGCAGCCTATTTAGCAGTCAAGTCTGGACACTTGGCCTGTAGCCTGGTCCTGTAGTGGAAGTTTTGGTGTTTTTTAAAACTCACTTATGGAGCCAGGTGCAGTGGCGCACGCCTTTAATCCCAGCAGCACTTGGGAGGCAGAGGCAGGCGAATCGATGTGAGTTCAAGACCAGCCTGATCTACAAAGGCAGTCTAGGACACCCAAAGCTATACAGAAAAACCAAGTCTCAAACAAACAAACAAACAACAACAAAACCCAATCAACCAAATAAACAAAAACTCAGTTATATTATGTAAACGTGTTTTTGTTTTAATCCTTGGTGTGGCATATGGGGCTGATTTAGACTGTCCACAGCAGCAGAGTTTTTGTCTCCTGCTCAGAGAGGGGCATGGTCTTTGCCAGCTGCAGATAGTTTAAGTCTCAGAACTCTGGAGAGGGATAAATTGGAGCAGGGGAGGGGTAGGTGGGGGGAGGGGGGCACTTAGGCTCCGAGAAAGAAGCCTGCCGCTGCTTCCCCGCCCCCCCCCCCCCCCCCCCGCTCTCGGATGCTGTTGATGCAGTTTGATGAGAAGAAGTTGGAGAGATCCTGAAACAAAGATTGCACTTGCCCCCCCCCCCCCCCCCGAGGAATCAAGTGACCCTAACCAGCAGGAAGCAGCTAAAGAGAACCACACCCCCTCTCCCCACTAACCTTCTTTCTCTCCTACCTTGTGTTGGGGTGTTGGAAGGTATTAGGATGAATACGTGTTAGAAGGGAGAAAGAGAATCCCAAATAAAAGAGAGGGTTTTTTTGTTTTGTTTTTTTTTTTTTTTAAAGGGTGAGCCAGACACGGTGGCACATGCCTGTAATCCCAGTACTTGGGAAGGCAGAGGCAGGGATATCTCTCTGAGTTCAAGGCCAGTCTGGTCTACAAAATGAGTCCAGGACAGCCAAGGCTACACAGAGACACCCTGTCTCGAAAAACCAAACTAGAAAAAAAGAGGGGGGGGGTGCCTACATGGCCCAGACCCTGTGGCCTCTTATTACTATAATGTTGTTCCATAATTCACTTTTGAAACCTAATAACGGGTGTGGGGAGGTACTTCCCAAACGATGGAAGGGCTTTCCACAAAATCTCACTAAATATTTTGTTTTTCTGTAATGACCGTGACTTTCTTCCTTAGTAACCTGGCACACATGGAAGAGCCCTTATAGGCAGGGTAGCTCCTGTCTCCAGTTCCAGCACTTGGGAGGCTGAGGCAGGAAGGCTGGCATGAGTTTCAGGTTACTGTGGGCTTAGAGTTAAGACATTGTTTATTTTTTTTAAAAGGGAAAAAAGGAAAGAAAGAGAAAGGAAGGAAGGAAGAAAAGGAAAGGAAAAGAGAAGCCAGGCCCTTCTCAGGAGGTGTGCTGAGTGTCTGGAGCTCTTAGCACTCTACAGGACGTGTTCAGGCAGCTGTACCTCTGTGATTCCCACCATGAGGAGCCTGTGATTCTGAGCTGCGGGCATGCAGCATCTGAGTGATTGGGCCCAATGCTAGACACCTGAAAACCACAGAGACTTGTCAAGGTTGCACTGTTCCTTGGAAGGGGACCTTGGATGTGGCCCTGCAAATAAGGCCATCTCCCAGAAAAGAGTGGGGTTCCCCGGTGTGATTGCCAATATGCTCGTTTCCATTAAATTGCCAAGGAGACTGTCCTTCACCCATAGGTGGGGAGGAATAAGGGTTAGAGCTCCCTGAGACCTGATGCCCCCCCCCCTTAGGGGCCTTTGGGAGGTAAGTAGTGGTGAGACTCAAGTACCTGAGATGAGGCGGTGTGGGGGAGTGGGGCTCAGTTTCCACAGTGTCCTGTGGGCCAGTGAGCTCTGCCTCTTCCCTTTCTGTTTCTCCCAGCTCTTCCTCTGCAGGGAAGAATAACAGCCACTGCTTCGGGGTTATTTCAAGGGGATCCCCATGGAAACGGAGAGTGGGCGGCTCCTCTCAGCCACAGATAGGGAGTTGGTTGCAGTGACAGCAGCCTGCCCAACCAGAGGGTGCGAGGGACCTGCTTTGACAGTGGGGTCTACAGAGAGGCCTTAGGGAGGGTGCTCTCTACATTATACAGTTCTGCTCAGGCTCTCCTGGCTTCCCAGGGAACCCCCTACCCCCTACCCCCTACCCCCTACCCATCACCAAGGCAGGATCCACCTACCAATTGTTTATTTCTAAAGCCAGGCTTGGACTAAGGCCATTGGAGGCTTCCAGCGTCCTCCTGCCTAGAACTCTGTATTTTGAGCCTTTGTTCCTCTCAAGATCTCTGCCCCACCATAGACTAGATAATTCCCAGAATCCCGTCTTCTCTCTCATCATCTCGTCCCCTCCTCTAGCAGCATGGGAAGGTTCTAACTCATGGGAAGGTTTGCCCCAGGGAAGAACTGCAAAGACCTCCATTTCTCCCATCTGATGAATGGGAGCCCAGTGTGGCACCTGTCCCACCTGGCTGCACTATTGCTGTCTTTATTTCAAACCCAGCCCTGGGTGGACAGTGCCAATTGAACAAGTCTAGAAAGCAGAGAAGCCACCCAGGAAGTGGAAGACACAGGAAAGTGCCTTCCAGGTAGAGGTTATATAGTGAGACCTTCCCATCCCTTTGTGAGTAGTAAGCTTCCAGGCTCTGGGTGTCTTTGCTGCTTCTGCATAGCCTGGGAGGCAAATGATGTTCTGCTTAAAGTTGAGGGGGCTTTAGGGTTCAGAGAGGTGCTGTGGTCTTGGCTTACGCCTGGACATAAGCCCAGGGCTTGGCTTCATCATCCTTAGTTCATGGCCTCCCTTGTTATGTTTCTAGTTGGAGAAACTGGGGGCATGGGTGCTCATGCATGTATGTGTACTAGTGTTCTCAGCAGGTCCTGCCTTACCCACAACCATCTGGTACATCCTTAGCTACTGCAGAGGGATGGCCAGGAGTCACCCTAGAGAGGTATAGAGAGGGGTTTGGCATGTACTGCATCCCAGTGGCAACGGATGTGAGGTTGTTCCCAGAAGTGACCTGCGATGGCCACTTCTTCATTTATGGCATGGTTCTCACCCACCAAGGTAGTTCTAGTGAATCTGGGTACACCACAGAAGGCAGGCAAGCCACCTGCAGGTGTGTGTGCTGGGAGAGGGGAGGGCTCTGCCTTCCTCGCACATACAGCTTCCTACAGTGTAAAGAAATGAAGAAAACGAGGCCGTCTTTGCAGCTTCAAAATGCAGAAGTCTTGTGCTTGGCATAGCAAGGTACAGAAAAGGGGGTGGTGGTAATTCCCCCGAACTCCTGAAACCTAGCATCTGGGCCTGTGTGGGCCTCCTAAGAGTGCCAGGGGAAGCCATGTGACTTCCCTAATTGTCAGTCTTTCTGGTAACTGAGGGAGTCAAAAGCTCAGATGCTTTGGGGAGAGACCCAGTAAGACACGGTTACACAGGTAGAAGGGTGTCTTCCCATAGACCCTGCTCTCCTGTCATGGGCCTCATTCTCCTGTGGAGATTGCCTCTGGCTCGGGGACCTGCTCACTTTTCCAGTCAGATCTTTGGGCCAGGCTGGGGTCCCAGACACTGCCATTTGCTGAGGGCTGCTAGCAGTAAATGCATGACCAGGGCGAGTCGCCATGCTTGCTTGCCTCAGCTGCGTGGGCTGAGTGAAGCGGGCCCAGTAAGCCTCACCAAGAGCCATCTGTTTGCAGCCCTTGGACCAGATGGTCTGTTAGGACTCCTGGGGGCAGGGTGGGGAGGGAAGACATTTGCTAAAACACCCAGCATCTTCTAGAGCCTCATTGCAGCCCATACTTAAACAGACCAGGAACAGAAGGCCCAGAATGGTTCAACCTCTAGTGAAGGTCACACAGCAAGGAGGTGGCAATTGAGCGCAGAGCTTCCTGACTCCTGGGCTCCGGAGGTTCCAGCTGAGGACTGTGACCTCAGTCCCAAGGTGTCTTTGGGCCTTGTCTGGAAGTCCAGATTATGCTTACTTTATTATCATCAGACAGACAGGAAGGCTGGGTCTGCACAGCCCCGTGTGCACCCTTTGCCTCTAAAAACATGCAAAACCCTCCTGATAAAATTGGGGGGGAAAGGTCGACTCAACATCAGAGAAGAGGCAGATAGTTGGGAAGGCGGGTGAAAGCCTTGTGATAGTGAGGTACAAGAGAGTGAGTAGAGAATGTGGAGAAAAGAGAAAAAGGGGGGAGGAGAAGGAAGAGAGCAGGAGGAGGGAGGAAGGAGATGCTTCAGGATGTTAGAAACTGGGGGTCTCTTATGGGACCCTGCTTTCTAGGATACTGAGTGGTGGGGAACAGAGGTCAAATCCACTGTGTAGCATAGAGCAGGTTGGGTGCTCTTGGGGCCTGGATCTCCTCAGCTGTGATGGGGGACCACCACAGGCATGACACCTCTCTTGGGTGGTGCCTCCAGAACCTTCACACAGAGCACAGCCTCCTGGAAGCTGCAGCTACTGAGCACCAAGGCTCTGGAGTCAGGGTGCCTGCACTCCAAGGCCCCCACCTTATCCTAGCCACGTGGCCACAGTGAGTTGCCTGACCTCTCTGTGCCTGCTTGCTTTCTCTGCAGGATGTGAGGGTAGCAAAATCGCTAGGCCTGCTGGGAGAGCAACAGGATTAATTCACAGGAAGCACATAGTAGTCAGTGTCTCATGGTGCCTTGGTCGTCACCACAGTCATTGTCTTCGTCATCATCTTCGTTATCATCGTCGCTGTTTCTTCTTTCTACCCTAATAGACCATGCTTTGTAGTACACAGTAGGGCCTGAAAGCACTTGGACTAAGCTGAGCTGAATAGCCATGGCCCTCTGTGGTCATAGCTTGGTAGCCCCGGAGCTAGAGCAGTTACCTGAGGGCAGATACTCTTCCCTTTGGGTTTTGCCATTTCCAGATAGGCTGGTTTGGAAGCTGGTCTGTCCTCTGCTTAGGGTAGGAATAATGCTGTTGCTCAGCCCCAGGCAGGAGGGCTGTCTGTACCCTGTGGGTGGGGAGGCCTTCTGCTAGGGGCAGATGGCCGGAGTATAGGCCAGGTGCTGGAGACCAGTGCAGGAGGTGGCATGTTAGACACAGTCTGGTAGCCTCCTTGGAGTGTAGCGTCCCCCAAGCTACTGGTAGTCTGAGTCACATCAGCATGTAGCAGGCATGGCTGGGTGGTAAGAGGGACAGTGTGACCACAGCAGGCAGGTCACTTTGGCCCACTGCCCCCTCTCCTCCCTTCTTCTTGCCTTTTCTGTCTTGTCCTGTCCTCTCTTCTCCTCCAGACTCTGGCTCAAACTGCATTCTTTCTCGTTTGTCCGGTAGTCACCTGCTTCTTTTGTAGCCTACGGGAGGTACACAGGCAGGACGAGAGCTTTGGTAGGCCAAGAGTTGCTAGGCACCAGACATGTGAATCTGATGCCAGCAGTACCAGGAGGGTTTGTAACCATGTCACGGATGGAGGCTGAGTAGTTCCTGCCCAGACATACAAGTGGGTTGGAGTGAGGCCTTGCATGGGCATAGCTATCTCCAGCCCCCTCCTTCCACAGTCCTGCCCATTTATTTATTTATTTATTTATTTATTTATTTATTTATTTATTTATTTTTACTTAATTACTTACTTATTCGCATCCCCTTTGATCCTCACTGGGGCAGTAATGAGTGAGAAGAGGCTTGGGGTGCAGAATGGGGGAAGGGGCTAGATACAAGTAACTGCAGACTCCCGGGTATACTGAGGAAAAGGTGACCTTTGACCCATCAGCCAGGTGGCACACCAGGGAGGGTTACAGCATGAGCAAAGGTGAAGGAAAGAGGGAAAGCCTGTAAATATGTTAAGGTGAGGCTGCAAGCACAGCTGGAGTGGTGTGGGCTACAGGGTATGCAGAGATGTTCAGATCCCTGCAGTGGGGATCAGGCGGTACAAGGGGTGGAGTCTTCCAGGGCTTTGATCTGAGAAGCAAGAGATGGGGGTTAGGTGGAAAAAGTCTCAGATTGCAGTGTAGGGAAGGACTGACAGAGAGGGGAAAGCCATGGCGATAGGTGATGTCATCAGCCATTGTGCGGACACCCCCTTGGGTCCCATTGCTGCTTTCTCTTCCTGAGACTGTACCAGTTATCTTGTAGGACTGACCTTGGGCTGCTGGAGCCCATGCTGGGAGTTCATATCCTCTGATTGGCTGCCAGAAACAGTGTGGATACACGCCCCCCCCCCCATGTCCCAGGGTTGCTCTGAGATGCTCCCACATGTCCTTCCTGGGACATGCTGTTGATACTCCGCTTGGCTGTCTTCTTGCTCTGGTTCCACTTCTCCACAACTCTCCTGGTTTCCTAGTCTGCTATAGGGGAACCCAACCCAGACGCTGGGAGAGATATGCCCAGGTCTAGGAATAGGAGCCTTTGAGTACACAGCTCAGGAGAATGGGGCAGGCTGCTGGGGGTGTGAAGCCCTAGCCTGGCGTCAGCACCATGGACAGCCCTAGGATAGCATTACCTGGGTGGGGTCCTCCCAAGCTCACAGAGCTTGCATGCTATGTTCAGTCTGCCTCCACTGCTGACGGATCCTGGACTGTCATGGTGCTGGGAGGCTGTGGTCTCCCTGAGTGAGCCTCTGCTGAGCCCCCACATCCACCCTACAAGTTGTTGGCCATTAGGAACATTTGGGGTTTCACTCTCTTCCATGCCCTGGGACAGGGTACAAACTTGCTGGGACGCTTATGGAACACCTGCTCACTTGTTCTGTCCTTGTTTTATGAGCCCCAGGAATAGATAGGCCTTTTGGTCCATTGTGAATGCTCTAACAGTACCTTGGGCTGGGAAGTGACAAGAAGAAGGCATTTATTTTTTCAAGGTTTGGGAGGCTTGGAAGTCTGGGATTGAGAGCCAGTGCCTGCAGAGGGCTCATGTCCTACTTCATCTCACAGCTGAAGACAAAAGGGCTTGAGAGAGTGACTTAGCCAGAGAGGCCAAGCTTTAACAGCAATCTCATTCTTGCAAACTCATCCCAACGGTGACCATTCTTGAGGACTGAGCCCCTGGGCCAGTTCACCTCCCTCCACTGTTGCCCAGGAGAATATGTTTTCCCTGAGCAAACTTTAGAGATGCATTTAAACCATAGCAGTCCCAGGGCATTCCCATTGAACTTGCTGTTGGGGGGAGGCAGCTTCAGTGGATAAGGAGACAGTGGGGAGTTGTGCCATAGAGCCTTGGTGCGGTGCTGGAGCTGGGGGGCAGGGGGAGAAGGAGGACATCTGTATGCTTCTTGGGAACTGGCCTTGAGTTGGGCTGCAGGAGCTATTCATTCTCCCACATGGGAAGTGGGGGGGGGGGTGAAGTGGGTGGGTCCAAGGATGGAACTTAGGGACATGAGACGGTGGCTTATGTGCAGAAGTTCCCAAAGGCATGGATTTGGCTAGCCAGGACTCCAGGCAGTTCTCTCAAGGCCTTTGGACTCCATCCTGAGGGTACAACCTCCTCTTGGGACTGGAGAGTTAGTTCAGTTGGTAGAGTGCTCACCTCCCATGTGTGTGGGGGGGTGGGAGGAGCTGAGCCAGACCCTTGGCACTGTATAAACTGGGCATAGCAGGGCACACCTGTAATCCTAGGACCTGGGAGGTGGGGGCAGGAGAGCAAGAAGCTCAAGGTCATCCTTGGCCAAGCTGGAATACAAGAGATCTATTTTGGAAAGTTAAAAATAAAACCAACCAGAATATGATGTCACATTTTCAGGTTAGAAAGATCTCTCTGGACATATGGGGTGAGGAGAAGGGATGAATAAAGGGGTCCCAGAGGCAGGAGGGCAACGGGACTCATGGACCATCCCAGATACGGGAGTAGATCTGTCCCAGGGCCTGGCCCTGAGCTGGTGAGCGAAGCCCCCCACTCCCACTAGCCCCATCACCTCTCCCTAGGTCAGAAGAACATCAGAGGACAGCCCATCTGCCCTGCCTCTCTGGGATGGAGATGAGCTTCTGAGCCAAGCTGAGTAGGTTTCTAATTTATTTTAATCTGTGGCTCATTTGGAGCATTAGGAACTAAATTCACCACCATCCAAATGTAGTGCTAGGAATCACCGCCTGCCCCCCCCCCCCCTTTCAGGTCAGTTCTACGGGTGCGCTCACCTTGCGTTGGTAACTCTGATTCTTTATCTTCATGTGCCTTGGAGTAGAGTAATTAGTCATTTCTGCTGACCTTAGCAGAGCAGCGCCAGCAAGGTCAGGCAAAACATGCTTTTGCCATTCCTTAAAACTGCCTCTTCTGCCTGCGTCTCACAGAGAGAAATGTACTGTTTTTGCATTCTGGCCTTTTCTAGAAATGGGCAAGGAGAAATTGCAACAGGTGGCACTTTGGGGGCTCTTTCCACATCCCCGAAGCTGTACACAGTCACAGAAGGAGAAAATCCTTTGTCTGCACAGAATCTGTGCTGCCTGTGCTGCCACCTAAATTCATACTAGCTTCTGTTCCATACCCTCACCATCACAATTCTTACTCCTAAACACTAGTCAGCCAAGGCGCCCACCTGTATACCATGTGTATATTAGTCACCTTCTGTTTACTTGACACGGGACTCTTTCCAATTAAGGGAAATAAGGGTACAAAAGATAATTCAGGTCTCTCTGTCTCTGTCTCCCTCCCTCCCTCCAGGTACAGGTTTTCTGCAGCTTACAAGCAAATGGCCTGAGGGCCAAAGCACCAATTCTAGGGTTGGCTGAGAGACCTGGGAGCCTGAACCATGTTTCACCAGACAGGGACAAAAGCACAGGAGTCCTTTAGAAATCTGGCCACAATTTATAAAAACCTGTTTACTTCCCAATAAGGAAATGGGGGCAGTAATTAGAGGGTTTAATCTTGAGGGGAAGAAAGGTTGCTGAATGGGAGGAGCTGTGGAGAAGGGAGCTGAGTGAGGCATGCCTCTGTTGTAAGCATTTTCCCTGACTGCTGCAGGACGTGGAGGGCCAGAGAAAACTGTCTGACCCACCCAGGCCTTCACATGGCACGGACTGCAGGCCCCACCCACCAATCATGTGACAAGGTTGCTTTGCAGAGTTGGCCTTGCAGGGTCATGTGGGCTGGCAAAAGCACTGTGACCTCCTCTCCAGGCAGTGCTGTGACCCCGGTCTACTTTTGCAGTTGCTGGCAGGCTTGAGGACAGGGGAGGAAGCCTGACAGAAACCTGTCAGGGCCCATGGAACTCGCTTTTGGTTTTGGGTCCCCAGAACCTTGGAGGCGGGACAGACAAAGCAGGTTGTATCAGCAAGCAAAGGCACAAAGCAGCGCCTGAGTGTCCAGGAGTTGGGGCTGCGGCACACTGCACGCACGGTCTGTGTCACTCATGCTGCCCTGAGCAGGGGCGCTGGAGAGGCAAAGAGCCATGAAAGCCTCATGTATGCATGAGAACCACTTGGAGCACACATCAATACCACACCGGGAAATGTCAAAGGTGCCCAGGCCTGCAGCCCTCTGCATCTCCGTTCCATCACTAGGGAGACAGCGAGACAGAGAGGCTCTGACAGCCATGGTCTCTGATGAACTCGTTTGGCAGAGAAACCAACCTAAATTGAAGCAAGGCTATTTATGGTCTTTGTTTCTCACACGAGTGTGAATTGTATGCTTAAATGCTTGAGTGCTGTCCCAGATCTCCTGGGGCTGACAGATCCAGCGGGCGGTCACACACTGTATTAGGACTTCTTCCCATCTGGAACATTCTCTGTTCTGAAGAGCTGGGTCCAACCCAAGGGCTGTAGTGCTCTCCACCTGACCCTTGACTCCCTATGATACTGAGCCCTAGAGCTACTTTACTCACCCTGCAGGGAGCTAGGGGCAGGGAGGGTTGACAGCTTAATATCAGCTTTGCCCAGCCCCTGGATGGTGGTTGGTGCAGAAGAGCAGAGGCCCTTGGCCTGGGTAAGAATCAATTGTCCGTGGAGGCCTCCTGCAGGGCAGGAGACAGTGTTTTTTTGGAGAACCCTCTCCCTGGGTTTCTCTGAGGGGCATTTCCCTTGCTAATCAAACCCTGGTTTGTCTCTGGGCCTGTTCTGGGGGTCCCAGCAGAATGCTTTGCTCCTCAAGATCTCTAGCCAGCTTTGGGCACATGGTCCAGAATCTCCGTGAATCTCTTCCCAGCCTCTAGCTCAGGCCTCCAGGGAGGCAGGTGGGCATGTGGCTGAGCCCTATTTAACCCGGTGGTTGAGTACCTAGCCCCAGGCTCTCTGGAGTTCTGGTCCTAGCTTCAGGCACTCCATCCAGTACTTTACTCTCTGAGGCAGGCTTCTGCTAGCAGGAGTTTGTACTTGGCTCACTTGAGCTCCTGTGTGGTGCCTGTTTTCAGAATGAGCCGGTGGGGTAGGTGTGTCTGTGGTTGACAATGTAATCAGTAGGGCAGGGGGATTTTTAGATGCTAGAGGCCAGTGGGTAGTGAAATCCAGAGACCCTACCCTTGGCCATGGTGTCCTGTTCTTGTCAAACGTCTTCCCCTAGGCTTGGTACCCGTGCCAGGCAGTCCTGCTCATTGGACTTGCAAACAGCCACCTCTGTCATCTGACACCCCCCCCCCCCCGCAAGTACGTTTCCCCCAAGGCCTTGCTTCTTAAAGTGGGTGAACATCAGAGCACCTCGGGGCCACGGGAAAGCTCCCCAACTCTCTTCCTCTGCCATGCTGTATGCAGGAGCAGGCAAGATCGCTTATCTGTAAAATCGTTACTTGTGGAAAACAGGAGCTCTCAGATTTGGCTTGATTTCTCTAAGTAGGCTTGTCAACCCATCAGCTCAGAGTGAGCTGGCAGCGGGCCACTATTGTCCCAGCCTGCAGGGGGCCGGGCTGCCTGTTCTGAGGGTCAGCACATCCCAGAAGGACATCTGGCCCTGGGCCTGACTGTCTTCACATGAAGGGGATCAGGGTGTCACATAGGACCTCCCTCTTTTTCTGAGCCCGTGTCTCTCCTTTGGCCTTTCCTTGGTATAAAGCCAATGGGACAGAATTTCCCTGTTGTCCCCAGGTGAGTGGCTGCCTGGCCCACCTGGCCCTTATGTATACTCAGAGTTCTCTCCCAGCGATTCTCAGCCTTCCTAATGCTGTGACCCTTTAACACAGCTCCTCATGTAGTGACCCCCTAACAATAACATTGTTTCCCTTGCTACTTCATCACCGTAATTTTGATACTATTGTGAATCATCATGTAAAGATGCAGGCTATCTGGTACAGGACACCTGTGAAAGGGTCGTCCCACCCCTAAAGGGGTGGCAACCCACGGGTTGAGAACCGCTGGTCTCTCCGACCCAGGCTCTGACAGCCCCTTCCAGGCAGGGTCAGGTCATTATCTGTCCTACGGTATGACCCTCAGCTGAATCTGCTGACCCCAATGGGACCACTATGTGTGGCCGTCTGCTGAGGCCCCATGTCTATTTGCTGAATTGGCCACTGACCAAAGAGTCTGGACTGCTCTGATATACTCCCGGGGGCGGGGGTGGACTACCAAAACACTCCTGCACACCTCTGCTCCCTCCCTAGTGAATTATTTAAAAGACTTTAAGAATCAGAGTTTAACCCAGGCTTTTGTCCTCACCCTGTGACACCGTCCACTGTCTTTCCGACTGTGTGTCCTCTCTCTTCCGACCCTTGTCCTGGGCCAGTTCGCTACACATCCTTCTGCCATTTCCTCCCAGAAGCCCTCCTTGGTGCTTCAAGCCTTCATGAATGTTCCCTCAGTGTGAGCCTGGGCCCTTAGCCTCCTAACAATTACTGCACTGCACTGCTCTGCTCCCTAGAGGCCTTCTGCATTGTAGTTTCTTGCTGGGTTTCTTGCTTACCACCCAGATAGGACCTAGCGCTGGCCAGGTGTTACGCGGCTCCACTGCACCTGCCTGGGTCGAGATGAGCCATCTCCTGAGATGGTCTGGGAGTAACAGTAAAACCTGTCAAAAACCCAGCAAGTAGAAGTTACTAGGCGCTTGATTGGTGCCAGTTGTTGGAGGTGTGGCATTTATTGGAATCCTACAGTGTATAGGAAACTTTGCACACTATTATGGTAGATAAATCGTACATGCTCATGTGCATGTGCAAGAGTGTGTATGTGTGTGTGTGTTGAAGGCTAGAGACAGGGTCTTTAAAGAAGCAATCACAGAGAAATGGGGTCCCTAAGGGTCCTAGGGGTTCTGAGCTGCTGCTGTCCTTACAAGATGAGATCAGGGCCCAATGACCACAGGGAGAAGGTGCCATCTGCAAGCCTACGACAGTGACCTTGCAGAAGCCTAAGAAAGTGGCTTGCTAACACCTCGCCCTCAGCCCCCCGGCCTCATCTGCAGAAGACAAGTGTCTGCCTTTCTCTGTTAGAGCGGCCCTGTAATCCTAGCACTCGAGAAACAGAGGTGGGAGGATCAGTTCCTGGCCAGCTTCTGCTACATAACAAGTTCAAGATAAGCCAGGGCTATAGGAGATCCTGTCTCAAAGAAAGTGAAGATGTAGTCCTCAGATGTACGCCTCTCTCTTTCCTCTTAGCCCCCTCTGAAGTCATTCTGTTAGCTTGGTGGCATATGGCTCACCTACCAGTGAACAACTCGAGCCAGGTCTGGGGATGTCGCCGTCACGGCTGTGTCCAACTGCCATCAGGACATCAGGTGCAAAGTGGCTGGAGCTGTTTGTCACATAACCCATGGGCATTCAACACCTAGGTACTGGTAGGGTGCTTTGAAGTGCCAGAAATGGGGATACACCCTGGCTCCATCTGGGACTTGGGGAGGGCTGGAAAAGCAGTCTGTGAAAATGGTAGCCAGGAAGCCAAGAAGAAGACCTGTGGCCATTCCAGCAGCACAGATTCAGTGTCTGACCCTGCCACGGCTTCCAGGACCAGCCACTGTGCCCCAGCCAGATCCCCAGTCCTCAACCCCTTTTTGGAGGTTTTTGATCACAAGGCTGGGTGGGAGCACCTGACTGCCCCCCAAGTACTTCAAACAGCTAGTCATACCACAGTCACAGTCAAGGGCAGACAGAAAGGAATACATGCATGCTCACTTGCCTGTGCTTGGTTTGATTTCTCCACTCATTCAGCTCAGGATCCTCTGCTTGGGGAATGGTGCTGCCCACAGTGGGCTGGCTCCTCCCACATCAATCAGCGTAATTAAGATAATCTCTCACAGACATGCCCATAAGCCATCTCAGTGTAGGCAATCCCTATAGAGATTCTCTTCCCGGATGATTCTAAACCATGTCAAGTTGATAATTAAAGCCAGCCATCCCATGTGTCAGTCCATTTTCTGTACTTTAACAGAACCCTTTATTTATTGGTTTTTTGAGACAGGGTTTCTCTGTGTAGCCTTGGCTGTCCTAGACTCAACTTTGTAGACCAGACTGGCCTTGAACTCACAGCGATCCACCTGCCTCTGCCTCCCAAGTGCTGGGATTAGAGATGTGCGCCATCACGCCTGGCAGTAACTTATAAAGCAAAGAAATTCCTCAGCTCTGGAGACTCAGAAGCCAGCTTCCAGGGCTGCATTTGCTGAGGGCCTTCCTGTTTTCTGTGTTACAGCACAGCAGAAGGCCGCTCGTGGGTGACTGGGAAGGGCAGGTCTGGCTTTATAACAAACCTGTTGTCCCGGTCACTAGTGACACTATCTCTTCATGAAGGCAGAGCCTGGTGACCCAGCCATCCTGAGACTCCCGCCTGTCAGTGTTGTTGCTTTGGGAATTATGTTTTCAGTTGATGAGTTTTGAGGGACACCCTCAAACTGTCCAGTTGGCACTTTTGCAAAATATATTGACCCATCAGAAGGGCCCAGCTCTATCCTTTTCTTCACTGTGTCCTTCAGTATACTAATGGGCAGTACATAGGAATCACACAGATGACACTTCCCTTTCTAGACCCAAACAGATCAGATAGAAAGGGGACAACTAGGAGGGGACCTGCTTGGCAGGGGCAGGGCTGATGTTCTTCAGAAAAAGTGTCTTTGTCTCTTTGGAGCCAGGCTCTGACCCCTATCTCTGAACCCCAGCCCGGCTCTGTAATCTGCTGGCAGCTGGCCCCACAGCAGGCGGGGATGCTGATGGGCACACACAGCCGAGATCTTATTCCTGCCTTCACCACCACTGGGACGGCTTGGTGCAAGGAGACATTGGCAGCAGTGGGTCTTGGCAGGAGACAAGTTGTTTGTCGTGGCTGCATTCCAGCCTGCATGTTGTCCCACAGTCTGTCCTTAGGAAGTCTTGCCCACCTGTCATTTGGAGTGGGGTGTGTGTGTGTGTGTGTGTGTGTGTGTGTGTGTGTGTGTTGTAGTGATTAGAAGGAGGGGAACAGCAAGAGGGGGAGAGAACATAGTCGTGTAGAGGAGACAGAAAATAGGAGGTTCAAACTAGTGTGTGCACCCCATTCTCCAAATCTCTGTCCCCCAGAATCTGAGAATGGGACTTGCTTTGCAATGGCTTCCTGTTGATGTCTCTAGTTAGAACAAGACTACCGTGGACTAAGATGGGCCCCAGGGCTGGGGTCCTTATGAAAGAAGGGAAGGATAAAGGTCAGGGACGAGAAGGTGTGTGACCATAGAGGCAGAGGTTGGAGCAAAGAGTCTTCTAATCAAGAAGTGACAGGATTGCTCCACCCCAGAAGCTTAGAGAGAGCCGGACCTGTGTGTCCGGGAGGACTGCCCCGTGCCACCCTGCGTCTCCACTTCAAACTGTAGGAGAATTGGAGAACTGGTTACTGCTGTGTTGAGACACTGGGCTTGCAGTTCCCTGCCCCAGCACAGGGTGGTTATGTGCAGGTCTTCCTGCTCATCACAGCTGATGCTGGTCTCCCAGCTGCAGGCTGGGGCTTGTCCTGAGTAGCGATCATGTCACTGTGTCTGTAAAGAGGCCGGGGGACTTGGAGGGCTGGTGTCCCTCTTACATACTTTTCATGATCCTTAAAAAAAAAAAATTACTCCTGGCTCTTGAGCCACACTTGGCCTGTGAACTCCTGGGTCTCTTGATAGGAGTCATGAATTCAGCCTTTCCCCATGCTCCACCAGGATGGAGTGATCTGTGGCTGGGGTGTCAGCTCCTGCTGGGCCCTGATCAGAGAGTGTTCGCGGCTTGTATGCCCAGCAGGAGGAATTGGAACAGTGACCGTGGGGTGTGGCTGTAGACCTGGGTCCCCAGAGCCTCTGTGGGCCTCAGCAGGGGACCATGTTTACTCAGAACTAGTGCAGTGGCATCCACAGGGAGCTAGGGCGGGCTGGCCCTGGAAACGCACCAGTGGCTTTCCGTTGGGACTCGTGGAGCCGGGCTCAGTCTCAGCTTTGGGCAAGAAGAAGATGATTCCTTGGGGGAAAGCTAGAGCATGGTCACCACAGGGAAGAGACACAGGTCCTTCAGCCACCTGTGCTCAGTGGGAGAGTTCTAAGGGCGTGGAACTGGAGGTGATGGCCTCAGGGCACCAGGTTTTCCAGCCGCAGGGAGCCTATGGCCTGTATCAATCAACCAAGCCCCTAGGCTCTCAGGGTTCTCTGCAGTCCTAGCCTTACCTGCTTCCTCTCTCTTCTCCCCACTTCCTCAGCAGGGTATGCTGGAATTCCTGGAAAATGGCTGACTCTCCACTTATGTTATGAGCAAGGGAAGCAGAAGTAGAGGAGCTTAGTCTTGCCCTTGTCACCATGTTGTTGCTGGTTTTGGGGATTTGGCCTGGACACACAAACACACACACACACACATACACACACACACACACACACACACACACACACACACACACACACACACACACACACACACACAAGATCTACATTAGTGCCCAGCACATCATTCTGCAGATCTGGACCGTTTTCATTTGCTCTTGGCCAATGGAAGGTGACATTCCCTTGGCTGCCTGTGGAGCTCCAGAGGCATGCTGGTCCCAAGAAGGGACCTGAGAAGGGGCTGTAGGTGAATGTGGCCTGGAAAGGATGTTGTCTCTGCTTGCCAGCCTTGGGGGCCAAGCTAGAAGTCCCCATACTAGCTGTAGTATGGTCACCTACCTCCTAGGTCCCTAGCTTGTCCATCTGCCCACAGCAGGGCCTTTGGGGTATCCGTATATAAAAGTATAGCTGCACCAGCCTGAGAGAGACATGGGTCTTGGTTTCTTAGTGGTATATGATAGCACTCTTGTAGCTTGGGAGACTGAAAGGAGAACTCTGATGATCACTTCTGAAATACACAGACACACACAGACACACACAGACACACACACACACACACACACACACACACACACCCTTGACACATGTACCCCCAGGCTGGGTTTGGGGAATGCACACAGTTCAGCCCTCAACAGTCCTTACCCCCTATTTCTGGCACAGGCTTTAAGGAGGAAGCAGCCATTTCCTAAGAGGAGCCAGGACATGAATGGCAGGGCCTAGTAGCCTGAGGCTAGTAGTTCTCTGCATTTCCTGGCTCCATCCTCAGTGTGTGACATGCCTTCATTTATTTGGGAGTCACAGACAGCATGAGACAGCACCAGCTAGGTATCAATACATGTCACTATCTGGGCAGGTGGCCTCATCTTGCTGAACTTCATCATCCCCCCTCCCCTGTAAAGTGATGCCTGTCCCAATGGTACTGTGTGCCAGGGGTACTGTGCACCAGGGGTACTGTGTACCAGAAGTACTTGGGGGGCAGTGGAATGGACAGTCTCCGCCTTCAGCACAGCGTTCCAGTCTCAACTGCATATATAGTCAGTCCCATCTTATCTCCTTCCCCTGGAGGAAGCACCATGGTGAGCCAAAGCCACCATCACCACAGGTCTCTTTCTCTTATAGACCCACTAATGCCACCACGAGGACCCCACCATCATGATCACTTCTCCTGTATTCAGTAGTTACAGGGCCACAGCATTGCTGTGACCAAACACCTGGCAGGAAGCAGCATCAGAGAGGATGGGTCAATCCCTCATGGTGGGGACAGTATGGCAGAAGCCGGAGGAGGTTGGTCATGTTGTGTCCACAGTCAGGAATCAGAGAGATGCATGCTGGTACCCAGTTCACTTTCTCCTTTATATTCAGTCCAAGAACCCAAACCATGGGATGCGTTGCCTCCTCTAGTTCCAGGTCTGGAAACGCCCTTCCAGACATGTTCAGAGCTGTGTCTCCTAATTATTTTTTTTAAGTCTTTTTGTTTGTTTGTTTAGTTTGTTTGTCTATTTGTTTTTTGTTTTGTTTTTCGAGACAGGGTCTCTCTTTCTGTTAGCCTTTACCTTTTTAACACTTTACCTTCCCTAGAAATGTGAGATCAAAGCCCATCCCCCCACTAGCTGTGGGCACAGACACCCCTGCCATACCAGCCGGCCCTCTCGAGCATTTGCTCACCCCTTGCCTTGCTCTCCCCCTCCACCCCACCGCCAGTCACGGGGAGTCTGCCCCGTGAGTGGTGGGTGATGAGGGCAGAGGCAGAGCAGAGGGATAATTAAATCATGGGGTAAAGCTTTGTAGAACACGGGATGCCTCATTAGGCCCTGAGTGAACAAAGCACGCGCGCCCGCCTGGTCCCTGAGCACCTGTGAGCCCGGGTGTAATTACAGCTCAGTCTGAGCCTCGTTAGCTCCGTGCTCAGGGAGGACTTGGCCTGGGGGCTCCATGCACCCACTGGAATCCACTTCAAGGTGGATGTGGCCCGCCTGCTTGGTTGGGTGGAGCTGAGCCCTGTGAGATTGAGGGCATCCAGGGGACTGTCCTATAAACTTGACATCAGCCTGCCCCTACCCTCCCCCCCCACCCCGCGACTTGTATTTACTTCCCAGGAAGTTTCCATAAACCTGCACACCAGACAAAACCACGGGTGGGAGTGAAAATAGAACTTTCATTAAATAGACACAAGACAGATGGGTGAACGGGATCTTAGGAAGGGAACTAGGACAAGGCCTTGGGGCATGAGGGAGGGGCCCAGTGTGGGGAAGCTGTATGCTCATAAAGGCCATAGGCCTGGTTTCCCACTCCCCCCACCCCACTCCATCCCCACCCCCCGTTGTCTCTACTCTGCTCTATCCATGGGGGTACGTCCTGGGTCTCCTCACTTAGTGTCCCCAGAGTAAGGCACTCAGTGCCAGCCTCTGGCCAGTGGGTCGGCCTTGGCCGCAATGCCCCTTGTGTCACTTCATTTCTTTCTAGTGACAGTTTTATTTCTTGGTTCTTTGGGGGAGACCCTCTCTTACCTGGTCCCCACACCTCACATCCAGATTCCTAGGAGAGAAATGTAATTGGTTCAGATCTCTGGGAAACCTTATGATTGGCTGTCTGTAGAAGCATGTGACTCTTGCTTCCAGTGTGAAAGAAGCAAGTGCAGGCTGGGCGGGCCCAGGCTCCCAAGGGAAACAACAAGCAGAAATTGCTCGTGTCTTCTTGTATGTCAGCATCTTTTTGGAGTCCCTTTCATTTGAAGTGTGTGTGTGTGTGTGTGTGTGTGTGTGTGTGTGTGTGTGTGAGAGAGGGGGGGGGGGGGAGAGAGAACACACTAATCTAAGGTCACAGCATCTAATTTATTTGTTTGTTTTTTGGTTTTTCGAGACAGGGTTTCTCTGTGTAGCCTTGGCTGTCCTGGACTCAACTTTGTAGACCAGGCTGGCCTTGAACTCACAGCGATCCACCTGCCTCTGCCTCTCAAGTGCTGGGACTAAAAGTGTGCACCACCACCACCCGGCTCATAACATCTAATTTAAATTCCTGATACGGGCCTACCAATCTCCCAGCAACCTGTACAAAAGTGCTAGGCAGTGAGAGTGAGCCGGGACCACGTGTGGAACTGAAGATCTGCCAGTCCAGTGGACATGGTGGCTCATACCCAGAATCTGAGCACTTGGGAGGCAGAGGCAGGAAGATCGCCTCTAGTTTGATTGCCAGGCTTAATGTCCACCAGTGGCTGGTGGGCCATCATGTGCACCCCACAGCTCTGAAGCATGACTTTGCTTCACACCCTTAAGGAGGCATCCTCTCTCACTCATCTCAGAATAAGTGAAGCAATCTTTAACGCGCTTGTCTGTTTGACATTAAAGTGCCAGGTTCCACATCCTCAGGGTGGGGGTGGGGGGGTTGCAGGACAAAGGCTCTCCAATCAGGCTTGATGTATCCTGGCACTGTTGATGATTCGTTCTAAACTCTATTTTATTTGGGATGTTGAATCCTCTACCTCCCTTCCACCAACCCTGGGTAAGAGAGCAAGGAGGTTAGTGGAGAGAGGGGGCACTTCTCCCAGATGTTTAGGGTCAATTGGATCTTTTTGGGGCAGTGCTAGTCTCTGTTAACAGCAAACACAGCAAGCAGTCTCCTCAGAGCCACTGCCCTGAGATGTTTCTCTCCGTCTATTTCCAAGCCACCACACCATCTGTCTCTGGTCTCTCCAAATTGCTATACCCACAGGCCACCACCACAACGCTGCACTTTCTCTCTCTCTGGGCTCTTCTATTTATCACCCTCAGAGTCCTAAACCATGCCTCTCTCCAGCCTGCACATGTTACCAGCTGGCAGAGTCCATGCCCCACCAAGCCCAAACTAAAATCCTACACTTGGGCTTTAAAAAAAAAAATTTACATAATATAACTGAGTTTATAAAGAAACCAAAACTCCCATTACATGGCGCTGGCACCGTTGGGGTGCTGCTAGTGAGCCTGTTGCTCAACATTGGTTATGGTAACGCCATCACTCATTGAGTGACTTAAAACAGAAGCTTCTCCCCAGTTCTACAGAGAAGGCTATGTGAGGCTGCTAGCATCTCTTGACTTGCAGCCATGTTTTTCTAGTTTCCCATCACCTCCTCTGGTCTGTGTCTCCTGTAAGATTATTAGTCATTGGATGCCTTAAGTCATTCATCCTGGGGATGAATTCTTTGGATGGTCCTCTGCTCAATTACATCTACAAAGATCCCCTTCCCTTTTTGGCTATTTATTTATTTTAAATATATTTTATTATTTTATTCATATTACATCTCAATTGTTATCTCATCCCTTGTATCCTCCCATTCCTCCCTCCCTCCCATTCTCCCCTTACTCCCCTCCCCTATGACTGTGACTGAGGGGGACCTCCTCCCCCTGTATATGCTCATAGGGTATCAAGTCTCTTCTTGGTAGCCTGCTATCCTTCCTCTGAGTGCCACCAGGCCTCCCCATCCTGGAGACATGGTCAAATATGGGGCACCAGAGTTCATCTGAAGGTCAGACCCCACTCTCCACTCAACTGTGGAGAATGTCCTGTCCGTTGGCTAGATCTGGATAGGGGTTCAAAGTTTACTGCATGTATTGTCCTTGGCTGGTGCCATAGTTTGAGCGGGACCCCTGGACCCAGATCCGCCCATCATAATGTTCTTCTTGTAGGTTTTTAGGACCCTCTGGATCCTTCTAATTCCCCATTCTCCCATGCTTCTCTCACCTAGAGTCCCAATAGGATGCCCTCCCCTCTGTCCCACTTTCCTGATAAGTGAAGACATTCATGGGACATGTCCCTTGGCCTAGTGTCCAGATATAAGTGAGTATATACCATTTGACTCTTTCTGCTTCTGAGTTAACTCACTCATTATGATCATTTCTAGTTCAATCCATTTGTCCACAAATTTTGGGAATAAAGACCCCTTTTTAAATGAAGTCACATACTCAGGTTCTGGGGCTCAGCAGGCAGACTTGTCACTTCTGTTTTAGGCAGAGATGCACAGAGTTAGCATTTTGTTCTTCTAATCCAAGATATGTGCAAATGACCACAGGTCACTTATCTAGCGGACACCACTTTTCCCTTTGGCTGGAGCTAGGCCACTTTTCCCAGGACCAGCAAGGTGCAGGGTGGGGGAGGGGTGGTCATTTGATGAAAGTTGAGGAAATTGAAAAAGCCTGTAATTGTCCAAAGCAGGGACTTTCCTGTTCACCACACGCATGTTTTTCAGGTACTCCACATCCCACTGGGCTGTGCCCAAAGGCTGAAGACATCTGGGTTCCATCCTGTAGTTAACTATTGTCTGTATATTCATCATCTCAATAATAGATGATAACAGACGAATAACAATAGACAGTAATAGATAAACTAAGCTCAAAATGCCCCTGCTGGAATACTTCACAGCCCAGTGGGTGTGTAAGTCAACAGCTGGGTCACCACCATGCTGGCAGCATTCATGAGCTCTGCCTCTCCTCTCAATCCCGTCACCTACAGCCATATTTGTTCATGGCTCTGGTTACGTGCGTACGATCACCAGGATGGCACTAATTTGTGTTTGCCAGTGAGGCTCTTGGGATGTTATGTCAGCGCCCGGGTTGAAGGTGGCTGCTTCCTGGACCCTTTCCTTTCCTGCTCTAGGGTGGGAGTACCAGGCTCGGCCCCTCCCCCAGCTAATCACTCCTGGGGAACCCCGGGATGTGCTAATGGACGGAGGAAGCTGTAAGCTGTAATGAAAGCGAAGAAGATGAGGCTCAGCATGGGGCTGCCTGCAGCTTCCTTCCTCATAATTAAATTGGGGATCCTCCTGCTTTGGGGTTGAAGGAAGGCTCGACCTCCCTGTGGCATTTGTTCTGTGTCAACCCCCACTCATTTATTCATTCATTTATTTGTTTACCAAACCACAGCTGCTTAGCTGCCTGCTGAAAGCCGTGTGGACAGGGTGGGAGGAGTGGACAGAGGCGAGAGGAGAGAAAGGCTGTACTCAGGGACTCTGAATTTGGGGAGTCCCTTTAACCTTCTCATTTGATTTTCTTAATTGTATGATGATGATGATGCTTATGTGACAACAGCTGCTATACAGCTGACTTCATGGGTTCAAGGTATGGATAGAAGTGACCTCCTACACACAGTTTGCCGCTGGGTAGAAACACAGCAACAGAACCCTTGGCCCTCACACTGCGCTTAGTTTATGTCCATGCTCCTACGAGTGCCTACCTCATCTGTCTCCTCTTTCAACCCTTCCAGCAGGCCTCTGTAGAATCTTGCAAGCATCCTTCATTTTTTGATGATGAGGCAGTTGGGGTCTGGAAAGGACAGGGGCTTGCTCAAGATGGCACAAGGAGAATAGGAGTCCTGGCTGTGCTTGGCACTCCTCTGCCTACTCGCAGCTCATATGGGACTCCTGCTCAGCCCGCCTGCCCACGCCAGACCAGACTCTCTACCAAAATCGTCCTGGCACATTAAATAACACACTTGAGAAAGGTCCTCCACTGGTTAACGTCAGAGAGCAGCAGAACATTGCTGTGGGGGTTCACGACATCTGCAAGGGAGTTGAGGTGGGGCAGTTGTAAGTGTTGGTTGGCTTTACTTCTTCACCCCAGATTTTTACCGACTTAAAGGCAAAGACTTATGTGAGGCATTTTGGCACAGTGATCCTTGGCTGCAGACATCTTCCCTATGCACAGCTGAGGCTCGGAGGGGGTCTTTTTCTGGTCTTACCCGGGTCGTCAACACCTCCCGGTTGTGTTCAAAAACTTTTATTAGGGCTTTACAGATGGCTGCATTTTTATCCTGGTTACTTGCGCTTGGCTGCCCCTGGCTCTTCTGTACCTCTTTCACCTTGGTTTGTTGTAGGGTATGGCTCCCCACATACACCCACCTCAAGAAAAACTCTTCCCAGAACAGTGAATTTACAGATTCCTGAGGTCTCCAGCCTACCCAACTGCAGATCTCAGAGCCCTTCATTTCCTGGCAGGCCCTGGGGTTCTTCTGATTTGCCTACAGGACAGAGAATTCTGTTTAGGCCACTTACGACTGTCCCTTCAAGTACTCAGGAGTCTAAGCGTGTGTCTCTTAGCGTGCACAAATACTGCACGGAGCTCAAGAAGTCAAAATGTCCATACTTGTGGATGCGTGGTGACCAGCAGGGTTAGAAGCAGCCTCAGTCCTCCTGGTTGGTGCCCTCTCCCACCAGGGAGGGCTCACGTTCTCATGCTCTGAGCTGTAGCGTTCAGTTGAGGGGAAAGGTTGCTCCCTAGGTAAGGACATTGGCTCATGTGGCAGGACATCCATCCCTCTAGCCTGGGGACCCTATTGCAGCCTCGCTGCTGTCAAGGTTCTCCTTTGCCTCTACTTGTGGATGCAGAGCAGACACCTGAGAGTTATTTTGTCTTAGTTCATTTGCTCAGTCAAACACGCCTCTCGGGGAAGCAACAGTCAGAGCCTAGGAAGAGCTTCTGGGACTCTTGCATCTGAACTGTTTTCTGCGCAGGCTCCCTGCTGCAGCGCTGAATGCCCCGCCCACCTCAGCTAGGAACCCGCTCTCAGCTGGGCCGTGTTTAATTGCCCAGAGAGTGCCAGCCTGGTGGGCTTAATCTTCACCTGCCTGGGAGGCACCATCCCGCCAGGCCCCATAATTGAAGTCTTTGGCTGCTTGGCTGTTCTCATTAGCTGAGAAGGCCCCTCCTGCCGCCTGGTTTTGCTAGCTGCCTAAAAGGAGGGCCTGGAGCTGGACTGTCTACTTAAGGGTGGAGTGGGCTTTCCTGGTGGTCATTTGATTCCTTGCAAGAAGCTGGTACTTTGTGATCTAATGGGGACCCGGTTCCCTCTGGATTGGTTGTACGTGTGCATACCCAACCCCAAACCCCATTTATGATTGGGTGTTTCCAGGCCTCATTTCTTCCTTCATAGCAACTGTCTACACCCTTGACCCCCTCAGTGAAGCTGGACACTCGCTTCCAGGTAGGGGCACCACTTCATACTTGTTCACACCCGATCCATGCAAAAGCACCGCATGGCTGCTGAAGAAGAGGGAGCCCCCTGGAAGGCAGTGAGAGCAGGCAGTGCCCTGTCCGTGCTACAGCTGGGGACATGGGGGACACTGACAGCAAACTTCAGGAACAGCAGCTGCCAGAATCCCATGCTTTACCCTGCTGTGTGAGCAACAGCGAATTTGATCCACGGACATAGAGAGGAGTGTGAAGAGCCTCAGTAAGGCAGTTAGAGACCAGGAAGGTGTGTGCGGAACCTGCCTGCTGTACAGCCTTGGCCAGCGCCTTCAGCTGGGCATCCTTGACTTTCTCATCTCCTCAGGCTCCTCAGGCTGCTGGCAGGAAGAAAGCAGCAAACACCACCCCCTCCTAGCTCCAGATCCTTTCTGTGTTGCCACAGCCTCACAGCACCCCGTGAAAGTTGTTACTCACCACGCCATGAACCCCAGCGTGAAGGGACTGTGTCACCTTCTTCCTGAGAGATGGGAACAAATTGTCTGATAACCCCAGATGGCACAATGACTGTATACCAAAGATCGTGGGTGACTTTAAGACAGCTGAATCACCTCAAAGTTCTACCCCAGTGTAGGCGATGACCCCCTAAAAGCTGAATAAACAGAGTGCCCCTTCTCTTGGTCTTTCACCCTCTGTACACTCTAGTACCTTCAGAGACTACCAGTGAGCTCATATAACCATGCATAATCTTGTAGATGGGGCGGGGTTACAGAGGGCTGGGAGTCAGAGACAGGAGGAAGTGGGTGAAATCTTAGGGGAGAGTCTCATAAGCCTCCGCACCCTCTATCTGTGTGGATAGTCAAGGGGCCTGATCTTGTAGGGGGTCTTCTGTAGGAGATCACAGCTGCTCTAGTCATGGTGGCAACAGCCATACCCAGGGGACACTGTTCTCTGACAGATGAGCATGTCAAGGTTCAGAGACGATCACTTACTGGCCCCAATCCACACAGCTAGTTAGGGACAGTGTCTTGGTTAGGGTTACTCTTGCTGTGATGAAACACTGTGGATCAAAAAGCAGCTTGGGGAGGAAAGGGTTTAGTTGGCTTACACAACCACATTGTAAGCCATCATCGAAGGAAGCCAGGACAGGAACTCAAAACAGGGCAGGAACCTGGAGGCAGGAGCTGATGCAGAGGCCATGGAGGGGTGCTGCTTACCAGCTTGCTCTTCATGGCTTGCTCAGCTTGCTTTCTTAGAGAATGCAGGAAGGACCACCGGCCTAAGGGTGGCGCCACTCACAATGGGCTGGACCCTCCCCTATCAATCACTAATTCAGAAAATGCCCTACAAGCCTGTCTGCAGCCCAATCTTATGGAGGATTTTCTCAATGGGTTCTGTCCTCTCAGATGACTCTAGCCTATGATAAGTTAACATAAAACTATCCAGCACAGGCAGGCAGGAGATGTCTGTCCTCTTGTCCATTCATTTAAACCACAATAGCCTTGGAAAAGGAGATCTCCAAGGGATCCCTGACCCTACATCCTGCATCCTAGTCTGGTAGACCCACATGGCTGTAAACAGTACCTCAGATCTGTCTACACTGAGCAGCTCATCCCTGCACACAGCCAGATCCTGGCCATGGGTGAGCCCCATTAGCCAGGTTTTTGACCATGGCAGGAGCATAGAGTGGGAGGTCTGACCATACGTTGGGCTCAGTTCCCTGGTTCTGGTGTCTGGTGTTGGCTGGTCCATGGGGCGTCACATGCCTGGTAACAGCCATGTGACAGCCATGTAGGGCTTCAGGGGGTTGTGCCTGGCTGTATGGGCATGGTGTTGGCTCTGAGTGACCTTGTCATTCAGAGCTGACCATGGGTGCTACCAATGCAGACTAGTATGGCTCGTTGTTCTGGGTGAACTGTGCTGCTTATTCTTGCTGTGGAAGCCACCTGTGTTGTTTCAGGAATTTTAAAAAGGCAATCGTTAAACCACAATGGCTTGGAATCAGTTTTAAAGGTTGGTCTTGGAGTTCCAGGCAGCAAGCCACAGATGAGGCTGTGGTCACACTTGGGAAGGTGCAAGGCTGTGTTGTGGCAAAAGGCTTGGGGGCCTGCCTGCATGGTGGTGTTGAGGGCACTGGCCCTGCTGGTTAGCAGGTGTGGAGTAGCCACCTGCTCCTGGGTCAACTGCAAATTTGACTCTTGGAAGTTGTTAAGTCCCTAAAGGGAAGACAGGTCCCTGCTAGCCCTTGGCTGCTGGGGGCGGGTTCAACTCCTAATGGATTTGCATAAGGCCCTCTGGTGTCTGGGTGAGGGACCTCTCCAAAGCCCAGACTGTCAGCAGGGGGTTGGGTAGAAGATCCCACAGGGTGTCAGCAAGGAAGGAGGAGGAACTGGGCAGAGGCCAACCTTGTTCTGAGACACATGACAGCTTCTTACCAGTCGGACTCACATGATGGCACTCTTTTGAATCCCTGATGTGTAGCATAAGGTCTAGCACTTAGTAGGTGAGCAATAGATGCTTAGTGGGTGAGCAGTAGAGGCCTGTCTCTTGCAGAGCACTAAGAAACACCTGGCTAAAGAGCAGAGCTAAGTGCATGAGAGGTGATGAAAGGGTAGGAACTGTATTTCATAGGTGATGGGCAGCCATAGAAGGCTATAGGGAAGGTCAGGATAGGATGATGTTGGCCATAGCCTGAAGAAGAGCTGAGGCAGGATACGTGGGTAAAAGAGATGGGCTGGGTCTGGCGACTGTGGCCTCATGTTATCTGCTCAGGGACTCTGCAGCTCAGTGCCTGACCCACCCTGGAGTAGACAGGCCTTGGGAAGGTCTGGTGGACACATTGATGGGATGAGACCTGATGGAGCCAGACCAGCGTGGTCCCCACTTCCTGCCTGACAGCTGCAACCTGAGTAGGAGTGCAAGCCCTTAGGACCCCAAGTGCTGGGAGGCCTGAAGCCAGGCCCAGCCAGCCAGCATCAGATATCTGAGCTGGTCATTCCAAATTAGCGTCAGGCAGTTTGCCCCTCCTCTCACACAGCGTAGGGCAGTGTCCTCATCCTGGACAACCATTGTTACCACTTCACAAGTGGAGTAGCTGAGACAGCAGAAACCATACACCAGGGGCTAGGTTAGATTCAAACCCAGGTCCCCAGCAGAATGCCACGTCATGCATCATCTCTCTCTGTGTGTCTGTTGCGCATGTGTCTTTATCGCTGTGGCCATGTGGTTGGGTTTATAATGCAGGACGATGGTGGCCATGATGATGGTGATTATCTTAGTTAGGGTGACCATTGCTATGATGAAACACCTTGACCAAAAACCAAGCTGGGGAAGAAAGGGTTTATTCAGCTTACGCTTCCACATCGAAATCCATCACTGAATGAAGTCAGGACAAGAGCTCAAACAGGGTAGGAACCTGGAGGCAGGAGCTGATGCAGAGGCCGTGGAGGATGCTGCTTCCTGGCTCCTCACAGCTTGCTCAGCCTGCTTTCTTATAGAACCTGGGACCACCAGCCCAGAGATGATGGCACCACCCACAGTGGGCTGGGCCATCCCCCCCTCAGTCACTAATAAAGAAAGTGCCACACAGTAGGATCTTATGGAGGCCTTTTCTCAGTTGACGGTCCCTCTTTTTAGGTAACTCTTAACTTGCGTCAGGCTGCCATAAAACTAGGCAGCCCAGTGATGATGAGGACGGCATGAGTGTATGTAACGATGTTTTCTGGCCGGGTGGTCCTTACGTGCATCGTAACCATGGCAGAGCCTGGGAAGCTGGGCGTCAGAGGCTGTAACTTGCCAGGAAGCATGTGCTCAGACTTCCCCGCCTGCCAGTGCTTTGCCGGGGCCCCTCAAATCCTGGCACACACGGCAGAGTTGTCTCTCTGCAGATTCCAGGCCCCAACATACCTACCAGGTCAGGTCAGACTCTAGAACCTTCTTGGTAGAGAAACTGGGTTAACCACAGAAGCCCTTCTGGAGCCTGAAGTTCAGGAAATGAGGCAGTGAGCATGGGCTCTTTCCTCCATCTCCTTTGCTCTGATCTGGCCTCAGGCCGCCTGGCCATCAGCCTAGAGCCAGAGCTGGGCGTCCTCCTCCTTTCAGCATTGTCCAGCCTGGCCTGGCCTGGCCTTAACCACAGGGTGCTGACCACAGGCAAATCCACAGCTGCCTGTCTGCTTTCCAGGCCCATCTGCCAGGTGGATCAGTCTGGCCAGCAGACGTGCCATGGGTTGGGGCAGGGGTAAGGGGATTGTTAGGCCTGTGTAGGAGGAGCTAGCTGTCTGGGTCCCAGCCACCCCCATCCTGTCCTTCTGGAGTGGTCTGGAAGGAGCTATCTTTTTCAGCTTCACCCTGGCTCCCTCAGCAGCCCCAGCCCTGGTCAAGGTATGGGGACTTTTAAAGGCACACCCCTCGGGCCTGGGTTTCTGCACAAAGAGCAAGGAAACCTGTCATACAACCACCTTGGTAGCATAGAGTGTTACAGCCTTGCAAGGCAACTGGGTGCCCATGAGTGCCATGTGTTCGGACCTCACAGACCTCGCACGTCTTGAGATGCTATTTATGTAGAATGGCAGTAGCCAGATCTCGCAGGGACAGATGCAGATCTGTCACTGCTGGGCTGGGGAGGAGGGAATAAGATGCTGCTGGGGTCTGGAGCCTTTTCCTGGGAGGTAGGAGTGTGGGTTAGAAGGCACTGTTGGTTTCCTCGGCACATGGAATCCACAGAGGGCTAGGGTCACTTCGAAATGCCGAGATTTGAGTTAGGCATGCCATGGCATGCTCCAGCCTAGAAAATGCTGAATGCAGAACAAGACTACCATGCTTCTAAAAACCCTTTCCTAGTGTCAGGATCCCACCATGAGGGAGGGGACCCCAGTAGGGAAGGAGGATGGGCCACACCCTTCCTGCAGGCACTTTGCTTGCTCATGTCTTTCTGGCAGGTGGACATAGATGTCGGTGTCTGTCATGGAACCCCTCCCTGATGATCTGCAAGTTTCTGATAGAGCTGTCTAACAGTCCCTGCCTGGGAGGCACAGCTATGAGCTATGTGTCCAGCGGCTAGTGGTGGCCTGTGCAGCTGACACCCACACATGATGACCACGGGCTGCCTCTTTGTTATCCCTGTAGCTCATTAGGTGAAATCCCCATGCACAGCCGACTCTGATTCCAGACATTCTGGGGTTCAGCCTGGGCCTCTCATATTTAGGAAGCACCTTTTGGAACAGCCTGGGGCCAGGGACCTTGCTTTTTCCTTCACTAACCCCCAGATCCTTGTCTCTGACCTTTTAAGCTGAAGAAGCACTAAGCCTGGAATAGGGGAAATGGTGTCAAATTCAAGGACGCTGGAGACAGCTTGCCTGGGAGCGATTAAGTCTCAGTTTTGCACCCAGTAGCCAGATAGATTTTGGCAAGTAAATTTTCCTCTCTGCCTCAGTTTCTCCATCTGAACCATGGGGGTGGTTGATAGTGGCATCACAGCTTCTCAATGTTGTTCAAAGGATTCAGCGTGTGCGGGTGCTGCAGTGGGGAGGGTTTGAAGCTGGCTGTGGCCCAGAAGCCACCAGGCAGGTCCTCTGCCTCACCCTCTCCAATCCCACGTGTCCCTTCTGCTGTCCGAGTCCTATCCTTCCATTCTTCATCCCTCCAGGCCCTGACCCGTGTAGCTACTTCTGTCTGCTCTGCCTTTCCTAGCCTCTCCTCACTCTGCATGCCCTGTGCTTGGTCCTCTCCCTCCTCCTCCTCTTCCTCCTCCTCCTCCTCCTCCTCCTCCTCCTCCTCTGTCCTCCCATGCTTCTCCATTTAGCAGCAGCCTGGACCTCACCATGCTGATTAAATGTCAGATGAACTGGGCTTGCCTAGGCCTCTGCTCTGAGCCCTGATGGCCATCCAGCATGCTGTTTCTAATGGTCAGAGAGGGAAAGAGTTACCCCTGAGGGCCTCCTGCTCACCTTGCTTTTTGCAATGTCCACCCAGAGCCTCTGGAGCTTCCTAGTCCACAGATATCTATTTTGTTTGTTTGTTTTATTTTTGTTTGAGATGAGGCCTCTCTGCATAGCCCTGGCTGCCCTGGAACTCATTATGTAGACCAGATTGGCCTTGAACTCACAGAGTTCTGCCTGCCTCTGCCTCCTGAGTGCTAGGATTAAGAGTGTACACCATCACACTCGGCCCCAGACATCTGAATTGTTTATAAACCTTGGGCTCATAGTGGCCAGGTTAGGATGACAGTTGCCCCTTTTATTTTTGGGTGGTCTGGGCTCTGATGGGTTGAAACCCAGTGAGGAAGCGATGGAGCCGCAGCTGGGTTGCCGTCACCTTGATGAACCTCAGTGGGCATCTCAGGTTCACACAGCATGATGTGAAAAGCCAGCCTAGGCACAGATGGCTATTCCCACATTTTCCGGGGTTCATGGCTATGCGGCCTCACTACATCCTGAACGTGCTGAGTTCCTAGGGCCACCATTCTCAAATTGTACAGCTTAAAACAAATGATAACTATCTTCCCAGTACTAGAGGCTGGAAGCTTGAGATGTAGGTGTCAGCAGGGTAGCCCTGGTGCTCCCTCTACGGGCCCCAGGATAGACTGAGCCTGGCCCCTCCTAGCTCTTTGGCTTGCAGACTGGGGTCTGCTGGCTGCTTCTCATTGTGTGGTCCTTTCCCCATGTTTGTGTGGCCCTGTGTCTGACTCCACCTTCATGTCAGGGCTTTGTGCAAGCAGCCTGCCGTTCGACATCTTTATCTTATCATCTACCAAGACCTTACTGCAGACAGTCTCCTACTTGTGGGGATGAAGGTTCAAGCTTTTGTCATGTTCTCGGGGCATGCAGTTCAACCCATTCCACCATCTTGGCTCATCTTTGCCTGTCATTGCATGGCCACCAAAGGTAGACAGGTATACATCGGGCTGGCTCAGGGTGCTGGCTGGTGCCCCTGTGTGTCCACTGTCCCTGCATAACAACCTCCCCTGCTTGCCTGCAACTCTGCAGAAGACCCTAGGGCTAGTGGTATTCCAAGTGCCTGCAGCTGGCCACACTGCAAGGCAGCCCCCGCCCCAAGGTTAGGCCTTGAGTGAGGAGGCTCACGCAGCTTGAACTTTCCTACTTTTGCTGATCCACGGGCTCCCTACTGTTTGGTTCCTCTCCGGTGACCACAAATAGTTTAGTTTTGATCATGGGTTTAGACCCTGCAGTGGTCACCATGAGAGCTCAGCTCCAGTAAAGGTTCGTGGCCTAGACCAGCATTACCTGGAGACAGACGGCTCCCAGGTCAAAGAGGATGGGACTGGCGGCAAGCCGAGATGCCTGTCATAGTGAGAACGAGAGGCGGTGTGGAATAATAGACCATCAGGAAGAGCTTAGACCTTGTAAAGGGCACACATCAGTCCTGAGCCCACAGCGAGAGGAAAGGCCATTCTGCTGGGATGGAATAAGGTAGGCAGGACAGAAACACTTCCTGAAGGAGGCGGTACTGGGGCTGAAAGTGTCTTAATCCTACTGGGAAGAGAGGTGGCCTTTCTCTGCAGAGGGGCTGCCTGATGACTGAGTTTGGCATTGGTGGATGGTGACTCTTGGTTCTCTGAGGTAGCTTTGCCTTGGGTAAACACCTGGGAGACCTGTGCTGTAAAGATAGTAGGTGTGACCCCACTTCAGTCTTTGTTTGGAGAGTTTCGCAGGGCCCTGGCCTGGGCAAAAGGATCTTGGGGGGTAGAAGTGGCTCTGGACTGGACTGGAGGGGCTGGGCCGTAGACCCATGACCTAGGATTTTGAGTACCACTATACGTTTCTAGAAGCCAGAGGTGGTGATGGCAGAAGGCTGTGGCTCTTTATACCAAGTACATCTCCCCCCCCCCCCTTTATTCCTCAGAGTCCTGGATGGTCCTCCTTCCCTGGTCCTCCCACTCCACTTCCTCACCATCCTCTCTTCCCAGAAAGACACATATCACAGACTTGGCACAGGTGGAGCCAGGGTTTAGAACAGTTGTGATGTTCACCCTAGGCCACACTGCTGAGTGGCCCAAGGCAAGATGCTAACCTAGCCTAGACTTCTAACTGGTCCATGGAGAGCTTCCAGGCCTCTGCTTGCGGAGGGAACACTGTCTTCCCGCCACCAACTGAAAGTCATCTCTCCCCCAGGGGGGCTTTTGAGGCTCCAAGGAAGCCAGTGGACATGAAAATGACATACAAATTGTAAATTGCCCACAGACATTAGTGTCTGTTACTGTGGTAACCATGCAGCCTCAGTGGACCTCAATTGCCCTGGATAGCGAGGTTATGTCAGCACATTAATTTAATTGCATTATTTCTCCATCATAAAAATAACGAGCGTTATGTATACACTCAAACTCATCAAAGTGTCTATGTTAAATATGCCGCTTTTGATGTATTGATTATATCCTAAGAAAGTTATTAAAATAATGTCGCTGCATCACAGAAAATCTACAAAAGTAGAAAGGGAAATTTATTTCATTTCATCCATCCTGCATAAAGCTTTGTTACCACTCTGGAAAATTCCAACCCCCACCTCAGCCTGTTTGCTTATTTAACAAGGCTGTGATCACTGGTCTATATAATTAAGACATTTTATATACAATCCTATATTCTGCTCTTTCTGCCTTAGGGAGTTTTAATGTGAAACAGAAAGAGTCTCTACTTGGTCTGGGAGTCCAGCACTGCAGGCTTGAGGTGCCCAGGTGTTCCTATACCAGGGCAGATGCCACATGCAGGGATGGGGTCAGTGGCCAGGACAACTTTGTATGTGCGTGTGCGTGTGCGTGTGTGTGTGTGTGACTTGCCTGGCCCACTCTATTTAATCATAAAGGGGTATGTGCCACTATGATCCTGCCCCAATTTATTGCTACCACAGCTGGCATTTACTATAGCTCAGAGGCCCAGTAGGGCCAGGGGCTTTCTCTGGAGGGCACACATTGGAGCTGGGGGTGCAGCTCAATGATGGGCTATAATATTCTGGGTCCTATCCCCAGAACCCCAAAAGAAAAGCCACAAAACAATCAGGAATTATATAAATGTTACATTCATAATGATTTGGCTATTTGTATTTGGCAACCTTGAAGAAAACATCTTTCCTATCTTGGTGAGTCTAAAATTCTGAGTGTAAATCAATATCTATCATATCTCATCTTTATCAACTTAAAACATCTATCTAGACCTAAAAACATCTTAACCCCTAAACAACTAGGCTTAATTGTAAAACTAAGCTATCTGGTCTTCAACTCCACCAGAGACTTGAGAGAAATATGTTGAAATTAAGGCTGGGCAGTGGTGACACATGCCTTTAATCCCAGCACTCAGGGGACAGAGGCAGGAGGATCTCTATGAGTTCAAGGCCAGCCTGGTCTACAGGGTGAGTGCAGGACAGCCAGGGCTAACCAAAAAAACAAAAACAAACAAACAAAAAAACCTTGTCTCAAACAAACAAAAGAAAAAGAAAAAGAAACATGTTTACATTGAAATAAAAAATCATGTTGGAGTTCCAATAAAGCCTGATGGTAGGACAGCCTCAGCTTTGGGGCCAGTTAACCCTACAGCTTTGCCTAGAAGGAGCAACTCTTCTTCTGTCAGGCAAGGGGCTATCCTTCCCATGTGTGGCCCTAGTCCTGTGCCTGGCTGCCTGGGATGCTTAGGCCTGTTGTCACTGTGACTCGCAAAACCCAAGAAGGTTGAGGATAGACTTATGTTGCCCTCTTTCCCATATGCGGAGACTGGAGTCTGGGTCTAGTACTGTAGGCTCTCTCCAGGCACCTGCCCACACGGGCAGGCTGGGCACTCCAGTGACTGGGGCACCCCCACGAGGAAAGCCTCTGGATGTTAAGCTGAGCTTAGCCTTCTAGAAATGCAGCTTGGGAGAAATCCCAGAGGCCTGCTGAGAGGTGAGACTCTGGGAGGGAGCTGAGAGTGTACTCCAACCACTACTAGATACCGTCCTGTCGTGAGGGTGACTTTTTTCCCCCTGCCACAGGTATTAGGAGCAAACATAGGGCCTGGTTCAAGAAAGGAAAGCAAGGCACATCCAGGTGGCTTTCAGTGCCACCTTCTGCCCCCAGTTTGCAGATAGTCTGTTAGCCATTGTGGTCCCCAGCTTTGCATCCACTCTGCATCCATTACAGCACATTGGCTTTAGGCCTAGACCTTAGTTCCCCCACAGGTGTCCACTAGAGACACAAGCAAGACACTGTATCTTGACCCCTGGTCCCTACTGTTCCCATAGACAATTGCCTTCCCTTGACTGCCTTCCGAGACTATACCAGCCTGGCCTGTGGAAGGCGCTGATGGCATCTTGCCCTTTGGAGTGGTGCCTCCCTTCCCTGATGCCCAACAGGTTCCAGGCCCTCCGCATGACCCCACATTGTCTCCAGGTGTATCTGCTGGGACTGGAGCGCAACATAAATGTTAGATTTGTATCAGTGACCTGCTGAGCACAGGAGGGAGCCTGCCCATGCTGTGTGAGGGACAGGGTGTAGGAAAGAGCCACACATTCCTGCCAGTGTGTTGGGGGTGGGGGACCCTCAGCATGCTCCATGCTCCTGCTCCATGGGCCCCCAGAGCCTAGCACTGTACCGGAGTCACTGCATGATAACACAGCAGACTAATCAGTGTCCTCTGTCTTGCTTTCTCAAGCTGACGTCATCTCCACTGTCGAGTTCAACCACACTGGGGAGCTGCTCGCCACAGGTGACAAGGGTGGCCGAGTGGTTATCTTCCAGCGAGAACCAGAGGTAGGTGTGTGGAGGGGTCATAAGGGAGGCAGGAAGAAGATGGGCAGATAGATGGCTAAAGGGCAGGGGTGACGGGTGGGTTCTGGTGGATGTGTTCTGTCAGGGCGTAGATGGTACTCTGAGCAGAGCTTGGCCCACCTTGCCTAGATGTCCCTCCTAGAGGTCTCTCACTGACTCCCTTCTGTCACAAGATCCCTGGGGCTGGAGAGAGAGAGAGGGATTTGGAGATGGGCTGGGCAAGTGGACTGGGTAAGCTCCTAAAGCTGAAGTGTTAAGTGGCCCACTCAGCAGAAGTTACTGATTGTTCACTGACATGCTGAAGTCCCAAACAAAGCAACAAGCCCTGCCCAACACAGAACCTTCCCTGCCTGTATGGCCTATGGTTGCTGCTGGAGAAGGAGGAAGGCCTCCCCATCCCTCACCCCATGTAGCTCTCTGCTGGCCTGGCGGGTTTTGCTCAGGGTTCCACCCTTCAACCCAGTCTTTTCTTCCTTCCTTCCCTGTTTTTTGTTTTTTTGTTTTTGTTTTTGTTTTGTCTTTTTTAGTGTGTGTGTGTTGTTTTGTTTGTTTGTTTTTGTCTTTTCAAGACAGGATTTGTCCGTGTTGCCCTGGCTGTCCTGGAACTCACTCTGTAGACCAGGCTGGCCTCAAACTCAGAGATCAATCCACCTGCTTCTGCCTCCCTAGCGCTGAGATTAAAGATGTGTGCCACCACTACCCAACTTCAAGCCAGTCTTAATCTGTTCCTCTGCCCTGCCCTGTTGCTATGCCTATTCTGAATAAGACAAGAGCAACTGGAGACCATACACCCTAGAGGTCATTTCTGAAAACTTAAAAAGAGGCATGTGGTCCTAGCCCCCTCCCCCACTCACTGACAACCCACTTTGTACAGGCTGAGCGTTCCATGTTCCATATGGTTTCCTTGTTTGTTCCTTCTTGCTGGCCTCTGAGGGTGCAGATGCACACCCATTTACAGACAGGCCAATCAGCAGCAAGCCCCATGGAAACCAGCTCTTGACTGTCTGTGTTCTGTCACAGGCCAGCAAGGGGCCTCTCCATCACTAAATGTGTTGGGGATGAGAAACCAGGGAGGGGAGAAGAGAGAGGCAGAAGGGAGGCAGGACCAGGGGAAGAAGCTGAAGCCACCCTCCAGAGTGTGGTCCTTGTGCTGTGTTACCTCACGTGGCCCCCTCATCACCAGCCTACCAAGCAAAGAGCTGCTGTTACCCTTCACCTGACAGAACCGCAGCCCAGAGCACTTAAAATAGCTCACCAAGGGCAGGCCAGGGAGAGCCCGATGCCCACAGGTGTCACAAGACCAGACTGTCCCACCAGGGCACACACGAGTCAGCCATCGTTCTGCCCACTGCAAAGAGAAATGAGCTCAGAGATTTTGGCTTTTCTGCTTTAATTTCTTTCTCCCTCTGGTCCTGCTGACCTTTTTCACAACTGGTGCTCATGGGAAGAGGAGACAAAAAAAAAAAAAAAAAAAAGTGGAAGGATTTTCAAACAGATCTTAATGCAAGACAGAGACGGGGACCTAAAAATAGACACTTTGCAAATGAACAGAAAAACCTGAGGCTGTGCTTGGCTGGCCGTCTTCACTTGCTCCCAGCTGTGATTTCATGTTGTCATAGAAACCTGACTTGTCTGCTAGAAAAGCGATCCTCGGTGTTTATGGCAGGTCTAGTACTTAGTATTGGGGGGTTTCCACCAAGAGGGGGTTCATAGCCAGGAACTCAGCTGCCCAAACTGGGATGGGAGCCACCATGGGAAGCAGGGTTAGGACCTGACCAATGAGGGTAGCTCGAGCCTTGGCATTGGCATCTGGCCTCAGCGGGGTGAATGGTGGCCACTTTGTCGATCCACGGGGAGGCCCTGGCCGTACAAGCACAAGGATCCAAGTTCGATCCCTAGAGCCCATGTAAAAATACAAGTGCCCGTGACCCCAGTTTTGGGGAGGGTGGAGGCATGCAGATCCCTGGGGCTTGCTGGCTTAATTGGTGAGACCCAGGACAGTGAGAAGCTCTGTCTCAAAGGGGTGGGTACTATTTCTAAGGGTGACACCTAAGGCATCCTTTGTCTCTCTATGCGTGCTCACAAACGTTCATGTATTTCTGCACACACCCACGTCCTTGAACACACATATACACTTGCACATACACATCTCTACATATACACACCTGCACATACCCCTGCATATACTTCTGCACACACCCCTGCAAACCCCCCTTTGTATGCACACTCACACCCCTGCACACACACCCACATCCACCCTGTACACACACCTGCACACATACACAACCCTGTACACATACACTCTTGCACACATATACCTACACACACCTCTGTACACACACACACACACACACACACCTGCACGCCCATACACACTTTCATACTCTCTGTGCTTGTACACATATACCCCTGAACATACATACGCACGCCCACCCTGTACACACATACCTGTACACATACATACCCGTGTAAAATATACACACTTGTGTACACACACACACCTTTGTATGCACACACAATACTTCTGTGCTTGCACACATATATCCCTGTACACATTCACCTGCACACATTCATACCCATGTAAAACATACACACTTGCACACACAAACACTCACACATGCACACACATTTACACTCGAATTAGTAGCTTCCTTTGGTGGTGCTGATGGCACCCCCACTGCAAGGCGGCCTGAGCCCCTTCTCACGTCTGCCTCCGTCTGCCTGGCTGCCGCTGTGGCTTAGTTTACCTTTGGGTTTCCCTGCAGAGTAAGAACGCGCCTCACAGCCAGGGTGAGTACGATGTGTACAGTACCTTCCAGAGCCACGAGCCAGAGTTCGACTACCTGAAGAGCCTGGAGATAGAGGAGAAAATCAACAAGATCAAATGGCTCCCGCAGCAGAACGCCGCACACTCACTGCTGTCCACCAATGGTGAGGCCTGGAGGGCATGGCAGGCCTGACCTCACTTGGCCTTCCAGGTTGCTCTGTAGCTTTAGTGACTGACCAGACCATTCTCTTCAGTTTTCCCTGGCTGATCACACATCTCCCACTGTTGTAAAGACAATGGTTATGGGTATTCCCAAAGTGGGGAGGAGGTTGAATATTCCAAATCACAGGAACCAGGGCCAGAAACCAGGGGCCACTAGACAACAGACTGAACCCTTAGCAAGAGTCACAAATCACCCAGAATGAGGCTGCCTTTGGCCCTGTGCTTCAGGACATGATGTGTGGTCTCAGAAAGCTACTGCCACATGCCAGCTCTGCCTGTCACCCAAGGTATTAGGTCTAGGCCTCCCAGCCTCTGCTGGCCTGGGGCAGCCACACAGTTTCCACAGTTGCCCTGCTAGTTTTCTGCTCCTTAGCACACGAGGCAGGGCCAGGAGTCTGGTGGTGCAGACTCGGGTCCAGGCCAGCTTTGTAGATAGACTAGAGCATATGGGCTTTCCTTAGCCTCAGTTTCTGCACTGCCCAGGGCCTGACTCAGCTCCCTTGTGGGTTTATGAGGAGATATGATATCCACCCAGTTCCCAGAGAACAGTAAATGCTGTGTAAACCTGAAGGAGGCTGGGAAGATGGCATCTAACTGTGCCTTCCCTGAGGAAGTCCCACTGTTGAAGGGGCCACAAGGCTTCCTGAGAGTGACTTGGTCTTTACCACCTGCCTGCCCTCACAGTCTCTCAGATGGCCACTTCCCTCCTCATCCTCTCTCATTACTCCAATGGCTCATCTTCTCCTGCGACAGGACACTTATTGTTTTAATTCTGTGTCTCTGCCAGGCTTTGAAAGGAGAGGATCTATCTGGCCTCCCGTAGGCCTGGCTGCAATCTGCTCAGCACACCTGTACTCTGGGGTCTTTATCTGTGCGAGGGCGGGGGTGGATGGATAGTCACGTGTGTTCAGGAGCATGTGAAGATGATGCTGACCCTGTGTGTGTGTGTGTGTGTGTGTGTGTGTGTGTATGCATGCACGTATGGCTTTAAAATTCACTTCCTGGCATTCTGGAAGGAAGACCAGCCATGGCAGGGGTCGAGGTGGGGGGCAGTGGCAGGCGGGTCACCTACTTCTTAGCCCTGCAAAACTTCTAGACCAGCTTTACAGCCCAAATCTACACAGAAGGCTGAAGACCCCTGTTGAGGGCCCCATTTGAAACCCAAGTTTCCCTCTAGCTCCTTCCCGTGTTCACTGTTGTTTCTTTTGACTGCGGAAGTTATCTGGGTCCTTAGGAGAAGCCAGACCTATAAGGAGGGACAGAGAGAGGAGCGGGAGGATGATGGAGTTGGAAGGGGGTTTGCTCTTGTGAATGTGAGGCCAGAGGTGCACAGCTCAAGCCTGAGGGTGTCTGCTGGCCGAATCCCCTTTTCACGGGGAGGTGGGCTTTTGTTCTGTCAGGGTCTTCAACCAATTATATGAGACTCATCATCTCCTGAGGGCAGGCCATCTGCTTTATGGATTTAAAATTTAATTACATGTAAAAGATCTGTCATAGCAAGGTGTTTTGGCATAGCCAAGGTGAGCCATAAGATTACCATCATCGAGGCTGGAGAGATGGCTCAGAGGTTAAAACCACTGGCTGCTCTTCCAAAGGTCCTGAGTGCAGTTCCCTGCAACCACATGGTAGCTCACAACCATCTAGAATGAGATTTGATGCCCTCTTCTGGCATGTAGGCCTACATGCAGGCAAAATACTGTACACATAATAAATAAATCTTTAAAAAGATTATCATCATCTGTGCTTTCTCCTGTGACATCGGGGAGGAGGAATCAGAGAAGAGAGGCCCCTGGAGCTGGATCCCGGGTGTCAGGGAGCCCTGAGTTAGGATGGCAGAGAGGCCACCCTCTTCTCAAGAAGGCATAGTGTTCTACGTGCTCCTTGCTAGGGTCATGCATCCCCCAGCCAGTGGTTAGGAGAGATGGAGTAAGGACAGATTCCCTTATGCAGAGGTATTCTATTTAAGGCATGGTGAGGGAGAACGGGGTTGTGGGGTGACTCCCAGGGCAGCACTGCTCCTCTGGCTAGAGCAGGAATTCTCTTCCTGGTCTGGCTGTTGACAGGCTGCCTTGTTCTGCCCTGTTCTGTCCTTAAAGATAAAACCATTAAATTATGGAAGATCACCGAACGAGACAAGAGGCCCGAGGGCTACAACCTGAAGGATGAGGAGGGGAAACTGAAAGACCTGTCCACGGTGACATCACTGCAGGTGAGCTGCGCAAACGAGTGTTTGGCACTTGTGTTCTACTAAATCATGGGACCTTTAGGACTCTTAGAGCTGGGGTCAGGGTCATGATATCGTGACGCTATCCCTGGGGCAACGAATGAGCATCTACTCACCTGGATAGGAAACCGGTCACAGGCCAAAGTAATGCTGCGACCCTTTGATACAGTTCCTCCTGTTGTAGTGACCCTCAACCATAAAATTATTTTTGCTGCTACTTCATAATTTTGCTATTTATGAATCATAATGTAAAAAAAATATGCAGGATATCTGACATGTGACCCCTGTGAAAGGGTCATTAGTTTCCCCCCAACAGGGGTTGTGACCCACAGGTTAGAATCGTCACCTTAGAGCATCTCGTTATTTCACCTCCTTGTAAACATCCTGTCTATCCTGTTGTTTCACTTCCCTTTTACTTCATCTGTCTGCAGAATTTTCTCCCAGGACGAAAGTTTTAATCCATTACACAGCACACAGCGTGTATGCCTCCTTACAGGCATGATGTGGTGGGCTGTGTCTATGAAGGGCTTTTCACCTGTAGGGGAACAATAAGTCAGAGAAACTGAGGCCCAGAGCACAACCACACCTCCCCTGCAGTTACTGAGTTGGGCTCAACGCACCCTGAGCCTTGGGCTCCTGGGCAGGAGGAGCTGGACTAGATCTTTGGTACAATGAAGGCCAGGAGGTAGCGCTGTAGAGCCAACTCCTGTCCTGCTTAATGAAAAGGCATGAGGACTTGCATCCTCCAGCAGAGTGTTAAAGAGTTCTGGGGGGAGGGGGACTGGAGAGATGGCTCAGTGCTTAAGAGCGCTTGCTGTTCTTGCAGAGGACCCGGGTTCTGCTCCCAGCACCCTGGCAGCTTACAGCTATCTGTAACTCCAGTTCTGAGGGGTCTGATGCCCTCCTCTGACTTCCCTGGGTACCAGGCACACAGATGCATGCATGCAGTTAAAATGCTCATACACATAAAATAAACTAAATAAAATCAAGAGAGAGAGAGGGGGAAGTTGTGTGTGTGTGTGTGTGTGTGTGTGTGTGTGTGTGTGTTCTGGGCACTTCAGTTCACATGAAGTGGGTCGGGCTTAACCTCCTGAGCCCCTTGTACAGGTTAGGACACTTTGAAAACCTCACAGCTAAACATCCATGTCAGCATGCTTCATGAGTAGGGCAGAAGAAAGACATTTACCATCTACGATCACTTATTTCACACCCCGCTTGAGTGTTGCAGCCTCCCATTAAGACTGTGTGTCCCGTGCCCGTCTCCCTCCCTCGCCCTTGCAGCTCTGGATGTCTCTTCTCTGCAGGTGCCTGTGCTGAAGCCCATGGACCTGATGGTGGAGGTGAGCCCCAGGAGAATCTTTGCCAATGGCCACACCTACCACATCAACTCCATCTCTGTCAACAGCGACTGCGAGACGTACATGTCGGCGGATGACCTGCGCATCAACCTCTGGCATCTGGCCATCACTGATAGGAGCTTCAGTATCCTTGGTCTTGATCTGCAGGGGCGTGGCTTCACGGTCAGGGGTGGGAGGGTGGGGAGGTGGGGGTGGATGGGCGGCTTCTGCTTCGTCAGCTTCCTTACTGAAGAACTGTCTCTTCTAGGGTGTAAAGGAGCTGGGTGTGAGATTACAAGGTATCTATTTATGAACACTCTAAAGACAGCTGCTGAAGGCTCCATCACACCCTGTGCCTCCTTAGAGTGCCAGTGATCTTCATCACTTTGGGCTCATAGGGTCCATGAAGGAGCAAGAGAGCTAGAGGCAATGTGCCCTGGAGGAGGGAAGGCCGACCCCCCCACAGGACTGCTACCTAGACGTTGCATCTCCATGTGTTGGTCCACTGTAGAGTGACAACTGGGGTGTCAGAAGCAGGGATTTCAGAAACCAGGCAGAAATGGGGTCCTGGTGTCAAAATAAGCTAAGGACTGAGCACTACCCTTCCTCCAGCCTGCCAAGGAAGGGACCACGTATAGGACATGTGAACGTAGTCTGGCCTGATCCAGGGTAGGCAGGCTGCTACCGTGTCACTGTTGGGTAGACTATTAATGGCAGCCATACTGAGTGAAGTTTCATGTGCTGGGCTCTCACTCAGTGAGGTAGGTCCTGTCACCAGCCCCTTTCCAGGAAGGGGCCTGAGTCATAGAGCCTGAGTTCATAGGTGGCAGGTATCTACTGGGACAGCATGACAGGCAGGGAAGGGCACACCTGCGGTGAAATGGAGATGGTAAGAAATGTTGACTTTGTTGATTCAGCTTGTGTCATAACTGTCTTTGGTCCTAGGTAGACACAGGACATTAGAACACATTAGTAGGGAATAAGGAAAGAGAACGAGTCACCCCAACATTGAACCTTCTCCTTGGGTTACTGACTCCCTTGTCCTGTCCGGAATGCAGGAATTATGCTCACCCATGTTGAAGAGCAGAACACTCACTAGCAGGTGTTTATCAAGCACCCAGGGTGCGCCAGCCCAGTGACATTCTTGATGCTGGCACATAGCACACATGCAAGGCCCTGACATGCAGGAGTCTTTAGTGACCAGTGCTGGGGTCTTGGGGACAGGCCAGCATGTGCTGAGCACTTTCTTCATCCACCTCTTCTGTAGGCCACAGGCAGGAGGTAGGCAGAGAGGAAGCCAAGGTGGGCTTTTGCTGAGTGAGTCTGTGGGCCTGGAGCAGCAGGTGTGTGTGTGAACGTGAGTGGGATTATTGATGGGGGGACCTGCGCTGCCGAGGGAGAGTGGAAAGGAGAGCGTGTCAGTGGACTGGAGGGTCCCATCGGAACTGGGGCACTAACATGGCTGTTGTGGATTGCTGTGTCCACCTTGTACGTGGCTCCAATTTTTAAAAATAATTTTTATTTAATTAATTTATTCAGATTACATCTCAATTGTTATCCCATCCCTTGTGTCCTCCAATTCCTCCCTCCCTCCCTCCCATTTTTACCCTATTCCCCTCCCCTCTGTCTGTGACTGAGGAGGACCTCCTCCTCCTGTATATGGTCATAGGCTATCAAGTCTCATCTTGGTAGCCCGCTTATTCTTTCTCTGAGTGCCACCAGGCCTCCCCACCACGGGGAAGTGGTCAAATATGGGGCACCAGAGTTCATGTCTGAGTCAGTCCCCGCTCTCCATTCAACTGTGGAGAATGTCCTGAGCATTGGCTGGATCTGAGAGGTGGCTCCAATTTTGTGAAAGTGCCTGGTAAGCTGGTGACAAGAGATGTCTGGCTTGTTCGCCGGAGGGAGGGAGGGGCATGTGTTACGGACTGAAGACCCGGAGATGGCTTAGGACTTGAAACTAGGACTTGAAGCAGCTTCCTGGGATAGGTTAATCGGGAAGCCAGGCTGTGTCGCTGTTACCTGCTATTGCCCTAGGCCACAGCGATGAGATTCAGACACTGGAACAGAGCTCTGAGCTCATTCCCTAGAGGCGAGCCTCCCTTAGCAGAAAAGGAGCTGGATTCTGGACCACAGATGTTTCCATGATCTGATGGCAGCTAAGTACATAGAAAAGTCTCACTTCTAGCATGGACAGAGCCAGAAGAGGGATGTGTGTGTGTGTGACTTCATGCTGAGCCGGGGATGGCTCTGAACATATGGGATACTCTCTGAACAGGGGTCAGCGGGAGGTCATCCATCCTGAGGAGGGAGCTAAGGTCAGGGCTGGAGGCCATGATGAGTGCAGGGAGCTGGGCTGGGTCTGGCTGAGGATCCTGCATCCCTTTCCGTCTTGCTCTTGTCAGCCTCTATGTAAAGTTCTCAGTGAGGCCCCTTCAGCTTCTGAGACTCTACTCTTTGTTCCTCAGTGGTGGCCTGTGACCCTTGCTAACACTCCCCTCATCCGCTCCCCCAACTCTCAGACTAACCTGTCCTTCATAGACCCAGTGGGGTGTGCTCCACCCTCTGCAGATCCCCATCTTACTCCTGGCTCTATGGCCCTTTTGCCCACAAGCCTCTGTCCACAGTCCCATGGCCGAGTCCGACCTCTCCTTGCCATGCCCCTCCTGGGCTGGCAGGACCTCTCTTGGGCCCCAGCTCCTCTGATCTCTGGCTACACAGAATTTTCTATGACCGACCCTCTGCCCACACACATTTTATAATTTAGAATGAGACATGTTCCCCCTCCCCAATGGCACTCCACAGCCTACTGCAGAGGTACTGTGAGAGATACGCATGTAGATGCCTAACAGGCAAGTGACTTTAGAGTGCGGAAGCTTGCATGTGCATCTAGGACAGCCACTTTCCTGCCTGTTTGAGACCAGGGTGATGCTAAGGAGCGGACGGCAACCTGTGTTCCAGGGTCTGGGAGCCCAGACTCCCTTTTGCTTCCACTTGGGGTCATCAGCTTCCGGAAAGGCGGAAGGAGCAAAGCTAAGTTCTCATCAGGGGCCTGGAAGCAGGCCCAGCCAGTGTGCCCTGCCCCTGCTCCCTCCTGGAGGTTTTCCCTCAGCCCCGCTCAGCCCATGTAATCCCCACCTCCTGTCCTGGAACACCAACACTTGAGGTGCAGGTGTGTGGTGCCAGTGACTTTAGAGCTGGCTCTCTGCATCTTCAAAGTAATAGACAGCCCAGGAGTGTGGGGTCTCAGCTACATTTTTAGCAATTGGAAGATTTTAAAGTTCAGTTGGTTTTTCTCCTCCTGAGCGGTTTCTTGTGCTGGAAGCTAGTGTGACAGCAAGTGTTGGTCTTCTGCAGCCCATGTCTCATTTGTATCTCTGCAGCAGACCTACCAAGATCTTGGAGTGGTGGTGATGGGGTGGCTCAGGACCAAGGTCAATGTCTGTCTCCTACTTACTCACTGAGCCACCCTGGCTGCTTCCTTCACTCGGGGCAGATGTACCTGTGCAGTGGGTGCTAAGAGTGGAGTGGCCACTGGGTGCAGCACCAAGCGAGTAGATGCACCACCCTCACCAGCTCATGACACTGAAGCCTCTCATGGCTGTCCCTCCATCCCGCCTACAGTACCACCGTGCAGGAGCAACAGGTGTGCCTGCTCAGAAGTGCCACCCAGGGCTTACTGAATAAGTGGAACTGAAGGTTTGAAGCAGAGGCCAAAAGTCTGTACCCCTGGGTCCTGGTTCAGCTCTGCTGTTCCCTGAAGCTCTGTGTTCATTCATTCAACAGTGTTAACTGGGACTGACTCTGCAGGGTATTTGATTAGGCGCTGGGGATGCAGGCAAGTGTTTGCCAGGGCTTCTAAGAGCAGCACATAGGTTGCCCGCTGCACAAAGGAGGTGGTGAGTGAGTGAGGACAGAAATCCAAGTCCAGCACCCAGAGGACAGACTTTTTAAAATGCTTCACAGAGGAAGTCTTTTTATTAGTTGCACAAAGGCACCTCCCCAGTCAGTAAGATGCCCTACAGAGAGACACAAGAAGCTGCTAACATGGTGCTGTGACCCCTGTCCCTGTGCTTAAGCCCTGTCCAGGATCTCAGGATGAGGCTGGTCTGCAAGCACTGTTGTTTAGGGGCTGTTAGCTTACAATCAAGCCACAGGGGTCCAGTGTATCTGGTGTCCTTGGCTGAAGATAATGGCAGAAGGATGTGCCAGCCGAGACTAGATGAGGAAACAGAGAGCAGAACAGGTGACCCTGTGGAAACACCAGCAATAGGCCTTGGGGGGGCTCCCACCTTGTTCTCACCTTAGCTTTGGACTTCTAGGTTCCCAAACTTGGAGAACTATGAACCTGAGGCTTCACCCACTCATCTTTGGCATTGTGCTGTGGTAGCCAGGAACTGTGCCTAGGATGTCACATGCTGTGTTTTGAGTGCCCCCGGCTCTCAATGAGTGACCCGGCAACCGGGTCATCTTTTGGAGAAAAATGAATTCCCTTTTTTTTTTTTTTTTTTAGATCATCTCTATGTGCAGAAGGCCTTGAGGGCTCGCCACACAGGAGGCCCTTCTGCAGGCTTCTGGCAGATCTGCCTCTTTTCTCACTCCAACCACTACTTGGTTGCCATGACAACATCTTCTGGTCTTGAGAGCAGGCTCCTGGGAAGACATGTGGATGAGCCTCATGCTTTGCCCAATGCAGTCTGTGGAGCCCAGGCCTTCCACATTCTCTGCCATGAAACCTCCATTTGCACTTGACATCCATCTTGCTGAGTGACAAGCCGTACTCACACAGCATCAGGGTCCTTGCAGTGCTGAGGCTGCTGGAAGGCCTGCCCTGCCCTGATGTTTGGAAGCCAGCTCCTCCCTCTGCAGCTCCACATGTGGCTCTGGGTGCGTTCCCTACTTACCCCAGTCTCCCCCACTTTCTTCAGGGATGGGTTCCATGCTGCCTTATGCACAAGCTATTGCTGTGTCTGGAGGCTCAGTTCATTGTTACATCTTTACAGCCTAGCTTGTGTTGTCTCCACAAATGCCTATGTGATAGGGAGTTCTCTGCCATCTGTGCCTCTGTCCCCCTTGATTTTTTTTTTTGTAAACCGAGCCAATGATTCTCCATCTCACAGTCCAGACACAGGTGATGCTTAGCCGGGAATCCCTGGTGAAGGAGAAGTGGCCCTCAGTCCCCATCATTGTATAGTGTGAGTGCTGAGACTCAGTGAATGGGACACACAGCTCCTCCTCTCCACAGCTCTCCAGTCAGAGGAGGTAGCGTGACCCCAGCTATCCTCAGGAGATCAGGCAATGCCCTTGGCGGCAGGGAGATGAAGGGCAGTCTATAAAAGTCCCTACAGCCTGACGTTGCTGCAGGGGTCCATGCGTCTCATGTTTCTTGTGTCCTTGACAGGAAAGACCGCAGATGTGACTCTGGGGCCAAGCACAGCCTGGCTCTGTATTAGCTTGGCAGTCTCTCATCCAATCCACAGGCTGAGTGGCTCACACTGGGGTGCAGAATGTAGAGCCCCACCTGCCTTTCAGGGCTGTACCTGGCAGACTGTCTCCTCTCCTCGTCTCTTTTGGTACCTGGTGGTGATTGCTGTCCTCATCACTGAGTCACTCTGCATATGTCTCCCACCCCCACCCCCTGCATCCGTGCCGCTCTTTCTTCTGTGTGCATCTAATAAGGACCCGTGTCAGATTCCAGACCACCCGGGGAAGCCAGGAGTGCTGTCTCCTCACCATCCCCTCTCAGTTACAGAATTGCGTTGCTGGCCCCATTTCCTAATCTCTGAGGGCCACAGTCTTTGGGAAAGCATCTCACCTCGTGGCCACCTGGTCAGTCTCTTGAAAGGAACCACTATTTTCCAATCACACCCAAGCCTCCCCCCCCCCCCGCCATTTTGCATATGGGGAAACAGGCTTGTGGGAGGGATGTGAGGATCCTGTGTGGGTTAGCATATTCCAGAGAGCTGAGACCTAACAGCTAGCCCAGCTAACTTCTGACCTGATGTCCAAAACTAAGGCCACCTGGAGGGGTCCTAGTTGAGGGCTTCTGGAAGCCCTCACTGGCACGGCATGCAGAGCGAGATGTGCTCAGTGCGTTTGTGCTGTGCCTTCCGCCCACAGCCACCCATTGTCAGGCGTCTTCTTCAAGCCCCTGTTTTGGGATGGATTCAGTGAAACTTAGTGGACTAATTTGTGGTGATGAATCTTGGGCTCGCCATGGAAAGCAATCCCTGAGCGCATCTTTGAGGGATTACCTAGCTTCCGTTGAGAAGGGAAGGTAGATCCATCCCAAATGTAGATGGTGCCATTCTATGGGCTCAGGTCCTGGAACGAATAAAAAGCATAAACTTAGAATCCCCTCCCCCTCCTGACTGCACGTGCATTGCAATAGCTGCCATCATACTCCCTGCCCTAGAATTGTGGGCTACTATGACCTCCCCCACCATCTTTCCATCCTTTCTCCCTTCCCATCCCTCTCTAAGACAGGGTCTCACTATGTATCCCTGGCTGTCCTGGAACTCACTATGGAGACCAAGCTGACCTCCAGTGAACAGAACCTGCATCTGCCTCCTCAGTGCTGGGATTAAAGGGGTGCTCCACCAAGCTTAATCCTACCCTTCCTCTCTTAAGATGCTTTTTGCCAGGCATTTTGCTGAAGCAACGAGAGAAGTAATACACAGACCCTCTCTGCACTTAATCGCTTCCCAGTGACACCTGACAACAGCCAAGTGGTGGCATTTGCTGGTCCTTGAGCCCTAACCATACACTTAGCTGGATTCCCACAGCCTGTAGGCTACTTTGCTGCCCAGCAACCACTGACTAGTCCCTAAGCTCCAGGTGTATATACTTGGTTGGATGCCGTCAGCCTGTAGGATGCCCTTCTACTCTTGCAGGGGTGTGACTTCTAGTCCCAGAATCCTCTCCTGTTTCCATCCAGCCCAGGGAAGTCATAGCCCAGCAGTCCTGTATCCCTGATTCTAGAGTCTCCAAGGCATAGGTCAGAGCTGAGTGTGGGGCTGCCTCAGATCAGAGGACATTTTCCCACTGAGGAGTCGTGATACTGTGGGTAGAAGGGGGAGTGGGTGCTGGGGTAACAAACCTGTACACATGGCCCAGACAGTTCAGAAGGCAGAGATGTAAAATTACATGCCTATGGCCCAGCATAAATGGGGTGTGGTATATCCCTCACCTCCCGATCTCCTGAGGGGAGGAAGAGTTTATTTTGGCTCACGGTTTGAGACCTCAGCAGGGAGCATCAGAGTTCATGGCCATGGGAGTGTATGCCAGAGCCTGTTTATGTTAGGGTGGCCCAGGAGATGGAGAGTAAGGCAGGAACCAGGAGCAGGTGTTACCTTCCAAGGCCTAGCCCTAGAGCCCACTCCTAAAAGGTCCATGGCCTCTCAAAATAGCAGCGACTAGAGGACAAAGCATCCAGTATAGGAGCCTGTGGGGGACAGGTCGCTGTCACAGTGCACGGTAAGCGCCCCTTCTGCTTGGCTGCTTGTGAGGAAGGTGGGCTATCAGGAACAGTCTTTGGTGGCTGCAGGGCTGGGCAACTGGCAGGCACTCTTGTAAGAGGCTGTGGGTTCAGCTTTGTGGGCCTCGTGGACAGGTACTGGGTGCCAGCAGTGTTTCATGTGAATCGGTGGCTTGGGGGACTAGGGACTCTGTGTGTGTGTGTGTGTGTGTGTGTGTGTGTGTGTGTGTGTGTGTGTGTGTTGGGGGTGGGAAGATTAAGACCTGAGAAGTCACTCAGACTCGGCTGGGTTTGTCATGGGCCTTATGGAAGGGAAAGAACAAGAGCGCCGTCACTGTCGCCCTTGACCTTAGCGACCCAGATATCGTAGACATCAAGCCAGCCAACATGGAGGACCTCACGGAGGTGATCACAGCGTCCGAATTCCATCCCCACCACTGCAACCTCTTCGTCTACAGCAGCAGCAAGGGCTCCCTGAGGCTCTGTGACATGCGAGCAGCTGCCCTGTGCGACAAGCACTCCAAGCGTAAGTCTCTGCTCTAGGTATTTTGGGACAGGCAAGTGGGTACACCAGCATGATGTGTGTGTGGCGGGGGCGGGGTGAGGGTGGGCGGTGGCTGGGGAGGGGACTGTTCTAGCCACCAGCTACCTCCTTTCTCCTAAGCACCCTATGAGTTCCTTGGTATGTAATGCTCACTTCCTGTTCCAAAGTCCACCAGGGGCCATCTGTGAGGCCCAGGGATTTCTGAAACGTCGGGCAAAAATCTGCCACACTCTCTACCTGTCTTGAGTGACAGTCACATCACTCTGAGTGAATATGCGGCCAGCCCAGGCTACTGAGTGGTAGAGTTTTGCTTCTCCTCCAGAAGCCAGGATATCTGCTGGATAGCGGGGTCAGGCTGAGCCTGCAGGTCTTTTCCCATTCCTTGACCAATTTCTGTCCCCGTGCCTAAGCCTGCAACTCTCCTCCAGGCTTATCCATATTCCGTGTGTCAGGGGCATCTAGTAGGCATGGTAGCTTCCTGTCATGGGATAGGTAGAGCACCCCCACTCAGGGATAGGGGTATTAGAGGGACAGGGATGGTCTCATTCATATGTACCAAGGAACAGACACTCTGAAGGGTGAGTTGTGGAGGAAACTACAGAGGCAGATGCTTCAGGATGGAAGCTTTACCAAAGATGACGTGGCCAGATGCAAAGGGCGGAAGGGGATCAAGGAGCAAGGCAGAGCAACTGCAGGGCCACCATGGCCAAGGGGAAGACGAGTTTTATTCTAAATATGGTGGGCGGTCCTAGGAGGATGGCAAGCAAGGACATGCTGGGATGTATGATGGTCTTGCTCAGAATGAGGAACAAGCATCACAGAGAGAAGGGGCACATGGGGAATGGACCACATAGCCCCACAAAGTGCACTCGAGAGGCGGGGTTGCTGGCTCCGCCAGTAGGTGCGGGTGGTCAGAGTGGCTGCTGGGTGAGAGTGTTGGGAGGGATTGGGTCACAGTACAGATGGATGGAAGTGGGGTATGCAGACCTGGGGTAGTGGATTTGGGGCTCAGTGATGGGCTATTCACTGGACGCCATGGAGCACAGAACAGTAGGTGAACAGATGTTGGTGGTGAGGGTCTTAACGGAGGTCGAAACTGTGGTGTTATTGGCCTGGGAGAACTGATCCGATAAACAAGGCAGACTAAAGTCAGGTACAATAGCCAACTTTGTTCAGATCCCAGACAGTTTATATTCAGAGTGTTAAGAAAGGTCACAAGGATAAAGTTCTCATGAGTTTGAGTCATATACAATCACAAGGACAAGCCACGCTAGGCAAGAGCCCAGTGCTCCTTGCTGTCCAGCTCTCAGGGGCCCCTCCTGCCACCTCCTTGACTCGCAGCCACTCCTTTCATCCTCAAAACCAGTTTGAGACTTGCCCTGAACTCAGTTCCTCATTCTCACATAATGAGCCTCATTCTCACATAATGAGCCTTGCTGTCATGCTGGGCCCGCTGGAGTGATGACCCTTCTCAAGATTTGCTGATAAATAAGTGTTCTTCATACTGCATTTGGCCTTAATTTTCCTTGTGCCCGTCTGTGTGTGTGTGTGTGTGTGTGTGTGTGAGAGAGAGAGAGAGAGAGAGAGAGAGAGAGAGAGAGAGAGAGAGAGAGAGAGAGAGAGAGAGACAGACAGACAGACAGACAGACAGACAGACAGACAGAGAGACAGAGACAGAGACAGACAGACATTTATAGGTTCCATGGATTAAGACAGACATAGTTGGGGCCATCTTTCTACCATCATGGGACATTTTCTCCAACACCTGTGCCCACTCCCTCCTGGCCTAGATGGCATGAATTCCTGAACTAGGTTCATGTTCAGCTCTTTGTCAGACTGTGCAAGAAAAGATGGAGAGGAGAGAGGAGCCTGGGCCTGCTCTGGGTTGAGTCCTGTCTGAGTCCCCGGGAGGGGAGTAGAGGCTCTCTCCATTCAGTGTGAGGGCAGAAGCCAGAGTCACCCCACTGACCCAGCTGAGTTGAAGATGCATTGACAATGGTGACACCCATTTAAGAGACACTCTTCAGTCATCTCAAATGTTGAGGAGATTTTTAGTGACGCAAGGAAGCTATTGCGGTTGACAGATTCAGTGGGAAAAAACAAGAGACAGACAGAACAATGCTGCTTTGCTCCCAGAATGGAAGCAAAGAAAGTACCAGAAAGGAAAGCATCGAGACACAGCCTTGGAGTGGCACACTATGAGGCAGTGGTTGGAGTTCTCTTAGCATTTGTCTGTGAATCTACATGTTAAAAATGAGAAGATGCCCAATAATAAAAGGATACAGAGGGTCATAGAAATCTACAAGTAGAACAATATGATAGGCAGATTTGGGCCCAGGGGTCCCGCTCAAACTAAGGCACCAGCCAAGGACAATACAGGAGGTAAACTTTAAACCCCTTCCCAGATCTAGCCAATGGTCAGAACATTCTCCACAGTTGAGTGGAGAGTGTGATACGACTTTCTCACGTACTCTGGTGCCTCACATTTGACCATGTCCCCTGGAGGGGGAGACCTGGTGGCACTCAGAGGAAGGACAGCAAGTAGCCAAGAAGAGACTTGATACCCTATGAGAATATATAGGGGGACGTAATCCCCCTCAGGAACAGTCATAGGGGAGGGGAATAATGGGAAAATGGGGGGGGGGAGGAATGGGAGGATACAAGGGATGGGATAAACATTGAGATGTAACAAGAATAAATTAATTAAAAAAAAAAAACCGAGAAGATGTGTGTGTGTGTGTGTGTGTGTGTGTGTGTGTGTGTGTTTCCAACAGGGAGAGGCTTTTGGTACTGTCTGTGAGCTCTATACTAGTTCAAATTATATGCATAGATAGAGGTGGCAGCCAGAGCCATTTGGCCTGTGTAGTCTGTGACACTCAGATTCTTGGGGTAGTGCGGTTGGAGTGAGAAAGCAGGGCACCCCCCAGGGCAGCTGCTGTGAGTCCCTTGTGCATTTCCTGAGCCCAGACCTAAGAATTCACCCAGTCATGTGACTGTCATTTGCCTGATGCTGCGGGAGCCCCATGGGAGCCAGGCGTAGGAGAGGCAGAGCTCACTCTGGCTGCCACACTGTTTCTCCCACACCTGCCTCTCAGGGGTGCCGAATGTCCGCAAGCTTATGTCTGTGGTGGTACTTGAAGGCTTCTGCAAGCTGCCATCACTGAGAGCTTTGTCCTGGGGGCCATGTCTCTTCTGAAGGATTCTCAGAGCCCATTGCCCGGCTGCCCAGTGACTCACCTGGGAGTGTTGACCACATCGGCATGTCTGGGCCACTCTGCAGACCAGTGGTCCCATGTGTACACAGAAGTGCGTGGCATCTGGCAGTCTACAAGTCTAGGAGCATTTGTATCTGAGTGCCTAGGTGACTCTGGCCTGCTGTTTTCTCTCCCTGTGCTCTCTTTGCACTGTTGTTACCATTGTTCTACCCTCTTCCTTCCCAAGAGCTCGGCGGCCCTCCTCCTTTTTCCTGAGGATAGCATACTCCACCTGCCACTCACGTTCCTGTACAGGTTGGATGTCCATCTGCTGGGGTCCTTTTGAAGGAGAGACATGTTTTTCCTTTTTTTTTTTTTAAACACAAGAAATTATTTTATTTCTTTCAGTAAGTCTGAATCTGTGGGTTGGGCATGTGCATGTGAGTGAATTGCCCCCAGAGGCCAGAAGAGGGCATCATTCCTTGGAGCTGGACTTGCAGGCAGTTGTGAGTGACTTGATGTCTGAGAACCAACCTGAGATCTAACAGAAGTGCAGTACATCCTCAACCGCTGAGCCATCATCTCTCTAGCCTCAAGGTTTTGTTTCTTTGTTTTTTTGTCACTGAGTTCAGTTTCTTTCTTTCTTTCTTTCTTTCTTTCTTTCTTTTTTTTTTTTTTTTTTTTTTTGAATTAGTGCCTGTCTTTGTTTCTTTTCCTGTTGCTGTGATAAAATACCTTAGCAAAAGCAATAAGGTAGAAAAGGTTTATTCTGACACATGATTGGATGTCACTGCCCATTGTGGTGGCTGAATGAAAATGAGGACGTGGCTGCTCTGTAGGTGCTATTTGTTAACTATTTTATTGGGGTTTCTTATGCTTCTACCTCCCTTCCAACCCTCTATCCTATGTAGGAGACAAAGAAGGTTAGAAAGCACAGGAGATGTATACCTTTTCAGACTTAGTTCCAGCTGGTTAAGTTTCTTTGTGTTTTTGTTTTGTGTGTGTGTGTGTGTGTGTGTGTGTGTGTAAAATACTAATCTCAGTCATCAGGATGTCCAGCAGTCCAGCAACAGCAATCGGCAAGCACAGCAGGATGAACTACCAGCCTTCTTCCTTCTCCGTCCATCTCCTCAAAGCACCTTCCTCTCTCTCTATCTCTGGGCTCGGATATTTATACTCTCCTAGAGTCCTCAGAATTCCACTAAACTCCAGCTAGCAAAGACCACATCCTGCATGAGACAATTGTCAGCTGTGGGACGAACTAAAGCAGCCCAATAGCGCACACTTAGGATTAAAACAAAAAGCTGTTTACATAACTGAGGTTTTAAAGAGACCTAAACTTCCACTACTACACTGCTTTTAGGTACAGCTGAGGAAAAGGTGGTTTTTTTTTTTATTGTAGATATGAGGGAGAGGCATCTGAAAGGGTCCAGACTGAAGGGGGCCATGAAAGTAGAGATGGGGTGGGGAGAGAAGAGAGAGGGAACAAAGGAGAGAGGACCAAGAGTGGATGGAGCCAAGCGAATCAAGAGGACAAGAGAGAGCTTGGCGAATCAAGAGGACAAGAGAGAGCCAAGGTCTAAGAGAGTCAAGAGAGCAGCATGGTCAAAATGGCAGTGTTATATAAGAAAGAGAAGGTAAGGGAGGGAAGCGAATCCCCTGGGTGGAGAGGTTTAGGGTAGGCGGCAGGAGTGAGAAGAGCAGAGAGGAGCCATAGACACTAAGTGAGCCTGGCAGCCAGCATGCTCTTTAGAATGCAGATAGGCACCTCAGCCTTCCCCCCCCCCCCCCAGGTCTCTTTGGGACCTGACAGTGGGGAAATCATGACATCAGAGACATGAGCATCCACAGTCAGGAAGCAGAGGGAGGTAAATGTCAGTTCCCAGCACTGAAGCCTAGGGAATGGTGCTGTGTACTTTTAGGTCGGGGCTTCACAGCCCTGTTAACTCTTAGTCAGGTAATCCCTCACATGTGTCTAGAGGTGTGCCTCCTCGGTGGTTCTGGGTCCTGTCACGTTGACAGTCATTATTTGCCATCACAGTTGTGCCTCTTGCTAACTTGGAACCCCCAACACCTTATTTTTAAGCCATACTTTTTTTTTTTTTTTTTAACCTCTCTTCTCCATAGGTCCATAGCCACCTCGTAATACAAACTGTGTTCAGTCCAATTTCAAAAGTACCCGTAGTCTTTGGTATTCCATTATAATTTAAAAGTCTAAAGCCCAAGGCTTATCTAAGATGTAAGGCAATCTCTTAATTATGAACCTGTAAATAAAAAAAAAAATAAGTCACACGCTTCCAACATACAATAACTTGGTGTAATAAAGAGAAGAGTGAGGTCATAAAAAGGAATCGTTAAAACAAGACCAAACTATCAGGGTAGCCATCAATTCTTTCAGCTCCTGTCTAGTATCTGACCCTTGATGGACTCAACAGGGCAGCAGAGAGCTTAGGTAGCCCCACCTACCCAGCTCTGTTGCCCTCAGCACACATAGCCTCTCTCTTAGGCCTGGTTGACTTCATGCCTGCAGCTTTCTGTGGTGGATGTCCCATGGTCCTCAGGTCTTCATCGCAGCATAGTCTTTACCTTCTGAGCGTCACACAGTGGCCTTCAGGGCCCCCTTGCAGGGAATGTTTTACTACCACACAATCTGGCTTTCGTGGCTTTCTGGAACCTTCCAGAAGCTTCTGGAAGCTTCCATGCAAGCTTCCATGACCTCCTCACTCTCGAATATTTCATGCCTACCGAAGCCTGCACTGTGTGGACGACACTGCCGAATTCTGCTGCCAGTGTGAAGTGCAGCCTGGCCCGCCTTGGGCCACAGCTGTTATCAGCTTCTGTGCTCTGACCCTGGGGAAACAGGTCCCTTAGCAGTGAGCAGGGAACCCCCTGCAGCTGCCCTCTCGGGCCAGGCTGTCTCCTTTCCAAAACTTTGTATTTTCACCAGTTGGAGCCTTTGATGGATGGCTCTTGCCCTCAGGGTGAGCTTGTTCTTAGTTCTCTTGAGAAATCAAGCCACTGATTCCCAGTTGCCAGTTGGTTTCTAAGCAGCCACGATCAACATTCCCGCTGCATTTGTGTAAAAAGCTTGGAGCTTTGACTGGTTCTTTGCCTCCCATTCCTGTGTTTGAAAGCCAAGGTGTGGCTGTCAGAGTCTCCCCCCAAGGGCCTCTGCCCACAGCATCCTCTCCTAAGGGGATGACACTGCAGTTTTCTTCTCACTGGGTGAGAAGCATTGTGGATCACTGTGCGTGCTCATGCCTGCCACTGCACACGTGAGGAGGTCAAAGGAGCACAGTAGTTCCCGCAGACCCATCTGAACCAGGCCAGGCTGGCGTGTACTGACTATCCTATATTCCCAGCTAAGGCTTTGGCTCTCCCAGAAACACTAGAAACCCAGGTTGTTGTTGGCTAGGCATTGCGACAGTGTAACCATAGAAACAGGCATCCGCGAGCCCTCAAAATAGACAGTTATTTCTGCCTTTGACAGCAGAGTCTGTGGGAAGGAAAGGCTGAATACCCAGCAAGAGGTTGGCTCCGAATAGGCAGGCATGGTGGTTTGCCATCATGGGGACTCCAGCAACGTGAACATCCAGGTGCTCCGGACACCTGCAGCTAATAGTGGCTGAGCTGTTGAAGGATGGCATCCAGAGCTCAGAGCCTGCCAGGGTGGAGCCATGGCTGTCCCTTACCAGCATTTGCTCTTCCTCAGCCTCCTCACAATACAACACTGGAGCCATGAGAGAGCTCTCTTCTCGGTGGCTTAAAACAACACACGTGTGTTTTGTACAGTTGGGGAGGTTGAGGATCTAGTCAGAGTGTGGGCGGGGCTGGCTCTTCTGTTAGCTTTAGGAGCAGCTGTCCTCTTGTCCTTCCCAGCTGCTAAAGCTACCACACCTTGGCTCATGGCTGTCACACCAGCCCTCTAGACAGCCAGCGAAAATCCCCAGCCCAGCCCAAGATTCTCAGTATAGTGGTCTTAACCAGCATGCTGGGAAGAGGCCTCTCTGACAGAGCGCCGGGGCTCTCCTAGGAATGCCCTTAGTAGGCTTCACTATGAGAGATAGTGTGACAGGAGAAGGTGGGACCAGTGGGACTCAGAGATGGGGGCCAGAGCACGTCAGTTCCTGAGGGGCCACATCTAGGGACATACCTCTGGTTGTCCCATGGGGATTGGTTGTATGAGGCTGAGCAGGGAGTGAGCGGTTGTTAGACATTAATCCGTGAGCATTATTGCAGCCAGGTTATCAGCGCTTCCATCCCTTCTGGGACAGGCCACTGTTGGGGGCTTCATGGGGCTGGAGAGCAAGGATCTGCCCTGAGCCTGTTGGGAGCTGTAGTGAGCTTCCAGTGAGGCAGTGGGTGGGGCTGTCACTCGGGTTTCCTGGGGCTGGCTCTACAGGTTGGAGATGCTTAGGTGGTGACTGGTTGCCAACACCCCCCCCCCCCCCCCCCCCCCCCCCGCCTCTCACCCTTCCTACAGAGCCCAGGGAGTTAATGCCAGCCCCACAACAGTCCTGGTCTTCACCTGCTCTGCCTTCATGGCCACATTGGGATGTGATTGACCACAGGTGTCCACTGCACATGCACAGAGGCAGCTCCTGGCCTGAAGACCCAGGACCAGTTAGTACCAGAAGCACATCAGGGTCTGGCCTATAGGCAGAAATTGTCCAGCACGTCAGAGACTGAAGAGACTTTTAGTCTGGTATTCTGAATGGCCAGTAGGGGGCATCAAGTGTAGCTCTGGGGTTCAATTATTCCACTTTCATCTGCCTCTGAGATCTGTGCAAGGATTCACTCTCAGCCTGAGTTTTCTTGGATACAAAATGGGGACAATTAGGCTCCCACCCTGAAGTTTATATTAGGGTATTGGATGAAGTCGTTCCCAGCACAGTAAATACTCAATTAACACATTTCCCACAAGGGAGCCTTTCCAGGGGCTGGGTGTTTCCTCTTTGGAGGGTCCTTAGAGCCAAGGATTTTGGTAGGTGTTCAGGGATGTTTGGTGGATGAGTGAACAGTGGTACAGTGGGCAGGGCAGCCGATGACAGCTGCTAATTCTTTCTCCACAGTCTTTGAAGAGCCCGAGGACCCCAGCAACCGCTCCTTCTTCTCAGAGATCATCTCCTCAGTGTCCGACGTGAAGTTCAGCCACAGTGGGCGCTACATGCTCACCAGGGATTACCTCACGGTTAAGGTCTGGGACCTGAACATGGAGGCGAGGCCCATAGAGACCTACCAGGTGTGTGCAGAGGCCTGGCAGCCTCGCGGCCCTCCGTGTGCTGGGAGATCTCCCAGGATCCCCCTTCCTTCCTTGTGCTGACAACCTCACAGACCAGCCACGGGGACTTTCTCGCTGTAGAGGAAGCTGCAGAGAAGCTTTTAGCGCAGCCCTTGGGGTGGCTGAGGAGGCCCCTTCATGGAGCTCCCATGTGTATATAGAACCTCAGTTTCTGGGGAAGGAGGAGAGGAAGGAACAAAGAAAAATATGGAATCAGGCCTCCAGCATACACAGCCTTACCAGTAAGTAGGTAAGCAACACACACACACACACACACACACACACACACACACACACACACACACACATACACACTTCACAAACATCTATGTATGAATTGTGTTCAGTGGTAGCATGGAAGATGTTTCTAGACCCCCAGGGTGGCCTTTTGAGCCAGTGTGCAGGGTGAACTGCTGGGCACTTCTGGGGAAGCTTTATCCATCATCCTACCAGGTCTCTTGCTGGGGCACAGGACAAAGCTGGTTTGCTATTAAAATAACACATGTGCACTGCAGCTCCTTGGTGTTTGGCAAGGGCTTGGGGTAGGGCTTCCTGGTACTGGACCTTAAAGGTGGTCTAGAAATTGGGCATTTGGCATATTCTGGGTTCAAGCATGCCCGTATCAGAAACCTCAGCGTCCACACACATGCCCATCACCTGTTTCATCCTGCTCCAGGAAAGAAAGTACTGGCTGACTGTTCTACAGACAGGGACACGGGGGAATTGGAGAGTGACAGAGGAGTCTCAGCTCAGTGGTGGCAGGCTCAAAGCTCAGCACTGCTTACTTTCCTGCCAAAGGCTGAGGTGTCATGTCCCAGAGGCAGAGCTTCTGGAAGGAGCTCCTAGAAGTCTCATCCTCTGCTGATCTGACCACCCCTTTGTTAGCAGTGGGCAGGGGCTGGGGCTCCCCAATTTTCCAGATCCTACCCTCTGTACTCTGGACAGGGGCAGACCCTCTTGGGTCTCTCTGAAAGTGTCAGCAGTTCAAGAGATTGAGGTGGGAGGCACCTTTGAAGTTATGAGGTGACTAAGCCGGCTCCTTTACACACACACACACACACACACACACACACACACACACACACACACACACATACACACACACACGGCCATCAGGGCACTATGTTCAGCAAAAGCCTATGTGTATGGATTTTTTTTTTTTAGGGAGGGGTGAATGTGGAGCCTCTGGGCCTCTCAAAGCCTGTGAGGCCCCAGTGAAGTGGCAACATTACTTTTTTGGGGGCCAAGGACTAAAGGTAGATGCTTGGCTTTCTGTACAGCTGACCTACAGATTCTAAAATAGCAGTGATAATAACTACAATTGCTTTGGGGGGTGACTTTTATGTCCTTGAAATTGTATGTAGTGGGACTGTGCTTGGCCAGCTTGCAGTACTTGGCAAATGAGAGCTATTTCAGTCCATCAAAAGGAGTCTTGGAGGTGCCGGAGAGATGGCTCAGTGGTTAAGAGGGTCTGCTCTTTCAGAGGACCCAAGTTCAAGTCCCAGCATCCTCATGGTAGCTTACTACAGCCCCAGGGGTGCTGACCCCTTCACACAGACACACATGCAGGCAAAACACCAAGGCACATAAAATAAAAGTAAATAATTTTAAAAAGGAGAGTCTTGGAGTGGCCTTACAGGAGCCGATGGTCCTAAGACTTTTATCATTGTCCTCAGACTGTGGTTTTTGAAGGCACCGGGTCCACAGACTTAGAGCATCCTTCATGGCAGGCCCAGCAAGCCTGGTGCTCACTCTTTCTCCGCAGCTGACGCATTTTCTTTTGCCACCAGGGAGTAGGCAAGGCTTGACACACAGGAGGAGAAGCTGCCCCGCCTGTGCTTAGCTCTGCTAAGGGCTGCTGTGCACAGGAGGCAGGAACATGACAGCCCCGCCTTCTGGCAGGGCTAGCAGTGCCATGAGGCCGGTTCATCCCATAGGGTGCTGGGTCCAGGGATCAGAGAGTGTTAGAGCTTTGACTTCATCCTCTTGGGTCCCAGGTAGGTGGGATCATGGTGATGGTGACACAACATGGTAGGACTGTGAGCCAAAGTCTGGGACAGGAGTGCCCACCCCCCAAGACTGTGGACAGCAATGCCCACCATTTCCCACCCCACCAACGACAGTCTGTACGGTCTAAGCTGTGAATGCTCCCTTTTCCTCTTGTGAATTCTGCTCCCTGGTGTTGTCCCCACAGCCCACCGCTCTGGGTCAGCTGTGTGCGTAGGGCAGGCTATGCGAAGACTGTCCATCCTATGGAGGTGTTGGGGCTTTTTGGTGTCCATTACTCAGCTTGTCCCTCCTTCTCACCAGGTCCACGACTACCTGCGGAGTAAGCTCTGCTCCCTGTATGAGAGTGACTGCATCTTTGACAAGTTTGAGTGTGCCTGGAACGGGAGTGACAGGTGAGCCTGCTGCAGGCATGCAGCCTCAGACACCCTGCCATGCTCTCTCGCCCTTCACCCCAGGGAACTTCCTGTAGTCTGCCACCACAACCCTAACCCTGCCCTTTACCTGCTCGAGGTGTGCAAGAGGATTGGTCCAGGTGCAGGAAGTGTGCCTTTTCTTCACCCCCTTAACTGATGCTCACACCCACTTTGAGCCCCTGTCCCAGGATGCTGTGAGATTCTGGGTCAGCATCAGCCAAGTGCCTCCCATTCCCTGAACCCTCAGATGAGGGCTGTACCCCAGCACCTCCATCCCCAGGAGATAGAAGGCACTGGGCCACCTACACTATTCTCCTGCCATCACAGTGGCAGCCCCATGCTGTTCCTCTGGGGCTCACAACTTGAACTGGTGACCTAGTTGTGATCCACTTTTCCCATCCCACGGCCTGAATCATAGTCCCTACTGCATGGCACAGGCTCCTGTCTTGTCACAGCCTGGGCCAAGCACAGCGCGTGATAGATGGGCCCATTGCATCCTTCATTTCCCCTGCAGACCCCAAGGGCCTGCCTCTCTGTGTGCCCTAACCTTCCACAGCTCAGAAGGTTTTCTGCTAGGAGGTAGGAAATTGCTTCTCTGTCCCCACCCACAGGCCTCAGGCTCAGTTAATTACCTGTGACTTTTCAGTGTGGATGCTCATAAGTGACCTCTCAGGGTCTTCTATGGCTGGATAGGATAAAGGAGAGAGGCTCCAGGTGGATCAAGGGACATAGCATCAGGCATGTTTTTGTACCAGAGCTTCTGTGGTATCGCCTCCCTCCCCACTGTCCCTGTTCTCTGTTGCTGAGTGCAAAAGGGTGGCACAAGAGCCTCGCCACAAATTCCAGGGTGTACATCCACACAGGTGGCATCTGCTTTGCCCTGTGACTGGATGGGTGGGACACTCCAGAGCATCTGAGGTGGCCAATAAGAGTGGCTGTGCTCAAGGCTGAGACTTTGAGCAGGGATGGCGATGACAGGGAAAGGTGCACTCAAGGGCAGTTATCATCCCAAGGAACCAGCTGTTCTTCAGGGGCTCTGAACAGAACCATGATGAGGAGAGGGGTCTGTGCGGTGGTCCATAGTGTCCACTGAAGGACAACGAGAAGGTAGGATAGAGCCCTAGTCTGAGTCAGGGCAAGCAGCCAGTCTTCAGCTTCAGTCAGGGCTCCTATGGTTCTCAGACAGGCAGCCACACCCACCTAGAATCCCCCAGTGAACATCGAGAAAGGGTCTTGGTAGACTCACAGGTGAGGGACTTGCCATAAAAAGATGACTCCAACCTACTATCAAGGGACATTAGGGTAGGTGGCTGAAGGTTGTCACCCACTGCCTGAACTTTATTTTGCCACCAGGGAGCGCATGTAACCAGACAGTGCCTGAGCCTAGCACAAAATCACCAACCCTCTGATGGAGCTCCAGCAGTGGGTCTTGGCATCCTACTTCTGCCAGACACTTCCGGTAGATGTGCCCCCACCCCTCCTTTCTTCCCTCCACGTCTGCTCTCTCTGACCCTGGATCCTGCCGAAGCACATTCCACCTAGCTTGCTCCGCTGTCTCCTCCTCCAGGAAGCTGCCACCCCCTTTACCCCCCTCCATCCTCTGCCTTGCCCCACAGGGTCCCAGAGTTCTCATCCTGTGTCTTGCTATTTGTGATATGATAAATTCTCATCGCCTCTGTACTGTTTCCCTCATCACCAGTGGAAGCGATGTCTGGTAGGAGGGACCCCAGGAGTGTCCAGTCAATGTTTGTCTCTATTCCTGGGCAGTACGAGCAATCTGTCCCTTCCTTCTGCCTCTGGCTTCTTCTGAGCTTAGTCTGTCTATGGGACAGGGACCTCAATTTCTGCATCCCAGTAGCCCAAGGCTAAGGGGAGAATCAAATTGCCCAACCCCGTCCCTGAGGCCTGCTCTTCTGGACTCCTGGGGAGTTTACGCCCCCCGCCCTTGATAAATGGCCAGCGGAGGGCTGGTCACTCTGTGGTGTAACGGCCCTCAGTGGTACCTGCATTCCCCTCCAGCAGCCTTGAGTGGAGGAGGCACAGGGCCCAGCTTTGTTTCTAGTCCTGATTTTCACTCTCCAGTTAGGAACGGATGAATTTGTTTGGGTCAGCCCTCAGAAAGTGGCTTCGTGTAGCCTTGTGCCAATGTCTTGGGCTGAGTGTCCGCCCCTCCCCAACACACACACACACACACACACACACACACACACACACACGGTCTTGGGTTTCTCTTGGCAACAGTGTTCCATGTTTTGCACACACAAGGCTGGTGTAGGCCTATCTTCTTTCCTCATCACCCACTGAAACGGTTTGCGCATCCCCTCCTCTGTGGCAATCAGCTTCTTCCTCCTCCTCTCCCCATAGCTTTTCCAGCCTTCCCTAGAATCAACCTTAAATCCTTTTCTGTAAACCCAGGCCTGATTCCTAAGTGCGTCGTGGAGATAACCTACTTCATGCCTCACTAAGATGGAGTCCCTGGTTAGGTGGGGAGCAGCAGGGGTGGGGCAGAAGTCTGTTTCCAGAGTCTCCCGTCCTGCTGTGGTCTTTGCCTCACCCCGTGCGATCCGTGGCCATGAGCATTCGTTCACTTGTTGGGTAAGCTAGCCAATCATGTTGTAGATGGGGATGTAGGCCTGGCAGGTTCAGAGGTTCTGGCACAGTCACAGTTACTGCTCATTGTCATCTCTACCACTATTGGGGCTACAAGCAAGGATTGTCCCTCTTGGCATGTATAAACAATGGGACGGTACCTTTAGTGTTGCAGCACTGGGTAACGGTCCTAAAGTAGAAATAGCAGCTGACATGTAAGAGGGTGCCAGGGTTGTGGCAGAGAAGCAGACCAAGCTCCCTGTGCGGGGAGTGACAGCCCATAGCTCTGGAGTGTCCCTGTCCCCTCTGTCCTTCCACACTGACCGCCGTCTCCTTCTCTCACCAGTGTCATCATGACGGGGGCCTACAACAATTTCTTCCGCATGTTCGACCGCAACACCAAGCGGGATGTGACGCTGGAGGCCTCCAGGGAGAGCAGCAAACCCAGGGCGGTGCTCAAGCCGAGGCGCGTGTGTGTGGGCGGCAAGCGGCGGCGCGACGACATCAGTGTGGACAGCTTGGACTTCACCAAGAAGATCCTGCACACGGCCTGGCACCCAGCTGAGAATATTATCGCCATTGCAGCCACCAACAACCTGTACATCTTCCAGGATAAGGTCAACTCTGACATGCACTAGCCGGCCTCAGTGGCCCTCCTCGGCCACCTCTGTATGGAGGCAGGATGAGCACGGTGGCCATTGTAGGGACATGAGTCCCTAGGCTGAAGTCGCCTTGGATGGTGATTGCCGGTTTAAACAAAGGGAAGGAAGGAGCCTCTCAGTCACAGGTGATAAAATGGATGTGCCTGGCAGGCCTTGGTCCCAGGCTCCTTTGTTTACGGCCCTCCTGTCTCAGGCTGGGCCTTTCATTAATATCAGGACTTTATTCATGTCCAGGGTGATTTTTACTGCAGCGGGTCAGTTCCTGTCAGGGAAAGTGAAACTGGTCCCTGATGAGGCTCCCGAGAAAGAGTGCACACACGCCAGTCAGGATCTGCGGGTCCTTGACGGAGCCAGCCGTGTGCCCTGGCTCGGTGCTGCTGGTTCATGTTGGATTTTAGACGGTTGGATTCTCACTGAGCGCTGGCAATGCCAGCTCCTTGCTTGGGTGTTTGGGATATCTTTCCATATTCTAGGTGCCAGGCCAGGGCAGGTTCTGAGAGGTGGAGCCAAAGTCCCACGGTTAATCGTGAGGCAGGGCTGAGTGCCATGTGTGGGTTTTCCAGGCTGGGGGTAAGTCCTGAGAAGCAGGACTGGGGACCCTGTGTGGCTGTAGCCCTCACCTCACTGCCATCCGTTTGTGAGTGCCCACTGCACGCTGGGCATGGTGCTCAGCCCTTGGTAGCTGTGGTTGGATCCCCGCAGCTGCTCTGTGGTGGCTTTGCTGTCACCCTTCCACGCTAGCCAGTCATCTTCCCACGGCTGATGGTGGGTCCTGTCCCTGATTGTAGAATCTTCATGCCCATGACACAAGTGTTCACTCATTTCCGGAAGTCCCAGCTGAGAACCAGGCTCTGCTGGAACTGGGGTGTGGTTACCATCCCCTCTGTACACAGGAGGAAACCAAGGCTCTGAGCAGAGAAACAGGGTGCCTAAGGAATCATATCCCGAGGGTTGAGTTGGAGGTCCTATGCAGGTCTTTTTACAGGCTCTTTCTAACCCACCACATTGGTGACTGGTCCTCAAGCAGCATTCCAAGGGAAGGCTTTGGAAGGAAAGCATCCTCAAATGGTGCAGTCAGAGCAGGTGCACAAGACAGAAGATGGAAGAGAGTGGCATACGAGCTTGCCTCCCCAGATGCACTTCACCCACCTTGTACCTGCAGCTTTCTCCTCACCATCCCAGCTGCTCCCCAAGGAGGTTGCATGAAGCCACAGGCAGCCCCAGAGGATGTTTACTTGGACCTCCCCAAGGCCACAGATCGGTGGCCATTCCCATTGACGCCCTGCTCCATGCTCACTCCTGGAATCCCAAGTACCACAGGGCTTGGCATTTTGACTCTGGAAGCGGAGAACAGAGGGGCTTTAGTTTTTACAACATGGACTGCCACCCAGGAAACAGACGCAACAGAGCTTTTTTTTCTCAGTGGATCAAGGTATCCTTGTGTGTGTCAAAGCACAAACCGCATGCACACTCACTTCTGGCCATGTATTTACACAGAAACTGGGTCCATTACATTTTTTTTTTTTTAATCAACGTGAATGAAGAATGTTCATTTATCTATCACTGTAAAATTCAGGCGCTCTGGACAGTATTATATGTACATATAGACCCTGATGCAAGTTAGCAATCAAAAGGTTGGGCGATTTTCCCCCTCTTGGAAAGGAGTTGAAGGGTGTGGCCAGTTGTATATGAAATCCCGTTGAAGCCAAAATCCAGGTGAGAGGGCCTTACACACTGGCCTGGATCTCTGGCACACACATCTGCCTTTGTGGCTCAGCGTTAGAGAGGATACTTGCCTTGGGACCTGGATCCTGCTGTGAGATCACAGGTTTCACACATACCGTCTCCAAAGTCAAATCTTACATGATCTTCCAAAGGAGGGGGTCTTACACAAGCCTTGGTTTCTATGCTTCTGTTTTAAACATTGGGTACCAAAATAGAAGAGGAAAAGAGAGAGAAAGCTATTCTAAGAAAAGCATGTCTTTGGGACCCCAGGAAATCACCCAGGTCCAGAGCGGACTGCAAATAATAATGTGTGTTCTTGATTGAGAAATAAAAGGTGTGGAGGGGGGAGGGGCAATGTGAGAAGAAATAGCAGAAGGACCAGAGCCTTGCAAGCCACACAGACTTGGCCACCGTACTCTGCTTAAGTTCTCTGGTCTTGAATATGTGGCATTTCCCATAGTCATTGCGACATTGTTGGGGTTTTGAGTTTGTTTTCTTCTGCTTTGATTCCTCTCTGGGGGCGAAGCCCTTGGAGGGCATTGGGTATGTACGTGCTGGTAACATAGTCAGGCCCAATCGTTTGGGCTTCTGTGGCTCATAGGTGCATTCTTTCTTTCTTCGGTGTCTCACAAATTATCCAACTGTTGAATAAAATTATAAATATGTTAATACCAGCTTTTTCCAATAAAATAACAAATGTTACATCTAAGACGAGGCTCAGAAGGCTGCTAATTAGTGAACTGACCTGGGAGGGGAGCCTTTGGGAGGCGGTGGGATGGGTGGGGCAGGGAGTGGTGCCCATCAACCCTGGGCTGCATCTGGCAATGTCTGGCTGCCTCTGATCCTAACCCAGGTGTCAGCAGGGACAGACACCAGTAGTCCTACAGATCTGGCGCGTGCCTTGGGGAGGGCTCCCCAGATGGTGCCCGCGGGTCCACTGCCTGGCATGTGTTTCATGATGGGTGGCCTGTCTCTCTTTGTAGCAGGTGTGTATAACTCACCACAAACCTAGGTAAGAAAACTGAGGCTCAAAGGGAAGGAAGCATTGGCCTTGTATCCCCATTGCTATCTGTGCTATCTGGGGCTGCCCTCAGCTCCAGTGCTTCTTGGTGGCCTCACCCTGCAGAGGCCCCCAGGGTTCTGGGGATGGACAGCTGGGTGGAGGAAGGCCCTCCATAGGCAGCTGGACCATTAGGAAGGCAGGGCTTCCATCCCCCTTGTATTCCCTGCAGCCCAGACCTCAAGCTTTTATGATAAGGAGGGAGGCAGAGGCGGAGCTAAGGCTGCCATCTGTCAGCATCAGGATGGAAAGGCCACTTCCTGGCTCTGTGTCATTTGGCTGACCTCTGACCCACATGTGTAAATAGAGTGTGCCTCCTCAGGACCTCTGGGTTACTAAAGAGAAAAAACTTTCTTCATGGGCCCCTCTGTGCCCTGAGCAGGCTGTGACACAGGATTGGCTAGCCTAAGCTCCATAGGATGCTTCTCATAGAGTGTGGATGGAAACACTGAGGCTCAGAGGTGACTAAGTATCATGTCTGAGTTGGTAGAACTAGTCGATGGTGGGTCAGGATTCAAACCATCACAGCCAAGGTGCCAGCACAGTGTGGATGCTCAGGTTGGTATCTGATACTGTGACCCCAGCTCATCAAGTCTAACTTTAGCTACAGTGATGGAATACCATCACTGGGAGACAGTGGTTGTCCCCATAATCTTTGAGGTAGAGGGGCTGTCCTGGATGACCCAGATGGTCCCATCCTGAGCTCGCCTGAGGCAGGAGGCTATCCTGACTGTATTAAAAGAAACATTTTGGAGGCATGGCCTGAAGATAGGACAGCCATGGCTGCCTGCAGAGGTGGAGGACAAGCCACAGCCACACTAGAAGGCCTCTAGCCTCTCACTGGCCTGAGGCTTGCTGATGGTAGCTAGCCATTGAGCCCTAGGCATCCTCTGGTCTCCTCCCTGGTGCCCAGACTACAAGCATAAGCTCTCATGGTCAGCTTTTTTTTTTTCCCTGTGGATTCCAGGAATTGAACTTAGGACCTCACGCTCGCCCAGTAAGCATTACTGACTGAGCTATGTCACTGTTGGCGGCTCTAGAGGATCTAGCTCTGCCAACCTTGACTTTTTCTACTGAGAGCCACAATAGACCTAACGTCTCCAGACTGCAGCGATGAGTATGTGTTCTTCTAAAACACCGAGTTTGTGGCCATTTGTCACAGAAGCCCCGGGACCAGGACACTGGTACCTTCCCTCAGGTCACCTAGGACCATTCTCACCTCTCCTCATGGACAGGCTGCTCAGGGAGGCCGCAGAACAGGCAACAAGGGTAGCCACTGCATCCACCCTGACCACACCTAGGCCTTCCTGAAGGGAGAGGAGTGGATCCCAGATCCAGAACTTCAACAGTAGAGGGGCAGCCAGCCACACCTGCGCCCTGGACAGCAGACAGGATCCCCTGCTGCCCCGGGGAGGAGCTTCGTGAAGCAATGCTCCAGGTCAGGCTCCGGCTTTTCCAGAGCCGGCAGCTGCCATCTGCCCTTTGAAAACGAACTGGGGTGTAAATCTCTCCACAGCCCCGCGGGCTCTGGGTGATCACTGCACCTGTCAGTCCTTTCACTGAGTCATGGGTAAGAATGGGGACCCCTCTGGGTCTGGGGCGATAAATCTGTCAGTGATGCTAGCTGTGCAAGCATGAAGACCTGGAGCCCACAGAAAAAAGGCAGATTGTGGGTGCAGGAGGGTTCCTGGGGCTCACTGGTCATCTGGCGAAAGCACCAAGCCTGGGGCAGTGAGAGGCCCTGTCTCAAAAAGCATGGTGACAGCTCCCAGGAGCAATGTCCAAGGTTAACCTCTGACCTCCACGTGCACAGGTGTACCCGTGCACGCACGCATGCATACACACAGGCACACACACACACACACACACACACACACACACACACACTGTATATGGATGACTCAGTGCCATGCTGGTGGCAGAAGCAGCCCCCAGAGCCTCTGGTCAGAATGCCCATACTGTGCCTAGATGTTACAGCTGCCCCAACAGTATGGGGCCTGCCGGCGTTGTGCAGGCAAATGTTTTTAGCTACTGTCCAAACTTTTGCCCCACCTAGAGCTATATAGTCGTGCCCACTGATGGAGACCCTAAGGTCCCTGCCACCATACACTCCTTGTTTCTTATTATAGTGAACCCACACTCAGTACTGTTAGTCCTCACATTGCAGAGATGAGAGACTGGAGGGTCAGAGAGGCCTGGGGGACTGCCCATGGGCCAGACTGGAGCCTGGGTCTCTGATACCTATGCAGGCACATGTTCTAGAGCTGAGATGAGCATGGGAGGGGCATTCTTCCTGTCCCCAGAACCTTGTTCTTCCTGATCTCACACTTGCTGGCCACAGGATGATGCTTAGACAGCAGCAGGAATCAAAGAGTGTTCCCAGTTCCCATATCTGTACACTGCAAAAGGCTGCTGCTCTCTGGCTGTGGCCATTCTGATGGAAACCACTATTGTGCTGGGTGTAGTGGCTCATGCCTTTAATCCCAGTGCTCAGGAGGCAAAGGCAGGTGGATCGCTGTGAGTTCGAGGCCAGCTTGGTCTACAAAGAGAGTCCAGGACAACCAGGGCTATAAGAGAAACAAAGAAAAAAAAAAAGACTACCCAGGCCTAAGCTTAACAGAGCACCTAGACAGAATCACTAAGATTGTGTGTGTGTGTGTGTGTGTGTGTGTGTGTGTGTGTGTGTGTGTGTGTTCAGAGGTCAACCTTGAGTGCTCCAGATGCTCCTGTCTTTGCCTTCCCAGCACTAGGATTACATCCCCCCCCCCCCCAAAACACACACACACCCAGGTTGTTTGTTTTGTTGTGGTCCTGGGGATCGAACTCAGGCCCTTATGTTTACACTACGAGCACTTTACCGACTGAGCCCACCCCCTGGGCCCCCACAACCACTACATTCTAATCAATCAACCTTGTAGAATCTTCAACATAGACTATTTTCTCCTGGGAACTTCAGTTCCCAGGGCAACAGTGCTTTGTGGAGAAGGCCACATCAGGCCCCAGCAGATAAAGCCTCTCCTCTGCCCCCACCAAGGTGGGTGTCGGACCAAGAGGATAAGTGAGAGCCACACAGGTGGTGTCCTTGTCACTATACCATACCTTAGCCTCAGGATGTCTGAAAATGGCCAAGTCCCTGGCAGGCAAGAATATTACTTCTTTGAACTTCATTAAACAAACTGAGCCGGGAGTGATGGAAACATCCAGAAAAACAAAATTTATTCAGGAAAAAGAGATGTCTTCACTTTGTTGACAGCTGTGGAGTCAAAGCACGCAGGCTCCTTGGGCTTCTTTCTTTTTTAGATTTATTAGTTTTAATTTAGGTATACCATTGGATGCAGTACCTGTGGAGGCCACAAGAGGGCCATCATAGCACCCAGGAGCTGGAGTTACAGCCCACTGTGAGCCAGTACTCTTACTGTCTCTCCAACCGTTGTGGAGACTTTGATAGGGTGGGAAAGAAGATCCCCCAGGACCGTGGGTGCTGCCCTGGGGGAGGGCTGGAGATTCTATCATTAGCTGTTGTGTAAAACAAAACAAAATAAAATTGTCAAGGAGCTGGTGGTGGTAGTGCACACCTGTAATCCCAGCACTCGGGAGGCAGAGGCAGGGGATATCTGTGAATTTGAGGCCAGCCTGGTCTACAAAGTGAGTCCAGAACAGCCAAGGAGACACAGAAAAAAAAAGCCCTGTCTCAAAAAACCAAAATAAAAAGTGTCACCAATAAGCAGTATAAAGCTATGCCAGTCATCCCCTCCCAGTTTCTGCAGTCAGGCTCCAGGATCAGACAGGCCCTGGGCAGAATCTCAGAGGAGCTCACAGTCAGGCTGCACTTCTGGGGTCACACGGGTGAAGGCTGTCCCATTTGCTCAGATGGCTGTTGGCTTGCACACAGGCCTGTCCATGGAGTCACCCAGAGACACTGCCCTGGGAGCAGCCTTGCCCAGGCCTGGCATCCCTTATAGAGGGTCTGCTCTCTTGACCACACTCTGCTGCTCGGCGACCAGCCTGCTGCACTAGAGCAGATGCAGCAGGTGTCTGGAGACCATGGGCTATTGAGAGGATCACCCCAGCACCTCAGCAAGAAAAGACAAATAATACAGCCTCAAGTTAACTCGACTCGGTATACGCCCTGGCGGCCACTCATCCTTCCTGGGCCAATTATGCACCCAGGCATAGTGAAAAGCAGAGAAAGAGGGTTTATCCATCCACTGTGACCGCATTGGAAAGAGGAACAAAGCAGTCCAGTGACATCCCCCCAAGTCCTTTTCAGGGTTCTGACATGAGGCTGGGTGTCCTAAGCCACTTTCAGGTGGCACTGGTTCCATCCAGGTGGTCTCCAATCCCCTTCCTGCCCCATACCCTCTTCCTGAGTTGCCACCACTCTCTGCAGCTGCTGTTGTTCTTGGTGTAGCCTCCAAGTCCCAGCACGCACTGCAGGTCAGCTCACTGTCATCTGGGACAGCCAGGAGCCAGTACCACTATGCAGTGGGATTACAGGGGACAAGAAACGGGGGTGGGTGGGTGGGGGACAGGACTTTTCAGCCTTTCAAGATGAGGCCTGTGTCCTCCAGGTCTGCAGATAGGAATGACAAATGCTGGAAATCAGCAGGTTAGGGTGACATCCCCCAGGCCCACAGAGGGGTGTTGAAGCTGAACTCGGAACCCAAGTTCCTCCTCTTGTTGCACTCAGTAGGCCCTGAGGACACATGTTGGGTGGACAGCTGGGTGATGCAGAGAAACACTGACTGTCGTTTGTCCCTTCACAGTGTTTCAGGAAACACCATGAAAACTCACAGTTCTCACTACCTTGCCTGTTTCCCATGTTTGGACTTCAGGTATATGGGCTTGACTGTGGAGCCTCCCACTGTCTACTCTTCCCTCCCTCCTCCCCCCAGGCCCCCCTTCCCTCCACCGCACCCCCCCCCCAACTTCCGGACTCCCAGCATTCTCTCTGAGACTCATGGAGTCTGTGCAGCTGACTAATCCTAACAGTGACAGGTAAAGATAGCTGGGCTCTGTCTGTTCCAAGGAACGCATTGAAACAGTCACTCCCCACTCTGGTGATTATTTCCAGCGCTGGAAGCTGTCGTTGCTAGGACACGGTGCTGGAAGCGTAGAAGCTCTGCTCTGTCTGCGTGTCTAGTGGTTGGACTTCAGCCGTGTCACTTTGATCACCTTGGAGGAGAGACTGGAGCTGAGGCAATGAGTGAGACCACCCCTTGGCCAGGGCTTTTGCGCAGATAGCTCTGCCCATCTATGTCGAATCTCGAGTGCCCAGAGGTGGTCAACCTTCCTAATGCTGCAACTCTTTAATACAGTTCCTCAAGTTGTGATCCCTAACCATAATGTTATTTTCGTTGCTTCTTCATAACTATCATTTTGCTACCGTAAATTTGTTGTGAATCGTAACATAAATATCTGTGTTTTCCATGGTCTTAGGTGGCCCCTGGGAAAGGGCTATCCAACCCCAAAGGGGTCACTGAGAGCCACTACCCTAGCAGGACTTGGCGTGTTATTAGACATCTTGTTTCCCTTTCCAGTGTGGCCACATAAAACAGCCTCTGATCTCTCCTTTCCACTATTCCTCGTGTGTTTAGTTGGCCTATTGAAAGAGGTGTCCCGCCCTGAGCTTGCAGGACCCAGGTTCTGCCCCTAGCAACTCTGATAATATCTGACCCTTGGGACAAAGCTTCTGGACCAAGAGTGAGTGAGTGAGCATCCTGATTCTGGCCCTCCAGAGACAGCTACACAGTGATTCTGGCCTGTGGGTGTGGTAGTTGGACTGCACACAGGGCAGCAGGACCAGGCCTAGGTAGGTCTGGACAAAGGAGGCTGCACCCCCTTCCTCCAACCAAGACCTGCCTGGGACAGAGATTGCTGTGGCTGAAGGGCCTCAGGCTGCACACTGGGGTCAGGACCCTTAGGGAGCAGGCCTCCCTCTCCCCAATATAAACCTACTTTCAAGAATGGCAGGCTGCCTCCAGGGAAGTTTTAGAAAGGGGAAGGCAAGACGTGAGGATGGGGGACCCTGCCACCAGCCCCGCCTTTTCTCAGGTCTCCCTCCTGGTTGTATGGAATGCACCTAGGCCGGTAGCTAATGTAGATAAGGAATATTTCAGACAGTGAGTCAGATACGGGCCAAATGGTTTCTGTCAGATGGCCAGGAGGAAGGAGGGCTGCTTGCGTGCCGGAGTGCTGTGCAGACAGCCGGGGGACACCAGGCCCTCTGTTTGGATCCAGTGCTTTAGCTAAGCTCCGATATAAACACTGCTGTTTTCCATTTTAAATACTTTCAGAATCAGCAAGGACGTCACAGTGCCTCTGGCTCAAGAATTCCTGTTCAGGAATGTTCTTTTTAAAAAAGAGCCTGTATTTATTTATCAATGTCTTGTGACCACCTTCCCAGACAATCAATTCTTCTCCCCTTGAAACAGCTGATGAGGCTGATGCTAGCAGGGCTTGCACCACTGGAAGGGGGCAGGCATGGGGCTCAGCAGCTGGAGAGCAACCTTCTGGCTACACCCCAGGGTGTTGGATGGCATTACCTTTCTGCACAGGGGTCATTGTAAGGAAGCTCTGAGAAGTGCTGACCCAGATAGGGACATGGAGGCTGAGGATAGCTGGCATTGCAGGGCTCTTAAGCACACGGGGCTTTGATGTGGAGAAGTGGTACCCAGAATCGGTGACCGCCTGGGGTTCTCCCCACGAGTCCACTCCACTCCCAAGGGAGATCACTCATGATGTGATCGCAGCAGTGTGGTGGCCTGGGGACAGGCCTATGTCAGTTCTATCCTGGCACTCTGAACCTAGTGTCTTCTGTAGATGAGCTTGTCACAGACACTCCCCATCCAACTAAGATGACTCGAAGTCATCTGTGCTTTGGTCCAAGAACTCCACACAACCAGTGGCATGATGACTTCATGTTGTAGCTTTGTGGCTGGAGGATGGGGATGGGTAGTGCTGGACAGCCGGCCACACCACTGCCAGGGAAGTCACCCAAGAGCAAGCACATGAACTAGTGGCTCCTGAACATCCCTTTAACATGTAGGAGTTTGAGGCAGACCTATGGGGCAAAAAGATGAAGCTGCTACCACCCCCAGCATCCCGGATGACCCTGAGGCAGCCACATCCTTTAATGTCGACCCAGGTTAGGTGATGAAGACTCCATTCTACATTCTCTGACACCAGCAGGAAGGGCCTGTCTGCAAGCACCAGATTTCTTTCTTGTCTCTGTCACACACAGAGGCTGGTAGTCCTCACCACCTTCAGGAGAGAAATCAAATGGCAGCTTGGTGGTCCACCCTTAGAATCTCAGGACTGGGGAGGTTTGAGGTAACAAGATCACTGAGTTCAAGGCCAGCCTACTTTACACAGTAGATTTCAGGCCATCCTGAGCTACATACAGTGAGACCCTATGAAATTAAATAAAACAAAACCCCAAAAAGTGGCACACAGGAGGCCTACATAGGGCCTAACCTAATCAGCGTTAACTATCAACTTAATTCAAGCTCGAATCACCTGAGAACAGAGTCTCAATTGAGTGACTGAGATCAGATCAGAGTGGTCTGTGGGCATGCCTATGGGGTTTATCCTGTTAATAGAGGTAGGAGTGCACAGCCCATGGTGGGCAGTTCCATTCCCTAGGCAAGTGGTGCTAGGCTGTATAAGAAAGTTAGCTAGGCATGGGTCTGTGAGTGAGCTAGAGAGCCAGCCCCACCAAGCACAATTTCTGGCCCCATGGTTCCTGCTGTACATCCTCGGCTGTGAGGGAGGAAAACCAAACAGGCCTGCCTTGAGTTCCTGCCCTGCCCTTCCTCAGTGACGCACTATGATGTGCAAATACAAGCCAAGTAACCCCCTTCCTCCCCTAAGCTGCTTTTGGTTATGGTGTTTGCCATAGCAACAGGAATAGAACCAGCACAGCACCCTAACTCGTCCAGTACCCCATGACAAACTCTGATTGTGTCCCCGTGGACCTGCCGTACTTGACTGAATACAGAAGTGCAGACACCAAACTGTGAGTCATACAGACGATCCTGTCAGTGACCTGGGTTTCAATGACCATTGCTACAAAGCACTTCTCACCCAAAAGCCAGAGTCAACAGCTGGGCTGACACCCATGCTCTGGTACTGGGTACCTGGGGTATGGGCTAAGACCTTGGACACCCTCACACCTGTGTAGTGCCAGCAGATGGGGGGTGGGGGTCAACTGTGTGGACATCAGTTCTCCCTCTGTGACCCAAGTGGCATCTTTTCACTCAATCTGGGTTCATACATTTTCTGATACACACACATAAACACACACAAACACCCCATTGGACAAGGCTCCCTGAAAAACACACGAGAAGGAAGGGCTGTGGGTTTCAAAGCTTTTTATTTCGGCTGCCTTAGAACTTTGCTTTTGGCTCTGCCATACTGAACACAGCCTAGCTTACTAACCTGTGTGCTAAAAGGTACTGTTTCCCAAGTCCTGGGGTACTCAGAAAACATCCCCACAAGTCCCCTACCACCCACAGAGACAGTAGAGCTCCAAGGCAGGCTGTAGTGTTCAGAGCCCAGTTTGGACATGCTATATCCAGGCAGGATGTGACCACTGGGGACTCCCAGGAAGGTGAACCACTTTCAAGGCTCAGCAGCAACCAAATAAATAAGAACCACTACCATGAAGTCTACAAAGATAAACAAGTCCAACACAAAGTAAGTGAGGGCAGGAAGGCATGAAGGGCTAGAGCGGGGATTCAGATCTGTAAAGTGCTCTTCGTGATGGAGGGTCTCTGGGGCCAGGCCCGGATCTCCGGCTTTGTGGGAAAAGGTCAGCATTGTGAGTTGAAGATAGCATGCAATTTCTCGTGTGTGACACTCGGCATTCAGAGCGGGCAGTGCTAAAGAGAGCCCACCCTCCACGTGGGATCTGTAGTCTATAGGTGAGCATAGAGCCTGGCATCTCATGGGATCTACCCACATGTGAGCAGAGTAGACACACATACACACACAAGCACACACACATGCTAGGCACAGTGCCACTCAGCTGGGTGGCCACATCAGGAGGCCTCACAGCAACATGCACCAAAGCCTCCTTCTGTGGTGGACACTCCTCAGGCAGCAGACAGGAATGGGAAGAAGAAGAAGTCGAAGGCAAACTTGAGGGCCCCGTGCACCGTGGTACGCCAGTCCTGTTCGATTTTTACATGCCTCCGGGCCGGGGACATCTGCGCCATGCAATTGAGGCAGCTGATGGCCTTGAGCTCAAAGACGGGCCACTTGCTACCCAGGCGGCCCTCCAGGATGGTGCTGAACTCTATGAGGCTGCCCTGGCGCAGGTTCAGCAGCACATCCTTGAACTCGCTGCTGGCCCGGAGAACGATGTCCTTGGTGATGTCATCCTCTTCGTGGCCACGGTTGCCATTGGTGCCGAACGGCATGCCCACGGTGATCTCAAATTTGTAGCGGTCAAACTTCTTGATGTGGCAGGGGTGCTTGGCCAGCTGCTTGAGACGGCAGAGCTCCTCCTCAGCTGTGGACGTGTTGCCAGGGCTGCAGGATGGGTAGGCCTCGCCGTAAAGGCAGCGCATCCAGTCACCCAGGAAGAACGGGAGCATGTTGATGGCCGACTCGGCGCTGTTGTCGATCTCGGTCACTCGGACGTACTTGAAGCGGCCTGTCCACGTGACCCTGTGGCCCTCCAGGTGGCTGCACAGGATCTGGGTCCGTGCCATGTTAGTCTCCTTCCAGGCCCGGGGCCCACACAGGAAGCCATACTGCTGCCAGGTGAGCGTGGAATTGTAGACCTTCATGCCTTCCGACCGGTACACGTAGAACCAGCAAAAGAGTAGGATGGCCGTGAGCCACACGAGAATGAGCTTCACCATGGAGCTCCGCGTCAGGGACTTGACCATCCCCACCAACGAAAAGTTGGCCTTGGTCCACCAGCGGAAAAGCAGGGGCACGCCGCAGATCGCCGTGGTGACCAGGATCTTGGTGAGGTCCTGCGACAGGAACCATCGGGCAAACTGTACCACTCCCATAAGGGCAAGGCCAGCCACCAGGACGGGAAGGGCGAAGAGGAAGAGGAAGTAGCCGATGGAGGCGCGGACCAGGCCCAAGCCAGTGGACTGGAGCAGGATGACCACGGACAGCTCGCACCACATGAAGCACACCAGGTAGGGCACCAGGTAGCAGTACGTGCCCTTGAAGTTCCTCAGCTGGGCCATGCGGAAGAAGAGGAAGAAAAGATAGACATAGAGCAGGCAGGGGAGGCTGACGTTGAGGATGACGAAGTGGCCGATGGGCACGGTGAAGAACGTCTGGCCAAGCACTTTCAGGAAGCGCCAGTCCGCGGTCACGGTGGGCAGAAGGGACAGCAAGCCAGCAGCTACCTCGGTGACCAGGGCCCGCCTGGTATAGGGCTCGGCAGAGCTGCTCAAGCTCATGTAGCTGGTCACTGTGAAGAAGGCGGAAATGACAGCCAGCTCCGAGCAGGGGATGCAGTCCTTGCTGGCCAGGGGGAAGGAGAAGATGACGAAGACGACCGACAGCAGGAAGTGGACATAGGGCTCCAGGTGGTTCCAGCCGAAGTTGACTTCCGCCTGCTCCACGTCTAGGTTGGGCTCGAAGCGCAGCAGCAAGTCAGTAAGAGTGCGGAAGTTCTCCCAGGCCTTGCTGTCCTGGAACACCTTGAGGGTGCAGATGACCATGGACACAAAGGACAAGTAGAAGACCACCAGGGGGATGAAGAAGGCGAAGAAGTCGATGGTCAGGTTGCTGATGATGAAGAAGAAGATGAGGGCATTGATGTGATGTGTGGGCACGATGGTGGACAGCCAGTGCATGCCTGCCTTGGAGGCCATGTCAATCAGGTATTCTTTGATCTCCATGATGGCGTGTAAGGGGTACTTCACCACCTAGGGGGAGAGAGAGTTGAAACTAACTGGAACAAGAGACCCTTACCATCCAACATGGACTCTCTCCCGTTCCCTGGTTCTGCACAAGGTGAATGCCTCACTCTGTTAGGCCTTGTCCTAACAGATCCATCTACCAAGAGCTCCTCCCCCACTGAAACAGTCCCCATACTCCACAGTCCGTAGACACCTGCCTTCCTCTCGGCCTGTATTTCTATCCTGAGATTCCCACTGTGGTGGTTCGAATGAGAACGGCCCCCAGAGGCTCACATATCTGAATGTTTGGATCCCAGCTGGTGGAACTGTTTAGGAAGGATTAGGAGGTGTGGCGCTGTTGGAAGAGGTGTGTCACTAGGGGTGGGCTTGAAGGTGTCGAAAGCCCACACCAGGCCCAGTCTCGCTCTTTCTATGCCTGCAACTTGCAGACCAGGATGTGAGCTCTCAGCTAGTGCTCTGCTCCAGAGCCATGCCTGCCTGCCTGCCTGCCTGCCACCATAGTAGGAATGGTCTAACACTCTGAAGCTGTAAGCAAGCCCCCAGTTAAATGCTTTCTGTTGTAAGTTGCCTTAGTCATGGTGTCCTTCACAGCAATAAGATGGTAACTAAGACACGGACCTTCTGTTGGGGTGATCGGGGCTTGAACATGCCTACTGTATCTAGGGGAAGCCACATGTGCTCCTAGTTCCCCATCCTCCCTCAGGCATCCTGCTTCAAGACACAACAGCACACTGGGCAGTAGTGACACATGCTTTTAATCCTACCACTTGGGAGGCAGAGGCAGGGGGATCTCTGAGTTTAAGGCCAGCCTGGTCTACAGAGCAAGTTCCAGAACAGCCAGGGCTGTACAGAGAAACTGGTTTAAAACAAAAACAAAAACAAAAACATGATACACTAACCCTGGGCTGCCCATCAGTGGTTGTGTTGCTCTCCATCATATGGGTATCAGATCTCTAAGCCTCAGTTTCCTCAACTCCCAAAGGGACAGTAACCCTTACTTTACCAGGTCACACTACACACCACATACAGATGGCTGCATGAGCACCGAGGACGGATGGTGGGACAGTTTCAGAGAGCTCAGTGCCTAGCCTTCTCACTGATACCAGAAACCAAGAGCAGGACACCACAACCCAAGCGGGCACAGACCATGGCTGCCTTTAACCAGCACACCTGAGGTAAGTGGAGGGAGGCCAGCTTCTGCTGAGACCTGAGAGGAATTTTCCATGTCAGATTTTCCATGAGTTAATGTAAAACACATTAGGATTTTAAAGCATTAAGTTTGTTTTTAAGAGGCCACTCTGCTTCCTCAGGCTTGAAGAAAACTGCTTGGCATCTAGAACATTCTATGTGGAAGTCATGTCAGTCCATAGAGGCTCCTGTCATTCTCCCAGGAGTCTCTTGGTCCCCTTCATGTCCCCTGCAAGGCAAAGGCACTGAGGGCTGAGGTAGCCCGAGTGTGGAGACACCTGTGAGGGCACGCTGGTTTTTTCTGCACAAGACAGTCGTAATGACTACGTGCAACTGAGATGGTTTCAAACACTGCAATGTGGAGCCTTGTTTATCTTGTCACAGACTTTAAATCTCTCTCTCCTTAGAAGGACTTCTAGACATCACAAAGCTCAGAGACATCCCCGTGGGGTGACAGGACATAAACTTAGACCAAGGCACTGTGAAAGGAGGCAACACAGAACAAATTGGAAAGCTCGGGCCTGAAGGCCTTTTCCAACTCATCCTTCAGCCTTGACCCTCACTAGCAAGAGTGTGTTATGGGGGTGGGGCCCCTCTTTGCCAAGAACCATATGCACCACAGCTTCCTCCTCTCATGGTTGAAACACCATCTGGGAACCCTGCCTGTGAACAAGCTCAGGCTAGCCCAGTTCTAGATGGACCTTCTGTACAGCCACGAGCCACTGTGCCACCCTGATGCCCAGGACTTTCAGAGTAACAGTCCGTTCTGCTCTGGACTTGTCTTCAGGGGCAAGTGACGCTTTACCTGTCAACAACTTGTAGGCATGGCTCACACATGGCCCTATCTCTATGGGCTCATGTGGTGAACTGCTCCCCGCTTTTTCCCCATCCCCTGAGGTGACCTGCTCCATGTCCCACATCCCTGTGAAGGCTTTCCAGCCACTTCATGCCAGCAGACCCAGCAAGGCCATCTCTTGTTGCTGGCCCCATTTTATCTTGTTTGGTTTGGTTTGGTTTTTCAAGACAGGGTTTCTCTATGTAGCCCTGGCTGTGAGGGACTCCCTTTGTAGACCAAGTTGGCCTCAAACTCACAGAGATCCACCTGCATCTGCGTCTTCTCAAGTGCTGGGATTAAAGGCATGTGCCTAGCTATGCTGGCCCTGTTTGGACCGATTTGCCCCAATCTTATTAGTGTGTGGTCCATCTCCTCTTAGTTACAAGCGTTGGAACCGAGGCATGCACGGCCATGTGCTACATAACAATTCTCAGCTGATAGGTCCCTGTGTGAGCCTTTGCTTTGTGGCAACACTGCGCCAAAGCACTTACCTGGGTCAAACTGTCCAATATCCCGCAGACTGAGATATAGACACATCTGACCCAGCTCCATACGCTGACCTGGCGCAGCTCTGCAATGGTCCTATGGCCACACCCTATGTTTACACTGAGTCTCAACAACTTGCCAAAGCATGGCACATTTCTATGTTCCCATTCTTGTCTCTCTCTAGTGTCTGCCCTCCCAGCTTACCCTTAGTGTCGCTGTATGGTAAATTCAGTGACCAGGCCCATGGCTCAGCTGGCCACAGACCCTAGCACTGGGCTTTGGGGAAGGCTTATTAGAAAGTGGCCTCTGTCCTGGGCCACAGACCACATCACTACATAGTGAATCTAAATGAAAGTGTAACCCCGACACTTCGGCCTGCTGCCCATGCACATCTGCACTGACGTGAAGGCTATGACTCCAGCACCCAGCACACTGGCAACCCTGCTTCTGTTTTCTAGGTCTCCTTCCAAGGACACCTCCTCGCACAGGAACCTCATATGACCCAAGGGACTGTGACCCAGGTCCAGGTGTGCCTGAGAAGTCAAGGACCTCTGACCTGCAGCTCCTGGGAGAGGGCCCAGGTGCTAGGCAGGAGCCACAGTTACCTTCTGGCGAAGTGGTAGGTCCTCGGGGCTTTTCCCTGCCAGCTCATCCTCATCTTCGTCTTCATCCTGCAGGAACAGGTTGGTAGGGATGATGCCCTTGGCATACTTCTTGGTGAGCTCCACGAAGTCATCCAGAGCAATGTAGTTCTTAGCTGAGGCACAAGGAAAAAAGTCAGCAGGGACTCCAAACTGTACCCCCAGAGTGGCCCTGACACACACAGATGATGTAGGATGGCAACGTGGGGCCCAGCTGGGTCCAGGCACAGGACTATTCCTTGGACAAGGACACGGAGAAGAACTTGTTGGGTGGGGAGGAGGTGGTGGGTCTGCCAACTGTTATCCCACACCTCTGCCTCTGACCTACGTGAAATGAGTTGCCCTTCTAGTCCTTAATGGCTGAAGTCCACCTGACCCCTGTAAGCCAAGCCCTAGTGCCAGACCTTCAATCACCTGCATCCCTGGCACCCTCTGATGTCCTTCTGTCCTTCCCACCTTGGAGGGCCTCAAGATGCTGGGGACTAGCTGCCCCAAGGCCAGCCACCACTACATACAACTGGATCTGGGAGCCTGCTACTCTCTAACCCCCATCTATCATGACCCAAAAAAGACCTACTACACCCTCAATAACTCCTCCATCCAACAAGACCTACCATGTGCCCACCAAGCTCTCATCTCACAGAATTTACAGAGGGACAACCTAAGTCTGCCTTTTGTCCCCACCCCTACCAGGATCCCCCGAGGGCCCACTGTGTGTCTGAAAACCTCTCTGTCCTACCTGCATCTGCCAAGAGCCTACTGTGCACTGGATGCTTTTCTAAGCCCTGGGAAACGCCAAGGGCACATAAAAGAAATGCAGCATGTGTCAAAAGGCTAGGCTCCCAGCCTTCAGGGAAGACAAATGCTAGACACTGGCAGAGAGTCACCAAGAGCCATGGTCACCTTGGAAGCTGTCACTGGGCTAGCTTGGGGAGGTTGCACTCTCATAAGTTAGCAACTACTATGAACCCCCGTCCCACACACTGGGCCTCACAAAAATGCTTTGGATTCAGCTCTTCTATCAGTACCGAGCAGCCCTAGGCCCTCTCCCCAACCTGCTCATCATCTCCAAGACAGGAGCCTGGATTTCACCTACACACACACACACACACACACACACACACACACAGTGATGGTCTGGTGGACCCCAGTCATTCCAAGGCCACCTCCAGCTCCTTGGGGCCCCAGCCTCTTTCCCATCCCACACGGATGCTGTAACACTCTTCCTCTGCCTCAACACAAGTGCCTACACTGGAGCCCATCCCACACAACTCCCATGGTCCCCATCTCCTTCCTGTTTTTAGAGCCGTCTCTCTCATAGACCTTTTAGCTCACTCAGGCACCAGCCCTGCCTTTGGCCTTCACCTGGTGAGGTCTGTCACACTGTGGGTCTGTTTCCCACTGTAGTTTGAGCTCCCAGTGTACAAGGCTGAGGTCACCAGGGACAAAAACACTGTCACCCACAGGGACTGAACAAAAGTCCATTTAAGCACAAGACTCTGGTAGGGGACCCAAGCCGGGATACACAGGAAAGAGTGGCTGCTGTGCTGTGCTGGGTGTACAGGAAGTGGATAGCAGGATGATGGAGGGGAGCGGGGTGGACATACTCACATTCACTGCTGACCAGGCGTTCCAACATGCGCCTCTGCTTCTGCAGGGACTTGGGGACCGGACCTGGCTGCGCCCCTCCATCTGCAGGATCAGAGAGGACTGTAAGCTAGGGCTGCTGCGTTGTCCCTTCGCACCCTGTGGCCTACTAAGCATAGTCCTGGACTATCACTGTGCTCAGGGATCACAGGGCCTGGGGGGGGGGGGGTCCCATCATACACAGGAGCCATACCCTTGAGGAGCCGCCTGTGAGCCCTCTCAAGGAGGACCAGCATACTCAGTGCTATTTCTACTCAGTGATAAACACCGCCCCCACACCAAGTCCTCTCCTCTTTGCTGGTACTGTCTGCCCTTGACCACCTTTAGCCAATATCAGATACTAGTCAGCTCCATGGGGGTGAGGACCAGGCTTCTGTCACTCCCCATATCTCTGGTCCTGGACCCAGAAGCAGCTGAGCACACCCCGATCAATAAATGAACAATAAATGGCATTTACAGTCTTGCCAATATGCCAGTTACCTCCCAACCCCCATAGGGAAGGCAAGGGAAGCCAATCACTGGTGACACGGCTGACCTACCCTGCTCGTTGACCTGTCCCACGTTCTCCAGCAGCTCGGACACGGCCACTTGCTTCTTCTTCTTGGGGTTGAGTTTCCAATACATGACCAGGGCAGCCTTGCGCACAGCCCTCTCCAGGTCAGTCTCCGAGGACAGCTGCTTCACCTCAGCCTCATTCTCAGAAGTAATACCTGACAGACAGAGGCATTGGGCAAACCAGTGCCTCACAGCGGCCCCTGGGGACACTCCCAGGAGGCTGGACACAGGGACATGAGGGATATCTGACTGGCTTCTTTGACTCAGGGTAGAGGGGACATCTGCCCCCAAAGTGCATCTGAGCCTATGCCTGACAGCACCCATGCTCCAGGCTGCTCTGGCAATCCCTGTGTGTCCGTTGGAGTACAAGACTGCTAGCCCTTCCCAGCTTGTTCCTTCTCACACCTCATCCTTGGGGGACCCTCATCACTAGGTACTACAATAAAGACAAGGTACAAAGCAAGGTGCTGCAGGCCCAAGGCTTGGCTCTAAAGATTCGGAACAAGCTGCCGCCTGGAACGTGGGTCAGACTGCAATTACTAGTGATAGGAAGGGGGCATCTCTGTGCCCACAGTGTTTCCTGGGCTGAGGACCCTTCTCAGGGCAGCTGGAAACATGGGGTCCTCCATTCAGAATGAAGAAAGAATGCCAGGTAGCCCAGGGGAATGAGGTGAACAGCAGCAGCAAAAATGACATCACTCTCTCTGCAGAACTGGACTCTTTCTCTTCATCTGCCCAGGAATCTCGGGGCAGGAATGCGGGGCAGGCGGGGTGAGCCTGTGCTGCCTCCCTTCCCAGCCTCCAGGTCTGTGCCCCTGGATTCCACCTCCATCGCCCCCCCCCCCAACACACACACACTCTGATCCCATGCAGTCTTGGGAACCACAGGCTCCAGATTACAGCCACGTATGCCATTCCTCTACCCTGGCCAGCTCTAGGTTATTCTACTTGCTGTGGCCTGGGCTTTGGGTTATAAGTAATTTGTATCCTTATGGCTTCTATATATTGCAAGCACAAAAAATTTACAATTAAAAATAAATATCAAAATACTCAAAAACAGCAAAAACTATGTGAAGCACCCTATGTCACCTCTTCCTCCAACATGGGAGTCTGCAGACACTCACGCTCCGGGACACTTGGGACAGCTGCTTCCCTCTGACTCTAAGATTTACTCACGCTCCGGGACACTTGGGACAGCTGCTGCCCTCTGACTTAAAGATTTACTCACGCTCCAGGACACTTGGGACAGCTGCTTCCCTCTGACTTTAAGATTTACTCATGCTCCGGGACACTTGGGACAGTTGCTTCCCTCTGACGTTAAGATTTACTTCACGATTTAGACTAGAACCCAGAAGTGAGACCTAATTATTTACTACCTGAGGACACCAAGCAAAGGACAAAGGGCATGACATGTGGACTAGCTGGCAGATGTCAAAAAGCCCCTCAGGGCGAAGAGGTGATCAAAAAGAGTTCTCCCTTCCCAGTGGCATGGCCAGCACAGCAAACCACGTGCCCTGTGGGTAGATGCTGGTGGCTCCACACAGCCTTACCTTTCCGGTCAGCCAGGCACCGCCTCAGCAGCTTCACGGCCTCCCGTCTGCCCTGTTTGGCTGCCAGGATTAGCCAGGCCACGGCTGAGCAGCTGTTGAGCTCTTCATCTGCGTCACTGGCAAGTCGTAAGTAGTGTTTGCCCACCTGAGAGCAGAGACATCCATCATGCTCAGACTTCCGGGACCCTGTTCTCCTCACTATGGGGCAGGCGTGGAACCTTCTATAGTGACAGAATCGTGGGCTTTGCACCGGGCTTAGTGCCTCCCCTTGCTCCTGCCTACTGGGTGCTAGGACCCCATTATGGTCAGAAAACTAGAATGCTGCCACTCAAACAGCACACGCTGAAGACAGGCAGCCAGGAGAAGCTACAGTCTTAGTCTAGGCTGCTATTTATTGTTATAAAACAATTATTTTTAGAAAAAGTTATTACATTTGTTTTTTTCAGTGGACAACTTGCAGGACTTGGTTCTCTTTCTACCATATGGGTTCTGGGACTTGAACTCAGGTCACCAGGCTTGGCAGCAAGCACCTTTACCTGCTCAGCCATCTTGCCAGCTCTGCAGATGTACTGAAACACCACCTTGGCTGCTCGCTTACATACTGGCATGACAGGTTTTCTGTTTTCCACGGGAATTTTGATCAGTTTAGACAGATTGGTAGAGACCAAAATATTTACTATCTGGCCCTATGCAAAAATGCTCACTAACCCAGCCCAATCTTCCCACTCTACAGATGGGCAAAGTGAAGCCAAGAACACAGACAGGCCAGGAAAGAGCTGGGTATGCTCCTCAGCTTCAGGAGGGCCTCAGAGCCCAACACAGCCCCATGGATGACCCCTAGCTCCAGAGGCACAGGCACAGGCTGGGAATGGCTTCACTGTTCAACCAGCCTCTAGATACAAACAGAACATCTGCCTGATATGCTCGAATAGATACTTTCTCCCCTTCTTTGAGGGTTGAAGAGTGGAAAACTCCAAAAGTCACTTATTTGAGCCGCAAACCTGGGAGCCAGAAGTCACTCTAAGCCCCTTAACGTCACACAGTGACCTCCCTATATAGGATGAGGTGAGGCTGGAGGTAGCCTGGGGCCCTCTGACGTTCTAGGCCTTGGGATGGGAAATAGCAGGGAACTCGGTCTGGTGTGGCTGCCTGTATAGTACCAAAGGACAGATAGGAAGAGGTAAAACTTGGCCTCCATGGCAGCCAAAAAATGGGACTGCTCATTCACACCCGCAAGAGCATCATGAGGACAGAAAGGATGGCCTATCAGGTCTCTGTCCTCTTGCCCCTCCTCCCTGCCTGTGTACCTGGGTCTCTGACACCCAGCAAGCTTGTCCAGCCTGAGCTTCTCCACTCCTGCCTCTCTTGTCCCACAATGCCCTGGCAGGGTGGGGGGCCATTAGCTGAAACAGGCCCTCCCTCAGGGACCAAGCCTGTTGTAGACAGCTGGAAGAGTGTGGGTGGGCAGGAAGGGGGGGGGTGCTCATGGCCAAGACAGGATGTGTACAGGAGTAGAGTGGTGGACATGGGTGAACCAGGAAGGTACTAGAGGGAAAGAAACCCACCAAAGCCTAACCAGTGTGGAGGCCACGACAGCTGTGCTAGCTCCCTGTCCCTGAAGAAGAGGCCAGACCCCTGCCAAGCCCATCGGTGCTGGGGTCATGCCCTAAGACTCCCCTAGATACCGATCTCACCTCTGTCTGTGCTTTGGGGTCTCCAGCCTTGGCTTTCTCCAGGACTTCTTCAAAGGGGATCTCCACATCTGCCTTCACAGGACCTTCAACATGAGGAGAAATCCGAATGTCACATAGCCAGACAGTGGGATGGAGGTTGGTGGGACTAGGCCTCAGGAGCCTTCACTTTAACACTGAAGCAAGAGGCAGGAGGATGAGGCTGTGACAGAGAGGGAGCCTGGGAGGCAGCAGGTTGCCTTCTGATGCTGCAAGCAAGCCACAACCGTGGCAGCCGGTTCTATACTGGAGGTGTTGTTCATTAGGAGCTCTGTGGGTGTGAGGACTCAGAGTGGGGCACAGACCTAAGTCTCACTGTCACATTTCAGCTCCAATCCACCCACAGGACACCGCCTTCTAATCCTGAACAAGTCCATAGCTCAGGGGTAGACACAGTCAAGCCAATGGAGTCTATGTCAGTCTGTGGAGACGGCCATCCTTTTGTGTCAGATTGGCTCTGTGGAGGGCAGAGACCACCTCAGAGAGAGAGAGAGAGAGAGAGAAAGGGAGAGAGAGAGAGAGAAAGGGAGAGAGAGAGAAGCACAGGAAGGCAGAAAAGAGTGGGGGGAGATGGAATGGAGGGGAGGGGGTACCTCCAGGTGGCAGCAGGTGAACTCGTGGGTCCAGCCACACCTGAAGCTAAAGCTACTCTGAAGTCTCTAAAGGCGTGTGGTCCAGGGGCTGGGAAGATGGTTCAGTAAGTTCCGAGGACTTGCCCTGCAAGCACGAGGGCTTGAGTTTAAATCCTTAGCACCCATACAGAAAAAGCCAATCATGGCTGTGAATGCCAGAAACCCCAGCACTAGGGATCAGAGGAAGATGGATCCTGGAACCCTCTAGCCAGCCAACCAGACTAGCCAAAACAGGAAGTTCCTAATTCAATGAGAGACCCTGTCTCAAGGGAATTAGAGCAACAGAGAAGATGCCCAACATCTTCCTCTGGCCTCTCGTGCGTGCACCTGCACATGCATGTAACACACACATACACACACACACACCCCACTTCACATACACAGAAATAAAGAGAAAGGAAGGAAAGAAGGAAGAGGTTCCCTTGTCATTGTCCCCCACTTTCGTTTCTCCCAGTGCATTCTGGGTTTCTGTCATTTGCAACTGAGAGGTTCCTGAACTAACTCCAATCATTCAGATAGTCATACGTAGGCCATATAACTTGGGGAAGATCCTGACCTCTGTGAGCCCATGGACAGGGACCTGCCCATCTCCATTAATCTCCCACAGGCCTCACGCACTCCCAAGAGAACTGTATGGCATGTATGCTAACTTGGTATTTTTGCTGGCTGTCTGGGGGAGGAGGGCCACTGTGGTACATCGTCCTTTCTGCTAGCACCAGCTCCTTCATCCATTCCGGCCCTCGGCAGTGCACGAGTGTGGTCGAACTGATCTCCATCAGGGCCAGTACAGCTCAACAAACTCAGAACACGCAGGGATGAGTGCGCTGGACGATGAGTGCATCGGGCTGACAGGAAGCAGCTGTGAGCAGGTCCGCAGCATTCCGCCCCCGCGCCCCCCTCCAGCCCACCAGCCCACCACTCACTCTGTCTGGCAACTGTGCTGGCTGGCTGGAGCTTGCTTCCCTAAAGCAGCAAAGGGTAGGAGAGGGCAATGCTCAGCCACACCAGGCAGCCTCTTGTAGCTTTCCCTACCAGCCCTGACTGTATACCAAGTACTTCCAGAAGCATCCTCCATCATACAGCTGTTTTCACACCACCGAGCGCCATCTTCCACCTAATAGCTCCTCAAACTTCCTAATGTATGTTAAACACTCTTATAAAGATCACAGTTATAAACACATGACCAATAAATCTGACATAGCATCCTGTCTCTAACATGCCATGCTCTCTCCACTTCCTCCTCCTCCTCATTAGTCCTAGATCCTTAGCCTCCAGCATTTCTCTGTTCCTGTCATGATATCCATCATGATGGGTGGGAAGAGTGACAAAGGCACCAGGGACACATCACCCCACAGTCGGAGCAGAGGACCGTGTGTACCAAGGGTTTTCCCACATGCTATTATCAAGGCTACCTGGCTGAGAAGCTCCACAATAAACAGGGTAGCTGGGGCCACCCTGGGCTAATGGGGTCCCCCATGTAGGAGAGTTAGGCTGAAGGGGTCTTCCACGGGTAGCTGGGGTTACTCACTCCTCTATACCGGGCAGTCAGCACTGAGAGAGTCCCCCACATGGGCAATCGGTACATGTGGGGACAGTAGGGATCTCACCCTTCTAGCTAGCAGATAAGGAAGGCACAAAGGTGGAAAACTACCCGAGTAGTTTAGTGGCCTGAAAAGACTAAGGCCCCTAGCACCCACCCAGCAGACAGTCACTGGGCCCAGGAATTGTAGGCACCAAGCTGATAAAAGTCCTTGATCTTCATCACAGCCTACTCTGAGAGCCAGCAAGGGCAGCCATGTTGTCAGCTCTGGTGACTGATGGCTGGAGACATCAGCCCTGTCTTGAGAGACTTCCTGGAGAGGCTGACATTAGAGGCTTGGAATGCAACCAGAGGTTGAAAGTAACAAACAGAGGCATGCTGCCAGCTTTCCAGAAGACGCAGGGAGCATCAGTGGGGCCTCACGACAGGGCAACTTACAGCACTGGGTCACGGCATGTACTCAAGAATGTGGGCCATGGCAAGAGGAAGAGCTTTTGCTGCCTCCTACATTCCCAACAACGTGACAACATGACTCAGGGCGTTGCTCAGTTGTATGACCTAAGGTCAGCAGTGTAACATCATGCCCCAATACCCACATCTACACTGGCCCCTCACACCTAAAGTCATGCTTCTACCAGAAGCCCTGTGAGGCCCAGAGGCTCCCGAAAGGCCCAAGGAGATGAAGAGAAAGGGCTGTGTCCAGGCTGAGACCAAGATGGCCCCTGTCTCAGAGGCCCACGCTTGACCCAAGATGCACCTAGGTCAGGACTACAGATCCACACAGCACAGCCTACACAACCTGCTTTCACAGCAGGCCAGGGACCCTGTGCAGCACTAGGTACGGCCCATAAGTCTCTGACAGGCCCAGGGTAGCATTGCTTACCCAACCAGGCTGTGAGGGCTCAGCAGCTGAAGTTTACTCAGCCTTTCTACCAGAGGGCACAAGAACAGAGCTACATACAGCATAAGGGAACCAGCTTGAGTCTCCCCACCCCATGTCCACTGTGTCACTAAAGCCACCTAGACCGCCTAGGTCACTTGGAGCAGGCTCTGGCCTTCTGCTGAGCAGAGTGACAGGACCCCTTGGCCCTGAAGGCCAGGACACCTATGAAAAGGGGCCTGTGCTCCTCTGCTGACTGGCTGGACACAGCTGGAGACGACTCACTGGTGACTCAGCACTACTGTACGCATCTCAGAATGGACCCATCTCACGGTTCTGCTGTCCCCACTGCGCCACAAGAGCCTCATAGCTTCCTGTCGCCTCAGCAGCATCCAAGTCCAACCATGACCACCATCAGCAGCAAACTTCTCATGTGGCAGGGGGCTTGCCAGGGCTAACAGCAGGGCCAGGAGTGTGAGTGTTCCAGAAAGTTCTATGGGCCAGGAGGAAGTCTGGGGGACAGCTGGAGAATGGGGAACCCATAAGCATCTCTGTTCCATGTCCCAGGTTTTGAAAAGCAATTCAGATGATACTTTCTCCAGGCAGCCCTCCAGACATACTTCTGCTATGCTGAGGAGCACACAGACAGCCCCAGGTTCCCTCAGGGGCTACAACCAAAGTCTCTGGCACTGAGATCAGGCCCCAGGATACAATGGCTCATTCATCACCATACAGCACAGGCCTGGGGAGAGTCATGAGCCTTGGACCCTCTGTCACCAAAGTTTAAAGTTTAGCTGGCTCCACTCTATAGGGGAGAGGTGACTGGCTTGATGAACTTCTGAGACTGTGCTGCAGTGAGGGTTTCCTGGGCACGATGGACTCAATTCAGCAGTCACACAGTATGTCCTCTGTCCTTGACCACCAAGCCCTTGGTGGCCCACTGGGTAAGCAAGCACAAGATCAAACTACTCCTAACTCTTGCTTCTCCCACCCCAGCCTGGGACCCTGGGCCTGTACAGCTTCCCCCCCCCCCCCTTCAAATCTCCTTTCTCATCTGACAGGCAATGGTGCCCGCCCCCAGGCCTGTAATGGGGGAGTGGCTGTTGCTTTAGGATGCCTAAAGGGGTACTATGGAAAGAGTATGTATCTTAATATATATCCGGTAAAGCTATGGACACCTTAGCTGAACTCTAGGCCCACAGCTCCTGCCAGCAGGGTGGGGCCTGTTGTCCCACATCAGTTACCAGTGACAGGGCAGTTGAAGGTTGGAATTGAAGGACTAGAACCCACAGACTGCTGACCTGCGTGGTTGCCTCTTCCCGGCGCCTCTGTGGGCACAGCACACACAGCTGACACCTGCTTCCTGGTGGTATCTGAAACCCACTGTCTAGGCCTTTCACTGAATTACCCAGATTGATACCCAGCTTTCCGGCCATGGTCTCTGCCCCCATGGTCACACGATATCAGAAAGAGTGGTTGGCATTTGGCTTCTGGGCTTGGCTCTGGGGTCAGGCCTTGCCTGCCTTGGAGGCAAAGCTGAGGGACACAGTGATCTTTTAAGATTCATAAAGCAAAGGGTCCAAGAACAGGACAGCCCTGAAGATGACACAGGCCAGGCAATGCTAGCTGCCCAGGAGCCTCAGGCCTGGCCAACCAGGCTGAAACCCCTTCAGCTCTGCCAGGGAGGCAGCCAGAAGAGGTGGTCCCTTGGGCCAGACACTGAAATTCCAGGCCTTGATCTGTGGACAGGATGGGAAGACAGTGGTAGACACAGGGGGTGTACACCATAAATCAAGGGACTCAGCAGGTGCCAGGTGGGGACACTGACAGGTTGGGGTAGTCATTGAGGGCTGCTGGCTTCTCTCAGGAGGAAACAGAAAATGCCAACAACTAAAGCAAGGTACAAACTAACCAGAGCTGGAGGCAGTAACCCCAGCACTCATACCCACCACCAAGGACCAAAAGGAGTCTCACACCAACCCAGTCACATATAGCAAAGGGTAGCCTGGCAGCAGCAGAGGCCACATAGGCATTTGACACAAACCTTTACCCAAAGATGCAGCCCCTCTCTGTGACCAGTCATCTGGGAGACAAAAGTCCAGTGGATGATGCCACTCTGGTGCACCGTGTCAAATGAAACTGTGAAATGCATACAAATGCCAGGGTGGCAAGACTGGCAGGCATGGGCCTAGTGTCAGGATCCAGGGAGCATTGTCCTTCCACATCATGACAGGCCAAGTCCACCCTCCATACAAGGTCCTCAGTGCTCTTTCCTGACATGCTCCTGTCCTCTGCTCCCGCCCCAGGTCCCCTGCAGGATCCACCTCTCCTGTTCTGCTGACTCCAACCTCTGCTGATGGCATTCCCAGTGCCCTCAGTCATTTTATATGATGTTTACACACACACACACACACACACACACACACACACACACACACACAGTCTGGCGTCTGACATAGGAGAGGGGCATGTGCTACCTGAAGGCACAAGAACCCAGGGTGGACAGAGGCTGACATGAAGCCCCAGTGTGATCACACGGGCCAGCCTCTGCAGGACACAGAGTCCCACACTCAGTACACAACTGTTAAACCACCCAGGACACTTCTAAGCCAGAAGCCTCCATAGCAACTATTCCCAAGGCTTGGTTTTAACCCAGCAGAGGGCCATGAGGTCAATTTAAATGCTCCCCAAAAGAAGTATCTTTTATTTTAATTAAGAAACTGGGCTTGCTGGGTGGTAGTGGCACACGCCTTTAATCCCAGCACTTGGGAGGCAGAGGCTGGTGGATTGCTGTGAGTTTGAGGCCAGCCTGGTCTACAAATTGAATCCAGGACAGTCAAGGCTACACAGAGAAACCCTGTCTCAAAATAACAAAACAAAACAAACAAACAAACAAAGAAACTGGGCTGGATAGTGGTGGTGCACGTCTTTAATCCCAGCACTTGGGAGGTAGAGGCAGGTAGATCTCTGTGAGTTCAGGCCAGCCTGGTCTACAAAGCAAGTCCAGGACAGGAAAGGCTATACACAGAGAGAAACCCTGTCTCAAAAAACCAAGAAAAGACAGACAGACAGACAGACAGACAGACAGACAGACAGAAACTGGAAAGAGAACATCAGGCTGCAACACAGAATAAGGAGGATCCTTCTCTGGAAACTTCTATTCCCATAGCATGTGTGTGTGTGTGTGTGTGTGTGTGTGTGTGTGTGTGTGTGTGTGTGTGTCTGTGTTTGTCTGTGTGTGTGTGTGTCTGTATGTGTGTCTTTGTGTGTGTGTCTGGGTGTGTGCGTGCGTGCACACGCAGGTGAGTACGTGTACATGTATACATGTACTCCACAGGTGCCATGGGTTGAGGCTGGAGAGAGCCAGAGGTAGGAGACTCATGAGCAAGTAGCATTGCAAAAGGTGAGGTGAACAGAGCATTTTGGGGACAGAGGTTCTCAATGGGCAAAGAGGAGGTGGGAGACCATGAGGGCCAATCTGAAGGATGCAGAATGACCTCGAGGTGCAGGGAAGAACAGGTGACAAGCCAGTGGTAAGACATAGGACAGGCAATAAACATTCAAGCCACTGTGAGGGCTGGGGGTCCAGGCAGGGCCACAGTCAGCAGGCTTGACTGTGAGCATCTCTGAGCTATGTGGTCCACCTGTAAACGAGGAGGGTGCTGCATGGGAGAAAGGAGAAAGACACTGACCGAAGGGATGGGCATACAGTTGACATCCACACACATTTTGGATGCTGCAGGCACAGTACTGCAGAACAGGCCCAACTTGAGGAGCTTCTGTAGGAACCTGGGCTATGTGCTCACCCTGTTTCCCCAAGCTGCTGTGAGCTGAGGGCTGCAGGACTTCCTGGCCCTGTCCGCTTACCAGCTCTATCCATTCCTTCTCGGCTGCTGGCATGAGGAGCCCTCGGCCCTGGAGTAGCGGCTTCCGCAGCACTCGGTCCAGCACTGGGGTCCACCTGAGGTCTGGGAGCACGGGCTTCAGTCTTGTCCTGTTCCAGGGAGGCGGTGGCATTGAGCCTGGCGCGGGCCTGGGGCTGTGGTGCAGGTGGAGGAGGTGGGCCCGAGGGGCTTGGAGGCGGGGTGCCAGAGGCCATCTTGCCTGCGAACAAAGAGGAGGATTAGACACACACACAAGCTCCTAGACCAGTCTGATGGTAAAACAAGGAACTGGCGGCCACTTGCTAAGCTCAGCAATCTCATTTAATTTGACAGCCCTACAGGGCAGCCTTGAGTTCCTACCCGGTCAGGTCAAGTCAGGTGACCTGGGCTCTTGTGCCTTCATTTGAGAAATGGGGATGACGCTGATGATACTGAGAGAGACAGGGGATGTGGTACACTGAACTTAAGGGTCTGAGCAGGGGGGGCAAGGGGATGCATGGGGACCTATGTGTATCACCCAGCATGTGTGAAGTGACTTTATCTGGAAAAACAGGTCTCTGCAGACATAATAGCTGAAGCTGTTGGAATGAGATCACATAGGCTTAGGCCAGTCCTAAGTTAATGGATGGATCCTTAGACAGAGACCCAGCACAGGGGCCGCGTGGAGAGGGACCCGAGACTGAAGTAAGACAACTGCAGGAAAACAAACACCAAGGCTGCCAGCCACCCCAGATGGGGAGGCAAGAATAGCTTGGGGCCTCCAGAAGGACCAGGCCCAGACACACCTTGACGTCAGCCTTCTGATTCCACTACTGCAGACAACAAACGTCAGTAGATGCACCGATTTCTAATAGAAGCTTGAACAAATGAACACTGGGGCTGGAGAAACGGCTCAGTGGTTAAGAGCACTGGCTGCTTTTCCAGAGGACTTGGGTTCAACTCCCAGCACCCACGTGGCAGCTCACAACTGTCCATAACTCCTGTTCTAAGCGTGGTCCGATGCCCTCTTCCGGCCTCTGTGGGCATTGCATCATGCGTGTGGTACACATACATACATGCAGACAAAACTCTCATAAACATAAAATAAAAACAAAACTTAAAAAAATAAATAGGCAGCTGGGCCTTTCATCCCAGCACTCAGGAGGCGGAGGCAGGTGGATCACTGTGAATTCAAAGCCAGCTTGGTCTACAAAGCGAGTCCAGGACAGCCAAGGCTACACAGAGAGACCCTGTCTCAAAAAAAACAAAAACAAAAAACAACAACAACAAAAAACCCCAAAACCAAATACATAAATAAAGAAACAAATAAATAAGAACCTTGGTGCACTAAACATATGTGATGAGACTGAGGTAGGATTTGCACAACTGGCAAATCAGGATTTGAAAGCAATTCTGGTAGAATTCTGGAGACTAGGTCCTCGTCTCAGGACCACGCACACACCCTAGTTCTTAATGCATGTTATAAAAAGCCAGTAGTGATATGATAAGAAATATGTAGAATCGTGTAGAAAGCAGTCAATATGTAACATGGGGGGCAGGGAGGGGGGAAGGAAAGGGCTTGACCTGTAAGCAAAATAGCCTTGCATGCTGCTTAGCAACTTGGAAGGTTAATAGGTCATTGTAATTGCAACTATAAGCAGAGACCAGAGACTGTGGAACAGCAAGTACTGGAGGATCCCAAGCCTAGAAGGGCTTTCAGGGGACACAGACCCCTAAACTTTCTGGTCCTGTGCACACTGGGGTGTGGGGAGATTATTCCTCAGATTCCCTCCCCCAAAACCAAGGCCATACCTGTCCTCTTCACAATAACAGGCTGCGGAGTCTGGTCACGAGGAAGTAGGATTCTGATTCAAAGGAACCCTGATCTTTTGGCCTGGGGTACCAGCCATATAATCCTGAACAGCCATGTGCCTTCCCATGCACCAGTGTCCTTATCTAGAATCTAGGGCATAGTCCCCATGCTTAGGGTGACGTGAGTGAGGTCAAGGGACCCAAGACTAAGTTGCAAGGGACCAGGTCTCAGCATCTAGCCCTGAGCCTGGCCAAGTAGCTCCCTGATGGATGGTTCTGTACACTGCGTCACTGGAAAAGCCAGGGATGGATGCAGGCCTACATGCTAGTCACAGACTCTTGCAGTTATGTTCCACCCCCAATACAAATGGGTCCCATTGATGGGAGCTGTGCCCAAAGAGCAAAGCAGATTTCAATCTAGCATTTTCCTGCACAGGACAGAGTCCTTAATTCAATTTACTTTCTTATTTATGTTTTTTTTTTTTTTTTTAAATCTCTTATTTTAAAACATTCCCCCAGGGATATTTAAAACCAAAAGCGTGGCCAAGCCTCATGAATCTGCTTGGAAATCAACGCAAGCCTCCGAGCTGTCTCCTGAGTGCAGGCTTGCGGGAATGGCAATGCTTGTAAATCTTGTTGCTGACTACATGTGCACCCCCAAGGGGGCATGCAGATCCAAGGGGACATACAGACCAGTAGGGAATAGACAGACCCATGAGAATATGCACATCAACAGGGGCTTCAAACTCACAGAAGCCCACAGGCCCAAGGGGACCATAGTCAGCAGTGCAGTGGTCAAGGGGCTGGCCTCTCGACAGAGAAAGCCACCCCTCAGGTCACCAGACCACCTCAGACTCCAGAAAGGTGACTGCAAGCTGCCTCCTCAAGTGGTTGCCCTGCCACTTTCACTTAAAGTAGAGGGGGCTCCCCTACCTCACAGACACAAGACACAGCACCTGTCATTAGGCAAAAGGGCTAATGGTCCCTCATGCACCTTCTGTTGGCTCCTCCAAGCTTAGCAGGAAGGAACACCCCATCCCAGGTCACTGGTGTAGAAGCCCTCAAGACTTAGGTCTCATCCATCACCCAGACACAGACACGGAGGTGGGGAAGGGGGAGGCGCTGTTCACACAGCTTGAGGTGCGGGGGCTGGGTTCAGACCCACTCCTGTAATTCCTCCACCCTCAGCAAATACATTGCTGAAAGAGGCTTTGCACCCCCTCTACCCGTCTCCCTGAGGCCCTTAATTAATGCTAGCGTTCAGGCTTTCTGCCCAGCCTTCTCTCCATGATGGAGAAGAAGGCACCTTCCTGGCAACAGAACACCATTTAATAACCACAAGTACCACAGGGACTGGCTGCTTGGCTTCCCTGCCTCAGTTTCCCTACCTATACATCAGGGTACAAAGGGAGATGGCAAAAGAGAAGGCCACCCGTAAATGCCGAGACGCCTTAAAAACAAAGTAAGAAAGAACAAAACAAAACAAAAGCCCTAAATGGGGAACTGGGTGAAATGCTTGCCAGGCATAAGGCTCTGGGTTCAGTTCGGAATCCCAAACGCAGAAACAAACGGCTTATGCGGTAACCCATGCCAGTGATGTAGAGGCAGAGACAGGCTGATCCACAGGGCTTTTGGGCCAGCCAACCTAGCCTAGTTGGCAAGCTTCGGGCCAATGACAGACCCTGTTTTGAAAAACCAAGGCGGACTGTGAGTGACTGAGGACCAACAGCTGAGGTTGACCTCTGGCCTCCCGCATGCACATGCATTCATGAGCACACAGACACACACACAGACACACAGACACACAGACACACACACACACACACACAGCCCTGTGTGTGTGAAACTCTCCTTTGGGTGAAAAACATCTTTGGGTGAAATGTCACGGAAACAGGCTATGGCTGGCTGCTACGCTCCTGGGTGATTTATCACGCACACACTGCAATCAAAGCAAAAGCACTCAGGCTAAGAAATCTGGTAAGGCAGGGTGGACGCAAAGGAATTCCTTTTCAGGTTCTAAGCCCAAAGGCCAAGCCTAGTTTAAGTAAAAAAGCTTGTTAATTCAAAGGAATGTCCTGGAATTATTGGTCACAAGAGACCCAAGAATTGAACCTGACACTGAGGGGAAGGGCCTGCCTAGTGCTGCAGTGAGTCCAGAAGACAGAGCTGCTGCGCCTCAAGCCGTACACTAGTGTTTCACGCACACTGAAACCCGAGGCAGCCAGGCTGCAGAACTCCAGGAACTCATAGGGCTGCAAGACCTTAGGCAAGTCCTTCCCTAGGGCTGGAAATCCCTGACTGTGGAACAGGAGCCTCATCACCCAGCTCTGGCTCAAGCCCCATGGTGGCCAGAGCAGTGGCTTAGAACCCATCAATGACTAAGATCCCAAAACACTAAGTAGCTGGCATTCTTTCCCTGTGAACATCAAGACATATTTTTATCCCATTGAAACCCAAATGCCAACACCAAGGAGCTGGGCTGAGGAGTAGCTATCCTCAGAGGGCTGTATGACCGTGGTCTACAATAGCTGGGGCTATAGAACGACATGGAGCCTTCTATCCAGAAGGTTCTAAACCCTCCCCAGCCAACTCCATTCTGACCTGCAGGGTGCAATGCCACTCTCTCAGTCCCTTGGTAACAGACCCTGGGAAGTCAAGATGGCCAGCATTTCCACTTCCACATGGCACTCATGAGGGACACTTGCAGACTCACACAAAGAAGCCCCCTCCCCCTAGCAATGCTTTGGTGCCGAGAGCCCAGTGATGAAGTCCTGAGCCCCCACAGCACAGCTACTAACCATGATCTTGTGCATAAAGACCCAAAGACAGAAAACAGAATAGAACACTGTCAAGGAGTATTTAAAACAGATTGGGTAATCATCTTGGGTCTGTTTAGGATGAAAACAAAATTTATCTGTATAAGAAAATAGGAAGAAATACCCCCCCGCCCCCCTCTGCCCCCGCCACCGTGGTAATACTTGCTATCCCTGGGCAAGGAACATAGGTGGTTTTATTTTAACTTAAAAAAATTTCTTTTTCCTTCTTTAATGAATGTGAAGCATTTGGGGAATAAAAATGAAGCATTATTTTTAAATCTACCACTGATCAAGCTCCTGGCCTGTGATGTCCATTCTGGCCTGGCTTGATCTAGTCCTCTGGCACAGGGCTGACCCTCAAGACAAGGTCATTAAGCCCTTGATGGCTCCCAGGTGCCTATTTTTGCCCAGAGTATTAAGTCCAAACCAAGGAACAGTCCAGCTCTCCCAATGTGACAAGTTCATGGGAACAGAGGGGGAGTGAACTGCCCCCCACCCCCTACCCCGCTACCCCTGGCATGCGCTGCAGTGGTGGATGACCAAGCTTATTGTGTCTGGCACCTACTTTGGGCTGGCTGTGTGGGTCAGCAGGCTGGACTGTGGATGGTGGGGGGGGGGGGGGGGGGTAGTATTTATCTTATGTCAAACACTGAGCCTCCAGCAGAAGATGCTCCAGAGCTAATCTCTGAGCATCTGTCTTAGAGGGAAGGTGATAGCTAGTTAGGCAGTCCAAGATGGAGAAGCCATAGAGATGGACTGGCGAGAAGCCCTCATCTATCCATGGGGAAAGGCCATGGTTTAAAAAAAGGCCTTTGCAGAGGCCTGGCTGAACCTTCAGGACAATCAAAAAAGAAAAGGAGATTTTCAGCATTAGATGTACTCAGGCCCTGGGGGAGGAGTGGGCAGATAGACAGACATCAGCTCCCTGGGGCCAGAAGGGATGCCAGGCTAGGAGATGAACTTGATCCCACAGACCAGAGGAATGTAAGAAACACTGAGGGTGCCTGGAGCCATGGGAGGCCAGGGAGGAAGGTGGGAGCCATCCAGGGTGAGGGGCCTGCAACAGGCGGATCATCAGGGTAGACAGGAAGCCAAGAAAGACAGGAGGCTGTAACTGGACTAAGTAAGGGGAACTAGGAAGTGGGGGTTCAGAAGTGGCTTGGCATGTGGCTGGGGGCTTTAGTCCCCTTCCTAATGCTGGAGAGGGGAGGGCAGGGGTGCCCTGTAGAGCACAATGCTCCCTACCCACTGTTGCTGTGTCACCAGCAAGGACAAGGATGTGTCTGGCATCTGTCAGATAGTGTTAAGTGTTTCTGGGGCTAAGACTGCAAGACTGAGCGAGGTCTTTCTCCTGTGTGACCAGGCCCAAACCTTCTGAAGGCAAGGGGAGGCCAGCACTGTGGTGCTCCCCGTATTCCACCACCTGGGAAAGAAGGTGACATGGGTCTCCACTCAATCCTGCCCGTGTCTGAGGAGGTTCAAGGAGCATTCAGGAAGGAACTGGAACATAAAAAGAACTTCTCTATAGATTCCCAGTCAGATGGGAAGTGCCATGAGTGTCATCAGCCCGCCTCAGAGACAGAGGCCAACAGGTGAGGAAAGTGGGAAGGTAGCCCCTGTGATGCCCCACAGACCTGAAGAGCTGAAAACACAGCTCTCAGTGAGCGATGGCTCCTAGAGATAGGAAAGTCCCAGCTAAGCACCTGGAGTCATTGTCCAAGGTGAGGGACAAAGGGCTGCACCTGGGCAGAGGTTCATCAGCTCTGTCCACTAGGTGGGTGGTCCCGGCCAGGCCCCAAATCCACTGAGCCTTTGGTGTCAGATGAAAACTGTAAAGGTCCTACCCCGGAGCCCATGAGCGCGGTGGAGGGTGGTAGAGGGAGGGAGGGAGTTCTAAAATAAATCCAAACGCTGGTTTATTGGACACTCAACTAACATCAACTAAAAATGCGGTGAAAGGACGCAGCCCCATCACACCCAAAAGGGTGGGGTCAGATTTTCCAGCAGGCTTCCAGTCACCTGACCAGAACCTAAGTTACCCAAGGTGCGATACATACCAGAGCTGGGGGTATACCACCGCCAGCCGGTTCTTACTAGAGTGGGTCACTACAGGCGGGTTTCTTATTGTTATGCCTCCTTCACTGAGGACCCGATGAGGGAGAGGGACGGACAGCCACACGGATCTCGGGTGGGTTAAGCCCCCATTCTCTCTACGGATCAGCCCTGTGCAGCGGGAGGGGGGGGGAGTCAGGGAGGTAGGGCATGATGGGGCAGCTCTGGGGCGTGGGCAGCCTCTCCAAACCGCTGTCCCATCGGCTGCGCGATATTGCGGGGAGATTTGCGGGCATTTTGGGACTCCGGAGCGGAGCGAGAGGCGCGCGGCTGGGGCACACCTGGTTGGGTTGGGGTATTGGAAGTCTCGGGCTCCGTGGAGCAGCGAGAGTCCTGGCCTCCAACTTCGGGCAACTTGGGAGTTGACTTGGGGCCCGGACATCCATCAGGGGAAACTGAGGCTGGTTCCTCCCAGCGCTCCGTAACCCTCCCTGTCGCTGCGGGCCCAGGGCCCAAATCATGGCAAAACAACCCTGAAACACTCACCGGCCGCACTGCTGGGCCTCCTAGCTCGCCGCAAAGTTGTTCAGGAACCGCGGAGATTGCAGCGGCCAGCACAGAAGGCGGAGCGCGCGGCCCCGCATTCAGCGCGGCCCCGGGTAGGGGGCGGGGCTTGGGCGGGGCCTCTGCAGCCCTCCATTCCTGAAGCGGCCCCAGGGACTCGGCCCTCTGAGCGGCCGGCGCACCTGCCAATCATTATTCGCTCTCGCCAATCACAGTGCGCCTCGCCTCGCAGCGCCGGCTGTTTCGGGTCGCCGGGCGGACAGATGGCGCTGGGAGGGCGGGGCCGGCCGGCCCACAGCGAAAGTCTCCGAGTGGACTCGGTCCCCGCCCTGCCCCCTTGGCGCCCCGCCTCCAGGACGTCTCTTTCCTGACCCAAGCTTGTGAGCCTGCTGAGTAACAGGTGTTTGGACCCAGGAGTAAAACTCGCGCCACCTTTCCTCCGCCTCAGCACCTTGGGCCCTATCTTCAGACTTCAGACCAGCTATTGCAATGCTAACTGACGGGCGCGCCCATCGTCTCAGACGCCCTAATTCCGGCTCATGTAGATACACAGAGGACTCCTCAGTGTAACCGCAAAGTACAAAAAAAGTGTGCGCCAAGTAAGTGTGCATGTGCCACTAAGCACTGCTTTGAGTGATCAAAACCAAATGCAGACTAGCACGTTTTAAAGATTAGCCGGGGCCGGGCGTGGTGGCACACGTCTTTAATTCCAGCACTCCGGAGGCGGAGGCAAGGGGATCGCAGTGAGTTCGAGGCCAGCCTGGTCTACAAAGCGAGTCCAGGACAGCCAAGGCTACACAGAGAAACCCTGTCTCGAAAAACCAAAAGAAAAAAAATAATAAAAATTAACCGGACAACAATTCCAGGCTCAAGCAGTTGGAAGCCGCCCACCACCACCACCATCCCCCCCCCCCCTTTTTTTCCTCCTGGGTGCCTTGGGAAGTTTAGAAATCAAAGCTATGATCTAGTTCCCGCATTCCTTCCTTCTCTGGACTGCACATCTGTCCTGGTGACTCGCAGCAACTGTTCAGGCTGACAGAGTCGGCACTACCAGCAAGTCAGGAGGAAGTAGTCTAGGTGGCTTTGGAGATGCGCTCTGCCCACTGAACTGATACAACCCGGGGGAATCGGTCAAATGCCCGGTCTTCACCAGATACTTTGATTCTGCGGCTGCTCAGGGTCTAATTCTCTCTCATACCCCGGAGAGGCTCACAGAGGAGGGAGGAAGCTCATCCCAACAGAATGGCTTTGCCCTGCCTCCATCTGGGGCCTACTGAGGGTTCACCCCAGTGTGAAAGTGGCTGGGGGGTGGGGGGGACAGCAAGTTCAGGAAACCGGAGCACCAGACCCCACCTGTCTTTTTCAGGCCTATAGTCACATCTTATCAAAACAAGTTTCTGAGAGGTGGGGAGGTGGGTTACATTAAGGAAGAAAAAAAATTTCTTTTTTCCCAGTATGGAAAAGGCAAAGTGGCCCTTGCAGTAGCAATTCACATTTCCATGGTAACTAATTGCCTTGATGCATTTTCTGTTGCTATGTCAGAATATCCGGGACTGGGTAATTTGCAAAGGAAAGAAGTTTATTTGGCTTATTGTTCTGGGGGTGGGAGGAACCAGGATGAGGCAGCAGCAGGTGGCAAGGACCTTGTCCTGCGTGAAAGCAGGGTAGGTGGCATGAGAAGAGTGGAAAACACAAGGCGCCACACTTTGTAACCTGCTCAGTAGAAACCAATTAAATGGCAGGAATTAATGCACCCCTCAAAAAGACTTCGACCCCCTTAGTGGCCTATTCACCCCTTAAAGGTCCCACTTCCTCTAAACTCTTCACAGTGGGAAACAAATGTTTGTGTCTGCTAGCACTAATATAAATGTGCTTTAGCTGATAATTTAAAATTATACAGGTGTATGAGGTAGTGTTTGAGGAACATACACACACACCAGAGAGAGAGAGAGAAAAGAAGGGAGGGAGGGAGGGAGAGAGAGGGGGGAGGGAGGGAGGGAGGGAGGGAGGGAGGGAGGGAGAGAGAGAGGCTTAAATCATCTTTGTGATACTTTTCTTCTATTTTTGAGATCCGCAGCACACCACCATCAGCACAGGGCCACTTTACTGTGTGACAGCCACCTGAACCCCTCTCTCTGACTCAGTACCCACCTCCCACCTCTCCCCACCCCACCTCCTGCAACCCACCACTAAACCACACACCTGTTTCCTCCTCCTGGTAATCACTTCCCTCCCAATTATCTCCTGAGCATTTAAAAGTTCTTTCTAAACCAATTTGGTGAGTTGTTTTTCTTTTTCTTTCTTTCTTTCTTTCTTTTTTTTTTTTTTTTTTCACACTTGGGCCACCTCCCCTCCATCTGGGAAGGCTGGGGCTTGGCCCACCTTGGAGATTAGCAACCTGTTCACACTTGCAAAGCTCAGTATAGAGAGGCCTGCTCTCTGCTCTCGCTGGTGCTGCTCATTGCCTATTCCTCCTCTGTGCCCTCTCAGAGCACACGCGGCGCCCCTGCCACTGTCCAGGAGATCCCAGCAGCCTGGGTCTCAGGACAGAGGCCAGAGTGGGGCAAGCTCAAGGAGAAGAGACAGAACCCATCTTCCTGTGGCTAAGGGAAGAAAGATTTTTATAAAATTGCCTCTGCCTGCTCAGAGAGTCTGGAAGGGCAGCACCACGCTGGCTTCTCCATGGAGCTGAAAAAATGGACAAAGTCACATGCAAATCCAAAAAGAACAGTGGAAATGGGGGGGGGGGGGACACACAATTTAACAAAGCAGAAGATAAGTTGAGGAGTGGACACCATATAATGAGGAAAATACAAATCATACCAGACAAAAAGGGACTGGGAGAGTGGCTCGGTGGGTAAGAGCACTTATTGCATAAGCCTGAGGACCTGAGCTTGGACCCCTAGCATCCATATAAAAAGCTGGGTGCAGCCACATGCTTGCCTGAAATCATAGCTCTATCAGTGGTTAGAGACAGGAGGATCCCGAGAGGTTGCTAGTCAACCATTTAGCTCCAGGTTCTGCGGGAAACCCTGTCGGGAATAAGTGTTTCAAGGCAGAAAGTGACAGAGCAAGATGTCCTGCCTCCTCCTCTGGCTTCTGCACTCAGAAACAGAGGCATGCACCCATCCACACATACTACGCACATCACACACACACACACACACACACACATACACACACACAGACACACACATATCACATACATACATCATACACAGACACACACATAGACATACAGACACACACACACATCACATACACACACACATGACATACATACACATCACACAGACACACACATAGACATACAGGCACACACACAGCACATACACACACAGCACACAGGCACACACACATCACACACACACACACACACACACACACATCACATGCATGCTCATACATTCACACGCCAAAAAACAAGATGAGCAGGAGGAGGAGGAAGGGAAGGGGTAGAGGAGGTCATGATCTCAAAGACACCCCAAGAGGAGTGCCTTGCACTAAACAGAAGCCCCACTGGGAACTGCAGGGAAAGTAAAGGTGAGAGGAGACATGGGCAGTTGCAGCTGTAGTTGCAGCTACACTCTGTGACCCAAGGAAACAGAGAAAGGAAGGGTCACATCCAAAAGGAGGAGAACCGGAGTGGGACCAAGCTCCTGAGGGACTTTGGAGCAAACTCTGGGCACTCTGGTCATATATGACCAAGGCTCTCCCCTATAGTGACCGGACTCATCCATTAGGCACAACAAAGAAAACATGCAACATGGGAAGTGGCCGTGCTGAATCATGTTAGAGGAAAATAGCCATGAAGTTCCACTCTTACTATCACATTCCAGACACGGGGAAGAATACTAGACAGATCGCAGGCAGGAGCAGGGAGCAGTGGCCAGCAGTGGCTCTTAGCTCTGAGTTGAACTGAGCCAGTAACTCCCTGCTGGGGCTGCCAAGTGGGGAAGGAAATACACACCGCAGGCTCCAAGGAAAGCCCATGCTAACCCCCAACTACAAAAGACAATCCGTGCTCTCTTGGAGAAGTCAGAACTTTCTAGGATCATATATGACTGGGGAGAGGAAGGAAGGAAGGCAGGAAGGAAGAAAGGAAGGCAGGAAGGAAGGAAGAACGGCTAGTCTGATACTTGGAAAGAAAGCAGGGATTGAACAGCTCCTCATGGGGTACCACTGACATTTATTTTTAATGCTTTAAAGGGAAAAAAAATGCCATTTGTGGCTCAGGAATCAGAAACTTGTAGTTAGTGGGAAAGCAGTGAGACTTTCCGAATTAATGTGGAAGTTCGGCAGGGCCAGAATACGAATACGGAAGCAGGATTGAGGAGGGTCTCTTAGGGTTTCTGTCCCTGTGATAAACACCACACCCTGAGACCTTGGGGAGGAAAGGGTTTATTTCTGCTTGCGTGTCCTCTTACACACTCTGTCCTGAAGAAAGTTGGGGCAGGAACTCGAAACAGGAATCTGGAGGCAGAAGCAGAAACAGAAGCCATGGAGGAGTGCTCCTAACTAGCTTGCTCCTTATGGCTTGCTCAGCCTACTTTCTTAGTGCACCCAGGACCACCTGCCTGGTTTTCCTCCCACATCTGAATCCTGATTTCTTCCCATGATGTCATGATGTTCAGATTTTGCACTCAAGCCCCACCCCACCCCAACTCCCTTTTGCTGACAGCACTCACTGACTTCCTCCTGGTCCAGGTCCAGGCACTGGGCCACACACAAGCTCACAGACACTGAGGGCAGGGACTGGTGAATTGTCTTCAGGAGAGCTGAGCTGGGGATGTTCAGGCCACTGTTGTGCTAGGACATGAATCAATGCTATCAGGTCTTGGTGGCTGAATCCTGGGAATGGGATCATGCAGATTTGATTGAGTTAAGGGTCCAGGAGTGGCCTGGGTACGTGTGTTGGGGGTTTGGAGGGGGGACTTAGATGTAATCACAGGTGTCCTTCTGGAGAGAGCAGCAGGTTTGGATTGCACAGAGAAGATAAAGATGAGACAAAGAGAGGCCAAAGATGCTGGACTTGGAAGGATGTGGTGGCAACTGGCCGGCCACCACCAGAAGCTGAAAGAAGCAAATCTGCTTTTCCTTGGTGACAACCCAGTGACAGTGATTTCAGAGGGCTGGCTGCAGAATGGTGGAAGATACAGCTCAGTGGTTGGAAGCCATGAAGTTATCACAAGACAGCCACAGGAAATGGACATTGGTGACAACATGCCAGGAATATGGTCCTGTGATGGTACCCAGACAAGTTACCATACATATACTTAGGTGGGGTGTAGAAATCCTCTTCTTTACAAGGATGGCCCTGGGGAGAGTGTGCTCAACTCCTAGACATTTAAACTGACATTCACCAAATGAAAGACTCGATGCCCACAGGGCAGAGCTGGGAGTATTGCTTGCACCAGTACTCAGTGAGCTGGGCCCAGGAATCTAATATATAGGGGCCACTGTGCTGACTAGTTTTATGCCAAGGTGACATAGGGTAGAGTCACCTGGCAAGAGGGAGCCTCATAGGAGAAATGCCCCACCTGATTGGCCGGTGGACAAGTCTGTAGTGCATTTTCTTAATTAGTGATTGACTTGTTGTGGGTGGTGCCACCCCCAGGCAGATGGTTCTGGGGTATATAAGAAAGCAGGCTGAGCAAGCCTCGGGGAACAAGCCAATAAACAGCACTCCTCCATGGCCTCTGCATCAGATCCTGCCTCCAGGTTCCTGCCCTATTTGAGTTCCCGTCCTGATTTCTCTAAGCAGTGGACTGTACTGTGGAACTGTAAGCGAAATAAACCTTCCCTCAACACATTGCTTTTGGTCATAGTGTATTATCACAGTCATAGAAGCATAACTAGTACAGACACTTTACCCATGACTGCCAGGAATGCAGCATAATGCAATTGGTCACACCACACCTGCCGGCAGCAGTGACACTGCCATCAGAGTAGAAATGCAGAGCCCAACCCCGGACCACCCAGCTCAGAGCTTCACTTTAAGAAGAGTCCTGTGAGAGTTGGGGACACCATTGTAGGCAGGAGGCCTTCATTCCACACCATATTTGGAAAGCGTCTCTCCCATCCCAGATGGGCTAGAATCCTGGATCCCATGGGAGTCCTGGGAAGATGTGCACATGAACACCTCAAACATCTAGCAAGTTCTGGGACGTACCCAGTCATGCTAAGCTCATCTTCTCCCCTGGGTGCATTGTGCAGGCTCCCCAGGCTTTGGCTACATCCAGTTGCTGTTTGGGCTCCACGCATCTTCCCGACATCCTGTAACTCATCTGTCCCTCCTGTCAAAGATGGAGGTTCCTAAGGGTCACACTGCACAGTTGTTGAGTAATAGGGCCCTTGCTTTGCCATCCTCCTCTACCTTTCCCTATCTTCTGGCACAGCCCGGGGCAGCGTCCCCCATCCCCACACTTCTATCTTTCCCTCAGTCACCAAGAGTGGTGCCCACTCCACAGTCTTCTGGGAATCTCAGTGCAAGCAGTGGGAGTTTTGAGCTGGTGATGGTCAAACAGCTCGTGTCACAGGGCTGTGTGCTACATCAGGCCCACGACTACCAACACCTCCACAATCCCTAATGTGCACACACACTCCATTGTCTCTCAGAGCGCCCGAGCCTCTGTGTGAGTCTGAATCGTGATTTACCCAGCTCTGAAGGCAGGGAGTGACAGCCAACCGTGTACCACTTGCTGGTGAGTCACCCAATGCATCGGGAAGTTTCGTGTGGGGAGACTGTGGGGGAACTGTGAGAAGGGCGAGGCCCCTCGGAGGAGGACCACTGACTGAGGATGGCTGCCTCTAGGCTGCCTCTCCAGGTAGAGACAGGTGACTTCCTGTGCCCAGGCCCTTACCTACAATCATATGTAATAGCTAGAGAGGCTGTGAAAGACCACAGGGGTGTCACGCTTCAGGGGTGTACACCCTAGGCTGTCACAAAGATGGACATGGCAACAGTGGTACTACAAACTAAGCATGCCAAAGTACCCAGCACAGAGTGTCCTTGCATCTATTTTGTCCTCAGAGGGGCCAGGAAGCCTACAGCTACTTAGACAACCACTGCCATCCTCCACAGACCTCTAAGCTACTAAGGCTGGAGTGAGAGGGTCTGAGGCACCCTCGTCCTTGCTCCCAGGGGCCAATGGACCAGCTGCTCCAGAAGCTAGAAATAGCAGAACTTGTTAGCCTGGGAGGAGGCAGAGCCAGTGAGAAACAATGCTGGTCCAGATTCCTGTGGCGGGAGAAGGTTTGCCTTCATGGGTGAGCAGTGGTCAAGGGAGGCTCCCTGGAGGAAGTGCTGATTCCAGCCCCCTTTGTCCTCTTCCTCTGCCTTTTAATGAACTTCATTGTTTGGAGAGGTTTAAACTTCACAGCAAAATGGAGTGTAGAGTTGAGCATCGTGTCACCCCTCCCTCTCTCCGCCCAGTCTCCCTGGCTGTGGACATCCAGGTCATGAGTACCAGCCAGTCATTATTCTCTGGAGCTGGACCTTACTTACCTCTGGGCTCTTGGTCCTGGATGCTTTCTGGGTTTACACAAAGGCACCATGAAGGCTCAGGGAGAAGGCATCAGTGGCCTAGATGTCTAGTCTGTGTGCACTGTCCCTCTGTCCCCACTGTTCTCCTTGCCTAGATGCCATGAAGCCGGGATCAGGAAGCAGCTCAGTGGCTGTCTTTCTCTTAGCATCTGCAGCTATATTTCCTCCTCACAGCTCCATGGCTCTGTATCCCCTAGTGCCGAGCAACATTTTGTTGTCAGGAAACCTGCAGCTTCTTAACCTGGCCACAGCTCAAGGCATCTTAGTGGTTCTTTTTGGTTTTGTTTTTGTTTTTGTTTGTTTGGTTGGTTTGGTTTTTCAAGACAGGGTCTCTCTGCGTAGCCTTGGCTGTCCTGGACTTCCTTTGTAGACCAGGCTGGCCTTGAACTCACAGCGATCCTCCTGCCTCTGCCTCCCAAGTGCTGGGATGAAAGGCATGCGCCACCATGCCCAGTGTCTTAAGAGGAGTTGCCTTTAAATCAGATGGCTGAGGCTACACAAGGGCATCAGTAAACCTGGCCCATGAGATGCCCTTAGACTTGCAGCAATCCCATGGTCCTCTCTGGGCACCTCCTCAGTAGACTCTGGGAGTGCAACATGGCACATGGTGGTCTGCCAGAGTTGGTGTTCTGTTAGTCACTCCAGGGGTCCTTCCTGTGTGCTTGTGACATCCCTAACAGCTCCCTTAACCCACAGGACGAGGATGCTGTTCCCATCACAGACTAGGAATCCAAGGCCGGAAGGAGGTTAAAAAGGCATGTCCCATGATGGGACACCTTCTGGCTCCAAGTGTCCCCAAACCCTGTTGCAACAATATGCCTCACCCCCAATGCTCAAAACCCAACAGGTGTGCCTGGAACATTTCCTGCGGCTCCAAAGACGGAGACACTAAGAACATCTTACACACCCAGGATGCGGGTTGGGGGCGGCTCACGGCACCCACCCCTACTTCTACTGTGAAGCGCTTTCAGCCCCCGAGCCCCCACTGTCATCCTCACAAAGCCTGGCGCTGGTGGGAGGCGAACGCCTTGTTCTGTGTAGCAGGAAACAATAGAGGAAAAGTCTTCAGCAGTACCGAAACTTAAGATTTGAGGCGGAGCTGAAAATTGCCCAATTCAGAAGCTTTCCAAACTTCCAACGCCCTTGAGGCTGGCTCAGCAGCAGCCTTCGATACCTCTCAAACCCTCAAACCTGTGGAGACGTGAGGAGAGGGTGGAGGTTTCTGATGCTGGCCGGAGCCTTGTGGACAGTTGAGATGACCTTTGACAATCTTTTGAGGTCTTCATGTAGTCTTCACATATGCTGTCAGATGAACCTCTGGCCGAGACTTTCTCCCACAGTGCATCTGCCTTCGCTCTGTTCATTGTTCCATTGCTACGCACAAGCTTTTAAAGTTCCTGCGATCCCCCTGTCGGGTCCTGCTATTGTTCCCTAGGCATTTGGAGTCCTTTTCAGAAAGTCTTTGCCCAGTGCCAAAAATCTTAAGATATTTTCCTTTTGTTTTCCCGTAACAGCTTCAAAGCTTGAGGTTTTACATGAAGGCCGCCGATCCATTTGAAACTGATTTTTGCACAGGGCGAGAGTCGGGGTTCTGGTTTCATGCCTTCTGTGTGGATTTCCAGTCTCCCCACACTCGGGTTGAAGAATCTGTCTTTTCTTCAGCGTGTGCTCTGGGCCCCTTCCTCAAAAATCAGGCGGCTGGAGTTTTTGTGTGTTTGTTTAGGCCCCACGTCTGTTGGACTGCTTGTTTGGGTCTGTGACGGTGCCGTGCTGTCTGTTACTGTGGCTCTGTAGTATAGCCTGAGTGTGGATCTTATGATACACATGCCCCGCCTGCACTCCCATACTCCCTCCTACCCCACCCCCCCTCACTGTTCTTTTTGCTCGATGGCTCTGGCTAGTCAGAATCTTGATGTTTCCATTTGAATTTTGTGGTCTTTTAAATTTCTATTTGGCTATAGAATGGCCCAAAATTGGAATTTTGGTCAGGTGTGGTGGCACATGCCTCCCCAGCATTCAGGAGGCAGAGGCAGGCAGGCCTCTGTGAGTTCAAGGCCAGGCTGGTGAGCAAAGCGAGTCCAGGACAGCCAAGGCTACAGGAGAAACCCTGTCTTGAAACAAAACAAAACAAACAAACAAACAAAAGGAATTTTGATGGAGAATATTGAATCTGAGTGTTGCTCTGTAATATAACCATTTCACAAAATTAATTCTGCCGGTCCATCTGTGAACATGGGACATCTTCCCATCTTCTAGGGTCTTCTGCAATTTCTCCCTTCAGGGTCTAAAATTTTAAAAGATCCTTGTTAGGGTATTCCTGGGTGTGTAACTTTTTGAGGTATTTTGAATGGGAGTGTTTTCCTGTTTTTTTTTCCCCCAATATGTCCATTATTGCTGTTCCTAAAGATTGTTGGTTTTTTAAAAGATTTATTTATTATGTATACAATGTTCTATCTCCATGTACAGAGGGCACCAGATCTCATTACAGATGGTGATGAGCTACCATGTGGTTGGTTGCTGGGAATTGAACTCAGGACCTTTGGAAGAGCAGCCAGTGCTCTTACCCTCTGAGCCATCTCTCCAGCCCAGATTGTTTGTTTTTAACGTTGATTTTGCATTTAGTTTTCTAAATGTGTTTATCAGGTCTAAGGGTTTTCTGACATAGTCTCTAGGCTGTTAAACTTTATTTTAAATTTAAAAAATTGTGTGTGTGTGTGTGTGTGTGTGTGTGTGTGTGTGTGTGTGTGTGTGTACACAAGGCCCTCATGTTTATAGATAGCAATAGAGAAGCCAGAATGGTTAAACATGCAGGCTTTTTTCTCTGGTGGAAGGGGTGTGCATACCTGTTTTCACCCAGAAGGCTGGGAGGGACATCACTTACAACCCTGGTGATCTTTGACTATCTGTGGATAATCCTCACCTGAATAGCCCATTCTTACAAAAGGCCCAATATACTTTGCAGAAGAGCTTTTACTATTAAGCTTATTACAAGCCTTTCCTCCTGAGACCCTGATCCTGAGCAGTGTTTCTCAGCCCATAGAACTCATTCTTGAAGAAGAGGTTGCAGATACTTTGCAAAAGACATGTGCTTTGCAAAGGAGTTTTGATGCAGCCCTGCCTTAAGCTTTATTATACTAATTGTCACAATGAAACCTTTTAAAGTTAAACTGTGTTTAATTATGTCAAAAATAAACTGCTGTGGTGGTGGTGGTGGTGGGGTGATGGTGGTGGTGGTTCAGACTCTAGAAATTTGAACCAGCTTCTGTAACTAAGTTGGGCTGAACTGGTTCCTTCTTGACTCCCATGATTCACCTCTCTGCCATCAATAGAGCTTTCAGGGACCTCCACAATCAGCAGTAGCCAGTGCCTTTGCCTGCTGAGCCATTATCTTCGGAGACACCTGGCTTTGCAAAACCATCAAATAAACCGCTTCATTTTCGCTGCTCTGAATCCCCAGTGCTCTTGTTATGGGTGAAGATTGTCATCTCTCACAAGGAGCTCATCACTTGCCCTTTGCACCTGCTGTTCCTTCTACCTGGGTGCTGTTCCCTAAGCCCATACAGCCATCCCCAAATGGCATGTTTCTGACACATGAGTCATCTCCTGAGATTTTTTTTCCCCCTGATCACCACATGGGGCCCTGCCTGCCCTCTTCCCTGCCCTCCCGGGTGCCACAGGCTCAATCACAGGATGCTGTCTGCCAGCTTTTCACAAGAACAGGGGCCTATTATGTGCAGGCATGCTAGGACCATGGGCAGCCCCTGCATTCTGGTCTTCCTCTGCTGGCAAGGCCAAGCACACTGCCCTGGCAGCTGCTCCTGGAAGAGGTGATGAGTTTTGACTGCCTGAGTCCAGGGGTCTTGGAGGAGGCATCAGCATGGTGGTGCTGTTCCTGGCTTTTAGGTCATTTATGTTCTACCAGGAACTGTCCCATAGGGACTTAGAGTATAGCTGTTTCCTTCCCTGGGCCTCAGTTCCTCCATCTTTGACTAGCTAACTAAGTCTTCTGTTTCATTCTATGTTTCCTTACTGAGGCCCAGAATCTGTGTAGCAAAGATACCAAAGTGATGTTTGCTTCTAGAGTATAGGAAATCTCACACCTAGGCGTGCCCGAACCTCCAGGGAAGATCCCAGGCAAGCAGTATGTTTCACTTCAGGGGTGGAGAGCCTGATTCCATTTCCTTGGAGAGTTCTGGAGCCTAGCACAGAAGGCTGAAGAAAAAAATGACCCCCACAGTCTGGGCCTCAGCCTTGGAACCAGAGAGGACGCTGGGGGTCCCTCAAATGTCTGTACATCATGCATGGGGAACAGGACTTGGCCACAGTGGGAACAGCGCAAACACCTGGTGTCCAGGGCCTGTGCCCCTGGGCCCAGCATGTTGGCCTGTGCTGCCGGGTTTCCATGGTGGGAGCTATCTTTGATTGCCATGCCCATTGCAAGGAATTTTCTAATCAAACACTTTTTTTTCCCCAGATGGGTAGAGGCTCCTGTACTGGAGTCTCAGTGGAAAAGTATCTGTTTTGATTTTTTTTTTTTCCCCCCAATCTGGTAAACCTATTATCTAATGCCTAGCTCTGGTGCCCCCCAGTGGCCATATTGCAAATAGCAATACGTGAAGCTCTGGGAATATTAGGACACTGGTGCATCTCAGGAGACCTGGGCAAGCTTGAGAGTCTGCATTTGTAACAAGCATCCAGTCAAGGTTATGTAGATGCTGGTGCACAGAGCCCAGAAGAGCCGGGAGAAAGGCTGCTGGGATTTATGCCCTGCCCTCCAGGGCAGGCAGGAGGCACCTCCACCTCTCCACTTCCTGTCAGAGGAAGGGTGTAGCTGGGACCCCCCTTAGGACATATCCTGGGGAGGGCTGACTGCAAGATGAAGCTCACTCATCCACAGTAACACTTAGCAGACTCTTTAGGGAAAAGAGTCCTGTGCTGAGGAACCACGCCCTGAGTTACAGTGTGCAGAGGGCTTAAGGAGCTTGAGGGGCCCAGTTTAAAACAGCACAGGTCACTAGTTTAGAGGGAAAGAGACTGTGTTGGCAACGGCATGGAATAGGACTCTCTTCTCTTTAAGTCTGATATTTATAGACTGTGATGAGGGAAACAGTGAGGATGAATGACAGTATGTCCTAGTGTTTCTGTTGCGGTGAAGAGACACCATGACCCTGGCAGCGCTTAATATTTTATTATTTATCGATTTTATGTATATGAGTGCTCTGTTTTCATGCACACCAGAAGAAGGAATCAGATTCCATTACAGGTGGTTGTGAGTCACCATGCGGTTGCTGGGAATTGAACTCAGGACCTCTGGAAGAACAGCCAGTGCTCTTTACCACTGAGCCATCTCTCCAGCCCCCAATGGCAACTCTTACAAAGGAGAACATTTAACTGGGGCTGGCTTACAGTTTCAGAGGTTTAGTCCATTATCAGCATGGTGGGAAGCATGGTGGCAGGCAGGTATGGTGCTAGAGAGGAGTTGAGAGTTCTTCATCTGGATGGGCAGGCAGCAGGAAGACAGAGTGCCTGACACTGGTCCTGACTTGAGCACCTCAAAGCCCATCTTCAGTAACACACTTCCTCCAACAAGGCCACACCTACTCCATCAAGGCCACACCTCCTAATTGTGCCACTCCCTATAGGCCTATGGGAGTCATTTTCATTCACACCACCACACAGCATAAACACATACACTGTGTCCTTGTTTCCTTTCTGTTGATGTGATAAACAACATGACAGAAAGCAACCCTGGAAGGGAGAGTTTAGTTCATCTTACCGCTCCCAGGGCACAGCCCATCACTGAGGGAAGTCAGGGCAGGATCGCAAGCAGGAACCTGGAGGCAGGAACCAAAGCAGGGAATGTGAAGAAATGCTGCTTACTGCCTTGTTCCCCGTGACTTTCTCCCACTTGCTTTTTAACACAGCCCAGGACCTTCTGCTCTGGGTGACATCACCCTTAGTGGGCGAGGCAGTCTCCATCAATCGGTGCCCTAGAGACTTGCCTACATGCAATCTATGGAGGGGTTTTCTCAACTGCGTTCCTCCTCCCAGATGACCCTCGCTCATTTCAAGTTGGAAAAAAAAAACTTGCCAGCATAAACTGAAAGAATAGCATTCTGAGAAATCATAGTTTATGTACCAAATGGCTTTGTTCTTTTTCCATTATTCATCTGTGTTTGGGTACACATGTGTGTGCATACGTGTTGAGGACCAAGCTTGCTGATTGCTCTTCCAAGCCTTATTCATTGAGGCAGGGTCTCTCTCTCTCTCTCTCTCTCTCTCTCTCTCTCTCTCTCTCTCTCTGGGTTTTTGAGACAGGGTTTCTCTATGTAGCCTTGGCTGTCTTGGACTCACTTTGTAGACTAGGCAGGGAGGCAGGGACTCCCAATCGAACCCAGAGCTCTCCAGTAATCTTGCTAGGCAGCTTGCGTTGGGGATCCCTGTGTCCACTTTCCAAGGCTAGAGTTACAGTCTGGCAGCTATACTCACCAGCATTGTTGTGGGTTCTGAGGATCCCACCTCTGATCCTCATGCCTGTGTGACAACTGTGTAACCTCAGAGTCCTCACTCAGCCCCAGCATTTTACCCATGTGGCAGTCTGAGTGTCAGGTTTTTCCAGATCATCTTTCAGCAAGTTCACTTACAAAGATGTCTGATCTTGTCAGCCTGGTAGGATCTGGAACCAATGGAGAGACACACACTTCTGGGCATGTTTGTGAGGCTGTCCTAAAAGAAGATAAACTAAGCGGGAGACCCACCTTCCAAGATAGAAAGAGATGCAAGGGAAAAAAGCAAAGTGGTGTGAGGTAACCTGCCTGGCTTCCCTTCTTGTTATAGAGTGTGTCTATCTTGCCACTGTCACTCCACCTGCCACCCTCTGCTGATGTCAGACCCTTTGCCTTCAAACATACACTGAACACCATAGCTCTCCAGGAATCCAGGCCTCCAGGAACTGCTGATGGATGCAGCTTCACATAGACTGAGCAGAGGGCTTTCAGCCTCTTCAGGCTGCAGACTACATTATGTAATCCAATCAATGGATCTCCCATTAGGTCCACATAGTCCCTCCATCTTTTCTGGAGAACCCTCACCAATACAGAGATTGCAGTGTTAATATTGTCTGCTTGACAGAATATCCAATCATCTATGAAACAAACATAGACTGGGCTTATTGAGGAGGTTAAGACACACCCCAAATATGGGTGGCATCGTCCCACTTGCTGCGATCATGAACTGAAAGGAGAAGCCGAGCTGAGCACCAGCATCCATGCCTCTCTGCTTCCTGACTGCAGATGCGATGTGACCAGCCACCTCAAACTCCTGCCGTTGGGACTTCCCCATGGTGATGGACTGTGTACCCTTGAACTGTGAGCCAAAAAACAACCCTTCCTTCTTCAAGTTGTTTTCCTCGGGTATTTTGTGACAGCAATGAAACAAGTGACTAATACAGAGACCATCTAAGCTTTCTCTTCTTCTAGCTCTAATTTTTAATTGAAGGTGGTATCATTGCTCTTGACAAATCATTTTCACAAATCATTTTTGAGGGGCTTGGAAGGTGGCTCGGCGCTTAAAAGTGCTTGCCATGAGCTAGAGAGATGGCTCAGCCATTAAAGGCTTACAACCAAAAAAGCGATTGCCATATGAGCACAAGGGTCACATTTTTGATCCCCAGATTCCTTGTAAATACCAGATGGATATGGTAGGTGACCTGTGATTCCAGCTTTGAAAAGTGGAGATGGAGGTCCCCAGGGCAAATTAGTGAGACTAGCCATGTGGGTAGCTCTGAGTTTGATTGAGAGACTTTGCTTCAATGCACAAGGCAGAAGTGCTGTGGAGAATGTTTTCTGACATCACCTTCAGGCTTTCACATACATGTACATACATACACATATACACCTATGGACATGCAAAACATGCATGCATTCAACACACACACATACACACACACACACACACACACACACACACACACACACACACACACACACACACCATATAATTTTAATTCTGGGTTCCACAGAATTGGAACCCAGTATTGTCTTTCTGAATCTGGCTTGTTTCACTTAGCATAATAATTTCCAGTTCCATGCATTTTCATACAAATGCTATGGTTTCACTCTTGCTTATGTTTCTGTAAAATTCCACTGGGCACATGAGCCTCTTGTTCTTTATCCTCCCTCCCTTTGTTGCCCATCTAGGCGACTTCCATTTCTTGGCTGTCATGAGAAGTGCCGCACTAGGCACGGGTGTTTGAGGATTTCTGTGGTGGGACCCAGCACCCTTCATGTGGATTCCTGGGAGTGGTCTAGTGGGTCATGTGGTAGCTCTGTGTTCAGCTTTTGGAGAAACTTCATGTTGATTGCCTTGGTTGCTTTGCTCTGACTCTGAGCATGCTCTTAAGCCTCTACCCAGTTCACCCATCTGCACTTCTGGTCTTGGCTCTGGCTAGGATTTACACACGGTCACCTCTGGGGGGAGGGCTTCCACGATGAAAAGCCAGTGGCCTCCCATGTTCTCAGGATGGTCTGAGCATTAGCCACTGGAGCCCTTTGTCTAAACACCTCATTTGGAACCAGGCCATTAGGAAGCCCTAGGCTGAATGCTGTCCTCGGTCCCAGCAGACTGGCAGCAGCCTGAGGGGGTCATGGAGCTCTGCCTGCTGCAGGTCAGTGAGAGAGTCCTGATGCCACAAGAGCCAGGCACTGAAGATGGCATACCTAGCCAAGAAGGTGGGGGTAACCTCTCAGGACACAGAAGCCATTTTTTTCAGACAGGGTTTCTCTGTGTCGCCTTAACTGTCCTGGACTCACTTTGTAGACCAGGCTGGTCTTGAACTCACAGTGATCTGCCTGCCTCTGTCTCCCAAGTGCTGGGATTAAAGGCATGTACCACCACGCCCAGTCAGAAGCCATTCTTACAAGGACCTGGGTCAAATACTCCATGTCACCATCTTGAACCTTTTATCTTTGTCTTTGAATTTGGATTTTGTGACAGTGGGACATCAGAGCAAGGTCACAGGACACAGGTGTCTATTGCTGCGATGAAACACCATGACCTAAGCAAACAAACAAAACAAAACAAACAAACAAAAAATCAACCTGGGAGGAAAGGGTTTATTTGGATTATACGTCCATATCACTGTTTATCAATGAAGGAAGTCAGGACAGAACTCAAACAGAGCAGAAACCTGGAGGCAGAGGCTGTGGAGAGAGGAGTGCTGCTTACTGGTTTGTGCCCCATGGCTTGCTCAGCCTGCTTTCTTATAGAATCTGGAACCACCAGCCCAGAAATGGCTCTCTACCCACAATGGGCTGGCTACAGACTTGCCTACTGCTGGTTCTTATGAAGGAATTTTCTCAACTGAGGTTCCCTCCTCTCATTTGATGTTAGTTTGCATCAAGTTGACATAAAAATATCCAGTGTCACAAGGAAGGAAGCTAAGCTTTGATGGAGATAAACCCATAGAACCTGGCTGCAAACCTGGATTCCCAGCCCTCCCCTTCCCCCATTTAGCAATGCTAGAGTATGCGTGAATGACAGCAGGCACCAGGGGCAGTGTATCAATAGGGTCCTCTCTGTGTGCCACATAGATGGCCTCTGACCTTCCAGCCACTCTGCAGTACAGAGATGATTGTGTCCTGAAGAGTGACCAAGGCACAGAGAAATGCAGTGGCCACTTGGCATCATTCAATGGGTGTGGGAGCCACTGGGCACAGTCAGGAAGTAATGCCCAGGCTTAACTTACTAAGTGTACAATGGACAGGCCTCAACTCAGCACAGTGAAGGTGGATAGTCTGTTTTCCAGGTAATTATTATCAGACCCATGCCTCCATTTCCTTGCTTATAGAATGAAGACCACAGGTATCCCTACCTGTGAGTTGCAAGAAGGATACAGGATGTTAATACTTAGGGACTCCTGGAAGTAGAGGATGCTGTGGTCCAAGGCTTTCCCCACAGAAGCCAGCCAGGAATAGAAATCCTAGGTTCAGGCCCCTCTGCCATTAATCTCATTTGTAGGTCTATCAGCCCTGTATCTAAGCCTTCACTGTTGTTGAGACCCTGTGCCATATGCAGAAAACATGGGGCTGTGCAATGCATAGCCCTGGCTGGGGAGGGTTGCACATGTCTGTGGTTCCAGCATTTGGGGGACTAAGGCAAAAAAAAACAAGCATGAGTTTGAAGCCAGGATGGCCTGCACTGTGAGTTCAAGACAAGTTTGAGCTATAGGGTGAAGCTCTGTCCAAAAAAATTTTACTCCTGACCCAGAAATACCCAGGCCTTACTTTCATGGGGCCCAGAGTCTAGTGCAGGAGACTATAATATAGAGATAATGGCTTTGGCTCATTCCAGGGGCAAGACGCTACCTTCCCAGGGTAGGAGACAGGAAGCAAGTGAGGGTCCCCGGAGGCCAATCACAAAGTGCTGTCATCACCAAGACGTGTGTGCCAGGGAACAAAGGACTGAGCTGGTCAGACCACACATGGGGTCAAGACGGCAACAGAGAATTCAAGAGCAGGCAGACAGAGCTCAGGTCAACCAAAGGCAAAGAGACAGGATAGGGGCCATGCGTGCTAATGACCTAATGATGCATGGGTAGCCAGGTGCTCAGCAAACACAATCTGATTCACAGACACGATATAGATGCTCACTTACCTCGTTATTCCTGTGCTGATCTGCATGGCTGTGGGAGAGAGGGGTGTTCAGCACCTCGGAGAGCTCAGGCCTGGGCCATTGACTAGAACCAACCATTCCTATAGTTCAGGATCACCAGGATTCCCCCGACCCTGCCCATCCCCCCCTTCCTGGGTATGAGTGTCATTTCCCACCAGTAGTACATATTACTATCACCCCATGCCACCAAAAGATGCCATGACTCAGTCCCTGAGCGGCACTGTCAAGCCCAATGTCCAGAACACACTCATAGCTTGCAGGAGCCAGTGTTTCTGATGGAGACCCCACATGGAACCTGGGTTGGGTCACCTCTTCCCTGGGTCATACAGCTGCCTCTTTTCCTGCTCAGCTATTCCACAAGGCAGTGCTTTGTGTCACTGGGGAGAATGTTCTGTACATTTTGCTGTCACTGTTCATAGTCCAATAGTCTAAATAAATTTGTAAAATCAAATTGAAGAAGCCTTTCCCTTGAGCCATTCTCAACCCTTTTTTGCAAGCTTCTCATTAAGATAAAAATACTCCCTGAGTGTTCCCTTAGCTTGCTCAGGCACCATGGTTACTAGGACAAAGAGACTCGAGTGGGCTGTGGGATATTTTTCTTGGCTTTTTGTTCCTGCTGAATTTCTCAGGGAGGGTTTAATACTAGACTGCCTCTGCCCTACATAGAGCAAGGCACATAGGGAGCTCATCAGCTCATCATTAGGCAAAGGGTGTTTCCATGTGGCCAGCACAGCCACCCGCTAGAGTGCACCAACAGGAAAGGAAAAGGAGAGAGTGCAGATCAAACAGCCAAAATGCTGAAAGAGTGCAGCCAGCGCTGCAGCAAGAAAAGCAAGGAACCAGAGCACCCACCACATTGGATTCTCCCCAACACATACATTAGGCTCAGACTGCAGCAGACAGAGCATTTTAGATATTTAGTTCAACAAATTGGCTTTTGTTTCACAAAGTAAGCTGAGCTGGAATGGCGATCGGCTCTGCCCCAGCTCTGCCGCACACGACTTGTCAGCATGTTCCTTCTGCAGCTCCTACTGAAAAAGGCCTGAAGGAGATGGGGGCCATGTGTGCTTGGGTTTGCACAGTGTTTTCCAAAGAGCAGGAGTGCCAGGGATGTCCTTCTGCCCTGCCATCTTCATGGTTGAAGCCATCAGACAGGTTTCTATGAGGAGCCTGGCCCAGTCTTATAGGGAGAGATGGTTTAATCTATGTGGCATCTCACCATCACTTGCTGGAGACTCCAGCTCACAGCAGTTATAGCTAGAGAACAGCTGTGGCTTCTGAGGTTTTACAAATTCCTTGGAAGGTCATACCCTAGCCCGTGCCTTGTAGATGTTGTTTTGTTTTGTTTTCAAGGGCATGCAGTGCTTTCTACAGAACCACAGTCACATAACAGAAGACAGCTAAGCCTGGGCCACAGCCTTCAGATGTCACAGCTCTGACTGTGGTCAGGCTCCAAGTTCATTTGTTCTGGAATGAACCTCCACTGTGCTTTACACTGAATTCTGTTTCCCCAAATCGCATGTTGAAGCCTTGACCCCCATTATCTGGAAAGGGGGTGTTCAGAAGATAGTTAAGGCTAGGGATGGGGCCCTAATTCCACACGTAGGACTGTGTCCTTGTAAGAACATTCCTTCCCTGTCATGTGCAGATACACAACCTAAGAAGAGGGCTCTTGGTAGGAGTAGGCTGAGTTGCTGTTGTGATCTTGGACCTAGGTGTCCTGTGGGCTGAGAGGCCCAATCTGCCTTTTGTCTGCCCTGTTGCAGGAGCAGCTGAGCCCCGAATTTTAGGTGGTCATGTAGTCAGTCATCTAGGATAAGTATGATTTTCAACATCCACTGTAGGCAAGTGGGGACATGGGACTAAGTTCTGGCCAACAAGACTAAACTGAAGTATAGTGTTCAACTGCTAGGACATTTTTATCCCATAAGGACGTGGGATTTTTTTTTGTAACCCTTATCTCTTTCCTGGGATGGAAAGAAGATATGAATAGTGGTGCTCAGCAGCTACCTTGGGTCAAAGGTAGCATGGGAAGGCTATCAGAGCAGTGGGCTAGAAGGGGTATGGATCTGTACTGATTGTGATTTTTTTTTTAATATGCCCTCAATTGTTTGTGTTGCTGTAATAAAACACTACCAAAATCAACTCGTAGAGATACGGGTTTCTTTCTTTTGTTTTTTCTTGTCTTTTTTTGTTTTGGTTTGGCTTTTGGTTTTTTGAGACAGGGTTTCTTTGTGTGACCTTGGCTGCCCTAGACTTGCTTTGTAGACCAGCCTGGCCTCAAACTCACAGAGCTCTGCCTGCCTCTGCCTCCCAGCTGCTGCAATTTCTTTTTTTTTTTCTTTCTTTTTTTTGTTTTTTCAAGACAGAGTTTCTCTATGCCAGGTGTGGTGGCGCACGCCTTTAGTTCTGGAATTGGGAGGCAGAGGCAGGCAGATAACTGTGAGTTGGAGGCCAGCCTGGTCTACAAAATGAGTCCAGGACAGCCAAGATAAAACAGAGAAACCCTGTCTTTAAAAAAAAAGGGGGTGGGGGCCGGGCGGTGGTGGCACATGCCTTTAGTCCCAGCATTTGGGAGGCAGAGGTAGGCAGATCACTGTGAGTTCGAGGCCAGCCTGGTCTACAAAGTGAGTCCAGGACAGCCAAGATCTCCCTGCCTCTGCCTCCCAAGTGCTGAGATTACAGGCATATGCCACCACGACCAGTACCAGCAAGGGTTTATTTCATCTCACAGGTTGTAATACATCAAAAAGCCAAGGCAGGAACTCAAGGCAGGAGCTTGAAGCAGAAAACCACTGGTTTGCTCTCAGGCTCACATTCAACCATCACAGTGGTGTGGGCCCTCCTACATCAATTAGCAATTAAGAAAAATGCCTCACAGCCGTGCACATAGGTCAGCCCTAAGGAGGTAGTTCCTCAGCTGAGATAGATTCCCTCGTCCCAAGTAACTCTGGGTTGGTGTCAAGTTGCCATCTGAAGCTGATGATAACACCCCACAAAGAAGGCAAGCTTGAACTGTGTCCTCATTTTTGCTCATGGAAGGGAAGGAGGTGGCAGGTGGCACTTGCATAGCTTGGGTCAATAGGTGCATACATGATCGTGGTTTGTCTCCCTAGACAGACACTTGACCTAATATGTGATGGGAATACTAAGCTTTAGGAAGGCGCAGGTGGCCCAGAACCACACAGGTGGGAAGAGCACAGGTGAGGTCTTGAATTCAAGTTTTCTTGGCAGCTAGCCCAGGACCTGCCCACCACACCCTATGCCACAGCAAGGCCCTTCATGCTGAGCAGTTCTCAAAAGTGACTTCAGCATGACCCCAAATAGCCACGACTAAACCCAGAGCCCTGATCCTGGCATGACCTGCTCTCACTTTTATGTTCCCACACAGTTAAGCATATGCAAATCCTAGCAGTCCATTGCTGAAACTACACTGTGTTTTTTATGGAATCTTGGGTTTAGGTTGTAACTCATGAGTATGGCTCAGAAGGTAAGGTGGAGGGGATGGTTGGAAAGCAGAGCCAGCCCCATCCTGATCTAGCAGCTTGTAATGATTTCCTTGGAGGCGGGGCTTCTCCATGGTCCCTTCCAAAGATCCAGAGAGACTGCTACTTTGTGGGCTCTTTTCTCTCTTCCACTCTTCTCCACATCTATAATGTTCCCTCTTTTCAACCCCCTAATGCTAGATAGAAGAGAAAAAAAGGATAGAGAGGAAAGGGGTTGTTGTTAATGTTAGACTACTTCCCAGATAAGGGGCATTGAGTTTCTTGGAGCAAGTTGGATCTTCTCAGTCAGGATATCTATTTTCTTGTTCTTACTTCTTTATGTGTGACGACTCGACAAACCTCAGCCAAGAGCAACCAACCACCAAGCAGCCACCCACCTATTGGGGCTCTAGCATTTATATATCATCTGAAAACTCTCCAGGATTCCAAATACCACACACTATCTGCAGCTAGTAAAACTATGCCCCTGCCAGAGCACGAGGCAAATCATAGTCAGCTGCTACAAAGCAGCTCCAATACCCCCACTCTTGGAATTAAAACAAAAACACATTCTCATACTTGTGGTTTTTGTTTGTTTTGTTTTGATACAGGGTTTCTCTGTTACACAGAGCCCTGGCTGTCCTGGACTCTCTTTGTAAACCAGGCTGGCCTCGAACTCATAGCCTACCACCTGTTTCTGGCTCCCAAGTGCTGGGATTAAAGGCATGTGCCACCGCACCTGGATCCATTTCTGTGTTTTTTAAAGAAGCCCAAATCACAAAATTCTCACTACATTGCCCCTACAAGCATTTGCTGGACACTGGTACCCTGGGGATGCTGCCCTGAGCTGTTTTCTGTTTGTTTTTGTTTTGTTTTGTTTTGCCTTCCTGTGTGTCTCAGGGGCTTCTGGACCAGTGTACTCCAAGTATGTCTGCAGGAAGTGTGTGCTGATGTGCCACAGAACATTCACAGTCCAATGACAGACACGTAGGGCAATCACGGTCTCCACAATACTGCACGTGAGTGGTGAGCTTCCTAGGAATTAGGTTGCTGAGTCAAAGGGTGTGTCTGTGATATGGATGGCATAAAGGCAATCGTCATCCTCTGTTTGGCTTGACTTAGAATCACCATAAAAAAATATGTGTGTCTACGGGTGTTTCAGCGAGAATATTTCCAGATTGTGTAAATTGAGATAGAAAGACCTACCCTAAATGTAGGCAGTATCACCTCCTGAGCTGGGGTCCCAGACTGAATAAAGAGGACAAATTGAGCTGAGCAGCAATATTCATCTTCCTCTGTTTCCTAGCTATGGACACAATGTGACCATCTGCATCAGGCCTCTTCTGCCGAGATTTCCCCACAGTGATGAACCATGTTCTGAATCTCTGAGCCAACACAAACTCATTCTCCTGTTAGTTGCGTTTTCCCTGTATTTTGTCACAGCAGTGAGATGCGTATGCAGATGGATTGAGGAAATGTTCCCCTATCCAGAGCTGCCCCCAACAGTGTAGGACCCTTTTCCATAGCACTCCCTGCTTTGGGGGTCAGTACACATGCCTGTGGACTCTGCAGCTCCTACCACTTTGGGCCTGAAGCCCAGGCATCCCAGCCTGGCATCCACAGCTTTAGGATGCCCTGCCTGACATCTTCAGCCTGAAGTTCATCCAACCTGTGAAATTAACTCTGAAAGGCAGAGGGAAAAAACAAAACAAAACAAAAAGAAATCTAGCATGACTAGACCCCTCCAGATAGCCTGGTCTATGTAATCTTCACCTCCACTTCTTTACTTCAGCAACACACAAGCATACTCCTTGGGCAAGAGACACCAGTTCGTAGCTGTGGGCAGGGACAAATACTGTTCCCTGACCTGCTCCACACATCTCATCTCTGGCAAGCAGAAATCCTCTCCTCACTCACCACTGTTATTCCAACAGGACCTGACTGTATCTTTCCCAGTTTGTCTTTTTTCCCCAAGGGCCTCAGCTCGGTGAGCACCAGGGAAGAACACAGGTGGCTGGCTGCCCTTGGCCTATCTGTTCATTCTGTAGACAGACATTAGTATGAGGGTGAACCAGACAGTATACAAATAAGAGAAATGCCAGTGGGTGTGGCAATGTGGCCTGAAGGAGGTAGAATACAATAAATGGTTGCTCTGCCTAATTTTTCTTGTTTTAATTTTGGGGAAGCCAAGACCCTCATGTGCTCAAGATCTTCAGTAGTGCAGCCTGCCCTGGAGCCCAGGCCCTCAGAGCTGCAGGGCAGTGCAGTGGCCACACCTTAGAATAGGACAGTCTAGTTTGAACGAGTGCTGCCACCTCTGAGTCACAACTTCCCAGGCCTATTTTTTTTCCACTTATGAGGTGGGGTTTTGAAGAGGGGGCCACTAAGAACAACTTGGATATTCCTATGCCTGGCACCAAGGAAGCAGGCAGCAAAAGGGACGGCTGTCACTCTAAGGTACACCCCAAACATAGAACCCTTCAATGTGGGCGGGGCAGCTGCATAGGGAAAGTTCCAGGAAGAAACCAGTTCTTTCCAACGTCAATTTTAACATCAACAGCAGTACCGTACAGATGTAGGCTCCAATCCAGGTTCATGGGGCTGGACGCCCTTTTAAAATGCTGGTCAATCCCTCTGCCAGGATGCTGTGGGCATGCCACAAAACAGGCGAGCATTGCGAGTCGCTGCCCTCCCATGCAGTGGAGTGACTCGCCCTGTACCCTGGCAGCAGGCCACCTCGAACCCGCCTTGTTGCCTTCAGCACCAGGCGGCGGACAGCTCCCGCGCTCTGGAGGCTACAGCGCTGGGTAACTCCTGTGTAGTTGATTTTCTTAGGGGAAAGGACCTCGCCAGCGCCCGGGGACGTTCCTTTTCAAGGACGCCTCTCTCCTTCCACAGGGAAGCCTAGCTCTCATGACAGAGGCCGCTCAGGACTAAGACCAGTAGCTGGATCTGGCTACCGTTCGGTACTCTGTTTCGGTGGCCCGCACTCTGTATATAGAGAGCGGTCCCGCGGTCTCCTGCTATGTGGTCCTGGGGCGTGGTCGCGCAGTGCTTCTGGCTCCCTGCTTTGCGGGTGCCCACTGCTCCCTGCAGTGGGCGGGTCTGAGGGACTGGAAGCTCCGCCCCACCCGGCGTGAGGCCAGGTTGCTTGCAGATCTGTCCTGCTGCCAACAGGGAGCTGTCTGGAGAAGTGTCCTTTTTAAATTATTTATACGTCTTTTTATATTTCCTGATCTCATAAAAATACATGGTACATGATCGCTGGTGGTCGAATTAGAAAGCTCAGAGCAGTGTCCCTGTGTATATTCTTTTGTTAATGCTCTGGTGTACCTCCTTAATATTAAAAAAAAAAAAAAAAAAACAATTAAAAATGACAGTTTAAATACTTGGAAACAGCAAGCTCTTCCAAAGGCATTCCTTCCGTGTTTGCATAATAACTCCCAGCTTGAGATAGGTGACCATAAGGTAATTAATCCTGGGGTTTTAGGCTGTTTGTGTGAATTTCTGAGGCCGCCTACATCTAGATAAAGTCCCTTTATCACGATGATCTGGGATAATCTCTGTCGGTTGATCTCGGGCTGTTGTTTTCACATCTCTGGCGGCTCAATCTCATTGCCTGCTAAGGGGAATAATAACCTAGCCTGTTACATAGGAGGGTTTGAGAATTTATACTCACACTCTCAAAGTGTAAGTGTGGAAAGAGCACACCAAACACCTTAGCTGTTGTGACTGAGGAATTCTGCAGATGTCAGAGCTAATGGGCTTATGTTGTGGCCTGGAGAGGAAGTGTCCCCCAGTGATTCTTCTGTTGCTCCTGGGCTCCCAGTATAGCACTGTTCAGAGGTGCGCCTTTAGGATGGATTGGCTCCTGAGGGCTCTGACTGTCAATGAACTCATCTCTTCACGTTATAATTTAATGGCCTTATTGGGCTGGGGAGTGTAGAAATAAGGAGGTGGGCCTGAGTGGGAGGAAATGGATCCTTGGGTGGATTCCCTGGAAGAGCAGCTGTGTCTTCAGCTCCTTCCAGTGGCCTTCTGCTTTCTGCTGCCACAAAGGAAGTGAGCAACTTTCTACTATAATCCTCCTGCCACGATGTCCCACCCCACCACAGGCCTTCTGCCGTGATGCCCACCCCACCACAGGCCTTCTGCCGTGATGCCCACCCCACCACAGGCCTTCTGCCGTGATGCCCACCCCACCACAGGCCTTCTGCCATGAAGTCCACCACACCACAGTGAAAGCAGGGAATGCAGTCAACCATGGCAGCAAGGTCGGGCCTGTGTGCCATAACAAACCCTTCAATTAAGTAGAGCCAGGTATGGTGGTCCATGCCTCAGCTACATAGAAAGTTTGTGGCTTGCCTGGGCTACATGAGACTCTGTCTCAAAACAAGCTCAAGCTGATCTTCAAAGAAATAGGTGGTCTAAGGGAAGAAAACCAGATACCTTTTAAAGGAAGGAAGCAAAAACTCCACTGGCAAGTGAATCATGAGGTTGGCACCTCCCCCCAAAAAAACCCAACTAGACAAATAAAGAAACAAGATCATGTGAACAGAGGGCTGGGCACGTGGCTCTGCAGGAAGAGTGCTTGCCCAGCATGCACAAAGCCCTGGGTTCATCCTCAGTCCTGAAGAAACTGGGCAATTGGAGTAAGCAGGTTTGTAATCCCGAGCACCATGCGAGTGTTGGAGATGGAGGGTCATAAATTCAAGGTCCGCCTGGACTTCATGATATCCTATGGAAAGGAAAATTGAAGTGTAACTAAGGGGAAAATAAGCTCACGGAAACTCAGAGATAAAAGAGAGGAGGAGGAGGAGCTGACATCCGAGACTGTGGAGAAGCTGTTGCTTCACGTGTGGAGCTAGAGAGAAACATGGAACCAGTGAAGAAACAAAGACGAACAAATGGGTCTTCTGGAACTGGACACGCCATCCCAGAAATGAAAATTCTTCTGGATTGGCTTTACACAGGATAAAAGATAGTAGACATGAACAGTACGAGAGAGCAACAGAGACCTCCCTCAGCTGAAGCGCAGGGAAAAAAGGAAGCTTTGTGGCTTGAAGGGTACTCTCGGGAGATGACACATGCCAGCTTTGGAAGAAGGAAGGCGGATAGGAATACTGAGGTAAATAGTTCCAGAAACTCTAAATCTGATGAAAACAAAGATCAAAGGGCTCGACAATCCCACACATGTGCACACACAAACACACATTTTTTAAGACTTCTGGAAATGAACAATAAATAAAGTCAAAGCAGCCAGAGAAAGATTGCCTATGGCATCAGAGTCTGACAAATAAGCATGGTGTTGATATTGCAGAAAGAGATCAATGGAGCAGGAGATGCACAAATAGGCCCACACACATGTGGGAGATTGATTTTTTTTTTGACAGCGATACAAAGAAAATTCAGTAGAGAACAGACAGTGTTGTTCAACAGATGGTGTTGGGACAAACTGGATAACTACATGAAAAATCAATTTTGAGTCAACCCTTGAACCTTTCATAAAAATTTTTTCATAATGAATGACAGACCTAACTGTAAAAGCTTAAAGCTCTGAAACCTCCAGCAGGAAATGGGAAAAAGTGGTGTGGCCTTGGTTTAGGCAAATATTTCTGAGGTACAATAGCAAAAGCATTGTCAAATAATGAAATTGCCAAATATTGCTAAGTAATGAAAACGACAAGGGACTGGTATAAAGAAATTACGTTGTTGTATGAATATGTGATATAAACACATAAAAGTGAAAATATTCAGTTTAATAAAAAAAATCAAACAGCTTTTTAAAAGGCTCATGAAGGCTGGAGAGATGGCTCAGTGGTTAAGAGCGCCACCTGCTCTTCCAAAGGTCCTGAGTTCTATTCCCAGCAACCACATGGTGGTTCACAGCCATCTGTAATGTGATCTGATGCCCTCTTCTGGCCTGCAGGTGTACATGCAGGCAGAGCACTGTATACATAATAGAAAATAAAAATAAATCTTTTTAAAAGGCCCATGAGTTGATTAAACCTGAAGATAAATGAGTAACAAATAAATACCCCAAAACAGACTTGTTATTTATCATGCAAATTAAAATCTTAACGGCATAGCACATACACCTGTCAAACATTAAACAGCCTGGAGCTGGAGAGATGGCACAGTCCGTAGGGTGCACACCGTGCAGGCACAAGACCTGAGTCCAGAGTCACATAGGTGAGTCCTAACACTCACATAAGAAGCCAGGCATGGAACTGGGTGTGGTGCCACACGCCTTTAATCCCAGCACTCAGGAGGCAGGGGCAGGCAGATCACTGTGAGTTCGAGGCCAGCCTGGTCTACAAAGCAGATCCAGGACAGCCAAGAAAACACAGAGAAACCCTGTCTCAAAAAAAAAAAAAAAAAAAAAAAGAAGAAGAAGAAGAAGAAGGAAAAGAAAAGAAAAGAAAAAGAAAGAAAAACAGCCAGGCATGATGGTGTGTGTCTATAATTCCAGCTCTGGGGAGGCAGAGGAAGGATGATCACTGGGGGGTTATGGCTGTCTAGATGAACCTGTGAGCTCCAGGTTCAGTGAGAGACCTTATCCAAAAAGAGGGTGGAGAGCAGTAGAGGAAGAGATCCAACACTGAACTTACAGCCCCGCTCCCATAGTACACACATATGCACACACAGACACAGACATATGTACACGAACATATACACATGCATATACCACAGAACAATCATGAGGACCTCAGTTTGGTCTCCAGCACCCATATAAAAAGTGTGGTGGTGGTGCATGCCTTTAATCCCAGCACTCGAGAGGCAGAGGCAGGTGGATTGCTGTAAGTTCGAGGCCAGCCTGCTCTACAGAGGGAGTCCAGGACAGTCAAGGCTACAAAGAGAAACCCTGCCTCAAAAAACAAACAAACAAACAAACAAACAAAAGCTGGGTACAGCACATCTGTAGTCCAGCACTCACAGAGACATGGGGATCCCTAGGCTCACTGGCTAACAGTGACATGGTGAGCCTCATGTCCCAGTAAGAGACCCCGTCTCAAAAACCAAGGTAGACTGCTCCTACATACCCACTAACATGTATACATGACCATGCAGGCACACAAAACAGGAAGAAGAATGAAGGGGGGCCAGAGGCCGGCAGGACCCATCACCACGATATGCAATCTTGTACAACCTCTCCCTCCCTAACACAGGGTTGATCACACTCTAACACAGCTCTTTGCCAAAACTGCCAAGCAAATTTTGGAATGTATATGGAAGAGCACAGGGCTAAGAATAGCTGCCATGTTCTGAGAAAACTCACAAGCTGGGGCACATGCTGTGATGGGTGGGTGTGACTGTGCAGCAAGAGGCAGCATAGACAAATGAACGGAGATAAGCAGAAATGCCCGAAAGGAACTCAATGTGTGCCACAGGCTGGACCCAAGATGGAGTTTTAGAGTAAGTGTTGTTGGTACTGTTGCTAATTTCTTCCAGGGAAAGACAGACTCCCGCTGGCCTAGTTGCTGATAAGCCTCAGCTCTGGGTTGGAAAGATGGCTTAGCAGGTAAGGGTGTTGGCTGCAAAAGCCTGGAGACCCGAGTTCAATTCCTGGAACCCACGTAAGGTAGAAAGACAGATCTGACTCCACAATGTTGTCTCCTGACCTATACACATGTGCCATGATGTGTGCGTCAACACACACACACACACACACACACACACACACACACGTAATAAATAAAAATGTAGCAGTTTCTGGGACATTAATCTTTGAGATGGAAAAAGAAAACAAAACTTGAGAGCCCTCTGAAGGAATATGAGAGTATATTCTGTCATTGCTTCAAGCTTGAGAATTTACTGAAACGCGGAATCACAGGTCAGAGAAAAGCATTGCAGCACTGACTACACTGAAGGCACTGTTTTTGTTCACAGAGAGGAACCCATAAGGATATGAGAGAAGACACGTGTGGAGCAGATCCCAGCTCAGCACTGGCATCCAGAAGGTGTGGGGGATATGACTAGGGGACAGCAAACATTTCCTCCATAGCTGCTACATGATAAGCTGGCATGCATGTCCGGAGGGCTGTTTTGTAATGTAAAGTTGACTATGTTCACACCCCTATGAACCCGACAGCCATTCCACTCCTATGGCAGGCACAATCATATCATGGTTCTCCTTGGGAGAACTTTGCTCTCCCTGTGGAGACACAGTTTTGGTTGTTGCATCACAGGGGAAGATATGCCGGCACCTTTGGGGTGGAGGCTGGAGATGCTGCTGTGCCTTGTTGGTGCACAGCCCTGTCACCCTGCTCAAGGATCTGCCTCAAAGATCGAGTGTCCACTTTGGAGGAGCATGGTCAGAAACCTAAGTGTTCAAGTTGCCTTGTTGAAATATGTTTAAAGCAACGTCTTCCCAAGCCACAGGGACCAAAAAAGTTAATGGGTTTTTAAAGGTCATTATCAAATTAAAAGTAAAAAAAAAAAAAGTAATTGGATTACGTTTATAGCCACAACTTCCTGCGCATGGAGTGAGAAAGACAAAGACACTAAGGGGTAGAGAGGCACATGAGATGGCGACTCTTGTGTAAATGAGTGCTGGTCCCTTAATGCTTCTCCTATACTCCTGGATACACTAAGATCTACAAGAGTAGATAAATTTATAGTCTTGCCTCTGCCCTACCCTTCCTCTCACAAACGAACGCACGGCTGTGCTGAACAGCAACAGGACTGTGTCAGGTCCATACCAGCTGATTTGTGTGGTATAATTGCACTGTCTTTGGCTTTATGGGTTTTACTTGCAAGGCAGAACTGACTTTATTGGAAGCCTCTCACTGGCCTTTGGAGAAGGTGTTTTTTACATGTCTTTTCTAGTATTCTTGCAGTATGCCACATGGCAGGAAAATTTTCTATATAAAGGTACTTTTTGGGGTCGCCTTTGTCATCCAACTGGTTTTTTTTTTTTTTTTTAAGAAGATTTATTTATTTTATTTTCTGTGTATGAGGGTTTTGCCTGAAAGTAATGTGCACCACATGCTTGCCTGGGACATATGGAGGTCAAAAGGGAGTGTCAGGTTCCATTCCTTAGAACTGCAGTTATGGATGGTTGTGAGTTGCTGTGTGGACACTGGTACCTGAATCCCGGTCCTCTGCAAGAGCAGCAAGTGCTCTTTAACCACTGAGTCATCTTTCTAGCCATCTCTTCACTGCCTTTAAACATGTGGAGGCCTATTGCTTTCTGAGGTCAGAAGACAGCATCGGATCCCATGGAACTAGAGTTACAGATGGTTGTGAGTCACCATGTGCATGCCGGGAATTGAACCTGGGTCCTCTGGAAAAGCAGTAAGGAATAAAGACAAATTCTCCCTCGTGGAGGAATTCAACCAAGAACTAGCCCAGATTTGAATCCTCCGCTTCTCTCCCTGTGTCTTCCCCTGCTTATAATTCCTGACCTCTTGCCTGTTTGTAGTCTGTCTATCGTAGGTGTCTGGTCTGCCTGTCCTGTCTGTGTTGTCTTCTTGTTGTGACTGCTCTGAGCAGAGGGCTTTGTTCTGTATTAATTGACATCACAGGAAACATGATATGGAAAGGAAATGAAAATGAGTCATTCTTTACAGAAATCTTTAACAGAGTTTTACAAGGAAAGAAGTCAAGCCGGGCATGGTGGCGCACGCCTTTAATCCCAGCACTTGGGAGGCAGAGGCAGGGGGATCACTGTGAGTTCGAGGCCAGCCCGGTCTACAAAGTGAGTCCAGGATGGCCAAGGCTACACAGAGAAACCCTGTCTCGAAAAACCAAAAAAAAAAAAAAAAGTCACTTTATTGACCCAAGATGACCCCAAGAAGAACTAAAAACTACAAACAAATGCTTTCAGCTTGTATCTACATGTCACTTTAAACATTTATGGAATATTTGTTGTTTAAGGTTGTTTTCAACCTATTGGCTGCTTTCCGAAAATGATTACCACGGCACACACATACACATATGCATTGTTCTGGGCATGGAAGGGTACATAAGTTAAGATGAAAGCTGTGCATTAGTGTTACAAGGTTAGCTTGCAAAAGCTGATTACATGGGAAACAAAAGGCATTGTCAGGTTGGTTACATTGTTCCCTTAAAGGCATGCTAATCTTACAGCTAAGCACACAATAGGACAGCAGGTTAAGTGCATAGGTTTGTTTGTTTGTTTTTTTTCTGAGACAGGGTTTTTCTATATCCTTGGCTGTCCTAAACTTGCTTTGTAGACCAGGCTGGCCCTGCACTCAGCGATCCGCCTGCCTCTGCCTCCCGAGTGCTGGGATTAAAGGCGTGTGCCACCGCGCCCAGCTAAGTGCATACTCTTAAATCATCTCAAGGCATATCATTAACTTGGATGCAAGGTCCAGTGAAAGTTCAGTCTCTTTCAAGGCAAAAGATAGTTATAAAAAAGATATCACTAGTCAGGTGTGGTGGTGCACGCCTTTAATCCCAGCACTCAGGAAGCATAGGCAGGTGGATCGCTGTGAGTTCCAGGCCAGCCTGGTCTACAAAATGAGTCTAGGACAGCCAAGACTACACAGAGAAACCCTGTCTCAAAAACAAAACAAAACAAACTAAAGTATCACTACAGACTGTTGTTTTAAATGAAAATCCTAAGCATTCTATTTTACTAGTAAAGACTCAGGAGCCAGATGCTGGGGTGAAAACCTGCTAGCTCAGAAGAGGCAGAGAAAGCACCCAGCTGACCTTCCTACTCAGCTCATGTCTTGATGGAAAGGGCCCAAAAGGCTCAGCTGACAACCCAGAAGGAAAAGCACAAAAAACCCAAAGCCAAAGGCTTGCTAGTTCAAAGCTCAAAAAGCGCAAAAGTCCAAAGGCCAAAGAGCCGAGGAGCTCAAGAGCTCCTTCTACTTCTACACCTATCAACTCAAAGTCACTACTATTTAATCCCCGTCAGCTGGCTTCTTGCTCCACCTCTTGACCTAGAGTTAACTTTATAAAATCATGTGTACAGATAGCTCTTGGGTTAAAGGTGTGTGCTAGGGCTGGATGAGCCCCCACCTTAATCACCTGTTCACAATAAACAGAAACGTCTTGGGTTAAAGGTGTGTGCTAGGGCTCAACCACACCAAACAAAAGACAGGTTTTTAGAGTTCATAATTTCAGGGATCACAATGAGATCAAATATCCTGGAACAACAGACTACGTATTAAGGCTAGCCTGGAATGCATATTATTTCACAATAACTTACAAGGACAGACCACAGTATGACTCCCCGGCAATGCTGCAGTACACACTAACATGGCTTGACCACAGGAACTACAAATGCAGGAGTGACATGTTACAGCGGCCTAGGAGGATCTGTTAAAAATAAATCTGGACCCAGAAACTGGCAACTCTGTCCATAGGAAGACATCCCGAGGAAACAGAAATCCTGGCATCTAAGGACGCGTGTGGAAGAGCACTCTGTGCCATTGTCCCTGGCTGACAGTAATGAAGAGTCTGGCCACCAAGAGCAAAGTGCATAGCAGTGTAGAGTGAAGCCCCTCAGAAGGTGAGTTAGAGACCCCAAAGCACTGGAAGGAGTTTCCTGAGGTGTTGATGAGTGTGCAGGGTGAGAAAAATATGGCTAATGTCTCAGCGTTAGAGTACTTGCTTGGCATATGTGACATTCTAGGATCAGCCCCAGTACTGAAAACAAAATCAAAACTAGCCAGACTGTGGAGATGGGCTACTTGTGGCGTGTGATGGGGGAGTCTGTGCTTCACAGAAAGGTCTTTGCATGTGTCTGCACGCAAGGGGAGACATGGAGGCAAAGTCACCAAGGATTTGCCTGGGAGGTATGCCTAAAGGGAGCCTTCATTCTCCTTTCCACAGTTGCCTGCACTCACTCTTTAAATCTTTCCACAGACTGGGCGGTGGTGGGCCACACCTTAAATCCCAGCATATGGGAAACAGAGGCAAGTGGATTTCTTTTCTTTTTTTTTAAATTTTTTATTTAATTTTAATTTATGTGCCTTGGTGTGCAGGTGTCAGATCTTGGCTTTACAGACAGTCGTGAGCTGCCATGTGGGTGTTGGGAATTGAACCCCGGTCCATTTGGAAGAGCAGGCAGTGCTCTTAACCGCTGAACCATCTCTCCAGCCCACAAGTGGATTTCTATGAGTTTATACCAGCCTGGTCTACAGAGGGAGTCCAGGTCAGCCAGGGCTGCATAGAGAAACTCTATCTCAAAAAACAAAAACAAACAAACAATCAAAAACAAAAAACAAAAACAAAAGCCAAAACTTTCCATGGGACTCACAGAAAGCAAATTACATTAATTCAAAGGTGTGAAGGGAGAAGAAAGCAGTGTCCTAGCAGAGGGACCTGCAGCTACCAGCATGAAGCCACATGGCCCAGCTGTGAGGGACAAGCTTGGCTTATACCTCCCTGAGGCTGACTACCTAAGTTTTGGGGGAAAGCCTACAGCCTAACCACACTTCCCTGCTCCAGAATAGGACTCTGCAGATCAAGAGTCTCGGTGAACTACCTTCAAGGTTATCGAAGGATGATCGATTTTTTTTTTTTTTAATGCTTTTTCTATTTTGAGGTAATTGCAGAGTTGCCTGTGGTTACCTGGCACTCTCTGGTTCCTGATCTCTGAAATCCTTCTCCCACAGAGAAGGCTCCTCCCACAGGTGGCTCTCTGAATGTCTCAGAAGGTATCTCTTAGTTAGGAACACTTTGCATGTCATTGGGAGTAGCTGAGCCTTGGACTTCCAAGGGCTGAGATGGCCTGATGGGTGGGCTCACACAGCTTTGTGTTTGCGGTGTTGCTTGAGTTTTATTTCCTGTTGGTGTGATAAAGTACCCTAGCCAGGTTTAGGGGATAGTTTGCCAGGGTCACAGGATGACCTGGGAGACAGTGACTGCACGCTGCTTTGGAATGCAGTGAGTGCACTTCAAAATTGCAGAGACATGGCCTGCCTCTGTGACTGCTCATTCAGTGGGCCTGGGAGAGCTTGGGTACCTGGGTTTTTCCCTTTGTACTTCCTAGGTGACATGAATGGGACCCAGGACTGGAAGTGCTGGCCTGCTCACCTCCTGTTTGCAATTATTAAATAGATGCCTCGCTGAGCACGGTGGTGCACACCTTTAATCCCAGCACTCGGGAGGTAGAGGTAGAAGGGTCTCTGTGAGTTTGAGGCCAGCCTGGTCTACAAAGTGAGTCCAGGACAGCCAAGACATAGATGCCTCTCCTCAGGAGTTTTGATATATAGCCAGGTTATGCTGTCACCTACTCATTATCCCATCATTCTGGAGGCTGAGGTAGGAGGACTGACATGGGTTACAATCTAGGTACAAGAAAAATATTTACTTAGAATAGTTGGGACCAGAGAGATGATGGCTCAATGTGTAAAAAAAAGCACCTGCCACTGAATCTGAAGACCTGAGTCTTTGTGGTACATGGGTTTAATCCCAGCACTCAGGAGGCAGAGGCAGGCGGATCTCTGTGAGTTCAAGGCTAGCCTGCTCTACAGAGTCCAAGACAGGCAGGACTGTTACACAGAGAAACCTTGTCTCAAAAAACCAGAAAAGAAGAAGAAGAAGAAGAAGAAGAAGAAGAAGAAGAAGAAGAAGAAGAAGCAGCCGCCAGAGTAAGACCCTATGTAAACATATTTATAATAAACAACCTCATATTAAGCATTCCTTTCTGAAGGAAAGATACCAATCTTCTTTAGCTTTTGAACAATCTTGAAAATGTGCATTTCACTCATAATTATGAGTCAAGAGAACCTTTCTATTTGCATCAAAGTTTCCTCTACAGGAGCCTGGTGGTAGTGATGGCAGCGGTGGCAGTGGTGGCCCATGCCTTTAATTCCAGCATTGGGGAGGCAGAGACAGGCAGATCTCTGAGTGTGAAGCCAACCTGATCTACAGAGTGGGTTCCAGAATGGCCTGGGCTACATACACAGAAAAACTGTCTCAAAAAACAACAGAGAAAAGAAAAAAAGTTTTCCTACTCTCATTGCAGAACTCTGAATGATCTATTTCTATGCTTTCTGCATAGGAAAGAATGTTACTGGGTTGGAGAGATGGCTCAGGGGTTAAGAGCACTGGTTGCTCTTCCAAAAGTCCTGAGTTCAATTCCCAGCACCCACATGGTGGCTTATAACCATCTATGATGAGATCTGGTGTCCTTTTCTGGCCTGTAGGCACACATGCAGGCAGAACACTATACATAATAAATAAAATAAAAATATGAAAAAAACTGTTACCAAATTATTACCCCAGGTTGTTGCTCAAAACAGATGAAGAAAAGAAAGTACCAAAAGATACTAACTACTGTGGTGCTGGGTGTGGTGGCGCACTCCTTTAATGCCAGCACTTCGGAGGTAAAGGCAGGTGGATCTCAAAGTCCAGGGCAGCCAGGACTGCAAGAGAAACTCTGTCTTGAAAAATCAAACAAACAAACAAACAAACAAAAAACAAAACAAAACAAAACGAAACAACAACAAGAAAAAAAAAACCCTCAAAACAAAAATCAAAACAAAACAAAGACAAAACAAAAACAAAAAAGATACTGCTATGATGGTGGCTGGCTCAAGTGGGTAATTAATTTTCTGAGTCTTATAATGTTTGTAGTGCCTAGCTACATAAAAAATTTGTTGTATTTTGTTATTCTAAATAAAAATAAATTACATGTATGTATGCCTCTGCTTGTATGAAAGGAGTATGTGCATCTTTGTTTATATGTGTAGTGTGTGTCTATGTGTGTGTGTCAGAGGACTACTGTGGGAGTTGCTTCTCTTCTTTCTCCATGTGAGCTTGGGTTATCAGACCCAGTGGCAGGTGCTTTACGCTCTGAAATGACTCTATGGTCCCAATTATTCTAAATAAATAGTGTTTGGACAGAGCTTTGTAATTCTCATTCTTCTTAGGGAGGGCTCTTGATTTTAGAAGCTCTGGGCACCATCAGACTGGTGTACCACACAGACGTCTGTTCTCGGTCCATTCTTCTTCTCTTACCCGTTAGTAGATCCCTGTGGTATTGCTTTTCTTCATGCATCTGAAAAGAACAAAAACAAAAACAAAAAAAACCCAAAACTCTTTTAAATAAAAAAGAAATTCTCCTCTGGAGTCGGAGGGCTTGTGCAATGCTGTTCTGACCAAACATACGAAACATACAGGAGTCTCTGGAATACTTTCCAGAAAAGCTGTTGCAAGGAGCTGTGAGGTGTGTGTGCATTTTGTATCTTCTTCTCCTGACTGGAATGGTGATAGGATGCAGAAGACAGGCAGTCTCACCTTGCCACCTTGAAGACACTGAGGAAGGAAATCCCATGCTGACCAAGGGGGTGACTGGAGAAGGTGGGGATTGGCTTGCCTTAGGTTTCTTGTTAAGTGAGAAAAAACAATTTATAACAGACTGTGTCACGGGTGCTTTGAATAACTTGTGGCCAAACGCAATCTGTAACTGATACACATGTATCAAATCAGGGCAAATTCAATGGCTCTGGTAACAGAAACTTACTGTCTTCGCTCTATGTTAGAAAGTCTCCCTCAAGCCCTCGGCAGGGACACCTCCTCCTTTCTCAAGTTAAGCTGTTGATCTTTGGAGTTCTGGCAATGCCTTCAGACTCACAAACTATTTCCTTTCTGTGCACCCATTTTCACAGGAGCAGGAGTCAGACTGGATGAGGGACCGGTGTACTCCAGGATCTTATTTAAATGTCATTTGACAAGGACATATTGGGAGGTACAGAGAGATACAGGCTCCATCCCTGAAATATGTCCCTGTTGTCCTTTCCTGCTACCCACTGTGTTCAAGTCACTAACAAGCCCTACAGTCCGACTACGTCACCCTTCCTGCTCCAAGCATTGCTACCCAGCCCCCATTCAGCCCATCCTCTCTTTACAGCTGATCTGGGTTTTTGTTTGTGTTTTTTTTTTTTTTTTCAAGACAGGGTTTCTGTGTGCAGTCCTTGCTGTCCTTGAACTCATGGACATACACCTGCCTCTGCCTCCTGAATGCTTGGATTAAATGTGTGCCCCACCATCCCTTCTCACCCAGCTGGTCTGTTGTTAATGAGATCCTTGGAGTCCCTCAGAAACATTCTGGGTCTTCCAAGCCCAGTTCTGAGAAGGTCAGCACTCTCTAAAGTCAGGCTTGATCTTGTGGCTTAGATTGGCCAATGAAATGCAAAAAGCCTGTTGTGCTTTTGAGGTGGGAGGGTTGCTTTCAGGAACACCTGTATTAGCTCATCCTTTCTTCACACCGCTCTGTAAATTGTGGGTGCTCCTTCTGACCCAATCTCATAAGCATGGCCTGTGACCAATGGCCATCAATACAGCACCACTGACCCAAGCAGGATGACTAGTATAGGCAAGAAGCAAGCCAGTGAGATTCCGGCTTGTTTGTTATACTGCAGCTCAACAGAGTTTAAAAAGTGTGAATCTGACAACAGTTTTCCCAAGGTGAGACAAGTCTCAGGGTAAACTCCAAATGTTTTCTTGTAAGCCATAAGACTTTACAGTGCTGGCTTCCGCCCATCCCTTCTTTCTCAACTGTCCAGTCTCTCAAATATGCCCCTATTGTCTTTAGATGCTGTTCCCTGGGCATGGATTCTCTTCCCTATCTTTGCTGGTTTGTCCACTACAGTATCCTTAGAGCTTAGGGGCATCACAGTAGGTCCTCAATACTTATCTGTAGACCGATACTGAACAAATGAGTCTCTGCCTAGCTAAACCTCCTGCAAGAACCAGGTTGCCATTGCATTGTCTTGAAGTAGGTTTGGTGAGGCTTTGCTCAATGATGGAGATGTCAGAACCGGCGGAATTCTGGGTCTTCTGCTCACCACATGTGACCTTGAGCATTTTGCTTTAACCTCTGATCTTCAGATTTCCTATCCGCACAAAGCAAGGGGGAGTGGGGGGGTGGTGGGGGGTAGACACCCCGCCTTCACTCCATCTTTCCCAGGATGGTCACCTTCCCGCAGTGGACTGCCTCTGCGGTCAGGGCGAGCTTCCCAGGCCTGAGACAGGTTCCCCTGTTGCTCCTGCCTGCGAGTGGCACCGGGTCCGGACCGGCATCACCGGCCTTCCAGTCCTAGTGCGCCAGCTCGCTTGCTCCGGGAGCTGACCACCGCTGGGGGCTTTCGCCTCGGGCCGGGAGGACGCCACACCCTCCCCATTGACTGGCGGGAGAACGCACCAATCGGAGGTACAACTTGGGAGGGGGCGGGGCCACACTGTGAGCCGGCGCCCAGCGTCCACCGAGCTGCAGCCGCTAGCTTGCGGCGCCTGTCTCTGCCGTCCCCGCATCGCGCTCGGGTCCCCTGCGGACCGAGCCTCCTCGGCTACGGCCCAGGTTTTTTTTTTTTTTTAATTTTCATTTTTTGGATGCGTTCATTTTCTGTTTTTTCTCGTCCCTTCTAAGGCGGCGGCGACGGCGACAGCAGCGTAGGCGCGCGCGGGGAGGGGGCGGCCGGAGAATGCGGCGCCTGGCTGCTGCCCGGCTCGGGTCGGAGCGTCAAGCAGGTGGGTACAGGTGTGCCGCGGAGGGAGGGGTCCCGGGACACCGCACCCAGTGGGAGGACCCTGTGGCGAGGATTCTGTTACGGGTGCTGCCGGTCGGATCCCCACCCCTAGCCTCTGTACCCTTCACAACCGCCCTGAACCGTTCATCCCACCTCCCGGCCCCGCCCATCTCCCCTCCCCCACTCTCCAGACCTCCACCCCCCAACCTTTCCTGTGGCGGCGGCGTTCCCCGACGCTGGTCAGAGGCTCCCCTGTGTCGCTCTCGCCACCTCGCTTTCCACTCATCTCATCCTTAACGTCCGGGAGCTGAGGAGTGGGAGGGGACCCGGAGGGGACCCACCCGTGCCTCAGTCAGTGGCGCGGGGGGGCGTGGTTGGCCTGTGGGTCTCTGTCCTTCACCTAGGTTCCCGCCTAGGTAGAGCCCGGGGTGTGTAGGGTGTGTAGGGGTGACCGGGAAGGGGAGGCCGCCCTGGTATCCCACCCCACTCGCTGCACACGCTGCGGATGCCGGGCTACGCACACCCTCGCGCCGCTCCGCCCACGTGTGCGCCGCGGGGGAAGGCTGGGGCAATGCTAAGAAAGGCTGGTATCCACCCTGTGCCCGGTGGCGCGCCCTGGACGCATCGGCTTTCGGGGTAGGCGCCACGATCTGCTTCATGGTTCAGGGCACCTCGCCGCATACCACGCCTTGCTCCTGGCGATCAGGCTGGCGACCTTTCGGCCTCGTGTTAGGGAGCCGCGCTGTGCTGCACATTCCTAGGCCTTCTGTCTATCATATTCCATCCTCCCAGCTGCAGGATTCCGAGGATAGGCCTATTTAGGCCACTGGTCAGGTTGGAGCCTTTCGCTTCCTTTCCGCACAGTAGGCTCTCTGCCACTCTCTGCTCCACGTTTTAAGCTCAAAAGAAATGTCCACTGACCTGCCTTTAGCGCACACTCAGGCACACTGACCTTGGCCTTTGCTCTGCTGTTCTCGTTTTGGGCACGCCCTTCCTTCATCTGCCCAGCTCTTCTAGACCAAAGTTAAGCAGAGCTCTTTGCCAGTTGCCAGTCCGAGCTTCCTGGTGTGGCCTGGCCCATGACCCCAGGCCTTCAGGCTTAATGGCTGTGCCTTCCAAAGCAGAAGAGATGAAGAGCAGCCACACCTGATGTCACCTCCTGTGACCTGGGAGTCTCTGATGTGTTGGCAAGGCTGGAGGAGGAGCTGGCTGTTTCTCCAGGACAGAGGACTGGTTAATGGCAGTTTCATCAGCTGGCCAGGACAACTGGAAGGGACGGGTTTGAAGTGAGGTGTAGTGGGAAAGCTCATTTGGGGGGTTCATTTGTGAAGAAAAGTGCTCATTGGGACCTTGCCCCGGGTAGGATTCCCGAGGGCTGCATGAGAATTAGGGGTAATTCTCAACAGCCCCCCCCCCCCGACCCTGCAGGCTTTCTCTGTGTAACCCTGACTGTCCTGAACTCGATTTGTAGACTAGCCTGGCCTTGAACTCACAGAGACCCGCCTGCCTCTGCCTCCCGAGTGCTGGGATTAAAAGGCTTGCGTGGCCAGGCCCGGCTCACCTAGGCCTTTTCACAAGAAACCCTCAAAAGATCCGTGGTCCCAGCAGATGACATTACTGCCATTCCCTGCGGAGTCCCACTGTCCCTATTGTGCAGCACCTGATCCCGGTTCCCGGTTCCCGGTTCCCGCGGTCCCGTCATCTCGCCCTTCCCCTCTACAATAAGGTTCTCCTCTTGTCTTTTTGGGAAACTCCTATTCATGCGATAAACACTGCACTCTTGCACTTGTGGTTTTTCTCTTCATTTGTCAGACTGCAGGACTCCCTCTCTATATACAGCAACAAGGTTTGTGTGTTTTCCCCCCCAGTCAGATCTAGCCCGCTAGGGATTCTGGGGACTGGGATGTCTTAGGCCTTACCTGCCACTTAGCTAGAATTGGCAGACATTGCCCAACTGGCCTTTTTGACTAAAGGTCCTCCCTTGGGGAGACTGAGTATTACTGTGGTTCTCATCCTCCAAGGTGATGGAATGACCCATTAGACTCACCTATGTTCTGATTTTTATTGCTGTGAAGTCCTGGGCAAGATTCCCCCCCCCCGCCCCATTTCCTGTATAAATGGGGGAGCAGTGTTTCTCTTGCACTGGGTTATCTGGGGAGCAGAGGTGTGGTCCTCTTGTTAAATGGTCGTGACAATAAGTATGTAGTGAGATGTGTCTTTTAGCTCTGTCACAGAACAGATGTCCCTGCTGGCAGCTCTCTTTTGTCCTTCTTCAGCTAAGCTGATGATCCTAAGAAGCAGTCCTGGGTGAGGTGAGCTCAGGCCCCAGTAGCTCTGTGTCTCTAGGCAAGGCACTCAGTCTCTGTGTTCTGTCGGAGGGAGGGTTATATAAGGAGAGTTGCTTGCACTGCTTTACCTCCCACTTCCGCCATGAGGGCTCTTATTTTAGCCCCACCGTACATGCAGGTACAGATCATGTGGCAAAGAGCACAAGATGGGTGAGCCTTCCTCTACCTCAGATGCTGGGATGCTGCTCCACTGGGTCTCCTGACCCCTGCTGTGTATCACCACGTTCCTGCAGAGCTGGCATAAAATTTGAGGTACTGTGGAAGCATGCCACTGTAATAGCATCCTAGCCACCGGGACTGCTGTATTAGAGGCTTAGAAAGGGATCCTGGGCTGGCCAACCACCACCACCACCACCCCGACTCTGAAGCATTGGGGAAGCGCTCTCTTTGCATATGTGGTTCCACAGGCAGCTGAAGGCAGAGAGGCCACAGGCAGGAGCAGCAGCATAGGGGTGGGGTGGGGTAGCTCTGGGAGCCTGAGTTGAAAGTGGAGAAGACAGGAGTCTCGTAGGAAGTGGATACAAGGACACTGATGTCTTTGGGGATGTAACTGGGTGTTGGGTCAAAACCCTGGCCAGGGATCTGGAGAGATGGCTCAACAGTTACGAACACTTGCTCCTCTTGAGGAGGACTTGGCTTGGGTTCCTAGCACCCATATGGCAGCTTACAACCAGCTGCAACTCAAGTTCCAGGGGGTTCTATGCCGCTTGTGGGACCCTGCAGGCACTGACTGGGTGTGTAAATGGTGCACAGGCATATACACAGGCACAATATTCATACACATAAAAATAAATCTTTTAAGGAAGGAGCTGGCTGGAAGCAGACGAGAGAAGGCCCAGCATCTGGAGGGCAGAGGACCGGAGGTCATGGGTTGCAGGGATGGATGAACTCTGTTTTTGTCTCTGGCTTTGATGTACCTTTTCTGAACTGCCTAGAAGTGTTGTGCTTCTCACGAACTCGCACAGTGGACTGGCGATGTCATAGTTCTCAGGACAGTGTAGCAAAGCTCTTCTCAAGCACTGGGATCCACACCAGAGTTGGCAGCTAGTACTCTTGTCAATAAAGTCACTGGAACACAGCCCCGCCCTGCCATTTTGTACAGGATGGTCTGTGACTGCTGTGGCTCAGACCTGGCAGAGCTGCTGTGGTGGGCAGAGGGGGTTGTTCCCCTATGGACCTGCTGTTGGTTGAACTTGAGGGATCCCTTAACAAATGGGCACAGAGAGGTTCGGCATCCTGTCCAGGTCACACAGCCAATGAGTTTGAAGGCAGGAAGCCCATGTTCTTTATTTCTTCAGTTTTTTCTCTTGGAGCTTTATACTTTTATTGTCACTCATTGAATTTTACCATGTGTGTGTGATACAGGGTATAGTATATCTTAAATCTAATGTCAAGATTTGCCGATCACTTATTTATTTATTTATTTATTTATTTATTTATTTATTTATTTTTGCCGATCACTTCTTAAAATATTTTTTACATTAACTGTATATTGGCTATTTAACAATGGCTATTATGGCAATCCTTGTTAAGTGCACAGCTTAATGTGGCATTAAGTACATTTTCACTGCTCTGCAGCCGTGGCTGTCATCCATTTCTAGAACTTTCTACCATGCTAAACTGCAGCATAAGCTCTTTACTGACTCTCACTGCCCAATGCAAATGCCAGCCTCAGGTTCAATGCCAGCTTTGGCTTTTACCAGTTAACTGCAAATGTCTGCCACCCTTCAGGATCCCCTGCACTTTACTTTCCTCATTTGGCGAGAGCCAATGGTCCTGGTGTCGTAGTTTTTGTCAACTTGACACAGACCGAGACATACTTTAGAAGGGGAGTATGAACTGAGGATTTAGGCATGTCTGCGGAGCATTGACTTGATTGCTAAGTGATGTGAGAGGGCCCAGGCCACTGTGGACTGTCCACTCCTGGGAACTTGATCCTGGGTTGTATAAGAAAGCAGGCTGAGCAAGCTAGTGGGAGCAAGCCAGTAGGCGGTGCTTCTTCATGGCTTCTGTTTCAGTTCCTGCCTTCAAGTTCCTGCCTCACGGTCCTGTCCTGGCTTCTGTTGGTGACCAACTGTAACCTATGATAACTCCCAGCCCTCCCCTCTTGAAGTTGCTATGGGTCAATATCTGATCACAGGGGCAGAAAGCAAACTAGACCAGACATTGGTACCAAGGGGCGTTGCTATAATAGACCTCACGACGTTGTTTGGGGAAGTAGTGGAAACATTTGAAGCTTTGGGCTAGAAAAGCTGCTGAGTGCTCAGAGCTTAAAGGGCTGTTCTGTGGGGGACTGGAATGTACGGGTGCTGGGGCCTGTGTGGACAGTGGAGGCCTGGCTGGTGAAGCTTCAGAGGGAAGTTTGAGAGTCCCTCAAAGACTCTACTGGGGCCATTCCTGCAAGATTTTGAGTGGAGAACCTGCAGTTTCTGGTCAGGTAGGGCTGGAGAGTCAAAGGTGGTTAATAAAAGACCAGGATCACTGTGATGAGATCTTCTGGGTCAGAACACGGAAGTTGTGGTCCAGAGGGGGCCAAGGCTATACCTCAAGCGGGCAGCAGCAGAACCTTGATAATGTGTAAGAGTCTCTTCGGAGGTCCTGGTTTTGTTATATTGTCTCCGCTCCCCCCCCCCCCCAAAAGCTGAGGACCAAACCCAGGGCCTTGCACTTGCTAGGCAAGCGCTCTACCTACTGAACTAAATCCCCAACCCCCGAGGTCCTGGATCTCATGGAGAACAGCTGAGGCTGGGCACTATGAGAATCCAGGACAGGCTATTGGTGTAGGTACAGCCTCGATCACAGTGAAAAAAAAATGTCAGAATTGAAGGGGTCATGGAGGGAAGCTGAAGTTTTGAGGCCAAGAGAGGCCACTGCGGATGGTATTGCTGTAGAGATCTAAGAGTATTAGAGGTGCTGGCACCATGGGACATCTGGTGAGGACAGTAGCAGATGTGAAGTAGAGCTGGCTTGAGCTATGGTGCTGCAGAGAGCAGAACTGGAGAGCTGGATGTAACCAAGTCATCCAGAGCCCAGAAAATCATGCATGAGACCCATACGGACATTGAGCTTTTCCTACCATAGAGAGTTGGTTTTGTTTTGGTTTCATTATAACTGTGGCCTGGTCCTTCCCTCTTGGAACAAGAAATATGTAACTTGTTTTGGATTTTACAGGAGTCCACAATTAATAGACTTTGGATTTGTTTGTTTGTTTGTTTATACTTTTTTGAGACAGGATTTCTCTGTGTAGCCTTGGTTGTCCTGAACTCACTTTGTAGACCAGGCTGGCCTTGAAGTCACAGAGATCTGAGTGCCTGTGGCTCCCTGAGTGCTGGGATTAAAGGCTTGTACCACCATGCCTGGCTTGGACTTATTTTTTTACTTTTTGTTTTTTTTTTTAAGATTTATTTATTATGTATACAGCATTCTGCCTGCAGGCCAGAAGAGATGGTTGTGAGCCACCATGTGGTTGCTGGGAATTGAACTCATGACCTTTGGAAGAGCAGTCAGTGCTCTTAACCTCTGAGCCATCTCTCCAGCCCCTTATTTTTTACTTTTTATGTTTTATGTGTGTGAGTGTGTTTGCCTGCATGTATGTAAGTGTACTGTGTGCTTGCCTGGTGCCTGCAGAGAGTTGCAGATGGTTGTCAGCCACTTGCTGCGTGGGTGCTGGGAATCAAACCCAGCTCCTCAGCAAGAACCGCCAATGCTCTTAGCTAGTGAGCCATCTCTCTCTCTCTCTCTTTCTCTCTCTCCCTCCGTTCCTCCCTCCCTCCCCACTGTATTTTTATTTATAAAATTCTTGGATAAATTTTATTTTATGTGTTTGGATGTTTCACCTGTATACATACATGCATGTATGTATGTGCACCATATATGTGCCTATGGATGGTTGTGAGCCATCACGTGGGTACTGGGAACTAAACCTATGTCTTTTGTAAGAGCTCTAATGCTGTAAACTGCTGAGCCATCTCAGCAGCCCTGATGTTCAATTTTTAAAAAAAACCATGGACTTAAAAATCATTAAAACTTTATTTTTTCAAGGGATAGAACTTTTAAAATTGGACTGTGGTTTATTTGTTCGTTTGTTTCTTTTTATTTTTTTCAACGACAGGGTTTCTCTGTGTAGCCCTGGCTGTACTGGAACTCTCTTTGTAGATCAGGCTGGCCTCGAACTCACAGAGATCTACCTGCCTCTTGCCTCCTGAGTGCTGGGATTAAAGGTGTGCGCCACCACACCCCACTTAGACTGTGTTTTTGTTTTTGTTTTCCGAGACAGGATCTCTTTGTGTTAGCCTTAGTTGTCTTGGACTTGCTTTGTAGACCAGGCTGGCCTTGAACTCACAGTGATCCACCTGCCTCTGCCTCCCAAGTGCTGGGATTAAAGCCGTGCGCCACCATGCCTGGCTGGACTGTGTTTTATATTGTGATAGTAACATGAGATCTTGGGGCCATGGTGTGAAAGAATGTGGCTTAAAGGGATGTGTTTGTGTCTTAGAGTTGATTAGGGGTGAGATGCCATAGTTAATTTTTTTTAAAAATGACATTATTTATTGAGGGGAGAGTGTCTGCCACAGCTGCACATGGAGGTAAAGACAACTTGTGGGAGTTGGTTCTCTCCACTGTGTGGGACCTACGGATGGAACTCAGAACGTCAGGTATGGCGACAAAGTGTCATTGTCTACTGAGCCACTTCTCATAGTTTGTTTTGTCATCTTGACACAGACCTAGACTCTCCTCAGAAGACAGAATCTCAGTGGAGGAATGATCTCCATCAGATTGGCCTGTGGGCCTGTGTAATGGAGCATTGTCTTGATGGCTGTGGTATGAGCAGCTCCAGCTCACTGGGTACGTGGGCCTGGGCATGGATAAGAAAGCAGAGTGGGCAAGCCATGGGGAGCCAGGCAGTAAGCAGCATCCCTTCATGGCCTTCACTTCCGTTCCTGACTTGGGTTCCTGTCCTGGCTTCCCTGAATGATAGACTATAAGCTGTAAGGTGAAACAAACCCTGCCTTCCCCAGATCCAAGCTGCTTTCGGTCAGTGCTTTATCACAGCAACAGAAAGTGGAGTAGAACACTGGGTTTCCGTGCTTTCAAATCCCCTGGAAACCAGGATGGGCCAAGAGTCATAGCACTGTGCAGCGGACAGAAGCAGCAAGGTTGTACCCTGGGACAGCACATTCAGGCAGCTGTTGGGCCATTCTCTGTGGTTCAGTGTGGTCTGAGTGTGGCCTCTTTCCATATCCGGGGCCTGGATATAGCCTCAGTACCCTTCAGTGCCCTGATGACTTCAGTCTAGCCATGGCAACCTGGGACGGGGTGCTGGCTGCCTGCTCTCCCTTCCCATGGCCCTGGCTTGGCTGAAGGACCACTTTGAGGAATAAAAGGACTTCTGTGTGCACCAGTGGGGACTGGGCTTTGTGGCGGTAATGCGCTTGTGTATTCCAGGTCAGCGGGACGTGCTGGCTTGGCCTCTCCCTTACAGTGTTTTGAGTCCAGAGCGTTTGGTACTTTCCTCAGGGGTGGAGGGAGTGGGTTGTGCCATGGGAAGGGTGTCCTGGGAGAACTGGGGTACAAAAGTCATGTGAGCAGTGATAGGTAACGTGGCTCCTTCTTCTCCTGTGTCCCTTTTGATCCTTTTCTGGACACTGTTTAATGAAGTCACAATCTGCATCTTCCATTGAGGCAATCCCTCTTTCCCCTCTTCCACGCGATTCCTCTTAAAAAAAAAAAAGAAAGAAAGAAAGAAAAGAAAAGTGAGGTAAATTCACAGAACGTGAGGCTGACCATTGTAGGGTATAATTCCATGGTGTTTAGTGCATACACAGTACAGCCATTCTTAGTTAGTTAAGACCGTTTTCACCACTCATTTGGAAAACTCCATGTCTGTTAACTGTTACTCTCCAGTGCCTACTCCTCCTGGCCTCTATCCCCTGTGTTACCATAAGCTTCTGTATTTACCGTGTGTGTGTGTGTGTGTGTGTGTGTGTGTGTGTGTGTGTGTGTGTAAGATTCATATAAATAGGACCATGCCATGGCCTCATTTTTGTGACCGGCTTCTTCTGTTTAACTTGTTTTCAAGATTTGCCCATGCCTGGCAGGTGACAGTGCTTTGCTCTTTTTTTGTGGCTGAATACTCTTTCAGTGTGTGAGAATGTCCACTCCTTATTGGTGGGCACTCTGGTCCTTTCTACCCCTGGTGACTGTGAGAGGCGGTGAAGACTGCATACAGTGTCACAGCTCTCTTCTCTTCTGCATTTTATCATCGGTTCAACTACATGTCAATCCGTGGTAATGGATCCCCCTTGCTCGGCACTGTGCTGGGAGCATCCAACCAGAAAACTGGCTTATTGGATCTTCATCTCCCCAGCAAGAGCATGGAAATACCTTGAAACAGAGAGAGCAGGTGGGGGCTGGGGGAATGGCCAAGGGAGACAGCTGGCACAGTGCAGGGAACCCTAGCCACCTCTCTGCCAGTTTCTGGAACATGCCGGACTCTAGCTGTGAGGAGCATTTCCGTTTGCTGTTTGCTCTCTGGAAGGCTGTCCTCTGCCCTGGTTCCAGCCGACTGCTTGGCATCCTTCCTACCTTAAATTGCTGTCCTGGGTAAGGACTCCACTTTCCCCTTGCCCTTGCTTTAATTTCTTTCTGAGAGTCGTCATGGTCTGAAATGACTTCGTTTCCTTCTTTTTCTTCATTTTACGCAGCCCATCCCCAAGCTCCAATAAAGCACCCTGCAGGCAGAAACTCATTTCCCAAGTTTCCTTGACTCTCGGAGCCAGGCGTCCGGATGGTGTTCATGTGCGCTAAACACACGTTGCTGTGGCATGGAGGTGGGGTGACTTACTTTCCCCATGCTACCTTGCTAGCTCTGGGCTCAAGGGTTCTCCTCCTCTGTGAAGTGTGGAGGATGTCCCTGCTTCTCTTGGGACTGCTGTTGCTAATGCATGAAAGGATAGCCTAGGATAAGGTTTGTGGGGTCCTCGCTGGAGGTGTAGAGGTCATCAGTAACCAAGCTTTGAGTGAGTTTCCTCGGGCTCGGAAACTCGGGTGCTTGTGTTGGATGACCAGGAGACCTCCCGAGCTGAGCTGCTGTGTGATAGCAGCCACTTCACACTGTGGCCCCTGAGCACCGAGATGTGGCTCCAGCTGGTGTGAGGACAGACTATCTCAGGTGAATAAACCCAGGCGTGAGTTGAGCCGTGAGCATGTGTGGGGAGCTGGTCCTGCTTCGGATGTTTGGGTTAAGTAAGAAAAACACTGTTAATATCACCTGCTGCTTTTTTAATTTTTATGATGCAACCACTAGAATAAGGTGACAGACCGGTGGGGGAGGCCCAGGAGCTGAAGACTGCCTCCCTCCCTGCCTGCACGAGGCTGGCTGTAGCACCACACAACTGAAGTGACAGCGTCCCCTTTGGGCAGTGCTGGCTGTAGCGTGAAGCTTCATGAGGCTGGTGGAGCAAGGTGTCCACACTCACAGGCTTCTCACCCCAGCTCTGCCTTTTGTTGCCTGTGTGACCTTGGGCCGGGGTGGCTTGTGGCTCGTTGGTTTCCTCTTCTGTGAACAAGAAGCTCAGCTTGATGACAACAGTGACAGAGAACCACTGTCCACAGCAGGCCTTCTTGTGTCTTGCTAGGGCCTGGGCCCTCAGGTCCAGAGGACCTGTGATGATTTTGGGTGGGTGGGTGGGGGCGAGGGGAGAGACCCATGGGGCATGCACTTGGAGTAAAAATACAAACCCAATACTGACACCAGCCAAATTGGACTTTTTCTTTTCTTTTTTTCTCCCTGAGACAGGGTTTCTCTGCATAGCCTTGGCTGCCCTGATCTCGCTCTATAGACCAGGCTGGCCTTGAACTCACAGAGATCCACCTGCCTCTGCCTCCCTCGTCCTGCCCAAATGGGCTTTGTGAAGGCTGGAGGAAGGGAATGCTGATGGTCCGTCTGCAAGGCGTTCTGTGCAGGGCCTCTTGGATTTGTGCCCTGGGGTTGAGGGCTCACAGTTGCTTATCACCAACCTGCAGCCAATGTAGTCACTTTGATATGACTGGAGAGTGTTGGCACACTCCTGAAGTCCCTTCTGCTACTGGCACTAGCTTCTCTAAGCCACCTGAAGTATGTTACCCTAGAAACTTAAGATATTTCCTAGGACTTCCCCAAGTGGGTATGGCCACTGCTGTTTCCAGCAGGGGCTCCTAATCTACCACTCTCTACCAGGCCAGCCAGGGCACTATGTTTGAGTAATCCCTTGTGGGTAGAAGCCACAAGGGAGCCAAGCCTTTTCTCCTTGGGAGTTCCGGTGTTGTGGGGGTATCACAGAGTGTGTAGTCTGCATGGAAAGGGGCCTAGGGAGCACTTGGCATAAGCTTAGCAGGGTCAGATCTCCTTTGCACAGCTGCCTGAAAGTGTCTGTCAGGGATCAAAGTGGAAGGGCTCACACAGAAACAGAACTGAGTGAGGCTGTGGGATTGATGGTCTTGTGGGGGATGTGAATCTTGTGAGTTTTAGGTACTTCCTGAGACTTGTAAGTTTTATTTACTTGCTGAGAAATTAAAAAACAAAACAAAACAAAAACACATTTATTTTGTATTGTGAGTGTTTTCCCTGCATGTTTATATATGTTATGCATGTGTGGTGCTCAGGGAGGTCAGGAGAGGGCATTGGGTCCCCTGGAACTGGAGTTATGGTGGACTGTAAGCCACAAGCATGTGTAGATTCTGAGAAATGAACTTGGGTCCTCTGCAATAGCAACGAGTCCTCTTAGCTACTGAGTCCCTGGCCTTCAACTTCCAGAGTCTTCTGAGCCCTCTCCTTCCTCTATATGGGGATGTTTCCTAGTTGTTGCAGACAGATTGGATGAATGAAAATTTGCGGCTGTCCCTGGAGCATCCTCAGGGCAGGGAATGGACTGGCTTTGGTCAGCTGCAGTGTCTACCTGCTGTTTCTGACCAAGCAAGCTTTCACTAATTGCCTCTCCTGCCTACCCAATGACACGCCTTCATTTGGAGTTCAGGTCCATCACAGCTTTCCTCCTGAAAACCTTCCCTGACAGCATCGCGCCCCATCCCCAGGAAGTGTCAGGCACACCTCCAGTATCCTTGTCACCTCTCGCGTTCTCTATGACTGCTCTTAGACACTTGTGTTGCAGCTGCTAGGGACTGTGTGCCTCCCCTATAAGGGTGCCATGAGGACGGTAGTGTGTCAACTCAAAGTGGGATCCCAGAGTCTGATGCAGATAGAGCACTTAGTAGGTCTACAGATTAGTTCTTGTCTTTTTGGCCTCAGGTTGCCGTGATGTGAGTTCTGGGTTGGGCACATACATAAACTGAGTCAGTGGGCCTGATTTTCTTGGATCCACCTACCTGTCCTTGGTCAGGTCACTGTGGGTCCTGAACAGTCACCCCCAGTGATAGCTGTTTGAGCCCCAGACACCACAGTAATGCACTCCATGCTGTGGATCAGCCTGAGAAAGACAGCTGGGCGTATGGGTAAAACTCTGCCTCTGCTCTTTTAACAGGGCAGGGACAGGAAGTGTTTGGGAAAAAAATGTTCTTTCAACTCTATTTTCTTTCTCCTCAATGCACCTTAGGACACCCTTTGGAAGGCAAGCCTCTCCTGCTGGTGAGGTTGCCTGCTGGGCTAGGGTGTCAGGTGAGCAAACATTAAAGTGTCTTTGATTGGCTTTCTCCAGTGAGGTTTGGAGCCTGTCAGGCTCAGGGTGATGGCAGCCTCTTTTCATCAACTAAAAAAAGCAAAAGGGAGTGAGTCCTCCTTTGCGCCTGGCCTCTTTACTTCATTGGTTACCATGGGTATTTCACTGTGGTACATATGCCTGGAAACATCACAGTGACTCAGCATGAGGCTGGTTCCTGGGGCCTTTGCTACAGACCTCTGCATATTTCTGTAGGTTTTGCTAAAGACAACCATGAGGTGCTTCAAGATACAACGGAGCCCTTGCTATAGGACATCGGAGATGGGGGTCCTCTAGCAGAAGACAGAAGGGTGTAGAATCACCCATCTCACAGTATAAATTGTAAATTTGAGATTTCACGAGTTCCAGGCTGCTGGGGTTGCAGCTCTCCATCCAGTTTTTGATGGTGAAGGATGAGGAGGGCTTTGCAGGTAAACTAGGAGGCCGAGTAGTGGTGTCACCTGGGCATTGAGGCCGACTGAGACTTGGGATGCTGTCTGACATGTTCACTTCAGTAGGTGCCTAAAGCAACTCTGTTCCCCAGGCCTTCCTTGGCACCCATGCCAATGTCCTTGAGAACAAGGCATATTGTTTGAAAATTCCAGCCACCTCCACTCCACCTTGGTCTGAAGCTCTGGGCTGCCACCCTATGTCATTGAAGAGATACCGAAAACATGATGACCTTATCCTGCCTCTTGCTGAGGAGATGAACTTGAGGACCTCAGATGCTCTAGCCTTGGAGGCTGGCAGCGGGCTCTTTAAATTGCAGCTGGTATCCTGTGACTGCTCGATGAAGGGTCGATTTTTCTCCCATTTACTGGCACCAGATAGGGAAATGATGGATTTGAGAGTGAGCCGTTTAAGAAGCTTAAAATTGCCTATCTGCATTATTAACAGAAATAGCTCTTTGAAGTCCTTGCTCCTGAATTATATGTGAGGTACCTGCTTCATTTAGTGCAAGTGGAAGCAACAAAGGGGAGCCAGAGTAACAAAAGTGACAAAGGATGGAAAAGCAATGGGCGAGGGAGAGTCAAGTCAGTTTCCTTCAGGGCTGCGGGGCATGAGTCTGCCAAGCTGCAGTAGACGGTCTGGAACCCTTGCACGTGCAGACAGCATTGAGTGGTCCAGCCGGTTTAATAAAAACAGAGCACATCAATCAGGGGCAGGAAGCATGGTTAGTGGGACAGGGGAGGAGCTGTAGTGGAGTGAATAGGGATGAATTTGATTAAAGAAAAACAGTGAATACACATATAAAATTATTAAACAATAATAAAAGGGGACTGGGAAGGACAGGGAAACCCAAGGAATGCTATAGAAAGCACTCACTGTAACGGGCCCTGGTGGAGGCCAGCAGGGGATGCAGAGATCTTCCTTGGGCAGCATCCGAGGCCTCACTTTTCCTTCTGTTTCACCCTCTCTCAAGCCTTCCTACTCCTTACTCCCTCTTATTCCCTGGCTGATTTGTTCTGGCCTTCTATGGCAAGTTGCCCAGCCTGTCCTCTGGGCCCCTGCCTTTGAGCAGCCTGTCTCTTAAGTCCTTTGGGAATTTCTGACAGGCCATCCAATGGGAGAACTGGACAGCAGGGGTGTTTTTCCTAAATTACTAGACAGGTTCCTCTGCATGTTGGAATTTCTTTTGTTATTTCTCTTTCTTTCTTTTCATTTAAAAAAAAAAAATATATATATATATATATATATATATATTTATTTATTTATTAAGCCGGGTGTGGTGGTGCATGCCTTTAATCCCAGCACTCGGGAGGCAGAGGCAGGCAGATCAATGTGAGTTTGAGGCCAGCCTGGTCTACAAAGTGAGTCCAGGATAGCCAAGGCTACACAGAGAAACCCTGCTCAAAAAAAAAAAAAAACCAACAAAAAATTTATTATGTTTACAGTGTTCTGCCTGCATGTGTGCCTGCATGCCAGAAAAGGGAACCAGATTTCATTACAGATGGTTGTGAGCCTTGAACTTGGGACCTTTGAAAGAGCAGCCAGTGCTCTTGCTCTTAACCTGTGAGCTATCTCTATAGCCCTTGTAGGAATTTTAAAAATAATTTATTACTTTTATTTTATGTGCATTGGTGTGAGGGTGTCAGATCACCTGGAAGTGGAGTTTCAGGCAGTTGTGAGCTGCTATGTGGATGCTGGAAATTGAACCTGGGTCCTTTGCAAGAGCAGACAGTTCTCTTAATCACTGAGCCATCTCTCCAGTCTCGGCACATAGGAATTTCTATCTTCCCTCGCTGATTTGGCCTGGGGACCTTGGCTGTGTGTAGGGTGTGAGTGCAGGGTGTAGATAGGGATTACCTTCAAACTGGTGCCAAGGGAGAGTGTACTTGGCTTCTAGTACCTTCTTGCGGCAGGAAGGAGTCCTGGCTCTTGCACTGTGCTCTCCCTGCACGGGATGGTGGGTGTGGCTACGCATCTAGGAAAGGAAGAAAGGCTGAGGATGAAAACAAGCTGTGGGACAAGGTCTTGGGAGGAGGTCCCAGAGGACCTGGGTTTGACTTGCCCGTCGTCTCCTGGTGATGTTTTGGGGTCTGCTTGCCAAGGGCAGGGCATGCTGCTGGTTCCCACTCCTTATGTAGGTGAAACAATGGTCCCTGAACAGTGGTCCCTGAGCCGTGTGATGCCTGTACCCCTCTCTGGCCTGTTTCCTTGTCCTCAGAATAAAGTGTTTAAAATTATTTTCAAATCATTCTTTAAAACGTGTGTGTTGATGTATGGTGTGTGCACATGCATGTGCTATGTGCACATGCATGTCTGTGCCTGGGGGCAGCCAGCTGAGGACATTAGCTGGTTTGCTCTGTCATTCGCCACCATGTTCCTTTTGAGACAGTCTGTCACTGAACTTGGAGTTGGACCAGCAAGCTCTAGCAGTCCTCCTGTCTCAGTCCCTATCATAGCACTGGGTTAGGGGCACATGTGGCCATGCTTAGATCTTTATGTGGCTTTGAACTCAGGTCCTCATGCTTGTCCAGCAAGGGCTGTTACCCACCGAGCCTCCACTCCATTAAAACAACAACAACAATAAATAGCGAAACCATCCTGTTCTTATAAACAAAACAGGGGAGTGATGGCTTCTTATTGAATTTGTCCTCTTTAAATTCATAGCATTTGCCGGTTGCAAGCTCAGCTCTTTGTCTCTGCCAACACTGCTTTTCTCTTGAAGACTATTTTACTTTGATGAATTTAACATTTGGAAAAGTGGTCTGGGAGACTAGTGTTGTCAGAGCAGCCTGTGGCATGCTGATTGACAGTAGGCTTGGCTGTCACCATGGAAACATCCTGTGTAGTGACAATATGCACAATGTTCCTGCAACTGGCAACATCCATGAGCTATACAGGCTCAGGACTCTTCCCTGGAGAGCATGGGGCGGCTGTACCCAAGACCAGGATGATGATGACTACTCGTGGCACAGCCTGGAAATTACTATACCTAGAATGAGACAAAACCAGCCTGACTGAGCCTGTCAGTCTCATCCTCCCAGCCTTCAGCATCTTCAAAACATACCTGAGGCTTCATGCATCTGGGTTTGAAACACAGGCTCCATACCCCCGAGTTTTGAAGGTCTTGCTCTGTCTCAGACGTGGGCCACTCTCCTCCATCTGGCATTGTGTCTGTGTGCTGTCATGAGTGTGCCAGCATCAGGGTTAGCTCTTCTGTCCCAACCTCCAAGCATCAAGACTGGAAGCCTCCAGGACCATGGTTGGCTGAGGAGGCCAGGAGCTATGTTGGAGCTCACGCTCGTCTTTGCTCTGAGTGTCTGAAGGACAGCAGGGTCCTGTGTCTCCTGAGGTCTTTCTCTACTTCTCCTTTGGAGAAGCTCTGGATTTAGAGGGAACATTTGGGACGTTGAATGAATGACCTGAGTCAGGGTAACATATTCACAAACTCATGCCTGCCTGTGCCACCTCACTGCTGAAGGGGTTCCCACAGTAGAGGCGAAGCACATACTTCTGTCAGTGTGGCCTCCTGAAGGGCCACATGCCCCTGCTTGTGTTAGTGGACATCATCTGTTGCCACTCTAACAAAAACCCCAGAGGCAGGGAATTCAGCAGGGTTTGCTTCTCAGAGAGTCCCAGACTGTGTAGTCTGAGGTGAAGGTTCTGGGCAGCTCTGGTCTGCTGAGGTCCTCTTTATGGGTTGCAGGTGCCATTGTTCACCTGTGCCCTCCTATGGTGGTGACTGGCAGGAGAAGCCAGTGCTTCCTTTTGTCCTGAAGCCACTTTTCTAACATAAGGGCACCCAAAGGCTCCGCCTCCTCACACCACATCATCCTGCTAGGGGCGTAGCCTGTGAACCTTGGAAATCCCAGCTGTCCTCGGTAGGGAGCTGCTGGCTTCTCTAACCCCAATAGGTGCTTGTCTTGCCTGCTGCTGAGCCCTTCCCCCCACCCCCCAGCCACACCCTTCCTTCCTGGTACCTCTGTTGTCATCCGGGTTCCTCCGTCTCCTGCACCTCTCTCTGTCCCAGTCTGGTCCCACCATATAGCTCTTCTCTTCCACATTCTTTCTTCCCCAAAACAGTTCACTACAGGGAAGGAGCAGTGCTGGATTCGTGTCTGAGACTCCAGTGGGCAGCACCAGGGTCAGAGGGGAACAGACACAGGGATGATGCTGGGTCAGTGAGTGAGTGAAACTTCGGGTTCCTGCCATTATGCCTGCCTAGGTGCCTCTCACCTCCCTTAGGCCCCTGTTCCTGTCTCTGTAAGTTCTCATTTTACCACAGCTAAGGCCTACTTCAATGGCTCCTGGGTTTATGAACTACCTGGCCTAGTTATAGCATCATCCTAACTCAATCGGGAGCTCTTGGAGTGTATGTGTTGGGGAGAGGGCATCAGGATGACCACCCCAGGAGTTGGGACTCTGAGAGGGTCTGCAGATGGCCTCAGGCCAGAAAGCCTGTCTCCTTCAGTCCCTGATGAGCTGCTACAAAGCTGGTGAGTAACCCCACAGAGAGTGGGCTGTACACCCCCCCCCCCTTCTCTGAGCTCCAGGTCCCTTCCTCCCCATTTCATCACCCTCAAACACACTTCCTGGAGCTTCTTGAGAGAAACCACAACACCCATGAACTCTGTGTCCCCTCCCTCTGGCATATCTCTAAGTCGATCTGTGCACACAGCAGGTGCACCCTGCCGAGAGGGCCCTATGCATGTCAAGCCACACTGAGCGTGGAAAGGATGTGGAAACCACAGAAAGAATAACTATTTCTTGCTTGGACCTCACCAACTGTTCCTACCCATTCTCAGTGGCGTGTTTACTCTTGGTCTCTTGATTCATTTCGGCAGAGTCGGGACAGGAACAACAGGAGGGCTAAGGCCTTTGGGGAGAGCTTGTCAGGGTCGCCCATGCCCTTCTTTGCATTCTGGTGGGGATATTAGCAAAGTCTTACAAGCCATCTAAAGCTGAATTCTTCCCTACAAAATAAGAAATATAAGTTGTTCTCCAAGAAATTCAGAGCACTAAAATAATGTGTCAGTTACCCCCAAGGGGGACTGCCACTCACCTCAGACGTGCAGGAGGCTGGCCTCTTTGGGCTCTTTGCTTATGAATGCAGTTAGTTTGGCCTTTACTCTGATAGACCTGATGGCAACCTTGTGGTTCTAGCCTTAGGTCCTACCACAATAAATGCTCCCTAGAAGCCACACCCCAGAACAGGTGAGGACAAAAGACAATAGAGCCATACCCTCCAGCTGTACCACTTGTTAAATATATTATCTAAGGAGTTCACCCTTCCTGCTGGGTTAGCAGCAGGATGAAATCTCTTTTTACATTTTTTTTTATTATGGGTGCGTGTGTAAGCCTGTTGTTCACATGTGTGCATGTGTATATGTGTCTATATACATGTGTTCCCCCACTCATGACATCATTTGCCTTCCTCAGTCATTCTCTACAAATTGAGTCAAGGTCTCTCACTGACCCTGGCATTTGCCACTTCAACTAGCCTGGGTAGCCAGTTTGCTCTGAGGACCCCGTGTCTGCCTCTCCTGTGCTGGGGTTACAGGAAGGCCCTCATACCCACCCTTTTTATGTGGGTTTTTGAGAACTGAACCTCAGGCCTCCTGCTTAACGGGAAGCACAGTATCTACTGAGCCATCGGGAGGGCAGTCTTGGTCTAGGCAGAGCTGTGTCATGCACGGGCTTCAGAACAATTGCCTAAAAGCCTTAGAATAGTTCCTGGCAGTCAGCAGGAGCGAGCTGCAGACGCAGCGGCGGCTGTTAGCGGTTGGTACCTAGTGCTTCATTTGTACTGGGTTCAGCCTAATGGGAGGAGGGTACAGCTTCTGGCACTTAGAATATATATCACCTGTGTTCCCACCTCGGCGTGCCTCTGTCTCTCTCCTTTTCAGCACCTGGTAAGATCAAACACGAGAAGTTCAAGGATAAAGAGGAGGAGTTCGTGTGCAAGAGTGTTGGGAGGGAAGCGGTGGCCGTGCTCTCCTGAGTGCAGATAAACAGCTCTCACGCTAGTGACGATCGGGTCTTGTTTCTGAATGTGTTAACATATTCAGAGTAGCAGGTTTGTTTTGTTTTTTTTTTTTTTAAATCAGAAGTTGTGTTTGTGATGGGAAATTGAAATGTCTGGTGATATTGAAAGCACGGTACAAACAGAATGTTTTGGTGTTACGGTTTTGTGGGCGTGCCTCGGTGGTGTTTGGTTTTGTCTGCGTGCTTTGTTGTTGGAGGTTGTGGCTGGATGTGCAGGAAGGAGCCTGGTTGGTTATCTTTGAGTGTGGTTTTGTTATGTTGTTGTTGGTGGTTTTTGTTTGTTTGTTTGTTTGTTTTCTTGCTTTGTAGACCAGGCTGGCCTGGAAACTCACAGTGATCTACCTGCCTCTGCTGCCCGCCTCTGAGAGTGTTCTTGATGTCTTCCATGAGCATGCCTGCACAGAAGGGTAGGAAATCAAACAGAGACAGCTCTTTCTGCAGTTGGGAAGTGACAGGTTTCCTTTCTGACTGACATAAAGCTTAAGGTCTGGAGCAAGTGCCTCAAGTGTCCTTATCTGTCCAATGCTCAGGATACTGTTTCTTCTTCCACCAGGGGACTGGAGGATGGGCTGTGACGAGGTGTGTGGAAGCTGCAGCGATGTGCTGAGATGTGTGTAGCCTGGCTTGGAGCCAGCCATCTTGAGCTACTTTCTCACAAACTCTCTGACACAATGGACAGGTCCCCTTTTGCAGATGAGGTGGTTGGGTGTGGGGAGTGAGAGGCCAGGGTTCCTGTTCCGGGTGTGGTGTGTGTGTGTGTGTGTGTGTGTGTGTGTGTGTGTGTGTGTGTGTATCTGCTGCTTTGTCCAGTCTGTAGTGCTTGTTGGGGTGTCAGGAGAGTGGAAGAGGCAGGCCAAGGTGGATGCTGTTCACTCTTCCTGTTCCGTTCCACCCACCTGCTTCTGTCCAGTGGTGTTTCCTGATTACTTCCTGGGGCAGATGGCTGTTGCTTCCTCCCTCAGCCACTCAGCCACCAAGCCCAGAGGAAGCAAGACATCGTATTGTAACTGTCACTGAAGAGTGAGAGCTAATGAGTCTGGGGCCTAGAGTGAGAGAGCCTTCTGTCTCTTTGTACGCCCCAGGGCTTTCAGGTGGGTCTGAGGAAAGTGGCTAGGAGACCAGGTGTGTCCAGGGAAGAGCAGGGTAAGATTCCATCTCACATCGAAGGGTAAAAAGGTCTGAGAAGCACCGTTTAGAGTTGTGTTTTACTCTCTGAACACACTTGCTGCTGCTTCTATTGTTTCCTGAGAACATTCTGTGCCAAGGTGACCTTGGCCTTTTTCTTTTTTCTTTTTCTTTTTGAGACAGGGTTTCTCTGTGTAACCTTGGCTGTCCTGGAACCTAGCCTTGAACTCAGAGATCTGCTTGTCTTTGCCTCCCAAGGGCTGGGATTAAAGGTGTGCATCACCACCACCTGGTGACCTTGGCCTTCTTCATTTGTTTGTTTTGAGACAGGGTTTCTCTTTGTTAGCCTTGGCTGACCTAGATTTACTTACTTTGTAGACCAGGTTGGCCTCGAACTCACATTGATCCACCTGCCTCTGCCTCCTGAGTGCTGGGATTAAAGGCGTGCATCACCACCACCCAGCTGGCCTTGGCCTTCTTAAGTGCAGCCTCAAACCCCCAAGGCTTTTTGGCTGTAGGTTCTTTGTACACTTTGGGGCAGAGTCTCTGTGCTGGAGAGAATTGATAACCAGCGCATGGTTTCAGTGGCCTCAGTCCAGCCCTAGAGGTGGTGGAGACTGCTGTGACCTTCCCTTGTAGCTGTGAAAGGAAAGGCTGCTTTTCTGAAGGTAAGGCAGCTGGGTGTTAAAAGAAAATGAGAGGCATAGTACAAAACATTAAGGGATAAACTTTTTAACATTTATTTATTTATTCAGTGTGTGTATATATACCAAATGATTGGCCCCCAGGGACTTTTTCCCTTTTCTGGAAGGGCAGGGACTGGGAGCAGGGAAGGGGGCGTGGCCCAAGGACGAGGATTTTGAGAGTGAGATGTCAAAAGTCAGACCGGAAGTCAGCATGTACGTACCAGAAGTAGAGTTAGTGTGTTAGGGCTGTTAAGAGTTCATTGATTTCTTTTTCTATTTAAAATTGCCCGAGGTTGAGTGGCTTGACAGTGTGTAGGAGGCAGATGGATGGCGAGGTGCATCAAGCAGAGCCCCAAGGCAGGTGGAGCCGGGCATCCTCGTGGTCCAGAGGACCAGGCCCTGATGTAGGTAGTGGCTCTGGAGGCCACGGGGGGGGAGGGGGGGGTCGCTGGTGTGGGAATGAGTGTTCTTTTGTGTCATTCTGTCTCGCAAGAGGGTGGCTTTTCTTAGGACCAATACCTTCACCCAAACAACACTGTCTAAACACAGCACAAGGGTGGGGGGATGGAGGACCTGTGTTTAAATCCCACCTTGGTTTAGACAGGTGTCCATGTGTGTGTGGTGAGGAGTGGGTCAGGTGGCCTTTCTTAAAGTCCCAATCCTAGGACTTGATTTTCTTTTTCTTTTTCAGTTTTTCTGACAGGGTTTCTCTGTGTAACAGTCCTGACTGTCCTAGACTCACTTTGTAGGCCAACCTGGCCTTGAACTCACAGAGATCCACCTGTCTATGCCTAGGGGTGCTGGGATTAAAGGTGTGCACCCCCACACCTAGCTAGGACCTGATAATTTACATCGGTATTTCCTGAGTATTTTTCTGCTTGGTAACACTAATATCTCTGTCTGTCATTTATTCTCCATCCATCCACGTTTGTGCTGGAGGGGTACTGGCCCTGAGGTAGGGCCAGTCTTCCTGATAAGAGGCCCATGCCCCACTGGCTATTTTACAATAGGCATCATATTTTTCTTGCCTCATTACCCACCAACGTTGCTTCCATGCTCACTCACTGGGCACACCAGGAAGTGAGCTGGACTGCTCTGCAGGCCTGGGCTTACATGCTGGTTTCATGGATTCTTCTAGAGCCATTTCACTGTCACGTGTCACAGTTTCTCCTTTGGTGGAGCTAGTAGTCTCTGGCCTTGCTGCCCTGTGCTGAGTGAATTCAGGTGATGGGACACAGCTCTGCTTCCTGACTCTGAAGAGAAGTGGTCCATGAGAAGATAGGGAGTTTGGAAACTAGATCAAGATGTTAAGAATAACAGCTTGGGCCTTGCATGGTGGCACACACCTTAATTCCAGTACTTGGGAGGCAGAGGCAGGCAGGTCTCTGACTTCAAGGCCAGCTTCCTCTTACAAAGCGAGTCCAGGCCAACCAGGACAACAAGAGAAACCCTGTCTCAGAATTCTTTGCTTGGCCTAAAACTGTTCTTAACTGTGCCTCATCTCAGCAGTTTTGTTTTATTATTACTTTTTTGTTTTTGTTTTTGTTTTTTCGAGACAGGGTTTCTCTGTGCAGCAGCTCTAGCTGCCCTGGAACTTGTTCTGTAGACCAGGCTGGCCTCAAGGTCACAGAGATCCACCTGCCTCTGTCTCCCAAATGCTGGGATTAAAGGCATGCGGCACCACTTCCCGGCTCTAAGACAGCTTCTTATTGCACCAAAGACATAACTTCCTTGCTGTCCTCCCTCCATGTTGGTCTGGGTGCCATGGCTCTGAAGTGTGAGGGTGTTTTTTTTTTTTTTTTTCTTTCCAGGCATACACCTCTGAGTGGCTTCACTTTGTCCTTACATTAAGCTCAAACCTTGGGGTGATACATTGTCCCTGGATCTCTGTTGACCCTCCAGGGCACAGTGCGCCTTGTTCATCTCCCATGACTTTAGTGTTAGCCTAAAGTGACAGCAGGAGAGAGAAGTGTGCTCCTAAGAACCTGAGCGTGACTTAGATCCTGCAGAGGGTTGCAAGCTGAGGAAGGGAGACATACATGCAGATTATTTTAAAAATAAACTCATTGGTTCTCAGCAGGGCTTGCCATAGGCAGTGAGTTGTCCCTGGCTGTTGCTGAGACTGGACCTTGGCTGCAGGTTAGCTGTGTTCGGACTGGCTGTTACTGGAAAGGTGCCCATGTAGAAGTGGCCTTAGTTCTGAGAGTCTTTTGTGATGAGTCTTACTTTTTTTTTTTTTAAGTTTTTCTTTTTCTTTTCTTTTCTTTCTTTCTTTCTTTTTTTTTTTTTTTTAAGATTTATTTATTTATTATGTATACAGTGTTCTGCCCGCATGCCAGAAGAGGGCACCAGATCTCATTATAGATGGCTGTGAGCCACCTTGTGGTTGCTGGGAATTGAACTCAGGACCTTTGGAGGAACAGACAGTGCTCTTAACCTCTGAACCATCTCTCCAGCCCCAACGTCTTACTTTTTAGTGAGGTAATTTTTTGGTGAAGTACATGTGCAGGAGGTCCCTCCCTCCAAGGATGCCTGTCTCCAAGTTGTTAAAGCTTTCTAAAAGTGACTCTCTGGTCAGTCTACAAACTTTGTGACACACTACCATTGCATCTCTGCCCCACTGCGGGGGCCACATCTGCTTCAGGGAGGGCAGTAGCCTTGCAGGACCCAAGGTGATAACTGCGTGAATCTGTTAGACTTTTAACCACTTCGAGGCATTCCTGAAACACCTGTTCCTTTTTTTTTTTTTTTTAATTTTTAATTTTAAGCACCTGTTCCTTTAAGTGGGGGAGGTCTGTGCTGAGGGCCTTCTTCTGCAGGTGTGGCAAGAGAGACACACCCAGATAGCTGGCCTGTGTGTGTGCTCAGGGAGGTGTGCTGGGGCAGTGTTCATCAGCCTGGGCCCAGATGAGACAGAGCTTGTCCAAAGGCCAGCCTTGCTGGGGTGAGTCCTCCACTGGGTTCACCCCTTCTCACTGCCACCTGTGCATGGCACAGCTGCCTGAATAGGGTGCCTGGAGTCCTTGCTTGTTCAGGGCTCTGGGCATAATTACCACAGTGCCAGTTCCTTCTCATTGCTGTGACTGCAGCCACAGAACAACTCAAGGGTGGCTGGACAGACTCATTTTGGCCCCTGATTTGAAAGGCTGCAGTCCGTGGGGAAGGTGTGGCGGTGCTGCTGCTGCTGCTCTGCAATATGCTAGTGAGGTAACTGCTTATACCCTGGGGCACTCGGGAAGCTGAGAGCTCCTGGCGGGAGGGCAGGGTTGTAACTCTGGTCCACACTCTAATGACCCACTTCCTCTAGCTATGTTCCACCTCCTGAGATTTCACAACGGCAGAAAATGGCACCTCCAGCTGGAAACGTGTGTGTGTGTGTGTGTGTGTGTGTGTGTGTGTGTGTGTGTGTGTGTGTGTGTCTTACCTTCAAGCCATATTACATTGTGAAGGTTCCGAACAACAGATTTAATAATATTGCAAAGAAGAAAAACGCCCTGCATCAACCTGGGCTCCCTCTGCTTTGCTCTCTGGGGCTCCATGAAGAAGGCGCATCCTTACACAGGTGGTGGTTCTTTTTGTTGGAAATAATTTCATTGTGTATTCAATGTAGAGGGTACTGTGTTCCATAAAGACACTTCCAAGCAAGAAGATATTGTGTGTTTAGCACTCCCTCCACTCCTCCCCTTGCCTTCCCTCCCTTGTCTTGTTAGTTTCCTTTGTGCCCTAGGCAGCTTCACTTTGACTTTCAAGTCATATACATCTGTGGCTGTAGGTTCTATTCAAAGTCTGTGAACCACAAATGAGAGAGAGAGAGAGAGAGAGAGAGAGAGAGAGAGAGAGAGAGAGAGAGAGAGAGACTTGTCTTTCTGCGAAGGGTTTAATTAGCTGAATGTGATCGTCAGCATTTGTACTCACTTCCCTGCCAATGACCTGCCTTTGCTTTTTGTGGCTGTTTAAAAATCCATTCCTGTGTTGGCGGACACTTGGGCTGTTGTAAAGCGCTGCAGTAGACGCGGGTGTGCAAGGATCTCTGTGGCATGCTGATGGAGTTCTTTAGATAAATACCAGGAGTGATGTCTGGGATACATGGTAGACATAGTTTCTTTTGAGGAACTGATTCCCACCATGGTTTGGGCTAGTTTACATGCCCACCAGCTGTGTGTAAGGATTCTGTTTTGTCCAGTCCTTTGTCTGTCTGTGTGTGTGTGTGTGTGTGTGTGTGTGTGTGAGAGAGAGAGAGAGAGCGCAAGAGAGAGAGAGAGAGCGAGAGAGAGAGAGAGAGAGAGAGAGAGAGAGAGAGAGAGAGAGAGAGAGAGGAGGGGGAGGAGAGGAGGAGGAAGGACATCTACTGCCCTGCTCTATCACCTTCTGAATTATTCTTTCAACACAGGGTTTCTCATTGAACCTAGTTAATTATTACACCCAGAGCTGGGCAGGCAGGCAGCTAACCCTAGCAATCCTCCTGCCTCTTCCCACAGCATTAGGTTTAAGTGACATATGTGGCCATACCCAGCTTTTTATGTGGGTGCTAGGTATCCAGACTTGGGTCCTCAGGCTTGCACAGCACTCCAGCTTCCTTCTCCCCAACTTTTTGGGTTGTGGTTGTGTTCTTAATGGCTGCCATTCTTGCTGGGAAGGGAGGAATCTCATGGAGTATGGATTTGTGTTTCTTTGGTGGCTGGTGAGGTTGAGCAGTTTTTTGTTTTTTGGGTTTTTTTTTTGGTTTTTTTTTTTTAGTATGCTTATTGAGCCTTTGTCCTTGATCTTCTGAGAACCATCTGCTCATTTCACCAGCCTTTTACTGACCGGATTGTTTGCTTTCTGTTTAGTTTTGAATTCTTTGTATATTCTAGATATTAATTCTTTGTCAGATGTTTAGCTAGTGAAGGTTTTCTCCTGTTCTGTAGGCTGCTTCCTAATCGGTTGTTTTTCCTGCTGTGCAGAACTTCTTGGTTTCATGAGATCCCATTTGTTCGTTGTTAGCCTCATGTCCTGTCAACTGGAATCCCATTCAGAAAGTCCTTGGCTGTGTCTAATCTTTTTTAAAAAATAGCACATTATTTTATGGCTCGGGGAGGGAAGGGAGGGGAAGCTGTGGTTAGGATTTAATATAGGAGAGAAGAATTAAAAAATACTTTATGTGTATGGTGTTTTGCCCTGCAAGTGTCTGTGCACCACTTGTGTGCTCCAGGAGACTAGACAAGGACATTGGATCCCTGGAACTGGAGTTACAGATGGTTGTGAGCCAGCATGGGGGTGCTTGGCACGGAGCCCATCGCCTCTGGAAGAGCAGTCATTGCTCCTAACCACTGAGCCATCTCTCCAGCCCACCTCTGCCGAATCTGGAAGTATATTCTCTTGTCCCCCCCCCCCCCCCCCCCATCACTAGCCTCACACTAAAGTCTTTGGTCCATTTGGAGCTTATTTTCGTCCAAGGTAAAACTAGATAGGGATCTAGTTTTATTCTTCTGCATGTGGACAGCCAGTTTTCCCAGCACCATTTGTTGAAGATGCTGTCTCTTCTCCAATTGGTACTTTTGGTATCTTTTCTAAAAATCAGATGGCTGTATCTGTGTGGGGTTTGTATATGGTCTTTTATAGTTTCATACATCTATAAAAATGTACTTGGAACCTATTCCTTTTTTCCATTCTCATCCTTTTTCTCCTCTCACTGAACTTCCTCTTCTGAGTCTCCTTATTCCCCTCGACACTCTGTGTGTGTGTGTGTGTGTGTGTGTGTGTGTGTGTGTGTGTGTCCTGTCCATATCCTACTACATTTAATAAGGGTTGCCTAAATGAGTATGGAAGGGGTGGGGTGGGGTTATTTACCTGAACCATAGCAAGTTGCCAGTGGCTACATCAAGAGGAAGATGACCCCCTCCCTCCCAGCAACCATTAACTGCTCTGGCTTCTTGGGGAGGGGTAGGGCTGTGTGAGCATCTTCCCATCCATGCTGGAATGTTGATGGGCCTGGCCAGTCTTGTGCAGGTAGCCACTATGGCCCTGAGCTCATGGGTTCAAGAGTGAGATCATATCCAAAAAAACAGTGTTTCAGCCACTCTTTCCTGCCCTCTGCAGCAGCTTACATCCCTTTACATCCCTTGTGCCCCCACTTTTTGCAGTATTCTTAGAGTCTTTGAGGGGGTGACATAGATGCCCAGTTTAGGGCCGAGCACTGAACTGTTATCCTCAGCACTCCTCTACGCGATCTGCATGGTGACTTGACCTCAGGTGTGCTGCCCTGGCCCCAGCATCCCTCCTCTTGACCTCAGGTGTGCTGCCCTGGCCCCAGCATCCCTCCTCTTGACCTCAGGTGTGCTGCCCTGGCCCCAGCATCCCTCCTCTTGACCTCAGGTGTGCTGCCCTGGCCCCAGCATCCCTCCTCTTGCATATGCTTGGATGTTCACATGCTTGTACCATGGTTTGATCACGTATGAGCTCTGTGCCTTTGGGCAAGTTTTCCTTTCTCTCTGAGACTTCCTGGCCTCAGCAATTTCCTGCAGAACAAGAAGTGCCCTGCCTGTCAGAGTAGCTGCCTGGATCTTGCTTACTTTATCTGAGAAGAGTTTAAGAGGACTTGTAATGGGGACAGAGTGGGGGGGCGTGTGCTTCTCCAGGTCATTGATTTGGTTTGGTCCTCAGGGACAATGTGTGACTGTATCTGTCTTCTGCTGCACAGAAGGGAGTGCACCTGCCTAGCTCAAGGGACAATGGATCAGAACTCAGTGTGGTTCCCAGTGGTCAGGGGGACAGGTGACTTCATGGATGCAATTGGGGGAGAAGTGGCAAGATGACAAAAGCACTGCAGCCATCTGCCTGGGTGACGTGGTCTAATTGAGGGCACTATGTGCCATAAAGAGACAGAGGGATGAGCTAGAAGGGTCCCTTTTAGGAGTGCTTTGATGTGAGCTGGAAGTGTGTTTATGTATTTTATTATATGAGTGTGCTTGTGTGCATGTGTGTATGCATGGTGTGTGTGTATGTATGTGCATGTATATGGGTTGGGGGGGGTCCATGTGAGTGAGCACCTGTGCCACAGCACATGTATGGAGGGCAGAGAACATCTTTTGGGAGTTGGTTCTCTCCTACTTAGATTCCAGAACTGAACTCAGTTTACCAGGCGTGTGTGGCAAATGCTTTTTCCTGGTTGAGCCATCTTACTAGTTCTGAGAGTACGTTTAGCTGCTCTCCAAGAGGGAGTTGTAAGGCTTTGCAGATGTGAAAACTGAGGCCTGTAGCATCAGGGTGACCTTCCATGCTAACCCAGGTGGTCCAGAGACGAATAGCCAAGTTCATGGCTCTCGTGTGCCTGGGCCTGCTCTGAACCACAATTCCACATCCCAGGGATGGAGGACCATTGTGCCTAAAGGTTTATGGCTTCTCATTTCATTCCTTTTCTTTTTAAAATGGGTTTTCAAAACAGGGTTTCTCTTTGTAGATCAGGCTGGCCTTGAACTCACAGAGATCCACCTGCCTCTGCCTCCCGAGTGCTGGGATTAAAGGCATGGGCCACTACACCCGGCTTAGGCTTCTGATTTCTTGACTGTGGAACCTGGCATAAGCCAATAGTTTGCTGCCATGCTACTCCTCTTTTGTCAAAGGCATACTTTGCCTGACGATCCTCCATTTGTCATTAATATATTCTGTGTGTCCACTTAGCCATTCTGGGGAAGTTTGTTACTGTCCTCTGTACAACCACTCTGAGGCCTGTGTCAGGAACAGCATCACTTCACTAGGTAGGACACTGTTGTGACATTTGGCTGGTGACAAGTGTATTATCAATGGAAGAGCTTCTGGTGTTGGTAATTGTGCAGCTGTCCTTCGGTGTCTGCAGGTGGCCAGCCTCACCAGGAGCTGAAATATCACGTGTTTCCAAATGGGGCTATGTTTGATACACATTCCCTGTGAGCCATTTAGTTGTCTCTAGGCATCTGATGCAGTGGAGGCCTGTGCAGAAAGAACTCTTGCCCTGACCCTGTTTTGTTCAGCAAGTAATGAGGAAAAGTTTATGTGTGTCAGTACAGATGCAATTAAAAATATTTCTTATCCGTGCTTGGCTGAACTCACAGATGTAGAGCCCACTGACACAGGGGGATGGCTGTATTGTGAGTTTTATATCATCCTTGGTCTTAAGATCAAAGTCACAGTGTTCAGGATGAGAAGTCACATGCCTGTGACTTAAAAGAGATTCATAAAAATAGACATTCTGCACAGAAATGCATCCTCATAGGCGGAGGAGGCAGCTGTGGAGAAACATGGGCAGTTGGGGCCTCCAGATGTAGGCATGGGAAGTTCATTTACTGTTCTAGAAAATTCTTTGTAGCTTTTGAAGTTTATGGAAATAAGTTTTAAAAATGTATCCCTGGCGGCAGAAATATCCTGGAGACGTGGTTGCTGCGTCCCCTGGTCCACACCGCAGTCTCCCCTTCATGTCTATCCCGTTGAGGGTTTGAAGAGCTGTCACCTGCATTCCTTTCCAGGGTGGCTCCTTGGGGATCAGCACCAGTGTGAAGGCAGGAGCTTCTGACTTTTCCTCCTTCTGTAGAGACACCACTGCTTTCAGAATGTCTGTGTTGGGACTCTACTTTCAGATTTTCATTTTCCTTTGGTGTTTATGGTAACACGTGTTTACTGACTATCTCACGTGGGTTTGGGCAGGACTTATAATGAGCAGCAATGACAGTTTTTGTGACATCATAGCAAGTGGACTAGCTACCATGTTAGGGGCTTCAACCCATGGGGAAAATTGACACCATCCTGGGGCCTAGGTCCTGGCCTCAACACCCACCACTGAGCACAGTTTGCTAAGTACAGCCAAGCCTCTGCCCAGAAAAGCAATTGCTGCCTACTGTCTGGAGGGCCAGAGTTCTCGTCCTGGTCCACTGTACAGCGAGGGTGTGTAGATAGCATGGTCCTCTACATGTTGGAGGGAATAAAGGGCTCTGGCCACCATGGAGGTGTGCGGATGGCTGATGACAGATTTGATGAGGTCAGTTGTGGGGCTGTAGCTACCTTTCTAAAGGCCACACCTCCCCAGACTATAGAGATGGCTCAAGTGGGTCAGCAGGCACACTTCTCTATGCAGAGGACCAGAGTTCATTTCCCCAGCTTCAGGTGGATCTGAGACCTCTGGCCTCTGGAGGCACCTGCACTCAGGTGTGCATACCTAACCTACAGACACATAATTACAATTGAAACAGAAGGATTTACCGACGTAGTACTTGTTGCTATGACTATTCAAACAGAGGGGAAAATAAGTAAATGAATAGGCTGCCTTCCCTTCGTCCCCAGGCCTGCCCCTGTGGGAAGCCAGTGCTGAGTGGGACCTTCCCAGACTTGAGGGACACACGCAGATATGCAGGTTCATCTCAAAGGGTGAGGCTGAGTTCCTTCTTTCTGTCATTTGTCCCTGTGACCCTGGTAAGCCTCCCAGGAGACTAGATGAAGATTTGCCCCTTCCAGGGAGTCCAGGCCCTTAACCCCATGCAGTCATTGTGAGCCATCTTACCCGCTAGCTCTCAAGTGCCGGAGAACAGCTGTCCTTACTCCATTTGCACTGTGGATCTGGTGTACAGGAGATATGTAGTTGGGTATGGGGGGTGGTCAAGCGAAGGGTTTGGGAGGTGATCTGAATGAGATAGCTACTGGAGCAGAGCCCCCCAGGAGGGTGGCTTTCTCTCCCAAATACCTCTTCTAGCTCCTCGGAACAAGTCATAGAGCCCCGGGAACAGAGGAGACAGAAGAACACTTTGGGGTGCATGACCTTGGCCATCCTGGGCCTCCTGTCCCCAGACATTAGTGATCTGTGTGGGTTAGGCTGGCAGGATGCCTCTGATGGATGAGCCAGGGTTGGACCTCTCTCTTCCCCAGAATCCAAAGCAGGTAGTCTTGGAAGGGAGCCCATGCCAGGGCAGAACAACCTGGGTTTATATATTGGTCCATCTTTCTTTGTGGGGGATGCTGTTTTCTTCAGTCATGTTCAGACCATCAGTTCACTGCCAAGAGACAGGTCGCTGCCCCTAGAGGAAAATGAAAGGTTGGTAGGATGTTCAGCTGGGGCTTTCCAGCCAGTGGACTCAACAGTGGACTTCGCTCTGAGCAGCTTTCCAAATGCTCCCCATCCCACTTCCATATGTGAGAGTAGAAGGCATAGGGTGCTCCAGCCTTGAAGCTGTAGAGGTCTGAGACACAGAAGTGGTTTTTGTTTTTTGTTTTTGTTTTTTTTTGTTGTTGTTGTTGTTGCTTTTTTGAGGGCTTGCCCTTGAGAGACAGGAACTAGGACTTCTGGTGGCAAATGTGTGCATGTGCTTGTGTGTCTCTGTCCGGGGAGGAGTGATTCTGGTCTTCTGGGATCCTGTGGAAAGTGGCATAGTGTCCACTTTTCTGTTGTTGCTTATTAATGATAAATTCCAATTCTGTTCAGCTATCGAATGTCTGCATAGCTTTGCAAGAACATTCCAGATAAGCATTACAACTTAATAGGGGCACAGACAGAGCCGTGCGGTGACTTTGCAAACTCGGGGCTTGTGACACAGTTGTCAGATAAGCTCCGACTCCCTGATCTGTCCTGGGATGCAGTTGGTGTCTTGGGGTGAGAAAAGTCTGGATCTAGCCTGGAGGCATGCTGGCTGGGTGAATCAGCACGATTTAACACATGAGGATTTCCCCCTTAATGCTTCTGGCCTTCCATACCAAAGGAATCCAGATGGGTAGGAATGGCCGTGTTATAGCGGACTCAGCATCCTCCAGCCTCCACCTCTTACGTGCTAGGATGATCTGAATGGGAGTGGATTTCTAAAAATGTATTATCGTGTATGTGTGTGGAGGGGATGGCACACATACCATGCATGACACATGGGTAGAGGTCAGAGCACAACTTTGTGAAGTCAGTTTTCTCCTTCTACCTTTACACGGGGGTTCCAGGTATGAAGCTTAGTTCTCAGGCTTGCATGGCAAAAGCTTTACCTGCTGATCCAACCCCCACCCCCACCCCCCCCACCCCCCACCTGGCGGTGCTGGTTTCCTGTGGTGACAGCTGATATGCAGGTGCTGATGGTGATGGTGAGAGTGGAGGTAGAGAGGGTAGAGTGAAGACTGTGCTGTCCCAGGCTGCTGCGACACCCCATCCCTGGTGGCGCAGGTCCTGGTGAGATTCCCAGTCACAGTCACTCCTCTTGCATGGCGGGTAAGCTCTTTGCAGTCCGAGGGACCTGCAGGGCACCCCCTTCTGTCCTGTGGGGCGGCGTGACCTCTGTAGACATGGTAAATCTCCCTTGAGCTTTTTCATCTAGGAAGTAGAAAAAGAACAGTCACGTATCACTTAACATACTCAGAGAGGTGATGCACCACTAGGCGAGGACATCATAGGGTATGCCCATAGATGAGGCAGCTACAGCATCCCCTGGAGGTAGGCTCTCAGGTACGGTATGGCGTCTGTCATCGGTCACATTCTCATTATTGAGTATGTGGCCGTATTTACTACTGGGCAGCTGTTCGTTGGCAAGAGTTGCCAGTTGGTGGCAGGCCACCAGTCTAATGCTCAGCACAGTCCTGGGTGGGCTTCCTGTGGCTGGAGTTTTGGGGGAGATACAGCTGCCCTCCTGTCTTGAGTGAGAAGTGGCCAGTGGGTGGTCTGTCTGGCCTTTCCATCAAGGCCTGGCAGCTGGCCTGCCTTGATAAATTGCTCTGCTGTGTTTGCCTCTCAGCACTGCCTCCTACTGTACCCTAAACCCACTGTCTGTCTCCTCTGCCCCCTCCCCAGGCCGTGACTCTGAACCTCTGTTTATGTCCCCAGGTGGTTAGGCGATCATGTGCTTGGCTTGCTCCAGGCTGGTTATATTGTCCAGGACAGGAGCTCTGGCTTGTTCGCCTGATAGTTAAAAGTCACTTGAAAATAAATCTTGTATACATGTACACACACACACACACACACACACACACACACACACACATACACACGAGGTTCTATGGTGTAACAAATTGCAACAAACTGGGCGTCTTAAGACAGAACCACTTTCCCCCATGTGTTTCTAGTCAAGGTCAGCGTCCGGGAGGGCTGCTCACTTAGAGGGTTTGGGGAGGACCCGTCTTTCTCTCTCCAGTGTCCAGTAGTGGTAGCAGCTCTTCCTGTTCCTCAGCTCTTGGGTGCCTCATGCCACTCTCTGCTTCCTCTGTGCCTGATTCTGGGTTTCTTCTTTGGGCGACAACAGTGACTCTGGATTTGGTCCCTAAGCCAGTACATCTCACCTTAACAGTGGCCTTGTTTCCACATGATGTCACACTCCAACTGGAAGGACATGAATTTTAGGGGAAATCCAGTTGAATCCAGTTCATATATATGTCTGTATTATGAGACAGCAGCCTTATTGAGTATTCATCCAAGCTTGGCGCTGTTGGCCTGTAATCCCCATTGACTTTGGCCCCAAAGACACTGAGAAAATGCTGAGCCCTGACCTCTTGACCTGTGCACTTCTGCTTACCTCCTTCCTCAGCATCACCCCAGTTTCTCGTTCCTTTCTTTGCCTCTGTTGGGAGCCTTGTCCCTTCTAGGCATCCCCTTTTCACAATTCCTTCATTGCTGTGGAGAGAAGGGCTTATTTTGGCCCACTGTACAGTCCGCCGTGGCAATGAAATGACGGAGGCAGGCGCATGACGCAGCTGGTCCTGTTGCACCTGCAGTCAGGAAGCAGAGAGAGAGAGTGTGTGTGTTCAGCATTCTTTCCCCCTTTAGTTCAGCCCAGAAGCCCAACCCCATGCAATGGTGCTGCCCACACAGGCCTTCCCTAACTCAATCTAGAACCCCCTCATGGACATGCCCAGAGATTTGTCTGAAAGGTGATCCCAGGTTTTGTGAAGTTGGCAGTCAACCCCTAGAGGTCAGCCTGCACCCTGTGTGGGACGGCCTGTCTCAGGAAGCCTTCTGTGAAGGATTTGTGCAGGCAGACACTCCATGGTCCAGTGCTGGCTCCGCTCTGTTCTTCCCTTTCTAGATCTTTGTATGTAAGCTGTGGCCACCTTTAGGAAGCCCGATGCACCTCTTAGGGCAAACTTGGGTGTGGGGCTTGCTGGGTGTGGTCTCTCTGCCCTGTCTTCCTGCTGGTACAGGAGGGAGGCAGAGTGGTAAAGTAGTTAAGGCTACATCTGGGGAAGCTGACATCTGCAGCCCTGGCCTATGCTGTGTCTCCATCCCCAGGACCCTGGAGTGTGGCTAGCAACCTCTGTGGATCCGAGGATGCGCCCTTCGCTTTGTTCGTTGAGATTAGATTACCCACAGGAAGAAAGTGGCTGCACCCTCGTGGCTGCGGAAACATGGCCGATACCTATGGTGATGTTTGAGGACGGTGCTTTAGGGAACAGTGAGTCTCGCTGCCCAGTGGCAGAGACCACGGAGGCAGCTGAGGCTGGTGTGCGTCTGTGGCTCCCGGGGAAGGCGGCTTAGCTGGAACTCCAGCCCCCAATGCCTGGCTCTTGTTTGCTTTGGTGACCTTTGCCTCCAGAGAAGGTGGAGACACTGAGGCAAGATCCCTTCACTATCATTCTTCACCCCACTCCATTTCAGAGAGCACTTGGCTCTATTGCTGTGGAACTAATGACAGAATACGGAGTTGTGGTCATTGGCTAAGAGGGTGGGCCACCACACAGTCACAGCAGGTCCAACAGGTACTGCAGGCCAAAGCTGATATGGTAGTCATGGCTTCCCAAAGCCAGACACTGGAGGATAGGCCCAGGGTGGAGCTCAGGACTATGGCCTCCAAGGAAGGAGAGAGTGCCGAGCTCCGAGAGATTGCTGCAGCCAGAAGCTCCTGAGGAAGGCTGAGGAGAGATCAGTGTTTGCTTCAGATCTTTGATTCTCACCTCAGCGGTTGCTCCTCAAGGTGCTCCCCACGTCACCAGGATGAGCTGGGCCGAGGCTGGAAGCCTCACAGGTGGTGTCAGGTTTATAATTGTGAGTGTTAGAAGGGCACGTGCAGCATTCTGACAGCAGTGTAGCCACTGGGATCAGTTTCTTTGGAATGCTGAGCTCCGTTAGGTCATCACATCAAAGATGGCTGTCAGTGGGCAGGCACCAGCATTTTTGCGCTAGCAGTAAGAGGGGACCATGCTGCCGGTGATGTGGTGGCAGCACATGTGGGTTGCGTAAGTGTTACACTAGAAAGGATGGCATGGTGGGGCCACACAGGACAGATGCATGCTTGCTTGTTGCAGATCACTTCCCAGGTCAGGTATGCTGGCTAGTGTGTGTTAACGTGACCTAAGCCTAGCCACATGTGGGAAGAGGAATTGAGGAATTGCCAGTATCACATTGGTCTGCGGGAGCTTTTTCTTGATTAATAATGGATGTGAGAGGACCCAGCTCACTGTGGGTGATGCCATTCACCGGCAGGTGGTTCTGCGTTGTATAAGAAGCCCGAGTGAACTTTGGAGAGCAAGCATCTAAGCAGTGCTTCTCCATGGCCTCTGCTTCAGCTCCTGCCTCCAGGTCCCTACCTCAGGTCCCTCTGATGGACTGTGAGTGGGGCATGCAGGCCAAATGAACCCTTTCTTCCATGAGCTGCTTTTGGTCATGGTGCTTACCATAGCAGTAGAAAACAAACTCGAACAGCAGGCTTTGTGCCTGCCTGGCCTCATGCTGGGCACTTGGAATGTCAGTGGATCCTATTGGATAGTTTGTGGGTTGATGGGTCCACCCAGACAGAGTTCTTCTTAAGCACCTATGTGCCAAGCACCGGAGACAGGAAACCGGAAACTGGAAACCGGAAACCTTATCAGCTCACAGAGCTTACCTTCCATGGCAGTCAATTTCTGCCTTCCAGTAACAGTCTATGATGTTAGTGTGCAGAAACACCAAAGTGCAGAAATCTAAGTTGTGAGCTCTGTGTGTGTGTGTGTGTGTGTGTGTGTGTGTGTGGCTTAGAGGCAGAGCACTAGCCTAGCATGCCCAAAGCCCAGGCTTGACCCCTAGCACAGTGGTTAATGCAAGGATGAAATGTGAAAAATCAGAGCTGATAGCGGGCCGGCGTCCCCTGAACGCAGCCATGATGGTGGCGGTTGCTGTGGCTGGAAGGCACAGCACTTGGCTGGGTTGCTGTCTCTTCAGGGATGGCTGTGTCTCCTCTCTGTGGCCTGGGGTCACTGTGGAGGGATGGCCTGAACATCTGTAACATCGGGCATGCCTCCTAAGGACCCTAGGGCTCTTGCTCCACTGCACACTGCAGCCACACCCAGCCCTGCAACCTGCCAGTCTGGCCTCAGTTTCCCTTATCCTCCACCCTTTTGGTGGTAGAGAATCTGACTTCATCGTTGCTGATCTAGTCTCAGCCTGTGTCCCCAACACTGTCACCAGATGCATTCCCATCACACACTGGCCAGCTGGCCTGGTGTGTGCTCACACCTGACTGCTCTACCCACCCCCCTTCACACCCCTGCCGCCTGAGGTGGATGACTGCAGATTCCTTTACACACTACACCAGAAAGGAAGGCTGTCTACAATCTGGTCCTGACCCAGCTAGTCCTCTCTTCTCTCATGTCTGTGTGACCCGTGCTGGTTGGTTGTATGGAGCTGTGAGAAGTTGGGGGTGTGGATTCAGTGGGCCCTTGAAGGAGCAGGAGTTTCTCAATGGAGCAAGAAGGAAGAACCAGCTTGTGCAAAGGTATGGATGGCTGCATGTATAGGGCAGTATCCAAAGTTCACTCTGGCTGGGGTGAGGCCTTGGCAGGTAAGGGTGGAGAGAGTAAGGAAATCAGGGCCAGGGTGACAGGCTGCAGGCTTGGGTGTGGCTCCTGTGTGCAGTGGAGCAAGTGTCTTAGGAACCTTGGGAGGCTGATCAAGTTTCTGAGAATCTACCCTGTTCCCTCTTTCTAGGCTGACACGTGCCCCTCCCCCAGTTCATTTTCAGTCTGCAGACATCTGACAGACTCCCTGCCTAATTGCTCAGGGCCCAGAAGGCTTCCTTTCAGCTATTTGGCTTGTGAAGTGCGGACTTGGAAGGGGGATCCGTCTGCTGCCTCTGTAGGAAGCCCCCACCCCTCTGAATGCAGACTGACACTCTAGTGGGTTTCCACGGAGCAGTTTTGATATGTAGCAACTAAATTATTAACACAATGCAGCGAGCTAAAATGCAGGACGATTAGCACAGCCGTGGAGTTGCTGGTCATCCCTACCTCCACAAATCGTCTGCTTTGCTCTGTCCCTTCTCCTCCTAGGGCCCAATCCCAAATACAGACTGTTATCTTCCGCAGAGTGCATGTGTGCTGATTCTCACCCGGGCAGCAGGGCTGCGGGACCAGACACAGTTTGGGTGGGCTACCAAGATGGATCTGGCACTCCGTGGCTTTATGTCAATCTGCTGTGTACAAGTCCCGAGCTAGGCTCCGTGCAAGCAAGTATGGATCCAGATCCTGGGAGCTGGCACTGGGCCATTGCTTCCTGGGTACCATTTAGTGGGACTGACTGCTTTAGTTGGTCTGAGAAATTTAATTTTAGGGCTCAAGTGACACCTTAATATGTAGTGTGTACTAGGAAGAATGTAACTGGACCATGAGCTCATGAAATGTTGTTTGCAGTAAGGCTTGATTAGTGTACACACACACACACATTTAATTTTTAACGTTTTCTTCATTTTATTTGATTTATTTTGTGTGTGTGCATGCGCACCACACTGCGTAAGTGGAGGCCAAAGAACAACTTTCAGGAGTGGCTTCTGTGTTGACCACTTGGGTTCCCAGGGTTGAGGTGGGGTGAAGTTGTCAAGCTTGGCAGCAAATACCTTTACCCTCAAGTCACCTTGCTGGTCTGCGTGTGTGTGTTTTATTTATTTATTTATTTAAAGGTTTATTTATTATGTATACAATGCTTTTCTTGCATACCAGAAGAGGGCACCAGGCCTCATTACAGATGGTTGTGAGCTACCATGTGGTTCCTGGGAATTGAACTCAGGACCTCTGGAAGAGCAGCCAGTGCTCTTAACCTCTGAGCCATCTCTCCAGCTCCCCATGTATGTGTGTGTGTGTGTGTGTTTAAAAGCGAAGAATCTTAAAGCTTTCAGCCAGCTGGGCGGTGGTGGCACACACCTTTAATCCCAGCACTCGGGAGGCAGAGGCAGGCGGATTGCTGTGAGTTCAAGGCCAGCCTGGTCTACAAAGTGAGTCTGGGACAGCCAAGGCTACACAGAGAAACCTTGTCTAAAAAAAAAAAAAAAAAAAAAAAAAAAAAAAAACCAACAACAACAACAACAACAAAAAAAAAAACCAACAAAACAAAACAAACAAAAACTTTCAGGCAAAGGAAAACAAGTTGTACAAAGAGGTTGTTCATATACTCTCTGTCTACTCTCAGCCTCTGAGCTGTGCACTAACACTGGGAATGTCACATTAGGAAGACTGATTTTGTTTGTTTTTTTGAGACAGGGTTTCTCTGTTGTAACAAAGCCCTGGCTGTCCCAGACTCACTTTGTAGACCAGGCTGTCCTCAAACTCACAGAGATCTGGCTGCCTCTGCCTCCCTGTAACAGGCATGTGCCACCACACCTGGCTACAGGAAGACTGGTTTAAAAAAGTAAATGCAGCAGCTAGAGAGACAACTCAGTCTGGAGAGTGCTTGCATGCAAACACGAGAACCTAAGTGTGGATTCCCTGAACTCACATAAAGAGCCGGACATGGTGGTTCACCCGTTATCCCAAGGCTGAGGAATTGGACACAGGAGGATCCCTGAAGCTCCTGACCAGCCAGTCTAGCCAATCAGTGTGAACTCCATCTTCAAGGAGAGATCCTGTCTCAAAAACTGAGTGGAGACTGATGGAAGAGAGCAGTGATCTCTGGCTCGTACCTGCATCTGTATGCATATATACACCCGCACAAACATGTACATACATACACACACACACACACACACACACACACACACACACACACACACACACACAGCCTGGCATGAACAACACCCATCCTGCTGGCCCCAGCACTATACACCCAGACAAGTAAGTGCCTATTGAGTGCTGTGTAAGCTTTTTCATCACGGTGACAAAATACCTGACAACTTGAAGAAAGATGCACTTTTGTTCACTGTTCTGGAAGTTTCAGGCTTAAAGTCCACATTGGCCTGATGGAGACAGAGCACCACGGCAGAAGTGTGTGGTGAAGTAGGGTGACAGGGACAGTAATGACAGTGACAACAGCAGCTGTGTGCGGTGGGGGAAGACACTGTGGGCCTGCACGGTCCTAACTTGTGCTTGCCTTTACTCTCTTACAGCACTGCTGCCAACGTGTGACTATTTAATCTCATTTGCAGAAACTGAGAAACTGAGGTCTAGACAGGAAACCTGTGCAAAGCTCTTTCTCCAACACTTCCCATCGCTCTCCAGCTTCCGTCCCTTTTTTGTGCAGCCTTTAGAGCACTCTGAGTGTGAGTGATGGGCAGTGATGCAAACAAGTAGCCCCAGCCTGGAAAGCTGCATGGCCTGAGGGCTGGGATGAGCTCTGAGAACAACCGGGTATGGCTGGGAAGCCCCAGGGCAGGTCTGCTGGACTGTGAGCACTGGGTGGGTATTTAAGGGCTGGCCACCTGGGCAGGACTGGAGACACATGGGGGCACCATGTACCTGGAAGATGAAGGCAGAGGCCTCGGGTCAGAAAGGACAGCAGTGTGTAATCTTAGTCCTGTCATGGAAGTCTTTTTTTTTTTTTTTTTTTAAGTATTCTTTTATTTGAGACAGGGTTTCTCTGTATTAGTCCTGGCTGTCCTGGAGTCGCTTTGTAGACCAGGCTGGCCTTGAACTCACAGTGATCCCTGCCTGCCTCTGCCTCCCGAGTGCTGGGATTAAAGGCGTGGGCCACCTTGCCCTGCCCTATCATGGAAGTCTTGAGAGGCTCACATGAACTCGCTGAGCCTCTGTCTCCCATAAGTAATAGGATAATGATACAGTGTACAGGTGCTGTGTGGTTGCTGGTGTCACTGGCTGTGTGTGGTTTGGTGTGGACATGCCACAGCTGGGAAGAAGGTGTTGAGCTTGGGGGCTGGATGATGGAGACTGTTGACTACCAAGCCAGAACACCTGGGCTGTGGCTGCAAATGGGTTAACAATGGCAGACTGGAAGGAATAGAGGCTTCTGGGTAAAGACCCCCTTTATTTAGTCTTAGCCTTTTCTTGCTAGGTGTGTGTGTGTGTGTGTGTGTGTGTGTGTGTGTGTGTGTGTGTGTAAATGCATGCTGTGGTACTGGAGACCTGATGGTGGAGTACTGCGTGGCTGCCGTGGGTGCGGCCAGGGCAGGGCTGTGCAGCACACACTGTCTTTTCTTAGTAGTGTCTAGGGAAATGGCTTTACAGAACAACCTTTTCAGAGGCGCCTTTTAATGATTTTGCATCCTACCAATGGTTTTGGAGTGACTTTTTTTTTCTGCCTGAGAGAGAGCACAGTGGGTTTTAGGAGGAAGCATGGCAGATGCTGAGACAGGCCCCGCTGGCTTGGGGTCTATTCATCAAGATTGGCTGGCTGAGTGCAGCAGCCATGGTTTTGGAGGTGGGCATCTATTCCTGGAGGCAGAAACTCCTCTGCTCAGCAGACAGCCCACAGAGATGCCGTGTCAGGCCTGGGGGGTGGGGGATGCAGAGGTGGGCCCTTTTCTAATGCTGCCTGAGATAGGCTCACTCAAGCACAGGGAAGGGTCTTACACAGCTTACCCTGAGGGCCAGTACCTTTCCCAGTCTCCAACATGGGCACAGTGGAGGGTCTTACACAGCCCACCAGGAGGGTCAGTACCTTTCCCAGCCCCCAACATGGGCACAGTGGAGGGTCTTACACAGCCCACCAGGAGGGTCAGTTCCTTTCCCAGCCCCCAACATGGGCACAGTGGAGGGTCTTACACAGCCCACCAGAAGGTCAGTACCTTTTCCAGCCCCCAACGTGGGCACAGTAGAGGGTCTTACACAGCCCACCAGGAGGGTCAGTACCTTTCCTAGCCCCCAACATGGGCAGCCTACTTCATTTTTTTCTTTTCTCCCCTTTTATTGAAAATAGATTTCCCCCCTCAGATAATATATCCTGATTATGGCTTCCCTTCCCTCTATGCCTCTTATCCAGATCTGCCTCCTGTCTGTCTCTCATTAGAAACAACAGGATTCTAAGGGAATATAATATAATATAATATAATTAACATAATATGATATAATGTAATACGATAAAACAAAAACTAACACATTGGAGTAGAAGAAAACAAACAGAAAAGAGCAGAAGAAACAGATAAGACACAGAGGCCCATTCGTTCACACACTCAGGAATCCCATAAGAACACTAAGCTGGAAGCCATAATATACATATAGGATAGAAAGAGACAAAGATACATAAATAAAGAGAAAGAAAATTGTAAACGAGATTAAAAACAAGCCAGCCAGCCAGCCAGCCCGCCAGCCCGGACACGACACCGTAAGACAACCTCCAAAGATATCACTGACTTTGTTTTCTCTTGGCCATCCACTGCTGGCCTTGCAGCCTGCCCTTCAGAGGTGTTTGTTTCCCCAGTGAGAGGCCCTTGGAGAAAACTGACGTCTTATGTGCAAGTGGTTGTCAAGTGGAGATAGCTTCTCTTTTCAGCTCTAGGACCCCCATGTGGTGCGGACTCACGCAGGACCTGCGTGTGCTGCCTCAGTCTCCGTGAGTTCGTATCTTCACAGATGCTGTTGATTTACAGGCCCTTGTTTCTTCAGTGTCCTCCATCCCCTCTGGCTCTTAACGGTCTTTCTGCCTCCTCTTCCACTGAGTTCCCTAAGCCCTGAGGGGAGGGATTTGATGGAGACATCCCATTTAGGGCTGAGTGTTCTTAGGTCTCTCTCTCTGCATATTGTCCTCTTCTTCCCGTCTGCTGCAGGAGGAAGCCTCTCTGATGATGGCTCAGCAAGGCACTGATCTCTGAGTATAGCAAAGTGTCACTAGGAGTCATTTTATGGCTACACTCTTTTTTTCTTTTTCTCGAGATAGGGTTTCTCTGTGTAATATCTCTGGCTGTCCTGGGACTGGCTCTGTAGACCAGGCTGGCCTTGAACTCATGGAAATCCGCCTGCCTCTGCTTCCCAAGTGCCGGGATTAAAGGCGTGTGCCACGACCACCCTGGCTCTACTCTTTTTTTTTTTTAAATTTTAAAAACAATTTGTTTGTTAATTTTTATTTTATGTACACTGGTATTTTGTCTGAATTTGTGAGAGAGTGGATCCCTTGGGACTGGAGTTACAGATAGTTGTGAGCTGTAATGTGGGTACTGGGATTTGAACTCTGGTCCTCTGGAAGAACAACCAGTGCTCTTAGCCACAAAGCCATCTCTCCAGCCTGCTATATTATTTTAGTAGAATGTAGTATTTGGTCTTATCCTAGATCTTTGGGCTACCTAGTCTCAGGTGCTTGGTCACTCAAGCAGTGTCTGGTATGGATTCCATCTCATGGAGTTGGCTTTCCGTCACATCACATATTTGTTGGTTACTCCCACAAGCTTTGTGCCACCATTGCACTAGCATATCTTGCAGGCAGGACACCATTGTGTATCAAAGGGCTTGTGGCTGGGTTGGTGTTTATGTTTCTCCTTTAGCAGCATACAGAGTACCTTCCTGTACCAAAGACGCTAGTCCGTAGGGGTGGAGGTTCTATGTAGGCACCAGCTCAAGTTCTGCATGTTCAATGAATTGTGTAGGTGTTGTCTTTAGCAATAGGGCCTTGCTGTTAGTTTGTGGAGAGCAGCCTACAGTAGCCTGCCTTGTTTGGGGGTTTCCATGGGACACCTTTGGCCAACAACCCAATTCAATGTAACCCAGTTTTGGTATGGAAGCTTTATTTGGTGACAAGAGATGTCCAGTTGGGGCTTTGTCTCCCCATTATTTGACAATTTCATTTAGATCACTTTCGTATGTGTGTATATACTGTAGTAGGCTTCCGTACTACCCCTCAAATGGCCCTTAATTTTAACTTATTCTCCCCATATTCCCTCCTTTGTCCCCCTCTTCACTCCTTTTTCCTGCTTGGTTTTCTCCATCCAGCCATAACTATCTAATCTATTTCCCTTTCCTGGGAAGATCCATCTGCTTCCCACCCCAGTCCCTTACTCTGTCCTAACCTCTACGAATTGTAGCTTGATTGTCATTGATTGACCTAACAGCTGATATCCACATATAAATGCATACATACCATAATTGTCTTTCTGGGTCCGGGTTACTTCACTTAGGATTATTATTTTTTTCTAGTTCCACCCATTTACCTGCAAATTTAAGTTTTTTTTAGCAGCTTATCAGTATTCCATTATGTGAATGTACCACATTTTCTTTATCCATTCATCTGCTGAGGGACATCTAGGTTGCTTCCAGTTTCTGGATGTTATGAATAGAGCAACAGTGAACATGGTGGCACAAGTGTCTCTGTGATAAGATGAAGAAGCATCTTTTGGCTGTGTGCCCAAGAGTAGTCCAGCTGGATCTTGTGGTAGACTAATTCCTATCTTCCTAAGGAAACTGCCATATTGATTTCCTCAGTGGCTGTACAAGTTTACATTCCCACCAGCAACGAATGAGTGTTCCCCTTTTCCCCATCCTCGCCAGCATGAGCTGTCACTTGTTTGATTGATCTTAGCCATTCTGATGGATGTAAATTGAGATCTTAAAGTAGTTTTGATTTGCATTTTTTGGATGAATAAGGATACTGAACATTTCTTTAAGTGTTCCTCAGCCAATCGAGTTCCCTCTTGAGTATTCTCTGTTTAGGTCTCTACCCCATTTTTAAAATTGGGTTATTTGTTATCTTGATATCTAGTTTTTTGAGTCCTCTATATATTTTGGTTATTAACCCTCTATCGGATGTGTAGTTGATTAAAAAAAAAATCATTTCCTTTTTTGTAGGCTGTTGCTTTGTCTGAATGTCCTTTGCCATGCAGAAGCTTTTATGAGTTTTATGAGGTTCCATTTATTAATTATTGATCTCAGTGCCTGTGCTAAAGATGTTTGGTTCAGAACCAAGTGTTCAAGGCTATTCTCTTCTGTCTCTTCTGTCAGATTCAGTGTGTCTGTTTTTGTGTTCAGCTAGCTCTTTTATCCTTTAGAGCTGAGTTTTGTGCAGGATGACAAGTATGGGTTTATTTGCATAATTTTTCTATGCAACCACCCGGTTTGACTATCGCAGTTGTTGCGGGACAGAGACCGAAAGGCCACTCAGCACGACCCCAGCACAAGCCAAGTCCAGACTGAGAATGTGCAATAAGCCAGCCGGTGACTGCCTAGAGAGAACCCCATATTACAGGGAGTGCTTAAAGACAGCGAGCACAGAAGAACTGCATCCTGGCTGGCGGTTGCAGGGGATGTAAGCAGTTTAATAAAGGCCAAGAAAATGCAGTTGTCCGGGACATTTTAATCCCACCATTATAGAACAGGGTTGGGTGCTTTCCCATGGGACTTTTCATGGCAGGGATTGAAAAGGAGGGGGCGCAGGGTCAGTTTCAGTTTAATTTAAAGAAGGCTCCAGCAGAGACAAGATGGAGGAACCTTTGCTACATTTGTTGAAGATTCTTTCTGCCTCTCTCTGTCTGTCTGTCTGTCTGTCTCTCTCATTTCTGGCTTTTTTTTTTTTTAAATTAAAAAGCCAGGTGTCCATAGGAGTGTGAATTTATGCCTGGGTCTTCAGTTCTGTTTCATTGACCAGTGTGTCTGTTTTTGTGCCAATACCGTGCTGTTTTTATTACTATAGCTCTGCAGTACAGTGTGAGGTCGGGCATGGTGATACTTCCAGCAGTTCTTTTATTATTCAGGATCGTTTTAGCTATCCTGGGTTTCATTGTGTTGGAATTTCTGTGGGGATTGCATCGAATCTGTAGATTGCTTTTGGTAAGATGGCCATTTTTTACTATATTAATCCTACTGATCCACGAGCATTGGAGATCTTTCCATCTTCTGATATTTTTAAATTTCTTTTTTTTTTCTAAAGATTTATTTGTTATGTATACAGTGCTCTGCCTGCATGTGAGCCAGCAGGCCAGAAGAGCATTAGATCTCACTATAGATGGTTGTGAGCTACCATGTGGTTGCTGGGAATTGAGCTCAGGACCTTTGGAAGAACAGCCAGTGTTCTTAGCCTCTGAGCCATCTCTCCAGCCATTTTGTAAGTTTCTTAAAGTTTTAATTACACAAGTCTTTCACTTACTAGGCTAGAGTTCTGTAGGGTATTATGAATTATTTGGAGCTATTCTACAAGGTGTTGTTTCCCTGACTTCTTTCTCAATATGTTTGCCGTTTGGATATAGGAAGGCTAGTAATTTTTGTGAGTTGATTTTGTATCCAGCTACTTTGCTAAAAGTGTTTATCAGCTGTAGGAGTTCCCTGGTAGAATTTTGAAGGGTTTTTATGTATATTATTATATCATGTTCAAACAATGATGCTTTAATTTCCTCCTTTCCAATTTGTATGCCCTTGATCTCTTGAAGCACTATTATTGCTCTAGCTGGAATGTCCAGTACTCTACTGAATAGAGGTGGAGAGGGTGGACAACCTTGTCTTGTTCCTGATTTTAGCAGAATTGCTTTGAGTTTCTCTCCCCATTTAACTTGGTGTTGGCTATGGGATTGCTATAAATTGCCTTTATATTGACGTATGTCCCTTGTATCCCTAATTTCTCCAGGCCTTTTCTCATGAAGGGGTGTTGGATTTTGTCAAAGCCCTTTTTGCATCTAATGAGATGATCATATGGCTTTTGTCTTTCAGTTTGTTTATATGGTGGATTCATTTATTGTTTTTTTTTTTTTTTCCTTTCTGAAACAGGGTTTCTCTGTGTAGCTTTGGCTATCCTGGAACTTACTCTGTAGTCCAGGCTGGCCTCAAACTCATAGAGATCCACCTGCTTCTGCTTCTTGAGTGCTGGGATTAAAGGTGAGTGCCACCACTGCCCAGCCCATTTATTGATTTGTGTATGTTGCATTTCTGGGATGAACCCTACTTGATCATGGTGGATGATCTTTTTGATGTGTTCATAGATTGGATTTGCTAGTATTTTATTGAGAAGTTTTGCATCTGTGTGCATAAGGGAAGTTGTTCTGTAACTCTCTCTTTGGTGGTTTGAGTACCAGCATAGCTGTGGCCTTGTAAAATGAATTGGGCGATGTTCGTTCCTTCTGTTTCTGAGGTGCATTGGCATCAACTCTTCTGTTAAGGTCTGGTAGGATCCTGTCAGACCTTTACTGCGTGATCCTGCACTAAACCCATCTAGCCTCGGGCTTTTTGTCATTGTTGTTGTTAGAGTTTTAGTGACTGTTTGTATTTCACCAGGGGTTATAGGTCTGTTTAAATGGCTTATCTGATCTTGGTTTAATATGGGGAAGTGGTACCTATTGAGAAAATTATCCATTTCTTTTAGGTTTTCCAATTTGGTGGAGGGAAGGTTTTTAAAGTATGTCTTTATGATTCTCTTGTTTTCCTCAGTGTCCATTGTTATGTTCCCCTCTTCTCTAGTTTTGTTAATGTGGATCTTCTCTCTCTGCTCTTTAGTTAATTTGGATAAGGGTTTGTCGATCTTCCTGGTTGTTTCAAAACCAACTCTTTGTTTCATTGATTCTTTGTATTGTTTTGTATTGTTTGTTTGTTTCTATTTTATTTATTTATTTATTTATTTATTTATTTATTTATTTATTTATGGTTTTTTCGAGACAAGGTTTCTCTGTGTAGCCTTGGCTGTCCTGGGCTCACTTTGTAGACCAGGCTGGCCTCGAACTCACAGCGATCTGCCTGCCTCTGCTTCCCGAGTGCTGAGATTAAAGGCGTGCACCACCACCGCTTGGTCTTAAGGATTTATTTATTTATTATGTATACAGTGCCCTGCCTCCATGTACACCTGTCCGCCAGAAGAGGGCATCAGACCTTACTATAGGTGGTTGTGAGCCACCATGTGGTTGCTGGGAATTGAACTCAGGACCTCTGGAAGAGCAGCCATTGCTCTTAACCTCTGAGCCATCTCTCCAGCCCCTGTTTCTATTTTATTTATTTCAATCTGGAGCTTAATTATTTCTTGCTGTGCACTCCTTTTGAGTGTGATTTCTTTTTGTTCTAGCGCTTTTGGGTGTGCTATTAAGTTACCATTATGAGATCTCTCCTTTTTTTTTTTTTTTTTTTTTCGGTCTTTTTATGTAGTCACTTAGTGCTATGAACTTACCTCTTATAATCACCTTCATTATGTCTCATAAGTTTGGGTATATTGTCTGTTCATTATTCTTAGATTTGGTTTTTGCATAGTGTCCCAGATTTCCTGGATGTTTTGTACCAGGATTTTTCTTTTTAGCTTTAACATTTTCTTTGACTGACGTATCCATTTCTTCTATGGTGTCGTCTTCAGTGCCTGAGAGTCTCTCTTCCATCACTTGTATTCTATTAGTTGCCTCATTAACAGACTAATAGAACCCAAATCATTCCTGTTTGGGTTCCTAAGTTTTTCACTTACAGATTTCCCTGAGTTTAGGTTGTATTTGTTGACTCTAGTTTCTCCTTTGTTTTGTTTTAATTTTTGAGACAAGGTTTCTCTGTTTACCCTGGCTGTCCTGGAACTCACTCTGTAGACAGGCTGGGCTTGAACTCACAGCGATTCTCCTGTCTCTGTCTCCCGAGTGCTGGGATTAAAGGTTGAGGCACCACGCCTGCCCCTTGTTGATTCTAGCTCTATTTTCAGGCCTTGAACTGTTTTATTCATTTTTTTCCTCTGTTTGTGATTTTATAGATTTCTTCATTTCCTCTTTAAGGACCTCTATCATATTTATAATGCCTAAGCTATATCAAGGCCTACTGTGGTAGGGTTGTTGGGCTCTAGTAGGGACACACTGTCCTGGCTGCTGTTGCTTGTTTTTATGTTGGTGTCTAGGCATCTGGGTTTGTTGTGATTGGGATTCAAGGTTGATATTTGGTCTTGACTTTGTCCGGTAGCTATTCCTACAAGGAACCTTGAAGCTGGCTCAGGACACCCCAAGACCAATTTCTCAGCCCATAGGAGATTTATTTGTCCCTGAAGAATAGAGGGCGGGGATAAGGGACAAAGCCAGGAGATGGAGGAAGAGGGAGAAGGAAGGAAACGGGGAGAGGGGAGAGAAGGGGCAAGGGAGAAGGGGAAGGGATAGTTGTCTGTGGGGCGGGGTGACAAAGGACTGCTCCCAGATAGAGAGGAGACAGGTGTGGCCCAGAGGCAAATGGTGGTTTATAAAGGTAAAAGTGAAACCCGTGTTAAGATGAGGTATTTAACTGGGAGTGTTAATTAGTTGAGCCAAAGGGGCCTTCTGATTTACTTGGCTTCAATACTTTGATAGCTGGATCTTGGTGGTCGGCCTCAGGAGGAGGAAACCTTGGGGCTAGCCTTAGGAATGTGGTCTAAGGGTTTTTAGCAAGGCAGAGACAATGTGGGAGATGGGCAAGGCCTGCCAGAGCCATGTTCGCCATGCTGGCTAGAGTTCTCTGCTTCTTAGGAGGATGTGGTGGCTGTGGGTTGGTTGGTAGGAATTCCTCTGGGATCCTGCTAGGTGTGGCCCCTGGGGATTCCAGGTAAAATATATTTCTAGATATTGGGAACTGACAGTTAGGAATGGAGATAGGCTAGGGGGATCAGAGGAGGTTCTCCCAGGGAGAAAGGTAAGGTGTTGCTGCAGGATCAGCTTCCTACCCTGGGAACAGGGGCAGAGAATGTAGAGAGACCACAGTGGGTAGTCTGCAACTGATCTGGCCTTCGGACTCCTTGGATTGGGATTCAATTTGGAGGAGAGGAGGGAGAGTCAAGGTCTGTAGCCTCTGTGTGTGTGTGTGTGTGTGTGTGTGTGTGTGTGCGCGCGCGCGTGTGTGTTTGTACGCGTGCGTGAAGCTATGGGCTGTGTCGAGATGTGATGTTGATGTGTGTTTCCTGCAGCTCCAAGCAAAAGCCTGAGACCCTCATTTGTTTAGGAGAAACCAATGCAAAATGCCACTCCCTGGCTGCACCGGAAGGTCTGCTGGGCTGGAGCCAGCATCAGGGGCAGGAAGTCAGCTGGCGCCTGGGCCCTGTTGACAGGCGACGAAATCACCCTGTGCTAGGTCTGAGGAAGGTGCACCAAAGCCATCAGATGGTGTCACAGAAGCCTGAACTCAGCTAGGAGTTTGCTGGAGTCCGTTAACAGGTCACGTGGTAAACCCTTGAGGCTGATGGGTTTGGGAGAAAAATGATTAATGAGCTGTTGTGGACACCAGCAGGAAGATGAAGGTTGAGGGGGTGGGGGAGCAGGGGATGGGGGTATGGGATGGCGGAGGGGGAAGGACCTGCTATTGGGACCCACTCAATTTTGTAACCCAAACTGGGGAGAGGCATACATCCATGTGCACATGAATCGATCCTACAGGTAGAAGCTTGAGCGAATGCTGCATGAGAGGGTTGGAGACAGGAGGGCAGTCCCTGAGGAAATTTTTCTACTGGATTGTTGGGGTCTGAACAGGATGTGCCAGTGCTGGGGGTGAAGATGAGGTCAGGGGATGCTAGGAATGAGGCTTAGACATATGTTGAGTGTGAGAGGGGGATTATTTCTTTGGGGTACACTGAGAGAGAAAGGATCATTTCCCCCCTTAGGGGATGGTGGCTCTGAACTGATGTGCCTCCTCATCCTCCTTCTCACCACCCTTGGCTGTTGTCATGGAATCCAGCAATTTCAGAATTCCCATAGTGCACAGTGCCTCGCCCACAGCTGTCTGTCTGTCATGAGTGGAGGTCTTCCTGTTCCATGCATCTACTTAGTGCCAGATACTGGCAGGTCCCAAAAGCACAGAGCTAGAGTAAGGAAAGAGAGGTCGAGGAATGTGAGCTTGAGACAGGCAGGGGTTCCTGTCCGGTTCTCATGCTAGGAACAGCATCCTGGCAAGCCCCGTCAATCTTGGTTAAGTGAATGACGGATGGACTGTGTGGAACAAGCATTACTGGTGACTCCAGCTCCAGTTGGCCAGTGTGGCATCTCAGAGGGAGACACAGGGCAGACAGATGAAGCTTTTATGGAGGATATCCGTGATGTGGGTGGGCGGTGAGGAGATGGGGTCTGCCCACCCCCCTCCCCGAGAACAGTGCTTCCGGGCTGGGATGTGCTAGGCAGTTGGCACTGGGAGCTGAGGTGTTTGCTTTTGTATGTTGTATGGTTCTGATTTTTAGTATTTGGCCGAGGCTTTGGCCACCTGCAATCATCAAGTGTGCCTGTTTATTGTTTCTTCTCTTGTGATGCCTTTTGGGGTCACTGTAGTCCTGGTGTCATAGGGTGACTTCGGAAATGGTCCTTACTCTGTTTTTGGGAAGAGCCTGCTATTGATTCTTCTTTAAGCCTCAGTGGAATCCACCCTCCCATCCACTGAGGCCTGGCTCCTCTTGGCATCTAGGCATTAGGTGTCCTAAATATGTCATAGCTCCTGCCTCTGTGGTATGGCCATTTCATCTCAACTGGGAAGGGGGCAGTGTGTAAGCCTGGCCTCTGCTAACCAGCTTATGTTAGATTTGCAACCCTCCCCTCACCCAGGTCTGGTGTGCTGTGTTTGCCCTGTGCTGACCTTGGCTGGCATTGTGATTGACATCTTCCTCAACTCCCACTGACTCTGTGCTCTAGGCTGGGCCTGGCCAGCCTCTCGTCTTACATCCTAGGGATTATTCTTGCTAACAGGGAGATCTCATCCTGAGGAGTCAACTAGATAGTAGAGTGGGCAGGCCCTGAGCTCCTGAGCCCCTCCCCCTCTCAACCCTCTCCTGCTGCCCAGAGGGACACTTAGACCTTGTCAAGAGTGAGGAAGCCAGTGTGGCACAGCAATCTAGAAAATGATGGATAAACATCAGTTCAAAAGTGAATTCTGGTCCAGGGAGATGGATAATCAGGTAAAGGATTTGGCTACAAAAACATGAAGTCCAGATTCCCAGCACCCATGTAAAGATTGGGTATAACAGTGTGTACCTGCCACCCTAGCACTAGGGGTGGAGTCAGGGGGATTCCAGGGACTTACTGATCAGTCATTTTAGCCACAACAGTGAGTTCTAGGTACACACACACACACACACACACACACACACACACACACACACACACACACACTCGCGTGCACACGCTAGGAGACACACAAAAGTTTCTCTTCCACTTCCTTTTCTGTCTTTCTTGGAGTTTCTTACAAGGAGTGCACTTGGCTTCTAAAATGAAGAAAAGTTGGCTAACACCTTACAAAACCCCAGCTCCTCTCCGTGACATTGAGTTCCACACAGTCCCTTTTCAGGGTCCCACCAACACCTGTTCCACCAGCTGCTGGGTGACCAGAGAGGCCCTGTCTGTACTGACCATCATTTGGTTGCCCTGGGGACCAGCTTTCTGTTTGATACAGAAGTAGCTCGTGCTCTCTCGTGATGGGGCTGTGGGAGGCATCTGTGGCTTGAGATGAAGGAGGCCTCCTGGGCTTGTGATGGGGAAGAATTGTTATGTAGAGACCAGGCCCTGGGGAGAGAGGCTGCTGCAAGGATCTCAGGGAATGTGGTCAACGCTTGCTTTGTAAAGCAGTGACGGGAGGAACCACGCAGAGCGTACCACATGACGTTGGTAGCTGCCTCTAGCTAGAGGGTGAGGCTCCACCCTTATGTTCACCCCTTTGCTGGGAGGCCAGACATGAGGCTGCAGTATGCTCAGAGGTTGGGTGTCATGTCCCTGGCTTTAACTTCTCAGCTCTTTGGTTTTAGCCTGGACTTGAACTTGGAACCCTTCTGCCTCAGCCTCCCAAGCATCTTGAGATTATAGGCCTGAGCCACCAAGCCTAGCTATGGCCACCGTTTTTAAGTGTCTGCTCAATGTCTGGTATGGTGCTCAGGACCAGCACTCTTCAGCAGGAGCCTGAGACTCTTGGCTGGTAATTGTTTTGATTGAAAATGCTTTTTTTTTTTTTTTGGTGCAAAAAGGATGTGATGGGGATAATATGCCTCCAATTTAATCTATTTTTATGTAAAACATTATCATTTCATTATGGAAAATGCCTTGAGGAATATAGATGAAGAGCGGATTAAAAACCACCTCTGCACCCCCTCACAGCAGTGGGGAGGGTCTGAAAAGAGGTTCTTAGAATGTATTATACTGTCACCCTCACTGCAACCTCAGTCCACACCCATTGGCAAGAGCCTTAACTAGACCCAGAGAGGGCTGAACGGGTGGCCCCTTGCTAATGCTTAGCATATGCTGAGTGACAGACTTCTCATATGGCTTCCTTCCGTGTCCTCTCCTTCCACGGGAAGACACTCTTACTGCAGTGTTGAAAGGGGATGTTTCAAAACTGACCATGAGAACAGGCTAGACCACAGCTTCCCAGGGTCAGCACCAGGCTGTCCATCAGAACACTCTGCTAGTGTTGAAAGGACCAACGCTTCCCTCTATGAATCTTTTCCTCACTCACCGTTTCTCAACTCCCCACGACCCCAGCATGCCAAGGTATTAGGTGACAGTCTGAAATGGTTATCAGGGACTCCTGTGTTTCCATGGTAGCCAGCCATCCCACAGGGTGGGTGGTGGGACTCCCAGCCAAAGCTGGAGTAGGCACTGGGAGGTGGTGGAGGTAATGGCTTCAAGTCCAGGCTGGCCTGTGGTCTGAGAACCATTGCTTGTGGATGCCTTCCCTGGGGTGGGGATGCCTGATCAGTGGCCTGTGGAGACCAGATTCTCTTGCTCTGCTGAACACCGTGTAGAAGGTTTTTGTTAAAGCTGGGCATGGGCAGGGCCTGCTCTGGGCTGGGACACTCTGCTAACATTTCATTATGTTATCTGCTGGAGTAAAGTTTCGAGGCTGGAGGCCCAGCAACTGGAGGTTTCCCACTGCTCTGGAGATAAGAGATTTGAGATCAAGTGTCTGTGGGCTGTGCTCTTGAGGTATGTAGACATGGTCCTTGGCTTGCACATGGTCCCTGTCTCATGTCTCTCCAAAGAAACAGTTGTTTCTGGCCTGATCTCCTGTTCTTTGTTTTGTTTTGCTTTGTTTTTTAAAAAATTTATTATGTATATAGTGTTCTGCTTGTATGTATTGCCTGCACACCAGACAAGGGCACCGAATCTCATTATAGATGGTTGTGAGCCACCATGTGGTTGCTGGGAATTGAACCCCAAATCTTTGGAAGAGCAATCAGTGGCTCTTAACCTCTGAGCCATCTCTCCAGCCCCATCTCTTGTTCTTAAGCACATAGTAGGCCCTTCTCCTGGCCCACATATCCCCTGTAAGGCATGTCCTAATGTTCTCTCACCCTGAGGTGCTGGAGGCTGTGTCTGCAACAGATGGGCCTGACAGGGACTCAGTCTGACTCCTACACAGGAGCACCCTAATGAAGACTGCTGAGTGGTTTGGCCTGGCCATCCCAGAGTCCAGACAGGAGTCTACCCACCTAGGGCCTGTGCTCCTGCCCTTGTGTGTGTTCATGAAGAATGTTGGTGTGACATACAGGTGGCTAGAAGTCCATCTGTATCACAGGCACCACTCACCTGGACTCAGACTCTGGGAGGTGAAGGCCAGCACAGTCCTGGCTGCCTCACAGCCTGTGGTACCCCCACAGTCTGGTGGTAGAGACGGGTGGCACAACAGGTTGAAACGGGTCAGGGCTGTGAAAAGGGAAAGGAGACTGGTGGATAGGAGACGCTTCCCACCTTGCCTGGGATGGGGGTGGTATCGGTAAGTGTGTACCAAGCAGGTGACATCCCAGTTGAATTTTGAAGATTGGGTAGGTAGTAAGGAGAAGGAAGACAGGCCAGGAGGTGTTTTCCAGGTTTGTCAAAGCCTAGCTGTGCTTAAAAGACAGTTCAGGTTCACAGATCCTGTAGTGCAGGCTGGCTGGGCCTGTTTAGTGGCCGATTCCGGAGCCCACATGTCCCTGTTGCCCCATCACCACCTCAACAGATGTTTTCCAAGGTTTCTCCAGACAGGATGAGTGGATTCCGGAGCCCACATGTCCCTGTTGCCCCATCACCACCTCAACAGATGTTTTCCAAGGTTTTCTCCAGACAGGATGAGTGGTCAGACTTTAAACTCAGACTTTAAAGCTCCAGGCACAATTGCTCGCCCATCATTGGCCAAGTCTCACACATCATTGGCCAAGTCTGGTCACATGACCCACGTCTGCAAGGGAATCTGGGAAGTGTAGTGAGCCATATAGGGGATTTATGAGGCATACCTTAGAGAGCACCTTTGCAGGAACACAAAGATGGCTGACAACTCTGGCTCCGGAAGTGTATGTTCTGTTAGAAAATCAGCGAAGACTCTCCTGCCTCAGACTGCATCACCCACTGTTGGGCACCAACTTTGTGTCTGGAAAGTGGACCTGTGGGAGGAGGGAAGCTTCAGGGAGTTATGGACTCTGCGTTCCCCATGCTGGAGGGGTTGATTCATAACAAACCCTGCAATTTGCTTACAAACAACTGGGCTCAGCATTGGCCATGTCCCTTTGTGGCCCTCCCTCCCTCCCTTCCTCCCTCCTTCCCTCTCTCCTTTGCCTCTTCCCTCCCTTCCTCCTCCTCAGAGTATGATGTGGAGTGCTTCCTCTTATGTTTAGCATCAGCTGTTTGGGCCATCCGGAGAGCTTGCTGTCTGTCACTGTCCCCATGATCCAGGGAGATGCTGGTGAGGGTAGTGAGTAGGAGGGAGACCTGTCATGAATATTTAGGAGCTCAGGTGAGTGACTGCTAACCCTGGAGGCCCTGCCAGCATGGCTTCAAGGCTTTCATATGGTGCTTTGGTGAAGTCACGCTGATTTCCCAATTAATAGATTAAAAGTGAATGTGTTGGCCCAGCATTGTGAGTCTTAAAATCCAGCGCTTTTCAGCGGATGGCAAATGCTTGGGTGTCATTTTGCCTCTGCTCTGGCAGTTTCTGTCTCTGTGGATGCATTTAAAGCTTTCCCCACTGTGATCCCTTTTTGCTGGAGAAAATTTCACATGACCCCAAGCACATAGAATAAGCACACACACTATGTGGGTCCCAGAGACTGAAGTCATTAAGCACCCTTACCCGCTCTTCTCACTATCCCCAAATAGCATTTCAAAAAATCTAACATTCTAACACCATGCAATCCAAAGAGACACTAATTTGAACCAGGAAGGTAGGAACACTTAAAAAGCTTTACTTTCCTTATTGGAACCATTCTGTTTCAAGAGCAGATACAATAGCCATGAGATGGAGCCCAGGTGCTCCCCGCAGCCCTGGCTGGCGTCATATGGTACAAAGTGTGAGTGCTGTGTGCTCAGAGTCAAGGCTGCTATGACATCATATGATTACGGTTTGATATTGAATTAATTTTTGGGCTTTGCAAATCCAGTCACTATTATTGCCAGTTTTCTCTTGGCTCCCACATGCAGTTTCAGGGCCCCAATGTGGGGCAGCGGCCCACTGTGAAGCCACTGTGCTCTGGGTGGTTGAGTTAGAGCTGGTGTAGTTATCTGGTAGCTGTCCAGTTAGTTTTTGTGCCCTATTAGTTGAGTTGTCTTCTTCTTCTTCTTCTTCTTCTTCTTCTTCTTCTTCTTCTTCTTCTTCTTCTTCTTCTTCTTCTTCTTCCCCTCCTCCTCTTCCTCCTCCTTCTTTTTTCCTTCCTCCTCCTTTATTTATTTATTTATTTTTAGACCCAGGTTCCTCTGTGTAGCCTTGACTTGCTTTGTAGACCAGGCTGGTCTTGAACTCACAAAGATCTGCCTGCCTCTGTCTCCCCAGCTGCTGGGATTACAGGCGTGCGCTGCCTTTGTCAAGCCTTCTTAGTAACTGATTTTGATTTTTGTCTTCTACTCTCTTTCTGCCTTTTGGAGCTTAATGTTTCCTTTTACTTTAAAAGGAGGCTCCACTTGTTCCTCTCTCAGAACTGTTTCAGGAGCAGCACAGGGTTTGCAAAATATATTTCTAAGTCGTCTAAGGCCAGTTTGAATTAGCAATATACTATAGTATCTGCGTGGGTCCTGCTTCCTCTAGCGTGCCGCAGGGTCTGGCTTCCTCTGAATGCTCCCCCATCCATTCCCCCCCGCCCCCATCTGTTTCTGTCTTCTCTGTGTTATGCTCCCTGCCACCCCCAGCCTGTCCCTCAGCTACAAGCACCCAGTACACTGTTCTTTCTGCTGTTCCAGTCTCTCAGATAAGTTAAGAGTAAAAAGCGCAGGTTTTTACTGTGTTTACTGTTTACTTGTCCCCTCTAGAGCTCTTTCCCTTTTTATGTAGATCATAGTTTTAACATATTTTATGTTTTTCCATTTGTTTGTTCTGTTTAGTCTGAGGTCTTTTTTGTTTGTTTTTGGTTTTGTTTTAGACAGTCTCACTATGTAGCCCTGGCTGGCTTGGAACACTGCGTAGCCCACACTGGCCTGAAACTCAGCACTTTCCCAGCCTCTGCCTTCCAAGTGATGGGTTAAAGGGGTGCACTTCATGTGCAGCGTTTGACCTACAGGTCATTGTACGACTCTCTGATGCATTTCTCTTAGCTGTCTAAAAAGAAGTCTGTGTGGCTTGTTGGCTGCCTTTGTTTTTGGTTTGTCTTGAGATTTTAGTCTCAGAAGTGTAATTTCACAGGTGACTGAGTTGCAGGTTGACTTTTCTCCTCTAATCACCGTTTTGCTCCATTTTTTCCCCCCACCCCACCCCCACATCATTCCTGCAGAGAAGTCTGCTGAATTCTTATCCTTGTTTCTCTGTAGCCAAGATATTTCCCCTTGGTCTTGTTTTAGGATTTTCTCTTCCTTCATCTTTGATCACCTGCAGCTTGCATAGGACATACTCAAGTGAAAATACAGTTTACATGTCTGTGATCTTAATTGGCGAAGGCTGCACACATGGCTTCAAATAGTCCTGTGGTCCTTTCTCTCATTCCTCCATTCCCACCTGTGTGGGCTAGTTTTCTATCAACACGGCACAAGCTAGAGTCCTTTTAGAAGAAGGAGCCACAGTTGAGACAATGTCCCCACCAGACTGGCCTATGAACAAGCCACTCAGTAGCAGGTTCCCCATGGCCTCTACCTTGTTGGACCTTGCTATTTTAAGGTCAATGTCTAGCATTGCCGGAAAGCCCCTGATCTTGGTGCTAAATGACAGACTGCCTTCCTCAGCTGGATTCTCTCATCTCTGCCAGATTTTGGGAAACCCCAGATCCTCTAAGGACTGTCACATAGCCCTCAGGGAGTTACAGGCCCAGCCCTTTCCCAATAAGAAACTCATACAGTGTGCACCTGGGGATTCCTGGAAATACCTTCCCCATGCTAATGAGATGTCTTGGTACCTTAGCTTTCAGCCAATGACCTTTTCCCACACCTCTAACCGTACCTGGCATTCTGACCCCCTCCACTGCCCATAGGATAATTAAGTGCTGTGTCTCCTTTCTTATGATAGGACTGTGTTCCTGCCTGTAAATGAAGTGAATTAAACAAATTCACCCCCCAAGCCCCTCTCACTGCCCAAGGTTTATAAGTCCCTGTTTCGCATGAAATAAACGGGCCAGCACCGTCAATTTCATCAAAGATTGGCTCCCCTCCCCAAAGAATTCACCACTGGACCTCCAGGCTTGGCTGCTGGTCAGGCAGCCACATGCTGCTGGCCACCCTGAGCTTCCAACAGTTGGTAGCCTGTCAGTGTGGATTGCTGCCACCATCTTTGGCCATCTTTCTCACACAGCTCCTCCCACTACAGTGCCCATCTGGGAAGGCGAGCTGGCTGGCTGTTCTCAAAGCAGCCATTCTGTCCTACCTAACCAAACCAGGTTCCTGCCACTGGCTCCCAGCCTCCATTACTGGCTGTTCCCTAAGCAGCCACCAACTGGCCTGAGTCAGACTGGGTCCCTGCTGCCACCTGGTGCTGTCAGGACAGCTAAAAGAGGAGTAACACTTACTGTGGAGAAGTCTTTTATTCTGCATCTTTGGCTGAACTGGAGATCTTCTGGAAGGGATCTTGATTCCACGGCCCATCCTGTTCAGCCTGGAAGCCTGCTCAGGCCTTCCCCCTGGAGAACTGTGTCCGAGCCTCCTAGGTGTCATGGAACCACACTAAATCAGCTCCTGGCCTCAGGTTTTTTTGCCCTGTTTGAGTTCCTACCCTGATTTCCATCACTGATGAAGTGTGATACGCAGCTATAAGCTGAAATAAACTCAAGTTGTTTTTGTTGTGTTTGGTCACAGCTATTAACCTAGCTAACTCACTGCCTTCTCAATGTTTTCCTGTTGAAACTACCACTCAGTCCTTGGGTAGTCTGGTCGCTTTTTTAAAAATTTGTTTTCCATTGCTTCTCCGTTTGAAGATTTTGTGTCAGTATCTGTGAGCTCATGGACGGAGTCTCTTCAGTTTGGGAAGACACTATTGGTGCACCTGTGAGCTCACAGACTCCTCAGCTCTGTGCAGTCCTGCACAGAGTACACGCAAGGCTTATCTCAGTTCTCCTGTGGTGTTTTTTCACTTGGACATCTCCTTATCCGTTCCTGGGTTTTTCATTTCTGCTTACAGACCATCTGTTCTGACAAGCTGTCTGCATGTTACTGAGAATTACTTTAAAGTCTAAGTCTGGGTCTAATCTTTGATGTTTTTGCCTTCAGTGTACCTTATAACGCTTTGTTGGGAGCTGGGTCTCGTGGACAAGGAACTGGAGCTTGTACTCAGAAAGCTGGTCTCTGCTTTGGGCTCTCTGTGTGGCATCGCTTTGCCCTATGACCTCAGTTCTTTGATGGAGCTAAGAAGTGTCCTTATTTTCATTTTGTTTACCTGTCTTTGGACTCCAAGGTTTTTGTGTGTTGGAATAGAAACTATAAATTGTACCCATATCTCCTACATCTTCCTTCCTCCCTCCACCCTTCCCTCTCATTTACCGTCCCCCACCTCCATTGGGCATCACTTAAGCAATGTGGCCATGTGGCAGGTAATGATATTGCCCCACTGGAGTGTCTCTTGTTTGGAGGGGGTATTAGGAGGGGTGTAGACTGGGCCTGTGGTGGTGGTGAGGGCTGCTATCCCAGAGCCTGCCCATTCAGAGACTGCACTTGATTGTCCTGTGTTGCTTTTGGATGTAGCAGAGTGACAAGGCTAGTACCACTTCCCGTTATGAGCTGTGTAGCCTGGCACTTGGCTGGTGTGTGCCTCAGTTTTCCTCATCTGTAACATGGATGGCATACTTTACCTGGTACAGGAGGAATGGTTAACTACGAGGCTGAGTCATCCATTTCAGAGTGTGACACTGATCTTGCTCCAGACTTATTGGCGAGCTGGGGGCAGGGCACATTACCTCCTGTCATCCGCCACCTCCTGTCCTCCGCCATGTGCTTCAGGTTCTTGGGTTAGACCCCGGGAAGCCTTTAGAAGCTGTACTCACATGCTGCACCCTCAAGAGGCCAGGACTGGAGCAGAGCTACACAGTGTGGCCCTCTGGGGGCATTCGTTTAGGAGTTGGAGATGCCAGTCAGGCCCCAAGGATGGGGAGACTCTGCCCGTAGCATCTTCTGTGTGATTCTAGGTAGCTCCAGTAAGCTATGATAGGCCAGGCTTGTAAGCGGTAGGCCTTCTGAGGGTGAGGCAAGTGGTTAGCCCTGGGGTTCCCAGGCTAGGGGGGACACTTACTAGGTGTTCACTCAGTTTCTCTTCTCCCCACACAGAATCTCGAGTGATGGTGTGCACAGCGGACGAGCGGGGCCCTGTACGACTGGTTAGCGCAGCAGAGCTGATAGCTGTGCTCACTGGTGGGTGTGCGTGAACCGCAGGACCTTGGCGTCTCACTCCAAGAGAAAACATGTCTAAAAAGGGCCGCAGCAAGGGTGAGAAGCCCGAGACAGAGACAGACTCTGTGCAGATGGCCAATGAGGAGCTCCGGGCCAAGCTGACCAACATCCAGATCGAGTTCCAGCAGGAGAAGAGCAAGGTGGGGCGCGGACCCTCGGTGCCACCGCCTGCTGGGCTGTGAGCACTGGGCTGTGAAGCGTGTAACCCTGGGTTCTGAGCCTCAGCTGCCCCTTTGAGAACAGGAGGCAGCTGAGCTGTGCAAGCCACAGGGCGGCAGTTTGCTATCACGTGCTGCCTGTGACGTTGGTGGGGCTATGAGATTCTTTATGTTTCAGCTTCCCTTCCTTGCAAGATGGGGGTCATAGTAGGGATTATGGGCGAGTCCTCCATGACGAACTCGGCTCTGTCATAGGAGCGTTCTCGTCTTTGTAGGGCATGTATGAGCTTTGGAGCACGTTGGAACAGTACCTGGCTGGGGAAACCAGTCAAGGCACAGCTCTGATGTCAACACAGTACTGTGGGGAGTCTCCAACTTTCTGGTTCTTAGACCTCATGGCCTCCTTCTCCAGTTCAGCCAGACTGGCTTTCTGGTCACGGTGATGTCATTGACTTAAGTCACTGATGAGTGACTTAAAGTCTCCTGACCCTTGTTCTGAGCTGGTAGGTGATGTACTGGTCCAAGGCCGTCCTAAATGTCTGATATAACAGCTGCAAGGGAAAGCCCCACTGCCATAGAATTTGCTGTGGCTGTGGTCGTGACATGGCACGGGGGTGGGGGGGTAGGGGTGGGGCACATGTTTAAGGTTCCTCATGGCAGGGAAGTCACAGCTGCAGGATGGATCATGGGGTACCTTGTCACATCATCTTTACAATGGGAAGCACAGAGCAGATAGTAAATGCCAGAGCACAGCTGGCTTTCTCCACTTCTGTGCAGTGCTGGATGTTTTCCCCACTGCAAAAGGGTCTTCCCATGTCATTAACATAATTAAGGTAATCCCCAGACACACCCATAGGCCCATCTTTCAGGTGATTTTTTTTTTTTTTTTTGGTTTGGTTTTTCGAGACAGGGTTTCTCTGTTTAGACCCGGCTGTTGTCCTGGACTCTCTGTGTAGACCAGGCTGGCCTCTGCCTCCCGAGTGCTAGGATTAAAGGCGTGCTCCACCATGCTCGCCTCTTATAGGTGATTCTAACACCTGCCAGGTTGACCCAATATAATGTCCTTATTTTAGGTCCTGTCACCAATATAATGCTACCCTAACACCCCAGTATTTAGAACTTCAGCTTGTCTGTTTTGTGAGAAACATAACTGAGCCCCCATACCAGGTTAGCCCTGGTCTAGCGGGTGCTATAATGTGGAAGACACACCCACGGGAATCTCCTATCACCAGGCTACCTCTCAGCTCTGGGGCCGGTGGGGCTCTCCACCTGGTCATCTCCTGGCTGCTGGCACTGGGACAAGTTGTTTTAGAGCGCTCAGCAGAGCATCCTCCATCCAGCAAGTGTGGAAAGAACTAATGTGAACTTCACATTTAGGCGTCATTGAACATGTATCATACTAACTGGCAAGGTGTCCTTACTCTTAGCAGAGGAGAGGTATTAATTTTTAAAAAAGATTTATTTATTGTATATGAGTGCTTTATCTGCAGAAGAGGGCATCAGATAACATTATAGATGGTTGTGAGCCACCATGTGGTTGCTGGGAATTGAACTCAGGACCTTTGGAAGAGCAAGTGGTGCCCTTAACCTCTGAGCCATTTCTCCACCCCGAGGACAGGTATTAAAGGCTTCAGGGAGAGGAAGGAATATGGGGCAAGTGGTCCTCCTATTCTTCATTCAGGGAGGGACCTGCGCACGCAGCCTGTTGTGAGCTGGGTGACCTGGATTTGCGTAAGGTGACTCAGAAGCAGCCCTTCCCTCCCCTGGTGGTGTAGAGACATGCAGGAGCTAGAGGTGCCATAGTGCTTGGGGCGCTGAGGTCTTAGCATGCGCAGGACAAGCTGGGCTTGTGACGGCTTCTTGAGACCATCTCAGAGCTGGTCCCAAGGGTTTTGCTGGCTGGAGAGGAAGCAAAGAGATTCACACAGCCTCAAGTGTTCAACAGCTGCCATGAACAACCCAGGTGTCAGTAGGAGATAGGCTAGATGGGTGTCTGTCTGGCAGGGTAGAATTCTAAGCCCCAGAGTCTGTGGTAACGTGGCAATCAGGGATAGCAGAGGAATCACAGCAACTAGTCAATACTGTCCACTCTGAGGCTAGCACCAGCCTTGGGCAGCAGAAGTGAGTCAGACCTGGACCCTTCTTCCCTCAAGGGATCATATGGCCTTGGTGGCTGGGGTCGGGGGTTCTTGCTCCCAGGCTTTGAGCATCAGGACCTTGGGCTCTTAGAGTAGCTGCTGTTACAGCTCTTAGGCCCTGGATATTGGGACCTTAGCTCTTTGGGCTTGACAGTCCCCTGGAACTCTGCCAACAGCAACGAACTGTAGTCTCTGGCCTTTGGCTTTTGAAGCCTGCCACCCTCTGCTGACTTGGCTCACAGCCTTCTCTGTGCTCTACTGTCCTGAGCAATCTCCTGCTTCAGGTCCATGCAGTCTTTGCCTGGTCACTCACTCTCTATGACTCTGCTGGTTTCTTGATGATGGCGCTGCCTCTCCCCACTACCAAGGCAGCAGCTGCCACTACCTCTGTCATGACCTGTACCTGCTCAGTCTGCCCTGTCAATGGTAAAGCTCACTGTTGACAAGACTTCTCAGGAGAACCTCTTACGACACCAGGGGGGCAGCATAGGAGGGTGTGTCACTCTGGGTTGTATCATGGAGGGGGTATTTCAGGAAGTGGCATGTAAATGTGGTATAAATAATTTCTACTAATAAAAACACAATTTCCAGTTTTACCAAGGTCCAAATACAGGCTTTGCACTGCATTCTTTTTTTTTTTTTTTTTTTTTTTTTTTTTTTTTGTGAGACAGAGTTTCTCTGTGTAGCCTTGACTGTCCTGGAAGCGCTTTGTAGATGAGGCTGTCCTCTGAATTCACAGCAATCTGCCTGACTCTGCCTCCCCGAGTGCTGGCATTAAAGGCATGCATCACCACTGCCCAGCCAACAGCACACTTTCTCGTGTGAGGGAAGTTAATGAGACAGCTTCAGGGTGAGCTAGATCCTCAGCCCCAAGACTGAAGCCCCTTGTGTTAGTTACTCTTCTCACTGTTAGGACACTGAAGAGTCTGGCAGAAACAGCCTAGAAGGGGCAGAGAGCTTTATGGAGGACAGGTTTATTCTGACTCACCTTTCCAGAGGACTCAGCCATCATGGCAGGGGAGGCGTGCCAGAGCAGAGCGGACGGTTCATGTCAGGGAAGCAGAAAAAGGAGGCTTGCTGGAGCCTGGCTGGTGTTTTCCCATTCCTTCTTATTCCATCTGGGCCCCCAGCCCATAAGATGGGGTCCCCAGCTGCAGGGTGGGTCTTTCCCCTTAGTTAGCCCTCTCCACAGACATCCATACAGGCACCTTCCAGAGTCCTCATCTCCAGGGTGAATCCAAAACCTTTTGTCAGTTTGATGCACAGACACCTTTAAACCATAACATTCCATTCTGGACCCTAAAAGGCTCACCGATGTCCATCCCATAGTGCAAAATGCATTTTGTCTATGTCCACGAGTCTCTAAAATCTTAACTCGTCCACCACTGTTTAAAAGTCCAAGTTTGCAGAGCAGTGGTAGTGCACACTTTTAATCCCAGCCTCGGGAGGCAGAGGCAGGTGGGATTGCTGTGAGTTCGAGGCCAACCTGGTCTACAAAGTGAGTCCAAGACAGCCAAGGCTACACAGTGAAACCCTGTCTTGAAAAACAAACAAACAAGTAAACGAACAATCCAAGTTTAAAGTTTCTGCTGAGACTCAGGGTAATCTCTAAGCTATGAACCCCTGTAAAAGTACAGCAAGCCTATATGTTTCTAAAATATAATGGGCCAGGTCCATGAAAGGAGCTATGGGAACAAGGCAAAAGAGACAGAGCCTCTGAAGGGTGGACATGGAATCCTGTAGCTCCAAGTCTAGCATATGGACTCTCAGTGTGAGCTCAGAGGGCCTTGGGCAGCCCCACTCTCATGCTGTGTCCTCTGTAGCCCATGTGAACTATGTCCTGGCCTGGCTTCTTTGTTGCCTGTGGCTTTTCTCAGCAGGTGTTTCCCATTTGTGCCATCTCTGACATCCTGGTATCTGTATTGTGGCTTAGGGTTCACACATTGCCAGCACACCGGTTCCTTGTAGGGACTCTCATCTTGTTACACATTGCCTGGCTTCCTAGACTCCTCTTAAAAATTTAGGTGGACACCCAGTGTGACCTTGTCACTCTTGTATTCTGCACGTCTGAAAGACCAACACCACATGGACTATGCCAAGGTCTGCTTCCAGCTGACCTGGAACCATGATGGCTACTGTAGCCTCTTAGTGCCTGGACAGCTGAGCCTAGGAAAGCCCTTCCTTCCCTTCACAGCCATGTGTGAGCAGGTACCCCAGCTGCTGGGTCTCCTACAGGGAAAGAAAGACTTTTCCCCTCATTTAATTCTTCCTGGAAATGCTCTCATAGTCCTATCTAGATGTATTCCTCACTATCTGAGATGGTTCTAAACCTGGTCAGATTGACAGTGAGGCCCTTGCATCGAACAGTTTTCTGAGGCAGATGAGTTTGGAACAGGACCTGACTTAGCTGCAATGTTCCTTGCAATTAATTGGAGTGTGCTGTCCTTAAGGCATCTGTGGACTGTTTAAGTCTTGATGTCTTGGCACTAAATTCACCAGGAGAACTATAGTTCCAATGGGGGAGGTGACCAATGACGGCTGGCACCATGTGTTGTTTCTATGGTTGCATGTGATGTCAAGAGATACTAGCCTTGTGCATCTGCCTCAGGGCAGCTATTTTGCATCTTTTCCCGCTGTTAAAGGGCGAATGTGCCTGTACTGAGATGATGTCATTAAATGTATCTAAAATTATTTTCCCCAAGTAGGCTATAAATCATGAAGTCTGGGGAAACATCATTTTCTTTGGAAAGCTGGTCCACCAGAGGCAGTTTGTCTCAGCGCTTTGGCACCTGCTGTTAGAAGATCATGTAGAGGGTGTAAGGGCTCCGTGCAGTGTGTGTCCTGGGGTATTTGGATCAGTTGTGCATTTTACTACAGGCCATGCAAAAAGTTTTCAGATCAGATTCAGTTTAGGCTGGCAGCCTGGCATGGCCTGAACACAAAGTCCTGGGGCCAGGTGGCCCTGAGAGGCTCAGTCTTGGTAGCTCAACACACACACACACACACACACACACACACACACACACACACACACAGATACACAGGAAGGAGGGGGGAGAATTATCACACACACACACACACACACACACACACACACACACACACACACACACACACGGGGTGGGGGAATGGGGATTATCTCCCTACCTTTTGATACAGGGGAAATCTGGGTTTCTCTTTGGGGTTTCTTAGTCTTAATAATAAAAGAATTTAAGACGTGACTTATGGAAGCACAGGGACTGCTTTTTAGAGTTTAAAAGAAGAACCCCAGGGCAGGTGAGTTGTAAACTTCAGGGGCTTCCAGGAGGAAGAGAGGCCAGGAAAAAGCCATGCTGATGTAGAGGTCAGACACATGGCTGAGAAACAGCCACATGGTGGGTACAGATGCTTTTAAGAGTAGGAAAGCCCAAATGCTTTCAGGAAAGTGGGCAGACTGGGGTCCCTACAGGGTTCTTATCGATGAGCTTCTGCACCAGGGGTGGGGATTCTGGGAGGGAGAGGTGTGGTATTCATTACAAAACTAATTATTCTGCTTATCTTTTTAGCTTGGCTTAAGGTGAGCCCAACTTCCTAGGAGTAGATCTTTTTTGTTTGTTTGTTTGTTGTTTTTTGAGACAGAGTTTCTCTGTATAGCCTTGGCTGTCCTGGACTCACTTTGTATATCAGGAGCTGTGGGAACTCACATTGATCCTCCTGCCTCTGCCTCCCGAGTGCTGGGATTAAAGGCATTTGCCACCATGCCTGGCTTTAGGGGTAGCTCTTTAGCTGGATGTTAATAGCCCAACAACTGTAATGTTAGGTATCCACACTGCCCCCTTGGGTGGCTCTGTCCTCTCTGACTCAAGTTCTCTGCCTTGGGGGCACTACAAACACTTTACTGTTTAGAATCTTCTTGGCCTTCGTGAGAGACGGTTTCTGTTTTGTTTTTGTTTTTCTCCCAATTTTTCTTTTTATTGCTTTTTAATCTTTTTTTTATAACTACTTTATTTTTTTTTATTAATTTATTCTTGTTACATCTCAATGTTTATCCCGTCCCTTGTATCCTCCCATTCCTCCCCCCCCCATTTTCCCATTATTCCCCTCCCCTATGACTGTTCCTGAGGGGGATTACCTCCCCCTGTATATTCTCATAGGGTATCAAGTCTCTTCTTGGCTACCTACTTCCTCTGAGTGCCACCAGGTCTCCCCCTCCAGGGGACATGGTCAAATGTGAGGCACCATTCCCGAAATTTGTGGATAAATGGATTGAGCTAGAAATGATCATAATGAGTGAGTTAACCCAGAAGCAGAAAGAATCAAATGGTATATACTCACTTATATCTGCATACTAGCCCAAGGGGCATGTCCCACGAAAGCCTTCGCTTACCAGGAAACTGGGACAGAGGGGAAGACATCCTATTGGGACTCTAAATGAGAAACGCATGGGAGAATAGCAAAATAAAAGGATACAGAGGGTCCTAGAAACCTACAAGTAGAACAATATGATAGGCAGATTTGGGCCCAGGGGTCCCGCTCAAACTAAGGCACCAACCAAGGACAATACAGGAGGTAAACTTTAAACCCCTTCCCAGATCTAGCCAATGGTCAGAATATTCTCCACAGTTGAGTGGAGAGTGTGATATGACTTTTTCATGGTTTCTGTTTTGTTTATCTCTAGTTTCTTGCCTTTCCTCATACAGTTCAGAATGGAAAGGTCTTCAAGGTTTGGCATTGCAGGCAAAATCATAAAACTCAGTGGGAAGGAAGACCCAGGATGGGGTTGGGGTGGAGAGCAGGGCTGTGGGCGTGGCCTGTTGGGGAACTAGAGGGTGCAGACTTGAAGAGTGTGGGGCTGAGGCTACCCATGAGGGTTCTGACCCTAACCCAGGCCCCTCTTCTGCCTGCAGGTGGGCAAGCTGCGGGAACGTCTGCAGGAGGCCAAGCTAGAGCGCGAGCAGGAGCAGCGGCGCCACACGGCCTACATCTCGGAACTCAAGGCCAAGCTGCACGAGGAGAAGACGAAGGAGCTGCAGGCGCTGCGCGAGGCGCTCATCCGGCAGCACGAGCAGGAGGCAGCGCGGACCGCCAAGATCAAGGAAGGCGAGCTGCAGCGGCTGCAGGCCACGTTGAATGTGCTGCGCGATGGCGCCGCAGACAAAGTCAAGACCGCATTGCTGGCCGAGGCGCGCGAGGAGGCGCGCAGGACCTTTGATGGCGAGCGCCAGCGGCTGCAGCAGGAGATCCTGGAGCTGAAGGCGGCGCGTAAACAGGCGGAGGAGGCCCTCAGCAACTGCATGCAGGCAGACAAGGCCAAGGCTGCTGACCTGCGCGCCTCATACCAGGCGCACCAGGATGAGGTGCACCGCATCAAGAGGGAGTGCGAGCGTGACATCCGCAGATTGGTACGTGATGTCTCTTCCCCACAGCACCCCTCCCCTCAGGTACCTGGGGTTTATGTGCTCCAGGCAGGCACGGTTGGAGGTACAGGGCTGTCCACAAAGTCCTGGCTATCCCCAGAGTGGTAGTAGGTTTAGGATGGCTGGAAGGAGCAGTCCCAGATTGGGCCAGCTTGGTGACACTTTCCTTCCATCCAAGCACTAACTAGGCCCAACCATGCTTAGCTTCCGAGATCAGACGAAATTGGGCATCTTCAGGGTAGTATGGCTATAGACTGGTAATATTCTTAGTCATGGAGATGTGGAAGTCCGGAGGCAGGGGGACCTGTAAGACAGTGTCAGCCTCCCCGCCCCAGGTCTAGCAGGCACACAGGACAGTGCTCTGTACATGTCTAGGACTGTGATGAACAGCTGTGTGGCACAACATACTACCACCTCAGCTAGCTGAGATTCTCAGATGGCGTGAAACGATGATGTTTAGGACAGCTACTGTGAAGGCGGGGGCTGGCTTAGGTGAACTGTGAAAAGGCAGGGAGAAGGCCATGCTAGCACTATGGAGGAAGAGGAAAGTGGCTGTAAGTCACAGGGATCGGGAGCAATGGGGAAGGGAATGCTGACACGGGAAGACGCCTGGGAAGTATAGAGCAGTGGGCGAGATGTACTTAGAGGAAGCAGCGGCTATTCTCAGTGACATCAATACCGTAGGGCAGAATGTTCCACAGCGCAGGGAATTAAGCCTGTAGCCCAGGGTACGTCCACACATAAGAAGAGCCCAGGCCTGGTGCCCTCTCAGGAGGAGGAAGCAATGATCCTAGCTGTGTCAGCCCCTTGGCTGGGTGCTGTGACAGACACCTGAGAAGAAAGCCCCTTCTTCAGTCTGTTCTCGTGGGGGGCGGGGGAGGCATGGCGGCAGGAAACCGAGAGATGAAACTTGTGCTAGGTTGACTTCTGTTTACTCAGTCCAGGATCCCCACCATGGGATAGTACTGACCACCCCTAGAGTCCGGCTTCCTACCTCAGTTAAACCTCTGGAAACACCCTCAGTGGGTGATTTTAATCCTGTCAAGTTGGCAGAGGTTAACTGACACAGATGCAAAGGCATCCAGGAAGGGGGGAGGGGATGGCGTTAAAAAGGCACTCAAAGTCCTTGTGTTGCCAGTGTAAGCCAGATTCTAAAGCCCAGGATGTGCGGAGAAAGACCAGGGCCATATGGGAAGACTAATAAATCCTGGGCCAGGTTGAGTTAACTATGGAAATGTATAGATCGGCTTGGTATTAACTGATTTAAATCCAGGAAGCATATTTGATTGACTGATGATTGATTGACTGTGTTTTGAGGCAGTCTCACTCTTTAACTTTGACTGGCCTGCGGCTTGCTATGTAGACCAATCTGGCCTCAAACTCACAGAGATCCACTCATAGAGGGCACCACACTCAACTTGAGTGGGCTTTAATCTGGCAGTGCAATGAAAGATCAAGCCCCATGTGGCCATTTTGGTTTTTTTCCTTCCTTTTTTGTTTTGTTTTGTTTTTGTTTTGTTTTGTTTTTGACAGGGTTTCTCTGTGTATCTGCATGTATGCCTGCTTACCAGAAGAGAGCATTAGATCACATTGTAGATGGTTGTGAGCCACCATGTGGTTGCTGGGAATTGAACTCAGGGCCTCTGGAAGAGCAGTCAGTGTTCTTAACCTCTGAGCCATCTCTCCAGCCCTCATTCTAAGCTTTTAAAACTCATCTTCCCAACACACTCTTAGCATATCTGGATTAAAATGGAATTGCTGTAATCTGATAAATTGTTCTTTTGAAATCTGCTAACAATGTTTGGCATACGATGAACCAGTTCAGATTTTTCCAGTCAAGTTCAGAAACAGAGCAAAGGACCGTAATTACTTCTTCTGTCCAGTCGGGCACTGAGGTGGGGTCGGGGTAATGACAGGGACAGTATCCAGAAGATCTGGAAGAAGTAGGTTAGATGAAGGGGGACCTAGTTATATGCAAATGCAGCCTACCCCAGGGGTCCCAGTCTGTTTTGTAGCCAAGACTGGGTGATGTTGGTTCTGGAAATGAAAAACCCAAGGTGCTACCAGGGTCTATGTCTGGCCAGTGCCCGGTCCTTGGTCAAGACGGCACCTCCTCAGCCATGTTCTCACACTGTAGGTGGCACAGAACAGCAAAAGGGAGGCACACCATGGCCTCAGCCTCTCCCACAAGGTCATTCATCTCATGGCTTCTCAGAACAAGCACATTTGTCCAAAGTTGGTTACAAAGTAGCTACAAAATACCTTTTGTTTCTGTTTACTGGCAGTGGACAGCTGCCAGGGGGAAAACTTTTAAATAGTGGCAAAAAGGCTCCAGGAACAATTGTAAGGCAGGTTGTGTAGGAGTTCTAGGAGGCTGTACCTAAGCCTTGCTGAGAAGTGTTAAAGCAGAGCCAAGTAAACAGTATCCTTTTGATAAGAATGTTGATGAAAGTTAAAGCAGCTCCCCAGAATCCAAGTTACCTTCTCTACTCATAGACTAGTGTGAGAATTTTCCTCTGGTGTGTGTGTGTGGGGTGGGGTGGGGTGGGGTGGGGGATGTGGAGATATGGGGAGGGATGAGTAAACACTGTCCTACTTTGTTGGGGGTTGGTCTGGTGCTATGTATTCTAATGCTAATTACTGCCCCCACCTCCACCCCAAGATCTGGTTGCTGCCCAGACAAGTGCATTCTCATGTACAATGGTCTTAGTTGGGTAAACTTTGCTTTACCTAATTTAAGGTTAATTGGTTAATATGATAGCTAGAAGCCTGTAGCTGGGCAGAAGGGAAGTACTCAGAGCTTAGGTTCCCAGGCTTGGGGTCAGAGAGAGACCATGAAGTTGGGGGGGCGGAGCAGAAGATGTAGTAGGAGGTGAGGAAGCTAGAGAGAAGGAAGTCGCTGTGGGGCAGTAAGGACCATGAGCACGTGTCCATGAGGGCTGGCCTGGGGGAACAGAAGCAGCCCAGGCAGTAACATGGACGACAAGTGACTTGGGGTGTGTAGCTGCGAAATAGAAAAATAGCTTAGAGGGTTGGTATCTGCTTAGTTACTGTGCTTTAAAGCTTCTATAATCCAACAGATCTCAGTCTCAATTATTTGGGAAGTAGCTGGGGTAGAGAAGCCCCCGAGAGTCTAATATCTACTCCACAACATTACCCCATCCTCATACTCCCAATGACAGATGAGTTTGATTCCCCAGAGTTCATCCAGGGGAACCAATGAGCTTGGGTTGTGGCAAGAGTGTAGGTAGCCATAACGCAGCTGCACTGGAGGGTTTGCACCCAGCGTGGCTGATAGCATCCCCATGCCAGTGCAGATGGAGCCCATCTGCTTTACCCACTTTCCCAAGCTTCTATGCTCTAGCTCTTCCCTGAGGCCCTAAAACCAAGTTGTCTTAGCGCAGAATTGCATGCAACTGGGAGTAGTGGCTGGATATTCAGGCGGGACTATCTGTGCCCCTCCCATGTGGGGATGTCAGTGGTCAAGCCCAGCTGTGGTGAACTTTTGTGAGCAGACATGATGAACATTATGAAGGTTGTGTTTCTGTTTGGAGGGTAGTGCTGTGCCGCATGGACATTGGCACGCAGATTCTAAGTTACATTTAAAGGGTCTAGAAAGAGACCTGGCTATCTCTGTGCCGCAGGAGGAAAAGGATGGCGCTGGAGTAAACAGCACTGGGGACAGTGCGGTGTCTGTAAGGAACTGTTTCTACCCTGACATATTCACAGAGGAGAACACACCTCCTACAGTCACTGGGGTGACTCGGTTAAAAAGGCCAGTAGTCCCATGAAATCGCTGGAAGCCCCATGTTTCACACACTGGAGCATCATGAAGCAAAGCAAACGGAACAGTTTTGTCGTTGCTGGGAATCCCAGACCCAGACATTCTTTGAAAAGGGGAGGATGAGATAAACATACTTTCCAAAGAATGGGAGCTAAGGGGGCATGAGAGATGTTCAGACAAAAGGAGAAGAGTGCCTAGGAAGATGCGCTTAAGGTTTGTCTGTGGTCCTTAATTTAAGCCTCAAGTAGTTGCTTAAATAAGGTACTGCAGTGTGTACAACACAGGGAAGAAAATGTGTGACCCAGGCTCGGGTGAGACCTGGGCCATTAGTGTATTCACACTCCTGTAAATGCTCCCATCTCACCTGAGGTGTGAGACTTTGAGTCTCCAGAACAGACAACAACAAACAAAAAAGGGTTCAGGTGGAAGCTAATTGAAGAAATAAGTTGAGATACTAGAAGAGTTGTTTATTCTCAAGGAAGATAGGAGGGAGGAGTCATAGAGGTTCAGGTATGACAAGTAGAAGTGAGATGGCGGAAGTAAACAGATCACATCAGTAGTTACATAGTGCACAGAGGGAGCCACCCGTTGAAGGAGAAGGGTCTATACAGGAAGGTCACACATTAAGCCCGAAGGCCCGCTTTCCCTGATGGACAAAGAAAAATTGCCATGCAAGGAGGAAACTGATAATAATGTGACTAATGGCATATTCGGTTAAAAGAACAGTACATAGCAGTGTAAAAGAATGCATTTCTGATGTGTATAAGAACGTGGGCAGACTCTAGATATGTGCCAGGAAAAAAAAAATAAAGTCAACCCAGGCCCTCCTTTTATCCCAGCACCTGGGAGGCAAAGGCAGACAGATCTCTGTGAGTTCAAGGCCATCCTGGTCTACAAAGCAAATCCAGGATAGCCAAGGCTACACAGAGAAACTCTGTCGGGGGGTGGGGGGGGGCAAGTCAACTCAAAGAAGCTGGAGAAGGGGAATAGGATGGTGGCCCCAGAGGATGGAGCAGGGGAAGCTGCCTGCAGGGTTGGGTTGTGAAGAACAGCCCAAAGGAGCTCCCCTGGGTGTTTGGTAATGTTTTCTTGGTTGCCTCAGTTGAGCGGATCACTCAAAAGTATCCAAGGCATTCCCCAGCCTGTACAGTGCTTATACATATATGAGCCGTGACCTCATTTGGCATGTTTTGGGGTGACTGAGATCAAGTTGGAGCTGGCTGTATGGAACCTCACCAAACAAGGACTCTCTTCTGAGGTCTGTCACTCTCCATACAACTGCACCGCCCCATGCAGATTGAGCGGAGTCCGAGAAGCTTTGTGGACCCCTGCACTCACCAGACACTTCCAGCAAGAGGCTAAGTGATAAAAAAGAGGAGATGGAAGCACAGCAGGATTTTTGATGAGTGGGTAGAATGCTCTGCTGTCTTCTGTATTGATTCTGAACCAGTCAAGAAGCAATCAAAAGTTACAAGATACCTTCATCACCAGCAAAGCTGGGCGGGAGAGTAACAGGTTTGGTAAAGACCAGGACGGCTTTTAACTTCTAGTTCCTGTCCTGACTCTGTGGCAGCCTATTGAATGGAAAACCTGAACCTGCGGAATAGGCAGTTGCCCAAGGCCTGTTCCCCCTGGCCCAGGAAGAGGAGACAATAAAGGCAAAGCCATCCATGCTCCGACTTCCATGCCTTGGCTCCATGAACTTGAACCAAATCAAGGGTAGATTAGGAGGGTCATTTACTCACCCTAAGAAGCCCAGAGGTAGTATCCAGCCTCCCCCCCCACCCCTAATTGCAAGCATTTAGACTTTTCATTGTTTGTTTTAGAAACTGAAACATAACAGTGACGTAAGCAGATGCAGATGTTGACTGGCTCTGCTTATTAGAAAATCAGACTGGCTTTTTGTACTGGCGAGTGTGGGTACCAGTCAGGCCTGGGGCCTAGGCTTCCCTTGTCCAAGTGTCCTCTTTGCCTTTAGTTGGCATCGCTGCCAGACTAGGGGGACAGGATGGATGGCTGTGGGAAATGTAATCCAAAGATGCTTGCTTTCCAGGCAGAGACTCAAGGGGAGCTGATTGCTGCTGCATTGGGCTAGCCAGTCTAGCAAAAGATGTGTGAGTCACCATCCCACTTGAACCCTTCCCTTCTCTGAGCACCTGGAAGGTCTCATGAGACAAAGTGAAGCAGCCAGCAGCAGAGGGACCCTCACCAACTGACGATGGTTGCACCTACCTCTTGTTCCAGTGTGTGGAGGGACGGCACTGGATACCTACATGACATATAATGAATGGCCTCAGGGCCTCTGTACTGGCTCTTCCATGTCCTTTGTTCATCCCTAGGCCTGTTATGGACACTCTTTAGCTCCCATGTCAGGCTCCTTCTGAGGGAGACCTCATGCCTTCGGTTCCCTCTGTAGGACAAGCTCTCTGAGTACCTCACATTGACCAGATACCAAGCTACCTAGTCACTCAGGCTCTTCTCCATCTTCACTGTGGTAATTCTTACTTGAAATATTTGGCCACGTCCCAGTCGCCATTTTGCTGTTCTGTATCTGCTATCTAGGGCAAAGGCTCTATGAATCCATGGGCTGGCCAGTCCTGTTCCCCAGTGAGACCCCAGACCCTATGTGAGGCAGTGCACAATGGTGCCCCGTGTGGTTATGGGAAGTTGATACTCCAAGGTTCCTGCTCCTCTTGGGACCAGCCAAGGGCATGTTCAGACACTTGGCAGATGTTCTAGCTTCCTGTGTCTGCTCTGGCCACCCTGACCTCCTGGATCAGGGCGGTGGCATGTATGACAACTACAGGGGCCCCTTGGAAGCCAACTTACGGCAAGGTGAAAGTAAAGACTCAGGCTGCTTATTGCCTCAGCTGATCTCACCCACAGAGCAGCATCAGGAGGAAGGCAGAGGAGGTGGGAACATGGTCCAGGTGCCTTTGGATGCTGTCCAGTCACCTGTGGCTTCAGAGTCCTCCTTGGGTGCAAGGTGTGCTCTTTCACAGCAGCAGGATAAATTTAACACTTTTTTTTAAATGTATGTGAGTCTTTTGCTTGCAGTTTTCTGTACCACATGAATGCAGAATCTGAGGAGGCCAGAAGAGGGCGTCAGATCCCCTGGAACTGGAGTTACACATGGCTGTGAGCGGCTATGTGGTTGCTAGGAATCAAACTCCAGTCCTCTGGAAGAGCAGCCAGTGTTCTTAACTGCTGAGCCATCTCTCCAGCCCCAAGAAACTCTATTCTCAAAAGAAGTCTGTTGATACAAACAACAAAACAAGCCAGGCTTGGTGGTGCATGCCTTTAATCTCAGCACCCGGGAGGCAGAGGCTGATGGGTCTCTGAGTTCAAAGCCAACCTGTTCTACATAGAAAGTTCCAGGTCATCCAGGGCTACACAGAGAATCCTCATCTCAATGCCTTCTCCTCTTCCCTCAAAAGAGCCTTGATGATAGCAAGAGCATGAGAAAGCAAGAAAGCTCCAGGCGTGATGATTCTAGGTGCCAGAGTCCCAGGAATGGCCTCCAGGGCCCTGAGGCTACCCATGGTATTTGATGCCAACAAAGATGCTGTGGTTTCATGGTTTACTGGACCTTCTAGTCACTGGGCACAAAGCTGCTTTGGATTCTATTATGTGCTTTTATGACACCAAAGGGGTTTTTTCAGAAACTCAAAAATGTTCACTGTACTGATGAGCCAGCCTGGAGTAGGGTTAGGCCTCAAAACCAGTCTTCAAGGGGATCACTGAGGGTGACACCCAACCCCAGGAATTCACCTGTCTTAGACTCTGGAGGGCTAGTGGGAGGTAGACTCCAGGCATAGGCCGAGTGGTGGGAAGAATCTGAGTCTTCGCTGTCACTTACAATTAGGGAAGCCCACATAGAACATGGGACTTAAGTGAAACAAAACTTGTCCAATGGCTCCTGTTTCTGCGGTTGGTAGGAGACCTGTGAAGTCCATTCCTCTTTTCCACGTAGTGTGTGGTCAAGCAGATGGCTGCAGATGAGTGTAATACACCAGGAGATCGCTGACTGAGAGACTCTTCATCGTAGGACCGAACATGCCATCTCCTCAGTCCTGCTTACACACTGTACATGCACCCTCACATACAGCAGCCCACCTGGGAGGAGTGAACAAGTCCATGTCACCTGTCACCCCAAGCCCATCTGTTCACTACGTCTACTTGCTGTGAAGGTGGCCCAGGTTGTATTTTCTCATTAGCTGGACCATGTCAGACATGCAAGTGGTTTCTCCACCTCACACACATAGGAAGTGTCTCAGAACAACAGTGAGGAAAAGCAGAGAACAGCGCTGTTCTGGTTCCTGGCTTCTTGGCTGAGTTAGGATTTGGTGTGGCCATGTGTGATAGAGCATCCCCCATATTCACAGGGGCCTGGGACATTATTTATCTTCCTCACAGAGTCTGGGCATCCTCAAGTTGGGTTGTCTGAGGCTCAACATTGGTGAGGGACGCATGTGTCTCCAAGCTGTCTCCCCGGAAGATCCTGGAATTCAGTGCTGGTTCTATGGCAGTCTCCATGGCATACCAGCCATGGCACACTTGTCCATTTCCTCCTTTTAGTGTGAACCTCTCCAGCCAAACCTAGCTTCCCAAATACAGGATGTTTAGCCCTTGAGGATGGTGCTCTGGCTCCTCCTAGGAAGTCTTGGATACAACTTCATGGTTTAGTTGACAAAAACCAGAACTCGATTCTCTATTTTGGGGGCTAGAAGTAAAAAACCAAGGCAGCGTCAGAGTCATGTTCCCACTATAGGATCTGGGAAAGGCCTCCATCTCTTCCAGCTTCTGACTACGGCTGCCTGCCCTTGGTGCTCTTTGGAGTGTGGCTGACTACCTCCAGTCTCTGACTTTACCCCTACATCTCCCTTTGTCTGTACCTTGTCCTGCCTTAAAGACTCCAGTCCTTGGATTTGAGGCCTATCCTAACCTGTGGTGTCATCTTCGTGTCCATCATTATACCTGCACAGACCCAATATCCAACTAAAGCCATGCTCTGACTTTGCAGGCTGGCATAGCATTTGGGGGGCACTTCTCACCCCACGACAGGTGCCAAGGGTGACAGTGAGACTGGCTATAGCAGTAGTGGCCTCTTTCTCTGTCTTTGCGTCTCCTAAACTTTGTAGAGCAGTGTAGCTCACAGAGTTTCTAAAGACAGAGGTAGATTGCTGTCCCAACCGTAACTTCTACTGCCTTGCACATCCTGGGCTCTGCCCTCCAGAAGCAGTCTTGGAGAGGAGGGTTTGGCTGCCAATCAGGGGACACCTGCCTCTCTGAGATCAGGTCTGTAGGTTGTGGGTGAGTCAGGTCTGTTTCACAGGACTTTGAAGGGAAGATGAGACAGGCCTAGGCCTCGTGGAGCTGAGAGAGTGATGGTGTAAAAAGCCACATCCTTTCTGTGATTTACCAGAAGCTCTGACCTGAAAGCTTTGAAGCCTCCTTGGTGTCCTGGGCTGAGTGTGTGGACTCACTAAGGACTCTTAGTTCCAGAGCCCTAAGACACCAAACCCAAGATGTCACCAGGATCATGTGGCCTTGAAGCCTCTGAGAGAGGGTCCTTTCTACCTTTCCCAGCTCCTGGGGTTGCCCATGAATCTTTGTCCCATGGCTTCGAGACAGCTTTCTTTATAAAGCAAAACACATCCAGAGACCTTAGAGAAGATAGTGGTTCTGGGTGACACTCTAGCCAAGACCTTGTCCTCACAGAAATACTTCCCTAATGGGACGGCCTCGGTTGGAAGTTCCCTCTGCAAACCTCTTTTGGTGTGGTCCCCTGCTCTGTCTGGCCTGCTGTGCTAAGCTCTGTCCCCTGAGGCTGGATTTGACTGGACTGGAATAAGTAAGGGTCAAGTGTCCCTTTGTACCTAAAGAGGGGGCTCCCCACACCTGCAGAGGGGGTCCATTGGAGGCCAAGCACGGTTTAGGTGGTGAGTAGTTCTGTGCCTCTGGGGCTCAGAGGGAAGTTAGGACTGGGGATATACATTCCCACATCAGTTGGATGTAGGATGCAGCCAGGCTGACATGTATTGATGAGTGAGTGGGTGGCAGGTGCAGCCACCTCTGGAAGAAACGCCTCTGAGAGGGAGGGAGCAGGATGGGTTGGCCTGCTTGGGGCTGATGGGGAGCCTATGGGTTGGGGGGGCGTCTTCGGATTTTATGTGTCTCTTTATTGTGGAGAGAGGTGAGGAGGGCTGAGTTGCAGTGGGAAGTGCCCATGACTCTGTAGCTCCTCAGACCCAGGGCTGTGTCTTCAGTGTTCGTGAGCTGAGTGAGAGGTTCTGTGCTACAGACCCCGGGTGCCCCGATCCTTCCTAGCTCATGGACCCAGCATCAGTCTAAAATCTGGAAGAGGCTGCCCTGGTCCTGGGCATCTGATGGCCCATTTTTATTTACTTATTTTTCTTTTCCAGATGGATGAGATCAAAGGGAAGGAGCGGGTGATCCTGGCCCTGGAGAAGGAGCTCGGCGTGCAGGCTGGGCAGACCCAGCGGCTGCTCCTGCAGAAGGAGGCGCTGGATGAACAGCTGGTCCAGGTCAAGGAGGCTGAACGCCACCACAGCAGCCCAAAGAGGGAGCTCCCTCCTGGCATTGGTGACATGGCAGAGCTTATGGGTGGCCAGGTGAGGGAGTGTCTCCTATTAGCCACAGAAAAGCCCCCCCCCACCCTCCCACCCCCATTCTTCCTCTGCTGGCCACTGTCTTAGCTTGCCAGCCCTTCTCTGGCCTTTCCTACTCTCTCACAAACTCCCCTCCCTCTTTCCCTCCTCCCTCCCTGGGTCCTTACCCCCTTTGCTGATATTCGGTGTATACCAGGCTCAGCACTCAGTACCGAGGAGATTTTGGTGTAGAACTGGCTGTCTGAGCCTGCTGTGGCTGGAGTTGCAAAAAAGATATGGCGGTCTCAGAGCAGGGTATACAACTGGGGCTCTGCAAGAAGGAGGCCCCCCTCCCCCGAAAGCCAGGGAATGGCAAAGTCACACCCAGAGATCAGCAGGGTTTCCCAGTGGCCAGCAGCAAGTGCCAGGGCTAGAGTGCCTTCCTTCCTTCCTTCCTTCCTTCCTTCCTTCCTTCCTTCCTTCCTTTCTGTCTTCCTTCCTTCCTCCCCCCTTTCCTCTCTTCCCCTCTGCCTCATCAGAGGTTCTGAATACTCTGCTGACTGTTATAGTAGATGCTGATGTTTCAGAGTTGAGCAAGACAGCGTGCTCTAGAGGAATGTACTAGCATGTTCTAGAAACAACAAAGACATGCGGTGGTTCTTTGTAAGAGGAGCAGGGTGGATGATAGTTTCAACTTCTCTGGGCTGGTGTTTGAATCCCAATGAGGCTTTTAAAAAGTCTCAGGCAGGGTGAGGTCCCCAGGAGGATATAGCAGACGTGTTTGTCTGCTTCCTGGTTCAGCACACGGACCTCTAGACAGGGTTGTCCCTGTTGTGTCCCCAGGGGGTCTTCATAGGCTCCATGGAATCATTTGAGCTTCTTCAGAGTTTTTATATTTAGGATCAACATATGGACGAGCGAGACGTGAGGCGATTTCAGCTGAAAATTGCTGAGCTGAACTCAGTGATTCGGAAGCTGGAAGACAGGAACACCCTGCTGGCAGACGAGAGGAACGAACTGGTAACTGCCGTGACCCGTGGTGGCTGTGGAACCAAGGGAGGGGCTGGGGCTGGGGCCAGGAGGCAGAAAGTGGATGCTGAGGGACACTTGGTTCTCTTTACTTTGCTTCCCATTCTTGTGTGTGTGTGTGTGTGTGTGTGTGTGTGTGTATGGGTGTGTGTGCGTGTGAGAGACTCATGGAAAAAATCCCTCTGCTTATCATCGGTGTAGAGATCCATCTTTAGAAAACAACCTGGGGAAGTCGATGAGGGAGGGTGCTGGGGAGGGCGCTCACTGCAGGGTTTTACAATATTAACAGCAACAGAAAGTAACAACAAACACAGGCATTCAATACCAAAGCCTCATGCACAGGAACTGGGGGCGAGGGGGGGGGGAGTGGGTGGGTTTCCATATTGATGCAGCACAGTTGAGGAGCAGATGTTGCCGACAGAGGAGCTCCTTGCCAGTAAATTGCAGGATAGATGCGGTTTACAGAGCAGGCTTTGTAGTGGTTTGGGCTATGGAAAGCTGTTCTTTTAGGTGGCGCAGTTACGGATAATTCTATTTTTTTTCTTTATTTACTTGGCACAAAAGTTGATACTTTCTCTATTTTTTTAAAAAGGATGAGCATGCATGCTGGTCGCTTAGTTGCTAGAGTCTTTACTTGTCATGCAGGAAGCCTGGGGTTCCATCCCCAGCACCCCATAAACTACATGTAATTCTAGCCACCTGCAGGGTGGAGGGCAGAGAATCAGGCTGTGCTTCAGCTTCTTGTGAGGCTAGACTGAGCTATATAAGATCCTGTTTCGGATCTCTCTCTGAGTGTGTGTGTGTGTGTGTGTGTGTGTGTGTGTGTGTGTGTGTGTGTGTGTGTCTGTAGTGAACATAGACTTATAGTTTAAAATGAATCCTTTGTGAAACTAGTATTTGTATCACTATGCTTAATTTTGCTATAAAACCAGCTAAACTAATTTTGTTTTTAAAAATTGTCTTCCTCTCTTCCTCCCCCTCCCCCCTCTTTCTTTCTTCCTTCCTTTCTTGTAAGTGTGTCACAGCACACTTGTAGAGGGCAGGGAACAACTTTGGGGACTTGGTTCTCTTTTTCCACTGAGTGGGTTTGGGGAAGGGACTTCGGTCATCAAGGTTGGCAGCAAGCACCTTTACCCGCAGAGCCATCTTGCTGGCCCCAGCTAAGCTAATTTTCATTATTAATGCACAAACCTTTTGGCAAAAGCCTCACGATCTTCAGGCTCATTCTAATCTCGATTATGAAGGGAAATGTATCTTCACAGGGTTAGCAGAAACAAAATTAATTTCTTCCTAGTGTACTTGGGGGCATACCTCAGATAGCTACGACCAGACTGTACATCTGTCACATTTCTACTTCTTGCTTAAATAGATAGGAGATGAATAAATATTCATGAGCTGCATGGTAATTTCCTGAGTAGTGTAGCAAAACTCACAGGATGCCTGAACAAGTTTCTGGTAGAAGGGGTGAGGTAGTCAACACTCCCACTGTTCAGTGCAGTGTGACTCCTGATCTGGGTGGCCACACATCGCACTTTAGTAAACAAATCCACACCCAAAACGGTGTTTGCTTTGATTTTGCATTTGCAAAGTGGGATTTAAAAAAAACCTATGTATTAATGCTCTGCAGCGTGTCCCTTTCACTTAGATTTATTAGTGCAGCCTTCTCTGTCGAGTAGCAGTGGTCTTTTCACAGCTGTCTTGGACCTCATGGTGTGGCAGTGTGATGGCTTGCTGCCCATCCCTGCCTGGTGGCCATTCAAGCTGCTCCTGACTTCTTCACTATTATAAATAATGTCAAGAAGTCTTTACTTTTCAGGGTCTGTAGCCATCATTTCTGAGACCTGTGGTGGGTGGATCTCCAGAAGTGGCTCACGGGTCACAAGGTGTCTTTGGTATCTGACCCAGCATCAGAGTGTTCAGTTTTCACAGAGATTGAGGGTGGGTGCTCGGGTGAGCCTCTGTGCTTGATTCCTGGTTCCAAGACTGTGATTGTGGCCTCAGTGACCACAGAGCCACCTCTTGGCTCATATTGTGGTGTACAGCATGGGTAGTTGGGGTGTGGGGTGGGCGGGGCTCAGTGAGAGAACTGAGAGGGTCAGAGCTAGCTGGTTCAGGTTCATGGTGAGTACTTGGTGACATGGCTGCCGCGTTTGTAGTGGCGACATGGGGCATTTCAGTTGCTTCTAATTTTGGTCCATTGAAAGAGCTTTGTGGAGACAGATGTTCATGGTGAATCTGCAACAGATGTGGCTGCTGCTTCAATCTCATAGACAAGGAAGCAGGCTGAGAGCTTGACCATGGTTGTGCAGCTGGACAGCGACCCTGCAGTTCCAGTTCCTGTGCTTAAAAGGGAAAGGAGTGGCCACTCTTAACCACTGAGCACTCTGCCCCTCCTCCCTGTCACCCGCTTGTGAATCTCTCCTTCGTTTCTGTCTCGATGGTCTGGCCGTCACACCACACGTTAGAACCATGGGTTGGTTGTTTTGGAAGGGGGATCTAACCACCAAGCTTTCCTGCCGCAAAGATTTTGGGATCTGGGGCGAACACCAGGTGGACAAGTGGACCATGGAGGGGTTCCCAGAGGCTGAACAAATGACAGCCTGGAAAGACTTTTGTGGGGACTGTGCTTGGAGGATGTAGTGGAGTCCCTCTAGGCTGTAGGGCTAGACTCACCTTCATGCCTAAGACTGACGTTGATCAGCTCTGCTCAGGGCTGTTGTCTGCAGGGTGTTGCCCTGTGGGTAGCCAGGAAAGACTAGGTGGCTGGATTGACCTCTGAGGGTCATGCTCCTGAAGGGACCGTGTTGGATCTCTGCTGGCCTCAGAGGTGGGGCTTGGCCACCCATGGGGCCGTCCTGCCTCCTGACCCGTGTCTGTACCTGCTGCAGCTGAAGCGCTCTCGGGAGACGGAGGTGCAGCTGAAGCCGCTGGTGGAGAAGAACAAGCGAATGAACAAGAAGAACGAGGACCTGCTGCACAGCATCCAGAGGATGGAGGAGAAACTCAAGACCCTCACAAGGGAGAACGTGGAGATGGTGAGGCCCAGCCTCCGCCGCGCCCACCCAGCTCTGTCTGCGTTCTGTGGTCCATGGCCCCCCTCCCCGCCCCCAGGACACCTCAGCAATGATGTCAGTCCCCAGCTGGTCTCTTGCTCCTCTCTACATCTCTACATATGCGCTGCTAGAGCACCTGCCTCATCTCCTCAGTTCCTTCACCCTAGAGGAGAGAAGGGCAGAGTCAGTAGGGCAGGCTTATCCACTGGATGGATTATAGCCTGTGACTGCCTCATGTCTCAGGGGCTCCTCTGCAAGCAGATACTGCTTCTGCGGTTGTACATGGGGGCAGGATTTTCCTCTAGCAAGGATGACTGGTGTCTGTAGTTGGGGCGGGGGGTGTAAAATTCCTTCAGGTGCATTGAGTAGAGTGCCCATTTCACAGCTTAGAAGACTAGGGCCCAGGTGTGAGTGTGGGCAGTCTGTGGTGGGGAATACCCCACTTGCCCCCCCACCCCCCACCTGCCTTGCCTTCTGGCTTTCAAGGCTCACTCAGAAATCCTCTGCTCCATGCCCTGCCAGCCCTTTCCTTTCCGGTGAGCATCACTGACCACACCTCTGGCTTGGCCTTGGCCTGCAGCTGATCCTTCTCCGCCTTGGGACCAAGTGTTTGTCATCCCCACCCCCAAACCCCGCTGCAGTACTGTCCTTCTCAGTGTGGCACACCTCAGCACACTCTCTCCTCCTGGCTGCAGAAAGAAAAGCTGTCCGCTCAGGCCTCTCTAAAGCGACACACATCCCTGAATGACCTCAGTCTGACCAGGGACGAGCAGGAGATAGAGTTCCTGAGGCTGCAGGTGCTGGAACAACAGCACGTCATCGACGACCTCTCCCTGGTATGTCGTCCCTCTCGACCAGGAAGGCACCACAGGAGGCAGAGTCAAGAGTAGGCATGGGGCTGGGGATGGGACCTGACAGGCCAGCTTCAGGCTCTGGGTCCTCTGTGATCTCCAGAAAGCTGCCCCAGCTTCCTTGAAATGAGATCAGTGCTACCTGGGAACGGTTTCCATGGTAACCTGCTTTTCAGTGGGCCTCTGGCTTGTCGTGGTGAAGAGGCAGCCTGGATCCTTTCTGAGGGGGCTTTGAGTTATTATTAACTTGTATTTATTTTTGAATTTAGCTATTGCATACTGGGAGTTTGAGCCTACAAATCTGAACTTTGTCATCAGATCTGAGTTTGAAGGACCAGCTAAGGCTGTGTGTGGACTTCATGACTGCTCAGGGGTGGTTGTGTTGAAAAGAGAGGAGGGTGAGCCTGCAGGAGACAGGGGCTGTCTTATGCAGACAGATGTGCCCAGCACTGCAGTCAGGCAGTTGGCTTCGGGTGGATCTCAGAAGCAGGATGGTCTCTGCCTGCTCACGAGACCTGTGTGTGTGTGTGATGGTTCCATCCACAGGACTTGTAAGGGTGGGAAGCCATGATCACATCCCAGGAAGGTCTGATGAGAAGCAGTGCCTGTTTGCCATCCTCCCCCCCTTCCCTGTTCCTTTCCCTTCCTCTCTCACTTCCTTTCTTCCTTCCACTATCCATGTAGCCATCTGTCTTTGCCTCATTACGTAGATGACAAAATGTAGCTAAGGATGACAAGACAGACTCAATAAAGAGACAGTGAGTGAAAAGAAAAAAAAAAAAAAACAAAAAAGAAAACAAACAAACAAAAAAAAAAATGACAGGCGAAAGCAAGGCTAGGGAACACAATGAGCAGTCTGCCAGGGTCGACAGGTAGATGGTCAGGCAGAGTTCCAGCTTTGTCCTGCTGGAGGTACGGAAGGGTGTGCTGATAGCGAGAGGTCCTGGGGCCATCTGGGTACAGTGCTACCTCCATCACTGCCACTCCTACTTTACTGGGGCCCCTTCTGCAGAGGACACCCACCAAGTAATTATGCAGGACAGTTCCTAGCCCCACACAGCAAGGTAGAAACAACTGGAGGAAATAAAGTGGTCACCTGGGTTGTGGGGGATTCCACCCTGGCTCTGCCCAAGCTCAAAGCCACAGACATTTCACACTCCTGTGGACCCTGTCTAGGCCAGCAGAGCCACTGTGAAGCCACACTGTGTAGGCTTTACAGCCTCTTGATCCAATGAAAACCCTGGTTTGCCTGCAATAGGATGGCCTGTCAGGCTGCACGTTTCCCTGGGAGATGTGCACCCACACTAGGTCTGAGTAAGTGTCTTGTCACCAGGGTCTGAGCTAGAATGTCAACTAGTCCACACAAGTAGGCCTGTGCACTGAACCTCTAAGCCCTAAGCGTGTGGTTTGGTGTGGTGGGGGCCTGGCTACAGGTGCTGACGGATAGCTGTGCTTCCTTACAGGAAAGAGAACGCCTGTTGCGCTCCAAGAGGCATCGAGGGAAGAGCCTGAAGCCCCCCAAGGTGAGCCTGCTGTAGTGTCTGTCACAAATCTTCAGGACAGAATGGTGTTTGAGGAGGCGAGGGTCACAGGGCCAGTCACAGGCCCAGAGGCGAAGGCTTGACTCTGTGGCATGGCTGTGTGTTGGCTGTTGAAAGAAAGGCTCGTATAGGGCTGTATCAAGGATACATACAGTATGGCATGGTAATGTGACCCAGATATGGTAATTTATTTATGGAAAACTAACTAATGGAATTCTGTGTTTGGTCCTTGGGTTATGTGCATCTAAAATTAAAACACAAACACTCAGGCCTTCTGAAGGATTTGAAGGACACTCAGCCTTGTGTAATGCCTCCCAACAGTATGTTGTGGGAACTCGGGAGCTTTGTTGATCGATGCAGAATGGTGTTCTTTTCATAAAATGTAACTTTGCTGTCACCCAGAGGCTGTCTAGATGTCCTGGCAGGAGAGTACAGAGCTGGGTGGGGAGACTTAGAGGCCCTCATGGGAGGGTTAGAAGACGGTGTGATTTGTATATCAGTTACCTGCCCACCTGCCTGAGATGGGTCTTGGCTCCTTCCCGAACTGGCACCCGCCGGCTTCATCTGTGATAGAGAGATGGTTGTGGAGAAGTACTTTCATATAAGAAGAAATATAGGTACAATGGCAAATGGCCAAGAACACACTCTGGGTGACAGTAGGGAATGTTGGGGACACCGGCTCATCTGGCCCAGAGTACTGGCTGGCACAAGGTGGGCCAATGGTGTTTGGCATGCACACTGCTTAAAGGGAAGCGAAAGTCTTCACCTCAGTGTGGTGGAGCATGGTGGTAACCACAGCACTGGAGAGATGGAAGTGGGAAGATCCAGAGTTCAAAGCCAGCCTCAGCTAGTTGGTGAGTTTGAGGCCAGCCTGGGCTACACAAGGGCTTGCCTCAATAAGCCAAGAGGTGAGGGAGGTGTAAACCTTTACATATTACTCCTAGGATTAGCTGAACTAAGTACCACAAAAATAGGTCCCTTGGAATGAAAGAAAGTAACTGTCTTATAATTCAAGAGTCCAGAAGCCTGGCCTTGAGGTGCTGGCAAGGCTTTATTGGCCCCTGGCATCTGCAAGGCTCCCTTTCCTATTTCCTCAATGATGGGTATTCCTTCCACAAAACCAGTCCACTGCTGCCTGTTTGACCCTGTGGGTCACATTGTGACCTGCCTCAGTGTGACCTCTTCAGTAGTTATCCTGGCGATGACCAAGTAAAGTCACATTCCATGGCAGCACAACCAGGAACTTCAGCATATCTTTTTGAGGAGACAATTTAGTTGTTGTATCTTTATATGAAACCCTAGATTTTTGAAACATGGATGTAAAATGTCAGAACTTCTGCAGAGAATGTAAAATGTGTCCGTGAGCCATATCTGGTCCACAGGTAGCCAGATTGAGGTCAGTGGCATTGAGGTCAGTGTCAGAGCTCATCGGTTGCTTGGATTAATGAGTGGCCATGCCACCATTTCACTTCATCCTCACAGCCACCTGTCTCTTTCGGTTGCAGGAGACAGAGATGTAGAGACAGCATGGGCTGATGAGGCTCCAGGCCCAGCTCTCTCCAGTGGGTTGAGCCAAGACAGGGCAGGTGTCAGTGTGCCCATCTCAGGAGCTCAGAAGGCTGGGCATGGGGGTGCACACCTTAAATCCAGCACTCTGGAACCAGAGGGAGGAAGTTTGAGGCCAGCTTGCTCTACCTAGCAAGCTTCAAGCTAGCTCAGCCAGGGCCACATAGAGCCTCTCTAGAACAAACCGAACCAGCCAACCAAACAAACAGGGACGGGGTGGGGTGGGGGGAAGGTCTGGAAAGTGGTCCAGCACAGCTTGCTTATGTTCACAGATGAGTGTTTACCACATCCTAGAAAAGCTGGGGAATCAAAAGTGACAGAGCCACAGCACCTCCCCAGGGCCAGTGTGTGTCCTTCACTCAGCCCAGACTTAGCTGGATTCTCATCCGACATCACCCCGGAAACGTTCATCAGCATCATGCGGCCATCATAACTGGGAATGTTTATGGCCACATAATCTGCTGAGTGTCAGGGCCATAAACTTGCTCAGCCCTGAGCAGCTGTGGGCACAACTACTCCCTCCTGTGGTTAGAACTAATGCTGCCACTGCAGTACTTGTCACCGCCTGGTGATGGCCCCATACGACAGCTTTCAGCTGGCTCCACTAACTGCTGCACATTGCGTTTGGCGATTGTACAACACTCTGCTTACCCTTTCCCCTTCTGCAGGACCTTTTTGCTCCTGTAAATGTCACCGAAAGTAAAGTCTTTTCTCGCAGAAAGTCTGGGTGGTTCTGGCTGGTGCCACCTCAGTGGTTGGAATTTGGGTCTAATGGGGAGAAAGTGCCCCCTGCTGCCAGACAGAAGATTGTGACATTTGCAAACCTGGCCATAATGCCTGTGAGACAGTTAAATATTAAGAGCTTGTGGCTGGGAGGCTCACTGCACAAGCGTAACACTCCATAATTTGAGGTTCCCAAGAAACCTGTGGCAGAGGCATAACTATTTGAGACCTACATAAGCTGCGAAGCCTTTAATTCAAAACACTAATTTTGAAACTTGGAATGTTTTCAGGATCAACAACAACAACAAAACAAACAAAACCAGGTTCCTGATACTTAATTGATAAAGTCTATTTAAAGAATCCCACAAAAAATTTATAAGTACTTTATTTCTCATTTAAAACTTAGAAAATGTAAGGACTTGTGCTCCCAAAATGTCTCACACAGGAACGCTCGACCTATGCTCGCATTTTGGGAATGAAACAGCCCGTGATCTCTGAATCTACTGGAAGTGAGTCAGGATGTGCTGCACCTGTCTCCAATGCGGGGCTGGCTGACTAGGTGCACGGCCTCTCCTGAGAAGTGCATTTGTAGGACACTCCCTTCCTCAAAGAAGCAGAGGGGTGTGTGGCTACGTTAGGGAGAACACTAGAAGGTTGGGTTTGGGGGACCTGTGTGGATTTTGTGGGTTTTTTGTTTTGTTTGTTGTTTGTTTTGGTTTCTCAAGACAGGGTTTCTCTGTGTAGCCCTGGCTGTCCTGGACTCACTTTGTAGAGCAGGCTGGCCTTGAACTCAAATCGATCCACCTGCCTCTGCCTCCCGAGTGCTGGGATTAAAGGCATGTGCCACCACGCCCTGCGGATTTTGTGTTTTTAAAGATAAGATCTCTTATAGCCCAGGTTGGCTTTGACTTCTCTGTGTAGTTGAGGATCCTCCTGCCCCCCACCTCCTGAGTGCTAGGGTTACAGGTTGCTCCGTGCAGTTTTATGCAGTGTTGGAGACGGAACCTAGGCCTTCGTGGCTGCTCGGTCAGCACTTGAGCTGTTGATCTGCATCCTTAGGCAATGGGTAGGTGTTTTCCTCCTTACTGTTTCCTGGGCCACCAACATCTCTTTTTCTCAGATTCTGGCTTTCATCTGGGGCTCCTGCTTTTCATCCCAGCCCTGTGCAGGCCAGATGGATAGGAAATAGGGTCATTGAGCCTAAGCATGATTTTATTCTTACGCCCCTCCACCCCCCATTGCTGCCCTTCAGGCCTGGTGCGTCCCTGTCTCCTTCCACAGGCTGAAGCACTGGTGGTGTCTTTGTCCCTGTAAGTGGCTCCCTTTTACTCTGTATGTAGTATATCCAGGGTCCATGCCCCTTTGCCATGTCCTCAGCCTCACAGACCACTTGAACATTTTCATTAAAAGTTACATATTTTCTCAGAAGCCTCACAGATCCGTCCCTGCTCTTGACTCCTGACACCCAGACCCTAGGCAAACCTCCATGAACTCTGAGGTGACCCCTCTATTAAGTACTCTTGTTGTCATGGAAACCAGGTATCTGCCAGAAACAACTTGAGGGAGGAAGGGCTTGTGTGGGCTCGTGGCCTCTGAGGGAACTGTCAGTCAGGTTGACTGTTGCTTTTGGGCCTCTGGTGAGCCAGAGCATCATGATAGCAGGCACATGTGGAACAAGCTGCCTGCACGCTGGGCAGGAAGCAGAGAAAAGGCATACAGGAAGGGACCCGGGCAGATATAGAGACACTTCCTCAGTGGCCCGATCCCTCCAGCCAGGCCCCACTTTCAAGTTTCTGCCACCTCCTGATCAGCCTGGGGCTGTCTGGTGGCTGTGGTCTGATGGTCTCTGGTTGACTCCTCCGAACCTCTGGGCTTGTGGGGTGCTGTGCTGGCAGCTGTGGGTCACTGGACACACAGGGCATGATGAAGCCACAGCTGGGGAATGACCGCCTAGGAACAGGCTCAAGTGCAAACAACCATGGGAGGAAAAAAATCACCTTTAGCTGCTGAGAAGCAGAACTCACTAAAACACAGTAGGGTGTCCTAGGCAGGAAGCTGTAGTATATTTTATACCCAGCTTGAATGCAGGACTGGTCTTTGACATTGTGTGGAAGAGATGAGGGGAGAGATATTTCTCCCATCGTAGTGGCATTTCTGTAAGGGCTTGCTTGCCTATATCCAACCCCCAACCTCTGTCTGGACAAGGGACTGATGACTGTAACTCAGGAATCACAGCTTTCTCCTAACTCTGCGTAGTGACTTGTTGCAGGCTGTGTAAGAGCTAAGGTAAATAAACTCTGCTAGACACACTGTGATCAGGGACAACAGTGGGCTGAGTGTGCCAGGGTGCCCATGGGTGGCAGTGGATTAGTTTGGAGATGTCAGGCAGGCGAGGGAGGAGGCACCCCAGCCTTCGTTGCTCTGGCCCCGGAGCAGAAGGCTCTTTTCATGATACCGTTGCTACTGCTGTGCCCTGGGGTTTTTGTAACTCTCCAGGGACCTGGGACTGTTGACAACAATTCTGGGCATAGGGAGATTGGGTCCTAGGAGGGAAGTCCCCAGAAGACATGCTGGCTTAGACGCTCTGCTCCATGACGAATATCTGGGGCCGGCCTGGAAACAGCCTCTTCTCCATTGATAGGTCTGTTGCCAGCATCTGGGCGCTTGTCCAAGGTAGCGTCATTGTTGCCAAGGGGGCTCCTTTGAAGTGTCCCTGTCCTTCAGCTTCTGCAGCTGACAGTGTTCAGGAAGCCGTGAGGGGCTAGAGAGAAGCCAGGAATGGCCTGTCCAGCCGGCACAGGCTAGTAGTTTCTGCAGCATCCCCAACATGGAGTACATCCTGTTTGTCCTTTACTTCTCCTTTTTCCTCTGCCTCTGTGCCCTCGTGTGCCTATACTTCTCTGGCTGCCAGGAGATGACCTATAAGCATGAAGGTATGCAGCTGGCTGGGGTGGGGAGGGTCTTGGTGGTTCCTGAATGCCATCGGAAGGTCCTGTATCTTCTAGGCAAGTCTGGCTGGATGCTGGGAAGGTGAAGAGAAAAGTGAATGAGATGCCGGGTCTAGTGGAAGGATGTGTGTGTGTGTGTGTGTGTGTGTGTGTGTGTGTGTGTAGAATTAAGTGACATAGGCCACTTGGCAGCAGGCAGGAAGCAACGTCTTCTGGTGGCTCTCACAGACTCTCAAGAAGCAGGTGTACCGGGGACACAGCAGGGAACAAGATGCGTGGTCTTGAAGGAGACAGCCACTGCACTCACTTAAAGGCCATGGTGGCTGTTCTGTTTTGTATTTTGTCAGTGAAGCTGCACTGGGTGGACTGGCTGTATCAGCTTCGGTGTCATCTCATCACTTAGACAAAGGAGCTGTTCCAGGCATTTGGGCATACACACCTATAATCCTGCCATTTGGGAGGTGGAGGCAGAAGGGATGGAGTCCAAGGCCAGCCTGGACTAACTACATGAGACATTATTTGAAAAAGAAAGTAAATTGAAAATGAGACAGTAAAGGAGACAGACTGACCCACCCATGTGCTGTGAAAGCTGGGTGGACACTGGAACTCAGCTGACTCTTGGCTGCTGTGGAAATGGACTGCATATGGTTATGGAGTCACTTCCATTATGGTAGGATTTTACTGGGACTATTGGTTTGTTCTGGCTTGCCCCCTGGAAGTAGCTTCTGGCTTCCTTTGGTGCAGCTTTGCTTTCTGCAGCCCCAGTCTCTGGGGCCAGGTCTACTTTGACATTCCACTGGGGCCTGCCTCTGGCCTGTTCAGTTGGGAACATCAGCAGTTAAAACCCTGTGATCAGGCTGTGATTGAGTACTTAATTACTGGTCACACTGGCCTTCAAAAGAAGGCTAGCCTAGGTAATTGGCCAGGGTATTTAACCCCAGCCACCTCCAGAATGCTAACAGAGCTTCCCTGATGTTGGGAAATCTGCCATTTTTAGAATCTTCCTGGGGCCCACTTGGTTGGAGCGGCAGGCCACCAGTTAGCACAGTCAACACACAACCCTGTCCCCAGAGGCCAGGCAGTTAGCAGTGTTTATGAAAAGTAGGGTTGGCCAGGCAGCAGCCCAAGACAACAGGGGTGCGGAGGTGAGCTGTGCCTGTGTGTAGACTCTACTGCTTCCTGGAGTCTCTGATGCCTGCAAGGGTGGGGCTTCCTATCTGAGAGAAGGGGAAGATGCTGATGGCCACTTGAACCCGATGAAACATAACCTGGTTTCACTGCCCTACCTGCCAGCTCACCTGGGCATGGAGGCAGGTGGGTACCCAGGAGATGCTGGCTATGTGAATGAACCTTCAAAGAGGTCACACGGAAACCCCAACTATACAAGATGACTGAGAAGTCCCCCACTGTCCCTTCCCTGAAAGGTCAAAGGTGCTTCCTCGTGGCGTCGTTGCTGGTGACCACAGCCTCCATGTTCCCGTGTCTGCACCTGTATGGTTGCGGACATACATTGGCTTCAACCCACTGTGGGCTGGGGAGACTTGTGGGACTCAGGGAGTCCCTGGGAGTCCGGGGCTGACCACTGCAGGGAGGTTACTGTTCTGTCACAGTCAAGGAAAACACTCTGCTTGTGGCAAGAAAGTCTCTCGAAGTAGTGTGCCTAGAGCCAGAATCAGTGGTACATGTGGAGACTGATGGCTGATGGAGGTAGCCGTCTGGGGCTAGCGCTCCTCTGGCAGGAGCCCTACTTTGTTTTAATCATGTGTCTCCAGGCTTGACCTTGTCTGGTTCACACAAGCTGCTGAGCCAGTGATTACCGAGTGAGTGACTGAATGCGTGAACAAATGAATGAGCAAAGCCGCACATCCTGTGCTGTTTGGAGAGGGGTGTGGCCACAGTCTCAAGTGGTTGGCACACGGGATATAAAAACTGTTGAGTCTGAGGTTATGAGTACACGGCCCTTGTGTCAGTGTTCTGAGTCATCAAAAGCTAAGAAAAGTTGCCCCCTTAGGCAGGCCTAGGGAGGACACGGGGCCTCCAGCTTAGTCCTGGGGTCTGTGTTCTGGGTCTCCTGGTCGTGTGCTCTCTTCCTGCTGGCATCCCATGAACGGCTCCCTCTTTGGGGCCAGATGTCTCACTCAGCCTGTAGGATGCTCCTGGTGCTGGCACTTGGTGAGGCACAGAGTGAATAAAGCCCTCTTTGGTGTTGGAAGGGTGGCAGCTCATTCATTACCAGGAGGGACCCACGGTCCCGAGGACCCTGTGTTTAAGGCCAGCTCGGGAGCTGCACAGCCTGTTTGTGACACTGCTTACCATCTAATCACCACTTGTTACACTAGCCACATCTTTGGCTGCCCTAGGTGCCTCACTCTGCCCTAAGCCAACTGTGGATGGGGGTCACAGCTCTCTCTGCCCTGTGCTGGCCGTGGATGGGCAGCTGCTGTCTCCCTCCATCTCTGACTGACGTCACACTCGTTGCCTCTCACAGAAGCATGTTGTGGAGACATTTTTTGGATTTGACGAGGAGTCTGTGGACTCGGAAACATTGTCAGAGACATCCTACAACACAGACAGGACAGACCGGACCCCGGCCACCCCCGAAGAGGACTTAGATGAGGTAAGCAAATAGCAATGTGATGGGGGCTTCCCGCCTTCATGTTGGCCAGGGCTGCTCCCTCTCTGGTGGTTAATCCTGTCATACCTTATCATAGCTCTGGAGCAAGCAAAGCTGGTCCTTGCTGCCTTGAGGGGACCCAGTGGGCATCTCTCAAGGCCGCCCCGTGAGACTTAAGGCTGCTTAAGGACATGTCCGGATGCTGACCCTGGTGCTCACCATTGCAGTTAAATTAATTGTGGCTTGTTTCTTATCCCTCACACATAGGTGACAGAAATGGTCACATTTGGTGACTTTCTTAATTTCCAGGCATTATTTAATACAGACTTTCCCCCTTGGTGCTACAGCCATATCTGGCTCCTTTGTGTGTCTTCTCTGCACCCCTTGGTGGCTGTCTCCTGAGCCTGGGTGAGAGGGGCGTGCACTGGCCTCAGAGTGACACCCTCTGGTTGTGGCAGGTGCTGGTGGAGCTTGGTGGTGTCACATGTGGCCTGCTGGGAAGGATCCCTGCAGCTTTCTGGATGAGGCCAGGTGTTGCCCATCCTGTGTCTCGTCATCCCAGCTCTTTGAGCGGCTGTCTCTCAGAGACCCATAGTTGGAGTCCATTCAAATACCTGTTGACTGTTTCTAGGGAGTGCCTTCTAGAATGATGTCGGGACCCTCAGGAAGATGCACCTTTCTTCCACTCTGCCCACTGGCCTCAAATTCAGTTGCTTGTGTTGGAAATGGCATGGGTGGCATGTCTTGCCAACATTGCCTCTGGATTTTATAAGCATGGTACCTGCAACAATTACTTCATCAGTCATTCTGCACTGTCCTCCCATGACCACACGAGGGCATCACACACAGGTCTTCTTCATGCAGGTTTCTGTCTCCAGACCAGACCAGAAAGGATATGTGGCCAGAGGGGCACCCTTCTCAGTGTGAACCTTTGCCTGTGGAGTCAGTATGGCTCCCGGGAGGCCTGTGAGTGCCCAGGTGGGATGATGAAGTGTAGAAGGCCTTTTCTCCCAGCAGCCTTCACTCTGGGTCCTTCCTAATTACTTCCTGGCACTGTGAGCTCACTAGGCGTTTGTAGACACTTGAGGAGAGATGTAGACATTTGCTTCTGTCTTGATGAAGTCACATCAAGTTGTGAGTTGACTGGTTTTTGTTTGTTTGTCCTTGTTGTTTGGTTAAGACCACAACCAGAGAAGAGGCTGACCTGAGGTTCTGCCAGCTGACCAGGGAGTACCAGGCCCTGCAGAGGGCTTATGCCTTGCTTCAGGAGCAGGTGGGGGGGACGTTGGACGCTGAGAGGGAGGCCCGGGTAAGTGTGTCCCCTTGTTGATGGGGAGGGACAGAGGCTGGGGAACGGGAGGGGACATGTAATCTAGAACTGATGGAGGTGACACTACAACTTCCACTTCTCACCTGTCATCTGTTTGCAAAAGAGAATACTTACAGGATTGAGGGGGTGGGGACAGATAGATGGCTAAACACCTAAGGGACTTGCTGCCAAGCCTGATGATATCAGTTCAATCCACCGGACCCACATGGTGGAGAGAGAGAGAGAACTGATTCCTGCAAGCTCGCCTATGACCTCCACGTATGCAAACACACACAGTAAGTTGGAACAGAATGAAATGGAAGAGAGCGATAAAGCTGTAGACTCAGCCATCCCTTCAGGCTTCCTTCTCCCTACAGTCTGAGGTTCTCCCCTCTACCCCAGAGTATCCCAGAGAACACTTTCAGGGGGTCTTGGAACACCCCAGGTACAGGCACTACAGGTGACTTTACTTAGGGGATACATTTGTGGTACTGGACCGAATTTTTCTGGAAACTTCCTCCTGCTGACCCTTCTCCCACTTTTAAGTCACACCAACAGTTGCACGTCCCTCATTCTTCTGGGAGTGCTGGAGACCACAGAGAACACACACAGGACCAGTGCTGTCCTATGTTTCCTGTCTCACTACCCTAGTCCATGAGGTGGGATGAATCAATCCCGCATCCTGAAGAAGGAAACTGGGGCTCAAGAAAGCAGCAACTTGACTGAGGATGCTCAGTGATCCCCAACAGAATTGGGAGATGCTGTAGCCATGCTACTCTGGATGAGAATGCTCTAGAAACAGCCTTAGGAGGGCTTGGGTATCCTAAAGCTTGCAGAACAGTGTGGTTTGTATCATCTCAGGGAGATGGAAGGTGCAGGCAGGAGCCACCATCTCTAGAAAGAGTTTGGCACTCAGGGCCCAGGGTGGTAGCAGATCCAGGGGGCAGGCATTCAGGAAACAAGATCCCTGGGGAATATGGCCACTTCTGCCACAATGAAAGATCAGCATTCCTTTTCTGAGCCACTGTAGGTGAGGTTCTAGGCTTTATGTGTGTTCTTTTTCTTTCTCTTTTCTTTTTTAAGATTTATTTATTATGTATACGGAGCTCTGCCTGCACGAATGCCTGCAGGCCAGAAGGGGCATTAGATCACATTATAGATGTTTATGCCACCATGTGGTTGCTGGAACTTGAACTCAGGACCTCTGGAAGAGCTGACAGTGCTCTTAACCTCTGAGCCATCTCTCCAGCCTCTCTCATTTTGTCTTTTAACATCCACTTGCCCAGTTAATCGAGACTTCACAGTGAACCGCATAATGGGACATGATGCATATACCCGTAATCCCAGCATTTGGAGGGTAAAGCAGGAGGATTGCCATGACTTGGAGGCCAGCTGGGGCTACATAGTGAGTTTCTGGCTAGTTTGGACTATAGAGTGAGACCTTGTTTTACGTTTTGAAAAGAAAAGAAGTAGATTTCTGACTTTCCAGATAACCCTGAACTCCTGATGTACCTCCCAAGGGCCAGGATTTCAAGCCTGTGACAACACTCCTAGCTTGGATTCCTGACTACCGGAAAGTAGGTCACATCTGTGTCTTCCCGTTCTCTGTGGCAGCGTGTGGCCGTAAGCCAAGTAGCTGTGCCTCCCAGGGCTGAGATAAGTACCTGTGTTCATCCCTGCTGCTGCTTCTTGCCGTGGGGTCATCTGATCAATGGCTTCCCTCAGGTGTATGACTTGGCCAGGCCCATGAGGTCTTAGGTTTCAGTAGGTGACATAGAGCCCCACCAGGCTGCCAGGTAAGTAGAGCAGCTGTCAGCAGCTGGATGACCTGCCGAGTGAAAAAGCACCAACCTTGTTAGAGCTGGCTTTGGGACCTCGAGGCATCCAGTTTTGGCTAGCTCATCCCGGAAGAGGATGGCTCCTCCTTCAAGCTAGCTTTTGATTGTCTCATACTGGGGGAGTTAGAGCCATCACCTCCCATGATGTCACCTCTCCTTAGTTCTTACTTCGTGATGTAGTTGTCAAATTGACAGCTGTACAGTGTAGGTGGACTTCGGAGCCCTCAAGTGGGCGTGATGTGAGCATGTGTGTAACAGGCCCCTCCTACCCCTAAACTCTTGTGGTGGCCGGGTACTTTCTGGTTGGCAGCCTGATTCTTTACCTCTGTGTCACCTCTGCAAGGGACTTGCTCACTTCCTGGTTTTTTCCCTTCCAGACTCGGGAGCAGCTTCAGGCTGACCTGCTGAGGTGCCAGGCCAAAATTGAGGACTTGGAGAAGCTACTGGTTGAGAAGGGACAGGTAGGCAGAAAGACCAGACATTCCGTGTTCAGAGCTGTCCCTGGGATGCAATGATATCTTTTGTATGCCAAGGGTGGGGAAGGGGGTTCTATGGAGGAATCCCTGTGACACCCGGTGAGAATGTGTTGCTGCAATCAGAGTGTGCCCTGAAAGCTTGCCTGGCTTTTCTTTGTTTGCCAAATACATGGAAACAGAAGATTACTCCTAGAACAGAGACGTGGTCACATGCCTTTGACAGGAACCTGAAGAGAAGCTGCTGTTTCCTGTTAAGATGTTCATTTTTCCTCCCTTTCTTCCTTCTTTTTTAAATTTTTAAAAAATTTTTGGTTTTTTGAGACAAGGTTTCTCTGTGTCACCCTGGCTATCCTTACTCACATTGTAGACCAGGCTGGCCTTGAACTCACAACGATTCCCCTGTCTCTGCCTCCCTGAGTGCTGTTAATCCGATTAAAGGCATGTGCCACCATGCCTAGCTTCTGTCAAGATTTCAATCCTTTGTGTGTAATTGTAGCACTGTGGACCACTTGGTAGCGCCCACAGCATCAGGCTCATAAGAAAGTCCAGATTGGTCATCTTCATGGACCCTGTCTCTGATTTGATTAGTCAGGCCTAGTGGACAGCAAGGAGGCAGCCTTTAGACCTTTCTTGTTGCTACCTGAATGGGTAGAGGGTCATCCTCTTTACATAGTTCCCTAGGGACCCAATGCTGGCGCCATTTTTTTTTTTTAAACAGCTCTACTTAGAATTCATTTCCTGTCAGCAGGTTGGGGTGGCTATCACTGCCTCAGCATAGCTCACTGGCCCGAACCAACCACACAGCTCCACCGGCCTAGGAATTCCTGGGGCATGTGCACAGGCAGGGCTGTGCCTTGCTGCTGCCTTCAGTTAGGGCTGAGGCAGTGTGGAGAGGTCTAGGGTTGAGAAGCAACCAGTGAGAGTGGGGGATGTTAGTGAGAATGGAAACAGGTCGGAAGAGCTTCAGAGATTGGGAGCCAGGGGGCACAGTGCTGGGATCTTGGGTACAGCGCTGGCTATGGAACCAGTGGGCTTAGTGCCGGCTCTCACTAACCTAGCCCCAGCTAGTAGGGAGGGCTGAGGTAGAAATGGAGGCAGAGTGCCAGTGCTCCCCCAAAGCTACTGCAGTGGCCCTCATGAGAAGAGTGTGGACACCAGACCCCCAGGGGTGGGTGCTGGGAGTCACGGCCTTGCTGGCTCCATGGAGACAGGAGGGGCACAGAGCACATGGCCTGGAGTCAAGCACTGATTCTGCCCCCTGTTTGTATTACTTAGACACACTGTATAACCCCTGAGTCTTAGCTCCTTCATGTGTAAAATGAGAAGGCTAGAGTGTCAGGAGTGGGCTAGCAGAGAGCCAGTAAGAGATGATGCAGTTTTCGCAAGCTCCCTTCCTAACTTTCCATTGGCCTCAGTGTCCCTCTTCCAGGCTGAGCTCATGTATTTGTAAACTTGCCTGATCGTGGACTATAACTGATGTTGGCCTTCCATGCTAGATACTGAGAGAGACGGGGGGGGGGGGGGGGGGGGGGGGAGGGAGGAACGGAGGAGAGGGGAGAGAAGAGAGAGATATATCTGAATTCTGCTTTCAGCATCTGCAAATTGTGATTAAGCCAGCAAGTGCTTACCAGAGCCCTTGCCCCAGTGCCAGGCTATGCTAACTCATCAGTTAGCTATTGGTGTGTAACAAACAGCCCCAAAACGTAGTTTCTTACAATAAATAGCAAGGCTTGGTTTGCTCCAAGATCTGTGGATTGTCACTGGGCCGGGCTCTGCAAGTGGTTGTTCTGTTGGTCTCACCTGAGGTCACTCTGAAGTTTCAAGTGGTCAGGTGGGTCAAGCGGGGCTTGGAGGCCTTAAGTGACCTCATTGCCGTTTGTGGCCTGGTCACCCATTCTCAAGTAGGTGTCTGGCTTAGTGATCTCCTAATCTGTTTGTGTTGTTTCCTCAAACAACACAAACGCCGATCAGGCCTTTGGTCACGTTAGCATCTGAGTAGGCGAAAGACATCACAGACAAGCCCAGCTTCAAGGCTGGAGTAACAGTCTCCCTTTGGGAGATGAGTGACATTGCAGAGTTGTTCACACAGATAGGGCGCAATGGTTGCAGCCATCTGTCTGATTAGTCTGCCACAGAGAGGAAGGTGGATGGACGCAGCACTGTTCTCTCAGGGACTCCCAGCCACCTGAGCATACGTGCAAATCTGTACAGCAGAGATGTGGGGTGTTAGGTAGAAGGCCCCCAGGAGGGGACCCACATGTCATCTGGATGTTCCTGGTCAGATCCTAGGTCAGCCTTGGCTTGTGAGCATTGTGGAATCCCAGCCCTAGGTGACATTGGCCTGGCCACTGTGGAGTGGGGATGGGGGCAGGGTGGAGGGGACAGACTGTGCTGTTCAGGGTCTGGAGAAGGAGGAGGTGGGGAAGGCTCCCTCAACTCCTGCCCTCTTCCTCCTCCAGCCTGATGCCAGCGAGGGAGAGTCAGTCAATGTTCATGGCTCTGGCCCGTCACTGTCATGCCATGGCATCAGGGTAAAGACCCAGTCACCATGGAGCAGTGTCCTGTAATGGCCCAGGGGAGAGAGCCAGGAGGCTAGGGGAGAAGGACACGTCACAAACGTGCTGTTTCCCTTGCCTGGGTATGAATGTTTAGAGGTGCGATGAAGTTACCCAGCACCGCTGTCCATGTCGGTGACCTTTCATTCCCTGGGAGTTGGGGGCTCAGCCGACACTGACGTGAGCTGATGAACACCTTGTGTTTCCCGCAGGATGCTGCATGGGTAGAGGAGAAGCAGGCACTCATGAGGACAAACCAGGGCCTGCTGGAGAAGGTATGTCCAGCCCGGAGCCTCAGACCCCATCATAAACTGAACCTCAGAGTACCCCCAACCTGCCCTGAGCGCTCAGCACACCATGAAGCCCAGAGCCCCATGGCTCAGTGGTTCTCACAGTAGAGGGGTTCTTCTCACTGGACTCAGGGTCTGTCTTCAGAGACATATCTCAGAACTTTTAGGGTGTCTCCAGAAACAAAGTCGGCCTGGTTGCCGTCTCAGATTTAGGCTTCCTGGCTGTCTTTGTTGTTGATTTTGTGCCTCCATTCCTCATGAGCCTGACAGAGTCCACGGAAGGCCCTCCGGCCCCCTCAGCTGGGTCAGTTCTTGTATTGGGAACCTGTGTGCCTTGTCCTCTCACCATAGGCCTCCTTAAAGCTCCAAGAGAGTCTGTCTGTCTGAATGTGTGTTAACATTGAGATTAGCTTTTCCTTGCTTGCTTGAGTCAGTTTTTGTTAAAAGCAGATGCCAAGCTGTCCCACCATGATCCTGGTGCCCTTTTAGAGCAGGTTCAGCCCCCTCCCGCATGCCTTCTCCTGTCTCCTGACTCCCAGTGTATTTTAGCTCTGTGATCAGTAGACTCACGCACTCTTCACAGTCCATGCCAACAGAAGAAAGTGTAAGGTGGGCCCTGGGTCTTCAGCCTTCTGAAAGCCCAGGCCTGAACCAATCATTTTCCTGGAAGGTAGCCTGGGTCTGGCCCAGCTCTGCTGTGTCCTGGCCTTGCCCTGGCCTTAGCTTCCTTCTGGCATGGAGGTGTGGCTGGTCTTATTCACCCTGTGGGCCCCATGTGTCAGGAAGGCTCTTGCCTCAGTCCTACAAGCCACAGGAGAAACTCAGTGTCTCCCAGTGCCTCCCGACTCCCTGCAAGAGAGCCCTCCTTTGGTCTTCTGCTAGGAGGAGAAAGACTAAGTACCACCTAAAGGCCTCCCCTACACATACTGTCTTGGTGGCCCCTCGCTGTGACTAGGTTGTGGGCACTACTGTTACTCTTCTTGCTTGGAAACTGAGGTTCAGAGCAGTGCTGACCTGCATCCCCATGGCTCCTGGGCTTCAGGCAGTGCAAGCTCTTACCAGGCTGCTCCGTGCTCTCAGGGCGATCAGTGTTCTCTTAAAAACTTTTTGGGGAGTCGGAAATGTAAGCCTTCATAGTACCTACCGTAACACTGCCCACAGCTAATCCTGGAGCCCGGAGGACTCTGGGAACTGAAACACGCACATTGCGCCCCCCCCCCCCCTTGCCTTCCTTACACTGACCTCAAGGAGGGACTTGATAACCCTAAGCCTCAGTTCCCCTGACTCATTAGTTCAGCGAGAATATAAGGTCCAGGCTTGGGGCTATAGAGGCAAACCTAGCCCAGTGTCTCCCCTTCCTCCTATGCTCACCAGCAGACAGGATTGTGGCCAGCCCTGCCCCTCCTCTTGCTGGCCAGCTCCCTGTTTCTCTCAGACTACCCACTAAAGTTAGCTCCTAGGTGGGGGAATCCCTGGGGCATGAAGGCAGCCATGGAGACTGTTAATGCGAAGGTGTCTTTGCCCCAGATTTACAGGCTGGAGATGGAGGAGAACCAGCTAAAGAGCGAAATGCAAGACGCCAAGGACCAGAACGAGCTGTTAGAATTCAGAGTGCTAGAACTCGAAGTAAGAGACTCTATCTGTTGTAAGCTCTCAAACGGAGCAGACATTCTCTTTGAGCCCAAACTGAAATTCATGTGAAGCTCCCTGGCATTTCCGAGCATGTGTGAAGGGACGTGTTACCGTTTCTCTTCTTCCTTCCTCCGTTCTTTTCTTCTTCTTCTTAAAAATCTGTACGTTCCGGGATGACTTCACTGCCTTAACGTGTCCTGGGGAGGATGCTCGCGACGTGGTGTGGACCTGGACCAGAGCAGTCTATTTATTGCCTACTGCTTGTTTTGCACTTAATAAAATAAGTTGTTTTTGCAATATTTTGCCTTTTTTTGTTTGTGTTTCATTGCCATAACTACTTTCCTGCATGCACAGTCACTGGGTGTGCCTTCCGCAGCCCAGACATCAGCACTGTTGCAATGGATAACACACCTTTGATCTTGCATGAGGCAGGCTTCTCCTGAGATAGCAGGCTCTGACCCAGCCGGCTCTTGATCCCTGCTGTGTTTAATAGCACTGTGGGCCCATTTTCTGCCTGCCAAAGCGAATGCAAGGTAAGTGGAGGCAGGCAGGAAGATGTATTTACACAGATGTTACCCAGTCACTTCATGCAAATCCTTCTGGCCAGTAAATACAGACCTGGGCACTGCAGCCATTGGAACTAAAATTATCTGTGATTCAAACTGCAACTGAAAGCTCTCAGCCACTGCACGTGTAGAAACCTTGTCCCTCTGAGCACTCCACAGGCCAGTGAGTAAGACACTGAGGGGACACTGAGGAGTTTGTGGCTTCCGGCCAAAATCCTGCGTCAGATGTGTTACAGTATTGCTTGGCTCTCACAGCCCTTCATCCTCCCATTGTTTCCGTTTAAAAGTCATCGGCATCTTAAACGTCTGTGCATCCATGACAAGCCTCCACGAGGCCCTTGTGACCCCGCACTGCTCTCCCAGCTGACGCCTATGCATGTGTGACTCCTCTCCATCCACATGGGCACCATCACTCATCTGTGGCTTCTCTGGTTTTGTTTTCCCACCTTAGTGGAAGCTGTATCTGTGACCTGAGTCTTATCTTTCTGGCAAGGATGGGCGGGGTGGTTTTCAACTTCCCAGTGTCACTGTGTCCCTCAGCTTAGCCATTATTCATTCATCAGAAATGTGTCATGAGGTCATGAGGTCATGCTTAGTAGCCCACCACTGTGAGAATGCCTTCCGCAAGTCCTTTGCTGTGGCCTGAGAATCCCACAGATACCACTTGCCTTGCCAGAGCTTTCTAACAGCCTTCAGAACCACGGGGAAGCCATTTTATGACTTTGTTCATACAAAATATGAGCTGCCCCTTTTCTATGAAAAGCCTACTGAATAGCACCTCTGGTGGCAGGTCTGTGGGGGCGTAAATGATTGTAACCAGCTTGGCTCACAGAGCAGTGCAACCAGCTTCCTGGAAACTAACTGAACAGGGCCCCCCTCTGCCCTCAACCCTCACTTAGCTGTGTGTTAGGGCGTGCTTTCTCGGTTCACACCAATCTCCATTACTTCTCTTGGATGGATTAGGAAGGTTTCCTAGGTCTGTAAGTTATTGTTACTGTAATTTTAGCCCTGTCCCCCTCACTCCCCACACAGCTTGATAGGAGGCAGAATCTTAGAGGGTTTTTCTGCGCCTTGGTCGTGACTCACCTGGCAGTGTCACAGGCTTAAAGCCAGCTGCATGTACAAAATGTGCGGGAGCCAAGGTGCTGTTCTGCCAACATGCTGTGAATTCCTCTAAGCAACGTGGCTCCTTTATAAAGCGCTCGTGTGGTGAATGGCTGGTGGCTGTCTCTTCTGCGACATACGATCATAAATCTGAGGTGGGGGCAGAGGGTGATCCTGAGTCTTGTTAGCGTGGATCAAAAAACCGAACCCAAACCAAGCAACTCCCGAGTTGAGTCACCCATCATCACGGAAAGCAAGGAAGGTCACACGTGGGACTTCCAGTTCTGTCGCTCCCTGGCAGCAGATCTCAGGCTTAGCCTTTTCAAGCCTCTGTGTGTACGTGCTATGTGAGGCAGCTTGAACATCGGATAGGACAGCCAGTGTACCCAGCCTAGACTAACCCACCATGGTGGCTGGCTTCCGTTCTCTATTGAATATGATACATTGCTTTGATGGAGCCTCATCTTTTGGGACTTCTGGGGTTTGGATTGCAACAGGCAGACCAGTGAGGCCCAATTACCTGTTTTTCCCCAGCAGTAGGTGAGATGTGAAGTGTCCACGAAGGTCACTGGCCCTGGAAAGGCAGGAAGAGGCCACATGTCCTGTACCAGGACATGTGTGGTCCAGATGTGTGCTGTGTAGGTCCACCTTAACCAACTAGAATGCGTTGGTTTTTGCTGGTAACTTGGGGAAAATGGCAAGTGATAGCACAGTTGAGTTCTATCTTTAAACCACGTCTTTTCCCCAGGAGAGAGAGCGGAGGTCGCCAGCCTTTAACCTCCAAATCACCACCTTCCCCGAGAACAACAGCAGCGCTCTCCAGCTGTTCTGTCACCAGGAAGGAGTAAAGGTAGCATGCTTGGGGGGTGGGGTATGCCCCATGGACCTTCCATTCAGGGGCGGGCTGAGTGCCTGGCGCGATGGTAAAGGGGGGTCCTATCATCAGGTCAGGGACAAAGCCTTGTGCGTCTGTGTTGAAAGAGAGCTAGTTGAAGGCATCACCAAAGTGTTCCCCCTCACTTCTGACCACCTACAGGAAGACCCCAAACCCAGCCTAGCAACTAGCTGCTCTCTTTCTCTCTCTCCCTCCCTCCCTCCCTCCCTCCCCCTCTCCCCCCACTCTGTCTCTGTCTCTCTGTCTGTCTCTGTCTGTCTCTGTCTGTCTCTGTCTCTCTCTCTGTCTCTCTGTGTCTTTGTCTCTCTGTCTCTGTCTGTCCGTCCGTCCGTCCGTCCGTCCATCCGTCCCTCCCTCCCTCCCTCCACAGTGCCCAAGCCATAATGAGGGCTTTGCTGATAGTGACTATGGTTGGCTACAGGCCTGGAGCCCCCCCAGACCTCATAGGCAGAGTCCTCAGATTCCCATGAGCAGGGTCGTGTTGGAGTGAATCTCAGTGTATGAACCATAGCTATGCCTTCCCACCTACCTGAGCAGAGGCAGAGACTGGGCCCCCGCTGTGGCTTCAGAGCAGAAGGAGGCGTGTCAGTCATAGCTCCAGAGTAGGTGTGGATCATATCTGCAGCTTGCATGAGAATGAACATTGGAAATTTTTTCCAGGGTGTGAATATCTCTGAACTTATGAAGAACTTAGATATCCTTGGCGATAACGGGGTAACTATGAGCGATTGGTTCCTGGTTTTGTGTCCTTGGTTCGATCGGGGGCGGGGGTGTTCCTTGTGGCTTTGTCTTGTTTTAAATTTTTTCTTTGATTTAAGACACCTGTGAAATACAATGGAAGGCTTTTGTGTGGCCGTGTCCCCGTGTGGGTGGTTGGGTCGGTAATTGTCAGAGTGGGGTTCTAAACTAAGGACAGCATTACAATCTGTGGGCGAACTGGGCACCAACAGACTAAAGACTAAGTGATGCACAGCCAGAAGGCCCCACTGCTTTTGATTGCTGACGTCAGAAGGTGATTTTCTTTGCCTTCCCAAGAGTTTGTCTTTAATGAGGCGCTATTTCCCCAAGCCTTGGTGCCACTCTGTGAACTGCCTCCACCTACAGGGACTGGGGCCACGCGTCTCAGACGACTGATCCCTGTTGTTGAGTTGGGGCTGATCGCTGGCATGCACCCCAGAGGTGCTTGGCGCTAACTTTGCCATGGACTTGGAACCCAGTGCCAACTCCCTTGCCCGTTTTTGTGTTGTAGAATTTGAGGAATGAAGAGCAGGTTGCAGTAATCCAAGCGGGAACTGTGCTTGCCCTGTGTGAAAAGGTAGACGCGGCAGTGTCCTTGTTGCTCACATCTTGTGCCAGCATCCAGCACCATACCAGAAACTGTACATTGGTGTGTCGCTTTATTTGGGAGCATGTGTGTGGGTCAGTCTGCGTCTGCATGTACACATGCATGCCTTTGCGTGTTCAAGATGGAACGCCACACATGCTCACTGCAGAAAGCCTCGAAACCCGGGAGGAAGTGGCCACCACCCTCCAGAGGAAAAGAAGCTGTGATGTTTGCTTTATCTCCTCCTTGTTTCTCCCGTGCCCCTCCTTTTTGGAGTAGTTAACATGCTGCGTTTCTCTCCTGCCTTCTAAGCCATTTAAAGTGGCTCACCAAAGACTTATTCAGACAGCATTGCCGCTCCATCACAGTTACCCATAGAGAACCTCACCACCCCTCAGTGATTCCGTGTCCAGGGAATGCCCGCCCACCCTTTCTCATTTACCAGTGTGCCCTGGGGGACACTTTCACAATACATGTCTCTATATACTTGAGAGCCTACCCATAGGCTACGTTCTGGGGCAGGGATCCGGGCCACATACTAAGACCACTTGTCAGATTTGTTAGGGTCAAAACAGTTTCTTGAGCTGTAACCTGAAGCTCTTGGCACATGGTTGATTTCCGAGCTCCGCGTGGCTTTTAGCAGGAACAAAAACGTGAGCAATTGGTAGGCACCACATGCTGTGAGGTCATCCCGTATTGTGTTTGAGTGGGTACTCAGAGTGGTGAAGTGTCCGGTGTGCCTTAGCATTTCCTTCTTTGTAAAATGTAATTGCATTATTTCTTTGAAAGATTTTCTGTTGGGTCTGTCCATCCAGCCGTCCATCCATTCATCCATCCATCCAGCATTTGTTGTAACTGTTCTTTCTGTGTGTGCTTTGCATATTAAAGATGTTAAATTTTGGCTGTTTTTTTTTTTTTTTAAATTAAAGAACATATCCTGGCTTATGTGCCTCCTACAGTGGACTATAATGCTGAGATGCACACAGATTTTTCTAGTGTCTTTCCTGCAGATCTTTTCCTTTCACAAAAGTCAGACTCTGAAATGCTGCTTTCAGATGAGGGTTGAGGACGTCTTAATGATGTTGATTGAATTCCTTCCTTGATCTTCAGTAGGGCACTTAAAATACAGTTTTCTCCCCTAGGTTTCAACCCCCAGCCCCCACCCCCCAGCTAAGTAAAAGACACAAAGATTGAGATGAGACACTGTGCCTTTGCCCAAGGTCACGTGGCCGGGAAAAGTGAACTAGAGCTTTCTGCTTCTGCCCATTACCTGGCCAAGTTTGATTTCTCCAGTGGATGGTGGGATCTGTGAGTCACGTTTGGCTGGCTGTTGGTCCATGAGAAGCAGCTGCCACAGTGCTAGGCAGATTCAGTATATGATCATTGTCATTGGCAAAATCAGATGTGGCTTTCCTGGCTGTCCTGGACTCGCTTTGTAGACCAGGCTGGCCTCGAACTTACAGCGATCCACCTGCCTCTGCCTCCCAAGTGCTGGGATTAAAGGCGTGTGCCACCAAGCCCGGCTCCAATCTTTTATAACAGAGGCCATTGAAGATACATGTCTTGGTGTAGTCTGCATTCACACAGCCTGTCAGTGCTCAGTGCCTAATGAGTCTCTGAAGAATGACATTTACAAGCTCTTTTGCTAGCAGGGAGGCCTCAGGTTTGAGTCTTGGCTCCACCAGTTGCTGTTTGGGGGAGAGGGGAGGGGTCTCAGGATTTGGTGGACAGAGTAGGAGCAGTCTGTGATTTGGGGTGTCTGGCTTATGGTGGGATAGGATAGTAGACACTGGTAGGTGCTGGTTCTCCAGCCCCTGGAGTGTCCCCCAGGGCAGGGCTGCCATGATGGAAGGTGAGGACTTCACTGGGAACAGGCTTCAAGCAGCACAGTTTCCGTGACACCTCTTTCCACAGCTGCCCTAGCACCTATGCCACGTCCAGTACTAGAACCTCAGGACTCTTCAACCCTCTTGCATTCTCTTACAGAGGAGGAAATGGGGCCTTTCTGGCATCAGCTAGTCTCTGCTTTGCTACCCCTTCCCCACCTCTGGCTTGCACTGTTACTCACTTTGGCCAGCTTTCTGCCAGCTGATACCCATCTGCTACTGCCGCCATCACCTCCACCACACCGGCCTACCTGGCATTCCATTAAGGGTCCTAATACTAAAGAGTGATACTGGCTGCCTGGCTGCCAGCCCCTCAGTACCTCATAAGAGCAGGAGAAAGCGGGGATCCATGGCTAATATCTGTGGGCAGAACTCAGTGCACTGTAGAAACAGCAATCTGGAGACTGGCCTTCAGCTAGGTTCTCTTCAGACTTGGCACCGCTTCAGCCCCTTGAAAGTGAACTAAAGTGAACTCGGTGTGGGTGTTGGCTGTTTATCTTCTCCCTGCCTGGAGAAAATGTTCCTGAGTAGGGGGCGGAGTAAGGGGTGGGAGGTAGGTCATGAGACTCCTGAGAAGGCTGGCTGGACAGCTGGGTAACCAATCCAGCCTTTTCTGCCTGGGAGTTGGAAGTGCCCTGAGATGTTAGTGCTAAAGCAGGGACAGTTAAGTTCAAGAAGGGACAGAGAGGACAAGTTGTACACCAGGGCCAGCAGTACGGATGTCAGAGAACTTGGCTAGTGACCCTAAGAAGCTCTCCTCACCCAACACACCTCACTTAAAACAAAAACAGAAACTGTCACTTGGTACACTGGTGAGCCCCAGCCCAGCTCTCTCTTAGTGGCACAAAGGCTGTTTCCTGATTTGCAGGCAAAGTCCATCCCAGCCTTGTCAGGTGGTCCTGTAGATAATGTCCTGTGATGGTCTCACATCAAGCAGCAGCCCACCTCTTGGCCCTTGTGTGTGCCTTTCTCCTGTCCTCTCAGAGGCTTGCTCAGGCTCTGGGCTGCAGACAGGTCCCATCAGACTTTCCCTGAGCACAAGGCTGGTAGCTACACCAAGTTTAACATTGGCCCAAGTTTGAGCCCACAGAGAGAGGCTTAAATTTAAGATGTGAAGGGACTATGGCTTATCTGTGGTTCCCAGTCAGATATGCCTCTTCTCTCTCAAGTTCAAAAGCCTTTGGGGAAGTAGGCACAGATGAAAGTACTATAAACAAACAAACAAACAAACAAACAAACAAAAGCCAGGCGTGGTGGCTCATGTCTTTAATCCCAGTACTCTGGAGGCAGAAGCAGGCGGATCACTGTGAGTTTGAGGCCAGCCTGGTCTACAGAGCAAGTCCAGGACAGCCGAGGCTACACAGAGAGACCCTGTCTCGGAACCCCCCCCCCCCAAAAAAAAACAAAAACAAAAAAAAACAAAAACGAAAAAACAGAAACAAAAACAAAAAACCAAATGTTACATCCTCTCTGTAATAAGTGGGTCAGAGGATGAGGCTTAGCTAGGCCTTCAGCCAACGTCAAGCTTTCTGTGTTGGCCCGAGCCAGTGTAGGGAGAGGAGAGAGCGTTCAGCTGTAGAGAGGTCCCAGGCTCTTCACCTGGGACCTTTTACTCTGTGCCTGTCCATGGTCCTGAAAAGGCCATGTGTGTGGTTCAAGACTGGAAAGTACCCCTTCCTTTGAAAACTTATTTCATGCTAACATCATGCTGTTAAAAGCACAACATTCCATTTCCTCTTCAGAAACATTTATCTTTTCACAAGAAGCTACGCAAGCCGTGTGAGGATGAGCTAGCTTGGCACTTGTCTGCTGCTTGTCCCGGGGCTGCTCAGGGCCAAATTGACCTTGATGTTGTGAGAGGAGTCTCTGATGATGGCCTTCACACCTCTCCCCCCCCCCCCCCCCGTGGAGCCCACCTAGATCTGTGTCAGACCTCCTCCGCTCCACAGCTAGTTATTTGCCACCCACCATATACTTGGCTCTGCCGCGAAAGAAAAGGAACAAAGACAGATGTGTTCCCACTGTGGGTGGCTGGAGGAAGTTGAAACAAGTGATGGAGTCGTCACCAGTGAGCACCAGGACAAGATGACCCTATAGCCTCAGGAAGTAGTATGGGATTCTGGGAGGAGAAGATAGAGCTAGCTTGAGACTGGTGAGCTGGGTAGATGTTAGCTTGGCATAGCCTGGGGCTGATGCTGAGCTTAGAGCTATTGATGTCTGAGCAGCATGTACAAAGGTCCTGAAGTGAAACGTGGCTCATCCTGTCTGAGGAACCAAGTGCATTTTCAGCCAACTAATATGCAGGTGGCTTTTTTGAGGGGGGGTTGTGTGTGGAGTGGGAGGGGGGCAGGAAACCAGCGCCTCATTGTGCAGTCTTGGCTGGCCTAAAACTCACTGTGTAGACCAAGTCGGCCTCGAACTCACAGAGATCTGCCTGCCTCTGCCTTCTGAGTTGCTGGGATTAAAGGGGCATGCTATCACGCCTGGCCAGGCCTAGGTTTTGAAGTGGGCAGCAGAGCCTATTGAGTGACCACAGTGATCCTCAGTGAGGACATTGTCTGAAGTGGAGGACTGGGGTGAGCTCCAAACAGGATCAGAAAAGCTCCGTAAGGATGTGCAGGCAGGCAGAGTTTGGGGGCCTTGGTATGGGTCAGGCATGAACTAGGCACTGAGTGGGGCTCTGATATAGGTAGTGACCATGGGGAGGGAGTGTTGGGAGTCTGAAAAACAGGAAGACAGCATAAAACACAGCAAGAGATGTCTGGACTGGGCGAGACTCTTGAGGGCTGAGAAAGAGTGAAGAGCAGAGGCAGCAAGAGTCCAGGGTGGTTACCTCAGACTTGTAGCCAGAGGAGGAAGAGATTGATGTGTCCAAGAAAGTCATAGGAAGCCTTGTAGTCCGGAAAGAGGCACAGGGTCACCAGGCCAGACCATAGGGCATCACAGCTTGGAAGGCTGAAGTCAGAATTCATACTCAGTGTCAAATTGGTGTCAAATCTGAGTACTTGAGGGTGTCCTTGACACCCTCACTTATTCCTGAAGTTCACCTAGTGACAGGGTCACACTGTGTACCAGCACTTGCTCAGACACAAGAAGTGATATAGTGCAGCCACCAGGAGTGTACCCTATGTGGTCAGTGGCATGTCTGAGCGTCCTCCTGCCTCGTGACCACTTTGATGCCCTGTATCGCTGCCCTCCATGCATGTGTCCACCTCCTTGCTGCATCTTGCTCTCGCAGCCACCTTAGGAGTATCATGGGAATGGCTTCCCAGTCCTACAGGCTGGGTATCATATCCCCAGCCTACAGCTGTGTGCCTTTGCGCAAGAGACTTACTGCAGCCTTCATGTCTTCACCTGCCTTCCTCTGGGATGGGCATGAGACGGGGTCACATGGATGGCACACAGGCCTCCTAGCTCCTGTCTACCTGTGCACCAAATCCATGCTTCCAGGACACCTCCTTAAACACAGGCCCGCTGGTGCACACACAGTCATGGCCATGGACACACACAGCTGTGTGAAGGTGCATTGTATTCCTTACCCTGAGCAAATATCTGTACAGGCTGAGAGGCCCAGTCCCTCTGACCCTGCCCCCCCCCCCCCCAGTGCCCCTGCCCACTTGCCTATGTCCTCCTGTCCTGTTGTTTTCTAGTGGCTGAAGCAGATAGAGGGAACAGAGGCGGCCCTCACCCAGAAGATGATGGACCTGGAGAAGGAGAAGGTAAAGACTCCAGCACCTGGGACAAAGGGCGGGGGGCGGGGCCGGGGGAGAACTCAGGTGTTTGGCTTTGTGGGATGCTGGGCATCACTGTAGTTCTGCCCTTGTGGCTCCCTCGAGCCATCTCCGTTCTCTTCCTTTCCCACCCACGCGGTTTTCAATTGAACACTTACTTCTGACCTTGTGCCCCATCTCGGACTCACAGACCCTTGAGTCCCATGAGTGGCAGCTTGAGAACATTAGAGACACAGCACGACACACAGGCACCAGTCCGAGGGGCTCTCCAGATGCAGGATAACTTGGGAACCCAGAGTTGGCCTTCCTTGGTTGTGCACTGGATGCTTTAATGCAAACTTGGCTGGATTGTGGCCATGAGGGGTGTTATGCTTGTGAGCAGCCCTGCTTGGAGGGGGCACGGTGCAGGGGATAATTATCCTTAGCCCAGGGAGGCAAGAGGAGCCATTCCAGAAGCCCTAGCTCTAAAGCCATCCAAGACCAGTTTGTATTTTAAGTTCCTTTGAGAGCTCACTGAAGGAGCCAAAGCAGCACTTGGTGTCAGAAGAGCCCTGGATAGGCCTCAGGAACCTGGGTTTCTGCTTACCCCTATCATCAGTGGCACCATGGCTTTCTGTTCCCTATAAAATACAGGAGCCGCAACATGAGTTCTAGCTCTAAGCACTCAAGGGTGTAGAGTGGGGCATGCAGTCTGCCCAGATGAGGCCTCTGTACAGGGAACCAGAGGTCTTCGGGAAGTGTTTAACAATGAGATCCACATGGGAGGGGAGTTGGGGATGAGAGTGGGGAGGGCACAGCCTGGCAAGGGGATGAGCTGCACCTGAGAGCTGTTGAGACAATCCTGAGGCCTCAGGCCACAGTACAGGGCTTGGAGATTCCTGTGATGTGGGCTGGCAGCAGCGGGCTCCCTGTGAGGTCCCTTCCTTATTACCAGGTACCCAAGAGGAGGGGGAGCCAGAATGAGGGCAGTCCTGATCAGGGATCTCATGGATAGCCTGGGCAACCCAGGGCAGTGAGGGCTCTGCAGGGAGTTCACACAGGGCAGTCAAAGCCCCTCCCCCCTCCTTTCCCTCCTGCACCGTGTTACTAGTGGGTAAATTCAGAGCCTCCCTGCGCTGACTTGCTCTGGGCAATCCTCATGGCCCTGCGCTGACTTGCTCTGGGCAATCCTCATGGCGGCCCCTCTCTTCTAGGACCTGTTCAGCAAGCAGAAAGGCTACCTGGAGCAGGAACTGGACTACAGGAAGGAAGCCCTTGACCAGGCCTACCTGGTAGGACCAGAAGTGGGTTTGACACTTTGACTTTCTCCTCTCAGCCTTAGAGGCTGCTGCTTCCTGCGGGGAGCACACCAGGCTTCAGGGTATAATGAATGGCCAGCAAGTGGCCAAGTGTTTCAAATGAGCTGTGTGGGTTTTTTTTTGTTAAATAATTTAAATTTAAATTTAAACTCCTCTCTCACATATTATATCCCAATCACAGTTCCCCTTCCCTCCGTCTCCCCCTCCCTCTCCCCCCTTCCCTCTTCCCCCTCCCTCCTCCCTCAGTCTCTCCCTTCCACCTCCCACCCCCCCCAGATCCAACCCCTTTCTCCTCCCCTCAGAAAAGAGCCGGCCTCCCAGGAACATCAACCTAACACTGCATAGCAAGCTACAATAAGACCAGGCACATACTGTTACATCAAGGTATCCCAGTAGGAGGAAAAGGGTCCTAAAAGCAGGTAAAAGAGTGAGGGACAGTCCCCACTCCCACTTTTAGGAGTCCCACAAGAACACCAAGCCACTCAGCCATAACATACACGCAGGGGACCTAGGTCAGGCCCCTATGGGCTCCCTGATCTCTGAGTCTCCGTGAGTCCTGGTCAGTTGATTCTGTGGGTCATGTTCTCGTGGTGTCACTGACTCCTCAGTTTCCTGTGATCCTTCCTCTCCCTCCTCTGCAGGACTCTCTGAGCTCTGCCTAATGTTTGGCTGTGGGACTCTGCATCTGCTCCCAGCAATTGCTGGGTGAAGCCTCTCAGGTCTCTTTGATGACGATTCTGCTAGGCTCTTGTCTTAGAACACTCTGCAGGCAGGACAAACTGTAGGTGGGAGGTGTTGTGGCTGGGTTGGTGTCCCAGTCCCTTTACTTAAGGCCTTGCCTGGCTATAGAAGATGAGCTGTGGTTTTTTACAAAGAGTTGGTGATCTTGATATTTTTGTTTTTGTTTTGGTGATCTTGATGTTTTTGGTTTTTTGGTTTTGCGAGACAGGGTTTCTCTGTGTAGCCTTGGCTGTCCTGGACTCACATTGTAGACCAGGCTGGCCTCGAACTCATAGTGATCTGCCTGCCTCAGCCTCCCAAGTGCTGGGATCAAAGGGGTGTGCCACCACCGCCCGGCTGATGGTTTGGTTTTTGTTGTTGTTGTTGTTATTTTTGTTTGTTTGTTTGTTTGTTTTTTGACCCACTTACTGACTAGCATAGGTGAGCTGAATGGGAAAAGGCTTTTGTGTATGTTTGTTGCTTCATAAATATTTATTTATCCTTAACTTTCCAAAGAGGCTGGTGATACAGTTAAGTTGGTAGAGGGCTTGCCTAGCAATAAAGACAGTTCAGTCCCCAGTACTGAATAAACTTGTCGTGGTGGTACCTGTCTGCCATCCCAGCATGCAGGACCAGAAGTTCAGTATTGTCCTCTACTATACACTGAATTCCAGACCTGTCTCCAAAAAAAATCCCAAATCAGGTTTTCTCATAGGTAGGAGAAGGAGATGGTCCTAAATGAACAGAGAGGTGAGGCAGTGAGCTGCGGCCAGATGCACCAGAGCAGACGGGAAAGTTTTAAAGCCCCATGAAACACCATGGGATCATCAAAAGTCTGGGCTTCTTCTTAGTGTTGGAAGTTCAGGCTCAGATGACCTCACACTCAAAGCCACAAGTCCCTGACTCCAAGAGCCATTCTTCCTAGTGGAAGATGCCTCCTTGTGGAAGATGTGGAGTGAGAGTCGGGGCTATTCTATGTAGGATTGTCAAGAGCCACCATCAAACAGTACCTGCCCATGTCACTCCTTTTTCTTATCACGTGATGTGGCTGACAACAGCATGGAGGGCAATGAACGAGTGAAAACACTTAAAAAAAAAAAAAAAGATGGGGGCCGGGCGTGGTGGCGCACACCTTTAATCCCAGCACTCGGGAGGCAGAGGCAAGCGGATCGCTGTGAGTTCGAGGCCATCCTGGTCTACAAAGCGAGTCCAGGACAGCCAAGGCTACACAGAGAAACCCTGTCTCGAAAAACCAAAAAAAAAAAAAAAAAAAAAAAAAAGACTTATTTATATATTATATATACAGTGCTTTGCCTGCACATACACCTATGTGCCAGAAGAGGGCACCAGATCTCATTATAGATAGTTGTGAGCAGCCATGTGGTTGCTAGGAATTGAACTCAGGACCTTTGGAAGTGCAGCCAGTGCTCTTAACCTCTGAGCCATCTCTCCAGCCTGTGAAAACACTCTTATCTGTGCTCTGCCTGTTTTTTTGTTCTGATTTTTTCCTCAATCTCACCCAGTTTTGGTCCATGTAGATGCTCATGAAGACCCCATCCCCCAACACACACACACACACTGTCCAGTCTTTCAAGGATGTTTGACAGCTCTGGAGGACACCCCTCAAGGAAGCTGCAGGAACTAGTTGCCCTCATGGGGAAATACATTAGATCAAAAGCTGAGGGCCTTGGCCCTAAGGACCTCTTCAGCTGCAGTGTGCTACAAGGACAGTGCAGTGCTCAGATGGGTGGAGGCCAGCCATTGCCAAGTACTGTGGCTCACTGGGGCCTCTCACAGAGCAGCTAGTTGGAATAGGTGGTGTCCTATCATCTTCTGAGGACTGTGTGCAGGCAGGCTCAGGATCTTGGACATGCTAGCTCTTAGAAAATACCCCCACCTTGACAAGCCCTCTAGAAACCTGAAAAAGCACGCTAAGCTTCGAGGGGGCAGCACGCACCCACAAAGATTGCAGTCTTATGAGAGTCTGGGCAGTTCTCAGGAGGCACCAGATTTACTTAGAGTCAGGTCGGTGCACTTCTGACCTTCGGCATCCAGACTGGGTAAGGGAAGGTGCAAGATGCATGCCTGTTTCCCTTTGGCATGGTGTGGAGTGAGAAGTGGGGGAGATAGGCCTGGCCCGCAGTGGGATCCAAGTCTGAAGGCGGGGGGTGGGGCCAGTTTGGAAGCTGGCAACTAGGGGGTAGACCCTCTCTCCCAGAAGCTTAGTTGCTGAATGGAGAGTGGTCAGCCAGATGGCAATAAGCTCCTGTGCCTCAAGGAGCCGGGGTAAAGGCCACATGAAATCCCGCCGTCCTGCTTTCTGCTTTCCCAGGGCCAAAGTGACCCTGGAGAGAAGGTGATAATATCTGAGGCTAAATCCAGGGTGGCCCAACAGGGCTAGAACTGGCTAGAAAGTGAGAGCAATGCTGCAGGTGGTGGGATTTGCAGAGCCTTCCCCGGGGCTGCCCTGTCTCATAGTCTCATAGTAGGGTGGGATGGTGACATAGATATGGTGTTTCTTAGCAGGGGGTGAAGGGCTTTGGAGAAACAGGAGAGAGAGAGAGAGAGAGAGAGAGAGAGAGAGAGAGAGAGAGAGAGAGAGAGAGAGAGAGAGAGGCTGTTTGCCCCTAGGTAGTCTGGTCAGATAACTGTTGAGTGGTCAGCAGGGGATCTGATGTGACTTTCCCTAAGAATTCAAACCCCCAAACGATGGGACCGTCATCAGCCAGCTCCACTGTCTCCTTCAGCACTGCCCACAAAGGTCCCCTTACTATGTGTGGGATCAGAGATGGGGCTGTGGGTAGGACATTCTCACTATTTGCTTCCACTTAAAGCTGCGTTCTCCACACAACTGGGAAATGAATGCATATAATTGCGAAATAGTACCTCACCGGCTCCATTAGAATAGGGAGTGAGAGCAAACTGGAAGCCAAAGACAAGATAAAATGGATTTGGATACACTTGTCTCAGGAGGACGTGGTTCTTTCTTCTTGCCCTGGTCTCCTATACAGGCCAGGGCTACCTGTCTCTATCTGGGACAGAACACTTGGCATTTTCCTTGGCGAGAGGAATCTCCCCATGCTGTCGCTTGTGAGGCTTGCCACTCTGCTGGGCCATGCATGCTGACCTTCCCTCCCTAGAGCTACCTCTAGTGGCACCAGTTTGTAACCTCGACTGTCTTGTGGATTTGGGCCATGCAGAAAATCCAGGACCTGGAGGCTACCTTGTACAACGCGCTGCAGCAGGAGCCAGGGCGGAGGGCCAGCGAGGCACTGAGCGCCAGCCAGCGCGAAGACCTCCAGGCAGCTGTAGAGAAGGTGCGCAGACAGCTCCTGCGTCAGAGCCGGGAGTTCGACAGCCAGATCCTGCGGGAGCGAATGGAGCTGCTGCAGCAGGCCCAGCAGGTACTGGCAGTTTCATGCCTCCATCTTGTACCTCCAATGTACCCTGGGCCCCTGATGACTCTCTGGCACTTGATGGACATAGGTACCCCGGATGTTGGGTGGAGAGTGGCTGGTAGGGGAAGTTCTAAGGACATAGCATCATTTCTCATGGGTTCCTGTTACAGAGTGGTGAGCATTCCCTCCTTGGTGGATGGGGAAACAGGAGTTGAGGCACTTAGGTAGTATAGGTGGCAAGCTTGTTCTTTCTCTTAGCTGAAATGTGCACACAAAACAAAGGTGTTTCTCACACCTTCTTCCAACACCCCCTGATGCACAGGGACCACACTGGTTCAGCATCTCTCTTCTGCTGGCTTTGGGGTAGCTGAGGGCTTGAGAATCAGCCTAGGAGCCTGAATGTTACTTCTTGGAGGACCTCAGGCATCTGTGAGGGTCACATGATGCTGAGCAGAGGAAAGAAAGTTCCAGAACCCTGACAATAGCTAGAGAAGGAGAAGAAGAAGAGATGAGCTACACAGAGTTTTGTTGATCAGCATGCTCCCTACACTGCAGAGCTGCCACCCACCTCATGGCAGCCTCACGAGGTGTGAGAATGGGCACACAGCATGGGTGCTGGCAGCGCTGCCTCTCTCCGCCCCTTTCCTTCCCTGGGGCTACCTGGATGTTGGACACATGAATGATTGAGGCCACTCCAATCCATGATCTTGGTTGTCCTGCTGGGAGCCGAGGTGCCCTGGCTCAGCCCTTATCTTATTATGAATGTGCACTGTCAGCACTGGACATGTGTAGTTCATGGACTTCACAAGCAGGTGAAATCCATCCATCTGTAACAAGTCAGAAGAGAGTATTCCTCTGGAGGGGGTGGGGGTGGGGGGGACTGGCTGTCTTGTGTGTCCTTTGCAGCTTCTATGCTGGACCACCATAAAAGACAATGGTCAAGTTTGGGGCCTGGGAGTCGTTTTCTGATGCGTGACCTGATGTATTTCAGAAAATCCGGGAGATGGAGGGCAAGCTGGAGCTGCAGAGGCGCCAGCTGAAGGAACTGGAGGAGAAGGTAGGTGGCTGAGAGAGCTGAGACCTCAGGGTTGAGGCACAGGCAGGTGGCTGCTGATTTCAGGTATAAAGCCCAGGCTTCCTGTTCCCCCAACCCCTCCCAGATATCCAAGGCAGATGCTGAGGCCAATCATCAAGACCCAGGCCAGTGGGAGACCTGTCTTAACAAAAACCAAGGTAGACAGCTTCTGAGGAACCCAGGGTTGATTTCTAGCTCCACATGCACACTCATACACGTGAACACGCCTGCACATATACAGGCACGCACATGCAGAGGCATGTCAACACAAGATAAATAAGCGAATAAACAAGTGAGGGCCTTACATGCAGGGGGAAAAAAAAGTAAAAATAGCGAGAGTCTGGAGGTGTCGTCAAGTGGCAGAGCAGTTGCTTAGCATAATCAGAAGGTCCTGAGCTCAACTTCTGGCACCCCAAACCCAGGAAAACCCAGCAATATTAGCAGCCAAGCCGGATGTGGTGGAGCATGCCTTCAGCCACAGAACTTAGGAGGCTGAAGCACGGGGATCAGGAATTCAAGGCTCCCGTCTCAGAAAACCAACCTCCCTCAAAGTTAATATCATGTATATACTTTAGCCGATGCTACCCATCTTCATTGAGATGTCTATACTTAAAAACGTTAGTCCTTATAAAAATTTCAAGAATATAGATTATATTTCTTTTTTAATAGATTATATTTCTATTGTTTAAATCTGTGTATATTGTAATTCCATCTTCAGTGGCTGGCATGAACACCATGAGAGTGAGTGAATGAATGAATGAGTGAATGAATGAATGAATAGCAGTCCCTGTGTCTTTGGTTTGGTCTTTTCACTGAGTTGAAGGGACATAGTGATAATGAAGTAATTTGTATTTGTAGTTATTTTTTGCTTCTTTTTCCACCTCTGTTTGTGAATGCATGCATATATGTATGTGGGTGAAGTGTATATTTGTATATGTGTGTGTGTGAGGTGCATGGATGTACATATGCTTGTATATAAGACATATGTGTGTGAGGTGTATCTGTTTTATGAGTGTGCCTGTGTGCACACACAGAAGCCGGAAGAGGGTGTCTGATACCCTCTATCACTCTCCACCTATTCCCAGGAGGGAGGGTCTCTTGCTGAACCTGTGGCTTGAGATTTTTTTTTCTACTAGGCTGTATCCAAGAGGCCCCAGCAATCCTTCTGACTACCACCCCCATCAATGCTGGGATTATAGGCAGATGTGGCATGTCAGACACAAAGGCAACTGACTTAAAAACAGGGCAGGCAACCCATGCTGTGGCTGAAGTAAGCAAAACCATACCATGGCGCCAATCCAGACTGCCACTTACTCTCAGGCCAGATGAGATGACAACAAACATGTATAATAACCTGTCCCTGGTGAAGCCAGAAGACAAACAGCATCACAGCGAAGCAAAATTCCTGGGATAAAACAATACACGCCGACAGCAGAGGAACACACAGCTACCTCCAACAGTTCTCACTCACCACCAGGGCACTGCGCACTGTGCACAACAATAGATACAGCCTAGATGGCTTACACACACCTGTAACTTGAGCTCCATGGATATTTGATGCCCTCTTCTGGCTTCCAAGGGCACTGCACTCATGTGCACATACACACATATACACATAATTAAACATTAAATTCTTTCTTTCTTTCTTTCTTTCTTTTTTTTTTTTTTTTTTTTTTTGGTTTTTCAAGACAGAGTTTCTCTGTGTAGCCTTGGCTGTCCTGGACTTGCTTTATAGACCAGGCTGGCCTCAAACTTATAGCAACCCACCTGCCTCTGCTTCCTGAGTGCTGGGATTAAAGGTGTGCGCCACCACGCCTGGCTAAACAATAAAATCTTTAACAACAACAACAACTAGTCCTAGACAGTTTAACTTTGGGAAATGGTAGAGTAAGTTGCTTTAGACAAATTCTTTTTGCTAAGAACTGAAAAATGTGAAAATTGATCCTTTTGAACCTGGGCATGGTTGTGGGGTACACCTGCAATCCCAATCCCAATAGAAGGCAGAGTTAGGAGGATTGCAAGCTCAATGCCAGCCTGGGATGCAAGGTAAGACTTTAAAAAAAAATTAATCCTTTCTTAAGATATTGGAAAGCATCCACAAGAGTGGAAATTTACAGGTCACTATTCAGGAAGGGAGGAAGCCAGAGACAAGCATTTGTGCCCTTCACTGAATGGGAGATGGTAGCTACCCTGTGTTGCTGCCCTAGGCAGACCTTGAGGTTAGCTCAGGACCACACAGGCAAGGCGGCTTTACTGAGACGGTTGCTACTTCCTGTGAAGGCGCCTGTTCCTATGTATCCCTTGAGGACCAGGATGGAATTTCACACATCTCTTCCTCCAACACAGAGAGTGGGGTGGCCTTAGACAAGTCCATGGAGAAGTCATAATTGCATAGCTTGTGTCACAGACCAAGGCAGTAAGAGCGACCTTACATCTGTGGGGTGGTGAGGACACCTGTGGAGACGGGTGTAGGCCTTCTGACCCAGCCTGCTTTGGGGGGTTATGAGGCTAGTGGGCCTGAGATGACCCTATCTGAATCCTAAAGGAGGATGTGGGAAAGCCAAGAAAGAAAGAGAAAGACCACTTCCAGGCTGAAACAGGCCAGGCTGGTTTGTGAGAAAGGAACTGGACTCTCCAGGGACAGCAGGACAAGTCCTTAGAAGTCACTGGACAGCAGTGTTTAGGGCTCTTCGTAAGTGGGGCACCCTTCCTGGTGGCTGTCATATTCCCATTTGTGGGGGAGAGAAAGAGAAAGAATACCCCTTGATGCTCCGTGTGGGGCAGGTGTATTCTCTCCTTCCTCCCTGAGAAGCTAAATTTAAACATGACAATCACCAGTCTCGTCCTGTATAGAGTTCCTGCGTGCATAGTTGGCTGAGTCTGCAGGGGGCGCCAGAGATCCATGTCCAGGGAGCAGCAGAGGGGAGCTGGGTTCTCTTTCATCAGTTCCCTTCTGAGGAGTGCTTTGTGAGGCTGTCCTAGATCCTAGGGTCCCCATCTGGCAGGTGCCCAGTGTTCCTCAACCCTCTAGGGGGCACGTCAGGTTGATTCCACTGTGAACAATTTGGCTCTGTGGCTGGGCTCAGGATAGCCTGAGATGCTGGGGGTGTAAGTTGGTGGAGTTGGGGATGACTTCTTACTGCTGTGAGAATGAGGCGCTTTGACTCTATTAGTGGGCCTGGGGGAAGGGCGAGGAATATGAACTCTGCCTGCCTTTCCATCCGTAGGCACCTTGTTGGATCACAGCCGGATATGACAACTGGTGCAAACATGGCCACAGGGGCTTTTGCCCATTTAAATATTCAAAATGAGAGGTTGGGGGATGGCTCAGTCAGTAAAGTGTTCGCTTTGCAAACATGAGGACCTATGCTTGATGCCCACAAGTCACACCAGAACAGCTAGGTGTGGTGGTGCAGTTATAAACCAAGTGCTGGGGAAGTGGAGGCAGGCAGTTAGGGGAATCACTGGTTTGGTCTGATAGTTTGGCCTAACTGGTGAGTTCTAGACCAGTACGAGATCCCAGCTCAAAGGACCAGAGGACAGGCGTGGGAGAGATGGCTCCAAGGTTAAGTGCATTGGCTGCTCTTTCAAAGGTCCCAAGTTCAATTCCCAGCAACTACATGATGGCTCATAACCATCTATAATGAGATTTGGTGAAGGAGGAGGAGGAGGAGGAGAAGAAGAAGAAGAAGAAGAAGAGGAGGAGGAAGAGGAAGAAGAGGAGGAAGAGGAGGAGGAAGAGGAGGAGGGGGAGGAAGAGGAGGAGGAAGAGGAGGGGGAGGAAGAAGAGGAAGAGGAGGAAGAGGAGGAGGAGGAAGAGGAGAAGGAGGAGGAAAAGGAAGAGGAGGAGGAGGAAGAGGAGGAGGAGGAAGAGGAGGAGGAGGAAGAAGAGGAGGAGGAGGAAGAGGAGGAGGAGGAAGAGGAGGAGGAGGAAGAGGAGGAGGAGGAGGAGGAGAACGAACCAGAGGACAGTGCCTAAGGAATGAAACTTGAGCACACTCTGCCCTACAAACATGCATGCACACCTGCACACACTCACACACAAACACATGTCCACATACACATATAATAATGCGAGGAAGCAGGCTGGTGAGCTACACTGGCTCTGCCTCCATGAGGAAGCACCTTGCTATCACTTAGATTGCTTTCCTGGCCTCTCAGACTCTCTCAGAGCTGATTTGTGGACCGCTCTGCTCCCATCTTCTCAGGAGGATATAACACAGGCCATATATGCAGCAGGAGACACTGGCCTGACTGGTGGATTGCTGGTGGGCGATATAGCTAGGGATGCCGACCAGGCCTGTCACCTGTAGGTCCTCCAGGTCACTCCTGACCTGTAGCCATGGGAAACTCTGGTCCTATCAATTGTGGCTTGCTCATGATCTCTCCTTCCATGGCCAGAATCTCACTACTAATCCACTGGGTGGTTTCACCAAGCCCTCCCCCTCCTCCTGAGCCTCAGTTTCCCCATGTGGAACATGAAGGGCTCTGGGATTACAGTGACCCCTTATAGAGGTTGGTCCTAGAGATTTGACAGAAGAAAGAGTTATTTGGATTTTCACTTTTTTCTACAAACAACATAGGAAACTGTGACTGTGTTTGGTGGGAATTATTTTTAAAATTCCTAGGTAATGGTCATATAAGTGTCCTCTGAAAACAAGTGAGTTTGCTTGAACAGGGCAAATCAGAGATAAATTAAGAACTAACTGATGCATCTTTTCTGTTTTTGTAACGTTATTTTTCCAATAGTGTTTTTCTAAAATTGACTGGTAAAAGGCACATAAGTTTTTAAATGTTAAAAAAAAAATCTCTTGCAAGGGACATAGAGACAGACAGTCCCCAGGTCCCCAGGCTGGCCTGGGTGCCTCCTTTGTTGCTGCCCACCATAACATATACTGGTAAAGCACAGCCATGGCCTTGCTTGGGCAGGCCTTTCGCTTGTGATGCCCTGTGCAGCCTTACCTTTATCCCTCAAAGTCTTTGCATATGGCAGCCTGGGCTGGAGGGACACCTGAGAAATCTGTAGGGATAGCCCACTGAGCACCTAAGGCAGGAGGGAGCAACCGGCACCTGCGGGGGGGGGGGGGGGGGGGGTGGGGGTGGGGCTGCCCTCCGCCCCTCTCTCTGCTGCCCCCTAATGTCGTAATTCTTGTAAGATGCTGTCGCTGAATTCCATACCACATCTCTCACTTTTTTTTTTTTTTTTTTTTTGTCTTTTCTTTTCTTTTCTTTTCCTCGTTTTCTTTTGGCCTTATGTTATAGTTTTTGTTCCTTTTTTTGTTTTTCTCACTAGCATTCATTCTGTGGCCTTGACGACTCCCGGGCGCCGAGAACTCGGGTGTGTATCCTTTTCTTCCCACTGGCAGATGCAAAGCTGGTTGAGAGAGGAGGTTGACTCCACTCCCGCTGTGGTGCTTCTTGGGAGACGAGGTGCCTGGAAGGATACTGAGTTCTTCCACTTCAGCTCCTTGGGGGGATATGTGGCCCTTGGGTCTCTGGGGTCCTACTGTAGAGGCACATGGTGGGGATTACTGAGAAAGAGAGGCCCCTTGGCATCTATTTCATCCACAGAATTTACATCTCACTCCCAAAGCTCTCTCCAGTCTGGCGTAGTTCCTGCTCTGTTGCCATGTGCACGTCTCCTGTCTGGTCCAAAGCAAAGGGTCAAGGAGCAGCAGGTTGAGAGGCCAGGTGGCTCATGAGGCCAGGTCCCTGATATGACTGCACAGCATACAGGAGCCATCAGTGTCTGGCTCCCTACCTCTGTATCTCAAGCAGCATGCCCAATGATGATGCAAAACTATATCAGAGACCCAAAGAGCAAATGCATCCCAGAATCTGGTCCTGCCCTAGCCACTGGCCCCTCGTGCCTGAGTTTCCACACTCCCCCAGTGCGGAGTGCCCATCCTTAGGCTGTTATCTGCCAGGACCTCTGAATTTTGGAGTCTTGACCCTGAAACCAAACCAGCCTGAGGATCCATGGTGCCCCTGAGGCTCACTAGATCCTTAGATGGTCCACCCAGTGTCTTTAGGAATGTCCTTGATGCTGACACTAGCCCACAAGGGCTTAGGTTGGCTACCCTCTATTCCCTAGTGTCTGGGATATGACCAGTCACATGGTGACTAGCTATTGTATGTAGAGAGAATACAAGGCTGTCCTGAGGCCTGGGAGACAAATTACACCATACCCTGTTGAGGGAGATCTAGGGTTAGAGGGTCTCTGGGCAGCTATCAAGAAAGGTCAGCATCCCAGGCCCCCCTACTCTTCTTAACACTTGATTTTTGTTTCACTTCAATTTTTTTTCTTAATCTTCCAGGCTATACAAAGAACTTTTGGAATCACCTGAGTCCCCGTGGTGCCCCATCCTCACTCGAACCAAAATCCAACAGTGCAACAAAGCTATTCAAAGTCCGGAGCCTGAACACAGAACTTATGCACGTTTGATAGTCATTTAAAGGGGGAGGCCTGGGGACCTGGCCCACCTCTACTGTGGAACTCTGCAGGACAATGGCAAGCCTCCCCAGTGTCCCCACTGTGACATCTTCAAGAGCCAAAGGCTAAAGTGGATCTGGATGGCAGGAATTTAAGTGCAATTAGCGGAAACCCAGGGCATGAGAGCTGTTGCCTTGGGGGATAGGCCCAAGCCCTGTCCCCATGCTGTGTGCCTCCCTGAAGGCACTCTATGTGCCTAGATGGATATAGACACTCCCTCTGCCCTGTGTACATAAATCTCCAGGGACAAGGTGTGTTATTTAGGAGTCTGTCTGCCAGAGCAACCAACAAAACCTCTGACTCCATGCACAGTTGGACTTGTAGCTGGTGGCCAGCAAGAGAGAATGGGAGTTGCCAAGTGTGGAGACCCTGTGGCCATGCCTCAGACCAGGGAGGAGTGAGGAGTGAGAGAGCTGACATAAGCTGTCTGTTTAAATTTGTAGGGGCACCCTAAAAAGGAGCTTGAGCTGGCAGAGCAGCATCCAGAGGCTCTGTGTTGTGATGGCTGAGACTGGGGCACCCCTTTACCATAGAGCCTTCTCTGCCCACGATCCTCAGTAGAGAGCTGAGTCATCCCCTTAGGTGTTGGAGCCTCCTCAGAGCACAAGGGGTAGGATACAGGTGGTGCACCCTAAGTTCACTGGGAACTAGATTTCCAAGGGACATTGCTTGAGACATGACTTTGGGATGTACCTGTCAATCTAGGGCAGGTAGGGCAGGTCACCTCCAAAAGGTACCTGCCTGTGTGGCTATACTCTTCCACACCTGGGGCAGGCAGGGAGAATGTTAGCCATCAGATTGACAGAGTGACAAAAGGACAGGATGCTGAGTCTGTGTGGAGAAGCTTGTGATGAGTTGGGATATGTGACATGGTGGCAGCAAGACGGATGACCAAGTGGGTGACACCGTGACTTCCTGGAAGCAAGCAGAGAAGACTGGAGTTTAGATCAGGTCCCTCGAGGGAACCACAAAGCAAGGACCTGACACTGTAGGGAGGGCCAGATCCAAAGACAGAGAAGCAAAGACAGTGCTCGGGTGCGAAAGCGGGGCTGTCTAGACAGGAGGTCCTTCCAGAAGATTTGAATTCTCAAGCTTGAAGCAAACACTCCAAGATGGCGGAGAAGTGTTGATTCTCTGCTGAAATCTGAGTTCCCCAACACCTATGACCCACAAGCCCAGCCTCTGCGACTTACCAATGCCCACTAGCTTAATTAAATTCCAAGGAACCTGCCTTTGACAACAGAGACATTTGAGTCTTTGATAGCAGCAGTCTGGGGACCAGTCAGGCAAAATGGAAAGCAGGCCTGCTCTCTCTGGTAGGAGACACAGTGGGGACGCTATTCAACTGCCTTTTGTAGACAGGTATCCCAGGGGGGCCGGCACCCCAGAGTGTCATGGAGAAGTCCACCACTCTGTCCCTGTAGCCATCTGTCTAGAACCCCTGCGAGCTGTGCTGGAGTGTGGTCCTTATGCCTTCTGCCCGTATCTACTGTGAGGGAGAGGGCAGCCTCCCTGTCTGCTTGGCTTTTTCACTCAACACCTTATATGACAGTGGCCTTAGCTCTGCAGTCAGGCCCGTCTGGGCACTCCCAGCTCAGCCATGTCCTTGCTGCAGACAAGCCATGTTCTTACGACTCTGAGGAACACAACTGACAGATCCTAGGTCATGCCTCATGGAAGAGCTTCTGTGATCACAGCAAGATGGATGGACCCGCATCATCCCACAGGCCGTCTGACATCCCAAAGGTGACTCAGGAGCACACATCTGAGTTCTTAATAGAGTGCTGCTCAGCAGGGGCCAGTGCCCCCCCCCCCCCGTCAACCCCTAGGAAGCCACTGAGGCCTGAGAGAATGCAGCTTACATAGACAGGTGTGCAAGCTGTCCCAGTCCCTGCCAAGACCCAGAATTCCTTGTCACTATCTTATGCATTGGTCCCAGAGTCCCCACTAGGAATAAGCCTGGCTAAGAGCTCCGCCTCAGGAAACCACAGTGATGCAATGGTACCATAGATGCCCTGGGTCCAGGGAGGCACAGTCTCAGGGCTCTCGCCACCAGTTAACATCTATATGGTTACCAGGGGAGTGGAGCTACAGAGTCAACCTCCAAGGCCAAGGCTACGTTCTTATGTAGTCAGGAGGGTGGGTGGAGTTTTCTTTGGTCCTCCTCCCAGACCCACTGAGAGGTTGAGGCGCATAGCTCACCCTGAGAGGTCTTCAAACACAACATTCCACTTCTGTACGCCAGTCCTCTAAGACAGTGTCATGCAGTCTTGAACAGGACAGGGGAGCTGAGGAATAAGGGCTATTCTACCATTCCTGCAGCCTGTGGGAGGCTAAACAGGGAGGGCCAGGCTGGGGCCAGATTGTGGCCAGATGAGCTGAGGACCGTGGGCCTTCAGCGTGAAAGTAGAGGATGCCACTAAGGCTATAAAACCTGTGTCCTACCAGGTCCTCTTCGCTTTATGTCTATAGCTTGTCGCAGGGAAGTTTTCACTCAAGTGTTCCTGCTGAGCACAGTGGAGAGTCCCACCCCCACCCATGTGCTGTGCAGAAGGCTGGCTCTGTATCCCAGCTTAGCTCTACATGGAATCTACCTGGCCTGAGACCCTCCAAGTTGCTTCCTACCCTGGATGGGCAGGGACAGCGGTGCTCTGGTATGCTGCTTCCCTCTTGTCTTTCTTCCCAAAGGTCAGGGTTTTTTGGCCCCTCTTTTCTCTGGATTCCCTAGCCAGGTTGCTTCCAGGATCTGCTCACCCCAGCCCCCAGCGCTCGTAGTACCATACAAGTGGGTTGGCTTTTTTTATTTCTCATGTTTAATCTCTGCTTGTTAAGGGATTCCTATGATGGAGCAGAAGACCCCAAACCAGGCACTTTGATGTCCTTTTCCTCTACAAAATTGTCAAACAAAACAAAACAACTCTTAGGGGTTCCTTCAGAGCCCAGCTCAAGCGTCCAGAGCCCTGCTCTGTTAGAAGGAGCTGGGTCTCCAGGGCTGAACCTGCCCCTCGTCCTCCCTATACTTTCATCTCAGGGCTGAGGTTTTAAGATGGGTGCTGCAGTCATGGCCTGTGTCCTTTCTGTGGCCATCTCTGTCATGTCTCCTAAGGCATTGCTTCCTGTCCTTAGCAAGGCCTGTTCCTCATGGAAAAATGGGGACCAGAGGCTCAGGTCTCTACCCAGCATTCATTGCTCTTTCCAGTCTTCCCACTCCACTCTCCCCTTTCCCCCTAAGCCTGGGTGATTCACCCAGAAGCGCCAGCTGTTGTAACTGTGCCTGCTGTGGGCAGGGAGGGCTGTCTTTTGGGAACCTATCTCTTGGTTGCTGATGCCTTCAGCTGACAGCCATCTTCCCATGCCAGGTGGCATCTTGTGGCCCGTGGTTCTGGAGCTCACATGCCAGGTATTTGGGGACTGAGGGGAAGAATTGTTTACTGTGTGTGGTGTCGTTTTGCAAGGTGCTGGCTATTTGCCTAGTACCCTGCCGCAGCTAAGCAACAAGGCCTGGTCACAGCCCAGACAGCTGAGAATGCGTACCAGGAAGCGGTACTGTGCTGGTCTCATCCAGCCAGTATTTATCCTGAAGATGTGCTGGCCTCTCTGAGCAGGCTGTGTGAGTCTATTCATGCACTCCTTCACTGGATGCAGGTGCCTGTACTCTGAACAGTGTCCGGAGATCCATTTGTGAGATGCTCAGTAATTTGTCTAGATACGTACCTGAGACAGGATTCAAACCCAAGGAGTCAGGCCCAGCATCCTCGATCTGAGTTGGTCTTCCTGTTCCTTTAAGGCCAGGGTTTCATGGTGCCAATCCTGCGTGCCTTAACTCCGCTGCGGCTCTTCACATGCCCCACCCCGCCCCTGCATCCCTAGACACCCACTGTAGCGAACTCAGCCTCTACAAAGGTAGAAAAGAGAGCCGCTGACTGCATTGTTGAAGAGCATGAAACCAATGTGACATACATCCTAAAGCAACCCAGAGGGGTGCAGACAGGATGTTCGGGATGGGGTACACATGATTTCCAGCTATGTCCATTGGGCCTAAGACCATGGCTACTTCTTTCTATGGATGGCTCTCTCCAAGTTCACCCACTGGGAAGCTGAGTAACCCCCTGGTTTCATTTATATAAAGGGTTACAATAAATGTTTCTTATAGCAAGAGGCAATAGTACAGAGAAAGGCTGGCAAATGGCAAGGGATTGGATGTACAGCTGTGTGCAGAGGTGGAGAGAGGGGAGATAAAGTTTCCTTCCGGTCCCAAGAGGCACTACTTCAGAAATGAACACATCTGAGTGCTCTGAGGAAAATGCACTAAGAAATGGGAGTAAACCTCTTCCATTATTTTCTGAAGAAGCAAGCCTCTTATTTTCATAATTCAAACCTTTTACCTCCCTGTCTACTCCTGGCCTCTGGTGTGGCTGAAGGCCTCAGGCCCTTACCCCTGTAGACCCCTTGATGTCACCTTGGACCAGCCACCTCCTTGCCTCTGAATGGCCATGACTGCCCTGTGCTCACTGTAACCCCAAGGAATCTGTACGACTGTGGCCCTTTCTGTGTGCCATGTGGCCAGCCACTCCTATCCTACTGGCTGTGGCTTGAGGCTTGCCCCTGCTCCAGGGACCTCTGTTTGTATCTGCCTGCTGCTGCCTGCCATGCCTGCTTCTCCCATCCTCTGAATCCCTTCCCCAACCCTGAGCTCCCGGGGACTTGTTTTCTGCTGCCCTGAGGCCAGTTTCACTCCACACTTGATCCCACAGCTCCTGGGCTAGAACATGCATTCTCAGGCGTGGAGTCAGACCTGCCTGTTCCTTCCCATCTCTAGGGTCTGGACAAGCTCTTCCACCTTCTGAGGCCTCTCAGTTTTACCATCTCTAAAATAGTCATGGTGGTGCCTACCTCACAGGGTCACCAGGACAACTAGACTAGGTAGGTGTGAGAGACCTCTTGGTACGGCATTGATTTCTCATCTTCTCTGCCTGACAGATTCTAGGTCCTTGGTAAGTGTGTGATGAACTCAGACAGTGGCAAGGGACCTCACTGGGAGTGAGCCTTGGTTGCTTTGGAGAACCTGTGGCTGGTGGTCCTCCCTGGAAGGCTTCCCTCTCTTCTTTGTGTGCGTTGCTAAGCATTTAATTCCAGGTGACTGGTCTGAGCCTCATTCTAGCTTTGGCGTGTCCTAGCACACCAGCTTGTAAAACGAGATGCTCATTCGTATTGCATGACGTTTGCATGGATGAAACCCGAGCTACCCACTCATGAATAATCCACCTGTCCTTGTTCTCCCCCAAAGGACATTTTCCTGGGACAATCCAAAGGCACAGTAGCCACTTCAGAATTTCCAGAAAGTCCTTGTTGTAGACTCAGCCAGTTTTTAATTAAGCCTGGGCCAGTGAAATGTTTCTGGGATGGAGCCGGCAGCCCAGGGACAGACTGAGAAAAGCTTCAGCTACGTCATCAGGGCTCCCAGCAGCGACGGCTCCGATGTGATAAATGTGGATCTGAAGATCAACACGTGCTGGGTGTTCCGAGATGTGGAGGAGAGTGACAAGGAGGAGGAGCAGGGGTGCCTCCCAGAAGCAGCTAGCAGCCCGGACTTGGACACAGGGCTGCTCAGGGAGCAGCTGGAATCCTCAGAGCAGAAGCTGTTGGCAGCTGTGGACAAGTATGTGATATCGGAGTCGGGGCTGAGGAACAGGTGGGTCTAACCCTGTGAGCACTCTCGTGTGTGTGTGTGTGTGTGTGTGTGTGTGTGTGTGTGTGTGTGTGTGTGTAGGAGGGGCATTGATGAATTCCCTTTACACCATGGCGGTCCTTTGAACCCTGTCTCCAGCTGAGGTCCCAGGCTCACCAGAAGTACAGAACCAGCCTCAGGTGGTCATTTGCCCTCACTTCTCCTGACACGTCCTACTCTGTGCTAGCCATCCACTGGGCTCGATCACCATCTGCTGGGTCCAGTCGATGGGAAAACACTGGCAGTGAGGGAGGAAGAGAGAAGCGTGACATCTTTCTCTCACCTCCACTCTCTTGGGGCCATGCCCAGATGATGTGTGCCTCTCTTCTTTGTGGGCCTAACTTCTGTTGCAGGGCTTGGTCCAAACCCTGGTCGCATGTTTCCCCTGGGTAGTCCCCTAGCTCCAGGGCCAGAAGTGGCCCCAGAGTTGCTGACCTAGCTGTTTGTCATCTCTGTCTGGCCTCCCCGGTTCGCTGTCATCTTGGTACAGGGGACCTCACAGTTGTTTATCTCTGATGAGCCTCTGGGGTGGGCTTTGCTGCATGGTGGAGTCAACGCAGACTCAGGATGGCCATTTGAGCCTAGGTCTTCTTCCAAACCCCGTCTGTTTTGGCTTTTTCCCAATGGCACCTCCCTCCCCTTTCTCCCATAATCTCCCTCATTTTCCTCTCTTCTACTGGCCTCGCCTCCTCTTCCTGTCTTCCGTTCCTTTAGTGTGCTGGGGATGGAACTCAAGGCCTTGCACAGCCTAGAGCAACTCTGTTCTGCCCAGTCACACCCTAGCATCTATTCTCAGTGCTTTGCTTCTCCTTCTGTACTTCTTCCCTCCCTCCCTCTCTCCTTTCCTCCCTCCCTCCCTCCCTCCCTCTCTCCTCCCTCCTCCCTCTCTCCTTTTCTCCTTCTCAAGAGGAGGGACTGATTTTGGCCCACTGTCTTGGAGGTTTCCAGGGTCATCTGGCTCTATTGCTACAGACCTGTGAATAGAGGGTGGCTGTGGTAGAGGAATGCCATTCACCTCACGGTAGGCAGGAAGAGGGGTGATGGAGTCCCTGGGAGTTTCTTGAGACTTTGTACATTAGTTATTTTTTCTGTCACTGTGATGGAATACTGAAGTAATTAATGAGGGGCTTACAGGTTCATCTTGGCTCGTAGAGGCTTCAGTGTTGTGGACCTATTCATTGATTTGGACCCACGGTGAGGCAGGACACCTTGGCAGAGGCACCTCTGCAGCCGGAGCCCAGGGTGAAGCCATATCCACTGTTGTCCTTGAAGATATGGTGCATATCTTACAGAAAAGGGCCAGTGAATAGGGAGATAGAATCTGTGGCAGGACTGGAGGAGAGAAAGGACCACTCTGGCCTCCACTCTGGCCCCACTTTGACTCACTTGAGGCCTGTAATGTATAGAATGTTATTTCCCCCTTTTCAGATGGGGTAACTGAGGCTAAAAGCATACATTATAGGGTCAGAGGCCCAAAGAGCAGAAGTACGGTTGGCCCACTAGGGATGCGGATGCTGACTTCCTGGTGGGTATGGTCCACTAGAAAACTGAGTGCCTGGGAGTGCACACTGGACTTGCTGCAGCCACAGAGTTAATGTGCAGGGCTAGTGAGATGGTTTAGTGAATTAAGGTGCTTGCTGTTAACCCTGATGATGTGAGTTCAATTCTTGGGACCCTTATAATGGAAGGACAGAACCAACACCTGTAAAATTGTCACCTGACCTCCATACATGCACTACCTGCCCCCCAACAAAATAAATAAATAGAAAATGAGGTAAATGGTGCCTGAGGAATGACATCTGAGGCTGTTACCTAGTCTCTAAAAAATTTTTAAAAGTAAAATAAAATTTTAAAATTAAAAGTGTTAACCTGCCAAAGGTTTTTTTTTTTTTTTTTTTTAATTATGGAAATAATACAGAACTCAGCATGGAGGTGCATGCCTGGAATCCCAGCAATTAGGAGCCCAAGCCAAGAGGATCCCTGTGAGTCATGGGCCAGCCTGGGCTACAGAGTCAGCTCTTGTCTCAAAAAAAAAAATTAAGTTAATTAACTAATTAAAAACAGATAAAATAAGCCAGGCAAGGTGGTGCATGCCTTTAATCCCAGCATTCCAGAGGCAGAGGTGGGCTGATAGATGTGAGTTCAAGGCCAGCCTGGCCTTGAAGAGCAAGGGAAGGGAAGGGAAGGGAAGGGAAGGGAAGGAAAGGGAAGGGAAGAACAGGTCCAGGATAGCCAAGGCCATGCTGAGAAACCTTGTCTCGAAAAAAAACAAAACAAAACAAAAGGATAAAATATAAAAATGACATGACCAAATTGTTAGAAAGTGGAAAGGAGGAAAAAAAAAAAAAAAAAAAAAAAAGCCCACTTCTGTCTCACCAGACCTTGGTTCACAGTCAGTTCTGACCTAAATAAAGCAAAGCCACACTGGGCGCTTGTCACTCCCTAGCTCTGAGTCAGCCCTGCCTGCTCAGCAAATGCTGGACAGTGAGGATTCTGTCTGTTTTATGCAGGAGATGCCAAGGCCAGGGATGTTGTGTGGCTTCCTCTGCACCCTTTAGAGCAGTAGGGACTGATTCCAGGTGCCCAGGAGTCTAGCCTGTGGCCACTGTGGGCCCCTGTATTCACGGCAGAGCCTCCTGGATTCACAGCACCCTCTGTGTGTCACCAGGACAAGCCTCATGTGATTAGTTAGAAAAACCTCATTCTTTGCCCATTTCATGGTCCTGAGTGTATGGGTTTCCTGTGGCTGCTGTGACAAATGGCTCAAACCTGGTCCCTTTTCTTGGGAGTAGTGGTGGTGGGATTGGAGACAGGATTTCACATACCGGCCTCAGACTCACTGTGTAGCAATGGGGGGCCTTTTGCCTTTCCCTCTAGAGTGTGAGATTATAGGAATACATCCATGAAACGTGGTGGCTTAAAAACAGCCTGAAGAGATGGGATTAAAGGGATGGCTTAGTCTATAAAGTGCCTATTGTACAAGCACTAGGACCTGAGTTTACATTCTTCACACCCAAGCAAAAGCCAGGGGTGGTACACACCTGTGACCACAGTGCTGTAAGTCAGAGATGGGAGACCAGCAGAGCTCATAGGCCAGCCTACACAACCAGTGAGTTTCGGGTTCAGTGAGAGGCTCTGTCACAAAATAAATAAATAAAAAGTAGAGGGTGGTTGAGGAAGACATCCCATATCTACCTTTGGCCTCGACACATGCATGCATTTGCACTCACATACTGTTTCTAAGACAAACAAACACTCTCAAACATCAGGAACCCGGGCTGGGGTGATTAACAACACTAGAGGCTGGAATTAGGATTCAGGCTTAGCTTAAGACATCAGCAGGGTCACACCCTCTCCAGACATCTTTGGGACTCTGACTCCTAGCTGCTTGATCCTTGGTCCTCCGCTGAGCACCCCTCTTCTGCTCTCAGCCCATCTCTGAGCTGCAGCAAGCATGATGCCTTAGTGGTTCTGCAGCTTTCATTCCCACAGTTAGCTCCACCCAGACCTTCTTCTGACTAGCTAGAGACCACGTGGTGTGTCAGGAGCCATCTCCTCTCACCGACTAGCCTGCCCTGTAGCCTCTGTGCAGTGAAGGGTGCTGTCCTTCCTGTTGCGATTAGGAGCTCAGTGTATCTTGAGCCACAGGTAGGGCCACTGCACTAAGCTGATCTCTTGCTTGTGTCAGAAGCAGGCTGTCTCCTGTGCTCAGGGCACAAGTTGATCCCCAAAATAAAGGGAGTGTCATACTTTTCCTTTTCATCTCTCAAAAATATCCCCAAAACAGGGATAAGGTGCCAGTTCTGCCTCCTGACTGAATAGTTTGAAAGGACTTCTTCACAAGGGATCAAAGGACCTTCCCACGGAGAGGAAACGTAGTTGTGTTTTGACTACTAAGACTGTCGTTCTTTTTTATCTCAAAAAAGCTCTGTGAGCAAAGCACAGCTGTCAGGTGCCTGTATCTTACAGATGAAAATCCGAGGGTTATAGTGGTGAGCTAACCCAGTTATACTCCCATGGCTGGTAAAGACAGAGGCAGGGAGCAGAGCCTGCCCCTCCCAGCAGATAAAGGTCTGAGATGGAGGAGGGGGTCACCTGTTGGTCTTGGGTGAAGGATAAAGCATGTGTAAAGGTAATAGATAGAGGGGACATCTAAGGTCATTGTTCCCCAGCATGGAAGCAAGGTTAGTACCAAACCGGAGAAAGAAACTTCTAGGCTGGTGGTTCCTCTGGCTAGTGGGAGCATTGCTCTGACTTCCCCTTCAAGTGTCATCACCATCCAGCGCATGTCATCTCCTCTATTGGCAGTCCTGGTGTGTCCCCTCCCAGTTAGGCATAGCCTCTGCTTGCATGGCTGCTCCCCGTATCAGTCCCTTAGGTAGCTCCCAGCATCTCAAGTGCTATATACACTGACATGACCTTGGGGTTTTTGTTTTTGTTTTAATCCAGAAACCTTCTTTTGACTCTCACTCATTTCCTTAGCAGACATGCATAAATTTGGAGCCAAAATGGTAGGTAACAGTGATTAGGGTTAACAGTCAGCCTGGAATCCACAAATCTGTGTTACCCTGGTAATCCACTTCTCAGATTTCTTTTTTTTCTCCTGTGTGAACTATATTACCTGGAGGCAGCTTATGTAGTGAGCATTGGTCTGATAGTGCAGAGAAAAGTCTTGGCTGATCAGCCTCCACTCAGTGTCTCTTGGTCTTCCTATAGGGCTGAGAAACTCTTAAGACTGAATTCTGTGGCAAGTGACACTGTTGTGTGTATACACTCACATATGTAGTATGGATATCTGTGCAACATCCATCCGCATCCATGGAGAGGTCTACGTAGAACATGAGAGTATCTTCATTACTCTCCGCCATATTGCCTGGCAGCTTACATTTTGACTAGACAGGTTGACTCTGTCCCCGAGTGGTGGAGTTACAGGCGTGGCTTTTATGTGGGCGCTGGGGATTTGAACTGAGAACTTCAGGCTCACTGAACAAGTGCTCTACCCACTGAGCTATCTTCCCAGCCCTGCAAGTGATGTCTCTGAGGTAGAGCAGAGACTCTCTAGTAAGATAGGCATGGCTGGGATGGTGGCTCACTCCTGTCATCCAAGTACTGGGGAGGTGGGAGGAGACTGACTATGAGTTTGAGGCCAGTCTGGGCTACAGAGTGAGAGCCTGAGTTGATGACGCATGTGAGCTTTTTACAATGAAACCCTTAGGCCAGCAGCCAGGCCAGATGATGGGGAGGTGATGGTAGGATTGCTCTGACACTGAGCTTTTCACCCTGAGTGAGTGTCTCCTGCTTCTGGTCCTGCAGGGTCCAGGAACTGGAGCTGTCAGAGAGGCAGCTTCTCTCAAAGGTGGAACAGCTGAGTGCCCGAGTGGTCCAGGAAAGAAGCGCCTCACTCTACGCCCAGGAGCAGCTGCAAGCACTGCAGGGGCAACTGGTCAGCCGGGTTTGTGTCCCTTCTACTTCCCCTCGCCTGGTCCCCCTAGGCCCCAGTTTCCCTGTCACACTTCTCTCTGCCTGTCTTTCAGGCCTCCTGGGGGAAGCATGGGTGTCGAAACCTTACTCATGCCCTGGGGTCCCTGAGGACAGGAGGTGGTCAAAGCAGGTCTCTGTCTTCAAATCACTGCATCCAGGTGGGGACAGAGGGAAGATAAGACCATGGTCTTGGGTGGAGGAGGGACTTGGGTACCTGTGGATGGGATGGGGAAAAGACACTTGAGAGAATCGGGGACAGACCTTCCCTAGAGCATGCTGGGAAAGGTATTTGAAGTGTGAGGATGAGGGGAACCAACATGCTGCCGTGGAGGGCCAGGAAAAGAGGTGTGTATGCAGGGAGGTGCAGAGAGAACCCCAGAGGGTCACTGCAGAGGTAACCTCCTAGCAGTAGGGCTGCCACTAGGAGGCCCAGAGAAGACAGCTAAGCTTTGGGGAGTAGGGAGGCGGAGTAGTTAAGGGGCACATTATGGAGGCATACCGTGGCTCTGCCATTGAATTGACTGTGATGCTGGACAGGTGACACATCCTCACTGGGTCTCAGTTTGCTCATACGTAGAATGGCAACATAAGGTACCTACCCCTCAGGTGGCCGCATGAGTCAAATGAGTAGATACGTGTAGACTGCTCATCTAAGTGGGCATCTTAATAACGTTATCTGCATCTGCCCTTCTTATGCGCCATAAGAAACTTTCCAGGGGCCAAAGTGATGCAGGCCACATTGAGGAAGCAATAGCAGATGGACCTGGACCTCTACAATAGGTACCCAATGATATGCCGGCACCTGGCTTCCAGCCTTCAAGGATTGCTCTTTACAGCACAGTTTAGGGGTTTTGAGATCGCAGGGTACAGCCTATTCATGGGAATGCGGACTCAGTATGAACAGGCGGGGCATGCACTAAAGGGAGTGTTGTTTCTCAGATCTTGTTCAGGTGTGCCTCTGTGTGTGTGTGTGTGTGTGTGTGTGTGTGTGTGTGTGTGTGTGTGTTTGTGTGTGACATATACGATGGTTCTGTGTGTATCTGACAGTGGGCAGCCATGGGGCGGGCAGCCAGGGTACAAGGCATGGTATTCACTGACACAAAAGCGTATGGGAAGTGAAGGAGTCCAGCTCAGCTCACTCTGACCTTAGGTGCTAGGGGGGTCAGCCAGGTGGCAATCTCACTTTCCTCTAACCTTGGCTCCTTGGTTCACATGCCTTTAGCCTTGTAATGCTGGGCAGTCTTTATAACAAGCACAGGCTGTGGCTCTGCATCAGGGCATGTGGTTTCTCTGAGGAGACACTGTAAGGGTTATTTTGAGCCTTGCTCTCTGTACACCTGGGATTCCCCCAGGGGAGTTCAGGGACAGTCCTGCAGTGCAGATGCTTATAGTGTGATGGAAGATGAAGGGGAAGGGTGACATGTGAGCATTAGTGGGATAAGGGGTGCTGGGGGAGCCCAGGGAGCTGTACGCCCTTTTCTCATGCTTCTCGTTGTCATTACTGTCTTGAGTTACACAAGACCCGTCAAGAAGCCCATTTACAGATTCAGTGGTTTGGCCAGGGTCACATGTGGTCCAGCTGCAGTCCAGCCCCCAGCCTAACCTCTAGTCTTTACATTTTTGGTGGAGGTTTTGGAAATGTGGGAGTCAGTGTTGCAGGGATGTGTGAACAGGCTTTTGGCAACGTCTTTTGTGTCTGATCTGTCACAAATGGCAGTTTTGCTCTGGTCATATTCCCAGGAAGCAGAGAGGCCTCATTTCTGCAGTGAGCTCTGGTCATCCTGAGAGATGCTGAAGGCCCACCTATCATGGTGTCATGGCTTCCCCAGGCGCCCAGAACCACACAGGCACCCAGTATGATGCCCATCATCGTAAAGCCGGGAAGAATTTCCATCCGGAAAACTCAACTCTAGTTTTTATTCCCTACAAACTACCCTACCAAGCCAGCCTGAGCTGGTCTACTTCCTTTCTCTTTTGCTGTCTGCTCCTTTCCCTGCAGGCCCCCTGGCAGCAGAGGGTAGCATGTAGCTGGTGAGAAAAAGCTTATCTCAGAGGCAGTGTTTGCCTGTATGGATTGTGAACACCAAGGACTTTGGTTTTTCAGGGTGGTGGTGCACCCCAGTCGAGCTCACTGTATGTGGTAGGGATACAGAGAAATGTTCCCTGCTTAGGCAGATGGCCAAAGGCACAGAGAAAAGACCCCACCCCCACTCCCACCCCCACAGTCAGACACTCCCATTGCTGTGCCTCAGAACTGGCTGCGAGAATTTTAGCTGTCTCATTATATAGGTAATTTCTGATGTGTGGTGGGGCTAATGGCAGCTCCATTTTCAGCAGGGAATGGGGGTTGGGAGGCATTCACAGTTGTGAACAGCTGCTGTGGCTTTCTGGCCCCTGTGCAGCTCACACCACTAAAATTCTGGAAAGTTTTGTGGAGTTTGGAAATCCATGTGGACTGTTCACACTGAGTAATTCCGGAGACCCTCTGCAGGGAGTATTTGCCCATTCAACCAAGTGCACGTTCTTCCACAGACTTAGGGAACTATAAATATAGATCCTGGCCTGTGGCTAGGGTGAAGGGAAGGCGACTCTTGGCTGTAGTGTCCTCAAACTCAGTGATCAGCATAACATTTAAAAATTTGTTTATTATTTATTTTGTGTGTTCGCATACATGTGCCACAGTGGAGGTTAGAGTCTTAACTTGTGGGACTGGCTTTTCTCCTTCCACCACGTGCGGGTCCCCTTGGGTCTTCATGCTTGGTGGCAAGTGACTTTAAATCCTTCAAGCCATCTTTGGTTCCCCAGTGTAACATTTTAATGCAAAATAACCCCCACTCACAAATTAAGGGAATGTTAGGAAGAGAAATCAAGGCGAGCAAGGCTCGTGCCTGGGCCTCCCTGACATCCCCATCACCGCCAACTCCTAGGTGCAGGAGGCAGAGAGCGCGGCCCGACGGCAGCGGCGGCTGCAGGAACGGCTGCGGCGCAAGGACGAGGCGCTGGCGCGGCAGGCGGCGACCCTGGAGCGTTGCGGGCGGGTGCAGCGCCATCAGCTAGGTCTGGTGCGGGAGCAGGAACGCGCTCTGCGGATGCAGGTGCAGCGGCTGGAGCGCGACGTGCGGCGGCTAGGCCGCGCTGCAGGTCTCCTGCTGGCACAGCTGCAAGTCGCGGACCCACTGCCCGGTGCGAGCAGCTCCGGGCCACAGCTTCTAGACGTTTCTCTGGTCGTCCCTGGGGCTGCAGAGCTGAGCGAGCTGAGCGCGCTGAGGGCCAGGGCGGAGCGTGCGGAGAGGGAGCAGACGGAGGCTGCGCGCAGGCTGCGGGAGCACAGCGCCACCGAGCGGCAGCTGCGGGAGCAGCTGGAGGAACTGCGCTGCTGCGTGTATGGGCTGACGCTATCGGAGATAGGCCTGCACAGCCAGGTGGAGGAGCTCGCCCAGGAAAACCGGCGCTTGCGGTCCCAGCTGGGGCATGGTAGCCCGGTAAGTGGCCGGAACTCAGGGCAAGAATGACCGCTTGTCTTCCTCTGACTCCCAGCCAGCCATGACAGCATTCTCTCTTCATTTCTCTGAATCAAAGAGCGGTCCATCCATCACCATACTCAATCTCTGGCCCCACCATCCATCCCTACACACGAGATCACCGCTGCCCTGCAATACGTTTGGCTCCCTACTCACGTGGCCACCTACTCATCTGACAGTCATTTGGTGTCTACCCACTCCTGCCCGCTTGTCCATGCACTTCCAGACTCCAATATCCAACTACGTTCTGTACCCCCACAGCCAGCATTTGCCGTTCTTCCCCTCACCCACTCTTTTTGGGGGGTGGGTTGAGACAGGGTTTCTCTGTGTAGCCTTGGCTGTCCTGGACTCGCTTTGTAGACCAGGCTGGCCTCGAACTCACAGCGATCCACCTGCCTCTGCCTCCTGAGTGCTGGGATTAAAGGTGTGCGCCACCCTCACCCACTCTTAAGGGCTTGAATGTGCAGTGTCTCTCTGACAGGCTCTTGTGTTGGAGCCCTTGTTCCTGGGTGCTGGTCCTGTTTGGGGCAGCAGTGAAACCATTATGTCTGACAGGCTTGTTCAATCTGATCCCCTTGGAATGCGTTTTCTCTGGGATAGCTATGCATGTGGCCCAACACAAAACCTGAGATGTAACAACACTATGAGGTTGTAAAGGTAACGGTCATGCAGTTCTTGATTGTGAACTTGGTAATGAAAGCATTAGAGTCACAATGTTGAAAGGTTAGAGACAGGCTAGGCGGGGGTGGGGGGGGGGGGGGGGAACCTGGGTGGAGAGAGTGGGTTGCTGGGGTGACTTGAGGTTCAAGCTCAAGGCTTCCACCTGCTGGAGCTGTGAGGGAGCAGGATCCAAACTCTTTCCAAAGCTTCTCCCAGGCCGGTGCCTTCCTTGCTACCATGGACTGTAGTCTCTAGAGGAAGAGACAGAATGAATCCTTCATCCTTCCAGTCGCTTTGCCCAGATCTTTCATCTCAATGGCAAGATCCCCACCCCAACACTAGTCTAGTCTTTCACACAAAGTCCAAGGTCAAGGCACCCGCTGAGCACTCACAGGTTGGGACGGCAGTCGTGTGCCTCCTAAATGGGAGTGATACCACCCGTGAGGGGAGGGTCTATTCCTATTTAATCACCTCCCAACATTGTTGCCTTGGTGATTAGATCTCAACACACGAATCTGGGGACAGAACATCTCGGCAGCCATCTGTCCGCTGTCACCTGTGCTTCCTTGTGCCCCCATTCACCTGTATCTTTCCCACCTGTCCACTCATCCAGCTGGTTGCCAGGAAGCCAGCTGCCCTTCATACCCTTCATGGTCCATCCCTCTGTTCATGTATTTGACACTGATTGCGTCCTGACAGCATGCAAGCCATGTGAGAGTATAGGGCTCCTCTGGGCACTCACTCCTCCCCTACTCTGTGAGCGACTTTCTTCCCTCCTGGGCTGTGAACTTCTCAGGGCAGGTTCATCATCCACTGGGCTTTGTGCCTCTATTCCCTGCGGCAGCAACACACAGGGGGCCCAGGGGCTGCATGGGAGAAACCACCAAGTTTTGGTTTTTTTCTGCTTTCTTTATTCTAGCTTTTTAAACTTGGGTATATTTCTTAAGCTGGGGAGGTGAAGCTGGACATTTATTTCCTCTTTATTTTATGGAAGAGTAAACATGTGCATTTAATGTCTTCCTGCCACGTGCCACATGTACTCAGGGTTTCCTTCCCAAACTGTGGGGACAGCTGCTCTCAGCATCTCTGTTTTACAGAGAGGAACCTGGGGCTCAGGGCAGTAGTATCTTACCTGGTGTCACATAGCTGTTGAGAGACAGACCTGGAAATTGGTCCATATTAGACATGGCGTCAGTTAGGGTGGGTGGCTCCAGCTGCATTAGCCCTGTGCCCCGAAAACTAGAGTGAACTCAGTTCCCTTAGAGAAGAGGGAACATTTGGGAGATAGAGGCAAGAAGATCAGGAGCTCAAGCTACATAGCAAGTTCGAGGCCAGACTGGGCGGTTTCAGACTCTGCCTCAAACAAAAACAGACAGACAATACAAACCAAAGGGAGTAGCTTATTTAAAAATTCAAACGTATCTTTTAGTTGAATCCTGGAATGCTCAAGTCCTCCAGATATTGGCGTGTCTCTTGCCTGGGCCAGCTTCCCAATGGTGCTGTCTGTGTTCTGTTGTGCAGTCTCACGGCGTTATCTCCCACCTGCCCCTCCTGTGCGCTTCTCGCTCAGGCACCAAGAGGAAAACAAAGTGTACATCGCCTCCTTGTAATTCTGAAAATAAACAATGTGCACATGGAACTTGTCACTTAGAATCTTTTTCTGCGGTTGCCGTAAATGTGCTCTCCTTTAGGTGGTTGGCCTGAGGCTTTATCCTCTCATCTTGCCATCTTGCCGAGTGCTGGGACTCACTGTTCCCTCAAAACACTTCTCTGAGAAGAAGAGCAGGTTCCTAGGTGCCCGGCGGGATCTGGCTCCCATTCGTTTGTTCCGACAAAGCTGATGGAGTACCTAAGTGCCCAGGGAGAGCAAGTGATTTGGCCATTGACACCAAGGAAGCGCCAAGACCATCATGGCAGAGTTAGTAGCTCATTGGGGCTTTTCAGTGGCTGGATCCTGTAGGATCTATGCCCTCAGCTGGAAAGCCGTCATTGGTCACAAACATCCATGACCTCAGTTGTGTACTCTCTCTTCAGAAGGCTCTGCACCCTAAGGAGCAGAATCTTGCATAGGGCTTTGACTATCAAAGCTGAAAGATGTCTCTTGCAAGTCCCCTAAGTTGTCCATAAACAGTGGTCCCTATGCTGTGTGGAGCAGAGGAAAAAACAGGCTCCTGCTAGGAACCTGTGGGACATGCAACACTGCTCAGTAAGGGGGAGTCCTGTGCTGAAGTCAGGGGAAGGTTCTCCAACAGGGAGCTGCAGAGGATCACACTTAGGGGGCAGTAGTGATCCAGACTGGCCAGTCTTGTGCTGGTTGCTAAACTTCTGTGCCTCAGCATCCTTATTATGAGGTAGGACTGATTCCCACAGGCTGTGATGCCCAATGAATGAGCCACTCAGTGAGGAAAAGACCATAAGAAGCCACTTGCTCCAGTCATAGGGACCATCTTCATGGGGCTGTGCCGCTATGAGGGACAGAGGTGTGGAGTGAGTATGTTCAGGGGCGTCTGCAGCAGACAGCCTTTCGCAAAGCTGCCATTTACCCGGCACTGCTGTGTTCACCGCAGCCAGCTGAGAAGGCGGCAGAATCATTAGTCCTCACTTTACAGATGAGGGAACTGAGGCAGGTGGGGAAGGTCACATGCTCCAGCAAATGAAATAAGCCAGGTCTAAAGGGGCCACGGGTTCCTCCATGATGGCCCTCTCTGTATTATATTGGAAGGACTCTGAGAACTGTGCTCTGAGTTACAGGGAAGGGAGGCATTGTGAGAAGACATCTTTGTTGCATCGTAGCTGCAAAGGGCTTGCTCTCTTAGACATTGTAAAGCAGCCAGAGAGGCGTTAGTGCCTCTGTCCCCAAGCTGAGTCTAAAGGAGTGAACTCAGTGTGCCCCAAATACAGATAGCTGAGAACTTTCAGAACAGGTTGCCTAAAAGCTAAGTCCCCTGAGGAATGGACCACTGGGAGGAGTGTAGGGGAAGGGCTCCTGCTGGTGAGAGGAGCTGTGGAGGACAGTGGGTGGTAATTTGCGTGTGGTGTGCCTTTGTGTGCTTTCCTGTGAGTGTCCACTGGGCTCCTGTAGTGTCCAGGCACTGCAATGGGCCCTGCGACCTGGGGGGAAAGGGGGAACATGGGTGTGTACCAACTCTTCAAGGTCTTGGAGGAGAGACAGACTCAGGGACCAGCATTAGTGGTTCAGGCTTTTAAACAGCTGTGTCAGAAGACAGATAGATAGTCATGACCTGCCCTGGAGGGTCACTGAGAGAGGCTTGTGTACAGAGATAGAAAGTCAGGCTTTCAAAGTCACCATGCCCCCTGTCATCCAGGAGCTGAGGTGCTGAAGTGATGGGCATTGCTGGTTGCTGTCTGCATCTCCCTGTCCTTCAGTGCATTTAGAGTGACCCCTGGATGTGGGAAACACTTTTATTGTTGAGAAATGACCCCTGCTTGCACCTCTGCAGGATAACATCATCACAGGGTTGCTGTTCACTATACTGCAAACAAGGGCATTAAGAAAAAGAGTCAAGGGCGCTAAAGAGACAATTCAGTGGTTAAGAGCCCTTGCTACTCTTTCAGAAGACCAGGGTTTGGTTCTTAGCTCCCCTATGGAATAAATCACAACCACCTTCCGGGAATTCAATGTCCTCTTCCAAGGGCTCCTTCACACACATGCTCCAGGATTTACTCAGGCACACACATAGACACATAAAATAAAATAAATAAAAATTAAAAACCCGAAAGTCAAGTGATAAGTACTTGCCTAGCATGTGTGAGGCCCTAAGTCCAGTTCTAGCACACACAGCACACACACACACACACACACACACACACGCACGCGCGCGCGCGCACGCACGTGTGCACTGACACATGCCTCCATAAAGAAAACAGAAGGAAATAGTCAATACAGGTATCTTTTTAAATTTTTATTAATTTATTCAGATTACATCTCAATTGTTATCCCTTCACTTGTATCCTCCCATTCCTTCCTCCCTCCTTCCCTCCATCCCTCTATCCTTCCTTCCCTCCCTCCCTCCCTCTGTCACCCTATTTCCCTCCCCTAGGTCTGTGACAGAAGGGGACATCCTCCCCTACCATGTGGTCACAGCCTATCAGGTCTCATCCTCGTAGCCTGCTTATCCTTTCTCTGAGTGTCACCAGGCCTCCTCACCAAGGGGAGGTGGTCAAATATGGGGCACCAGAGTTCATGTCAGAGTCAGTCCCTGTTCTCCACACAAATGTGGAGAATGTCCTATCCATCGGCTAGATCTGAGTAGGGGTTCAGTGTTTACTGAATACATGCATCTCTTAAAGGGACTTCTGCTCTGCGAGGTTTGCGCCTTTGGAAACGTAAGCCTTTGGAGAGGGCTGTTAGTCAGTGAGTATTAAAAGCTGTAAGAATGTCTATACTTTCTATGTGACCATGGATCCCCATGAACAGATGTTTACTGTTGTCATTGTTGTGACCAAATACCTGAGAAGAGGACGCTTAATGGAAGGAGAGCTTATTTTATCTCATGACACAATGAGATAAAGTAAGTGTACAGGTGTGACATCAGGGGCATGGGGCGGCTAGTCACGTTGTATTTACACTCAGGAAGCAGAGAGCAGAAAGGAAGGCCAGCTTATCAAGTGTGTGCCACCACGAGGCCCTCCCCCAGGAACCTACTTTCTCTAGTGAGGCTACACTTTCCGGAGGTTCTACAGCCTTCTGAAACAGTGCTATTAGCCAGGACCAACGGCTCACACACACACAAGCCTGTGGGGGCGATTTCACATTCAGGAGTCGGTGGTTGCCAGGCAGTTGTGCACAGCTGTCTTCGTCTCAGTGCTGTTTGCAGCTGGCAGAATGAGAAATGGCCTCAGTGCCCAGTGAGATGGAACTTCCATGGTCACTTAAGCTAGAGCTTTCAAACCACTCAACATATCTCCTCTCTCAAGACGTCTCTCCCACAACCCCAGCTGTGTCAGGATATAAGATAGGTGCATAGGGGCTGGGGAGATGGCCCCAGAGAGCCCAGGTTTGATGCCCAGCACCCACATTAGGATGTTCACAACTGCCTGTGGCTCCAGTCTCAGGGGGGAATCTGGTGCCCTCTTTAGGCCTCTGCACATATTCCTCCCCACAACATGTGTGCATGCCCACACATAGATACACAGATATACATTAATAAAAATTAAATAAATTCAAAAACAGGTATACAGGTCAAACATTTACTGATTATAAGTAATAAAAATGTTATTTTAAACTCATATATACATATAAGTTTACCATTTATTAAAGATGAAAGCAAATGTTTATACTAATAAGTAGATGTATGTATGTATTTTTTGCATAAAGTCACAGTGAAACATGGGAGAATGCTATCAGGAACAAATAATTATCATTACCTATTTGATTCTGAATTCATCTGGGGTACTTGAGCATTCAGAAACCTTTACAATTGCCCTTTTGTGTGTGTGTGTGTGTGTGTGTGTGTGTGTGTGTGTGTGTGTGTGTGTGTGACATACCATTGCATGACTCCGTGTGGGTCCTGACACCCATTTTAAGAAGCTGGGACTTAGGGTCTGCGTGGGCAGAGAATGGTAGGCAGCCCCCAAACCCCGGCAGGAGAGTCTGGGAGGACTTGATTCTTCTAAACTATTGAACAAAACACATACAAAGCTAGTTTGCATTTTGAATAAGTAGAAATTTTCTGTTATCTGAGCTTAGAGAAAAGCCTGGAAGGATGTGCCGTGACAGACACATGCTTGTGTCTCTCAGAATAATCACATATTGAGGCAAAACCAGAGTCCAGACGGTGGTTCCTTCAGGCTGAGCACAAAGCTCAGTGCTGGGAAGGAGAAGGTCAGCATCAAAGCCAGAGATGCAAACTCACTTTATTTCCATGTGACATGCCCTGTGACCTTAGACAACCTGCTCGTCCTCTCTGACTTTTGATTTAATTCATGAAGCGAAGAGGGTTGAGCAGTTATAAGTTATCAGTTCGGTATCAAATCATCATCTGGGATACACCTAGATGTCTCCCTGGGGCAGAGAGCCTGTACATTTTCTGTAGCTGTGTCCCCAGGCTCAGAACCAGGCCTGGCCTTCAGCGGGGCTCAGCAAGCTTTCATGCAACCGTCTGGGCCCTGAAGCATGATGTGCCGGATGCACTGTAGTGTGACAGTGAATGTGCGGACCTTGGTGAAATAGGACGAGTGGCTGCGCACTGACTCCCTTCTCCTCCATCTGCCCGTTCCTGCTCTCCTTCTGTCCTCCCATCTCCTCACTCTTACTTGGAGCTTTCGTCTTCCTTTCCCTACCCACCCCCTCTCTTTCTCTGTGTCATTGATTTTTTTTTTCTTTTCTGGTCTCTTCTTTCTCCATCTTTCCTTCCCTCCATCTTTTTCAACCTTCCTGCATTTTTCTCTCCCTCCCTTCATCTCTGTGGTCTTCCCTCTTGCTTTTGTGGTGATTGTTTGTTTTTGGTTTTTGGTTTGGTTTTTCAAGACAGGGTTTCTCTGTGTTAGCCTTGGCTGTCCTAGACTCGCTTTGTAGACGAGGCTGGCCTCAGGCTCACAGCGATCCGCCTGCCTCTGCTTCCTGAGTGCTGGGATTAAGGGTGTATGCCACCATGCCTGGCTTTTGTGGTGATTTTTTTAAGCTGTGGTTGGGACTGTTTAGTTAACGACCAGGTGAGAACCAAGTGGACAGACACAGTGGCAGGTGGCAGGCCTATGAGCACAGTGGCCAGTGGCCTATCTGGTCAGGCTGTCTGAATGCAGCCCGCTGTCTAGTAGGATGTGAACTGGTGCCCATGCCCTCTAGTTGCTATGGGTTGGGGTCAAGTGTTCTCATTAGTTCTTGTTGGAAGCTTCTGGATGGTTCTATAGTGCAGCTGGGGCTCAGGGCTCTGATTTATGAGCAAAAGGATATAGCAAAAACTGTTGCATAGACAGATATGACGTCACAAGCACAGAGTGGCACAAGGAGGGGTCATGGGGTGGAGTGATGAAGACTTGATTTGTGGAAAGGTCGAGGAAGGCCAGAAAGAAAGCCTTGTGGGGGACTTAGCTGCCACTTTTGCAGAACACTGAGCCCTTACTTACTACCATCTTGCATGGACTGCATGCTCCCAAGACCGAGCTGTTACAAAACTCATTCCAGGTGAGGGGCAGAAGTTTACTGTGGTGTGTTGGGCTTACTCTGGGCCACTCAGGTATCCCTTGGCCTCAGCCACAGCCCTGCCCATGACCTGGAGCTCACAGTTCCCGGCTGGAACACAGGACAAGGTGTATGTGTTGAGACCAGAAAGATGGGATTTTTATCTTGCTCCACAGAAGAGTGAGAAGGGGCTGGCATCCTGACCTAGTTTGGTTTCCTGCTTAATTTGCTGGCCAGATGTTGAGTGGAGTGGGGACAGGGCCAGGAGCCAGCTACAAAGAGGCCTCTATGGCAGTTGGATGGCTGTTAGAATCTTGCCCTAAAGTAGCAGAAGGAACAGCCTGTGCAGAGCCCCAGAGGCAGGAATGTGGCAAGCATAGAGGCAGGCCAGGAGGCTACCATGTCAGAGCCAAGAGCCCACAGTGGTCATGACAGCTGGGACTGCCCATAGGTGGCCTCTAGGACCATATTGGGCATGTCCACACAGCTGGCCTCCTGCAGGTCTGGGGGTGGGCAGGGGCGGCATTTCCCAGGTCACTGGCTACTGCCATCTTTGGGACTTGCTCACAAGGGAAAGATGGGAACATTCAAAATCCCTGAGCAGATGCCAGTTTTCCCCAGTGGGTCAGATAGACCACACAGGAGCAAGGCTGGAACTTTGCCCCACTACACAATCTCTTATTCCGATGGATAGATATTTCAAAGACATACTGCTGCCCCTTATAACTTACTGAGAGACTCCCAAGTAAACAGGAACAGTGTGGCCTAATAAACCAATGGCCCAGGTTAGGCCATATGATCAACATGGAGCCCATTGCTTTCTGACCTAAGTTTTCTCACTTTGACTGTTGCTATAAAGGGAGTATAGGCGGTGGGGGTGGGGGTGGGGGTGAGGGGAGGGACAGGGGTGAACGGACTTGAGTGGACACTTTATCTGGACACTAGTGACTGTTCAATTCTTTGTCTCTCTGAAGGCTACCTTGGGCTGTGCACAGAGTGATTCTCTGCCCCCACCCAGGGGAGAGGCGCTGGATCCCTGCAGCAGCCAAGGCCACCACTGTGATGACCGTGGACTTCAGGCCCCAGCAGGTTTGTGGATGCTGTGATACATAGAGGGACCACCTGACATCCCTCTGATAGGCCAGCCCCCTTAGTCCTCATGTCACCCTTACAGTGTTTATTCCCCTCACAGACAGGCTCAAGGTCACACAGCAGCTCAGAGAGGCTCAAGGTCACATAGCTGGTCAAGGCAAAATCAGGGTATGAGATTCCAGGGGTCATTAGTTTAGGACTATCAGATATGTAAACTGATGCACTCACCCTTAAAGGGTGTCAGCCAGCTGCAGGTTGGTAGTGGGGTCCTTGTCCTCACAGAGACATCTGTGTTAAGCAGAGGCCATCCTAGCTCCCTTCTACCCCAGGTGTCTCTTTGGGTTAAGGATGAGACTTGTGACTGTCAGTCTGAGGGTTGCTGGGGCTTTGAGGTACCTGGCCTCTGACTGTCAGACATGATTTCCTACCTCCATGCTATAGGAGATCCTGCTTACTCATCCTGAGCCCTCAAAATGCAAGAGCAGTCTACAGTTTCATGATACCCAGGGCTTCTGATACAGGAGGAGATAGCTGATGTCTCCCTTCAAGCCATGTTTGGGGAGCAGAGCTGTTGGGTGGGCCAAGGTGGGATGTGACTTGGTGGGGCTGTTCCTGAAAGCTGTGCAGGGCTGGGGTAGGAGTATCACCCATCTGGCAGCAGAGGACACTGAGCATCCTAAAGGCTTCATGGACATACTCCAGCTGTGGTCCATGGAAGTACCTTGAGGACCGACCGGTTCCTCTGCTTCCAGCTGGTGCACATTCACATCTTCCAGGCTCAGGTCCTCACCTGGCAGGAGAGTGGGACTCACTAAGAGTTGTTGTAGGCTAAAAGAGAGTCACTCACGGGAGTCATCTGTCAGCTGACATGGTTGTTGGTGGCCATTGTAATGGATCTTCCAGAAGTGATTTTAACCTCGGGGTCTTGCTGTCCTAGGCCAGCTTTCAGAAGAGCCCTGCAGCTGTGTTGCAGATGGACCAGATCCCTGCATGGTGGTGCCAGCAAGGACCCTAGGCGAGCTCCAGGGAGACCTGCCAGGGTCTGAGCATAGACAGGTGAGTCTAGAGGGTTCTGCAGATAGGAGGATCCATGTGGCCCTGCTATGTGTTCAGTGGTGTGGGTATCAGAGGGAGCTCCATATAAAGGAAGAATATTCTAGAAATGATTGAGAGGGAGTTTTGAGGAGATAGGATGCAGTATGACCTAAGTGAGAAGTAGGGTGGGGTGAAGAGAAGCCCAGACTAAGTGCCTGGGTTGGGCTACCTCAAGACACTCTTGTTGCCTTAGTAAAGCCCCGCCCCCCCCCCCCCCCCCCCCGATGACCCACAGTGCAGGTCCTGCCTCTCTCTTCAGAGATGATGAGACTCAAGGGATACTGGAACTCCACAGAAGTCTCCAGCCATGGAGGTGGAGAGCTGCAGTCTCTTCCTTCTGTACTCGGTGTTACTCCAGATTTCTGGTTTGGGGAGCTGGATCTGAATTCTTCCTGATGCTGTGGCAAACCACTGACCCCAGCTTCTGCCTTTTGTCCTAAAGAGAAAAGCTGAACGGGGAGAGGTGTCCTGATGTGGCTCTGTGGTTCTGAACGTCATGCATGCATGTGTGCATTCTTTCTTTCTTTCTTTCTTTCTTTCTTTCTTTCTTTCTTTCTTTCTTTCTTTTCTTTCTTTCTTTCTTTCTTTTCTTTTTCTTTCTTTTCTTTCTTTCTTTCTTTCTTTCTTTCTTTCTTTCTTTCTTTCTTTCCCTGAACCATCCCTCATGCAGGTTGGCTTTATGTAGAGGAAGGGATTGCATATAATGAGAGGAGAGAGAGAGAGAGAGAGAGAGAGAAAGAGAGGGAGACAGAGAGAGAGAGACAGAGACAGAGAGAGACAGAGACAGAGAGACAGAGACAGAGAGAGGAGAGAGACAGAGAGACAGAGAGAAACGGAGAGAGAAACAGAGACAGAAAGCTGACCTGCTGCCTGCTGTAGCCATTCTTCCACCTGGCCCTAAAGAGGATGAGAAGTCAGGAAGACAGGGCTCTGTGTGCCAGGCACTCATCCTGTAATTAGACATGCACTTGCAACCCAGAGACACTCCAGGGATGTCACCTAGTCTCAGTGTTCCAAAAGATGTATCTCCTTGTTGAATGAACCCCTCACAACCTAAGGGGGCTCCTAACCCCCACCCTTGAGCTGCCAATACATTACCTGGCTTCCAGAGACCCCTTAGATGCTTTCTGGTCCCAGGCCCTGCGTTGCTGATGAAAAACAAGCTCTGAAGCCACTGACTAAGAAGCAGAGACCTAAGGGGCCCACATCTCTAGGCATCATGAGCCAAGCTCTCTCTTACTCCCTTAATCACCCTGAAATAGCATATGCTCAGCTTCAGCACCATGCCTGTCTCTCTGCTAATTCTATTGTCTCTAATCTCATCACTGTGTTAGAACTGTGTGTCACACTGTCCTTGAGGCCCAGGCTAGATCTTTAATTTAGCAGTGCCCAGTGTACAAATGGGATATGTGTGGCTCAGAAGCCAAATGATTTCCCCCCAGAGTAGAGGCAAAGCTTAAGCCTCTTTCTGCTGTTCAGAGTCCCTGCCAAGAGCCTGTGCACAGTCCCACAGCTCCCTACAGCCCAGGGACACTGAGAAGCTTGTGGGGCTGGTAGAAAATCTGACTGGAACCCAGGTCTGGTGCCCAGCTTTTTCCCTGTTCCACTCAGGTGTGCTATGAGCCAAGCATGTGGTATAAATGCCTATAAAGATATTCAGAGCAGTCTAGGAAGCCCCTCGGGTGAGCTTGGCCCTGCCCCAGTCCTGGGGGCAAAACAGAGTCCAGCCCCTGTATCCCTTGGGGGAATTGACAGTGCACACAGCACTGTGTACTAGAACCTTCCACATGTGGTTGCTGCTTTCAATCTGTGGTACCTGAGATGGCAACTACAAGCCACAGGGTGGCTCGTGCTCCTGCAGAATCAAACCTCATTCATAACCCTCCACATTCTGTGGTGCTTGTGGAAACCATGTTGCATAGAAAAGAGTGACAGGGAGTGCGTGTCCCCCTACAAACGTCTGTGTGTGATCCGTTCTGGTATAGTATGCGGAAGACAAATGAGGATGGCCAGGGAGTGCTACAGGCCTTGGATTCTTTGTGAGGAGGAAATGGTGTTCCATCTGAGATGGAGGGGTGTTCCTTGAGGATATCTGGGAGGAGGAGCATGCTGGGCCGCCCCTGAGGTGGAAGAGAGGGACACATGTGCAGCTGTATGAGCAGGCTCAGAGAGGATTGTGGGATATGTTCAGATGTGGGCGGGGCTCAGCAGGCAAGGGCTGTTTCATACCTCACCTCCTCTCTCCACCTGCAGGGTGCTCCTGTCCAGCCTCGCCTAGATGGGCAGGTTCTTCGACTGCTCTGTAGGGGTCCCCCAGGGCCAAGCATGGATAAGTCACTCTGCCCTTTGGACCTGGCAGAAGTTTCAGAGACTCTCCAAGCTGCTGGAGTTCAGGAACCCCTAGTGCTGTTACCCACATCCATGCTCCACCTCTGGGGACCTGCTAGGGAACCAGAGATCCTACTGCCACCTCTGCTGCAGGAGCGTCCCCTACAGGAACTTCAGACCTTTGAAGAGCTGGGCAGCAGCAAGCCCTCACCTGCCCCTGGGGCTTCGGCATACACTGCCTGGCATTGTAATCTGGCAAGGAGCCATGACACCTCCCACAGCCAGGAGTCCCAACTCAGTTCAAATGGCCCGTTTCTCACAAAAGGGCCCAAGGAGCAAAGAGGCACATGGAAGGAGAGAAGCGTGCCTCCAGTTGCAAGTGCAGAGAAATGGAAGATGATGAGACCCTTGGAGGGGATAAAATCAGAGCTTGGTGACAAGCGCATGCTGGTCCCCGAAAGCAATGAGAAGCTGATCTTGGACACTGAGGTCCAAGCCCTAGGGGACATGCAGGAAGCAAGCAAGGCTGCAGATGCCCAGGTTGTGGCCCCCTTTCCTTGGATCCAGCCAGAATGTCTAATACTGCCTCTGCATGGTGGGACAACCTCTAGGTCACAGGAGGATCCTGATTCCCTGAGCAAGACAGGGAGTGTGGAAGGATGTGGCTGGGGACTCTTGGAAAATCTGTCTTCAGAGAAGGAGGAAGAGGCCACTGGGGCTCATGGGACCCGAGAGCCAAGGATAAATGGTAGCCAGCTCCCAGCAGGAGAAAGTAAAGAAGGCTGGAGGAGTGCACAGGGCACGTGGAGCCACCAACTGTGCTTTGGAGACACTCGGCTTCTACAGAAGGAGAGATCTGGGAACGAAGAACAAGAGCAGGAGATGCAAGTCCGAGTGACATCCAACCCAGCTTCTGTGGGAGTCCCTGAGCAGCCTGAGTTCAAGGCCCATGTGGGTCCTGAACAGTGCCTACTAATGGATCATCAGGATTCGCTGCCATTTCCCAAATGGGCCTCAGCAGGTGCCTCCAGCGACAATCCTTGCCCCTCCCAGTCTCTGTTCACAGGACCGGACAGGTGTGCCCTTCAGCCAGACACGCTGGAGAGGGAGGTGGAGGCCAGCTGTTTCCAGCAGCTGAACGACTTGAAGCTTGTCTATGGAGGTCCCCAGCAGATGTCAGCACTGAGGACAGAGAGCCAGAGTGTCACTCACGTGTGGTGGGATGTTGATGAGGGTGCGTGGGCCAGCCAGGATCTGTATTCGAGACCCAGCAGGAGTGGCGAAGGGGTGAGGTTGGGAGAGGAAGTGGCCCTGTGTACTGGAGAAGTTCTTTCAGGAGCAGCACTCAGTGGGGAGAAAGCCAACCAGGGTCCTGCAGAGCTGGGTGGGAGCCAGCACCCCGCAACATGGTGCACCCTAAAGAGGCCGGAAAGCAGGTTCCACCAGCTCCGTGCGAACCTGAAGAAAGAGAGAAGTCAGGTTTTCCTTGATAACGCCAGGCTTCAGGGAGACCAAGAAGGATGTGACCACGAAGGATGCCGTCGTGAGAGAGAGCCCATGAGAGAAGCAGCAGCAGCGGAAGCACTGAGGCTGGCGCAGGCAAACTACACGTTGCAGGGAGAGCTGGTCCGCCTCAGGCGCGAGCTCGGTCAGTGCCTGCAGGCTGTGTCTGACCTGGAGGACTGCAATGGGAAGAGTTACTGCAAGATTTCCCAGCTGGAAGAGGAGAATGAGAAATTGAAGGCAGACCTGGGCCAGCTGCACAAAGCCGTGTCTGAGAGTGTCAGGAAAGCCCGGAGCAGGATGAATCATGTCTCTCTGGAAAACAGAGAGCTCAGGGCTCTGATCTCAGAGCTCGGGGTCAGTTATAAAGGGCTGATAAAGGACACAATGCTAGGGATAGAAGACATGGTCTGGGCACTGCAGGGGGAAAATAAACACCTTGTCGGCAGGGTCCAAGGCCTGGAGCAGGAGGTCCTGCAGAGGAGTAGAGATCCAGGGGAAGAAAAGTGGTACCCCCAGGGAAAGTCCAAAATGGTGGGAGACAAGGGACTTACTGAAGACAAAGAGGTCCAGGTGACTATGTTTTCAAGACACCTGATCACAAGCGCCTGTGGCTCATCCTGGGATGAGAAATCATGTGTGACTGGAGGGCAGGTGAGACCTACTTTATATTTGGAAGATTCCAGATGCAGGGCTGATGCTAATACTACCTCATCAGTCTGTGCAGTCACCACAGAGCCTCAGGAAGCATACACCAAGGGGGCAGAGGGAGACGGAGCTCGGCTGCAAAAAGAACAGAAGACATCATGGTGTTCTGTGCAACAGGGGCAGCCACGGGAGCCCCCGAGCCACAGTGCCCAGGTATATTGATTTACCTTCTTTTCTGTATAGCTGGCTCTGCAGTGAGGTACTTCCGCCCCCCCCCCACCCCCGGCCCCCGAAGACCTAGGCATCCCTGAAGCAGCCATCAGGAGGACATTGGATCACCAGCCCCATGTGCTAGATGAGAAAACCAGGCAGAGAGGTGAAGGGATTGCCCAAGGTCACGCAGCTAGGGAGGGCTGCCTCTGAGATGAGCCCAAGATTTCTTTTTGACCTGCCAGGAAAGCCTGACCCTCCAAGAGGATCCAGAGCAGAATAGGTGGGGCTGGGGCTTGCACTTTGACGTCATACCTTGGATTTTCCCGTGTGGGTAATAGCTCAAATAGCCCAAGCTATCATTCTTCAGGTTGGCTCTTAAGTGTTATTGAGGGCAGCAGTGGGCTGTGAGGTAACACAGCAGGATGGAGACCGTGTTGGCTCTGTAGAGATGTGGGGCTCTGCTGCAGAATGGGATCCTCCATCTGAGTCACTCCCTGCCTACCAACCCCGTCCCAAGACAAATCTTGACTTTTATAATTCCCAGGATGAAATGCTCACATTGTTACTGCCTGGAGAGCATTGGTGCTGAGACCCTGTATCACTCCGGCATCCTCTCTCTCTCTCTCTCTCCCTCCCTTTCTGTGTCTCCATCTGCTTCCCCCCCACCCCCCCACTCTCTGTTGCTGGCTCCTGCTTCCCTCTCTCTCCTTTCTCCTCAGCAATTCTAGCTGCTGTCTCAAAGAACAGCTTTCAACTTTTTACCAGTTTCCTTTATTATCTGCATTTCATATTCTCTCTCTCTCTCTCTCTCTCTCTCTCTCTCTCTCTCTCTCTCTCTCTCTCTCTCTCTCTCTCTCTCTCTCTCTCTCTCTCTCTCTCTCTCTCTCTCTCTCTCTCTCTCTCCCTCCCTCACTGTCTACACACACATATAATTCTTTCTCCCATAATAGCTTATATTCTTGTATACTTTGCTATTACTGTTTTAGTAACTACTCTAGAAATTCCAGGATGCACCTATCATTTAAGTTTGCCTTAGGATATTGCCTTTGTACCATGTCCCAAATCATGCAAAAAAAAAACAAACAAACACACAAACAAAAAAAAAAACAGTGATTTAATTCTGCTTATTCCTTATTATCTATCCTGTTATATGTCGCTTCAGTGTATACTAAGCCTGATGAATCATTATTACTGCTTATTTGAGCAGCCTTTAATCTTTCTTGCACACACATGTGTGTATACTGTTGTGTTTATTCTTCCAAAAAAATTTGGAGAAATAGTAAGAGTTAGCTTGTGATTGATTTTCCTGTGTTTCTCTTTAGGAAACATTGTATTCACTACGCCCGACCATCCCTTCTTTTAGATTCAGCACTGTGGGCCTGCAGCTTTCCCTCACCCAGCTCTCTGAAGGCTGCCACGGGTCTGCAGCTTCCCCTCACCCAGCTCTCTGAAGGCTGCCTCCCACCTCCCACAATCTCTGCTCAGACACCAGTTGTCACTGTCATCTCCTCTCCCCAGCAAATGTATGACTGCTTTGAAGATTTCCTTTTTATCTTTGATTTTTGGTGGCTCGATGGATCTAGCTATGGTTCTGTTTGTACTTTTTATACACGTTTTCCCCAGCTCTTTGAGCTTGTATATTTATGCCTTTCCTCAGATTTGAAAAATCCTCTTATAATTTCCTTTAAAATGCTCAGAGGTGCATATATGTGTGTGTGTACAATGTGTGTGTGTGCGTGTGCATGTGCACGTGTGTGCAGTGCATATTTGTGTGTGTAGTGTGTGTGTGTGTGTGTGTGTGTGTGTGTGTGTGTGTGTGTGAGTGCAGGTGTGCAGAGACCAGAGGTCGACCTCTGGTGTCATTCTTCTGGAGCTGCCCACCTGTATTTTGTTTCCTAGACAGGGTTTCTCTGGGCCCTGGGGCTTGCCAATTAGGCTAGAGTGACTGACTAGCTAGTGAGCCACAGGGATCTGCCTGTCACAGCCTCCACAGTTTTGTGCTTACACGTGTGTGCCAGTACACTTTGCTTTTACCATGGGTGCTGGGGATAGAACTCTGGTCCTCAGCTCTGAAACAAGCACCATACCTGTTGAACCATCCCTCTGGTCAGACGGTTGTTCTTTTGTCAAAAAAATTTATTGTCTTATTTTTCTTTCACCTTCTAAAATTCCAGACTTTTTGACTGAATCTTTTATCTTTTGAGCAAAGTATATCTTAGGTTTGCAGGTCTGTGCTTCTGTTTGGGGGGGTGTGTTTCTATAGACTTTTCTTTTAATTTGATAGCTCTGTTCTGTTGTGACCCACCTCTTGTTGAATTTACTCAGTGAACTCCTGATGCCGTTCACTGTACTTTGTGGACCAGGATCCATTTCATTACTTACAAAGGAGAGATGCTGCCTGTGTGCTGACGTAGTCCATCTTTTCACCCGTTCAGTTTATCTTTCAAATATGTAAGCCACTGACATCTTGTAGGGCTCATCTGACCTTCAGGTGTGGAGCATCCCTTGGCCTGCTTTTGGTTGTCTGATTTCTTGGCAATTTGCCACATTTCCCCATTTCTTTATACACCCAGTCATTCAAAGGGCTTTTGGGTATTGACCTGCATATGATGGGAGGTCCCTGGCCTCCAGGCAGTGCTGTGTGCATCTTATGCTGGCCCCTCATGGGGGTGACTGCTGGTCATCATGGTATTTCTCATCTAAGTCTCTTTCGGTCCTACGGCGTGCTGTGACTCTCATAGTGTGGCACTTGCTCTTAGGACATCCACCCTTTTGTGATTGTTGGGTGAGTTCCCCGAGTGTTCATCAAGATGGCTTTACCTTGGGTCAGCCCAAACACTACCGTCTTCTCAGCACTGTGTGACCCTGAGGTCCTGGTGGTTCACCTCCCAGTGAAGGACCCAGGATGGCATTTCTAGAGTAGCATTTGGGGCTCTTCTCTGCAGCCCTCTCTCCTCTGTCCCCCACATCTGGCTGTCCTTACATCCCCAAGTTCCATCTCTTTCACCCAGCCCTGCTGTCAGCATTGGAACCAACTTCCTGTACTATGGTCTACAAAGTGCTTCTGAGAGAAGCCTAGAGATTTCCCCACCCACCCTCCATCACTTTTCAGTGCTGGCAAAGAACTAGTCTGTCTCGCGTTTTCTCCCTGGATTTTATAGCTTTCTAAAAGCAGCTATTCTGACCTGACCTGGCAAGAGCTAGAAATCCAAGGAGGTGAATATAAAGGAGAGGGTTTTAGGTCATCACAGGATGGATGCCTGGGTTCTGATGCAGAACCAGAAAACCCAGGATTGTTAAAAAGAAAATTAGGCTGGTGTGGCTGTCACAGCAGCCGGGGCTATGGTATGAGACGGAGGGTAGAAAAGCTGTTGAAAAAAGGTCAGAGCTGGGTAGCTGTCCTCCTTTGAGGTAGTGTGTGTGTGTGTGTGTGTGTGTGTGTCTCGGGAGACAGAGAGAGAGAGAGAGAGGGGCGGGGAGGAGTTAGTTTGAGGACCACAGAGGGCATTTGGGGATCACAGGTAAGAGGTGACATACAGTTGGGAAATGTGACCTTCACAACTACAGATGAAGTCCACAGGATTTAGGGACAGAAGAAGAAATATCCCTCTTTCTGTGGCCCTCTCATAGCTTCCTGTCATACTGGACATGAACCCGCAGCTCTTACAGTAAGGACACAACTGAGAGTCGCCAAGGCTGCAGCTCTGGCTGTCTATACCCCACCCACTGCACCTTGAACTGCAACCCGAGACAGTGTTTCTGTATTCTTTACCAGCCTCCCTGTGCATCCCAGCTTTCACCTGGGAACTGAGCCTCATGTCCAGGGGCAGCCCTGCAGACTGGGCTCGGGGCAAGAGGGGCTGACTCCAGCATAGCTCTTTACAGTCCCGTAGTCACTGATGTATTTGTAACAGGGTTTTATATCATCAGAATAGGTACTGTCCCAGCATAGAACATGGTGTCTGCTACCACGGCACGGATGGGATCAGAGCCTCTGCTCAGAGCCTCCTAAGGGCTTCTACAACCTCTAGGCCTCCTTTTTGCCAGTTTGGTTGACTGACCTGTGTCTGTCTGTCATTTTCCCTGTCAACCAGCGTTCTTGTGGGACAGTGTCCCTGCTGTCCCTGAGCCCAAGCATAACGTGCAGTCATCTGTGAAGGGTAGACTCAGGCAACAGGGAGGCTTCCCCACACGCTACCAGATCAAGCTGTGGGTACTCTCTTAAGGCCCATGGGACAGAGCCTTTGTCCAAGCCATCAGAGGCAGGAGGCAGCAGCGAAACACCAAACTTCTCAAAAGGCCATGTTGTTTTGGAGTCTGGAGCTAAATTTTACAGAACCATCAGGAGCACCCATCTGTGCCTGACAGGCCCCAGCCTGTGAGTCTCAGGCCTACGCAATGTGCATTTTTATTAATTAAGAAAAAGATCACATTCTGCTGTTGTGGTCCTTGTTCACAGGGAGATGTCCAGTCAGTCACAGTCACATGGATCCTGCCCTCTCCTGATCCGCTCTTCTCTCCCTCACTCAAAATGGCCCGAGACCCCTTCCACCTTCTCCCACTAGAGTGTGGAACGGTGACAGACATGAAAGGGGCAGGCTCTTTTAAATAAAGCAAGGGACAAGGGTGTTTCTGAACTCCCCAGTCATTCATGGAGGATATGCTCCCTGTTAGCTATGCCTCTCCTTCCTGTACCTACCTCAGTGTCATGATCAGGATTGATCACTCCTTGCTCATGTGTTCAGAAACCGCTGTGATCTCAAGAACCCACGGGTGTGTTCCTGTCATGAACAAGGTCTATCCCTGACAGCATTAGCATGGTCAAGTTCAGCACAACTACAGATGTTACCCCAAATCTAACAGTGGGAAGATGCACGTGGCACATGATAGGAGAAAGAAAAAGACCTGTAACTTTTTACCAGGATCTATAGAGGAGCTGGAGAGATGGCTCAGGGGCTAAGAGCAGATTCCATTTCCCAACCACCTGCAACGCCAGCTCCAGGGGATCTGATGACATCTTCTGGCCTCCTTGGGCACTGTACTCGTTTGAGTACACACTCACACAGGCGTACACAGATTAACATTTTTAATCTTTAAAAATGTATAAAGAAGCTGGGCATGGTGGCACACGTGGCACATGCCTATAATCCCAGTACTCGGGAGGCAGAGTCTGGAGGGTCACTGTGAGTTTGAGGCCAGCCTGGTCTACAAAGTGGGTCCAGGACAGCCAAGGCTACACAGAGGAAACCCTGTCCCAAAACAACAACAACAACAACAAAAAGTATAAAGAAGAGACACATGCATGTGCGAATATATGTGTATATATAAGTTAGTAGAAAAAAATGAGGACTTAGCACATAGGACCACCATTTGGGTCCACACAATCCCTGCCATTGATTCCACTTCCTTCAGGGGTGGGCAAGCTCCTTCCTCCCTGAATCTCCTGTATCCATATGGAACCTGCGACCCTGGTATTCCATCAAAGCATAATAGGTGATGTGGTGCCAGTGCTCATGGGAAATTTGGTATTGTCTGTTGTATGTAGAGTCATGAAGTGTTAATGGCATGAGCATCTGGTCAGTTGATCTGTGTGTGAAGTTTTATTCACTTCTCTGTGGTTCAATGTAGTAGTCACCGACAGCGATCAAAAGGGTCCTGGTTGATAGATCCTATTTTGCATGTATTTAAGAATAATATTCCGGAATGTTGTTCTGTGGTTTTGTTTACCTTCCCCTCTTCTCTCAAGATAGCAATCATGACCTAAATACTCACATGTGCACATAGAGGCACCACGGACAGGCCATGTGGGAAATGGATGGTAGCAATAATAGGCTGGGCCGTAGAATTTGAGATGGTTCTTTGTTTCTGTTTTCTCTCTCTTTCCCTCCATCTTTCTCTCCATACCTCCCTCCACCCTTCTCTCATTGCTTTCTTACTGTGAGAAAAAAAAAAAAAAAAAAAAACCCAGGATAGATAGACAATTAGAAGAGGTACTGGTTGTTGGCGATTGCACATTAGCATCTGAGAACTTTACCCACAGTTCTTTATTTTTCAGCTCCAGAACTCTAAGGCAGCTGCCTCTGAAGAAGACCCTAAACTGTGCCTACAGCGGCTCCATCACCAGGTGCGGACCCTACAGTGCCAGCTCAGGGACCAGGGCTGGGCACTGAGGGAGTTGCAGGCGGCTCGGGATGAGGCAGTGGGCCTCCAGGATAAGCTCAAAGGCAAGGTAGGCTGGGCCAACCCTTCCTCGCCCTCCAAATGTTTCCAGACTTCAAGGAGCGAACATTGACAGCTTGGTAGTGTTTGACTAGTGATTTAAAGACTAGGATGATGTGAGGAAGGAGGAAGAAAGGCAAGCCTTTTCAGCCAGCTGTCCTCTGTTAAAAACAACATATATATATGCTTTTTTAAAAAAACACCAGGCACTGTCTTAGTGTTTCTGTTGCTACGATGAAATACTATGTCCAAAAAGCAAGTTGAGAGGAAAGGGTTTATTTGGTTTATTTTTCTTTTACTTCCCTATCCCTGTTCATCACTGAAGGAAGTCAGGATAAGAAGTCGAACAGGGCAGGAACCTGGAGGCAGGAGCCACAAAGGCCACTGAGGGATGCTGCTAACTGGCTTGCTCAGCCTGCTTTCTTATAGAGCCCAGGACCACCAAGCCAGGCATGGTACCACTCACAATGGCCTGGGCCCTCCCCTGTCAATCACTAATCAAAAAATGCCTTACTGCTGGATCTAATAGAGGTTTTTTTTTCTCTCAATTGAGCTTTCCTCCTTTCAGTTAACTCTAGCTTCTGTCAAGCTGACATAAGGCTAGCTGACACAGGCACTTTCAGACACTTTCAAGAGGAAAATACCGTTCTTCCTCTGCAAGAAATACATGGGCATGATTATAAAAGGCCAGTGAGAGACTCAAGGTGGACTGGCTCGGGACCTTGGCTGTGGAGGACAGTTGGACCAACAGGAGGCCAGACTCACACAGACCTTCATAGGCACACTCACACAAGAGGGCAGAAATCCCAGCCGCAGCAGTGCTGACTTCAGTCCCTCCTGACCCTGCAGCTTTGTAAAATGTTCCCATTGGAGGAAACCTGATGAAATGTGCAGGGGATCCCCACCTTGTTTCTATTGTGTGTCAGCCCCTGGTGATGGCAGTGCTGGGGAATTAATTTTAATCAATACGTGATGCTTGTTCATAACCTTTTACACACAGAACCCCAAAGGGACCTCAAAATGTTATAACTAGGCAACAATGTGGCTTGAAAATACTTTCTCCTGATACCCAGCTCCTTTTTATTATTTTTTATTTTTTAATTTTTAGATTTATTTGTTTATTATTATTTATACAGTGTTCTGCCTGCATATACACCGCAGATGGTTGTGAGCCACCATGTGGTTGCTGGGAATTGAACTCAGGACCTCTGGAAGAGCAGTCAGTGCCCTTAACCTCTGAGCCATCTCTCCAGCCCTCCCCCCACCAGCTCTTTTTAAACAATAACTCTCTTCTTATCCATTTAAACAGTCATTAGTTCTCTGATAATCTCATACAGCGTGTTTTGATCGTACTCACCCCTGCCTTCTCTACCCACCTAACTTCTCTCTTCCTCTCTTTGTTTTAAATTAAATCCATCAGGTACAGTTTGTGCTGTCCATATACTCTCAGATGTGTGGCCTCCCACTACAGTGTGGTCTACTTACCGGGCCTTCCTTACACTCTTCGAGGAAACTGACTCCCTCTCTCAGCAGCTATCCATTACCAATAGCTCCTTGCCCGGTGGCTGGACTCCATGCTCACGTATCCTCTCAGTTCAGGGATTCACCCTGATGTGAGCTTGCACAGGTCTTGCGCATGCTGTCATGAGCGCTAAATTCATATGTGCAGCTGGCCTGTTAGATCTCTAAAATACTGTTTCTGTGTAGTCCTACCACCTCTGGCTCTTTTCGACCCTCATCCACAATGAGGATGAGTCTGGGAAGAGGGGGTGTTATACGGATGTCCTGTATAGAGCTGACCAATCACTTTATTTATTTATTTATTTATTTATTTATTTATTTATGTTTTTCACAACAGGGCTTCTCTGTGTAGCCTTGGCTGTCTTGGACTCACTTTGTAGACCAGACTGGCCTCAAACTTACAGCGATCCTCCTGCCTCTGCCGCCCAAGTGCTGGGATTAAAGTCATGCATCACCACTGCTCGGCTCCAATCACTTTTTAAATAGCAAGTGTCCTGTACTCATTTCGCAGGGGCATATTCAAGCTGTTTCCCAAACTGAGGCAGAGAGCGGTTTGCATCAAAGCCTGCATCCATTGAGTCTCATTTGAATACAAGTCAGTTCGCTTGAAGCAGTCCTGGAAAGTTACAGCAAACAGATGGACAGAAGTACTGTTTGTTAAGCAAAGAAACAGACCAATATTACATATCCCTGCCAGCAGAGACCTGCTTGAATAAACCACACCACAGCTGCACAAGGAGAGAGCATGCAAGATTTTAAAGGGATGAGGCCAGTTGGTTTGTCTGAAAACATCGCCAGGATTTTCTATTCAGTTACCAAACAGGATGTGACACTTTCCGTGTAGCAGATTTTTAGGTGTCTGTACACATATACATCCTGATCCATGTGAGGAAAAAAAAATGGTAGGTAAGAACCAGTCAGGGCCAAGGATGAAGGGTTTATTTAGGTCCCAGCAGACAAGAGCCTGTGAGGGAATAGCTATAAAATGCCCACCTTATAAGAATTCAGATAGAATCTGGGTAAACAGTAGTGAGGCCATTTGCTTGCCTATGCTGAGCTAATGTGGAAAGTCTTAGGTGACCTCACGCAAGCGCATGGTCCCTGGTCCCCAGCCCCTCTCCTTGCTGTCAGCTCCGACACTTGGTCCTTCCTAGCAGGGACTGAGGCCCTCAGGAGGGCACTTGTGCTACATGCTGGGTGCTGGGTGTCAGACGCCAGCCTCCCACCAGGAACCGAATCCACGTTGTTAGTCTGCCCCAAGAAGTAACAGTAGCCAGTGTTTGTTGAGTAATGCCTCAGTACCATGCCTAGGTAGGTGCCCTGTATCAGTGAGGCCTCATTATGGCCCTCATCTTGGGGTGAACAGTCACTGTACCCCACTGCACAGAAGACATTAAGCAGGGAGAACAAGTGATTTACAGGTCACAGGAGGCAGCTGAGGCAGGACTATGTCTGGCTCAGGGACCCAAGTTTCATACTAGAGTGTGTCTCTGTGGCTTCATGTTAGGGATCAGGGACAGCTGTTCCCCAACACCCCATACCCACACAGGGAAAGATGACAGCAGACCAGCACTCCATACTCTCCCCTAACTTATCCCATAATGCTCAGTCACAAGCATGCTTCTCTTTTCAGCTTGAGGAGCTCTGGGAACAGCAGCAAGAAGCACGCCTGGCCACTAGTCCCCTGAAGGTAACATACTGCCACATCACCATTTCATATGTACTGCCTAGTATTTCAGGAACATACCCAAGAGTGCCAGGGTCAGGTGCCACCCAGATCCCCACATGAACAGTGTTCCACATGTCTTCTTCATCTGGCTTGTCACATGTGAGAGCAACCCAAATGGCACGTGTCCTGGCCCTACACGTGGTGCCCCACTTTCTCCTCGGTGCAGCCTGGGAGATAGGCGTGGAGGCTGCCACTTGGTGCACATATTGCCTCCCTCCCCATTCTCTTCTCATCTTTTCTACTGCCTTTTTCTTCTTTCCTTCCCTTTGCTTTTATTTTCCCTCTTTCTGTCTCTCCCACTTTCCCATTATTGCATTCACTCCTGAACACATGCTTCCTTAGGAAGGCCCCTACCTATCTCTATCTATCTGTATGTCTGTCTATCTATCTATCTATCTATCTATCTATCTATCTATCTATCTAATTTCAGACACACCTGTTTCCTGCCTTCTCCTCTGGACTCTGTTTTTTTTTTTTTTTTCAGCTGTTACATCAGAAATATGAACCAATTCCTCTACCATAGTTCTCATCTGCCTGAGCCTCACCTTTGTGTTGGTCAATGAGTCTCGACCTCCCTTATTGCTGCGACCCTTTGATATACTTCCTCATGTTGGGGCGCCCCACCCCCAGCCATAAGCTTATTTTGTTACTACTTCATAACTATGGTTTTGCTACCATTGTGAATCATAATGTAAAACATCTGTGTTTTCCAATGGTCGTAGGTGACCCCTGTGAAAAAGTTGTCCGACTCCCTCAAAGGGGTCACGACCCACAGGTTGAGAACCACTGGCGTTGATAAAATGGAAACTTTGAGAATTCTCACTGGGACTCTAGGGAGCCATCTGGGACACCTTAGACAGGACAGTGCAAGGAGCCCTGTAAAGTCAGGACCACGAGTTTGCTCTTTCTCTAAGTTTGTGCTTTGACAAAAATCCCTCTCATCTAAAAGAGGACCCCAGTGCTCTGTGTGTTGGCAGTGTGAAGTCAAATGAAAAAGAGGGGCTCTGCCAGGAGGATCCAGGCTCCCCTCAAGGTGCATTGTATGGACTGGCAAGTTGAGGTGTGGAGAGGAGCTTAGACACAGTACTGGGCCTTCATAGAGCCTGCGTCTGTATTCTTGCCTCCCTACTGCTGTGAGCTTGGAGCCTATTAGGAGGGTAGCATGCAGCCCCAAGGTCCTAGTTTTGTGGTGATGGAATCATGCTGGGAATGGGGCACTACACTGGTCCCCAGCTTGGCATACACCATGAGCCTTATTTTCCAGGCCAAGCTGGCTTCCCTGGTCCACAAGTGCCAGGAGAGGAACCGCCTGATTGAGCACCTACTGCAGGAGCTGCCGAGACACGGGCCCAAGAACCACCTGCTCTCCGAGCTGGTGCAGAACGTGCTTGACGACGAGGCACTGGCTGAATATACCACCACCTTCCTGACCCCAGGAGCCCCGGAGGTAAGTTGCCATAGACAACCCTGTCCCTGCTTGTAGGGACCATGGATGGGCCCAGCCCAGGCCACCTGCCTCCCTGTGATGTCTTGGTTACTGACCCATCCCTCACACCTTCTGGTTCCTTCTCTAGGTAGCACCTGCAATCTGTGTGCTGTGAAGAATGCTGGGGATCCTTTGCCTCTGAATTGCTTATGACCCTATGCAGGGGAACAGACACAAATGTGTCACATAAGCATCGTCACATTGTGTCCCCAGACATTCTTGTTACCCATACTTCATGAACTCTGAATGCATAGCTAGGATGCTTGGTCCACTGGGAGGCTCCCGTCCAGCCTCTGAGGTTCCAAGTGCCTGTCAACATCAACTGGTCTAAATCCAATGGCCACACCCCTCCACACCCTCTGTTCTCCACTGCATCTGGGCATGCATGTTATAGCAAGCACACAGGGGATTCCTTCTATGTTGTTGAAGGCATTTGTTGATACCTCTCTGTGAGGCCAGAGCCTCTCCCCAACTGACTGCCTCCCTATTGTCTGACACAGAATCTGCCCAGGGAAACACTTCTTAAAACACAAGATCATGAACCAACTGGATAAATAGCTAGGAGGGTAGAGTGCTTGCCTGGCATGGAGGAGACCCTGGGTGCTAAGCCCAGCACCATACTCATACAAAGATAATCAACCCTGTGTGTGTGTGTGTGTGTATGTGTGTGTGTGTGTATGAATCTTCTCTGCTGAAGGTCAACAAAAGAAGAAACAGAGGGGGCTCAGACCAGGCTGAGGTGTGATATGGCCCTGAGTCTCGGAGCTTTGTTCTCTGACAATAGGAACTGCATAGTCTGTTCAGTATAGCTGTTGAGAAGCCAAAACGAGACAAGCTGTCTCCTGTGGGCAAGAGGCTCAGGGGTCCAGGGTCACATCTCCACTTTACCACTCTCTAGCCCTTTGACCTATGAGGGGAGTCTTACATGTTCTCCTGACTGTGTGTAGGCAATGTTCCGAGTGCTTGTTGCAAACTAGTAGATTGTCTATTATGCCACAAGAACGGTACAATCCTCCCCTATTCAGATGACAAAAATGAGGCTCCGAGAGGGTCTTTACCTGTCCGAAGACCTGCATCCTTTGGAGCTTTCTAGTTTAACCCGTTTCCATGCTAAGCGAATTGCCTAAGTGGTGCCTACTTAAGCAATGGCCACTGAAGGCATGGGTAGGTGGGAAGTAGTTGATAGTCACAGCTGGGGTCTGGCACCCACTGAGACAGTCCTTCTTGTCACCAGAAAGGCAGCCTTGGATGTGTGAGTTTGTCCTAGTATAAGAACTAAAAACTACTGTGATGTATTGAGAAGGCTAAGAATATTCCACAAGTGCTCTTCCTGCCTCCTGGGCCAATCCTGAGAGCAGGCACACAGGAGGTGTGGCTGGACTGAAGTTTGTGGTGTTTGCACTGGCTTCATCAGCTTGCAGGGCTGGGAGGGTATGGAGTGCTGGTGCAGAAGCCCCGGCAACTGCAAAGAGACAAGTCCCCTAAGAGTGTGACTAGGCTGGGGTCTGAGAGTCTGGTTATGCATGACGTAGCCCTCTGTTCCTCCAGCACTGTGTTCTGAGCTAGCAATGAGGACCCTGGTGGCCAAGTAGTGGCTGGAGAGGGACACTGAGCTCTTCAGTGGTAGTGGTGGCAGCTCTTCCCGCTGGTGGCTGAACTTGAAGCTGGTCCGGAGCACTTGGTTTTATGGACACTGGCTGCTGCTTCAGGGAACACAGATGGGAGTCCTGATGGAGGCCTTTGGGCTTTGGCTGACAGCTGAGAGGGCTGCCCGGTGGCTGAGGAGTTGCTGATGGGCTTGCACTAGGCTGTGCACAGTGTCAGGCTGGCAAGCAGGGAGATGGTGTGTCTCTGACAGAAGCCTTCTGGAACCATCCCTGAAGAATCCATACCCTGAGGTGCCCATCAGCCCTTCCTTGGAAACAGACAATATGGAAATGGGAAATATGGTCCCACTCAGACAGGTCATTTGTGTTTTATATCTGCTAATGAACCTGTCTGGCCCTCCATGCTGTCACTCCACAGATGAATTCACTCCATCTTCCCACATCTCCCTTCTTGAAGGAGGCTTCTAATAGGCTAAGAGCTCTTAAGGCCTTGGGCAAGGTGTGGAGATTGCTTGACACCTTCCCTTCCCAAAAGAGGGTGTGGCCTGACACTCTCCTACTTTCCATCATTGCATGGGTGGAGTCTCCCATCTCCTACCCTTTTTGGGATTTGGGAGAAGGATGGAGCCCTTCCTTAGTCAGCCCTTCTCTCCAGGACAGGGCTTTGGGTCCCAGCCCAGTGTACCTGCACTGTTGGTACCTGCCATCACCTCTCCTCTCTTGTGTGTAGCTTCTATTGTTTATGGTTATCTTCTAGCAGGGCCCCTTCCTCCAGCTCAGGTGCTGTGGTGTGGTCATGGTGGGTATCAGCTCAGCCAGCTTTCACCGTGGCTATGAGTGGGAGTTCAAGGTCTTGATATTTCCCAGGCTTTAGGTGCAAGTGAGGAGAGGGCAAGGCAGACTTGCCACTCCTAAATTTACTTCATCCTTCTAGCTCATCTCTGGGCCTGGCTCGGGGAGATCGACAGCCACTCTGTGTCCTTTCCTATCCTCCCCTAGCCTGGCTTACATCTCCTGGATTTTGGTTGGACTTACATCAAGACATTCATAAGTAAAACTAAGTTTCTCTTAAATTTTGTATGTGGCTATGTTATCCCCATGATCTTGGAAGCCTGGATACCAAAGAAGGCTGGGGCTCATCCCAGAGGTAGCCTGCTTAAAGTGTCATATACTCCTGATAGCCTGGCCCAGACTCTGGCCTAGAGTCTTCTCAGCAGAGGGAATGGTGGTCCCAGCCCACAGCTCCTGAGCCTCCTGCTGTTTCTGGGATGTGCTTCTGTGTAGGCATGGTCACCTGTACATGAAGGTGCCCTGATTCCAAAGAACATGATGTTAGGCCCTCACCTCTCTAAGATCCCTGTCTTTTGCATCAGTAGGGCTCCCTGTTTCCCACGAGGCTCTTTGAAGGTCAAGTGATGTCTCATGTCAGGAGCTCAGTATGACACCCATTACAGACTCTGTGGTAGTTACTTTATGTTGCTATGATAGACTACCTCAACAAAAGAAGACAAAGGGAAGGGTTTATTTTGGCTCACAGTTCCACAGTGGTAGAGTCTATCATGAAGGCGAAGGCATAGCAACGTCACAGTGGCAATAGCTGGAAGCTGGCTGATGACATTCTCATCCACACACAGGAAGGAGAGAGAAAGAGCAAGAAGCAGGGCGAGCCTGTAAAACCTCAAAGCCTGGCCCCAAGTGACATTCATCCCTCATCAAGGCTCCATAACCTTCCCAAACAGTCCCACCAATAGGCTCAAATGCATGAGCCAATGGGAGACAGCTTTCTTTCAGAGCATGATAGGCATCCAGTAGTGGCCTGTCTAACCACACTGAGGTTTCAACTTCTTGGGAAAGCCAGAGCCTTGGCAGTGCTCACCACAAAGACACCGGGGCACGCACAGGCAGCTGCCTTGAATTGTAGAAGGGAGAAGGCTAGCTGAGAGCAAACAAGCAAAGATACATTTATTCTCTTTGCTCACAACTGCGGGTGTCATGTTACTAGCTTCTTGAGTTACCGCCTTGACTTCCCTAAACTGATGAACTGTAATTTGGCATTTTAAGATGAAATACTCCGCCCCCCCTCATGTTGCTTTTTCTTAAGGAATTTGTCACAGCAACCACAATGAAATCAGGACCGGAGCATCTATCTACCAACACTTAAGCACAGCAGGAGGGCAGGCACCATCGCACCTAGAGCACAAGGTTCCTAAAAGGTGGGGTGGAGTAGGTTGTGACCAGAGGACACCTAGCCTTTAGTGACTAGTCACTGTCTCATCTCTGCCAGTCCATCCTGGAGTCCATCACAGAGCCCAGTTGTCACATAGGTCGTGGTCAGGGCAAATAACATGCAAGTGGCCGAACTATGTTAGGAGAAATCTGGAAAGATGATACAGGGGCTGGGTCATTTGAATTAGGTCTTGGGGTTCACACAGAGGTTTCCCAGTGAAGGAAAGAGAGTAGAGCTTCCAGGTAGGATGATAGGCTGTGATGGTACCCGGAGCATCATGATGAAGATGGAGGTGAAGAGATTCACAGGGTTACTACACACAGGGCCCTCCCCAACTGAACACCCCTAAAGAATGCAGGGTCCTGACTGCAGCATGCCTTGAAGATCTAGTAGGTAGCTTCTTTTTCACCAACAGGGCTGCTGGGTTGAGTCTGAGTTCTTGAGGCTGCCCTCCTGCCCACAGATGGAACTGATCATCACAGTAGTGCATTGGGTAGACTCAAGGTCTCCTCATCACCCAGGTGATAAATCAGCAGCCCCGGATACCCTAACTGCCCTTAAATTTTCTCATAATGTATTTTTGAAGAGACATGTGTTGCTATCTCTGCATAAGGGTTGAATCTGAGTGAAGAAATTTAATGGTGCCTGGTGTGTGGTACCCTTGAGCAGACCTGGCCTGGGTCACCAGTAAGGTGGCTGAGGAGGGAATGTGGGAGACACATCATCACACCCGCCTTCCAGTGAGGATGAATTCAGCTGCACAGGGTGGCAAGCTCCATTCTGTTCCTCTTGGGGACATTTTCACCTTGCTGTACACAGTATACCCACTGAGATGTCCTTTCTTCCAGACAGCCTACCACCTGGATGTGAGCTCCAAGGGGACAGCAGCTGGAGGAGGAGGTCAGTACACCTGCCAGACACATCTCTTTGTCTTCAGCAAAAGCCAGGGCCGGGTGGGACGGGTGTAAACTGCTGAATGTTGAGCTTGTGCCATTAAGGGGACTGCCTATTTCCCCTTCTCTTTCTGCCACTAAGCCCTGCCTTACCACTTCATAGTGTTGGGACACACTGGGGAAAAAAGAAGAAGAGCCTCAAAGTCCTCAGTTCCTTATTTCATTATGAACCATTATGTACATGCCCCAACCCTGGACATTCATCTCATATAAGTAATTTCCATATAATATTAGGACTAAGCTCAGGGGACAGTTGTGTTCACCACACCCTTCAGTGTTGTGATTTAACCCCTGTCCTCTGCAGAATGCAAAGGTGGCTGAGAATGCCACGCTGCAGGGAAATGTGATGATATTTCACTAAATTCAAAGACAGCAGGACACGGAGCGTTCGATGCTGTCAGCTGTGTCACGCATGTGCATCCATATGTGATCAGCAATGCAGGCCAAGAGATGAGCTAAGTTCTAACTAGCTGTGGCTACTCAGGACAAGGACTAGATCCTGTTCTTGCCAGCCCTGTGATCTTGGATGAGTTCATCGGCCTCTCTCTCTGACCTGCAGGCCATTTTCAAAATGAGGATACTATGATGTTCTGTGCAGGGCCTGGCACATAGCAGGGGATCAGTGCATGAGAAGAAAACGCTTCTCGTGTGGATGGGGTTGCCATCTGCATCTTCACTGCTGCCCCTCCTAGCATGAATGGGCAGCTGTTTCTACAGCTGGAGAGCTGAGAATTCTAGCTGGCCCCACTCAGCCACTGGATTTCTAGCATTTTGCCTTCTCCTGGAGCTCAGCCTTCTCAGGAAATGCTTGTGATGAGTGGGGCTGTTTGCATCAGGTTTCTGGAAGCTGCTTGGCACCCCCTGCAGGGGGTGCATATAAGATGAGGGAGCCAGCAGAGGGAACACAGAGGGTAGCTCCTCCCTGGAGGGCCTACCAGCTAGCACTTGGGAGACAGGCAGTGGTCTGGAATGCTCCAGGACCATGATGATGTCATTACTATGTGTGGGACTCAGAGAACTCAAAGGCACCAAGAAAGTCTCTGTCACAGGGATGGCCACCTGGGACAATCTGTGGATAGCAAGAGAGTGGAGACATTATGACAAGAGTTTGGCACCTGTTGCTTTTAAAGATGGATGCCCAGCCTGAGGCCTGATTGAGGATTCTTTCTTCCAGCTCAGGAGTATCTGCTTAATTCGGAAACAGACAGTGTCCTTCAAAACCTGTGGGGTGTGGAGTCCTGGTCCCTTCCAAGCCCTGAGTGGACATTGCAGACGGCTTCTCCTGGTTCCCCGAGGGTAAGCACACACCTTCACCTCGCTGCTGAAATATTGCTTTGATTGAAAGTGGAATACATTCTCAGATAGCGCGCGCGTGCACAACACACACACACACACACACACACACACACACACACACAAACGCGCACACACACACACACACACACACACGCACGCATATACACATGGACACGTGACAGCCCTGATAAAACCCATCAGGTTAAGCACTACAATGTAAGCCAGTGTCTGTTACCTGCTTTTCAGTCTTTGTTTCTGGTGAAGCCTTGTGCTGTGTTGTCTTATTTGTCTGGCCTCATGTGTGGAAACCCGGGCCCTGACCTGAGGCTCTGCTGATGATCCCTGCCCCAGTGAGGACTTCCTTTGCTCTGACAGGTTGCCCTGGCCAGCACCTTCCCCTTCCAGGGCTGATTGAAAGACAACGCAACTAAGGCAGCTCTGCCTGACACCCGGCTCACGCTCACTTCTGGGAACGAACCCTCCAGGGTCCTCAAAGTCCTCTCCCATGGTTCCTGGTGCCCCACAGGCTAGGAGATCCCTGTTCAGTATCTCACCCTCACAGACCACCACCGAGGGGAAAAACACAGACACCCCACTGGACTGCATGGTGGACTCCTCCCACCCCACCCTCCTTGCTGTCAGTGTCAGTCCCACAAAGCTCCTCAGCCTTGGTCCTTTGCAGATCCTAGCTGATGAATATATTTTCTCCACATATTTTGCCTAGATTGTCTAGTTGTTTTTACTATGAAGCAGCTGAAAAGGTTATCATTAGATGCACTACACTGGCTGCAGACAAACCATTTAACTTATTAAATATGGGGCCTGGCTGACCTGAGTTCAAACCTCAGCCCTGACCTTGTTAAGTCTGTGTGATGCTGGGCAAGCCTTTCATCTGTTTGTGCGTTAGTCTGCTTCTGTATAAAATAGGAGTGGCACTGCCTGAATCAGTCATGAGAGTGAAAGCCAGCGTGGCAGCACCGTGTGTTTGCAGGGAACCCACAAAACAATGGAAGAGCGGAGAACATTCTCTCCCTCTGAATCTCAGCCTAAGATTTGCTCTTTTCTATCTTGACTTTTATGACGTCTCATTTACCTCCACATTTATATTATGTTTCTATATTAAGCATGAAGAGGATGCATTTGCATGTCAGGGTTTTGGGGCGATTTGGCGACCCATGTGTCTATGACGTATTTGTTTCCAGTGCAGAGCTGGCTGTGCTCAGTGGCCTTTGTCCACCTTCTGACTGGTGGCTCCTTTGCAAGTTACATGTGCAGGTCCCATGTCTAGAAATAAGAACGTCTTCCCATTTTTCACCTTCTCCTGTGAAAACCACCTCTGACTTGCCTTGTTCTGACCTGCTATGTGTGCCCTCCACAAACTAGAGGCATCCCAGGCGACAGTAGCCTTCTCAGGCATGGAGCTTGGTGAGCAAGTTCAAGCTGTGTGGATGTTCATAGGAGTGGGCATGATGGGGGCACAGGGAGGGAAGCAGAGCAGAGACCCTGAAGGGAGAAGGAGCCCAACAGGTCATCATACCTGTTTTGCCTATGAGGAAAGGCAGGCGGGAGGTTAAGGAGGCAGAGGGCTCAGGCGTACCCGGGAGCACTCAGGATGATGACTCTGACAGTGCAGCCCTCCATGTGGGAAGGCAGACACATGGCCACTCATGGGGGAGGCTGGAGAGGCAGGTGAACTTCCTGCTGCTGTGCTATTGTAGTTGGTCCTTCCTGTGGGTTCTGGAAGGGAATGTGCTTTCAGAGGTGAGATGCTGGTATGGATTGTCTTATGCCCAAGCCAATGGTGGGCTTGTCGAAAAGATAAGGATGAAGTCGTGTGACCTGAGTAATGTGGAACCAGCAGCTTCATAGCCCCATGAATTTAAATAAGATATCTGGGGTCTTCAAAACTGTACAGAGGATCCAGTGCAGGAGATGTGGTGCACATTTTGGGCAATGGGGACGCTCACATGAGACTGCCATGCAGGAGAGACAGAGCCTTTCAGGGTGAAGGGCATGTTTCCTGTCATTGAGAACAAAAGCCTTTGCTTGCACCATGCTACCACTCCAATGCCTGTGTGTGAGCACTTGCTCAGTGGCAGGGTGTGACAACCTCACTGGTCCCCATCTCCACTTCGTTGGCTGTGACTTGGTGATGATGGCCTTTTAGAACTGTTGTAGGAGGAAGTGAGCATGTGGTAAGACGTTTGATGCCAGCACGGAAAGTGCTTGGTAAGCATCGGTTGTCATTGTCATATCGTCCTTGAATAAGAGGTGTGTTCTGCAGAGCCATAATCAACGGACACAGATCTACCTGTGTTTTCTCTTCCCTAGTGGCCCCATCTTGGGGCTTAGCCTAGATTCTGGGCAGTGCCCAGCTGTGGGGACACAGAGCTTTCCCCACCATGTCTAAGGGGCAGAGTCAAAATATCCCACACTCTTGTCCCTTCTTGTCACTCTGCAACTTCTGGAGGAGGCTGGCTTCCCACCAAGCACTCAGGCAGAGAGTCTGCAGCAGTCCCCAACCCGATAAATCACCACAGCAGGCGTGAAGTTGACAGGGCCACTCGCTCTCCAGGGCCACTTCACGGCCTCCATAAATATTTGAAGCAGAGCCTTCCGAGAGCACTTTAAGAAATCGGTCTCGCTCTCAGCTCTCGGTGAGAGGGGAGTGCTTTTGTCTCTGGCTTAAAGGCTTGCGGTTGTGGTTGGAGCTGGGGAAGGTGCCAGTGTGCCTCGCGGACTCGAATTCAATTTGGTGGACACAAAGGCAGTGACAGAAGGGTTTCCTGTGGGCAGATCTAGGAAAGACTGAGCCACTATGTCCTAGCCAGCTGTATAGTCACCCTTCAGGGTGACGCATGGCAGGCTGCCCTGGGGTCCTTGGACCTCAAGTCCCAAGCCCTGTTCCAGACTCTTCCACCAGATTTTTTTTTTTCCTTCTCTTGAAGGGAAGGTCAGAGTTACCTGCCCTACTCTGTTCTCTCCTAGAAGTGAGGACAAGGACACAGATAAGGAACTGAGGCACCGGAGGGTGTGGGCGGAGCCTGTGGGCTTAGGCTTAGTGACTTTTGGTTTTTAGTTTGAGAGAGAATGAACAGAGAATTCCCAGCTGCCCTTTCCTTGCATCTCATGAGAACAACCGACAAGATGGACCTAGGAGCCCCAGGGCTTCAGTTCCAGGAAAAATGGAGCAAAGCACACAGAGCTGTGACAGCTTGTTTTGCCTGGGGTTTGCTAGAGGAACCGTGTCCAGGTTATATCCTAGGGAGGCTGTCGGCATGCCCACATCTTATTCAGACATCCGGCTGTCATGGAGGCTAGATGACAACTGTCTTCTGCTGAAGCGCTGGGAAAGATATATGAAAGATGCTCTTCTTCTTGGCTTGGGGACCCCTAAGCACCCCGCTGGTGTCTCCCTCCACATAGGAGAGCACTGTTGTGGGAGCATTTTTACAGTTGTTTGTGCTTAAATCTAGATGTTAAGCTGGGTGTGGTGGTACACACTTTTGATCCCAGCATTAGAGAGGCAGAGACATGCAGATCTTTATGAGTTCAAGGCCAGCCTGGTCTACATAGCAGGTTCCAGGCCAGCTGAGACTAGTGAGACCTCAACCTCAAAACAAATAAAGTTACCAGTTTATTGAAATTCCATTTGGCATGTCAACCATCATTTCTTAACAATGAGGTCCCCTGTGGAGCTGGGTTACCCCTCTTCTGCTCCTCCTGTCCCACTGTCCCATGGATCATTAACATCATGAGTTGGGACATCAAGAATGTGATGGAGAAAGGATGTGCACCTGAGGTACCAGCAAGGGACAGCTCATCCTGTAGGAGCGGTGCCACCTCTGGTCCTGCAAGGCTAACAAACGAGGCATTATCTCATTACTCCAGCTCCCTCCAGCCTCTGCTCATATTCTGGGCCTTGGTGAGGGGCAGCCCAGATGGGTCACTCCAGAGTGATCCCTGCTACACACCACGGTGATTACATACAAAATACTTGTAAACCAGAAGGTGCCATAACCATACCCCCCTGGGCTGTACTGAGGGTCTCCAATCGGAGCTGCTTTGTGCTCTGACTCCCGAACATCATTGCAATGGATGCTGGCAGACTGGCTATCTCCCAGGTCTGCTGAGCTCAGCCCTATGAAGGGCACAAGGGGCCCTGCTACACCCTCAGCCAGCTGTATGTTGCTAGACACCCCAGCGTCAGGGCAGGGCTTCCACCAAGGATATTGAAGGCCAGGCAGGAGCTGGAGTGGCAACCACTCTTCTGCCTAGGCCTCTGGAGAGGCTGGCAAACAGACCAGCCTTGCAACAGTAGTGGAAAACAATTTATCAGTCAGATGTCAGCAAACCACATAGAGGACTTGCCCTGGCGCCTAGCCAAAGCCAGGGAGGCAAGCGTGCCCCTCCTCCTCCTAGCCACGAGGCAGGTCCTTGCGGGGGGGGGGGGGGGGGGGGGGGCCTAGCGTTGCTTGTATGGGCCAAGGAGTGGCTGTGTCGAATGTGGATTTCTCTCCCTGTGGCCTCATTCATCTTCCTGTGAGTCCAGGAGACCACTGAACACTGGGGCTGGGGCTCCTTGGTCTCCTGCCAGCTCCTGCCCCAGGGCTTCCAGGCAGACAATGTGTAGACTGTGACCCGGTGGCGTAAACAGATGGGATCCAGGGTAAGCCTTTATTGTAGGAAGCTGCCTGTGAGGATACAGCACTGTGAAGTGTGCACTGTGCTACATTTCCCTAGGGGGTGCTGTCAGGGAGGGGTGTCAAGGTGGAGCAGCCAGGGGATCAGAGTCTCTTTCTTGCCCCTGCCAGGGTGAACTGTTCCCACATCCAGAGATAGCACGGGGTGCTATAGCCCTGCACTGAAACACCCAGCTGTGGGACACACAGTTTGCTGTCACGGATGAGCCCTGCCCAGGGGTACATCAGGAAAGGGAGGCCAGCAGTCAAGCCCCAAATGGCAAACAGACTCTCTCCAATGGTGATGGTTTCTCTGGGCTTATCTGAGCTCTATGTGGGCTCATGTACATCCAAGGAGGCTGAGGCAAGGGGAAGTTTGTAAAGGCAGGTTGAAGGGACGACAGAGATGTGTTGCTACAGTAAGCTGCCATTAAAGGGACTCATACCTAGTCTGGTGCTGTACAAGATGGGCAGGTGTGAGCCTATGGAGCTGCAATGGCCTCTGCCCATGGCTGCACCTCCAGCAGGCCATGCCATAGCTCTTGGTGCCAAGTGTGTGTGTGTGTGTGTGTGTGTGTGTGTGTGTGTGTGAGAGAGAGAGAGAGAGAGAGAGAGAGAGAGAGAGAGAGAGAGAGAGAGAGAGAGAGAGAGAGAGAGAGAGAGAATCTCCTCTGCAATCACCTCTGGCTTTAGTTATAAATTACTTTTCGTTTTTATGAACATGACAGAAGTGACTCCATTTCTTCTGGCAGCTTTCCCATAATAAATATGTGGGTTTTTTTTTTCTCAATTCCGGAAAAGGCTGTCCTGCTTCCACCTGCTGGGCTCACAGTTAGGAGGGAAGGACCATAGCGGGTGCTTTGAAGTTGTGAGATGGCCATTGCGGATGGTTGATAAAGTGTTGGAGAGAGTGGGAGGCCTTTGACGAGCCCCGAAGCTCAGTAATCTGAAGAGGTAGGAACTTGGAGTGTCAGAGCACTGTGTTCAGTTCCTGTTTCTTCTGGAGGCAGGGAGCCTGGTCTAAAATCCCAGGAAGCAAGGACCTGGCCAAACAAACCCACAGAACACAGATGGAGTGTGTGTGCCCTGAGGACAGAGCCTCATGCGCACCCTACTCTGAGCTAGCCAGATGTGGCTTTCAACTGCATCCCTTGGAGGCCTGGATTCCATCTGGCAATGCACCTCCGTGGTGACATCACCTTCCATCATCTTTGCTGACACAGCCTGGTGATGTGCTTCATGATCTGCTTGCCCTGCAGCCTTCGTAACTCAGTGTCAGTCTCGCATGTGTTCCCTGTGCCGAAGCTGAGAGGTTTAGGTGGTTTAGGAGCTAAGCATACTTACCTCCCGCCCTGTGTACTGGATTCTGTCTCAGACCCTCACGTATTTGCAGGGTCTCAGTGTTCTGGCCTGTGAGGTGGGGGTGTCTGGCTCCCAACATGAATAGAAGGAGTGAGCCACTCTTTGCCACACTGAGGTGCCCCAAGCATAGACGAGCTGCAGCACTGTTGCCACCATGTGATTCTGACAGTGTGGTCTTTATAATTCAGGTACAGGAAACTCCAGAGTGTGGTGATAGAGAGGCGGGCAGGACTCAGCTACACAGGAAGCCCTGGCAGAAGAGGTTAGGATAAAGTACACGTGCTGCTCTGCGCTTTGTGTAGCAGTCTGCGAGTGTCCCCTGGAGCAGAGCTGGTCATACTCTTAGGACCTCATAGCCCCCAAGTGCCATGTCCATGCCACGGTTGAAATGTATGATCAGTGTGTCATGGGGCGTTGGCAGTGTCTCACACATATGGGAGCCATGATCACTGGGCTCAGCACAGAGAGGCCTCTGGAGTCCTCCAGGGTCACAATGATGGCCAACACTCCCACAATAGTGAGAATGCAAGGCAATGTGGTTCTGGTTGGAAGAGAGATCTGGACAAAGGCAGGGACCATCTGGGGTCCAGAATATCCTTCTCCCTGTCCCGTGAGCAGAAGAAAGAACATGGCCTAGGATGACAAGAGACTCAAGTGTGGGGAGTGGAGGAAAAACCAAGGTAAAAGTGGCTAAAAACTGGTTTCCTAGCTAGCATGGGTGTGCATCTCAGTCCTTTGTGGGTGGAGACAGGGAGATCTCTATAAGTTAGAGGCCACATGGTAATATCCTCTGTCACAGGAAGGATGGATGAGAGGAAGGAAGGAAGTTTGAACTCATTTTGGGAAACATTGTAGTGCAAAAAAAAAATTGTGAAATATTTACAAAAGCAGACAGAATAATAAAAGGTTCCAGTGTGCTCATCATTCAGCTTCAAGGAAGATGAGCTTGAGAGCAGGCTCCTGTACCAGTGCCTCATCCCGTCTCTCCGTTCCACCCACATTATTTGGAATTCAACTCACAGACATTTCAAACACTGTTTCATCATCATGCCTCAAATAAGTGGTAACTCTGTAATTTTATCAAAGATCCAATCTGTTCAATGTTCTAATTATTTTACAAATTACATTGGCAAATTTTTTGTGGCTTATTTGAAACTGTGTAAGGTCTCACTATAGCTAATTGACATATCTTTTTTTTTTTTGAGGTAGATATATGTAGAACTTACCTCCTTAAATATGAGTGTGGTCACCTGCTGTGTGACTACCACCTTCACCCCTCTCCCCAAAACATTTCCATCTTCCCAAACTGAAGCTCTGACCACAGAAATGTGAACCATTCAGCTGCATTGGTAACCACCAGACTACTTTCTGTCTTATAGACATTGGCAATGACTAGGTCCCTCATATGGGTGAGCTCTATGGGATTTGTCCTTTTGTGCCTAACTTTTTTAGACTCAGTACAGTGTCATGAAGGTGCCTGTGTACAATAGCATGTCATGCTTTTCTTTCTTTTAAAGGCTGAATATGCTTCAATTGGTTAGACTTGCCACAATTTTCTCATCTGTCTGTCCATCAATCCTACCATACGTTCATTCATCCATCCACCTATCCCACTTACACATCCATCCGTCCGTCTGCCCATCCGTCCGTCCGTCTGTCCATCCATCCATCCATCAATCCATCCATCAGTCCATCCATCCATCCATCCACACATCCATCCATCTATCCACCTGCCCACCCATGCATCTATCCTCATATCACCCATCTGCCCATGAAATAGCTTTTTATACCTTTTAATACAAGTTTTTCCTCCTTCATTTTTATTTTCTTGCAATCATTGGTGGAACAAACCAGGTCACTATCCTGTGTTTTTTATAATGGGTTTCATTGTGTGTCTCAGTGGTGTGGTTGTGGTCCTACCCTTCTCCGTCTACTCTAGACCTTGAGTCTGGTACAGATTCCTATTTTAAAGAGCCAACCATTCAGCCACTGCTCTGTGCCCCATTCTCTGCATGTTCCACTCTATAGAACACAGTCGCCACAAGTACCAGCTCCTTATATGCTCCCTAAGATTGGAAGCTGTCAATGCCAACAATTAACAGATCTTCACAGAGAATGATCATGCAATGGGAACATGTGTACTATTGTCAACTGTGCAGGTTCAAAAGGCTGAGGCAAAGGAAGAGACATTCATGGCTGCCTTGTAACAGTCACTTATGCCCACAGCACCGGGACAGTCAAGCTTCAGTAGTCAGAGAGGTTGTAGGCTTAGGACAGAGCAGCTGGGCAGACATCCTTGCAAATGTTTTCCCTACACAGGGCTTTGGATCTGTTGGTGTCTTTTGTGATAGTTCCTGCTAGCAGACATGCATGTATGGTCCTCTCTTTCAGCACCTCCTGGCTTTATTTATTCTTGTGAGGAGAGAGCGGTTCCTGAAAGATAGGAAATTTAAGTTTGCTATTAAGGAACTCAGGTGCTGCCAGGATTATTCCTGTTAGGTGGGAAATGAATTCTAGAAACCTCTCTCTCCAGGTTTCCCATTGTGTTTCCCATTAGATGAACCAAACTGGAAGCAAGAGGCCGAGGAAGCTCTGTTGATACTACCTTAGGGCCAGCCTTGGGGTCATCCTCCTAGGTTGGCCCCCTGGGCCTAGAGGACTGATAGATCGAGGGCCACTGCCCAGGAAAATGAAGATAGAAGACATGTCTAGCTCAGGACTAGTCAGGGCCTGGCACAGGGCTAGAATATGTTAGATGCTCATGGTAAGTTCAAGCCTCCTCCACGTGATGGTGGGCAGCCCTCTCTGAGCCACTCTCTCCCTCTCCAAGGTGAAGATATCAAATCTTATTTAGCTACCAGGCCTTTCCTGCATTAATGTGTTCCCTGAGTGCCCACTGAGCATGCTCTGTCTGAGTAACTGAATCTTCAGATGCTCCATGCTCACAGTCATGAAGCACATTTACGGATGCAATTTGGGATTTCTCTCTCTCTCTCTCCCCACCTGAGAGCTGGAGATTGGACCCAGCTCATCCAATGCAGCAGAAGACAAGGGAGGTGAAGTGAATCCGGTGAGATTTAGCCTCAGCTGGAACCTGGCTACCAGCAGCCACTTGGTCTCTGGGGAACTTGTGTCAAGCCAGGCTGTGAATAGTCCTGAAGGGTGATGGATGGGGAGGTCATGGCCTTGCAGGGCTGTGTAATTAGAGTGATGCTGCCAAGGGATACCCGTTGGTGTGTGCGCACACGCGCGCGCGCACACACACACACACACACACATACACACACACACATACACACACACACACACACACACTGGCTGCCCTTTGCAGTGGGGGCTGGGAGTTCATTGAGACTTAGGATCTTCTGCTTGACGGGGAGGGCTGTACAGAGAGCCACTCCCTCCCCAAGCAGGGTCAAGAACTGGAGCTATGGGTCTCAATCAAAATTCACTTTAGAAACCTAAGGGCAAGCCTGGGCAAGTAGCTCAATTGGTAGAGTGATTACCAAACCTGCCAGAGGCCCTGGGTTTGATTCTCCCATTTCCCCGCCCCGACACTCAATAAACTGGGTATAGTAACACATGTCTGTCATCCCAGCACTTGGGAAGTAGAGGCAGGAGGATTAGAAGTTTAGGGTCATCCTTAGCAACATAATGGGTTCGAGGCCAGGATGGACTATATGAGACCCTGGCTGGGGGTGAAGAGACTTGTGGATAGGGCGGTGGTGCTGTGGTGACCACTCCTGGTACCTCAGACAGAAATAAGCATACTTTAAACAGCATGCTTCCTGCTTATCAGATCGAATATGTTTATTTGGGAACTACAAATGAATAAAGTAACAAACAAAAGCACCAGGAATTCTGACACTGACAGATTGTGAATTTGCTCCCAGGCAGATGGACTTTTCTAGTCATCAGGTACCTACAGTGATAACGAACTAACGAATTACTGTGTGCTTCACCAGTATAGCATTGTGGAGGAGCAGGAGGGCATGTTGGGAAAGGTGGCACCTTCTGGGGCCAGTCAAGCCACTTCATAAATGTAACAGATGCTCTTTATCCTTTCGTGCCTCCATTTCCCCCATCAACACCTGTCATGAACATCAGTAAATGTGTTCCTATATAAAGGCTTAGAACTGGGTGTGACACTCTGATGAACTGTCCCCCACAGGCTCAAATGTTAAACACTTGTCCCCAGCTGGTAGCACTATAGTGGGAGGTGGCAGAAACTGTAGGAGGTAGGGCCTGGTTGGAGGAAGCAGGGTGATGTGCCTCCTGCTCTCTTCCTGTTTCTTTCCCTCTGCTTCCTGTGCAGCACCAGGGGATGCTCCCTCGTATGATGCTCAGCTTCATCTCAGGCCCACAGCAGTGAAGCCAGATGACCATGGGGTAAGACCTCTGAAACTGTGAGCAGAGGCAATCTTTGCTCCTTCAAGCTGTTTCTCGCAGGGATTGGTCATAGCCATGAGAAGTCCTATCAATACAGATGTGCACTCCCTTTTCACTGGATGTCTATCGTGGATATCATCTGTGTTGATCATCTTCCACAGTTTCACACATGTTGTCACATTCGATTTCCAAATGACACCCACAAAATCCATTTCACTGATACTTGAAGTGATGGAGTGCTTGGAGCAGAAAAGGAACTTTGCAAGTTATGTAGCAGCTGTCAGACACAGAATTCTAGTCCTACAATCCAACTGAACCCTCCCATCCCTGGCCTAATCTTGGACCACCCCACTCCCAGTCTTGTCATATCGATGCCCAGGGTGCCACTGTCGATGTTTCTAGTGTTGATTATTGCTGCCTGCTGCAGCTCAGGTGCAGAGGAAGCCTTTTGTGGGCCATTGGTGGCCCAGCCTCTCCCCATCAGGGATTCAAACCAGCTATGGTTTCTGCCTGAAGCTTCCTGATGTAGCCAGGATGTGGCTATTCCTTTCTCCAGGAGAAAGTCTGAGAGCTGCTCTTTTGGGTAGGAACAGCTGTCAGGGTTAGGGGTATTTCTTGGGACTACAGCTGGGACCCATACAAGACAAGACAAAGAATGGCTTCTTAATTTTGAAGGTGTAGGGACCATTATACCTGAGAAATAGGTGACAGAGATGGGTGTCACAGTAAACGGGGAAAAGTCTGTCTGGCACCTGGCTATTCTAGTTCAGTTCTTTGTGGCACTGGATGACTCCTTTTCCACCTCAGCTGCAACATGACAGCTGGTGCCACCTCCCCAGCAAGGCTGTTGTGAGGAAGTGGGGGTGCATATGCTCAGAGAGTCCAGTGTGTGTCAGCATGGGTTATGACTCTTTGGAACACAGGCCTTAGCTACTGTGTTCTAGGCATTTGCTTTCTAAATTCTAGGATGTACAAGTGTGAGGAAATGTCACCCAATAGAAAATGCCCAACAGACATGTTTAGTCCCCAGCCCCTGCCATCGTGTGTGGACTACTGGGGGAGTAGTTACAGAATTCAGGAGAGGGATGTGAGGGAAGAGAGAAGCTGTGTAAGTAGCTATGATAGGCCTAGACACTGGAGCCAGCTCAATGGTATTCTAGGACAATCTGGACACCGTTGTGCATGATGGACACCACTGGGGTCCCACGAGACCAAAGAAAGAGGGCAACAGATATAAGGTTATGGAGTGTAATTTATAACAGTAGCATTACCCCAGATTGTGGTCAAGAAAAGGTGCATATATATTGTGCAGGACAAAAATGACCTCATCTAAGCTAGAGTGTCCCTGGTTTGCCTTAACCTAACATGAACCAGCACATTCTTGGAGCTGGGGTCCCATTGCAGATCTCCACACAGCATTCTAGTAGCTTTATATGTTTAGACTATGCTGGGAAGCTATGTGGGCTAAACCCACTGCCGTTATCTGGAACAGTCACGGGGTTATGACTCAACACAGCTGTGTGCAGGTCCTTCTGAAGTCACACAGTGGAAACATCTACTAGTGAGCCCTGCAAGTTTCAGCGAGTTACCTCTAGGGTTTCCATCTCCTCATTAAGCAAATAAGGATGCTAACTACTTAACTCACAGGGTTTAACGAGAGCTTTACACTCACTTAAGTGCTCTCTCTCTCTCTCTCTCTCTCTCTCTCTCTCTCTCTCTGTGTGTGTGTGTGTGTGTGTGTGTGTGTGTGTGTGTGTGTGTGTGTGTTAGTTACAGTGATAGTAATGTGCATATATGTGGAGGCCAAGTTATTCCTAAGGAGCCGTCCATCTTGTTTCTTGACACAGATCTCTCATTGGTGTGGGGTTCATTGACTCATCTAGGCTGGCCTGCCAGCAAATCTCTATCTTTACTGTCTCTGTTCCCTAGGATGGGGTTTACAAGTACTCACCATAACCCTTTATGTGGCTTCTGGAGGGTCAAATGCTAGTCCTTAAATGTGTGCAGCAAGGGCTTTATTGACTGGGTATTTCCTCAGCCCTCATTTAATTTTTAAACAGATTCACCACACATCATGGTACAGAGGAAACACCACCACCACCACCACCACCACCACCACCATCATCACCACCATCACCATCACCACCACCACCACCACCACCATCACCACCCACCACCACCACCATCACCACCACCACCATCACCACCACCACCACCACCACCACCACCACCACACCATCACCACCACCACCACCACCATCACCACCACCACCACCACCATCACCACCACCACCACCACCACCACCACCACCACCATCACCACCACCACCACCACACCATCACACCACCACCACCATCACACCATCACCACCACCACCACCATCACCATCACCACACCACCACCACCCTGAATGATTTAGGGGTGGGGTGGCGGAGGGTATGTTGTTTAAATGCTGTTGGGCTATTGCTACTCCAGGCTTAATTCTGCAAAGCCCCCACCACTCTTTTACACATTTGCAAGGCTTTGCTCTGCAGGACGTTTCCCTGCTGGTTTCACCCACACTCATCAGGAGGGTTGACATGGAGTCAAATGTGACCTGTGGCTGGTGGCTGATGATGTATGGTGCTAGCTCTTGGTGGCTGTCTATCCTACAAGGATGCTCCTCTCTCTTACACATGGCCCTCAGCTTCATGAGGGCTCCTTCAGGTTTTTGTATGTGTAGGCATAGAGAGTGGGAGAGAGACAGAGAGACAGAGAGACAGAGAGACAGAGAGAGAAAGGAGGAAGGGCAGAGTACAGGGACTCTAAGGTTTCCTGAGGCCCAAGCTTGGAATTCTCACATTGATCACTGTTGCTTTCTCTAGGGTAAACAGGGCACAAGCTGCTCCAGACCTGAGGAACCAGGCTACCTCTTGTCAGGAGGAGCAGGGCAAGTCTGGCTCCAAATAGCTGTGCACACAGGGGGTGGGAGAGATCTTCGTGTGTGGCTTGCTAGCAGCCCCCCCCCCCACCCCCAACTAGCAGGACTTAACTTTTGTTAATGGGCAGTGACATGAACTTCTGCAAACATTATCCACCCAGCAATGCTAGAAGCTCAGGGAGGTGACAGTGTTGCCTTGTCACTAAGAATTGTCATAACCATGAAAAACAATGGTGATAGGAAGAGTCCCGCAGCACTCTGGGAAGGGCACCTAGGTGCTTTTAGTAAGAGTACAGGGCCATAGATGCCCCTGTCACAGTGAACTGTGCTGTGAGACTGTACCTGCAATCTTCATTGGGGGTGAGTAGACTGCCGGTGAATGCAGGATTGAGAAGCTGTGTGGACTTTCAGTGATATGTGTACCAGCAGGAGCACTGGGTTCTCATGATACCTGAAGAGCATTGTGTAGGTTTGGGGGAGGTGGTCTTCACCATCATGGGATCTAGAATAATCTAGCCATAGTCTTCCTTTTAGGAGACCTAAGGGGCTCTGCTGTCAAATGTCCTTGGTCACACTTCTCTGTCCACTCTTTGCTCCTGCCTCTAAACTTCTGAAGCCTGCATGTCTAGAAATGGAAAGGAAGACAGAGCTCTGGGTTACATGGAGTTTTTGGTGGAAAAACTCTCCTGGGCCAACAGCTGGAGACACACAAGGATATGGTTATATCTTTAGAGGGTGGCTGGTGCTGCGGAGACTAAGGAAATCATATATGTGCCAGGAAAAGCCTGGGAAATCTGGTGTCCTCCACCATGTGGGAGAGGGACTAGTAAGAGAATTAGGCTAGGTGATGTGGGTTGGGATCTGAAAGTTCCTCAAAGGAACACCTGTCCTCATGTAGAAAAACTGGTCCTCAGCCTGAGGTAACATCTAGATGTGATGGCTTCTTTAGGAGGTGTGGCCTAGAAGGAGGAAGTGAGGTCATCGGGCTCAATCTTCAGTGGAATTCTGAGGCTATGGTTCCTTCCTCTTGCTTTTGCTTCTTGGCTGCCAGGAAGAAGCCGTTTCCTTCACCAGCAATTTCTGCCTTGCCACAGGCCCAAAGCAATGGGACCAAATTACTATGGGCTATAACATCTAAAGATCTTTCTCTTTATAAGCTGAATATCTAAGTTATTTTTTTACCACTTGGAGGAGCCAACAGGTACACCTAGTTCAGGCTAGGAACCCTGCCAGAGACAATCTATGGCAGGCTGGAGGAACTTCCTAACCCTGACTTGCCACTCCCATAGGTGTAGACACTCAGTAGAGAATACCTCTGTGAAGGCCAGCAGGAGTGAAATGTGGTGGTCTGATTGTAATTGGTTCCCATATGCCCATAGGGAGTGGCACTGTTAAGGAGGTGTGGCCTTGTTGGACTAGGTGTGTATGGCTTTGTTGGAGGACGCATGTCACTGTGCGGGTGGGTTTTGAGGTTTCATATGCTCAAGCAGTGCCCAGTGTGGCACACAGTCTCTTTCTGCTGCCTGTGGATCAAGATGTAGCCGCTCTCAGCTCCTTCCCCAGCACCATGTCTGCCTGCATGCCGCCATGTATCCATCCCACCATGACGATAATGGACTAAATCTCTTAAACTGTAAGCCAGCCCCAATGAAATGTTTTCCTTTGTAAGAGTTGCCGTGGTCACGTGTCTCTTCACAGCAATGAAATCCTAACCAAGACGGAGGATGGATAATAAGTCCCACAAACAACAGAGCACAGGGTTTCACAGTCTCCACACTGAGATGAAAAGGATGGGCCTTCAGCGTCAGTCAGGGAAAGAGGCTCAGTGGATGGCAGCAGTTTTAAGCCCAGAGCCACAAGGCAGCTGTGGGGACGCTCTGAGTGGCAAGGTGATCTCGTGCCTCGAGGGCTCCATGCTAGATCTATTGCTACCTAGCTAGGTTGGCAACCCAGGTGGCAACTGATTTGCTCAGTTTCTCCCATAAATCAAAGAAGCAGATGAGCACAGGCATTGGGAGGAGGCATGCTCCTTGATGGAGGGGCCATCTGTCTCGGTAGCAAACTTGGAAGATGGGGGTGAAGCAAAGGTGGAAATGAAGCATCATTTGTCTTCAATGATGAGAGGGAGAAGAAAGCTGACAGCATATTATGAAAGGGCTTTGACAGGTTTTTGCAATGAATAAGAAGAATTGGTCTTGTGTGATATTAAACGGAATTGAAACTGGATGGATTCAAATTAAGTTGAAAAAAAAAAAAAAAACCTAAGACAGTTATCTGAGACCCGGGGGTGAGTCAGCCCGACTGTCTCACTGCAGGAAGTGAGGCCCCTGGAGAACCAAACATTAGCTTGATCAGGGATCTAGTATCTTGATCATAAAGCAGCTCTGTTTTCCTTTGTGTCTGCACGTGTCTGTGCAGGTGCACATGTCTGCACATGCGTGTGGAGACCAGAGGCCGAAGCCAGGTATCTTCCTCAGACATGTTCCACCTTATTTTTTTGGACACAGAATCTCTTGTTGAGCCTGGAGCTCACTGATTCAGCTTGAGTCACTGGCCAGCAAGCTCAGGGATCATCCTGGCCCTACTCCCCAGACCTGGGACTACAGGTGCCTACTGCTGTGCCTGGCTTTTTTTGACATGGATCTGGAGGACTGGACTCACTTCTTGTGTTTGCATGGCAAGCACTTTATGGATTCGGCTGTCTTCCCAGCCCTTATTTTACCTGCTGCTGGGAGGGAAATGGGTCCTTGGGGTTATATATCCTGTGCCTGGCCCTTTCCGTGTCACCTTCCTGGCTGTCAGGTGAGTACTCTCTGCAGGGGAGATAAACCTGTTTTTGTTTTGATCCCAAGTGTGGGATGGGGAAAAGAGCAGGATGTTTTTCCACTTAGAAGTCAAACCACTTCACGGTAGGGCTGGGTGGGGATGGGGTGGGGAGGTGGGGGGGGGTTGTGGGGTGAATATATATATATATATCTCCAAAACAGGAGGCTGGGGGCTTTTGGTTGGGACTTGGTATTGTTTGGCTGTTCATCACTCCACTTCAAGATACTCCTAAAGAGAACTGCTCCAGGGAAGGCTTCAAGGCTTTGCGCTGAAACTCCTGGTTCCAGTTGCTCCAGGTTCCAGCAGCAACTTTGGTTGGGATTGCTAGTCAGCTGAAATCCTGCTGACTATGCCAGGAGAATCATTCCTAGGAACTGATACCCAGGTTTCATTCTTGTTTTCCTTAATCTCCTTTTCCTCTTATTTAGGCTAGTCGCGTTATAGGGACATCTAGGTTATTTCCCCGACTGATGCTGAAGACCCATCCCTCCACAGTGTGGAGACTGTGAAAACCTGCGCTTTGTTGTTTGTGGGACTTATTATTCAACCTCTGTCTTGGTTAGGATTTCATTGCTGTGAAGAGACACATGACCACGTTTAATAAGTTCATAATAAAATATAATTGTTAAGAAAGTTGAGCCTGCAACTCTCCTCTTGCCCATCCCCTACCGCTGTTAGATCCTCTTGGCAGAGTTTGGAGCCAGCTGACCTTGGCGTGAAAGCTCTGAAGCTGTAAACTGTAGCAGACCTTTGCTTGTTCACATTTCCTAGCTCGAGCTGCCATTCACATGCCCTTCTGCCGCTCTTCTTCCTGCTCATCTTTCTCTCCTCTCATCTGACCACATCCCCTGACCTCAGCCTCAGATCTCCCCCAAAGTGGTAGGTGGTGCCCATACATTGCAGCTCAGGAAGTGGTCAACCTGCTCCAGGAGATAGCTGCTTTGGCCTTGGCTCATGGACAGAGATCACAGGAGCTGTTCAGGTAGCTGTGAGGAAGGGTGAGGAGGTGACAGAAGCCATTCCACACTGTGTGAGTGGAGTCTGGTCTGAAGTCTACAAGGCAGACTGATAGTTCTTTCTGTTTGGCCTATTCAGAGCTGCATTCCTGGGTGGAAGTGGGGATCTTTGCCATATATACATACCTACACACACATATATGTATATGTATATATATATATATAATTCACATTATATCCTGATTGTTATCCTCTAGCTCGTATCTTCCCACTCCCACCCTCCCTCCCTTTTCTGCCCTATTCCCTCCCCTAGACCTTTGTCAGGGAGACCCTCCTCCTCTTCTGTCTGACCACAACCTATTAGGTCTCATCAGGATAGCATGCATCCCCTTCTTCTGTGTGCCCACAAGGCCACTCCACCTAGGGGAAGTGATCAAATTGGGACCACCAGGGCTCATGTCAGAGGCAGTTCCTGCTCTCTGCCACCCCAACCCCCCATGGAGAATGAGTTAGTTATCACTTGGCTACATCTTTACAGGGGGTCTAGGTTCTCTGCATGCATTGTCCTTGGTTGGTACATCAGTTTGTGGAGGTCCCCACCTGGGACCAGATCCACCAGCCTTGATGATCTATCTGTGGTGCTCCTGATCCCTCAGGGTCCTTCCATCTGCAAGACTCAGATCTCTGGAGAGAAATCTTTAGTTTATGCCTGGAGTCCCCAATGAGAGACGGAGTCTGTTGCCAATGCAAACACATAGGAATTTATGGAGCCGAGTGACGAGGTCTGCCAAATCTTTCAATTTGGAGACCCCGAGGAGCAGAAGCGTGGGCTTTTTATACCCTTTACAGATGCAGAACTTAGCAGAGAAACTTGATTGGTTAATAGACTAGCATTGGGACTTTCTTAGTTGGGGAGGGGTAAGTACAATTTTGGGGTAGTGGAAAATTTTAAACACAAGCTGTAACACAAACTGGCTGTCCTTGAGTCAAGCTGGACTCCTCAAGGTTTCTCCTGTCCTTGCCACACACATGCAGTGATCTGATATCGCTGTCTGTCCTTGAGTCAAGCTGGACCCTCCAGAAATTTACATGCTTTGGCCTTAATGGGAGTCCTTAAGGGGAGGACTGGGTAAGCCGACTTTTTCCAGACTTTGGCCTTAATGAGTGTCTTTAAGGATGGGGGGGGGGCTGGTTCCTTTACATCCTCCTACTCTTCCATACAACTCTCAGTGTTCTGTCCAGAGACTGGCTGAGCTGTGGCCTAGTATCTGTCCTGATCCCCTGCTGGGGGATCTATCAGAAGACATCTATATTGGGCTAATATTTATAAGTGAGTATATGCCATGCATGTCTTTCTGGGTCTGGGTTACCTCGCTTGGGATGATCTTTTCTAGTTCCGTCCATTTGCCTGCAAATTTCAAGATTTCCCTGTTTTTAGCTGAGTACTATTCCATTGTGTAAATGTACTGCAGTTTCTTTATCCATTCTTCAGTTGAGGGATATCGAGGTTGTTTCAAGATTCTTGTTGTTACTAATAAACCTGCTATGAACATAGCTGAGCAAATGTCCTTGATGTATAGTGGAGCATCTTTTAGGTATATGTCCAGGAGTGGTATAGCTGGGTCTTGAGGTAGCACTATTCCAATCTGAGAAAGTGCCAGATTGATTTCCAAAGTGGTTGTACAAGTTTACACTCCCACCAGCAATGGAGGAGTGTTCCCCTTTCTCTACATCCTTGCCAGCATGTGCTGTCACTTAATTTTTGATCTTAGCCATTCTGGTAGCTGTAAGATGGAATCACAGGGTGCTTTTGATTTGCTTTTCCCTGATCACTAAGGATGTCAAACATTTCTTTAAGTGTTTCTTGGTCATTCGATATTCCTGTTAAGAATTCTCTGTTTAGCTCTATACCCTGTTTTTTAATTGTATTATTTGGCTCGGTGGTATTTACTTTCTTGAGTTCTTTATGTATTTTGGACATTAGCCCTTTGTTAGATGCAGGGTTGGTGAAGACCTTTTTCCAGTCTATAGACTGTCATTTTGTTCTGTTGACAGTGTCCTTTGCCTTACAGAAGCATTTCAGTGTCATGAGATCCCATTTATAAATTGTTGATCTTAGAGCCTGACAACACAAGGAGATCAAGGGGCTCCACGTTGGAAAGGAAGAAGTCAAAGTATTGCTATTTGCAGATGATATGCAGATACATAAGTGGCCCCCAAAATTCCACCAAAAAACTCTTACAGCTGATAAACACCTTCAGCAAAGTGGCTGAATACAAGATTAACTTTTTAAAAATCAGTAGCCATTCTTTATATAAATGATAAACGGGCTGAGAAAGAAATTAGAGAAACTACACCCTTCACAATAGCCAAAATTAATACAGAGTATCCTGGTTTAACTCTAACCAAGCAAGTGAAAGACTTGTATGAAAAAAATCTTCAAGTCTCTGAAGAAAGAAATTGAAGAACATATCAGAATATGAAAAGATCTCCCATGCTTGTGGATTGGGGGGATTAACAAAGTAAAAATGACCAGATTCAATGCAATCCCTATCAAAATACCTACACAGTTGTTTACAGACCTTGAAAGATCAATTCTTAACTTCATGCGGAAAACCAAAAAAACAAACAAACAAAATAAAACAAAAATAGCTAAAACAATCCTGTACAATAAAAATCTTCCAGAGGAATATCCGTCCATCCCTGATCTCAAGCTATACTATAGAGCAACAATAATAAAAATGGCATGATGCTGGCATAGAAATAGGCTGGTTGATCAATGGAATCAAAATCAAAGACCCAGAAATGAACACACACATCTATGGACACTTGATTTTTGACAAGGAAGCCAAAACCATACAGTGGGAAAAAAGATAGCATCTTCAACAAATGGTGCTGGTCTAACATGGTGTCTACATGTAGAAAAATGAAAAAAAGATCCATATTTATCACCCTGCACAAAACTCAGGTCGAAGTGCATTAAAGACCTCAACATAAAACCAGACACCCTAATTCTGTTAGAAGAAAAGGTGGGGAAGAGCCTTGAACTCATTGGCACAGAGACACCTTCCTGAAGAGAGCACCAGGGACTCTTTGTCTATAAACATCCTTTCCTAGTGTGTGACATGAGGCTGCAGGCACTCCCCAACTCATAGCAGGCTTTCATCCATGGAATTTAGTGTAACCTGGACACACTGTGCGTAGGAGGTGCTGAGGCTGTAACTAACTACAGAGCGCCTAGCTCAGCAGCACATGCCCTAGCACAGGGTCCCTGGATGCCCTTGTCCCATGGGGCCAACTGGGAGCTGAGTTTGTTTCTGCTGCTGGGCAGGGAGGGGTTACTGTAGCACCTGTCACTAGCTTGAAGATCAGCTGTCAATTCAACATTAGGTTATGGCTGAATGCATACCCACAGAAAGTTAAAAACTCCAAAGTCCCGCCACCATGGGACGGTACCATCTGTGATGGCTAGATGGCTCTTCCTAGATGACAGAGTGAAATGAGACTTCCATACCAACCAGAGTTGTGTGTGTGTGTGTGTGTGTGTGTGTGTGTGTGTGTGTGTGTGTGTGTTTATATGCGTGTGTGTTGTCTGTATGGAACAAATGCCCTATCTCCCATCTCATTTTCACTTTCTAACAAAGACCATGCATGGTGTCTTCTGCTCTGTTCATCAGTAGTGGAGGCTGTTAAACCAGTTCTTCTGTTTGTCCAGGACACAAATTGGGCAGAACTTAGGAGCATAACAGCCATGTGGCCTGGACTTCTAGTAGGTGTGGCCCACCCAGGGCAAGACCCACCCAGTATCCACCCTACCTCTGACTCTGTCCCATAGGGTTTTTCCCCCCAGTGGGGATTTAACCAGCCTTGGCCAGCCACATCTCAAGTCACTGTCATCTGTCTCATTGTAATGGGGCCAGACTCTTGCTCCCACCAGTAGCTAGGTAGCCAGAGAGACTTGTTCACTAATGCAAGTGGCTTTGCTACAAGCCTTTCCTCTCATTCCATTTAGGCAGCATGGACATAGAAGTGAATTTAAGCAGGGGGTCCACAGAGAATAACACTGTAGCTTGCAGCCACATGTTTTGCTGTATCTAAAATGTCTCCTGAGTCCTATAGACACATGCGGGACAACATTTAAAGGCTATAAACACTCACAAGACTATAAAGCAACTATGTAAAAGCCATCATAAGTTTTGAGTCTTCCATGCCTAGGAGAGCCCAGGGCAGCTTGCTGCTCACTGTGAGGTTGGCTCCTGTGGAATGTATTATTGTCACTACAGCCCTTAGCAATGGGACGTCCTCAGGACTAACTTATCCTTCCATCAGGATAGTACAGGAAGGGTCATCACATGGGATACTCATATGTCCCATTGACTCCTGTCTCTGCAAGAGCACAGTCAGCTGGAGAATTCTGTAGGCATCCTTTGGGCTGGGCCCATGGGAGTCATCGCAGTACATAGCTTCAGTGTTTGTTTTATGCCCTGGACTGCTTACTTTCCTTGCAGCTTTGCTAACAAGAAGCCCCACAGCGAATCTCCTTCTCCTTTGCTTCCAGTTCAAGCCGATGTCCTCACCAGACTAGGAAGCAGCTGAGGAGTCTGATTTCTTGTTTCTAAAAGCGCACATGCCACATTGGGCATCAGAGCTAAGCAGTGAAGTGTTAGTACACTCGCCTCACAAAACAGTGTCCTTATGCCTAACTGGATTGCTGGGGTTTGGGATAAAGGAATGTTTACCTAACTTATAGCCTTGTGGTGGCACACATGCTGACTTGAAAAAAAAAAAAACCCTGCTGGTCAATAAGTCAGATGCCTGGCCAACATCCACATCCTTTGCATAGGTGAAGGCCTCCCTCTTGACTGAACAAGATGATGAGCCTGGGGTTTCCAGATTCCTGCATGCTGGAGTCCTTAAATGAAGGACAAACTATGCTCAAAGTAGCTGTTAGGCTCATGGGGGTGGGATTACTTGAAAGGATGAGGACAGGTGCCCTTGTTGGAGTAAGTGTGGCCTTTTGGAGCAAGTATGTCACTGGGGGTGGGCTTTGAAGTTTCAAAAGTTCAAGCCAGGTCTAGTGTCACTCTCTCTTCCTGCTGCCTGCTGATCCAGATGTAGAACTCTCAGCTCCTTCTCCAGCACCGTGTCTACCTGGTGGGTTTCCTACTATAACCTAATGGAATAAACCTCTGAACTGTAAGGCAGCCCCAGTTAAATATTTTCCTTTATAAGAGTTGCTGTGGAAAAAAAAAAAAAAAAAGCTCTGGTCATGGTGTCTCTTCACAGCAATAGAAACCCTAAGACAGTAGCTCAAAGTTCATTCTCTGACAAAACATTATTCCAAAGTAAGACTTGTTTGGAAAGCCTCAATTTTTATAGCTACAAAAGTAGTACCATGTTGAAAAAATCTTCTTTTGCCAAGATTCACAAATAGAGCTAATGGGAGAGTACACATGTTTATGGTCACCAAGCATTTAGCCGTCACCATGGTTTCTGTGGAAGAGAGGCTATGGTCCTCCATGATTCGGAGAACACTTGTATGCCTATGGCTTCGTGAGAGCCCATCTCGTCTTCCTTTCTATTCTCCACCTCCCTTTGTTCAGAAGTCCTGCTGGATGTTTGCTTTGTTGGGCTTTCCCTGCCAGTCACTTCTCTCACACCAGGGACTTTATAGCCTGGGTAAGACTGTGATGACACATTCACCGCAGCTTCAAGCCACCAACCCACTGCCCACCACTACAAGGTCTTTGCTTTGCCTGACAGTAATAACCCCCTTTGGGGGCTTCTTGGTCATTGAGACACAGCTATAAATTACTGTATAGTTTATCATAGTCTGACTTGTAATAAAAATGATCAGAATAAGCAAACAATAGTACAGCACAGCCATGAAGCCTGTTTTCACGTGCCCTGAGCACTGAGAGCCGTGTGTACTGACAACCTTCTCAGGGATGTGGGGACCCAGTGAGGGAGATGCTGTGGATACTGGCTTCTGGGAAGATAATGCTGGTAAAATGTCCAGTGCAGAAGCCTCCTGCAGTGTTACAATCTCAGCTCTGTTAACACACAGCCCCGGGAAGGTTGCTTTAGCGTTTGTTTCCATATGTTTCCCTGAGTGTCTCGAAGGGGCACCTAACATTTGCATGGCGGGGGAAAGGCAGAACAGCTTTAAAAACATCTGCCTTACTGACTTAGATGAGCTTCTGGGGGTGTCGTGTCTGCATTTTGGAATCACCGATCCCTCCCTCGGAGGTGGCATAGCCACCCCTCGTAAGGCTGAGCATTTGTTCCCACAGCTCTTCCTGTGGATTCTCAGGGACGCCTCCTTCTTTCAGCTCCCATCTGTGTCCCCACAAGGACCTGCTCCTGCCTCCATGAAGCATGGCATGAGCAACAAAGGTGATTTGTCATCTTCCCCACGTGCTCTCTGGAGTCCCAGAGGCCAGCTGCAGCTGGCTTTCCTAGCTGTCAAGCTGATAGCTGTCGTGTGCATGTGTGTGCGTTTGCATAGGGATGTGTGTGTGTGCCCACAGAGAGCTTCGTTCACTGCTTTCACCGTTGCTCTTATGTAGTAAATGCCCTTGCCGGTCTGGTTTAGGACACTCCCATGATAGATGTTCGGCGGATGGAACACGAACACTGTCCCAGGGCCTTTTGTGACCGAGTTTTATCTCTGACTTAATGAGCTTCACTGAATCTAAGCATCATGTGTCTCATGAACGCTTGCCATTTATAGGTGACTATAAAAGTTATGTCTCTTAATATCGTGAATTCCATGTGTTAATTTCATCTGCATGTTTGTGGGCCCCACGAAGGAGTTAGAAGTGGGACTGAGAGAGGAATGGGGCTGGTCTCACGGTCCACTCAGGGACGCAGAGCAGGAGTCAGTGGCAACACTGCATAGCGACTGCTAGGAGCGACTGCTACGGGGCTGGAGAGGAGTTGGGCCATGCAGTGGAACCAGGATCCACCCAAGATGAACTGAGACTTGGGAGACTGGCATTATTAGTAGTTTCAGGGCTGAGGCAGGAAGACTAGAAGGCTGTGCAGAGCCGGGAATGGGCAGCTATGGACAGAAGAGGACCCTGCCTTTGAGCAGTGGGGTTCCCGAGGCTGGTCTTGAACAATGGCCATCAGATCCACTGTTGTGCAGCTGGTTTGTGACTCCCTGATGCCAGAACTCTGGTTCTTACACTCGGAGAGCTGCCTCAGCAATGGAGATGAGGGTGCCCCATCTCTCCTGCCAGCCCTAGTCCTGCTTGATGCTTAGAGCGCCCCATACATCTAGTGGGCAGACAGACAGGCACCTGTTGGTGGCCACTCTTTCTCTCTGCACAGAGCACACTGAGGAGAGGCTGCAGAGCAATTTCTGAATAAGGAAAGATGAAGTTCTAAGTGGAATGAAATAGGAGGAAATACATGAAGCAGGAGGGAGTGGAGGAATGGGTGCGAACGAAGGGGAAGGCAGACAAAGGACCTGTGGGTCCTGATGCTGCAGAAAACAGCTGGGAGAATAAGGGTGATGGGGATGGGGTGTGGATATCTTTTGTGCTTAGAAACTGGCCTCATTCAATTCACCTAGATTTTTCTTTGGGTCATAACTACGGTCTCCTGGCCCGAGGGCAGAGGCACTTTGCTGGCTGTCTGCTTTTTAAACCAATGGAGGTCACCATTTCACCATTTCATTTCAACTTGTATGTTTATTTTGTTTTTTTGTTTTGTTTTGAAGGGCAGAGTTCCAGGATATCCTTGAAGTCCTGGCAATGCTCCTGCCCCAGCCTACCCAGAGCTGGGCTTATAGATGTGAGGGACCACCATTACATGGATGCGTAATATTCATGGGTAGGTTATGGCTCGGTGGTCACTCTTCAGGTGCTGAGCATTTGAATTCTTTTCATGTTTGGCAATAATGAATATTTAAGTTACCAGATTAACCAAGCTAAACCTTCCGGAAAGACACATAAAGGGAATGTACCCTGGCAACTCACAGTCATCATCGGTATTGACGCATGCGTGGTTCAGCATTCTCCATAGCCAGGTTGCCCAGGGTAGAGGTCCCCACACCCCTTGTTGCACAGCCACAGCCTTCACTGTGGGGTCTCCAGGTCTGTCCTCACACTAAAGACTCTCCTTACAGCTGGCCCCTTCCTTCCTTTCAATTCCTAGGACTTTCCTACCAGCTTCCAGCTGATCCCTGCTTCCCAAGGCCAAGGCCAAGTCCTGGTCCTATCCTTACCTTACACCCACTGCTTTCCCTGCCAGACATGGCTTCAGAGCCAGGAGTCACTCTTTGGATTTCTGACTGCAAGCCTTTTGCCTTAAACGTTTGTATGGTAGCAGGTTGTGGTGGAAATCAACTCTTATGATAACAAGATACAGTCAGCCTTTAATAACCGGGCCCAAGCTGGGCATGGTGGTGCATGCCCTTTAATCCCAGCACTCGGGAGGCAGAGGCAGGAGGATCACTGTGAGTTTGAGGCCAGCCTGGTCTACAAAGCAAGTCCAGGACATTCAAGGCTAACACAGAGAGACCCTATCTCGAAAAAACAAAACAGAACAAAACCGAGCCCAAGCTAGGTATGGTGGCACATGTCTGTAATCCTAGAACTCAGAATGTGGGGGTGGGAGGAACAGAAACTTAAATTATCCTCTCCTAAGTAAGGAGGTCAAGGCCAGCCTGGGCTATGTGAGCACATGCCTCAAACAACAAGCAAACACAAGTCCTAGAGACCAGCCCTGTCACCTGCCCCACCATGCCACTCTCCCCACAACCTGGTTTTGAGTCTGTATTTCCAGTTCCCAGGTCACAAGATAAATAGTTAACCACTTCCTAGACAAGCTACCCTGCAAGGACACATCATAAAAACATGGGAGCTTAGACACCATCACCCTTCTGTGGCTTGCTCAGCCTGATCATGCTTCTAGAAGCCTCTATTGGGCTGCTTTGCCTTCTACTCCTGCTCCCTGAGAGTGTTCTTCTCCCGAGCTTTGATGCTCCTGCTGGGAACACTGGGAACCTCTTCCTGGGTCTTTTCCACCCCACCCCTGGACTGTCCAGCCTCTTTTCCAGGCTTGCCCTACACAAATGTTCAAGCACCTTAACACCAAGCTACATCCCCAGCCATTTTTTTTTTTTCTTTTTTAAGTAAGGTCTTAGTTACACACGCTGGCCTTGAACTCATGATCTTCCTGTCCTATGCCCCACCCCAACCCCAGTAGCTGGGATTATAGGTCTATGTCACAAAGTTGTAGTTAAAATTTCTATATAGAGGACTGTCCCCTTCCTTCTTTTCCATCCCGTTGTGGTGGCTTCTGTTGGCATGGAAGCAGAGACCCAGATTCCTGTGATTGCTAGCTCTTGAGTTTTGAGGTGACAAAGGACACCCTCAGCTCTTCTTGCTCACTTGCTCCTCTGACCATAAGGGCTAAGGCAGGCAGCTAGACAGAGTGGTGGTGGGGTGCCATCTCCAAGACAGAACCCCAGGGTTCCATAATCTGTAGTTGGTCCAGCAATCTCCCTTCTTGGAGGCCCCAGCCCTGGACTACAGGCTCCTATAGTTTGTTAGCCACTTACAACTTTACCTTACAAGTAACTGTAACCCCAGTGGGTGGGGCCTGTCTCAGGGTGGAGCCATGGTGAGGTGAAGTCTTAGAACAGAGCCCTACCCCAGCCTCCAAGGCCCCCAGCTCAGGATCACACTGTGTGTTTCATCACATTCCTGCTCAGACTGTGTCCCCATCTCCAGGTTAGACCTGACCCAGGTACACTTCTCCTTCCTCCAGCCTTCTGCTCCAGGGCGGCTTCACAAATCTCTCCATCCACTTCTGCAGGCTCCGTGCCCTTATTTCTTTGTTAGCCTTGAAGAGAATGAACACAGCATGCCAAGGGCCAAGCTCTGTGCTTGGCTCAGGTGGCATCAGTTGATGTCCTGTACCACCATCTCTGTCACTGTCTTGGAGTCAGACAGACCTATGTTTGAGTCCCACTTTCATCCTCCTTTCCTGTGACCCTCAAGTGAGTTGCACACCTTTCGTGATCGGCAGATTCTCATCCAGAGCCAGGAATTAGCGAATTTCCTAGTATTGCTGCTCGGCTGTGCAAAATCAGAAATAGCAGCCTGTGTAAGGGTTCCAGTATTTAGAGGCCACAGAGAATGCCAGGCCTAGTCCCTACTGCAACAGGCAGCGCCCTGGCTACCTTCCAGCAAATAGTACATTCACAGATCCCCACGTACAGAGCTCCATGGGTTCCCAGGGAGATAATGCCTGCAAAATGGTTTGTAAATGCTCAAGTACTCTGAAGGGTTTATGATGATTATTGCTAATTAAAATTTAGGACAGCCTGGAGAGAGGCAGAAGAAAGCTGCAAGTCTGTATGCCTCCTTTGGAGGGTATTTTAGAGTCCTGCATGAGAAAGCTGCATGTGTGAAGAGAGCCTGTGAGTGATTTCAGCATCCTTGTCCTGAATCCTCAGCCAGCTTTGGGATGTGTGATGAGTGGTCACAGGACATTCTTATTTCCCTGCTTACCCTCAACATCAGCACACACCAACTGGGAGAGCCAATTCTTCCCAGGAAGTTTTTCTGAGCATTAACTCTTGGAACAGAGATGATGAGGGGGTCCTCGTTGCCCATATTGATGTTGGTCCCTAACAGTCTGGTCATCCTCTGTGGCTCCTTCCTGCTAACATTCTGGGCTCTAAGAGGCTTGTCCCCACTGGGCTGTCTCTCTTGAAGCCACCCTGGGATCTCAGGTGGGCTAGCTGCCCTGTCATGTTTGCATTTCTTCCAGGCTCCCATCCCTCCCTATGGCCACAAGCCAGCCAGCTGGGGAGGAGTCTCAGTTGCCACCACTTCTGGATGCTTGGTTCCTATAGGGAGACTTTCTGAGTGGGGCCAAGAGTGATACTGTCTTTTCTGATCAGATGGGAAGCCGATCCGCCCCTCCCCCATGTCCCTCAGCGTTGCTGTCCCTTCTTCCCTTCCAGATCCTGTAGCCATGTCAGTGATGGCTTTTCCTGGGATGTGGAGGACATCCTTGTCCCAGTGAGGAACAGTGGCAAGTGCTGTCTGAGAAGCCCCCAGCCTTGAGGAAGCCTGTGGCACCTGAGGGGTCTGTTTACCTACCCAGGCAGGGAATGTGGTCTGGTCCAGTGATCCTTAATCAGCCTTGCACTGGAGGAAGAGGGGAGGGTCACCAGATGGAATGTCTGAATCTTTCTGGACCTTCCCCCCATCTGGCCTCCTGCAAAGACATGGTTGACACTTTTAGAAAACCCCCAAGCAGGAGGCGTTAGCATGCTGTCGGGCATAGGGGCCCCAACAATGTAACCGCAGAGGAGTGCTATAAAAAAGAGGATAAATTAAATTGAAGCCACAGAGGCTGCCTAGCAGGTGCTTTAGGGTACCCTTGGGACATGCAGGCAGTTAAGTGTCCATTTCCATGAGCCAGCTGGGGTGTGCTCTGCTCTCTTTTTTCCTTCTTGCTCCCCGCCCCCCACCCGGGCAAACACCCCAAGTTAAACATCCCAGGTCAACCCTGAATCTAACACAGCCTGAGCTCTATGCCTCCTTGGCCCCGACACAGAGTATGGTACTGGGTCATGTGACTTGGTCAGGAATGTGGCTCAGGAGCAGAATTACCCCATCTATATTCCAGCAGCCTGATTCTTTCCTTGTGTGACATTGAACCAGCTGCTCAGTGTCCCAGGACGCCACCCAACCTTCCTAAAGTCAGAAGGTCCCTTAATGAGCCCATGCCTTCCTGGACAGTATAATGATCGGGTGTTGTGGTGACCTATGGGAGGGGATCTCCTCTTTCATTTGTGGTTGAACTCTGGGGCCACCTGTGGGGGGGAGACTTACCCCCCCTTTGCCACCCCTCCCCCCACCCCTGACAACACATCTAACCATGCAGTTCCTTCCTCAAATGCTGCCCTTCCAAGCTTCTCCCTCGGGGCCACAAATCGCTTTTTCTTAGTCATCATTTGTGTCCCTCTAGCCCCGGCTCACCGACGAATGGCCAGCGGCCTCTCTTTGCACTCTGTATGATTTTGCCGCTGCCGCCCTGTGCCTGGGCTTCTGCCAGGCCGTGATGATTTATGGGAGTTGGTGGAGGCCCAGTGACTTCTAGTGACCTGTGCAAAGCAGGACTTGTGGCGAGAGCAGCTGAAACACTGGGATGCTCGATAATTAAATGCCTCGCTGGGGCTGGGTGTCTGCGTTCCAGCTTGGAGAATGAAATGCTGTAGCTCTCGGGGGTAGGGGACTGAGGGGTTGGGGGTGGGGGAGTGAGGGGTTGGGGATGGGGGAGTGGGGGTGGGGGGTGGGAGCCCCAGCTGAGGCCATTAAACACTCTGGCTTCAGGAGCTTGAGGTTGTCCTTCTTTGTGGATTTTTGTTGTTGTTGTTGGCTTTCTTTTTCTTTCTTTCTTTTTGTTTTGCTCTGTTGTGTTTAGTTAGACTTTTCCAGTTAATAGATGGAAGATTGTCTGGTGCGGTTCCAGGGTAAGAGTGTTCCCACAGGATGAGTTAGTGTGGTCCAGGAGGGGCACTTGGAAGAAGAGGAGAGAGGATGAATGAGGATTAAGACATCTGGTACCTCTCTGATGCTGTCCACCACTTAGCTGCCCTTCTATTTTGTAGGCTCACTGTCTCCAGCATGTTCATACTTCTTTCTGGGGTACTGTCCAATGGTAACAAAGTGGCCTCTGCAGCTTCAGGCTTCTCGTCTGTGGCCATTCCTTCCTGGCAGGAGTATTTTCCTTTTCAACATCTCAGAAAGGAGGCAACTAGGAAAAGAGTCTGGCACACAGACTATGTCTTTTTTCTGGGAGTGTGACAACACTCAGCACTGTAAAGAGCAAGGACAGAAATTGGATAGGACTAGACCTCAGGATCTGGGGCTGGGGCAGGTGGGGACAAGAACTTGATGTAGTGACAGCCCCAGCCTAGTGGTGGGAGGGACTACCTCTGACTGCACCTTCTGGAACCACTAAACTGACAATTGCCCGGAGCGGGTTGGGGTAGCGAGACTGGAAGCAGGTGAGAGACGCTCACATGCCCAGGCTTGTTGATGCTGCTGCCAAGTATAGAACATAAAGTGATGGGATGGGCTATGGGCAGCCTCAGGACTCCGGAATGTGTCCTCGTGGGCCTGGGAATGGTGAAGTGGCACCAGGTTCTGACTTTCAAGATTCTGGGTGTGGCTTTTATTCCATAAACAGGCAGATTCAGGCTGTGTCACTCAGCTCCGGGTTCCTGCACTGAAAGCAGATCAAGAATGGGCTCTTTCAGTGCTGTAGAATAGGATGTGAGAACGAGTGAAAGGTGTGTTATTGCTCATAGTCCTTTAAGTAGGTCTGTTGGCATTGGAACAGAAGGTGTGGTTATTGTTTGCAACTCTTAAAAGCTTCCAGTTACACACACACACACACACACACACACACACACACACACACACACACAAAGAAAGAAAGAAAGAAAAGAAAAAGAAGAAGAAGAAAAGAAAAATCAAATATAAATGATGTGTGTTTACTATTTAAAAAATTAGAGAAAAGAGGGTGAGAAGAAAACTGAAGCCCAGTCATGGTGCACATCTTTAATTCCAGCACTCAAAGGCAGAGGCAGGCAGATTTCTTAGTTCGAGGCCAGCCTGGTCTACAGAGTAACTTCTAGGACATCTAGGGCTACACAGAGAAACCCTGTCCCCCCCAAAAAAAAACCAACCAACCAACCAAACAAACCAACCAACCAAACAAACAAACAAAAAACCCCAACCAAACAAAAAACAAAACCCAAAAACCAAAAAACTGAAATTCATAAAAGCAAAACCACCATTAGCTTTCTGGCTTGTGTCATTTTTACCACTGTGTGTACGTTTCCTTTTAATATTTATAGCCACAATCAATATCCAGTTTTATGAGCTGCATTTGTTCTCCCCTGTGGTCAGTGTAGTCTTCATAAACTTCACCTCCCATAGTTTCACAGCAGAAAGCTTTCTTGGCCCCGGCGACCTAGCATTGGGCCATTCATTCTATAATAATGCCATGTTGAGTGTTGTTACGGATGAATCTGCCTTTTTAGAAAGAAGCCTATCTGTGCAGGTTGTCCCAACAGACACCCATGGCTCATGCCTATAGCTGGTTCAAAAAAATGTCAGCCTGGCATAGGAATGAACTTACACACTTAGGGCTCGAGAACGCCTGCTTTGTGTGTTTCCTCTTGGTGGCTGCAGGTTTGCTCATAATGTCTGTGGACGATTTATCGCCTCGCCGCCTCGTTTCTAGAGGGGGATCGATCTGCCCCAGCCCCAGTGTAATGTAATGAGATTCAGAGCCCCGCCTCCAGGACAGACCCATCCATTAAAGCAGAGCTCAGAGCACAGAAGAGTGGAAACAGCCCCATGAATCTTCCTATTGATACACAGAACCTCACACTTCAAAAGGCTCCCAGAAGCTCAAGAGTAGTTTACCTGGTCTGTAGCATAGGTTCTTTCCCACTGTAGACTAGTGTGTCACACCAGTGTGTCGACCCCATGGCCCGAGACTAGTGACTGCAGGTTTGCACTGCTCACAGAACTGAGCTTCTGTCCCTGTACCAAGGGGATCCGATCTCAGCTCAGCCACTCAAGGAGGCCTCTGAGAGTCAGCTTCTTTCAACAGACTGTGGGGTGAAGATTGTCACCTTTAATTCGCAGATGAGGAAACTGAGGAAGAGCATGCTTCTGGAGTCCACCCAAGGCCCTAAAACTTGAAAGCCGTTCTTTTATCTTCAGTACTTTAGAATGTCAGGGCCTTGGGTAAAAGGTGGCCTTGTGGGGATGGCAGAAGTTTCCCTGCGAGTAAACCTTTCATATTTGAGCGAAACTTAATCCCTACCCTCCTCTCTAAAGAACCCACACCCCTGTAGCCTGGAGGCCTGCATCCTTCAGGCTGTCCAGCCCTAGGCTCTCTCAAGCTGCTTACCCTGCACTCCCCATTCTTCTAAATTTGAGGGTTAGAAATCTTAATAAAGGCTTTCTACTGCTCCTGCCTCCTTCCTGACCCCGGTGGCTTCCCATGTACCTCTCCTCCTCCTCTGGGGAGCCATGGGTAATATCTTGCCTCCTCAGCCTGCTGCCTCCGTGTGTGCTGTTTCCCTTAGCTGATTAAAACTCCTGGGCACTTTACCGTCATGTCTCTGATATAAGAGCACGTGTATTTTCTTGGAAACTTGGAAAAGTTGTAATAAAATACCTTTTGCATTGTTCTTCATAGAGTTATATCTGATGTGGTTATGAAAATATTTTCCTCAAGACAGTTTTTCCCTCCCAACGTTGGAAAAATTGGTATCTGTCTTTTGTTCATTCATGTACTCACTCATTCGTTTCTTAAACATATAGTCTCCCAAAATGCAGGCTCTTGTGTGCGTGTGGTGTGTGCACGCACATATACAAGGGTGTTCAGCTGGCCTCTCGTGTGTGTGTGTGTGTGTGTGTGTGTGTGTGTGTGTGTGTGTGTGTGTGTGTGTGAGATGTCTTACCAAGCCTCCAGTCACATGGATGCCTCAACATCAGAGTGATTGCAGTTTGCAGTTTTAGGTCAATCTTCACCTGAGAGTCGGTCACTAGTCCTGTGCCAGCTCCTACTGTGGTTCTCTTCTGTGCCCTGCCAGGGTCTAAGAGCAGCAAGTAGCTCATGATCTGCTGACCCTGTAGCAGGTGAAACAGATCACCTTGGTGGGGGAGCAGGCAAAGGCAGCCTTTCTGATGCTCTGTCCTTATTTGGAAGAAGCACAGGGCAGGCAGCCAGAGCATCATTAGCTGGGCTCATCATGGTGTCTATAGAGGGGTTTTTCTCTGTAAATGGTCCCCAAGTGACTCGGCCTGCGGGGTTTTCAATGGGTAGCTGTGGAGGGGGCAGACAAGTGGGGGGACAGGAGACACAAAGAGATGAGGGCAAGTCTGGATTCTGATCAAGCCCCGTTTATTGAACAATTTCACAGAGTTTTTATAGGCGGCGGTGGGGGGGGGCATGGGTATTTGCATAAGCAAGGGTTGCTATGGATACCTAACTCTGGAATGCTCAAACAGGAGTCTACCTTTACAGCTGCTATAATCACAGAAGAGGGAGAAATTCCAGAGAGAAAGGAAAGTTGTAAAAGATCTGGTTAGTCAGGAAAAAGTTCCCGGAAATGCTGCTCGCAGGCAGCTGGCCTTTAACCTGATTTTACCAGTAGTCTTACTGGAAAAGCTGTTTTATAGCCAGAAAAGAAGAGCTCTTACTATGAGCTCGGGGATCTTAAAATGACTGTCCCCAACAATAAACCACAAACAGGTTTCTAACTGCCGAACCACGACAGGGTTAGCTGGTTTCTGGTAAATGACAGACTGCTGGAGAAATAGGAGCCTAAAGGTGTAGGCTCTGACAAGATGGCTGAACATTGGCCATATGGCCTACAGTTCCCCACAACCAAATGGCGTGTGGAACAGTCATTCCATGCCTTCATACCCAACTTCATACACCTCATTTAAATTTTCCTCATGGACTGATCTCCCAAAAGTAAGAGGTGGTCAGTGGGGCAGCTTCCTTGATGTAGGTGATAAGCTGCCCATCTAAAGATAGACCCAAGGAGAGCTTGAGCAACCATGCCTCACAGATGTTCCAGCCAGTGAGAAATAGATGGTTAGATGCGTGTGTTCAGCACGCTCCCTCCCCCGACTGGCAGCTGCTTATCTCAGGCTGGAAATTTACAGGTCTGCCAACTGACTGAGCCCAGGATCAGAGCTATGTGCTAAGCCAATAAGATGGAGATTCTGGGAATCAAGCCTATGGTAGAAGAGAACAGGAATTTCTTGAGGTGGGGACTTAAAAACAAACAAACATTGTCTTGTGCCAAATCACCATGCAGGTAATTTTTGCCTTTTTTTTTTTTTTCCTATTCTGGTGTCCCTTTTTTTTTTTTTTTAACAAGAACTGAATATTGAAAACAATTTGGTTTTCATTAGTTTCTAGTGTTTGAGAGAGGCTTTGAGAGAGGCCAGCAAACCTCCCAAGTTCAGCAGATAGAAGGAGAAGGGGCCTGTGGCTCCGAAGGGCTGCTTGCTGGAGAAGGGGGGTGGGGGTGGGGCTGCTTCTTTCCCATGTGGTGGGCAGGGCCAGACATCAACCGACCAGTCAAAGCAGCTTGCAGGGATGGACCTCATTTTGTTTCCTCTTGAACCCTAAAAGAGCTTCTTGCTCATGATTGGGTATATGGAAGTGTGGATGCAGCCCAGCTCTTACTCTAAAGGGGAAATAATAGGTCATTTATTCTGAGCCAGATTCAGGTTGCCCCAGATAACACATTATTCCATGGAAGCAATGCTGTGAGCTTTTGGAGTGACAGAATAAAAGAAATCCAGAAACCAGAGCATCTAATACATTGGTGGGAACAATGGGTAAAGCCAGGCAAGGCAGTCTCTGTTTTAGGTCTCAGATGCTATCTGATGACACTCTTAGCTTCTGAGTTGGTAACGATTAGCAGTCCAGTAGGTAAAGGTATCCCAAAGGGTTTTCCCTGCCAGTCATGCATGTTAGATCAGATACAGAGGTGGACAAAGAACGGCATGACTTTTGGCCGGGGGCCTTACAGGTCATAGGAGTTCTGGGTGGGTGTGGGTCAGAGGTAAGGAGGAAAGAGTGTTGGCTGGAGAATCAGAATGTGATTTTGAGTTTGGCTACCACTCTGGTGCCTCTTGATTCTGGGGGATTTGTTTCCTCAGCTATCCATGCACAGACAGTTCTGCATGGTCCCATAGCAAGATCTACTTCTGTTTACTCAAACACCGAGATTCACACCTGCCCTGTTTGCAGGCTTAGTGCATATCAGTAACACACGGATATTTGAATAGAGGAAGTAGTGACCAGATGGAGTAGGCTAGGTAGAGACTTACATTTTGAGGCCTCGTATTTGTATTATTTGGCATAAAAATGCTGACTGTTGCCCAAGGAAATATCTTGAAACCTGCTGCCTCAGAGGGGAATCTCATTAAGTTGACCTGGGTTTAACTTGACCTCATTTAAGACCCACTAAGTTCACACTTACCTACGAGTGGTTTCTCTAGGGCTTCAGTAGTGGTGTGTGTGTGTGTGTGTGTGTGTGTGTGTGTGTGTGTGTAGGTGGTGTGTTGCCTAAGGACACCAGTCCTGAGGCCTTCCAGGCCCCTTCATGCTCCTGGTGTGACCACTTCCTGGATGTAGGACCTGGTTGTATGGACAGAAGTAGAGCTAAAGATACGTGTGCATCCCAGGGACCAGTAAGGTTCTGAGTGTGGCAGCTGTCCAAAGTGAGACCAGTCCAGGCAGGCACCTGCAGCTCAAGCTTCTGGGACAGCATGCTTTGGCCTGCAAATCCTCCATCCAGGGACACTGGGCTGACGCCTACATGATAAGTTCCTAGGTCAGGAGTCTCTTCAGTGCTCCTCCATGATCTTCCTTGACCTCCACACTCCCCACTTCCATGTCCCCATCACTGTTACTATGGAGGTTGGTGCTCCTCTGTCCTAGGTGCTACAAGAACCAACCCCTAACACCCTGCAGTGTCCACAACCCAAGCCGAGCCAAGGAATCAGTGACCGAGCTAGAGCTGGCATTCAGAACACTGGAAGGACTGGTAGAAATGAATAGTCTAAGCAAACACAGAAGAGAATGCAGCCAAAACCCCAGTCCACGCAGCTTGTTCATTCCTACGCTCTGGACACTGGGGTGGCCTCATGCACCTGAGGTCAGCAAGGAGTTCAGGCATGGCATGGAAGGGCTCAAGTTTTAAGGGACAGTTTGGAAGGGCAGGCAAGGCTAGACATCATAGAATACACTGTATGCTTTGTGAGGAGCTTGGCTGCCTCTCAGAGCAGTGAGTGATAAGGTGGTTTGAGGCAAGGAAATGACGTCATCCTCTTTCTAGGAATTCTGGCTGCTGTTAGGAATAGGGAGGGACCAGCCTTGGAGCAAGAGCCTGCCAGGAAGCTGTCTCCAGGCAGGAAGTGATGATAGCTGGGCTGGAGACGACAATGTGGAAGAAAAAGGCTGGACCAAGTCCTTGAATCTGTATTTTTGGGTGCCTGTCTTCCTTTATTTTTTATTTCTCTCCTTCCTTCCTTTTACCTTCCTCCCTCCTTCCTTCCTTTTCCTTTTTTTCTTCACCCCCTCTTCCTCTCTTTCTTCCTTCTTTTTTTTTTTTTCTTATCCTTTCATTGTTTTTGAGACAAGCTCTCCAAATGTAGCTCAGAAAGGCCTGGAACTCATGGTATTCCTCCTGCTTCACCCTCGAAAGTGCTGGGATTCCAGATGTGAGCTCCTGGATTTTAAAAAATAATTTGTTTATTTTTATTTTATGTACATTAGTGGTTTTGCTTGCTTGTATGTCTATGTGAGGGTGTCAGATGCCCCTGGATCTGAAGTTACAGAATGAGCACTGGGCACTGGGAACTGAACCCAGGCCCTCTGGAACAGCAGTGCTCTTAACCACTGAGCTATCTCTCCAAAAAATCCCCTGGATGTTTTCCACCCACTAGCAGCTCATGTCTTCTATGCTTTTGATTTGAAAATTGTGATGTGAGAGAGGCTGGGTGGGTGACAAAGCCATCCCCATATACAGCCTTCTTATGTGTCCCCACTGAAACTCACGACCTTGTGGTCCGGGAGAGCAAATGATGTCAAGGGCAGACACATCTATGCCAGTCTCTTGTCAGGCTGCATTCTCTCGCGGAGGAGCTGTCTTCACAAGGGTCTGTCACTAAGTAGGGCATAGATTACTGTCCCCATTTTTGGCCTCATTTCCTGGTACCCCAGGGCTTCTTTCTCCCCATCATGTGTTTGCCTTCCTGCCTGAGCCTCTACCATGATCTGCTCACACAGCTGCTTCTTCTTTTGACTATGCCATGAGCCTGGTCTCAAGTTCAAGCATGGGGTGCTGCCTTGTTGTACAGAATCATCACACATCAAAGGTCAGAGGTCCCTGGACCAATGTCCCCAACAAAGCAGGAGTCAGTGCCTATATACAGGCACTGTATAGGAAGCTCTCTCCTTACAGACTTCCACCTGCCATCTCAGGCGGCTCTTCTGGGTCCCCCTTTCTCCACTCCCTACTACCTCTTTTTTTTTTTTTTTTTTTTTTTTTTGAGACAGGGTTTCTCTGTGTAGCCTTGGCTGTCCTGTACTCACTTTGTAGATCAGGCTGGCCTTGAACTCTTAGTAATCTACCTGCCTCTGCCTCCCGAGTGCTGGGCTACTACCCCATTTTATCTTTCCCAAGGCTTCATTCTTCTGTCCTTGCAGTTTACTCAGCCAGTGGCCATCAAGCACACAAGCATCTGGGTTTCCTTTATCTCAGCATTGCCCATGGCTTAGAGCACACTGTCAGGCAAGTGAATGAGAAATGAGTTAGTGAGTGAGGGAATGAGTGAAGAAATGAATGAATGAATGCGTGACTAGGGAAGAGAGTGAGTGGGTGGGTGAGTGGAAAAGATAGTGAGGGGCAGGTTAGCAGGTGCGCAGGTGGGCAGCTCGTGCTGTTCTAAAGTCCTTCTGGGCTTCCAGAAAAGAGTGAATCCTGTTGTCCACGTCTGAGCTTGCTCCCTTGTTGACACCTCTTCCCACAGCTCTTTGTCATACGACAGGGCTCCAGATCCTGCTTTCTGTCCTCCAGGGACCTACTTCACCTGAGGGCCTTTTCGCTCCGATGCCTGGGACCCTTTGCCTTGTTTCTCCCCATGGCCAGCCGAGTCTCTCTTGTCATTAGGATCTCAACTCAAATGCCTTTGCCTCAGATCTCTCCTGACCATGTTGTCTAAGGAACTCCTTTCCCCACAGTTGTTTGCGTCTCTGCTAATTTTAGGTGATTTCCTCCCATCTGTCATTCAGTTCACTCCATCACTCTCTATCATTGCTTATCTACTGTTTAACCTGCTGAGAGGGGGTCTCATCTAAGTTATATTCCACTTGTTTCCTTTACAGGGGTGTGTGCATGCATGTGTGCCCCCATACACACTCTTTCTGTCTCTGTCTCTATCTCTCTCTGTGTGTCTCTGTCTCTCTCTCACACACATGCACACACATGCACACACACACACACACACACACACACACACACACACCAGTTGTGAACATTCTCATTTTAACATCCTTTCTGTAATTTTCCCCTGAAAGAGAACCTGTGAACATCCCATGTGGATGCTGGAGGCGATCCTATGGTCTTTATTAATCCTGGGACAGTTGAGTGTGTTTCTTAATAAATAGAAAAATCAACAGGAGAGTGTAAGCTTTAACCCTGTGTGTAATGCAAGCTAGAGGCAATGCTCTCTTGGGCTTGGTGTCACTCGGCTCCTTCTAAGGACAGTGCTTTGTGCTCAGACTGGAAGCCATCTCAGTGCAGTGATACTCAGGTGCCGGGTGCTAAGGATATGAGGCACAGAATGCATGGGGCATGAAGCATTCTGGGAACCTCTGAACTTCTAGGATTCACCCTATGGACAGAGCTCACAGAGCTGTGATGGGAAGGGAAGTCTGACTTCAGAGATCTTACAAGGTCAAGGATTTGCACTGAGTTTATTTTTGCCTCACTTGCTTCTCCCCAACATGTGATACAGCGCACAGAAAGAAAGCTATAAATACATTTTGAAAAGCAAAGCAGTCTAAAACCACCTACACACACACACACACACACACACACACACACACACACACACACTGAACAATGAGATCTTCACTGCAGGACTGGGCCACTAAGGATGGTGCTGGGGTTGACAGTCTCATGAGGGATTGTGTACAGCTGCTGCACAGCTCCACAGACCCTCAGCATCACTGTAAAGATGCCCTTGGTGACAGCAGCTGTGGGACTGGCCATAAAACTACACATGGATGCTCTGCTCTGGTAGGGTATCGCTTTTCAGGGGTCTCCCCGTGGACTGTCACACTGTGCAGATATTTGAGTGAGTCTGGCGGCTTCCCTTTGGGCTCCTCTTGGCAAGCTGAGCCCTCTGGCCAGCATTTCCCAAGCCCCTCCTACTCTGAACGTTCCCTAGCCTCCTGTGCACTCTCTCTGCCTAGAAAACTCCCATGGGTCTCCAGTATCCTGCAGATCACCATCTTCAGATGTTTTCCAGCCCCATGGATTTCTTTCTTATTTCTCCTTCCCTCTCTCAATCCTCATCATGTCCAGGCCTGTGCCGGAGCTCCCCTAACACCCTTCCCTCCTCCTGCCACTCAGCTCCTCTATTCTCTGTTCTCACTACACCCACCTTCTCTCCGCAGGGCCCTTGCATGGGCTACCTGGCAGTCTCCTCTCATTCGCGTTCCTGCTGTGCCACCTCCACGCTTCCTTCCTGGCACCAACACTAACCATCCTGCTTCACAGTCATAGCTGAGATGGACACACCTCTCTCTGTCTCCTCCAGCTCACTGGAACTGCCACTGGCCAGTCTGTAACCCCGGAGCCTGACACTAGGCTTGGCAGGAGCCAGGACCTGGTTACTCTGCCAATAGAGCAGTGAACACGGTGCTGAGACCTCTGTTTCTCCCTTTCTTTGGTCAGTTCTCAAGCCTTCTTTGGGCCATTGGCCTCCGTGAAGGTCTCAAAAACACTAGAAAGCCTGTGTGTACCAGATTGATCACATGACACTTCCACAGTGTACCCATGGCTCACAGATACCCCCAATAAAGGGGCCACTCTCTCGGAAGGCCACGCAGCTTTTTTCCCTAGTGGGAGCAGCTGGGGAGTTGTCCTGCAGGCATATGGAGGTACAGGGTGAGCCCCCAGCAACATGAAGGCTGGCCCATCTGGACAGCTCACTGTGGTAACCACATGGGTGGCCTGCTTCCTTCTGAGACTTACTCTCTGCTTTCTCTGTTGCAGGAAAGAAGACAGCACCATCAGACACATCATGCTGGCAAAGATGCATGTCTGTCCCAGATGACCAATGGAGCAGAAGTGACCCTGTGATGTCTGGTCCTTTCAAGAGCTGAGTTAAAAGCCGTATCATCACCCCTTCCCCAGGGCATCACAAGGGAATGTTTCTCTCTGCACAAGACCAATGAGAGCCTCAGAAACCCACAGCACTGGCAGGGAGCAATGGCAGGACCCTGGGATCTGGAGTTCCCAGGTTGGCTGTGTCACTTACACAAATGACTTATCTATTTGAACATCTCCTTAGTCTGTTTGGGAGCCTTTCTGCCTAGCTGACAGTCATGCATGGTGGTGCCATAGCTGGCAAGTCATCCTGACACTTCAGGATGGTGGCCCATATTTTGGGAGCATTTGGTGTTTGTGAGCTATCCTCCTCTCACCTCCCTGATGTCATTCAGGACTTGCTGCCTTTAAGCACACACAGTATCACTGATACTGTCTCTTCTACCTGCAGCGGGTGACAAGCCTGCAGGGAACATTTTAAAGTGGCCTGAGTGGTGATCTGAACATCATGGAGGTTCTACAGAGGCCAAGACTGAATGGGGGGGCCTCACCTGTGCTGAAAATTGTCTAGGGAGAACCCCTCCAGCTGTTATCAGAGTCTCAAAGGGAATGAACTTAATGCCAAGCACCTTAGTGTAGTAGGGAGAGGACTCCTACACGGGACCCGGACACCTGACTCTGCTCCTGACTTGCTGGTGACCCTTGTGCTAGTCCTTGGCCTCTAAGGGCCTCATGTTCTCACTTGTATTGTGGATGCACTCCCATGTCTTCCAGATCACTGGCAACTGTGACACCTCCCGGGCTGCAGTCCCTCCTGATGCCATGGCTCAGTCCTTTCTGGTTATGAGCTCCTATTGCTGGTTTCTGCTGAGGAGCAGGCTCTGGCTCATGGGAAGGCTTCCAGGAGGAGGGAAGAGAGCTTCTTTGTTCAAAGGCAGACCACTTCCAGCAATCGTATGCTCCACTTTCCCCTAGGGAGTCCTAGCATTCCCATGCAAACAGCCCATACCAACACCTTGTTCCATTTCTTTGTTCTTATCCAGGGGCTTAGCTTCTGTGAGGGTGTGCGACATTTTAAGCTGAAGGGTGATGGGGCTGGCTGGATGTAGCAGGTGGGCATCCAGCAGGACTCGTTTGAGATTTAAGCACCCCCCCCAGAAGATTTAGGAAAACCAAGACTCTGCTTGCATAGTCCTCCAGAACCCATCTTAACCTTGTTGCCGCATGTCCAAATGGATGATGGGAGATGGATGGATTCAGGAGGGATATCTCAGGCTCGTGAAGAACCTGGGGCATTTGTCAGTGAGGGACAAGTGACCGACAGGTGCTGTAACCTATGTGTTCAAGCGTAATCTAGCTCATAGCAGACACACAGGATCTGGCCAAAACCACGCCTTTGTGACTTGTGTTCTTAGTAGGCAGAAGGTACAGAGTGTGTCTCAACCATCCCAGCCATTCAGCTCAGTGCATGAGCACAGCCACACACTCTGCACAGCCATCGCCTCCACCATCTCCAGAGCTCTTCTGGTTTTGTAACTGAAATGCTGTGTCTGTTATACACTGGCTCCTCTTTGTCTTTGTCCAGACTCTGACAACCCCATTTCTCCTGCCCTCCACTCCATGTCTCTTTTGTCTAATTTCCCTAGGGAATCTCACATAACATGTGTCCCATGACTGGCTTCTTGGGGTCCAAATGACATCTCTCGAGTCTGTCCATACTGAGTTGTACGTCAGAACACCCTTTAATACAGCCAGTACTGTAAGTATTGGTCCCATTGTTTGTCCTCTCACCTAGCAGTGACACTTGGGTCTCTCCCACCTTTTGAATATGATGAGCGATGCTGCTATGGAGATGACCACACAGATATTTTTTTTAAATGTTGAAATTAGTAACATTTAAAACCTAAGACATTTCCTAGGAAGTCAAGTTGTTTTGATTCTCCTGGAAACTGCAATCTGGCCACTTTGCTCCCTCCCTTTGTCTTCTTGGCCGCCACAGGAGCTGTGTGAGGTTTTTCTGCTGTTTTCCAGTGGCAGGCACCTGTCCTGGTGGGCCTTGTGGACAGACCAGTCTCCTCAACTCACTTCAAAAGCCAGATGGCTGCCGCCTTGCTGTGGTTCAGTGACGGTCTTTCAGCACCGCATGGTAGTGGCAGTGCAGATATCAGAAAAGGTCAGAGCCTCACTCAGCCTGGGACCCAGGCAGGGAGTGATGTCAGCATGAGCTCTGGGACAGACTAGATCCCATGATCCCATGCTACCTGTCCCACGGGGCAAAGATCTGAACAATCCAAATCTCAGTTTTGTCTCGTGGAGGAGCATTGGCAAGAGTCCCTTTTCTGCCAGCCTGGAGGAGTGAGGGCAGAGGAGGATGTGTGCAGGGACTGAAGTGCACTTGGAAAGTGCTAATAGGATCCTGCCAAGCTAAGTGGTTGCACGTACTTGGCTGGGGGACTCCTTTCTTGTGCTGTAAAGTGGGGAAGGAACTTTGCACACCCCAGAGTTATTTCTAGGACCCTTGAGGCCTGTGGGAAATGAACTTGGCATATGCCAGCACACTGTAAATCTTGCTTTCCATCCAGTGGGGCCACACCTGAAGTCTCCTGGTCATTTCCCCAGCAAGAGCCATGAAGTCTAGCAAAGCACTCCTCCTTTGCCTGGTTTTCAACCAGTCTGTAGTGGACAACTTCCTGGCGACCTGCAAAGTCTTTCCCGTACAAGGAGGAGAAAGTTGGAAGGTACTTGGTGCTTAGTGCAAGATCATCAAAGGCACAAACCTTTATCACAGCATTGGGGAGCTGAGGTGGGGGCAGGGGGCTTGTTCTAGGAGTTTGAGGTGAGTTCCAGGCCAGCCAGGGCTACACAGTGAGGTCCTGTCTAAAAAGAAAGAAAGAAAGAAAGAAAGAAAGAAAGAAAGAAAGAAAGAAAGAAAGAAAGAGAAAGAAAGAGCAATGCAAATATTTCTCCCACAAGGAGCAGGGCACAGGTGGCCTCCAGTTGGCTCACTCCAGGACCCACAGGCACTTGATGCCATGGTTTAATGCTTTCTGGGTTGTTTATTTGTTCAACCAATAGCGTTGACTAAGAGCCAGGCCAATCTCTGGGTTCCTGCAGCAGGAGTTTAGACACTGTGGTCAGCCTACCAGTGGCTCTGCTGCACATCTCTTCTGAAAAGCCTTTCTCCTCGACCTTGCCTTCAAGGCTACCCATGGCTGGATCGGGGTTTCCTCATCTTCCTGTGCCCAGTTCCAGGTGGTCTGCTTGTCCTGAGTTCCACAGGTCGCTCTTCTCACTCAACACTGCTGCTGTTACGTCCCCTTTCCCAAGCCTGGATGGAGACTTGCGAAGCCCCCCCCCCACACCCTGTGTGCCAACTGGAGCCCCTCCCCCATCCCAGACCACACAGGCAGGAATCCTTTGAGGTCAGATGTGGATGCCGCAGAGCCAGGCCTCTTCCACTTTGGGCTTTGGATGAGATGGGACACAGATGGAAAAGCCTCTTGTCAACTCATATTCTGTGGAAATAGACCAGTTTGGTGCTACTTGACTTTCATGTGCTAGATAGAAGACAGAGACCACCTGGCATAGGAGGGACAAAAAGGATTTGAAGCCAGAGCAACAGAGCAGTGAGTTATCTGATGCTCTGCCACTGAAGACACTCCTTATGCCATTTCCTCACCTGGCAGTACCTGGCTCCTAACACACCTGCACCAGCATCTGCTGCAGGTGCCGATGAGCAAGCTGTGAGGGGAAGCACTCTGCAGACTTGATCACAGTGCAGCCACATTATTCAGGTCGTCATTTCGGTGTGCGTTTATGGTGCGCCTACTGTGTGCATTGTGAACAATGTGATCTGTCTGCCTCGAGATGATTTGGGAAAAGTCCCTGGACTGAGAAGGATTGCCTGTCAGATGGCTGTACTACACATTTGTAGATTATGACTAACAACAGCCAGAGAGTTGGCATGGCAACGTCTCCCCCTGAACTGCCAGGCAGTATGCTTAAAATAGGTACGCTGGAGGTGTGGCAGCAACCGAGCCGGATAGCTCTGCAGCCTGAAATGGGTTGTAGTCTCAGGGTGCGTATGCCCTTGTCTTTCCCCAGCAGGTCAGCAGTGCAAGGACTGACATGGTAGACCCAGAAGCATCCCCTGTGGGAGCTGGAGAGAGACTAGGGCTCACTATAGAAAACATTGAAATTAGCATCATTTAAAATCCAAGACATTTCCTAGGAAGTCAGGAAAGACCTAAAGCCAAGAGAACTTAAGTGGGACATCCCTGACCAAGGGACCCCAGATGGGGCCAACCCTGGCTCTGATGTCACTTGTGAGCTACTGTGTAGCAGTACCGTGGTATAGCCTCCTCTTATTTAGCATGCAGTTCACTTTCTAGTGGGTTCCAATGTGCATGGCATCCCCTGGAGTCTGAGTTCGAGCCCTCCTCTCCTGTGGAATGTATGTGTGGGCTCCTCCTTGGCAAGTCCTGGGTCCTAATGTAGCTTGGAACTCTTTTTTGTGGCCGGATTTACAGGGCTGAGGTTCAAATCTTCCTCTCCCTACTTCTGCAATGCTCAGGCCAGCAGAACTGGTCAAAAGCTCATGCATCATAGAGTTGAAGATTAGCTGGCGGAGTGCTTGTATGTGTGAAACCCTGGGCCATATACACTGCATGTGGTGGTCCCAGCAGCGTATCCCAGCACTCTGGATTGGGAGGGGGTGGAGGCAGGAGAATCAGAAGTCCAACTTACATTCAGCCTGGGACAGTCAGATCTTGTCTAAAAAACAAACCAAACCAAACCATGAATTGAGCAAAGCATGTTGATATAGACTTATAACCCTCGCACCAGCACCTGGGAGGAAGAAGCAAGAGGATCTAGAGTTCAGGGCTAGCCTGGGCTATGTGACACTATCTTATCAAAATATTCATAGGCCATTTTGTGATGAGAGTCATCTGTGAGTCTGGTTCATCATCACTGCAGAGGATGCGGACTCAGGTCCAGGCAAAAGTGCCCTGTGTGCCCTTTGCTCAGCAGGTACCTGAGTGAGGCTTATAATGTTAGGCTTTTCTTCTAAGATCTGAGCTGCTTGAAAGAGACTCATGACTCCTGTTCATCTCCAAGCTGAGGTCTTGAAGGTGAAACTTTACTCTCTCCATCCCTTCTGTCGTTCTGTCCTTCCTTCCTCCTCTCTTTCCTTCCCTTTCACCTTTCTGTCTTTTTTGGGGGAGGTTGTGTTTGAGACTGTCTCATGGCCTTATGTAGCCCAGGCTGGGTTTGAACCCCAGATTCCCCTGCTTCTGCCTCCCAAGTACTGGGATTGCCACTACATGCCACCCTTGGCTTGGAAAGTGAGACTTTTCGTGGAGGCCTCAACTTGTGAGAATGAGGCACTAGACAGTTGTGCTAACTTTCAGACAGTCTACATGATCTCCTTGCTGAGACCACGAGTGCTGGGTTCACCTGCAGAGGGTGTCCTGGGTGGGGCCTGGCCAGGGATGATTTGGAGAAGCTGAGTGAGGCAGCTATGGAGATAGCTATCCACTTTCAGACAGAGGACCCAAAGTCCCTTCCAGCCCTGTCCTTCCCCAAACTAATTAAGTTTCCAGATGCCACTGTGAGCTTCTCCTGTGCTCTATTGTATTTATTTTTACTCTTCCCCAGGAAAGAACTGGCCAGGTAGGAGGTTCCCATCTTTGGAGTATTTCTGGCCACAAGGCAGTTTGGTAACATGACCACTAAGACCCTTTTAAGCCTCGGTGAGCCTTGTGGAGCCAGAGCACAGGTGAGAGATGGCCTTCAGTTCCTGTGACAAGTCCTGATGCTGGGACGTTGGTGGCCTACCCCTGCAGAACTATCTGAGATTCCAGGGGATGAAATGTGCCTCTGGCAACTTCCTTGCATCCTGAACAATTCTGGGCTAGAAGCACCCACCATGAGAGGCAAATCTACCAATTGTTCAATGAACAGCAGCAGCTTTCTCTCCTGCATTGGTGCCACTGGCCCAGTGTGTGCCTGTTTGGCTTTGACATATGTACTCTGAGGTTCTCTGGTGCCTTACAGAAGCAGAGAAGAGAAAGCCCCAGAGGTCTGATAACATATTTAGCTTCCTTCTTCATGTAACATAAAGTTCTAGAAAAAGCTGATTCATATCTTGGACCTAAAACCATTTGGAGTAAGTCAGTGCACCATGGGGTTGAACGGCAGCGTTTTCATTGTTTCATCTGACCTTTTCTCAGGCTCTGATTTTCGCTGCCCCTCAGTCTGACTTCTGCATCCTGGGAAGACTGAACCAAGTCTGCAAGGATAAGGCTTTCTTCAAAAGCGTGGTTTCTGGTGGTTGTGTCTATGAAAAAAAAGGTGGCCTGCTGGTGTCTTTATATGATGAGCAAAGAGGAAGAGAAAAATGAATGAGATTGTCAAACATGGCTGAAAACTTGATTTCAATCTGTATCATTTTCATTTCTAACTGGAGTGATGCGATACAGTGTTTGTAAATGTGACCTTGGACTTGATGGGGGAGTGGAAGCTAGGTGAAATGTAACTCTCACTCAATCTCTTCACTGAAGCAAGTACAGGGTCAACAGAGGTGGGAGGGTAAGTGAGGGAGCCAGATGCACACCCTGGGCCACCAACCAGCTATACAAGCCCAGACTGACTCTCTCTGCCCTTCCAGGGCAACAGTGGGAGAGGGAGAGTTAGAAGTGTTTCTGAAAACACCCAAAGAATGTTAACAGTTACCAGGGACTTCTGTCACTGTTCTAAAAGCAAGCTGTATGCAGACACCTCAGAGGGAGTCAGAGCACAGGCTACCTCCTTGAGTGGAGACTGAAGATCAGGCTTTTCCCAACCAGTTTTTTTTATGGCCTGGGAGGGAAGGGTGTAGGAATCACTGGTTGGGCTGCCGCAGAGAGGCCCTGACCTTCTCAGTCCTTTGGGGCTAGAATGGGGAGGAGAAATCACAGGACAGCTGTAAAGCACAATAGGATTTGGGAAACTGTGTACTACTTTCCAAGCAGGCCCTAGGTGCACAGTGACCTTACAACCAACCTACAGCCAGCCATGTCACCAAACCAAACCCAAGGTCAATACGTTGCCACATCCATCCTGTCCTCCTTCTAGCGAGCTGCTTTACTCCACAGGGACATGGTCCAGTGACACGGAGACCCCTTTTCTGTTGGGTGCTCTACAGCAGCACCCTCACTGAGTGATTGGCAGCCCCTGCCTGCAGTTCAGTGAACAGAGTGATGGTGTTTGTCAGCCCCTCCCACCACCACTCAGACCAGTGTGACTCAACCTCAATACCCCATTGAGTTGTGTCTTGTGTAAATTAGGATGTTTTCTTGTTACCCAGAAGTATTTTTCTATGTTAGTGAAATGTATACTTTGTGTAATTTTGTACATTAAACATATGCTTTTATCATAATTAGAGTTTTTATTTTTCCTTTTAGTATTTGGTGAAGGGTTTGTTACTAGGTTTTGTAATGTCTGGCTTAATGTAAAAAAGGCAATGACTTTAGGGCTCTCCTTTTCTGGTGGAGAATAAACTATTTTCTTTTGAATCAAACCTACTCAGTACAAATAATGGGTAATATCCTTTATTTCTACGTTAATTTCTTGTTGCCAGGAGACTATGTGCAAAAGCCAACACCTCTACATGTAGAATCAGGGTCCTCCTGCATCTGCTTCCTGAGTGCTGAGCTTACAGGTGCGAGACCCCTGCCCCCCAGCACTCACATATTTCCTAGTTCTGAAAGCCAGAGTCAAGTGGATCTCAATATCAAAGTGTTGGCAGAATGCATACCTTTCTAAATCCAGAGAAGAATACATCATCCTGCCTTTTCCTGCATCTAGAGACCTCCCGTCTCTTTGGCTTGTGGTCCCTCCTGCATAGTCAAGGGTAGGACGATGGCATGCACTCTCCCTGCTTCAGTTCTCACACCAATCTTATTCTGTCTCTCGTGCTTATGTTTCGGTGCTACCCAGATATTCTAGCATGCTCTCCCCACCTCCAGATCTTTCAGTTAAGTACATCCCCAAGTCCCCATTTGGCATGTGGGCTAATACATAGATCCCAAAGATTGAATGAGCACCACTGACCAACTTTCTTCTATCCCCTGTATTCCGGCTGGGAGCAGCAGAAAGAGCAGGCATTTCATGCTCGGGATCTGTGCCTCAGGCTGGCCTGGCTCTGTGTCTCTGGCACACTGCAGCAAGCTCCTTTGGCCTCTCTGAACTTCTCACACCTCAGATGAGCACATGACTTTGGCTAGAAGGCTTACAAAGAGCAATATATATCTGACAACAATTGCAACTCCATTTTCTAAAAAAAATTTTTTTTTTCAAGAGAGGTTCTCACTGTGTAGTTCTGGCTGGACTGGAACTCATTATGTAGACCGGCTAGCCTTAAACTGACAAAGACCCACCTGCCTCTGGCTCCTGAGTGCTAGGACTAAGGATATTGTAATACCAAGATCACCCAGATCTTGAGACCCCCCAAAATGAGCACCAGGACTTGATACTTACACAACATACACAGGGTTGCGTATTGCAGGCTCAAGCCTCAATCATAATCCTTCCTAACCTAGCAAGGTAGGAGAGTGATCCTGGATTCAAGGACAATGGGTTTATAAAGGGAAGTGGGGGGTTGTAGGTCACAGGAATGTTGACCTTTTGGCAGGTTGGGTGGGTGGAGACTGAGTCTGGAGAGGACTTTTTTTTTTTAAATCTCAGAGGAACAGTGGGAGCTAATTGTATGTAATTGCTCCGTTGGAGTTTCTGGAGACTGCTGTCAGGTGTCATTCCCAGAACGCAGGGAGAAGGGCCACCTAGAGTACAAGTTCTCACAGAACACTCACAGACCACAGCATTAGTTGCAGAGCATACATTGCATATAGAATATGGCATTAATTTTGCCCTTGCATTATATGTTATCATGTCCAGTAAAATATTCTTTAGATAAGTTGAACTTTTGTATTTGTTTCATTTGTCTAAACAAAATACTTCTTGGAGTTGAGCTCTGCTACACTCTGACATGTCCTTCTCAGCCAGTGCCCTGGAAGACTTCAGTCTCCAGGGGAAGCTCAAGGTTGGGTCTTTTCACATTTATGATGTAGTGTAGGATAACTTTTTCCTTGGAGGACTGAAAGTCATAGCTGTCCACCACAGGATGGACTTGATTTAGTACCCTGAGTGTCATCTGTAAATGTCTGCCAGCCACTGTTCCTGGATCTCTGCCAGTGGCTACATTTTAAGCTCAGTTCCCACCTCTGTTTTCTGCCTCTGATTCTCTGCTCCACTTGTTTTCCCGGCTTTTGAGGTGAAGAGATGTTATGAGAAGGCTAAGAGGCTTGACTGGGTATCTCAGCCTAGTTCCCCCATGGACAACATGCGTGATGGGTTGGCAGTGTGGTCTTCTCAGCATAACAGCCTGAAGATGGAAGTGGCAAGGGTGCCATGTGGCATGGCTGAAGGAGCCAACGGCATGTAAGGTAGAGCATTGGCCATTACTCAAAGAATGAACAATGTAAGTATTGGATGTTCCCCTCTGCAAGGGAGGAAATGAGATGACCGGCCACACAGTGACCACACAGTGGTGCCCCAAACCTGTGTTTGGTGACCACTGCCCTAGGTTACACTAAGGACAAAAGTCTAATCCCGCATCCAACAGTAGCTCCTTCATTCTTTTCTCTCTCCTCTCCCAAGAGGACCAACTAACTCAGCCAGACATTTCAGGGAGAGCAAGGGCCACTGGTTAGAATGCAGCCTCAGTGGGAGACTGCTTAACATCCCAACAGTCTCTTTGCCATCTGTGCCTCTAGGCAAAGGATTTAATCTATCTCAGCTGCATATTCCTGATCTGGAAAATGAGGCTAAAATAGTACCTTCAATCTTGTTGGGGGGCAGGGTGAGCCACAAAGCCTCTTGGTAGGGTGCTCCAGGCAGGTGGGAAACACTTAGGAAGTGGGAACTGATTTTCCTTGTTTGTGCCTAAACATAGCATTTCCTCACATTGCACCCTCTAGTTTCACAAACTGGCTGGCTCTTTCTCGTAAAGGAATAGGTTTTCTTTCTTAAATTCTCTCCCCCCCACCCCCGCCTCTGTATGTGTGTAAATCTTTGTGAGTTTATGTGCACCATATGTGCTTCGGAGACCAAAGAAGGTACCATGTCCCCTGGAATTGGAGATACTTTGTAAGCTTCCATGTTGGTGTTAGGAACCAAGCCTGGTCCTCTGCAAGAGCAGTTAAGAGTTCTTAACTGCCGAGTCTTCCCTCCATCCCCTTCCTTCCTTTCTTCCTTCCTCAAGATTTATTTCATTTTTATTTATGTGTGATTGCGCTCTCTCTCTCTCTCTCTCTCTCTCTCTCTCTCTCTCTCTCTCTCTCTCTCTCTCTCTCTGTCTCGTTGTAAGCCATTTTACAAGGGTGCTGACAGTTGAACTCAAGTCCTCTGCATATTTATGTGTGATTGCCCTCTCTCTCTCTCTCTCTCTCTCTCTCTCTCTCTCTCTCCGCCTCCTCTCTCTCCTCCCCTCTCCCTCTCTCATCTCCCCCTCTCTCGCCACTCCTCTCTCCTCTCTCTCTCTCTCTCTCGTTGTAAGCCATTTTACAAGGGTGCTGACAGTTGAACTCAAGTCCTCTGCAAGGCAGCAGGTGCTTTTAATAGCTAAGCCATCTCTCTAGGCCTGGGATTTTTCTTAAAAAAAAAAGATTTCCATCACCATTGGCAAAGCTAGAGAGACTGTCCTGTCTAACTCAGATGCTTGGAGTCTCCATTATTTTTGTTGTTGTTGAGACAAGATCTCACTCTGCAACCCTGGCTGGCCAGGATGGCTTCAAACTCACAGAGATCTGCTTGCCTCCTGAGTGCTGCGGTTACAGGCGTGCATCACTATGCCCAGCTATTTATGCTAGATGGATTTGATCATCATCAACACCTTGAGGCTCTGGAGTAGGTTCACTGTGGAATTCAGCATCAGCCTTTCTAGAATAGGACATGTTGGAGATTATATTTCAGACTTTTTAATGAAAGATTGAGGATACTTGCAGTGTAATGCAACCTGGGGCTTGTCTGACTTCAAGAGGAGTACCTGGGTGAACCAAGTCTGTGTGGGACGCAGGGGAAAGGGTACATAAGAGCCAGGGTATGGGTGAGGTGGATGGAAGACAGTGGACCTACTAGAATAGCCACTTACTGAGGACTTTATGCTTTCCTGTGTCCCCAGCATTAGTTCCTGTCAAGTGAAGGGAGGAAGGGAGGAGCTTGCCAGCTGCTCACTGACCTCAGATGATCATAAGGTCACAGGCAGACAGAGGCAGCACATGAAATGGAACGGACAGGCAGCTGTTTGCTTCTCCTATTTCCTCAACCCCACAGCCGGGAGGGTGTCCTACTTGCAATGTGGATTGGCTTTTTCTGGTTTCGAAGGAAACACGAGGTGTCCGCTCATGTTTGGGGGTTCTCCAAAGTTGGTTACTGAGCTCTCGGACCTTGTGGAGGTGCTGAAGGGACAGCTCCTAGCCCGGTGAAGCCAACTAAGGGACAGATGCTTAATCACGCTTCCTACTGTTGCCCACCAATCCTGATGGCCAGTTTGGACTTGTCTGCCGAGGGGGCTGTCAGCTTGTGAGCTTTCCATCCAGAAAGCACAGCTGAGATTCCCGGGTCCCCAAGGAACCTCATGACACTCGGCTAGAGAGTCATGAATAAAAGAGGGGACTGTGACTGTTGCCTGGCCTCAGAGGAGACCCCAAGTTTCCACACATCTTCCTGCTTAGAGGAGCCCTCAAATCTCCTGGGCTGTACTCAGGGATGTGGGAGGTGCCCATAGACGGAAGCATTGTGTGTCTGTGTGAGTGCTGAATGTCTGTCTCCAAAGCATTTCTGTTTGAGTTCTGCTTCCCCTGTGTCTGGTGGGGAATGTGTGTGGGCTCCCTGTTAGCAATCTACAGGGCTGTGTGTGGAGGAAACGTGTGAGTTTGCCTTTGGTAGTGGTGTGGAAATCCTCCATCCCAAGATGCTGTTGGGGATGTGTATGCAGCAAGAGTGTGGGTCTCTGGTCCAGCTACAATCATCTGGGAGTGTAATACTAACATGACCCCCCTGTTATGGGATAGGAACCTCTATTCCAGACTCGGAGTTCTGCAGGCTACATTTTTTTTTATCAGTTCTCCTTAGAAAGCTGACCATTGAGAGCAGGGATTTCATTCTACTCTAAGCCTAGTCCCCAGGACCTACCCTAGTGCCAGCCTCTATTAGGCAATCAGTGAAGTAGCTTGAGTGAGCCAATGGGGAGTTGGATGTGTATGCCTTTGACTGTGCATCTAAGTTCTTTTAATTTTTGTATGATTTTGGTGATGTGTGGGTTTGCCTGACAGTGAGAATATGTGGCGCGCGCGAGTGTGTGTGTGAGTGCGTGTGTGCGCGCGCGTGTGTGTGTCCATGATGTGTCAGCGCACCGCCCCCACCCCGTCTCTGCCCGCGCTCTGCTCTCCTCCTGAAGGCGGAGAGCTGGGTGCGTGGAGGGCACTGCGGCTAGGCCGCCCGCCCTCCGCGCTGCGGCTCCGGCACGTCACTACCCTCCCTGCCCCTGCCGCGGTCCCCGCCTCCGCGGTCCTTTGTAGCTGGCGGTGGCGCCGGCCCTGGTCACCATAGGCCCCTCCCCTCCCCGCCCAGGCCCCGCCCCTCGCGGGCCACGCCCAGGTCCTCCCTCCCTCCCTCCTTACCCGACCGCAGTCGCGCTTGGGCCGCCGCGGGCCCGCACCAAGGCGCGCAGCGCGGAGCCAGCGGTGGCTAGGGCTGACGGCCGGAGACGGGCATGGCGGAGCGCCGGCGCGCGTGGAACACGGAGGACGACCTGCCGGTGTACCTGGCGCGGCCGGGCAGCGCGGCACAAACCCCGCGCCAGAAGTACGGCGGCATGTTCGCCGCTGTGGAGGGCGCCTACGAGAACAAGACCATCGACTTCGACGCCTACAGCGTGGGCCGCCGCGGCTCCGCGCGCACGCCACGCAGCGCTGGCCGGCCCGACGCCGTGGGCCTGCCGTGCCCCGGCGGCAGCGAGGACACGGCCAGCGATGTGAGCGAGCCCTCGGGTTCTGCAGTCAGTTCACCAGGCGATCGCGATGACAGACCGCCGGCTTTGCGCATCCGATGCCCTGCGCCCCGCGACCTGCCTCTCGGCCGGGACAATGGCCAGGTACCCTCCGGGCGCGTGGGCCGGACGTGGGAGGCGGGACCCTTGAAGACCCAGGGCTTGGGTGGCGCGAGGGCGAGTGCTGAGGCCCGCTGCCACCACGCTCTGGGGGACTGCAACGGCCCCTCCCCCACTTGATCCTACAAGAGGTTCAGAGAGGTTGTATGCTAGGCCAGGGATGGCCAGCATAGCCTCTGGACTCCCGAGGAATCTCTCAGGTCCAGAAAGCCAGAGCCAGGTTCTGAGAGGGGAAGTAAGTTGCCGCTGCCGCTGCTGCTGAGGGACCTGTAAGATGAATTTAAACCTCGCTTCTCCTTCTGTGGTTCTGTGAATAGAGAGCGTTCTCTGTCTTCCTCCATCCATCTATTTGCTCACTCAGTGATAGTGGGACGCTTAGGCTGCATCCGGCTTTGGGAGAGGTTCATCGAATGACTGCTCATACCGCTCCTCCCCGCTCCTCCCTGGGGGACGATTTGGTTAAGGGTTTAGATGGTGGGCAGTTAGAAATCATCAATTTACATTCCTGCATGTGTAAATTGGAGATGAGTCTGGGATTTGAACCCGGATGTCTGGCTTCCCCGACTTCTGAAAGTGAGGAGGGACCTCAGAGAAAGGCATGGCCAGGGCTTGGGCACTATAGCTTTTCTTCCCTGAGTTGGGGTTTACCAGGGAACACGGATGGACAGACAGACGAATCCTGACTGGGTGGGTGAGGTCAGAGCCACGTGTCTGGGAAACAGAAGTTGGAATAGCGCTGGGAGCTGTCCCTTGAGCGCTGGCTGGTCTGGCTAGGCAGCCTGGCCCCACCCTCCAGAAGTTCCCAGGCTTGGGTTAGTTATGGACTCACTCATTTCAAAATTAAGTTCATTCAGGTAGAGAGTGATCAATAAATGCTTGCTATTGAGTTTTTATCATTATTCTCGGTTTAATTAATTAATTCGCCCTTCCCTTTAACACTATGAGAGGCACAAGGTGAACCCAGAGGGAGGAAGAGCATTAACAGGACTGTAATCTGGACAGGCATTATGGCGAGAAAAAATTGGACTGGCTTGAAGGTGGTGGTCTTGCCTCAGGCTCTGTCGCCCTCTCTGGAACTCTCCGTGGTCCTGAATCTGCGGCCTGGGAGCGGTAAGCAGGCATGAGGAACAGGGAACTAGCCAACCACCAGAGTTCAGTGTTCAGTTTCAGATTTCCTATCTTATCCACCACCCCTTGGTAGTCCGACCTCGCGTGGGAAACAGGCTCTCTGGCTCCACCAGAGGCTTCAGGGCTCAAAATACGCAGCCACCACCTGGAACCAGTCAAAGTGTTTCACCTTCTTTAAGCTGTCTCCATCTGTAACCCGGGAGTGGCAATCTGCTCTCGGCTTCCCTCAAGAGGAGTACCAGGGAGGCGAATGCTCTTTGTGACTGCCCGGAGCTATCCTTGACTTAGCGGCTGCTTTGTCCCAGCTCTGTCATGGCTGGCCGGGCAGCTATGCCTTGGCGTTTCTGGACGCTGGTCGCTTCACCTGCTCCTGTGTTCTTCCCACCCAGGTCCCCTCTGTCCTTTCTCCCCGGCTTCTTAGGAACCTGACAAAAGGCTGCGTCCGAGGCCTCCCAAAGCACTCCCTGGCGGGGACTGTAGGGTGGAGGAGGCCCCATAGGATAGGGTAATTTACTTTCTGAAGACCGGAGGGCATGGGTTGCAGAGGGTTAGGAATCTGGGGCCGGCCTCACCTCTTCTGCAAAGGGTGCCTGGACCCCTCCCCCGCCCATAAGGCTCTTTCCTGGGAGAGAAGGAGGAGTTTCTACGGCGCAGGCGCAATAGTTGCGGTTGCCAGAGGCCGGTAGCTGCAGTGCTTTGTACCGGGGAAGTCTGCTTGGGAGCAGTGATCTGTTTGGCCAGTGGTGAGCAGGGCTCCTCCCTCTGACTTGCACGTGGCCCAGCCTCTTTCTGTAGCTTGCTCGTCCAGAAACCCCCTGGCTGACCTCAGGGAATTCCTGGGTACTGGGACCTATGATTTAGTGCCAAGGAAGGGAATCCAGGAGTCAGTTGGAAGTGTGCTACTGCCACCGCAGCTTCCGGCCATTAAAGAGAATTTTAGAGCCCTCGCACAGGCGAGACTTAATGAATAGGGAACCCATATAGAAATCTGCCTGGATCTGGCTTCCAGACGCTGCCCTGCAACAGCTAATTTCTGTTCTTTAATCTCTACAAATGTGCGGTATTTTACCTCTGTAAGCTTCAGTTTCCACCGTGTAAAAGGGGAAATCACAGCTTAATGTTCCCAGTTATAAGCAGTTCTCTCTGAGCCTATAAATGACCCCACCTGGTCTCCTGAGATGGACTACATAACTGGCTTTCTGCGTGTGGTGGACAGGCACCAGTAGGGTCCAGAGATTTTTCTATGCATCATCTTCCATGGCAGCACGGAAGTGGAGGAGTGGGTCTGTGCTCAGGGTCAGTGGAGGGATTGTGCAGGGAGGAAATGAGCTCATTGGTAAGGAACTGGAGGCAGATGCTCAGTGCTTTGAGGCCTGTTGGGGACTCCCTCGTCCATCTTTTGTCCTCTTTTGGTGTGCCTCTCCTAGTGTTATCCTGGCTTCCTGATCGCTTCTCCCAGTGCCACATCGGGACCATGGGTTTCCTGGGCTTCGAACACTCAGATGTGAGGCAGGAAAACCACCTTCCTTCCTTGTCCCCAGGGCTGTAGAGACTTTGGTACCAGTGACCCAGCTTTACGAGCACTCACTGCCAGGCCACTGGCCACAATGACAGGCCACGGAGAGGAAAGAGCAGATGAAGGGTCAAAGCCCATCACCCATGGATTTAGGCCTGGTTCCTTCTGCTGCATTTCCTCTGCCTGGGAATGGAAATGGAGAGGGGAAAGAGAGGTGAAGATGAGTCTTGGAAAATGAGCATACCTTGGGTACAGCATGAAAGGAGACTTGGACTTGGATATGGAAAAGGGGTTCGCCCTTTTGAGGGATGAAAAAAAACAAAGACTATGGAAGGAGTGGCCAGAGGGGTTCCTTGAGTGCAACTCTGGAGAGCCAAGGATGCTTCCAGCAATTTGGATGGGTGCTGGCTCCCAGCCCACACTCCCTCCGAAGCGTACGTTTGTACATACACAAAGACTCAGAGACACCTGTGGCGCTGCCCACGGACTTTGCCCACGCGCCCAAAGGCTGTTTCTTGCTTTTAAAACAACACTGAAGAGCAGATTCTGCGATAGCCGAGGCACCGGCATAGGCAAGGGCGCCGGGCGGGGGTCGGGGGCGGAGTGGGGGAGATCGGAAGGGAAGCGCTTCCTGGTTCGAGCCGAAAGGGGCGAATCCGGTTCTGCTGCCGCCACCGGGAGGAGCTGTCTGTCTTCAGCGCCCTCCTCCCGCCCTGCCTCTCCCTCCTCCTCCCGCCCTCCTTGCCAAGCCGGGAGGCGCAGGCAGCCGGAGCAGCGGCGGCAGGCCGAGCAGCGGGGAGTGGGCAGCGGTGGGTGCCGGTTTTCTGTCCTTTCTTCTATCCCTCCGGGGCCTTTGTCGCCGCTCTCAGGAGCAGCGCCGCCGGGAGAAAGCCGGGTAAAGCGTCAGATAGCAGGCAGTTCAAGCGACCAGGCAGAGGGCTCCAGAGGGGCCATGTCTCATCAGGGGAAGAAGAGCATCCCTCATATCACGGTAAGGACCCCCGCCCTGCCGCAGTGCTTTGTGGCTTGAGGGTGGTCGCCACCAGGGTCCAGACCTGTGGGGGGGGGGACAGCAGGGGCGCCCCCGGAGGCTTCCTGCGTCGCCGCGAGTGGGGCGGGGCCCGTCTCGCCGAGGCCGCCCCCTCCCCCTCTGGGGACAATGAGGGGGAGCCCCGCATGGCAGGGCGGGGCTGGAGTCTCCAGTCCCTCTCCCCGCGGGTGTGAAGCCCCCTCCCTCCGCGGGATGTGCCTGGAGGTTGGCGTGGCCGGGTGGATGCGTAGCTGAACAAAAGAGGGAGGGGCGCGAGGCCGCAGCCCCCTCCCTCCGCTTCACTCGAGTATGGGGAGGGTGTGCCCGGCCTAAAGCACCTGGTCCCTTAGGCATCCCTCCTTTGCACCTTGCAGCCTTCAGAGGACGAAAAAAGATGCGACTCTGCACACCTCACTTAGTGATGGGGTGGAAGGTCTGACTTGGAGCTGCGCCATGATGGAGGCACCGCTCCCAAGCCTCACTGCAGCTAAAAATAACCTAGTGGCCCATACTGGCAGCTGTGGCTTCTTAAGCCATAAGGGCAGCTTTGGCTTCTTAACCGCAGAGGCTGAGCAGCCCGAAGGTGGGGTGGTAATGTGGGCTGAACCTCTGGGCTGTGTCCCTGGGTGTGGCCGGAAACAAAGGAGGCCTACTCTCTAAGCTTTGTCTAGGCTGGGAGCTAAGGGTGATGAGATCAGAAGCTACATCTTCCAGAGGTCCTGATGTTAGAACCAGGAGGCAGTTGCCCAGAGATGGCATCCCAGAGACTGGGGTGGCAGTGCTGGAGCATCCTGGTGCTGGGAGGCGGGATTCCCAGAGCAGGCATCCCTGGGTGACTCCTGAGGTTGGAGGGTGGAGACTCAGCTTGGCATGTACTTGCTGGGTTCTGTCTCAAGGACAGCTCTGGGACCCCAACAGGAGGGCAGCTTCGTGTTAGAGGTGGGTGCTGACTTTTCCTAGGCACCTGTCCAGTGAGACACCCAGTTTTATGGTCCTGCGGAGGTCTCCTCAGGGAAGCACTCTTAAGAAGCAGGGGAGGCTGGAAAGTAAGCTGTGAGTATGGGTGGGAAAAAGAGGTGGGAGGAGTCCTAGTTCCCCACCTCTTTTTTTTCCCCCATTGTCTAGCTTTTACTCCTGAACTGAGCTTCTGCACTGGCCAGCGGACCTCCTACCTACAGATCTGGCTAGGCATAGAGACTTGAGCCATATCTATCCAATTTGCAAATCCTGTAGCTAGGAGAGGCCACGGAGAGACTGTGGTGACCATTTGTCAGACAATGAAGGAAGAAAGCCTAGGATTATTTGGGGGACCTGCTGAAATTTGGACCCCTGCCAGGAGAACCAAGGCCGGTGATGAGGTGGGGCTGATGCAGGGACTAATGAGTCAGTAGCTTGGGGTCCCTCTGTGTTGTGTGCTCCTGGTGGATCTGAGCTTCAGAGCACTGCTGTCTCAGTTGAAGTTCAACAGATGGCTACTAGGCAGGTCTCCGGGAAGAGCTTCTTTGGAATCATTCCTATGGCTCTCAGTCTGTTGAGCGGCAGGGCCATCCTGCTGTGAAATTCTGCAAAGGGGATGAAGGGCTCAGCCTTTACGCCAGATGGCTCTGGGTATGTGTCCTGCTATGGTGGCTTTCCAAGCCTCAGTGCTTTGATATCCATAGCAGATACCCCCCACAAAACTCATGAACAGCCTGGCCATCCAGGCAGAGCTGTTAGTGGGTTGACACACTAGATAGACCTGAGAAAGGCTTGGGTACTGCTGGCCTGTTTGCTGCTTTAGTCCTACATACAAAGCCGACAATCAGTCTGTGAGACAATGGAGAGATGCTCCATCAACCTCAGAAGTGGTACCAGTGAGTATGGCGAGGAGAGATGCAGAAAGGCTTGCACCTTTGGAGCACCTTGTCTGCCCCAATCTCCTCTCTCTCTCTCTCTCTCTCTCTCTCTCTCTCTCACACACACACACACACACACACACACACACACACACACACACCCCACACAATGTGGTTTTAAGGCTGGAGGTGAATGGCTCTACCTTGTAATAACCTTCCTATGCCTGAAGACCTTTTGCTAATGGTGCATTCCTCTTTTAAAAGTCCACTGTGGCTTTCTAAATGCTACAGCCCTCATCTGTCCCCCAGCATTCACCAGGTAACTTTGTAATAAGTGCCTGGTGCCTGCTGGACACAGGGGCGTTGGGAAGGAGATGCTCTTAGCTCCTGTAGTTACCAGTAATTGACATCTAATCCATAAATGGTAGTGGGAATAAGGGGTGTGCAGGCAACTACAGCAGGTATGTGTAGAAGACAGGGGTCAAAGGAGGTGGCTTTTGGGGGAGGCAGAAGGAAAGCCAGCATTATAGATTCCCCACCTCTGCTGACATGTGGCTTCTCTGCACACTGAAAGAAAACCTTGGAAAAACCAAAGGTGCTTCACACAGCCCGAAGAAAGGCCTGAGATGTAGGAGGATTCAAAATTTAGACCACAGAAGCAAGTAGAGAGCACAGCTGCAGCCCCAGGTCCTTCCTGTAGGATGCTATGTCTCTCCGTGGCCCCCTGAGACTTTGTTATGGTGAGAGATACATGGAGATGGAGATCTAGGCTTCAGTAGAGAATTCAGAGGTGTGTACCGGAACAGGGAACACAGAGGGCACCCAGGCTAGGTGCCTTATGGACAGACGTGGAGATGGAATTAGGAAAATGATCTCCTCCAACTTGGCTATGATGTGGAGTAATTTCTTCCTTTAAGCACCCCAATCCTTCCTGAGATGATGGAAAGGCTGGCCTGATGGAAAAGGAGGATGGGAGATACACACTTAGTCTCCATCTCTAGGGGTTGTTTAAAATATTGATGAAGCTCTTTCATGGGTGGATTTGTCTGTAATGAATAGCACAGACGGAGGTTAACATAGCTGAAGCTGTTTACAGATGCCCACTGTCTTTAGCAAGTGGAGCATCCTGGGTGTGGCTCTAAGCAAACAAAGGCACAGGCTCCCTGGCCCTGCAGAAGCTCTTGGCTCCCAGAAGAGCCACAGAAGTGGGGATGCTTGCTCAGCTGTGTGCATGGGGGAGTCAGGGAGCTTGCTACTGGGCTTCTGGTTATTATTAACAACTGGGACTCACAGTTCTTACTGTAGTCTACATGACTTCTATTATCTCCCATGTGGATCTTAGTACTGTGGGAAGAAAGTAGCTTAGGTGTATCATCAATCACCATTGCTTCCCAAGGAGGAAACTGAGATTTGAAGGCATGTAATAGTGTGCCAAGGTACGTGCACTGGGTTATGGAGCAAAGATTCATTCATGTCCAAGTTCACATTCAAGCAGGAAGAGTGAATGGGCTGTTTTGCTCATTGAGAAAAATGTGTGTGTGTGTGTGTGTGTGTGTGTGTGTGTGTGTGTGTGTGTATGGTGGTGTGTAAATGAATGTATGAATGTCTTTAGTCAAACAATGAAGAAATTTATGATTGAAGGGGAGAAACTTAGGGCTGAAATCATGACTCTATGTAAAGCATACGGGGAAAAAAAAAAAGGAAACCCAAAAAGGCAAGCAAGCAAACCCATTAAGCATGTAAGCACATGGCAGTCTGTCCTGAAGGGAACATCCATCTAGAGTAGATGTTTATTTATTCCGTGAGTCTTTGCACAAAGGATTTGGACACCTGCACAATTTGGCAAATGGGTTGAAAGTCACACACCAGTTTGGAGCACCCTGGAGAAGCAAAGGACAGAACACTGTGGAACTGACCTGAGCTTCTGACATCCAGGACAGAGACAAAAACAACAAACAAACAAACAAAAACCAACCTTCACTAACGTCAAGCTTATGAGCATGGAGAAGTGAGCACAAAAGTGACAAAGCAGGGTCACAGCACAATGGCACCACTATCCTTGAACACTCAGGTTTTAAATAATTTTTGGTTTTTGAATTTTTTTGAGGCAGGATCTCACTCTGTAACCCAGGCTAGCTTATAATTCATTCTGTAGCTCAGGCTGGCCTCTACTATTAATACTCTTGTTTAGGCTTTTTCAAGTGCAGAGATTACAGGCTTGAACCACCATGCCTTGTAGCAATTGTTTCATACATTTATTACAGAGTGAACTTGGCCAATACTCAACTCATGGAAAACACTAAATGTGACACTTCCAAAAGTACCTGACACACAACAAGTATCTAATACAGCTGTTCTCAGCCTTCTTAATGCTGTGTCCCTTTAATACAGGTCCTCAGGTTGTGGTGACCCTCAACCATAATTTTTCATCATGATTTTAGAACTTCAATTTTGCTACAGTTGTGACTTAAAACGCAAATATCTGTGTTTTCTGCTGGTCTTAGGTGACTCCTGTGAAAGGGTCATGTGCCTCCAAACAAATTGCAACCCACAGGTTAAGAACTGCTGTAAACAGGTCATACACAGCTTCTTTTTCCACACACATGCATGCACTCTGAGGAAATGGAAATTCCAGCTTCACCTTAGTGGCCAACGCTGTTCAAACAGTGACTGTGCAGGGTACCTTACCAAGCTTGCTGTCGGTGCATACCTGAAACAAATTAGTAATAGCTAAAGGACACATAGTATCAGAGCGTGCCAGGGGAATTCTAAGACAAGGACCTGGCCTTGGCACTGGCTAGCAGCAACAGGAGGCGTCATGGCTTTCACACTGGCATGAGCAAGAGGTTGATTGCTGGGCACAAGGATGGAACAGAATAGGTGAGGTCGGGGTTGGGAGAAGAGCATCGTTGTGAGAGGAGGGTGAGGAGTTTTACATGGCATAATCAGAAGTTAAGGGGCTTGAGAGAAATCTGAGTGGCTGGGGGAGCAGGGGGTGCTTCAGGGCTGCGGAAGTTGGAGTGCTCATGTGGTAAGAGGAATAACACAGGTTCTAAGATTGGCACAGACCCCAATGAGGTATCTGACCTTGTGCAAGTCACTTCCTCTTCTTAGATCTTGAAGTCTTTTTGTTACTGTGGACTAGGTGAGGTAGTTGGAGTTCAGTGTTACAGGGCATTCTGACACCCTGTGGGTCACAGGAAGGTGCTGGAAAATTTTGAGCTGGGAGATGGAGTGTTAGAAGAAACAGTGAAGATACGGGTTTGAATCTTGGGAGTTCGCACAATCTCCATTCGCCAGCTTTTCTCTATGGCCGTGTATGTCAAATGAGACTAGTAATACCAACTCCCATGCCACTCCCAGTTGCTAACTGGAGAACCGTGTAAGATACCGAGAACAGTTTCTACACAGAGTAAACACCACAGAGGTTAGCTATCACCATGATCACCATGGGGCAATGTATAGGTCAGCTCTGTGCAATAGCACACAACCCTGAGCTCTTGCTCATGCCATGAGCTGTACCCTGGCCCTGTGTGTCTCTTCACTTTGAGACCTGGGCTGAAAGAGAAGCAGAGCCTGCGGACTGGCAGCCACGCCAAAGGCCTTCAGGAACTTCTGCTCCATCGTGACTTATCTCTCATATTTTAAGTCATGGGGCTGAGCTTCCCGGAAGGGACCAGAGGATTACATAGGCCAGTGCTGGTGTGGAAGAGATGCTTGTACTCATCTACTGAAACTAGTGTTGAGTTTGTTATGGGGATGCAAGAGTGATGGAGAGGAGATGCAGAGCTGGTTCTTTGGAGGGGTTTGCTCAGAGGCAGTAAGCCTAGTTCTTTGGTGGGGTTTTCTCAGAGGCAGTCAAGGTACAGGTTGGAATGAGGGTGAGAGGCAAGGGCCAGGCATAGGGAGGGAGCCATGCAGAGGTGTAGAAGAGACAGTGTAGAAAGGAAAATGTAAGCTGTTCTAGCTGTGGCGGTTCTCAGCCCCTGAGGGAGTGGAGTGGTGTGTGCTGGAACCTTCTCCAGCTGAACTGCAGGTCAGCCATAGGGTTTACAGAGTGTTTTAGCAACATCTGTCTGCAGAGTCCTGAGCACTCACAGGTGCTGAGCAGAGCCTGGCTTGCTGCTGTGAGCGAAAATGAAGCATCTGGTGCTGACAAGACAAAGAAGCCTCGGAGGATGTGCCCACCTCCTCCCAGCACCAAGGACAACTGGGTCAGGACAGCAGACAGTGGGGTGATGGACAGTGGGGTGGCGTTGAAGGGTAAGCCTGTGCAATCAAGAGTGCTAAGGGCCTTCTTGAGATAAGGAAACATGGCTGCGGACCCAGCTGGTGGTATTTGGTATTTAAACCCTCTAGGAATGTTGCTAGGTTTTATTGTACTTGACTGTCTTTCCCACTTGGAGAGGTTGAGAACTGTTTCCCTGGGTAGATAATGATGTCTAAATCCTAAGTTTCGTTCTGAGCAGACACAACTGTGAATTGGTGCTGGTGTGTTCATGAAGTAAGATGGGAGGCGCGATACTTGACATGGAACATGATTTAGCAAATACAAGTGGGGCTGGGGAGGTGACTCACTGTGTAAAATGCTTGCCATGCAAGAGTGAGGATCTACGTACGTCTGTATCGCTAACACCGGTGGAAAAAGCTGAGTCCGTGATGGTATACATCTGTAACTCCAGCTCTGAGGGTTGTGTGGGCCATGGGGTGGCAAGATAGGCAGACCTCCAGAGCTTACTGGCCAGCCAGCCTCACCAAATCCATGAGCTATAGCTCAGTGAGAGATCCTGTCTCATCATAAGGTGGAGAGCAGTTGAAGATGACATCCTGCATCATCATCAGAGTCTCCACATGCATGGTAGGTACCTGATGGATACATGCACACATCCACATGAATGACCACATTGGTGCCAGGCTGTGTGAGCTCAGTCCTCTGCTCCAGGAACCTAGAGTTCTCCCTTGGGCAGGATCACCATCCCTAGCACTCTGCCTTTGCCAGCAAGATCTATATTCTCCAAGGAACACCCTTCTTTCCAGAGTGGGGAGCTGTTAGCTCTTTAGTTTCTCATGTTCGTATATTCCACTTTACCATAAGAACATGGAGCCTGGCGGTGGTGGCACACGCCTTTAATCCCAGCACTTGGGAGGCAGAAGCAGGGGGATCGCTGTGAGTTCGAGACCAGCCTGGTCTACAAAGTGAGTCCAAGACAGCCAAGGCTACACAGAGAAACCCTGTCTCAAAAAACAGACAAGCAAACAAACAAACAAACAAACAAAAGATCATGGAAGCCTGGGAAAGTCTCTTCTTCTCAGCCTCTCTTCAGGAGCACCCCTGCATTTGCCATTCATCTAAGGGACTGTGCTGTGTGGGTGGTTCATAAGTCCACATGATAAGCCATGTTTCTTGGCTGAGCGAGCTTTTAGCTGCTCGTACACTGGCTCTTCCTTAAGCCCTGACTGTGGGCTTAGCTCTGAACTAGTTTGCATCATGATGGTGGTGAGAGTGGCATGAGGGCCTCTTCTAGAGTGGAGCCTTGGCTGCTTTGCCAATGGGTGTCCTGGCTTTCACACCAGACAGCATCGTTTCAAGAACTGATCACATTCAAGTTGAGACACTGTGTGCATGACTTTACTTCCAGGGACTTGGCTCAGTGACAACCTGCTGTCAGAACTGAGTCAGTTCTAAGGAGGACTCAATGGGTCTGACACAGAACTCCATAGAGCAAACAGGTGGCTGCTTGAGGAATGTGGTGCCTACCCACAGACCAGGCTGGCATGCATGCATGTGCAGACATGCATGTTGGTGGAGACTGAACCCAGAGTGTCATGCATGCTAGGGAGGGAAGGACTCTACCACTAAGCTTATCCTTAGTGGAAATGTGCTTTTTGTCATAACAGATCTTGAAGGCTGAAGCCCTAGTGCAAGCTACACAAATATTTGAATTTTGTAACCTTTAAGTTGAAGGAGACCTTATAAACATGGGGAGGTTTTCTGTGTTTGTGTAGGGAAATGTCTGATATGATTTATTCCCTTAGCTTGTGCAGGAATTCCAAATACCTTCTAGAATCTTTACAGTTGTGGGAGGCCACCACCTCACAGGGCAGCTGGGCTGGCTCTGGCACAACTCTGTTTCTTTTGTGAAGTGCCCTTATTTGGTCTGAAAAAAAAAAACCAAAAAACCCACGACCTAGTGCTCTGCCGTGCTGCTGCTCTCAGAGCGGCTCTTCAGTGGCCCTCTCCAACCGCCCCAGTTATTCTCCTGTGCCAAGAACGGCATCATGCTTGCTTCTTCTCTTTCTCTCCAGTTTGCTATCTGTTGCTGTGACAAATGCTCTAACCAACAGCAATTCAGGGAAGAAAAGGGTTTGTTCGGCTTACACTTCTGAGCCATAGTCCATCACCAAGGGAAGTTGTAGCAGGAACCAAATCAGCAAATCAAAGGGAGGTTCGGTTGCTCCCGTGTGTAGTGTTACCTCTAACCACGGAACTCACAGCCAAGGAAGTACAGTAGAAACCATAGAGGAACACTGTATGCTAACTCATTCACAGGCTAATTGTTTCTTTATAACAGTCCCGGGACCGCTTGCCCAAGGAATGGTACTGTCCACAGTGGTCTGGGCCCTTTCACATCAGTTAACTCCCAGGAAATCCTTCGTATAGAAACCAACAGGCTTGTTGATTAGGGCAATACCTTGAGTAAAGATTGAGACTCTTCTCTCAGATTACTATAGGGTATATCAAATTGACAGTTAAAGCTACAATATTCCTCTGGGTGTGGTGGCGCACGCCTATAATCCCAGCACTTAGGGAGGCAGAGGCAGGTGGATCTCTGTGAGTTTGAAACCAGCCTGGCCTACAAAGTGAGTTCAGGACAGCCAAGGCTGCACAGAGAAACCCTGTCTCAAAAAACCAAAACCAAAATCAAACTAAAACAAACAAACAAAAATCAACTAACCAAAGAAACAAACAAACAAACAAAAAAAAAAATGAAAGAAAAGAAAAAGAAAAAAGAGTTACACTATTACCTCCCTCACTTGTTTCGCTTTGCTTTGTTTTCTTCTGGGCATATAGAGCAATAAGAATCCAAAATACAACTTGGATGATTTGGCAATGAATTTTAAGTAAAAAACAAGGAAAATTCTTCCTACTTCTTCTAATGTCTGAATGCAGATGCGTGACCTGGAATCCTGGATCTCCTGGGCTGGTGCTCTGTGTGTGGGCAGCCTCCAGGCTTCTAGATTTTTTCCTAGTAATCCTGTAGGGTTGGAGCTCTGACTACTTACGTTTACAGAGGAGAGGTGTAACCTGAGGGACAGCATGGGGGATAAGCTGTGGTCTCAGCACCAAGTGGAGAAACTGCCTCCCCAGGAATAAGACAGATAAAGCTGAGGGGAAAGATGGAAGACCTTGGGCATGCTAGCCAAAGGTACAGACCTCATACTGGGGGAGCTCCGCATGGTGCTAGAGTCAGGCTACTGGGAAGGATATGAGGAGGCTGGGATGTGTGGGCTGAGAGGACCTGGCAAGTGACCCACCCTTCAGAGATGGCACAGGCAAAGGCACAGGTGGCATTTGTAGGTAAGTATGGTGAGTCTCAGCAGAGAAAGAGCAAGTCAGGGAAGGTCCTTTGTCCTGTGTGAGAAGATGATGCTGAAAGGTCATGAAGAGTGGTCAGATGGTTTGTGCTTCAGAAAGTCACTCTGGCTGTCACGTGGTAGAAATAAGAGAGGCAGCAGGGAGACAGATGTGAGGGCCAACCCAGGATAGGTGCAATAGTAGGAGGAGAGCAACAGGTGTCTGTGGGGACCTTTCCAAAGTGAACAGTGCTAGGCTCTAGGTGTGCCATGGTTTGCCACATTGGAAGCTTGATCCCCGGTGCAATGTGCTGGATACAAGTCTCTTAAGAAATAACAAGGGAAGTGGGCCTAACAGGAAGGGACGAGCCACAAATCCGCGCCCTTCTGAGCGGATCAGTGTAGTTAGCGTGGGGATGGACTAGGTACTTGCTTTTCTGTTTCCACCTTGGACGATCTTGTCACAGGTCTGGCATCAGACTCTTGGGCTCCTTATTCTCCACAATCATGAGAAAAATAAACTTTTCCTGGTGAATAAAAGCCACCAGTCTCAGGTGTTCTGTGACAGCAGGCAAGACAGGTGTGAGAGGTTGGAGAAGCTGAGGTTGAAGATGCACAATCTTGCTCTATACAGAAGGACCCTAGCCAGGTGCTTTGCCACATGTTACCCACAGATGGACCCATGTCAGTTTTGTGTCATGCCTGGGTCCTGAAGTACAAGTAGACATACCCATGTAGCAGGGTCAAGGCGGCTGGACTTTGCATGGTGTCCTCAGAAGATGAGCCATGCTCTCTAGCAACACACATGTCCAGTGAGATAAAGAGGACCAGAGGCATTGCTAGTTCTTATTTAGATTCTCTATGTATAGTGTCTGACTCTCAGAAAGAGCATCATTGGAAATGGTCAGAGCTTTTTAATGTTCCTTACATTCTTGGACCACATTCCCAGCAGGGGATAAGCTGAAGCATGGCATGGGGCGCGCCCTTGATAAATGACTCAGCAGATGTGGGAGGTCTATTGTTGCTTAACCCATTTGACGGAGTGGGGTGGTGGTGGTGGAGGCTCATGAACAAGCATTAAGGATGGAGAAGATACCCTTACTTTCAGATAACCCCTAAGAGTCAGAGAAAATGGGGAGTCACTGTATAGGTGCCAAGTAGAACAAAGTTCAAATTCTGGCACCATCTCTTTGCTGTGTGACTTTGACTTCTTGGGTTTCTGCGTTTGTAGCAACTTCTCTTGGTTCCTACAGGGACTTAAGAGTTAAAAATGAAAATGGAGACCCATGTGGATTCAGCTAGTACCACCTTTTGCAGGCAGCAGGAAAGATATGCCCACGGAGGTCCTTGGAGAATGCACCAGTTTGCAATCAGATATTCTGCCATGTGAGAGCATTGGCTGAACACTGACCAGTATGATGGGCCTAGATCCTGCTGTTACGGCTGTAATTGTCTTGGAAACAGGCCTGAGCTCTATTCTCTGGGGGCTCACCTACATTTCTGATTAAAAAAGGAAACACTATCCTGCTTCCATCCAGGCAAAGGAAAGGTGGGTGGGTGCTAGTGAGACTGAGTTCAACGCTGATTTCCACTCCCTGGGTCTTTCCTGGCTATGGATGGGTAGGCTGCCACAAGGATGAGTTTGTGTGAATGGATAAACAGACGTGCAGCTATGTAGAAGCATTTGCTGCTGCCAGGCAGCCTGGTGGGAGGTGCTGAGGGGTTGAAGCTGTGGCTACTGAGAATAGGAACCCCACTGTGGCAGTGTGAAGTGTTTGGGCTGGGTGCTCATTCACGACGGTGCTATGCTGCACTGCTGCACAACAAACGCACCCACACTCTGCACTTCACAGCAGTGACTGTTTACTCACTGTGTCAGGGATCATGAGTGGCACTGCTCAGCTAGATTTGTCTCCAGGATTCTGTCTGAGTCAGGCTTGCTCCTTCTGGCATTCTCTTTTTGAGTCCCATGCCACTCAGGTCATACCACTAGACTAGAGAGGGCTGGCCTGAACTACCTGCATCTGAGATCCCTGCTTGGCTCATGCACCTCAGTTTCTCACCTTGTTGGTCAAACCTATTCACAAGGCTGGTCTTCAGCCATTGGGGCTGCCCTGTTCCCACCGTGAAGCATGGCCAGGGCAGGGGGTTGGAAGCAGAACAGGATTTGGAGTAAAAAATCACAACCTGTTAACAGAGGAGTTGACACCCAGAGATCTGGGTATATTTAGTGATGACATTTGATATTTACATCTGGACAACAAGAGTTTTGCTAAAAGCACCTGGGCTGAATTTTTTTTTTTTTTACTACATCACCCCAAAGTGGTTTGGAGGTCAGGTAGGCCCAGTGCTGTGCTGTGCTATGTCTTCATTTTGGTCTTGGTCACAGCATCCCCCGCTCTGTGAACACCTACATACTCTATTGAATTTTTCAGTTTTCAATACGAGCCTTGCCCACTGGTATGGCTTGGAGGATTGATAACTTTCTAATTCCAGCTCCATCTTCCCCCTTTTCATCAAAGAAATCAGCTCTGCTTGTGTTCATTTCGAGACAGGATTATTTTCTTCAAGGTAGGGCCTCCCTGGTCTCTGAGAGCTCGTTTACATACTCTTCCCCTTAAAAAGGAAGGCCCTCTTCTCCTGGGAGTGACTGCTCATTTATCTTGGCCTTTGTTTTCCTCTCCTTCCTGCTCATGAATCTGGGAGTCTTCCTAGAATCTATGACCTGAGGACCAGTGATGATAGCCATTGACACCAGAGGCCAATCTCAGTATAGCTGAGCCTCAGAGGTGAGGGACATAGGGCCAACATTCACCATTTGTGGAATTAAGATGCTAAGAGGGTGATAAGAGAGTTGGCAGTACTTGAAATTGATGACATCCATCATCATCATCATCATCATAAAAATCAAGCCATTTTTTTGTTTAGCTACCTGGGGATGTAAAAACTGAAAGCATTTTAGTCAGTCCAGAAAGAAAAGCAGCAAGGACCTGCAGTGCTGAATGAAGAGAGAGAGAGAGAGAGAGAGAGAGAGAGAGAGAGAGAGAGAGAGAGAGAGAGAGAGAGAGAGAGAGAGAGAGAGAGAGAGAGAGAGAGGCATCTCCAGGTTTGGGGGACAGCCTCAGTGACTAGAAGTCCGTGTTTCAGGACCATGGACAGCACCCACCACACCCGCCCCTGCCTGGAGCACAGCCCTCTACTTTCAGGGTACTGTGCCCCTGTGTACTCTGCTTCCGGAAGTGTTCACCTCCCTGCTTTTACAGTGTTGTAAATTTCCTCTCATATTTGAGAACCCAGCCCAAATGTCCCCTCTCTGATGACTCAATCACTGTCTTTCTTGCCTAATCACAGCTTTAAGTCTGCTAATTTTCAAATAACTGCTGCTGGCAAGCCAGTGATTTTTGGATATAAGAATAGCACCTCGTTGCTGTAATGATTCTCGGATCATAGTGCACTTTTATGTACTTTCCAGCAACTGCCATTGTGTAAAGGTCCGATTTTAGTCCCATAGAAGGTAGGATTCTGTAAAGCCTCTTGGGATAATCTAGACCCATGCCCCACATGAGCCTTAATGCGGCTGATTTCTCTGTTATGTGGATAAGAAGACCCACTCTCTAACTCACAAGAATCTTGACAGTAGAAATGGCATTGCTGCTTAGTGCCTGGACTCAGACCCCTTTGAAAGAGGGTTCAGTAGCCCCCACCCTTTGTGGGCCTTGCCCTCCATATGTACCCCTCTCTAGGCAGTGGGGCAAGGCCTGCAGAGACTGAACATGGAAGGAAGTGAGGCATCATTTATCAGTCTCTACCATCTTCCCTCTCTCTCTCTCCTTTCTTCCCTCTTCTACCTCCTTTCCTTGTAACACACACTCTCTCTATCTCTTTCTCTCTCTCTGTCTCTGTCTCTCTCTCCCTCCCTCCCTCCTCATTCCACCCTGTTCAAACTTCTTTCTTCTTCTCCCCTCTTCCCTTGTTGCTATTTGGTATCTGCCTCTTCTCACTCAGCAAATATTTGATGAATACTGCAGGGTCCCAGGGTGGCTCTTGGGAACGTAGGGATCTGATGCACTGGGCTCTCTGGCTATAAAGTGAGGGCAGCTCAGCAGTGCATGGGTCTGTGTCCACAGACAGGCACAGGGATATAGTGATGACTTGGAGAATTCCAGGGTCATTTAATCCCAGGAAAAACTCATTCCTCCTCCAGTTACTTCCAGTTGAAAGTTGCATTTTGCTCTTAGCTCTAACATTTTATCACAGCTTGTCCTTAGAACTTCCAAGAAACTATATATGAGTAGCCAAGTGATAAGCCATTGGTACTGTGACTATACCATCACACTTGATTCCGCATCCCTTACTGTGGCTCTCTCTTGTTCTGGGGATTGCTGGCCACTGGTCCCTGAGGACAAGAGAGCAGAAGTGATGAACTGGGTATTTGGTGGCCTGTGAGCACGAATGGAAATGACCTTCTGGGACCGGATTTGGGGATGCAGATCAATATTATTTGGGGTGAATAAGGGTTATATAGAACTTTGGGGAGGGGGTAGGGATATCCAGGGTGGGCAAAGGTCATTGGCTGAAGGATAGTATGATGCCTCATTTACATGGAGAGGCATTCCAGGAATCCCAGGTGCTTGCTGAACACTTAAAATTTTAATTTATTATAATTTATTCAGATTATATCCTGAATGTTATCCCCTTGCTTGTATCTTCCTGCTTCCATCCTCCCTCCCTCTTCTGCCCTATTCCCCTCCCCTCGGAAGAAAGGGAGTTCGACCTGTAATATCTCTAAAGGACTGCATTACATTCCTCAGGTAGGGATGTGAAGATCCAGGGTCCCCAGGCAGAGAAGAGGAAGCCTTAGCCACAAAGGGAGTCTTCCATTTTGCATGAGCTCAGGGCTTTCTGATCATGGTGGACTGCGAACTTAGCAGCAGGTGTTCTTAATGCCTTCTTTTACACACTTTTGACATTTTCCTGAAAGCGATGTCCCAGCTCTCAGTTTCTGGGTCACTTGATGCATGTTGTAACCCCTTATTCTTACTTTCAACTCTCAGGAAAATATAAGATAAGCTGCGACCTTCCTTCCACCTTGTCTCAGTTCCCCTCCCGTGCTACCATCACGCAGAGCCCAGACTCCTTTTGTGAAGAGCGTTCCTGTCCTTAGGGTCTTGCAGCTGGAAACCTTTCCATATTCTCTACTCTGAGGTTACAGTCAACTCTCACATCTGTGGGCTCGGTGTCTCAAGCTTCAGCCAACCACAGATGGAAAATAGCAAACAGTACTTACATCTGTGCTTAGCATGCATGGCCACCCCTCCAAACTATTTTCCTTAAACAGCACAGCACAGCCTAACCACTATTGCCATGAAGTTTTCCTTGGACTCAGTGTTATGTATAACCCAGGGATGACATAAATATATGGGAAGATGGACACAGGTTGGATGCTAATACGGAACCATTTATACAAGGGAGGGGAACCCATGTGTGGCGTTTGTGTGTGGTCTGGGAGCCAAATCTCTCTTATACACGTGGCAGCTATCTCTAACCAAAGGACTCCACCTGTAAACAGTTACTTATGAAAGACCACCCTTGCTAGAGGAAATGGCTGAGACCATACATCTGCCAGACCTGAGCTCAGCCCCGCTCTTGTCCTTGGTTATTCCCAGTTTCCAGATGAGGAGACTGAGGTGTGGAAATGATAACCAGATGTATGGTAAGGAGGTAAGCAGTGGGACTCTTGGCTGTCTGCTCTGGTATTGCTCTCACGCAAGGCTGGAACAAGGATGTTAACCATGCCAGGCACAGTCCCCTTTGGATCGTTGTCGTTGCTGTGCAATGAGCCAGCATCCCAGAATATCCCATCCAGCTGTTGAGTTTTTTTTTTTTTCTTGAAGTCTTCTCAAGGTGTTTCACTTTTCTGGCTATTTCCCTGAGGCAGTGGGTAGAGATACTACCACGTTCTTTTTGAAATGTAAGAATCTTACGCATTGATGTTTAAAATATGTACTTGCACGTAGCCTATGTAAATGTAATGACTTTTCTATAATAAAACCTGCCTGTTTCCTAGTTCAATAAGGGATTTCTTGTTTATTGTTTCAGTTTTGCTGTACTGGAGATAGAGCCCAAGGCCCTGTGCATGTCTGGCAAATATTTTTCTCATTGACCCACAGCCTAAGCCCAGTACGTGTGTGTGTATGTGTGTGTGTGTGTGTGTGTGTGGGTGTACGCACATATGTATGGAAGCCAAAGGACACCCCTGAGTGTTATTCCCCAGGTGCCACTTGCCTTATCTCTTTTTAAAGACCAACTCTCTCATTCTGTGTGTAATTCACTGATTATACTAGATTGTCTGTGATTATACTAGCTTGGTTGGTTGACCAGTGAGCAGCAGGCATTTGCCTGTCTCCTCCCTGATGCCCGGGGTTACAATCACATGCCACCACTCCTGGCTTTCTTTATGTGGGTTCTGGAAATAGAACTCCTGTCTCTGAGCTTTCAAGGCAGGCAATTTTATTGACTGAGCCATCTACTCTGCTCTACATATGAGTTTTTACTCACCAGAAAAAGGAGTTTTAGAATGCAAGGTCCTTGGATCAGAGTTTGGAATATTCCTAGGTTCCATCTGCTCATGGAGTGTCATGTGTGAAGTGGGTGAAGATATTTTAAAATGTGTTGGCAGTGCAGTTTGGTGGAGCCCATGTTGACAGGAAGTTGAGAGCCCTTGAGTCTGACCTACGCGCCTTGGTTAATCCATCTGATACACACCATTCCATGCAGTTACTAAGAGTGTGACTGTTAAACAGTTTTCCCAGGTGCCCTCTATGGGTAGTATCTCACTAAATTGCCCTGCCCCCACCCTGCTCAAGGAAGGTGTGAGTTTGAAGAAGCTATATACAAAGTTATTCAGAATCTTCATTATGTGCAGCATAATAGGCGGCTGTGGTAAGCAGGAAGCCTTGCTGCTTTTCAGAAAATGCCAGGTGGGATTGCAAAAATGGCTCTGAAAACCCCTTAAGGGCTGAGGAGATGGCTCACTTAGTAAGTGCTAGAGTGGAAGAGTAAATTTGGTCCCTGGGAACCACATAAAAAGCTCAGACAAGGGGGATGGCTCAATTGATAAGTGCTGGTGTGGCGAACCTGAATTTGCTGTCTAAAACCCACATAAAAAGTCAGACATGGTGGTGAGCCTGTAATCACAGCACGGGGCAGACAGGGATAGGTGAATCTCTGGGGCTTATAGGCCAGCCTAGCCTAGCCTACTGGAAAGGTCTAAGTCAAAGAGAGGCTCTGTCTCAAAAGAATAAGACAAAGTTCTGGAAGATGACACTCAATGTCCAGGCATGTGCACACACTTTACACATGCACATGTACTCCCCCACATGAATGAACATGCATGCACACACACACACACACACACACACACACAGAGAGAGAGAGAGACAGACAGACAGACAGACAGACAGAGACAGAGGCAGAGAGAAAGAGGGAGAGATAAGAGTGGGAAAGAGGACTGAAAAGAGTAACAACCATTTTCAGGAAGGAAGGAAATCAGACACATCAATTATATATATTCCTTTCTACAGATTTCCTGGTGTCTGTCCCCTGGTCCTCCTCAATACAGTATCTGGAGTTAGATGGAGGGGTGGGTTTGAGCACAGGATCTGCATTGTGACTCTGGAAACACAGAACAGGCTGGGGCTGACACCGCACACTGTGCATTTAAATGCCTCCTTTCAGACTGTGCCCGAGAAACCTGCTATTAAATGTGACAAGGCAGATACTACTCCCTGCTGTGTACCAGCTGTGGATGACTCATGTTTGCCTGCTTTCTGGTGCTGGAGAAACCTGACCTCCCACTTGTCTGTGCTGCCCCAGACAAGCAGGGCCCAGTCCTCTTCTGTCTGATGTTTTGCACTGTCCTCCAAGGTCTCATGGGGTTGCAGCAGTCTCCCTGCCTTCTCCATTAGGAGCATACACTGGAGGTTGGACTTAACAGGGACTGACTTTGAACCTCTAACTCTAAAGGCATTCCTATTAGAGAGTGGGGGTCTGCTCCACAGTTTTTCCCTTGAATAAATGCTGTCATCTCTTCTCTCTATTCTTAATCACTCATCCTTCAAGACCAGTCCTGATACCTCAGGACACCCTTATGCCCATCATCCTTCAGTATTTCCATCCATCCATCCACCCATCCATCCATCCATCCATCCATCCATCTACCCATCCATCCATCCATCCATCTTTGATCTATCCATCCATTCATCCACCTGATAATTTATTTATCCATGCCATCCACCCATCCCTTAATATAGCTACTTATCTTCCTTCCTTCCTTCAATATATGGATCTGCAGTGGTTAGTTTTTACTGTTAAGTTAATACAACCTAGGATTACCTGAGTAGGAAACTTAGTTGAGAAATGGCCTACATCAGATTGGCCCAAGGGCAAGTCTTGATTAATGATTGATGTGGGAAGGCCCAGCCCACTGCAGGTGGCACCATTCCTAGGCAGGCATCCTGGGATGCATAGGAAAGCTAGACAAACATAGCATAAGTCAGTGAGCAAGCCAGTAAGTAGGTGCCCTCCACGGTTCCTGCCTTTAGGCTCCTGCCTTGACCTCCTGGTCTGACTTTCCTCAGTGATGGAAACTAAAGTGAATCTTTTCTTCCATCAAGTTGCTTTTGGTTAGTATTTTATCACTACAACAGCTTGGAATCTAGTGGGACAAGCTACACATTAGCCTGGCGTGGACATAGCTCATGTGATATACCTTCTCATAAGGGCTGTGGGAACAGAAAGCAGGTGTGGTGTGCAGGTTCTGCTAGTGGGTAGCATATGTGATGCTCTCTCAGATGGCTCTGGCCGAGTGGGGTATGAACACTGCTGCAAGCCACAAGATCCCACACCCTGTTTCTGCTCAGTCAGTCCCAGCTTTCTTAGCTAGAATTCTTCTGGGCTTGTTCATCTTTGCTTTCCCTCTCACAGTAGCTATCATAGCAGAGGGACCATTAGGTCCTTTGGGACTGTCAACTTGTCCTCAGCATTTCAGGGTTCTGGCAGGCTCCTGCTCCAACTGCACACAGTTTAACTGGATCCACACTAACTTTATTTGTTACGTCCGCACCCGTCTCCTTTCTCTGCTTCCTCTGTGGGCTTCCTAGGTTCTTGCTCTTCCCCAGGTGTTCCTGTTCAGCCTTGCTTCAGGAGACTGAGTCCTTCCTGTTCTTTGTCAGACTCTCCCTCCTCAAGGAATGGGCTTTAAGGTACAGCTTGGGTAACCATGGAAATGGTAAATAAAATAAGCACATGGGGAAAATGTATAGCCTCAAAAATACAAATGAACGAATCTTAATGCTGAACAACACCCTTGGTGAAATGATCACACAATTATATATCCACAAGGCAAAGCATCTTATAGGCACTTAAGATTGGAATCATGAGGAACAAGTCATAACTTGAGACATACTTATGGCAAAATGAAAAACAAGACAGAAAGTCTCTATTTTGCTGCCTCTAGGGCTTTGCATAGTCTTCAGTGTGTCTGGAACACTTAACACTATCCCTTCTAGCCACCTCCTTTAATCCTGGTGTGGTCCAGCCTTCCTCAACTTATTTATAGGTCTGAACCTGCCCTACATAACCCACAGATGAACTTGGAACACCCACTCTTGCCCTCATGACCCCCATCAACCCTGTGACTTGTTAAACACCTATCTCTCATATGTCAGCCCAGGAGAGCAAACCCAGATGCTCCAGTGTCCTCTAGGTTTTCAGATCCTGGCCCTGACTGGGAGCTGAAATAATCAATCAGCCAACATGTGACCCACGCAAGGCTGAGGGAGGTCAGGATGGATGCTCTAGAGTCACAGCTGTGGAAAGCAGAGGGAGGCAGGAAAACATCAGAATGTGTGGCCTTGGACCACATGTGAGGGGAGCAGGCTTTTAAATCTTTTCATTATCTTTTACAATGGTTTGAACATGTTTATTATTGTATTTTAAAAGTGGCATGTGAAAATCCTTATTTTTCAAATGAGTGAGTTTCTCCGCCTAATGAGTGGAAGTCATGAGGGAGGGGCTTGTGGAGGCAGCAGGGGTTCAGAGAACTCTGTGCAGGTGCACTGGAGGCTGCCCCCCACCCGCCACCCCCCACCCGTGCCAAGTAAAAAGACATTTCTGAACAAGTCAGCAAGATTGAGTATGGTCCGATGGGGGATTGGGGATAAAGGAAGCAGTAGTTTTTGGATTAGTGGGAATTGCAAATCATGCTTAAAGTTGATTTTAGAAGTCCTTAAGGAAGGATTGGGGAGATGGCCCAGTTTGTAAAATTCTTGCTGTGAAAGCAGAAGACCTGGGTTCATATCCACAGTACTCAGGAAACAGCCAGGCGGCAGACTGTATCTGTAACCCCAGTGCTGGGGAGGCAGAGGCAGGAGGATATCTGGAGTAATGGGCCAGCCAGCCCAGCCCAATTCATGACCTCCAGGTTTATTGAATGATTCTGTCTCAAAAACTAAGGTGGAAGAGTAACTGAGGAAGATGCCCAGTGTTGACCTCTGACCTCTGCACAGGCATGGACCTGCACATGCCCCCATGCAAACACCTCCCTTCCATGTCCTTAACAGAGATGTGTTGTAAAGTTTCTATGGGTGTAATGATGTGGGATGGGGTTTATATTTAAAACATTCTTCAGGAGCTGATTGTCGGGTCCCAGCCCGCGGGAAAAATTGAATGAGGGTTCACCTGAAAGAGGGAGTGGGGATTGAAAGTAGGATACAGAGACTCGAGAAATAACGAATCAAGTCAGGACATTTCTGATCAAGATTCACTTTATTGTCGACTCGCAGGAACATATATAGGGCAAGGTCAATAGGATCTATTCTTATCTCACTCACCTTAGCCCCTGGGCAAGAATGCAATAGCCTAAATTGCTCCCTGTAGAACTTCCTAGTTCTCTGAGTAGTTCCTTGTAAGAACTTCCTAGATCCTCTGGGTGGTTCCAAGTTGAGACTTCTCTACTTCTTTCAAAGGTAAATAGTCCAAGGATAGCCTAGAACACAAGACCTCATGGTGAGGTAAAGGTCAGCAACTCGAAGGTCACAGCATACAGCCTGAGCATAGGATTTCTGACATGGCAGAATTTGGCACAGGTCCCCACAGCTGATGCCACACAAGCCCCACAGCCTGAGTCCAATTCCCAGAGTCAATGTAGAGGTGGAAGGAGAGGACCGATTCCTGGAAGTTGTCCTCTGACCTCCACAAGCACACGTGACACATGTATACACCCCCCCCCCCAACACACTACTAATGAAAGTAAGATGAAAGATTTTTAAATATTCAGCAAAAGCAAAAAGTATTTGACGGTGGGAAATGCAGTGATCCAAGGATGGAAGGGTGTCAGAAAGAGGGGGAGCCATGCATCAATCTCAGGGTTTTACCTACTACTCTGTCTTTGATGTTTTGAAGATATCTGAGACTTTCTGTCAATAGCTAAAGTGGGGGAGGTATAAAGAATTGGTGCAATGGTATATATATATATATATATATATATATATATATATATATATATATATATATATACATTCACACACACATACCGGCAAAACCTCTTGTCTTAGTTACTGTTCTATCGCTCTGAAAAGACACTATGACCAAAGCTTATAAGAGAAAGCGTTTAATTGGGAGCTTGCTTATGGTTTCAGATGGTGAGTCCTTGAAGATCATGGCGGGGAGCATGGCAGACAGGCGTGTAGCATGACGCTGGAGTGGCAGCTGAGAGGTTACATCCTGATCTGCAAGTGGAAGGCAGAGACAGACACTGGGCTTAGAATGGGCTTTTGAAACCTCAAAACCCACCCCCAGTGACACACCTTCTCCAACAAGGCCACGTCTCCTAATCCTTCCTGAAACAGTTTCACCAACTATACCCATACGGCCCATTCTAATTCAAATAATCACGATGGTCATAAACATAAAATAAAAAATAGAAAAATTCTTAAAGGCCAAAAATAAATAAATAAATAAATAAATAAATAAATAAATAAATGTTAAGAGAACATACGGTCTTGTCTCTTGCTGGTGATCTAACACATTGCTTTGCTTTTCAGAGTGACCGGCTCCTCATCAGAGGCGGACGTATCATCAACGATGACCAGTCCTTCTACGCCGATGTCTACCTGGAAGATGGACTCATAAAGTGGGTTGGCCAGAACAGGCCTTTTAAGAACTCAGCCCTTCTGCTTTACCTTAGTCTCCTGTGTTCCTGCATGTCAGAGATACAGGGTGGGAGGTCAAACTGCAGACGGAACTGGGCCTGGAATGCGTGGAGGTCCCCCAACGCCTCACTTTATGCTCCTTAGATATCCTTCCCTTAAGTGTGTGATTCAGGTATTCATATTTTGTTGCCATGGGAGTAGCAGCTGGCCCACAGTATAGGGTGAGGTAGGGTGGGACCCACCTCTCACCCACAGCATCTGCCTGAATCATTAGTTCTGTCTCCTACCTGCCAGTTCCTGGGACTGGGCTAAGGATACCGGAACGGAAAGGGACTGTTGGCTTCCACGCAAGAAAAACCCCCTGGTGTTGGAGGTTTCTCCTGATGTCCCCGTGGTCTCCTCTTTTTTCCTATTTATGACATCCCAGTCATGGGATCAGCTCTAGGCTACTATTTCAAAATGTCACAGAGCAGGTGACTTGAAAGGAATTTCTTTCTCCTGGTTCTGGAGCCTGGAGATCCTGGGTCAAGGTGCCATCAGTGTTTGATTTCTGTCAGGATGTCTGTCCATCCTTGGCTCTAGGTGGCACACCCTTTTCTACCTCGTGTCCATGGTTGTCCTGTGTGACTCAGGAATATCTTTCTTGGCAGAAGGACACTGGTCCTTGTAGATTAGGGATTCACCCTTGTAACTTCACATAAATCTCATTACATCCTTAACAGTCATGTCAAGTGTTGGGTAGGTGATGGCTGGGTTTCATCATGAATTCTGAGGGATCCATTCAGTCCATAATAACAGACAGTCACGTTTGCCTTCATGGCTGTGACAGAGCATTGGGGCTCTCTGCCTTTGATATGGGGTGGTCTGGCTCTCCTACCTAGCTCTTCCCTTGTGGTCTGGAAGAGGAAAGATTGAGGAGAAGAGAAGGAAGGCTGCCATAGGACCACCCTTGGCATCTGGTACAGGAACAAAAGGGAGGGGTATCAGGTTGGAAGGGGCATGCGAGTAGGATCAGCCTTGTGTGCTTTAGGAGGAGGAGGAAGAAGATGGAAGAGGATTGGAGGAGGAAGATAGGGTTACAGAGTGCATTAGAAGACACTACTTATTATGCAAAGCACAGTGAAGAGTGGGGCTCAGGGATACGGGCAGGCTCCTACCCTCTTCTTCCCAGTCCTGGGAAACTAGAGAAGCTAGTAGGGAGGTAAGAGTAGGCTTCATCATGAGTGTTTCCTGGGCACCCTGGCAAGGTACCAAGCCACACATGCTAGGGTTCTGTGGACACACAGATGCAGGGCAGCACAAGGGTCTACAGGCCATGCCGGTCTCACTGGGCTCTGCTGCCTCTGTAGGGGCTCATGTTTGGACCACTGCCATTCCATTTTGAAAGCGTACTGGGCACTAAGTGAGACGGCGTGAATAGGAAATTCAGTTCTGCAGAAGGGGCCCAATGCTCAGTAGGGCCACTTCGGTTCTGAATGGACCATATGTCTTCCCCAGCCCCCTTCAGTTTCCACAGGATCTCACATGTTTGGAGGAGAGACACCGTGAGCTCAGGTGGGGATGGTTTAAGGGAGGAGAGCAGTCACAACAACTGTCACAGTCTTGTTTTGGGTGTCCCTTGGACACCCTTCCCCATACTCTGCTCAGCAGCTTCTAGGTGCAGTGCAGCCAGAGTTTGTCTGTTACAGTCACACTGGGGGCCTGCTCATCTGTCCTGTCCTCTGTTCATTCTTACCCAAAAGGCCTGAGGCCTGGGGCTTCTGTGCTCTACCAGGGATACATACTCACTGGGTTTGGCATTATGGCCACCAAGGCAATATTTTATTCTTCACTATTGATGTCTTTATTCAACCTAGAAAAATCACGCAGAGTTTAGAGTACTTGGGTTTGGTGTTCGAGTAAATTTGCTGGCACCTGAACTTACTGATGTCACCCAGGTAATGACTTTGGAAGCTGCTAAGCTGTCATCTTGGTCTGGCTGAGACTGCATCCCCACCTCCCCCCAAATTCCTTGACATTTCCACAGGGACCAGGCTGCTAGTCACTGTGGTTTTCCCTCTCAGGCCTGTTGTGAGATTCCCTCCTGGGAGATGATTCTAGGCTCCTGTCTCAGCAGGGAGGAGATTGCTGGACAACATAGCATCTTGGTCACTTTGGCCCCGCCCTCTGGAAAGCTAGGAGTCCCTCTTGTTAGCATTTGTGGGCAGCTTTGCTGGGCCAGCTGGAGGGCTTTTCTGATGTTTATACTTGCTCACTGATTAGTTGGCTAAGGCATGGGAGCTGCACTCAGTGTGTGCAACACTGCCCGCAGCCCAAAGCTGCAACACACAGATTGATTTGTTCAAGCTGCAGCTTTCCCATATACCCCTTCCTACTCTCTTTAAAATCTATGGCCTTTTTTTTCATTAATTGTTATTACATGAATATATGTATATTTATATACTTATATATTCCCAAATATAGCCTGCTCTGTCCGTATAATGTTACTTTCATATGTGCTTTCAGGGCTGACCATTAGTATTGAGTAAACAATTGATGTGCATTTCTCCTGCTCTTAGCAGTCCTTAGTTGTCCGTGGTTCTTTGTGTAGGGTTGAGTCTTCATGGACTTGTCTGTGTTCCCTTTGGCATGTCTATTGGTGTCATTTTGTTCAGCTCATGTCTGGGTGGTCATGTGGGTGAGACTTTTCTGAGTGAGGTTCTTCTGACATTACCAGGAGACACAATCTCAGAACTAACTCCCTGATCCTCTGGTTCTTACAATCTTTTCGCTCCCTCTTCAGCAATGCTTTCTGAGCCTGGGGTATGAGGGTATATTGTAGATAGATCCACTGGGACTGGTCTTCACAGTTTGGCACTTTGATCGGTCACAGTTTCTTAGTGGTCTCTACCTGTGTAAAGAGAAGCATCTTTGCTGAGGGTTGAGGACTGCACTAATCTGTGGGTTTAAGAGCAAATGTTTAGATGGCTTTTAGGAATTGTGCTGGTTTTGTAGTGATTTAGGTTTTCCCCCAAGATCTGTGTGACTTCGCTAGCTCTGGGTTGTTGCCTAGGTTTCTATTCCCAGGCATGGTTTGCCTCTTATTGGACAGTTCTTAAGCCCGATAAGAGAGCTGCTGTCATGTGTGCCACTGCTGATCATTGATATAGGGTTATGATACTGATACATACAGGGTTACACACACACACACACACACACACACACACACACACACACACATGTACATATATGACATGTCCACTGCTGATATATGGTTATGATTCTGATCCATATAGGGTTACATATATGTGAATATGTATGTACATATATGATACATACAGATTTATGATGCTGATCATTGGTACAGTGCATAGGTGTCACAGCTATGTAGAGCTGTTGGTTGCCTTCTTCCTTAAGTCTTTTCACATGAATACTAGTCCTTCTGGATTAGGGCCCACCCTAATGACTTTTTACCATGGTGAAGACTCTGTTCCTACTACGTTCATGTTCTTACTACTGGGGGTTGATGTTTCAATATAAGAATATTAGGAGGACACATTTTACTACCTAACGGGGTCTGTGAAATCTTGTGGGACTCATAGGTCCTGCTGCTGCCTCACTCAGTGCCTTTTCTCTGTGTCCCTTAGGGAATGGGAACTGTCAAAAATGCATAAAGTTCCCCAGGGCTGGCCACTTTGTAGAGAGGTTGGTTTCTTCTTGCTCTGCCATCTTCTGTCCTAGAGTCTTCTAGATAGTCTGGCCAAGTGAGCAGCCCTTCTGTGCTTCTGGATTTGTACTGTGCTGCATCCAATCATTAGACAGCAGACTCCAAGCCCTTGAGAGTGCTGTATCTGAATTCTCATTCTCAGCCCGGCGTCCTGTGTCAGCCTGGGTGGGAAACATGAACTTAGAGGTGCAGTTGGCTGCCATGCTTGGCTTTCTTAAAAAAACAAAACAAAACCAAAACAAAAAACAAAAAAAAACCTAAAGATTCCTCTGTTATTTGCCTCTAGACAAATAGGAGAGAACCTGATTGTTCCTGGTGGAGTGAAGACCATTGAGGCCAATGGACGAATGGTCATTCCCGGGGGCATTGATGTCAACACTTACCTGCAGAAGCCCTCCCAGGGCATGACCTCAGCCGACGACTTCTTCCAGGGCACCAGAGCAGCACTGGCAGGCGGAACCACGATGATCAGTGAGTGGCACTTTCCCTGGTCTCAGGAACATGGGCTGTGACCTCTCCCATCAGCACACACTGGTGTTTGGTGTACTAGGCTCTGTGCTCATGGTTCCATGTGATTCCTTGTCACATTCCACCACAATAAATATGACATTGCTGTGGGTGGCTCTAGTCCAGCAGACACATGCACATTAAACCTTTAAAAGTTACTTTGTCAAGGTCAGGCTGGGTGTTTGGAAGTTCCTGGTCTCTTATTCAAAGAATTGAAAAAAAAGCTCTCACAGGTTTGCAAAAGGAGCAAAGAGGGGTTATTCAGAGCAGAGCTGGAGAACACATCAGGATACCCACAGGAGACAAGAGAAAGGCACCCAAGGGCCCATTACTGTACAGGGACTCAAGGGGTTTTGGTTGCTAATGGCCATGGTGAGGGTAGTTCTGTTTTGATTGATAGAGTAGATCACATACTTTTCTACTATACAAATACCTTTTCAATAATGCATATGATTCTAATATATACTTCCAAGTATGCATAGACGAAAGGTGGTAGATAGGGGATTCTCCCTAAAAGTTCCCTTTGAAAATAGTTTGCCTTACTTTACATGAACCTTAAACCAGTTCAAGTTGAATAGGTCTTTCCGATCTCCTGCCTGGGCATAAGGAGAGCATGATTGAATAGACCCTAAGACTGATGGTTGTTCATAGGAGGAAAAATCTCTTCCGTTGTTCAGAGAGGGGTGTGCATGCAGCTCAATGCAGCTCGAGTTCTCAGCTGCTAACACTTGTGGATAACAGGTGGCTAGGTGCATTGTTCAGAGTGTGGTGTGTGCAGGTGACAGTCTTAGGCTGCCAAGTACTGTCATTTAAACATGAGTGTGCATAGCCCAAGCCAAGTGGAGTTCTAGGCTGCTAAACTATTCCCTATGCTTGCTTGCCTCAACATGACTTGTGAATCATGGAGGCTGGGTATGTTATAATAAAGATGTTTATTTAAGCTTATACTATTGGAAAGCTGCAGGTTCAAGATTTAGTGGTCCCGCTCAACTTTAGCCTCTGGTGAGGGACTCCTGAGTCTCATACTCCTGGCAACTGCTATGAATGCCGTGTGTGATGGGAGGAGATCAGAAGACAGGGCTCATTCTCTTTATCAAAGATACAGCTCACTGAGTGAACCCAGCATCCATGGCTTCTACAGTGTCCCAGTTACTTCCTAACAGTCCAGCATTGGAATACTGAGGACCCAGCTTCAGACATATGAGTATGTGATGGACCCACTCATATCATCACACCTACACGGAATCTGAAGCACCACTTATGATTATGCATCCATGCATGTGTTCTCGAGGGTGGTGCTGCAGTGGCCACTCCAGCCTATAATCGGATCAGGTCCCTGGGGCACTTCCTTTCTAGAACCCATGCAAACACACTACATTATACCCATGTCCCATGCCAGGAGCAGGATGATTTGGGAGACCTCCAGCCTCTTCTTGCAGCAGCCCAACCTTGCTGAAGACTTGTCTGCCTTAGGGAGACAGGGAGGCAGTGGAGAGGGCAGAAAGCCTTGGGGATGACTGATGCTGATCCATTGTGGTACTCCTGCTTCCTCTGCTTTGCTTTATTTGAATGTTTGCTTTTAGTTGGATCCTGTTGTGATAAGGTCTTCTTTAAAAAGGCGAGGGCTAGTTAGAGCATTCATTTGTCAATTTCATTTTTGAGCTGCAGGCAACTGCAGAGGTGTATGAGCTGCTAGAACCAGGAAGTATGACTTGCCTGACAAGGCAAGTCAAGTCTATCTCTTTTCTAATGAATAGGCCTTGAACCCACTGGCTAGGAGGGTGCATGAACCCAGTATTTAGAGCGAGTGAGCTTGAAATTGATCCTCAGAAACTGGACAAGGATAGGCCAGGACTCAGCCTTGAGAGCCTCAGCTTCCGTACCTGCAGGCTAGGTATTATGATGGAACTCCTAGGTATAGTCAGAGATTTTATTAACATTCCTAATGGTGGATGGAGCCTGGTATTGATAGTGATGGAGATGATAGTGGTGAAGGTGATGATGATGGTAGTTTCCTAGTCACTAACTTTTTTGTAATTCTGTGATAAAATACCATGAGACATCTTATAAAAGAAAGTGTTTAGTTAGTATCTTTTGTTGTTGTTTTTTTAAGACAGGCTTTCTCTGTGTAACCTTGGCTGTCTTGGACTTTGTAAACCAAGCTGACCTTGAACTTGTAGAGCTCCACTTGCCTCTGCTTCCCTGAGTGCTGGGATTGCAGACGTACACCACTACACCCCGCTTCTTAGTTGGTGTCTTAATTAGGGTTTCTATGTTGCTGTGAAGAGAGACACCATGGCCACAGCAACTCTTATAAGGGAAAACATTTCATCGTGGTTCTGGGGTTTAGTCCATTACCAACATGGTGGGAAGCATGGCAGCATGTGGGCAGACATGGTGCTGGAGAGGAAATGAGGAATTCTAGATCAGGATCCGCGGGCAGCATGAATAGAGAGTGAGCCATTGGTCCTGGGTTGAGATTCTGAAATCTCAAAGCACATACCTTTGACACACTTTCCCCCAAAAGGCTACACCTACTCCAAAAGGCCACACTCCAATAATGCCACTCCCTATGAGTCTATGGGGGCCATTTTCATTCAAACCACCACAGCTGGCCTTACAGGTCCAGTGTGTTATATCTGTGATGGCAGAGCAAAGTTATGGCAGCAGAAACAGCTGACAGCCTGCATCTTGATCTGCAAGCAGGGGCCAGAGAGTGCTTTGGAATGGGACAAGTCTTTTGAAACCTCAAAGCCTGCACCCAGCACACATCTTCACACATCCCCTCCAACAGGGCCACACCTCCTAAGTCTCCCCAAATGTCCTAGCGCCTGGGGACCAAGTATTCATATGTCTAAGTCTTAAGGGGGACATCTCCTTCAAAGCACCACATTCCACTCACTGGTCCCCATAGGATTGTGGCCATATCATAATGAAACATGCATTTAGTTCAACTCAAAGGTCCCCATAGTATTTTCACATTTATAGTCTCAACAATTTATAAGTCCAAAGTTCAAAATCTCTTCGATATTCAAGGCAATCTCTTAACTGTAACCCTTTGTTTAAAAAAATAATAACATTCTTCCAATGGCACAGAATATGCATTACCATCCCAAAAGGGAGGAATCAGGCCACACTAAGGAAATACCGGACCAAAGCAAGACTGAAACCCAGCAGGGTAAAACTCCAGTTCCTGTAGCTCCATGTCGGATGTCAGAGGGCTTAGATGGCTCTGCCGTTCCAGCATTTCTGACTCCAACATACCTACCCCTTCCCTTCTCTCTCTCTGTATGGTTCCTTGGCTGATATCCCATAGCTCAGGCATATCCAACAGCTTGGGGTCTCCAATTCAATTCAGGCTTTACTTTCATAGCTTCACAAGATGGGCTCTCAAGCTGCCGTGCAGGAAACATGTATGCCACATTCCTGGCCTCAGTAGCTCTCCTTACTCTCAGAGGAAGATTCCATAACCCATTTATTCATGCCTCCTCCTCTTCCTCCTCTTCCTCCTCCTCTTTCTCCTCTTCCTCCTCCTCCTCTTCTTCTCTTCCTTTTTTTTTTTTTTTTTTTTTTTTTTCTGGAAGGGTTTCTCTGTGTAGCTTTGGCTGGCCTGGACTCACTTTGTAGACCAGGCTGGCCTCAAACTTACAAAGATCAGCCTGCCTCTGCCTCCCGCGTACTGGGATTACAGGTGTGCACCACCGTGCCCGGCTTCATGCATCCTTGACTCTTAACTCCAGAACCACATGGACAATACTGCTAAATTCACCTGCCAGCTTGGGATAAACTTGGCCCCCTTAGATCACAGTTGCAACAGTTTTCATTTATTGCTGCTTTTAAAACTCACTAGGCCTTTTCTTTTCAAAAGTCCATTCCAATTCAAATCAGGTGTCTCCCTGATTTCCTTATGTCTTTCTATAAACCCTGGACCCAAAAACCAACTCTCCTGGTGCTTTTCTCTCTTCATGCTGTATGTTTTGTATTTGATTTTTTCCTTCTTGCTCTTCTTCACTGTAGACCTGTACAAGAGTGATCACTAATAACCACCTGATGGAGTCAGTGTTAGGCTGACTTGAAATCTCTTCCACCAAAGAAACTTATCTATTACTTTGTCTTCAGCAAAATTCTTAGGTCAAGGACAAATGACAGGCAGATTGTTTGCCCAAATATCACCGGAATGACCTAGAGCCCAGTAGCTGTTAAAGTCCTTCCTTGCTCCCCTCTTGAGCTGGGCCTCCACATTGCTCTCAGCACTACTATCTCCCAAGCTCGACGAGGATGACACATTAAGCTCCACTTCCTAGCATTCATCTGCTTTTTTAGTCCAAAGCCACAGAGTCATCTACATCCCTCCAAATGGCCACATGGTCAGATCTCTTACAGCAACACCCCAGGACCTGGTACCAATGTCTGTTTTAGTTACTTTTCTATTGGTGTGGTAAAATATGGTGAAGTGGAAAAGAAAGTGCTTAATTGGGCTCATGACTCCAGAGGGTTAGAGTCCTTGATGGCGGAGTGAAGGCATGGTGGCAGAAGCAGCCGAGAGCGCACGCCTTGGTTACGAGGCAGAGAACACACTGGAAATGGCAGGAGGTTTCTGAAGCCAGTCACACCTCTTGATCTTCCCCAAATAGGGAACAAGTATGCAAATTTATTTGGACTTATGGAAGACATCTCATTCAAACCACCACAGTGGTAATGGTGGTGATACTCATGGATACGGTGATGGTTATGGGTTATGATCATAGTATTTGTTATGGTAATGGTGATGGTGGTGGCGGTGATGGTTCTGATGATGATGGTTGTGGTGGTGGTTGTATGGCGATAGAGGTGGCCAGGCATGATGGTGATAGTGTTGATTGATGGTTGTGGCAATGCTGGCAGTGTAGATGGGATGGTGGAGGGGGATGATGTGGCCACTGTTGGAACATCTTGGGTTTGGAGTGTCGTGACACATGTCTCTCTGTCCCAGTTGACCATGTTGTTCCTGAACCTGGATCCAGCCTGTTGACTTCCTTTGAGAAGTGGCATGAAGCAGCAGACACCAAGTCCTGCTGTGACTATTCCCTCCACGTGGACATCACGAGCTGGTACGATGGTGTTCGGGAGGAGCTGGAGGTGCTGGTGCAGGACAAAGGTCAGTGAAAGCCTAGAATGGGTCGTGGAATCCCACTACCCTCATCTGTGAGGCCGGATCAGAGCTACACACTTCTGTTAAGTGATGGAAGGACATGCTCCCTCTTCAGGGAGTCGGTCCTGTATTCCTTGACACCTTAAGGAAGCATTCCTAGCCCACAGAATAAGTCCTGTCTCCATAGTTTGACATGGGAGGCCTTTGCTGGTCTACCCTTACTTTTTCTGGTTCTTGTCACCATGGCTGCGATCCCCTGCCACCTGCTCTGTTGCTGGCCTCTGCTCAAGCCATTTCCCACACAGGAATGTCCTCTTTCTGTCTGTCAAATGCTCTCCCTCAGGAACCCAGCTCAGCAGAGTGCTTTTCCTTTAGCATGTCAGAATTTCTTTCTGCTTTAAGTACCCGAAGCTGTGACTCTGGCCCTGTGAGGGCACATCCTGTCCGTGGCCTGTTGGTTTATCTGTCTGGCTCTGAGAATAACTTTTGTGGCCATACATCTCTGCATCCCACTTGGTTGCCCTCTGTTCAGGCTCACACCAGCTGACCCTGCCCACTGCAGATGTGTTCAGTCGTTCATTGCACTGAGTGGAAATGGGCCAGACAGAGACTGGAGGGAATAAGGCAGCACATGAGAAATCAGTCCAGACAGTACCTTCCAGAAAGGAAGTCCTTGTACTGCAAAGGCTTTAAGGGGTGCTGGGGTACACTTTTTGGGGGGTTTTCCGAGGGTTTCTCTGTGTAGTCTTGGCTGTCCTGCACTTGCTTTGTAGACCAGGCTGGCTTCGAACTCACAGCTATCCTCCTACCTCTGCCTCCCTCCCGAATGCTGGGATTACAGGCGTGTGTGGTATACTTTTAATGTTCACAGTGCAGGCTGTGTTTTCTCATTATAACAGAAAGCATTGTTGCTTCTAATATATAAAAATCAGAAAAGCAAACATTTCTCCTTTGGTTCTGCTTCTGATCTCAGTGTGACATTAGTTAAGCATTATTGCCTTCACTTCCTGTCTATGTCAGCAACTCTTTTCCTTATATGGCTGTGCAGTTGCTGTAATTTAGAATCTTTCTCTTCACTTAACATTTTATGTGAGTGACATTGCCCTCCATCAGTAGCTTTTTAGTAGCGCGGCTTATGAAATGCAATGAGTAATTTGCTCAACTGTTTTCTTTTTAGTGGGCATTTAGGGTTTTTGTTTGCTTCATTATAGATCGTGTTCCAGTGAGTACCCCCACACACGAGCACTAATTTGTGATTTTTATGGTTTTCTTAGATGTCGAGAAATAGAATTACAAAATGTGAAGGCTTTAACATTTTCCGGGACCATGACTCTTATGGCCAATTGATTTCCTGAAAGATGCTCCCATCCACGCAGGCACAGGCACACATCAGAGTCCCTCGCTGCTGCATGCTGTACCACTGGCTGCTGCAGCATTTGTGGTGCCCTTGCTAATTTCAAGCCAGGGTGCCTTTGTGGCTTTCATCACACCTTTTCAATCACTAATTATGATTATATTTTGTGCAGATTCTTCCCGTGTGACTATCCAATTGTTCCCTTTCCTCTCATCAGTTCAGATTCCCTGTGTCTGTGCATACCCTGCTGGCAGGAAGGCATAGTCCCTCCCTGGTGGCTGCCGTGATGTGACTCTTACTGCATGCAGAGTCATCACAAGGGAACCTGCCATCGTGGTCTTGCCATCCTCACCTAGCTCTGTCATCTGGGGTGGCTTCTGCGTAACTAGCAGCTCTTATGTGAATGTGAGGGGCAGGAATGTGGGGGGAGCAAAGGAGTGGCCACATGGCTGTGTGCCCTTCAGGGCCAAGTGCCTGCCTCAGTGTCAGGGAGAGGATGCTTGCTTAGATTGGGTATTCCTGGCATTTCTCCCAGGACTGGAGAGCCACTCCCCTTTCTTGACTGGTGGCTTGCATGAAAAACTCAAGGTTCCTGCACAGGAATTTAAAGATTTAAATGTTTCACTGGCTTTACAGCTCCATCTTCTCCCTTCCTATCCTGTGCCCTCTCTTCCTCTCCCCTCCCCTCTACTCGCTGAAGCTCCCTCCTGCTTCTTAGTTAGTCAGTTCTGTTCTTAGCTGAGCTGTTGCTTCCTGGGGGTAAAGCCTTCCCAGATGCCACAAAAGAGAATTTCCTTGCAATTTAAAAGGTTTCATCCAAGGCCACTTCCCCATTGCTCAGCCTGAGGCAAGGGAGAGCAATCTTGGGGACCATGTGGTGGAGCAGAGCTGCTCACCTCCTCAGGGAACAGTGAGAGGAGAAAGGGTAGGGCACAGCGTGTGTCCTCCCTGAGTGGATGGATGTCACAGCCCTCAGGATCCAGTCATGGCACTAAATCCCACCAGCTGGGAGCCTGGCCCCAGCCTATGAGCATGTGGGAAACGCATCCCATTCAAACCCTAGCAGAGAGTCAGCGTCTGAGTTTCCAGCTCACCAGATGAACCTGGACGTGGATGGTGCCAATGATATTGCTTCTGTGTCTATGGATACATCGAGATTTTGCATTTACAGAAGGTCCATCTCTGCACTGAACGCAGTCTCTAATGGCCGCGTTTGTGCTTCCCTCATACGTGTTCCAGCTGTGATATTTTTACTTGAGTATACTTGATTAGTCAGTGCTATTTTTATACTAATCTCAGAACACAATTTTAACTTCTAATTTTCCCCCATTATTTTAAGAGAAGGAGTTTTTGTGGTTTTCTACACAACAGAAGCCTCTGGCTTGTCACTTCTGTCACTGAGTGTAAGGGAAGGCTCATTCTCTTTAACACTTTGCCTCAGACTCACCCCTTCTTCTCCAGATGTTTTTATACTCTACCTACAAACCCGAGTCACACACCTCAGGTCCCAGAGGAGCAAGGCAAAATGACTCATGGGGCACAGCCTTTGATCTCAAGTAACTTGAAGAGGATGCGAGGCAAGTCCTCTCACAAACTGCTCCTCACGATTAGTTCTGTCCTGTCTTCCCTTTTATTTCCCTCCTCCCAGCAGTATCCCCCCAGCATTCCCTTACCCACCTCCCCTCTGCTTTCAGGGCTGTCTCTCCATCTCACAATGTGCTTCATGGTACCTCCTAGCTAGGGAAGACTTACGCAGTAGACACAGTAGTTAACTGCATGTCCCGTGTGCTATGCGCCAGAGTGTGGGTTGAACTGGTTGTGACACTGAGCTTTGCCTTGTGTATTTGTACTACAATGAAAACAATGGGATCAAGAAGCACACGCCTCCTTTGCTTCAGCTGGAAGAAAACACATTCTAGAAAGGAAGCTATTTCTACCATGCATACCCCTCCTTCTCTTGCACAGTTCCTGTGATCCTCTTTCTCCAACCCCTCCCTCCCCTCCTCTCTTTTACCCTCAGATCCGGCTCAGGTTTGAGCTTTCCCAGAAAGTTCCAGGCACTGACTGCTACCCCTACGCTGGCTTTGGTGTCCCCACTATGGATCCCATGGCACCTTCTCTTCTGACAATTGCTGTTATGCACCTGGTCATTGATTTACTGGAGAGACCTTCATCTCTACTTAAACATGCTTTTCTCCATCTTATCTTGCAACAGGTGTCAACTCCTTCCAAGTGTACATGGCATATAAGGACCTGTACCAGATGTCCGACAGCCAGGTAGGCTCTGTCACAAGCTTCTCTTCGCCCACATAGGCTGGAGCCAGCTCTCATGAGCATGGGAGACCCTGATACCTTGGGCTCAGGTCTCACTCCCAGCACTAGGTGCAGTGTGGCCATTGTCCCTCCTCTATCTTTATTCATCCCCTAAAAGAGACGAGAGTTAGAGCCCGGGGTCCTTAGTGGAGTGTCCCTCAAGTAGCTTTTCCACAGCATTCTCTGGAAGCCTCATTAACAAACGGTTCCTTGGAGCCCATTGTAGACATTTGGGAGTCACCTTCTGGACATGTACTTCCTGCAGGCTGGACAGTTGGCCTTGGGGCTCAGGGGAGGCTGGGACCATAGCACTGGCTCTGTAAAGGGGAGCTGTGGCCTTCCTCAAACAAATGCAAGGCACCGAGGAAGTCAGAGTCTCTATTTTCTCATAAGAAGGATGTGAGATCTTTGGCCTAGGGTGCAAGAAGCTGAGGAAGACACCACTATGTGTTTCCAATGGTGGGCTTACTGCTCACACCCCTCCCCCCACCATTGGGTCCCCTCTAACTCCTAGATGAAGTTGTGGATACTGTGACAGCTTACCATACCCATTGCTTGGTGGGCAGCTGGGAACACCTTTTCCACCATCTCTAGGCTTGAGGCTCATTCCATGCCCAACCTTACAGAGGTTGTCAGAATGCTCTGTGAAATTCATGGGATGGCTTACTCCAGAACTGTACCTTTCCAGACAGTGGCCTTTCCATGTCCTGCCCATCAAAGAAGCAGCTTGGATCAGACAACAACTTACCTAGGATGCCTCAAGCTTTTGATGCAGACAAGAGGTGTTCTAGAAGCAGGAAGTTGGTTGGGGCTCATGGAAGCAGTAGTGTGTAACACATGGGTGGAATTATGACTGGTGCTTTTTTCTGGCATTGCTCCACTGATGTCCCGGTTGTGGCTGTCAGCCATGGGCCTCTTACTGGAGGGTCTTCCAAAGTGCTTTCTGCTTCTGAGAGCCCCCTCTTACATTTGCAAGCATGTGTCCCAGGAGCAACAGTCTGTACTTAGAATGAAGACGAAGAAGATGGAGGTGTTACAGCAGTGGTTCTCAACCCACGGGTCATGATCCCTTTGGTGGTTGCATATCAGATATCCTGTGTATCAGATACTTACATTACGATTCATAACTGTAGAAAAATTACATTTGTGAAGTGGCAACGAAATGATTTTATGGTTGGGAATCACCACAACATGAGGAACTGTATTAAAGGGTCACATCATTAGGAAGATTGGGGACCACTGTGTTACAATGACACTATGCACTTTGATTAGTTTGGCCCCACTTAACTTCCTGCCTCTCAGTCTGGAAGATGGTGACCGAGAGGTTCTGTAGAGGCTACAGAGGAGCAGCCTTTTAAATGCACGGACTACTACACCTTGATTTCTCACTAGCCCCATTTTTCCTCTTTAGCTGTATGAAGCCTTCACTTTCCTTAAAGGTTTGGGAGCTGTGATCTTAGTCCATGCAGAAAATGGAGACTTGATAGCTCAGGTGAGTGGCACATGGTTCTCCCTCCTACCATAAAGGGGACCTGTTACAAAGTAGCCTATAAAAGAGGGTTGTAGCCTCCATTAGTGAGATGACTGGGTGGGGAGGGGTAGAGTTGAACGCTGGATGTCATATCACATGTTCAGATAAGAGATGTTCCCTTGTGTGCAGTGTGCCTATTGGCAAGACACTTGGCTTCTGAGACCTGTTTTCTCTTCTGCATTGCAAAGTTCTGAACAAAACTGCCTTGCATGTAGGTATGGTGGTGCCCCTCAGTGCCATGTGCACCCAGCTTTCTTTTTCCTTAAATGTGGATTCTGGTGATTTTACACCAGTCATCACTTTACCAACTGAGCCATCTCTCCAGGCTCTTGTATTAGACAAGGTTCTGTGGGGGAACAGAACAGATAGGGTGTGTGTGTGTGTGTGTGTGTGTGTGTGTGTGTATGATTTATTAGAGTGTCTTACAGGCTGTGGTCCAGCTAGTCCAACAATGCCTGTCTACCAAGGAAAGTTCAAGAATCCAGTAGTTGTTCAGTCCATGAGGCTGGATGTCTCAAATGGTCTTGAGTATGGGCTGGAGTCCCGAAGAAATAGGCTCAAATGCCAGTGAAGGAATAGACTTGCCAGAGAGAGTGAGAACAAACAGGCAAAGAAAAATTTTTTTCTATGTGGGTCTTCCCATGTCTGATGATTCAATGAAAAACAAATCCCTCCCAGGTGTGCATAGCTGTATGGGTTTTAGTTAACTTCAGGTATAGTATTCTTGGTTGACAACCAAGAATAGCCACTACACTTCTACAAAGGCTAATTTTTGGTCTCCCTTCTCGGGATCAGCAAGTGTGACATTGGCCTCTGCTTGATTTCGGAGAATAAGTAATGACAGCTTCATGCATGGTGGCAAACCAGGAGAGGAAGAGGGGGAGAGAGCTGATGGGGGAGGGGGGGAAGCATGTGAGAGAGAGGTGGGGGGGCAGTGGTGGGTTTGCCTGTGACATCCTGCTTTAGGGATAACTAACCCACTCCTCAGAAAGAAAGATGTGCAGTTTTTAGGCTTGCAGGTCTGGAGATCCAAGGGTGTGGTATCACCAGCCCTTCATGAGCTTCTGGTGAGCACCGAGGCAGGTGTGTACAGAAGCCTTAGGTGTGTGAAAGCACAAGGGAGGGACAAAACCTCGTGAAAATTATTCTTGTCAGAACGAGTCTCTTCCTGAGATGAAAGCCCCCTCCACAGGAAAGCAGTAGTATCTCTCTGCTCTCATCCCCTGTGCATCTCGTAGCACCCTCACATGGGAGCCAGGCCATCATGGAGTTTTAAGGAGACAAGCCCTGCCTTGTGCTTCCTCACATTGGTTCCTGGAGTTCTAAGACAACTGTTCTAGATGATGCTGTGACTGGGCAGGGGATGGGCATGGACTGATGAAGAGGAAGGTTGGTGGAGTGCAGAGAGCAGCCAGTCACTCTCAGTCCACAGGCTGGCCTATAGGAACCTCATCTGCTGACCTCATCTGCCCTGCCTCATGTCAGGCAGTGGCTGGAAGAGTGACTCCTCTCAGCTCCCTCATTCTGGCTCATTGGTGATTGTCTTCTAGGAACAAAAACGGATCCTGGAGATGGGCATCACGGGTCCTGAGGGTCATGCTCTGAGTAGACCTGAGGAGGTAAGGACGCCTCCTGTGATCTGTCATTGCCAAGTGTTCATACTCCAGAGCCCTGCAGCTGGAGCAGAACAGCTCCCTCACACCCAGCTCCTCCCCCTTCCCTCTGCTCTGTCCTCTCCACTTCACTCTGCCCCGCTCCCCCTGCCCCCCCCCCCCACTCCTTCTCAGGGCCCCGGAGGATACGAGTCAATCAGAGAGGCCAGAAAAGGCTCTCTACCTATTCCAGGGTCTAGGCGCATCACCTCTGGGCTCTGCTCATACCCCAGTGTCCTGCTGGGGGAGAATGTTCACTAAAGACTTGCTGTATTGGTGATAGGAAAATAGACTGAAGAGTCCCTCAGTGTCCTTGTCAAATCATACCTCTATTAGGGCTATGCCTGAGGCCTTGACAGATTGTAAATTAAAAACCAGAAATAGAAGTCTCAGCAGGTGTTATGGCTTGTTGGTACCGAGAGCATGGCTGGGCTAGAGGGGGCTGAGATGAAATGAGTCAGGTTTAGAGAGTGAATAAGAAAGCATAGTCAGCCATGGGCATGCCCTGATGTCATGACGTCAGTCATTAGCCGTGACTGTTCGTGTGCCTTTTGATGTAGCTTCCTCTCGGGAGAGTTTTCTTACACAACCTACAGGGTGTTTCCAAGCAAGCCCAGGGCATTGTTCCATCTCCAGCTCTCCCACTAGATTCACGTGAAGCTTTTCTCATTTCTCACATTTTACTCTTCTCTTTTTAAATGGAAGATTTCACCTTTGCAAACACGTAAGGAGAATGGAATAATATAGATTCAGGAGCGGCTGCCCCCTTTCCTTCTGTGACCTGTGCATTTGCTGTGTCCCCAGCTGGAGGCCGAGGCTGTGTTCCGGGCTATTGCCATTGCAGGCCGGATCAATTGCCCCGTGTACATCACCAAGGTCATGAGCAAGAGTGCTGCGGACATCATCGCCCTGGCCAGGAAGAAAGGCAGGTGGTGCTTGTCCTCCTGAGGGGTGACAGAGGGATGTCCTGGTTACTCCAGGACAGAGGTCTGCCAGGAGTTGGCAGCCAGTGGCCTCTAGCGTCCTGAAGGGGTGTCTGGAGCTGGTTTTAGACTTGACAGCTAGTGTACCAGGAGTCAGAGGCCTCTGCAATTTCCCCACAAGCTCTGAGCCTTAGCTGCCTTGTTTGTGATGGTCCCTGCTCCTGTTGGCCAGATGAGACCACATGACTCTTGGCTGGCTTTAGGGCCTTTCCCTTGGGTTTCACACAAAGCCAATGACTAGTCAGGAATGGCCAGCAGGTCCTCCTGCATCCCATCTTCCCCTTTTTGGGACATTCCCTGGGCTTGGCCCTCTCCTAGGCTCTGTCCAAGACTCACATGGGAAGCTGTGAGCCCCGAAGGAAGAGAGTCGATTGTGCGTTGGGAAGAGGGAAGGCATTTCCCCAGAGCACCAATAGGGGACAGCAGGAGCTGGATATGGACAATGCTGGCCTAGGACAGCTGCCCTCATGGGCTACAGAATCAGGCCTTCACAGTAAAGAGCACTGTGTGGTGCTGCTCCCGAAGAAGATACTGGGATATTGGCTTCTAGTCAGGCTCCTCTGCCGCCGACCTTTCTTCTGTGTCAGCATGGACTCTGTAGGTTATAACCACACTCCTTACGTTTACCCCTTTCAAGGCCCTCTTGTCTTCGGCGAGCCCATAGCTGCCAGCCTGGGGACTGATGGCACCCACTACTGGAGCAAGAACTGGGCCAAGGCAGCGGCATTTGTGACCTCCCCTCCCCTGAGCCCAGACCCCACCACTCCTGACTACTTGACCTCTTTGCTGGCCTGGTAAGAGCTATGGGGATGGAGAGACAGGGCCAGAGCTGTGGCCAGCTGGAAGCCACAGGCTGGTTAGAGAAGGGAGGCTTGGGTGGGTGAGTGGGGGGGGGGGGCGGGACGTCTGTGCTCAGAAAACAATTCCCCATGTTGTTTATAGCAAGTCTTCCTGGACCCAAGGGGATGTAACCACGTAATGAGTGTTTACGTTTCTTGATCACCTCCTCCCACGAGTTCATTATTGTTTATTCACCTATGTTCTAGGCAGTTAGGTGTGGTTGGTAGCCTCCAAGATTAGGGATGAGAGACCAGGATTCAAATTTTGCCTTTGCCACTTACTGGTCCTGTCGTCATGGGCTTGTTGGAACATATGCAACGTCTCTGTCTCTCTCCCCGAGCTTGTTCACTCGCTGGCCGCATGCGCAGAATCCAATGCCTGCTTGTACAGGACTAGTTGCTGTTCAGTGTGGGTGGGCGGCAGTTCAATGAGCAGCCACTTGTTGCTGGCAAAGCAACAGTATTTTTCCACACAGTAGAAGTGCAGCCACCACAATCGACTTCCACCAATCAGCATGAGAGAAGAGGGCTGTGCAGGAGCACATAGTGAGAGGAGGAGGACAGGCTGCGCTGGGGTGGGGAGGTAGATGGCTGGCTCTCTGTGGAGGGGAGGAGTTGGGGCTGGACTTGGGGGATAAGACAGGACTTCCGAGGATAAGGAACTGGGTGTGCGAACAAGGAGACTCTGGGATGGTGCCGTGTGGAAATCTCTGTCCCCACATGATGCAGACACTGTTTTGCTGGTGAACTCAATCACAATTCAACATCGAAGCCCATAGCTTGTGAGTGTCCGAAGCTTCCTCCAACTACAAAGGAGTCCACAAATTCCCAGGATCTGCTGTCTCACAGTCTTGGCTAGTTCAGAAAAGGGCAGAAACATGACCACAGTCTGTAGAAACTGATGATATCAGTGGTCATGGCCACTCACTGTGTGGGTGCCTCTTGCCTCCATGGATCTCTCTGTTTCCAAGGTGCTAGTCTCCCCGCCTCTCCATGCGCTGTCCATGGTGCTCAAGTACTTTAACTGTCAGCAGGACCATGAGAGGACACCCCTATGATTTCTTCTTCCAAGTGGAGTCCAAAGGGCAGAGCATAGCCTGGACCCCACTCCTTAGCTAGACTTTGACCTGATTTTCTCTCCGGGCTGAATTCACCTCTGGCCTTGGTTCTCTCAGCCTAATTTAACAGCCTCAGGCTGCTACAGCTGGCGCCCCTCCCACCATGCCGAAATAACTTTGTCTCAGGGCCACATCCTGCCTAGCACTCTCATGTGTCTCTCAGTTGGCTTATTTACTGCTTCCAGACCCTTCCTGGAAGGTTTCTGCTCAGAGAGGCATTTCCTGGTCATCAGATTTAAAATGGCAACTCAGCTCAGCTGCATCACACGTCTCCCAAGCCTCAGTGCTCCTGTTTCTACACCCACCATGCCAGTGGTCTGTTGAGAGTCACCGTGGCCCTCACATCATCCCAGCACAGAGCATGTGTATGGTGTGGGTTTGCTAAATAAATAAGGACAGACAATCTTAAACAGGACAACTTGTAGGCATGCATCTAGCATTTAAGTGACTTATGCATCCTGATACTATAAAGTAGAGGACCACCTCAGCCTGTGTTTGCACACACCAAGTCACAACCCTCTCATCGCTGATACTGGCTTCTAGGCTGAGGCTCTGGATGCACCCAGTGGTCCTTGCTTCCAAACTCTCTAGGGTCAAAACAACACACCCAGAAATCTGTGTTTTTCAGCTAGTACCTACAGGTATTATTTGTTCTGTGAGCCCAGAACAGAAGGACCAGCTGCCATAGGCTAGTGACCTCACTCTAAGAGACACATGTCTGTGTGTGTGTGACTGTCCTGTGACATACAGAGTTGGAAGGCTTGGGTTGCAAATGTGGAGTTCCTGACGTGCTGGCAGGCTTTGAGTTGACAGACTGACTTTGGATCAATGACTACATTATCATCTATTGAGTAGGGCTGGGAATGTAGCTCACTGGTATCGTACTTGCCTAACATATGTTAGACCCTGAGTTCGATACCAAACACACACACACACACACACACACACACACACACACACACACACACAGTTAGACAAAATCCTTTATGCCTTGTGCCTTCTTCAGAACTTTCCACTGAGCCACTGGGGCTTAAGTGCCACTCCTGGATGGGTGACCCATGCTGTTCACAATGAATACAACTCTACCTTTTTCTGCTCTTGCCAGTGGAGACTTGCAGGTCACAGGTAGTGGCCACTGTCCTTACAGTACTGCCCAGAAGGCTGTGGGCAAGGACAACTTTACTCTGATCCCTGAAGGTGTCAATGGCATAGAGGAGCGGATGACTGTTGTCTGGGACAAGGCAGTGGTAAGTCCATCCTACCTCTCACGTGGAATATTCTAGAAGTACTCTTCCTGGACCATCCAGGCCAGTGTTATGGACTCAAGGTTCTGAAGTCTTCCTTTCTTACCTTAAAGTAGAGATGTGACTCCTGATGTCACAATCCTTGAATGGAGGATGAAAAGTAGATGGAAGCGGGCATTAGCTCATCAGAAATGTAAATCGTGTGTGCCTATCTTCATGTGTGCATGTGTCTGCATATTTGTGGGTGCACATATGTTATGGTGCATTGTGTGAAATACAGAAGATAGCCTGTGGGAATCTGTTCTCTCCTTCTACCAGGCTCCAGGACTTGAACACAGGTCATCAGGTTTGAGTGTAGGCATTTTTTACCTGTTGGGTCATCTTGCCTGGCCCTACCTTATTTACTTATTTTTCTTTAGTTATTCTATTTGGTGTTGTGGGTCTTTTGGCTGCATGTATGTCTGTGTACCACATGTCTGCCTGATATCCTTGGAGGCCAGAAAAAAAGCCCTGGAGTTCCTAGAATTGAAATTATGAACTGTTGTGAGCCACCAGGTTTGTGTTGGGAATCAGATCTGGGTCCAAAACCACAGGGCCATCTTTCCATCTCCTCCGCATCTTATATTTTGAGGCAGGGTCCCTCTCTGGCTTAGAATTCACCAAGTTGGGGTGACACTGGCTCGTCACTGAGCCCCAGGGACCCACCTGTCTTTCTCTTCCTAGTGCTGAGATAACAGGTCCATGCCAGAGATTGAACTTGGGTCCTCACACTTATGTCACACAGACTTTACTGAGTTTTTACTTTTTACAAAACTTGGGCCTAGAGCCACCGATAGGCCACCACAGTGGTTCTTGTGGAAGGTGCCAGCAACCCTCTGCAGTTCTTCTTATTCCTTCTCTGGTCAGACTACTCTTTAGGATGACTGGTTTCTGTTTGTGAAGACCCCACTGGAGGGCCCAGATCTGTGTCCAACTGTCCTTCTCCTCAATGCGTGGGTCTTGATTTCAGGCTACTGGCAAGATGGATGAAAACCAGTTTGTAGCCGTCACCAGCACCAACGCAGCCAAGATCTTCAACCTGTACCCAAGGAAAGGTCGGATCGCCGTGGGCTCCGATGCTGATGTAGTCATCTGGGACCCAGATAAGATGAAGACCATAACAGCTAAAAGCCATAAATCAGTAAGTCCCAAGCCCATCCATGACACTCTTAGTTTGGGTGAGCCATGCCTCCTTTGGGCCATTTCAGAAGCTTCTGGCTAAAAATGATGCAGGGTTTTCCAAATCTGTCACATGCCTGTGTCAGCCACTCAGTGTTTCTATTGGAGCAATTCCAAGAAGATGCTTTGAGCAGGCCTTTAGCCATGCCGCTCTCTCTGGCTATACACACAGGACAGGTACATCTGTTCTTGGCCACCATGTCCTCTGGAAGAGCAGCTGGTGCTCTTATCCCTTAGCCAACACTCCAGTCCCCAGCACACATTTTAAAAATGACAGCTCTAGATGGAAACTGCAAGGGGAATAATTTTTCTGTTTGTGACCTGGCTACAGAAAAAAAAAAAAAAGCAAAAATAGTCTGTATAGCATGAGATACAATGTTCAGGGTAAAGATTGGAGGTGGGGATCTGCCACTCACCAAAGGAAGGGTAGTAGATTCTTTGCAAAATTGGAAAATACTGTGAGACCAATGAATAGAGTAGAACGCAAAGACAGTTGCACAGTAAGGGTTGTGCGCATGTGAGTATTGCCCGGGGGAAACAACCTGCTCTTACTAACAGCTACAGGTCACAGCATCGAGAGGGGCACATGATTAGACAGGCTCCAGGGTGTAATGTGCGTCCCTTTGATACTGTCCCAGCAGCAAGGAGTCTCACAGCGTTGCCAGAGCTGGGTCCTTGTGTCACCTCTTTGGATGATGGAGATCCCATGATCACACATGCAGACTGTACACACAGTGTTTTTGTTTGAAGTTGGGAAGTGGGTGGGATCAGTGGTGGGCCAAGTGCATGATGGGACTCAGCTCAGTCGACATATAGGCTGTAAAGAGTTCTCAGCCTCAGCTTCATGCTGAGGGTCTCTGGGGTACGGACTCGCATGATGTACAGTCAGCACTTGTGTGTGAGACAGCTGCAAGCAGAAGCCCTGTAAGGCCCTCGACTCAGTTGGAGGTCGAGAAGCTTCTCTTCCAGATTCCCTTTGTACCACTGGATTGTTTCCAACCACACAGGACCCACTGTTACAATAACTGATAAAAATAAACAATAGGTAAGAAGCCATCGGGTGGTGGCAGTTGGCTAATGGATTGAGTGTGGCCTTCAAGGGTAACAAACCAAATGCAGAGTTCTAGATGGTCTGTTGTCCTTTTTGTTTTTTCAAGGTTTTATTTTATTTCCTAATGATAGATGTTAGTGTGTGTTTAACTGGGTTTGGGCACATGAAAGTAGTGCTTGTAGCAGTTAGAAAGGGGAGTTGGATCCTCTGGAAGTGGTGTTACAAGGCTGTGAGCTGCCTGATGTGGGTGTGCTAAACCCAATTTTCAGTAAGAGCTGAACCAAATCCTCTGCTGTCTTTCTTTCGCCTTCCTTCTTTCCTTTTTTCTTTCTTTCTCTCCCTTTCTTCTCCTCTCTTCCCCTTCTCTCCTTTCCTCTTCTCTCCTCCTTCTTCTCTCATGCCTCTCTCTCTCTCTCTCTCTCTCTCTCTCTCTCTCTCTCTCTCTCTCTCTCTCTCCCAGCGATGCTCAGGTCAGGGACATATTGAGGAAGCCAGTTCTTTCCTTCCACCACATTTGTCCCAAATATTGAGCTCAGGTCATCAGGCTTGGCAGTAAGCACCTCTACCCACTGAGCCACTTGGCAGGCCCTGTTGTCTTTTCAGTCGACGAGACAGCAACAACATGACCTTGCCCTGTGCTCAGACTGTAAGTGTGCAACGTTTCTCACCTTCCACCCAGCTGTGCAGACTGGGCTCATTGCTTGGGACGTGATTTTCTTGTGTGCTCCATGTGTTTTAAGGAAGCCCATATCCTTTGACCTTGTACTTTAGGGTGCTCTCCCCTACAAAAGGTAACAATGCCACAGAAATGTAGGTTACAACCAGACTGTCCATAGTGCCTGTCCTCAGGGAAGCATTGCTCCATTAGAGATGCTCAGGGTGAGTGGTGACTTCAGTCCTAGCAGGTGCTGTTCGTTGTCTGTTGTACAAGCAGACTATTACACAGGGAAGAAAAAGTCATCGGAAACCACTTACAATGGAGCAGCATCGATGTGTGCCATGCTGACGCTCCAGGAGAAGCCTTGGGTGTGGGATGGAAGTAAATGCGGGCTTTTTGCATTCACAGACTGTGGAATACAACATCTTTGAGGGCATGGAGTGCCACGGCTCGCCCCTGGTGGTCATCAGCCAGGGCAAGATTGTTTTCGAGGATGGAAACATCAGCGTCAGCAAGGGCATGGGTCGCTTCATCCCTCGGAAGCCTTTCCCCGAACACCTGTACCAGCGTGTCAGGATCAGGAGCAAGGTGAGCTCCCGAGTGGAGGGCCCTTGTGCTGTGTCATCCGCTTCTTGGGGAACTGGGCTCTGTCCTGTGCCGAGTTGATTACATGGCTCCATCTGGCCCTGTTTGTTCATCTGAGGTCCGACAAGGTCAGGGAGGTTGTAGGGCCTTGCAGGCTGTGCCAGTTGAACCTGTGTATGCGAGAGGTATCCGTGAGCTGCTTGGGATTCTGTCCTCACATGGTCCACTGGAAGGTCATGGGCCTCATTTTCCAGATTAGATCCTGGTGCTCAGGCATAGGAAAATTACCCAGTTGACCAGCCATCACAGTGGGAATACACCGCCCACAGTGCTCCGGGGCTGGCTCCACCCTGGTCTGCCTCACCTTCTCATCCTCCCTTCCTGCCAGATCTGTACATACCTTCCCCAAGATCTTGATCCACAGTCTTGGAAGGCCCCAGCTAAGCACAGAGCAGGCTCTGTCCTTGTCTCTGACTCAGAAGAGGGAACTTTGGGCTCCTTACTGTGGCTCCTCCCTGTCTGTGACCTGCCTGTCATTATATCAACTCATTATGCACATGATCTAAATGACGATGTGTGCCAGAAGGTCTCTGTTCCTTGTGCATACATATATGTGTGTCTACTTTGTGTACTGTACATGTGTGCCATTAAATGTATCGTACACATGCACATGTGCACATGCCCATTGTGTGTGCATGCATGCATGCATGCACATTTTTCTGTTGCTTGCATTATACTTACACGCATATGTATTTTATACTATGCACACATGTATGTGTGTGTTCATTTATCTATTGTGTATATCACACATGTATGCAGATGTGTGGGTGTGTGCCCATTGAGTGTGCTGTGCATACATGTGTGTGTTCATTGCATGTACTGTACATGTCTGCACTTATACATTGTATATTATGTATATTATACATGTTAGGTGTGTTATACATGTATGTGGATATGTGTCCATTTTGCACTGTGCACACATGTATGTATATGTTTATTTATCCATTGTGTATATTATACATGTATGCATATGTGTGGATGTGTGCCCACTGAGTGTGCTGTGCATACATGTGTGTGTGTTCTTTGCTGTACTGTACATATCTGCATATATATAGGTATGCGCCTTGTATATCGAGTATATATACATGTGCATTCATATTTGTATGTGAGTAGGTGTGTGTTCGGGTGTGTTCCCGTTCTTGTACTTTGTCAATGCCAGTACTATTTCTGACTTAGACAGAGTAAAGTTAGACCCCTTCTTCCAGCCCTAGGCCCCACAGAGTTGCCCCCAAATGTCAGCTGTTCCTCTGCCAGCACCAGATAGACACACATCACAGACACTGTGCATCCACTGGGAAGAGAGGCAGAGTAGGCCAAGGGTCTCAGGCACCAGAATGGCTGGGATGCCTTCCCCACTAAGGGCTGGCAACATCCCTTACCAGGCTGTAGACCTTCTAGCTGGGCTGCAACTGAGGTCTATGGTCAACAGTTAACTGTCACCGAGAAAGTACCTGGCCCAATGCTAAGGTATCAGTTTACATCAGGGGGTCAGGTTGCTGCACCTAGGATTCTCTACCCTTATGGCTGGGGTTGGGCAGTGGGCAGGAGCCAGGCTAGGAGTGGGGCACAGAACCTGACTCTGGCCACTCTGAGCCCAGAGGAAAGGTGGTCACTGAAGGGAGGTATGGGAATCAGGGTATCAGGGGCTGAAAGCGGGGTACAGATCACCAGAGGCCTTGGCAGTCAGGGAACAGGCCATTGGGACAAAGCTGATCCTGGAGCTGGAGCTAGGGCATGGGCACTTGCCACCACTGGCACCCAGAGGGCTTGTACAGCTTCCTGGATGCATGTTGCTCTCTGAGGCCTGGAGTCAGCACCTTTTCTATGGTCGTTCTGGGGCTTTCTGGGCTGTTCAGGATCTCCAGCAGGCCCAGAGGGTCCCTGTTTCAGTTCTATGGCTGACAGCCTGTCTGCCTCTGGATGGTGGCAGCCTGCCCTCTTGAGGTCATTACTGAGGAGCTCTTCTAGTACTTTGATTCCTCTGTCCTCCCTGTCTCACCCTCACTCCCTCTTTTAACCACTTGCCTGGTGTCAGTCCCTCATCTCCCTAAGGACTTCTGTAAAGATGGTAAGACTGGTCCTTGAATACCGTAGTCTGGGCCTGGGCAGCGAAGAGCGTGGCAGGGAATGTAACTGTGTGGAAATGACTTGAGGTCCTTCAGCATGAAGCTCTGTGTGCATGTATGTGAACAGACGTGTGTGCATCTATGAAGCATATGTGCGTGTAAATGTACCCGTGTGTGCACAAGTGTGGCTTCTGTGAGTATATGTGTGGCGTACAGCTAGACGGCCTCTGGCCCTTCTGTTGGCGGGGCACAGGCACAGGATCAATCTGACCCTGACCTCTTTCTTTTCAGGTTTTCGGGTTGCATGGTGTTTCCAGGGGCATGTACGACGGCCCCGTGTATGAGGTACCGGCTACACCCAAACATGCAGCTCCCGCTCCTTCTGCCAAATCCTCGCCTTCCAAACACCAACCTCCACCCATCAGGAACCTCCACCAGTCCAACTTCAGCTTATCAGGTAACCAGGCTCCTGTGGGAAGGAGAACTTGGTTTCGGGCAAAGGTGGAGATGGCCAGTTGGGGTCACACTCCTATGCTGTGGCCCTGAGGCACAGGGTAGGCTGCAAACCATGTTGATTCTTGACCTTGGCATCACCGGTCAGCCCTGAGGTTAAGCAGGTGTGTGTGTGTAGGGCAGGGGAGCATAATTCTTATACCTTGAAGCCAAGGGTGGAGCCTAGGGGTGGATATGAGGCAGGGGCCCTGTCATTTCCTGGGTACATGCTCTGTGCCTGCCACTCACCCTTCCCTCCCCCTGCCACCTACCTGGCTTAGAAAGCACAATATGGACTTTATGTCCCCCCACAGGTGGTGATGTGTTCCTGGTATTATTTGAAGTTTCACAAAATGCAGTTTCAAAGTCCCAGGATTCAGGGTTCAGCAACTCCACCAACTGGCTACACGAGGGCGCGCGTGCACACACACACAGACACACAGACACACACGGAACATTGCTTTGAAATGATTCCAGTTGTCAGAGCCTTTGCATGGTCCTAGGGATTTGATGATGAGTTCTGCACAGCTGGACTGCTTCACATGAGCCGAGGAACCTGCTGAAGCCCACAGTTTAAAGCCTAGGCTGCTGCATTCAGTGGCTTTTTAAAATAGGAACCATTTAAGTGTGAGCCATGAGCTGTGTAAAAATAGGCAGTGGGCTAAAGTAGGTCAGTGGGTCACACCAGCAAAGAGAGGTGCTAGCAACAGAGGGTGTGGCAGGAGCTGGAAGAGGATGTAGTTTCAGTTAAAGTTGTAGCATGAGAGGTACCCAGCAGGGAGAAAGCAGTGGGTGCTGGGTCAGGGGACCCCAGGACACCTCACTTCCCACGATCCTTTCTTGGAATAACTATCTGAGTGCAATTCTGGTATTAAAGGTGGCCAATGTTATTGCACAAAGAGACTCGAAGCACAACTCTAGCATCTTCTACGGTGTGCATAGGGGGCTGGTCTTCCATGCTGGGAGCCCCAGGGACACTGGTATCTCACTGCCGGCTTGCAAACTGGCTCCCCAGTCCCATTTTATAACTAAATACTGTTGATCCAACATCAGATGTGAGTAGAAAAATCTCTAGAACACCACGTTAAAAGCAAGCCTGTGTTAGGGCCCTGGGCCTGCCCTCCATCTGGGCTCTCCATTCCCTCTGAAGAGCTGCCCTCAGGGCCTCGTGGACATTTACCAAGTGTCACTATTGCTGCTAGCTACATAGCTGATTTTTCTGCATTGCTATCAAGCTCACCCTTGTCCACTTCAAAGGCAAGACAATGCTACAGAACATAGGTGCAGTATGTTAGTCTAATGGGTGTTTTCGTGCCACGGTCACCTGGCAAGCAAGGTGCAGAGAATTGTGAAGGGAAATTAGTGAAGTGATAGGCTGAATCCTGAGTTACCAGGAAGGCAGATGGCTGCCCACGAGGCAGCTGGGAGAACCAGAGTTGTACTCTAAACCAGGCCCTCAGTAGCTCGAAGAGACAGGCCCTGTAAAGTCAGGGTCAGAAGGGAAGTCAGTCAGTCCACATGCAGGCACAGACTTGTGTAGTGTGCATGTCACATCTATGCAATGCCTCTAGAGCAAGGGACACTGTCCAGAGAGCATGGTGGGCTTTGAGGACAAACCAGTACAGGCTGAGTCCTGCCTCCCAACCTAATATGTGTCCTGTGAATATTACAGAACCTAATACCAGGCTGAATGTGAACCTAATAGTCAGTCTGAGCCTCGATACCCTTATCTTTGAATTGTGGGTTAAAAAAAAAACAAAACAAAACCATATATCCGTCATGGCATTGCGTGTTCTCAGCACATGCCAGAGCACCAAGCCTGCTGTACGTAGTAGGGACTCACTAAGTGCTTTCTTCTTTCAAGGCCAAACTCCACAGGGGTAGGAAATATAAGAGGGGGACCCCAGGACTGGCAGGCATCCAGATATCAGGCAGGTCTACAGGTCAGGGAGGCCTCCCAGAGTGAATGTGGATAGAGTCTTGAAGGAGGGTTGGAGTGATTGGCATTTCAAGATGGGGCACATGGAATGCCTACAAAAGCGAGGAGGGCAAAATCTTGGCATCAGCATGCTGAGGTGACATAAGCAAGTCTTATCCCACTGTCTCTTTCAGGTGCCCAGATAGATGACAACAATCCAAGGCGTACAGGCCACCGCATTGTGGCACCCCCCGGTGGCCGCTCCAACATCACCAGCCTCGGTTGACCTCAGATGAGCCAGATACGCAAGAGTGAAGGATTCTGGGAAAATGTCCATTCCTTTTTCCTGTCTGTGTTTTTGAAGCCCACAGTTTTAGTTGGTACTGATGGAGGGGAGATTGAGTGATGCTCTTTCCTTCTCTGTTTAGGAAGAAGTGGTACTAGTGTGGTGTGTTTGCCTGGAAGTTCCTTGCCCACAGTGTGTGTTCACACCGACTCCACCTCAGAGCATGGTGTCTCCATTTTCCCTTCCTAGTGACCCCCAGGTTTAGCATCGTCCTACACTGTTCCCTCCACTCCTCCACGACCCTCTGAGTGATGGTTCCTTTGCGCCCTATAGCTGTTCTAGGATAGGATGCATGTTAGTAAGTTTCGTATGCAAGTCTGAGCGCGGCTGATGGGCATCTATCGTAGAGGGCCGACATAGACACAATGCCGAGACCTTAGCCCCCAGGGGAGACTTCCAAACCCTTACAAATGAAGGCTCTGCCCTGAGTCTTCACTAGAAAGATGTCATCCCCAGCCCCACCCTGACTGAGACCTGTGAATATGCAGAAAGGCAGGGGAGCCTTCCACCTGGTCCCAGAGCTCCATCACCCATGTCCTGTGTCAACAACCCGGTCCCTGTGGCACCTGTAACTGGCCATGGTGTCTTTCTGGCCTGTGTGTTCTTCTAGCCAGCCTTGGGCTTTGGGCCCAATCAGGCTCACATCCAGAAAAGGGGGTCCTGACACCTCACTCGGGCCTGAGGATGGTGCGGTAATGGGTCTGCCCAGGCTGCCTGAGTCCCTGTCCCTCTGAAGAGGCCAGCGGGGCAGTCAGATTTTTAAAGTTTTGTACAGTTTTCCTTTGTATTCACTTCCATTTTTACTTAATAACTGACTTGTTGGTGGCTCTTATTTCTGAATTCAAAGCTTGTGGAAAAAAATAAAGAAATTAAATTGCCCGTTGACCTGAGTGGGTGTTTTCATTTGGGTGGATCAAATAAATGTCTGGCACTCATTCTGCCTCTGTGATGAGCAAATGCTGAAGACACTGAAAGGGTTAGAGGCGGTGGTGGTGGGGCAGTTAATGTATACCTTGGGAGAAATGGGTCAAGACCTTGGATCGGTAGGTAGGCTTCTGGGATGTGCATTGATTGACACAGCACAGCTAACAGCCGGTCTGCTAGGAATTGGGTCACTAAGGATGAAAGTGCTCAGTGACTTTTATGTTGCTCTCTAGAGTGGGGTGTGGGGGTGGCTGGAAGAATGCTGTAAGGGGTAACACTGCTCTCCAACAAAGTCAGTCTGGGGTTAAAGAACAGGAGGGTCCTCAACGAAAGACACCCTTGAAATTGAGCTGGAGTCTTTCTCTACAATTCCTCAGAAGCCCTGTAGGAAAGGACACAGGGTTAGCCCAACTTGGCTTCAGGAGATATCTTTCTTCACAGTGGCTGTGTGTGAGGCTGCATCACAGGGCTGTGTGAGTGACCAGAGCCTAATTGGGGTATAATGTGGATCTTCTGGGAACCAAAACAGCCTTTTCAAAATCCTTGTCAGGCAAGGCCTCGAGGGCTATTGGGCAGGTTGGGTCTCAGCCGGCGCCTGACTACATAGGTGTCAGCTTAGAGGGGGCCACAAGGCCCACGCTGGGAAGGTGGTTCTGTTCCCACCACCCTTCTGTGTTTGGGGTTGCATACCAGCTTTGAAGAAAGAAGGAATCTCCTCCTCTGGCCATCCCTTCCCTCTTGAGGACTTGTGGTGTCCTACCATGACCAGGGAGTAAAGTCATGTGGGCAGGTGCTGGACAAGGACTCCTATTAGACCAGGCACCCCTGTTCTTAGTCTCCCTGACCCCGGCCATCTGTCTGTCTGTCTGTCTGTCTGTCTGTCTATCTATCTATCTATCTATCATCTATTGATCTATGAGAAAGAGTTTCTGGCTATTTATTTGTTTGTTGTTTATTTATGAGGCAGGATTTCTGGTCATTTGTTTGTTTGCTTTTGAGATAAGGTTTCTCCCTTTATCCCTTGTTGTTCTGGAACTTGCTCTGTAGATCAGGCTGGCCTTGAACTCAGACATCCACCTGGCTCTGCCAAGTTCTGGAATTAAAGGCGTGCACCCCTACACCGGGGCCAGATCCTGGTTTTAAAGGCCTGGAGGGGTCATAGAGAGAGGTTGAGGCTTGGGAACACGTGGCAGGGTTAGAGTCTCCGCAGAGTGCTCAGGAAAGGCTATTGGGGGAGGTGCAACCCACACACTGAGAGATCTCAGTACTTCAGAGATGCCAGTGGCACAGGACAACTGCTGAGGGCAGTAGCTGTGTGGAGGTAGAGTCAGCCTAAGCCTAAGAAACAAGCCGTGTGTGCTGTGCTGTGGTTGTTGGAGCCAGGGGAGTGCAGCTGCCCAGGCCCTTTGGAATCCACAGGGTTGTGAGCAGGTCCCAGGCATCAGGCGCTGAACTTTTCACATTGTGGAACTTTGGTTTGGCTTGTTCTGATTGTGACTGGCCTGGTTCTTTCCTTCTTGGATTAAGGGAGTATTCCTCCCCCCCTTTTCTATCTCACCCCTCATCTTTATTTGGGAGTCTTTAAGCTTCAACTTCCCTTCCACCCCTCCAACCCTGCGTAGGAGAGGTTAGTGGGGAGAGGGGACCCCTTTACTTCTCCAGGCTGTTTAGGGTCACTGTCCGACTCTGGTCTCTTTAAAATGCTCCTCGCCACAGGCCAACACCACATGCCCCACCGCACTCTCTCTGTGCTCTTATTCATAGCCTCAGAGCCCTAGACCACGCCCCTTCTCATGCTGCTGGCGAAGGCCAGGTACCAGCTGGCAAAAGCCACGCCCCTCAGAAGACAATCAACAGGTGTGGACAAGTTAAAGCTCAAACTAAAACCCCACACGTGGGATTAGAACAAAAACATATTTACATAACACAACTGAGGTTACAAAGAACCCAAAACTTCCATTACATCCACATTCAAGAGACTTTGAAATGTTAGAGACTTCAGGTACTTTAGAGAGACTTCAGAGATATTCTTAAAAATTCTTCTCTCCCTTATCTGGGGACGCCTGGTGGCACTCAGAGGAAGGATAATAGGTCATCAAGAAGAGACTCGATACCCTATGAGCATATACAGGTGGAGGAGGTCCCCCTCAGTCATAGACATAGGGGAGGAGAATGGGGGGGAAGCGGGAGGGAGGGAGGAATGGGAGGATACAAGGGATGGGCTAACACCTGAGATGTAATTTGAATAAATTAATAATAAAAAAAGGGAAAAAATTCTTCTCTCATACAATATTCCAACCACAGCTTCCCCTCCCTCCGCTCCTCCCAGCCTCCCCACTCCACCCCAGATCCACTCCTCCTCTCTTTCCCTTCAGAAAAGGGACCTCCCTAGGATATCAACTGAACACTGCACAACAAGTTATAATAAGACTAGGCACAAACCATCCCAGGTCTTGGTAAGGCAACCGAGCAGGAGGAAAAGTGCCTGAAGAGCAGGTGAAAGTCAGAGACGCCGCCATTCCCACTGTTAGGAGTTCCACAAAAACACCAAGCTAACACCCATGACATATTTGCAGAGGACTGAGCTCAGACCCATGCAAGCTCTGTGACAGCTGCTTTAGTCTCTGTAAGCCCCTATGAGCCCTGCTTAGTTGATTCTGTGAGCCTTGTTCTCCTGGTGTTCTGGACCTCTTTGGCTCCTACAATCCCCAGCCCTGCTTCATGGGATTCCTTGAGGGACCCTATGGAGATCTTCAATATGGACTCTTTCTCTACCCAATGTTTGGCTATGGGCCTTTGCATCTGCTCTCATCAGCTGCCAGAGGAAACTTCCCAGATGATAATTGGTCCAGGCATTGACCTACGAGTATAGAAAAACACAAGTAAGAATCATTTTATTGTTTTTTTTTTTTTTTTTTTTTTTTTTTTTTTTTTTTTTGATCCTGGGTCTCTGGGCTATTCAGTCTCCAGTTTCCGGTCTCCCAGACAGTGTCAGGCATGGGCTCCCTTTCATGGTATAGGCCTCATATTAGACCAGGCATTGGTTGGGCTGCTCCCATCTTCAAGCAGGATAGATATAGGTTGACTGTTTTGTGCCCGTGCTGTGTCTCACTCTGAGTACCGGAAGCTGCGTACATACAGAGGATGGCCATTCAGGCTCTGCATCCTCCATTATTAAGGGTCCTCACTAGGGTTACTCTTGTAGAGTCCTGGGAGTTTCTACTGCCCTAGGTTTTCACACTGACTCCCAAAGCCTTTCGCTTCCAGTCATCTCTCCCTCCATTCCTCTGTCCACACTTAATCTGTTCCCATTTCCACTCGCTCCCAGTCCACCAGTAAACTCTATTCTATTTTTCCTTCCTGGGGAGATCCATATACACTCCTTAGAGCCCTCCTTGTTACTTAGCCTCTCTGGGTCTGTGGATTATAGCACAGTTATCGTCCATTTAACAGCTAGTATCCACTTATACGTAAGTACATAACATGCTTGTCTTTTCTGGAAGACCTCTCTCAGGGTGATATTTTTCTCTAATTCCTCCCATTTGCCTGAAAATTTCATGATGTCATTTTTTTAAAAAAACACGCGATTAATACTACACTGTGTACTTACCACATTTTCTTTATCCATTCTTTGGTTGAGGGACATCTAGGTTGTTTCCAGCTTCTGGATATTGTGAATGAAGTTGCTATGAACATAGCTGAGCAAGTGTCTTTGTGGTAGGATGGAGCATCCTTTGGGTATATGCCCAAGAGTGGTTTAGATGGGTTTTGGGGTAGATCAAGTGCCAGTTTTCTAAAGAACCATCATAATTGATCCCCATAGTGGGTGTACAAGTTTGTGCTCTCACCCACAGTGGAGGAGTGCTCCCCTTGCTCGCAGCCTCGCCAGCATGAGCTGTCACTTGTATTGCTTGTTCTTCCTGCTCAGATGGGAGCAGACTTGGGAGCCTAGGAACCACACAGCTCTGAGAGGAAACCTCCTCAGCAGAGGCGCTGCAGCCTGAGGGAGGATGTTCCTGGCTGAGCTGGAGTGCTACAGTGTAACAGTTCCACTTTGCAGCTTCCAGGGGAGGGTGGCCCTAGCTGAGCTGAGGAGCTCCATTTTTTTTTTTTTTTTTGTCGTTGTTTTTCAAGACAGGGTTTCTCTGTGTAGCCTTGACTGTCCTGGACTCACTTTGTAGCCCAAGCTGGCCTCAAACTCTCAGAGATCTGCCTGCCTGTGCCTTCCAAGTGCTGGGATTAAAGGTGTGTGCCACCACCGCTTCTTGGCTTCTTTTGATGAGAGAGTCACAACAGGCAGCAAATCTCATAAAAGAGATTTATTGGGAAGGACGAATCCAGAGGTGGCCGGGTGGCTGCCTCTACTCCCAGGGGAGGACAGCAGGGAACTGAGCTGACACAGTCTTTACATAGGATTCTTTTGTGGTAGGGCGGAGGGGTAGGGGAAAGTTTCCAGGGGAGAGATTTCCAGGGTGAGGATTGGTGGGATTTCAAGTCCTGAGTTTGCCGGAGCTCAGGGATTGATTACTTCCTGTTCGGATGGTTCACCCAAAGTTAGCATAGTCTAGGAAGGGTCCTGTTGAAGGGCTGGAGACAGTCTTTGTGACAGTTGTGGAGGCTGCAAACACTGTTACCATAGCTAGACAGGTCTTTGGGAGAGGCCTATTGACTCGTGCCTCAACGGGTTTACACAGACTTAAACTCAGGTAAATTCTGAGGTAGAACAAAACAACTCTCCTCAAGTCCAGCAGTTTATTTACTCTTGGACACACACCACCTCCCTCCCTCAAGTTCCCTGTCAGCAACACCACCTGAGGCTTCAGGTGCTACAGCTTCCTCCATGACCTCAGCTTCTCAGTTTCTCCAGGTGTCTGATCTCAGTCAGGTCCCAGGGCTGTGGAAATTTACCCTCAGCTGCTCTGGAGTCCTGAGGTGTGGCTGTCTGGAGGTGTAGAGAGGCCAGGAGCACAGCCTGAAGAACCAAGGGCTCTTCTCAGGGACTACAAGCTAAATGCAGTGTGGGGATACCAGTGGAGGGGAGTGGTGACCAGCAGAGCTGAAGAGCTGAAGAGCTGGAGGGTGAGCCCAGGAGCAAAACTTGAAGCAGCCAGGCCAGGTACAGTGTGGCACAGCCTGGTGCCCCACTGTCAGGTGGTGCAGTATTAGTGCTGGAGCCATGGCCAGGTGTTTTCAATGAAGTCCACTGGGGCCAAGGTTGCCAGATTCGGGGGGGGGGGGGAGGCCCTACATTATTGAGCTTAGCCATTCAGACTTTGTATATTTTAAAGAGACTAGACCTTTAAAGTGAATTTTAAGGACCGTGGGACGTTTGAAGATGGGCTGTTTTATATTTCGATACTAATGTTAACACAATATCCTGGGTACAAATGAGAAAGGAGGGCTGGGCGGTGGTGGTACACGCCTTTAATCCCAGCACTTGGGAGGCAGAGGCTGGAGGATCACTGTGAGTTCGAGGCCAGCCTGGTCTACAAAGCGAGTCCAAGACAGCTAAGGCCACACAGAGAAACCCAGTCTCAAAAAAACCAAAAGAAAGGGGGAGGGTAGGGGATGGTTTCAGTTGAGTAGTGATGTATTTGTGTGTCAAGTTGACAAGGGGTCAGTTGTGTTGGCTAGTTGTGTGTGTATGTGTGTGTGTGTGTGTTTCCCCAATATGGATACCAGCTGGAGTCATCTGAGAAGAGGGAATTTTAGTTGAGAAATGCCTCTATAAGACTGGACTGTAGGTAAATCTGTAGGGCATTTTCCTGGTGATTGATGTGGAAGGGCCCAGCTAAGTGTGGGTGGTCCTGAACACTATAAGGAAGCGGGCTGAGCAAGCCATGAGGAACAAGCCAGTAAGTGTGCTCCTCCAAGGCCTCTGCTCCAGTTCCTGCCTTGAGTTCCTGCCCTTGGTGATGGACTGTGATGTGGACCGGTAAGCTTTTTCCTCCCCATGATGCTTTGGGCCATGATGTTTTATTACACAATTGAAACCCTAGCCAATTCGAGTTGCCTGGCCAGTCTTGGTGCTGGTGGTGAGCAACATGGTTTGTATTTGCCACAGTCACACCATCAGACCAGAGGACCCAGGTGACATAGTGGTCCCTATGCAAGCATTAGTCCAGAATCCCGCACAAAGGAAAGCAGAGCTTTTCAAGATTCCTTAGGTGACATGCTTCATTAACACCACCAGAGGGCACTGTGGACTCGCGGATGGGACTCCCATTCTAGGCAGAGTTGGAAACATAGTTGATTTCCTGGTTGTGACCTAGGCCCCCTACACATATGTCGCTGATGGGCAGCTTGGTCTTCATGTGGGTCCCCTAGAACGTGGAGTGGGGCTGTCTCTGACATGGACACTGTTGCCTGCTTTTGGATCACTTTCCCCTAGCTGGGCTGCCTTTGTTCGGCATCAGTGTAAGAGGATGCACTTGATTCTCATGGAACTTGATGTGCTGGGGTGGGCTGATACTGAAAGGAGGGGTCCCCTTTCTGAGAAGGGTAATGGGGCAATGGGGAAAGAGGGTGGGAGGGTGGGACTGGGAGGAGAGAAAGGAGGGGCTTCGATAAGGAAGTCGAGTGAATGAAAAACTAATTAATTTTTAAAAAGCCTGATGATTACAGGGGAAGTGTCTCAGTCCTTAAAGTGCTTGGCTTCTGAGCATGAGGACCCTCTGGCCAGGCAGCCTCTCCCAATTGGTGAGTTCCAGGCCAAAAAAAAAAAAAGCCTGGTCCAAAAGGAAAAAAAAAAAAGTGGATAGAAAGGCTGGTTAGTGGTGGCACAAGCACAAGTGGTGGCAGAGGCAGGCAGAGCTCTGAGTTCGAGGCCAACCAAAGTGGATAGAACTTGAAGAACCATACCAGAGGTTGTCTTCTGGCTGGCCTACACACACACCCCACATGCATACAGAGGGGATGACTGCTTTCTAATTAGTCAGTTGTAGTTTTTATTATAAGAACCTAAAATTCCCAGAAAGTTCAGAAGATTCCAGAGAGGGTCTCCTGAGTCACAGAAACCAGTATGTATGTTCTAGAAATTCATGGTAATGTGGAGCTGTGGCATGCTGGGCTTGGCGAGGGTGGTGGGGCCTGGGGTGGTGGCACATACTGGTCTATTGCTGAGAAATACCAGAGATGAGTGGTTGAGTCCAGTTGGCATTTGATAGGTAGAGCCCAGGGTTGTCATCACTGTCCTACAATGTACAGGACAGCCTGGGTCCCCACATACTTGAAACAGCAAGAACAACTCCTGAGGTAGAGTCCTTTACTCAGGATGAGCCAGGGATTGCTCATATGTGAGGAGGTTAAGGCAAGGAAGGCTGGGGACCGGAAGCTGGGGAAGAAGGAAGGTAGGTTGGTTGCTGCTTCAGTCAAGTCCACAGTCAGAAGCTCTTCCAGCCTCGGTCATCACTCTCGGGCACACTGGTGTCCCTGGGGAGGTGTCTCCTCAGAACAGCAATCCTGAAGCTATGTTTGCAAGGAGTGACAATTCTCATGTCAAATGTACCAGGGTGTGCCACCCACAACCTCCTGGCTCCACACGCATCTGGGTCTGACACAAGAGACTCCATTTTTGGCACCGGCAGCTTCATATGCGAATCAAGAATGATCACATCCAAAATGTTGACCGTGATGATGACTGGAAATCCTTCATGCTGATGGAAGAGATTGCCCCCTCAGAGGGAAAGGCTTCTGGCCTGTGGGGCAAGTGTGAGTGGTGTGAAAGCTTATGGAAGTCCTCACCATCCCTCAGGAAGAGCAGATGACCTGTGGGCCTCTCCTCAGGGAGGGGACTGCTTGCTGGTGGAAGGTTTCCCCTCCTCAGTGAAGCGGAAGGGTAGGGACAGCCTCTGTCTATGCCCTCCATGCTCACAGAGGAGCTCCTGTGGCATGTGACAGGCAGGTGTGCTCCCCATGTTTCAAGTGGCTCAGAAAAGTCCTGTGAGTTTGGAACTCCATGACTGTGCCAAGAACGTTGGCTCTGAGACTCACACATCCTTGGGTGACCAGGCCCCAGGGCTACCTGAGGCAAAAGATAGAAATACTAAGGCCAAAAGTTGGTCCTGGTTGGACCTCCAGGGACAGGAGATGACTGTGGAGCAATGGAGGTGAGACAGTGGCCTCAGGCCCAGAAAATACCAGCGATGCTGAGACCCTGACAGGAAGGACTTCAGGGAGATGCTGGGAAGCAGGGGCCTCCGATCTCTAACCAGACCAGTGGACAACACTAGGATACTGTGTGAAGCTGTAGGGCAGGAGGAGAGGGTCCTTCTGAGGGAAGAAGAGACCCAGGTGGGTGCACCAGGGTGGAAGCTGAGGTGCTGCGTTCCTCAAGGGCGTGTTCCTCAAGGGCGTGTTCCCACCGTCTCCAATCACCCCAGGCCCTTGGTGCTACTCTCATGCCATTTTTACTTTTTTTTTTTTTTTTTTTTGATACAGGGTTTCTCTGTGTAGCCTTGGCTGTCCTGGACTAACTTTGCAGACCAGGCTGGCCCCAAACTCACAGCGATCTGCCTGCCTCTGCCTCCCGAGTGCTGGGATGAAAGGCGTGCACCACCACCTCCTGGTTCATTTGTACTTTCTAAGGCAGGTGGCATCCCCTCTCTTCAGCTCCCCCAAATCACACAGAGGAAGTGAGGTGCATGGCAGGTTCATCTCAGCAGGGGTCCGACTACAGGTTACTTCTTTTCTGCAGCATCTTCCTTGGGTTTTCTCCATCTCCAGCTCCGCTGTCCTGCTGACCCAGCCTTCTGCTTCTGTGGACATGGATGGGATGGGGAGGTGATGCTGAGAACATTATGGCTGCAGGGCCAGCCAGGGAGGAGAAGTGAAACTTCCAGGTGTATGCAATGATATGTGATAAGCGGGCAGAAGCCACCCAGTGCCAGAGGATAATGAAGAACATGGCTCAGTCGACCCTGCGGCCCCACAGCTAATTCACAAAGGACAGTTCCCAGCCTGGCAGGCACCTCTTGTTATAGTCCCGCCCTGGCCACCATTCTGACGTTATGTTCCTTGCATTTCCTGGGCCTCACATTAGCACCCTGCAAGGATCTTTCCCAGACTCCAAACACTTGACAGAGGTCAGGAGAAAGGCAGGGGGCTGGGACCCAGTCCTACCTGAGTGGTCCTGTGGTGTGGTCCACCAAGGCAGGGTGGTCATCATTGGGAAGCCCCAGGTCCTCTTTCTCTTGAAGTGGTGGCTTCTTCCTTTTGGTCCTTACTGGCTTCTCTGTTGAAGACAGACAAACCCAGATGGGATGGCTCCGTGACATGAGATGGCACTTCCTGTCCCCATGGTTTATAAGCAACCTTGGTGGGCAGGTGTACCCACACCACTGCTAAGCAAGCTGAACATCATGAAGAAGTGTTTCCCACACTTCACAGCCTGCTCTTGGCAGAGCTGGGATGGAACTGGGTGCACCAGGCTCTCTGTTTCTGCTTCACCCGCAGCACGCAGGATGCAGGAAGCAACAGAGATAGAGGGCAGAGTTCAGGTACTGGCCAGAGCTGGTGTGTGTGTGTGTGTGTGTGTGTGTGTGTGTGTGTGACAGTTGTGAATCACTTGCACCACCAGATGACATCAGCCAATGATGTCCCTAAAGTGTCTCTGTCCGGGGAAAGAGGTGGCATTTCCCGTTTTCACAGATGGGAAAGTAGAGATGGGGATAAAATGGGGCAGGAGAGCAGTGGAGCCAGGAACTGGCAAGGTGGGATGCTAGAGAGCCAGGATCTCTGGGATGTCCTAAACCTGCCCCGAGAGTAGGAAAAGCCAGAGAAGCTGTGCAGCATACCCAAGGTGACACGACTGATTAATCATGGCTGAGCACTGGCACTTCCGCTGCAGCACAGCTGCACAGGGACTTACCTGGCAGTCCACGCTTGTTGGAGAATGGCTTGTTTTCAGTAAGGGGCACTCGGGCCAATGTCGCTAGCTCCGAGATAAAGGTCTGCTCAGCTTCCTGATAGACAAATGGAAGAGGATCAGGATGCCCCTCTGTCCCCCACCCTGAGTCCCCTGCCACTGAGATGAAGCCTTACACTATGACAGTTGGCTGGTGGCCACATTTCAGGTCCCAGTGTAGAAGACTTTCTCAGCAGCACCTCCAAGAGGTCAGGACCAGGACAGAGACATGGAGGAAGGTGTTCCTCTAGACCCTGACTCCTCTCTCCTAGTCTCATAACCCTGTCCACAAACAAGGACACTTTGGGGGCTCAGCCACTGTCAAACACCAGCTCCGCTCCAATCCAGCGCATGGCTACCAGAAGACCCAGAGCCATGATTTACCACTGTGCCCCTATGGCCGCCTCAGTTTCCCTATCTGTAGTGGGGATCACTGGAGCCACCACCTCAGTTGCTCCCATTTGATGTTGACAGCTCTCAGATTAGCGACCTTCTGCAATGGACCCTTGGGAACAAAAGGCTCACCATTGACAGGATTCTTACGATTACTGTCATTACTGCCAACCCTGGCCAGACAGACATGGAAAAGGCCAAATCACGGTCACATGCCTTCATTCTGATTTTTCTTCTAAAATTTATTTATTTACTTATTTGTTTGTAGTAGCAGCAGTAGTAGTAGTTGTATGGCTGCAGCAGCAGCAGCAGCAATTGTGTGTGTGTGTGTGTGTGTGCATGCGTGTGCAGAGTACAGCTTCAGGAAGTCAGCTGTCTCCTGCCACATGTGTTCTGGGGATGAACTCAGGTCCAGGTTTGAGCAGCATGTGCTTTTTATCTTCTGAGCCATCGGGTCATGCCTTGATTTTTAATTTTAAGGCATCCTTCCATCCCCTGATATATTATTAAAAATAGTTATTTATTTTACATATATGAGTGCTCTATCTGCATGTATGCCTGCATGCCAGAAGAGGGCATCAGATCCCAGTATAGATGGTTGTGAGCCACCACGTGGTTGCTGGGAATAGAACTCAAGACCTCTGGAAGAGCAGACAGTGCTCTTAACTGCTGAGCCCTCCTCTGCCCTGGATATATATATATATATATATATATATATATATATATATATATATTTTTTTTTTTTTTTTTTTTTTTTTTTTTAAGGTAGATACGTTGGGGTACAGTCACACCTCATAATCCTCCAGGCTGGGACTCTTCTGTGCTAGAGTGTCCACTTTATACTCTGACAGCTAAGCCTCCCTGAATGCTCTACAGAGGGTGTGGGTCTTACTGTCAGCACAGTCCAAGAGGCAGAGACGGCATCCCCAACGCCCTGCAGCCCCAGGGGCCTGCAATCCTCTGGGTGGTGGTCTGCACACAGGGAAATGTTTGTTCCTTTACTACACCCAAAGCCATGGGCAGACAGCTCAGCTGTGCCCTGCATACACCAGGGCCATGTGGGACCTGCTGTCCCCAAAGGGCTCATGCTTCCTTCAGGAAGCCACACAGTGTCGGCCAAAGGAACTCAGAGAGTCAAAGATGCCATGAGCAAAGAGGTACAGAGGTGAAGAGGTCTGGAGTGGAGCACAGGGTTTTTCATAGTGGCCTGAGCAGCTGGCTGTGAGTCTCAGTGTGGCCTCTTCCCTGTATGCTACGCCTCTGCCTTAGTGAGCTACTCCCAAACTACCTGCAGCTGGGTTTCAAGCTGGGCTTCCAACTGATCTAGCTCTTGTGCCTTCTGCCTCTGAGAGTTCAGGCGGCCCTGCTGGTGCTTCGTGAACTGGTCCAGGAGCTTCTTCTGCTGTGACAGCATCCTGGGTGGTGAGAAGGGATGGTTAACATTGTTGGAAGCCTAGGCCAATAGATCCCTACAAAAGCCTTCTAAAAGACGTGCTGCTTCATGGGCTTGTGACATTTTTTTTTGTTGTTGTTGCTGTTGTTCAAGACAGGGTTTCTCTGTGTAATCTTGGCTGTCCTGGCCTCACTTTGTAGACCAGGCTAGCCTCGAACTCACAGAGATCCACCTGCCTCTGCTTCTCTGAGTACTGGGATTACAGGTATGTGCCACCACACCCGGCTTTGGGCTTTTGACTCTTAGTTGTTCTTGAGCCCAGGAGCCTCGAGAGGATCCAGGCAAACGTGTGTGACTTACTGCAGCTACATTCTCCCAACAGTCCAGCTTTGACCCTGAGGCTGCATGACCATAAAACATGGGGAAGTTTAAGGACTCCTACACACACCCTGGACTTAGATTCCTAGGAAAGCTTGGAGTCATCAGCAGGACAGAGGCAAAGTCAGGACATTGCTAGGTAGGGACATAACAGCTGCAAACTGGCATCGTCTCATGAGCAGACAACCTTACCTAAGGAGAAAAGTTCCTGTGAAAGGGACTGGAGGCTTTTCAGGACCACCAAGGAAACTCATTTCTTGGGACAGTGTCTGAGAAAGCCCTAACATAGCTTATTTATTCTGAGAAGTAGGAGTGGGGCTTGGGCATAGGCCAGGTCCCTCACACTGAGAGTACCACCTTCCCTCATGGGCTCAGACTCTTCTCTGTCTCCTACGTCAGCACACCTTGCTCTGGCCCTCTGTGAACAGTGACATCTATCCCTGGCCTGTAGTCTGTAGTTGCTGCTTCCCTCCTTTCTATCTGTGGGGGCAATTCTCAGAAAGGCTGACCGGAGAGCCGAAGGCAGAAGTCAACCTTTACCATCAATAGGCAGCTGTCCTGGGGTACACAAGGCATAAACATTCCACCTTGCCTCTGCTTCCAGCTCTCCAGACTGTTGGAATACCTTTCCTGGCCTCCTTTGTACCTGTAAATATTATCTATCATCTATCCATCAATAATCCATCTTTCTATCCTTCAATTGATCCATCTCCACCCATCCATAATCCACCTAATCAGCCATGATCCAGTTATCCATCTATCTGTCAATCTATCCATGATCCATCAATCCACTCATGATCCGTCATTCATTTATCCATGATCCATGTATCCATCCATCTGTGTTCCATCCACTCATGATCTATCCACCCATCCATTTTCCATTTATTCACCCTCTTTTTTAATTAAAATATTTCTGGGCAGACATATTACAGTAGTTTAAAATTTTTTCACCCTCCTTTAAAAACCTTATTGGCATGTATTATTTGTGCACAACAATAGGGTGTGTCACCACATATGTACATCACGTACTTTGATTGTTTTGGTTGCTCACTACCACCTATTACCTTCCCCTACGCTGCACTGATCCCTTTCCTTTCCCCTTTCAGTTTCACATCTTAAAAATTTATATTTTTCCCTAAAAGAGAAATATGTGCTTGTCATTTTGAGTCTGGTTTATCACATGTAACATGTCTCATCCATTTTCCTGTAAATAATATGCCATGTTTTTTTTTAATGTCTCAACCATACCTTATCTCTACCTATTTATGACATTCACTTCACCCATTTATCCACTGATGGGACAGTGGACTGATCACTACCTTCTTCATTGAGGGTGCTGCTGCGTAGGCATGGGTGTGTGAGTGCCTCTGCTTGTATGTTGACGAGGCTGGTTAGTTTTTTGTCAGCTTGTCACCGACTCTATAGAGTCACCCTGGAAGAGGTAACCTCAACTGAGAAAATGCCCTCATCAGATTAGCCTGGAGGGAAACTTGGGGGGGGCATTTTCTTGATTAATGATAGATGAGGGAAGGTTCAGCCCCATCCAGGTTGTGCCACAGCTGAGCAAGTGGTCCTGAGTTGCATAAGAAAGCAGGCTGAGCAAGCCATAAAGAACAAGCCAGTAAGCAACATTCTTTCATGGTCTCTACATCAGGTCCTGCCTCCAGGTTCTTGCCTTGAGTTCCTGTCCTGGCTTCCCTTCATGATGTACTGTGACAGGGACATTATAAGCCAAATAAACCCTTTCCTCCGCAGGTTGTTTTTAGTTATGGTGTTTTATCATGACAACAGAGACCCAGTTAGGATGATGGCTCTTGTTCCTTTGGGTGTAAACCCTAAGTGAGCTGTCCTGCCACCCTTTTGCTGATTCCCAAATCTCATTATTTTTATCCTTTTTATCTGTCTTTCCTTTGTCGCCCAGATTCTTCTCATCCATGGAGTTGCATGGAGGGATCCTCCTGTTAATCTGTCTACTCTACCATGGCCTAGCTCTGCCTTCATAGAGCTCTTCTTAGGGATGGGTAGTGGATATACACTACCTGGGAGACAGCAGTGCCTGGCTCTGTAGCTTGCTCCCTCCCTGACATTTAATGAGGCTGAGTCCAATGAGGACTCAAGGAGAGACCATCAGCATCCTCTCTGTCAAGTTCGCCCTCCTCTCTTGTAAACCATGTGTGGTTGGATGGGGTGGCTACTGAAGCCTGTCTTGTTCTGGGTCAAAACTAGGCCCTGGACCACATGCCAATCATAACTGTCTCTCGAGTAGTTGAAGCCCAGGTGCTGAAAATGTGGATCCCTGAACTTTCTCTACAACTCTGTGATCATGTCTGAGTTTCAAGGTACTGGGAGTGGGGTTGGGTGGGGTTGGGTGGTGGGAACCTGTATATTTATTATCAAAGCCAACTATATCCCTGTACCTGAAATCTAAGAACTGCTGGGCTGTGGCCTAATGACTTCAGAAAGGTTGGGGGCAAGCCTGGACCTTGAAACTTAGCAGTTACCTGCTAATGGCTGCCAATGCCCTGGCAGAGGACTGTAGGTGGGGTATGGGATTTGATCCAGTGGGGCCATGGTTTGTATTGACTCAGACAGCTTGCTGAGGCTGGGACCAACTCTGTTATGTGTGGGTGGTCCCTCCCTGACATGATGCTGGCTTCTGTTACTCTTAGTAGTAGATGCTGTGTCCCAGCCCGGGCTTCCCTGCAATTGGAGGTGCCTTATCCCAACACAGCAGCATGCACTTTACAGTCCACTCCTAAGACTGCCTTCAGGACAGACAAGAGGTGTCCCAGGCAGGGCTTGAGGCCAGGCAAAGAGCAGGTGTTCCCAGGGCCACTTCTGCACTGCCTCTGCTGCTCCTCAGCCCACTTGGAGATAGTGGACATTTGTCTTCAGTAAACTGGGGAACCACTCCCCCCACTACAACTCTGCAAAAATAGTCCATTTGATTCTAGCCCAGCATGACCGAGAGGGACCAGACAAGTTGACCCAACTCTGACCCTTTGGTCTGCAAGGTAAACGGGTGAATGGGAGGCTCAGGATGCTGAGCCTGTGGAAGGTCCTGCAGTGGGCATTAGCATGAAACATGCCTTTACCTGAGTCCCCTCCCCCATCCCCTGTCCCTTCTCCTTCACTTTCCAGGTTAACAACATATAACCAGGGTTGGGGAGATGCCTCTTTTGTTAAGTGCTTGCCTTGTAAGTGTAAGAACTTGAATTTGATCCTCAAAACCCATTAAAAAATGCTGAGCGTGGTGGGGCATGCCTGTAATTGCAGTGCTGAGGAAGAGACAGGGAGATCTCTGGGGCTCACTGACCAGCCAACCTAGCTTGCTTGGCATACTCCAGGCCAGGGGAACAATGTTAAAAGTCAAGGCAGATAGTGCCTAAGGAACAACATTTTATGTTATCTCTGAGATGAAATGTATTCCTGCACCTACATAAATACACGCATGCACACACACACACACACACACACACACACACACACACACACACACACACACACACGCAAAGGCTTACCACCAGTCTTTATGCAAATTTGCACCCTGCAGCTGGCTTCTCGGGAGAGAGGCTTCAGAGCTGGCTCTGAGGGAGACAACACCCACACCAACTGGAAAACCATGCAAGGTCCCAAGCCCACCATGTAGAGTGGAGTGCACCCCATGCAGAGACCCCCACAGACAACTCTGAACTCTACCTTTGCTGCACTGCTTGGGAAGCTCCATGGGGACTATCTGCTGTTTGGCTCCCCGAAGGCAGGTCGCTGAATTCTTGCTTCTTCCACAGCTTGTAAGCATTGATTCTCTCACCTGGACCCACAGACACAAGACAGTCAAGGTGTTCATTCGGAAGGTGGACTCTGCCAGGCCAGGGCTAAGGATGAGCAGGACACACTTGTTACCATAACATGTTACAGGCACCAGCACTTGGGAAGGCCAGTATAAGAGACTGTCACGGCAATTTTGGAACAAGAATGCACCAGTGGCTCCTCTCTAGCTCTCTGTCAGGACCAAGGAGAGGTGACAAGCCAGCTTCCACAGTAAGAGGCTGTCACAGAGATCTTCCAGAGTCAGGGTCACACAGCAGGTAGAAGGGCAGGATGAGCTGAGCTGGGGTGTTGGTAGGCCTTGGGATGCCAGTGTGAGCAACCTCAGAGAAGCAGGCACCTGGCCTTGACCTCACATCCACAGCCCACAGCTATTTCTTATTTTCAGAGTTTCCTGTTTAGAAAACTTGTAATTTATTATTTTTTAAGTAAAGTAGTGTGCTGCCCTGGGCTTCCCTGGCTGAGAGTGCTGTCTGTTGTATAATTAGCTTGACCACAGATGACAGACAACCCTCATGGAGGCACCTCTCTGTCAAATACCCCAACACCCAGGGAGTTTTTCAGGGGACACATGGGTTCTGCACTTTGCTGGTGTGAGGTGCTCACCAGTTGCTGACTTTGTCTGGCGTGAGCAGCCACCATACGTTGTGGGGGCATGGGGGGGTTTCATCAGCAAAGTCGTGGACAGGCTTACTGCTCCATAAGAAAGCACTCCTTTACAGAGGGAGGGCTTGCTGCAGTCTATCAGGGAGCCAGGGTCAAGTGCCCACAGCAAAGCCGGGGACCAGAACTGGATGCAAGGGTGAGTCCTAAAGTGTGAGGAGATGATGGGCCCTGGTACCCAGTGCTCTGCAGGGATGAGTGGGTGGCTTCTGTTAAGCAAGCTTAAATATTTTTGGAAAAGCTGTGATGGAGAACCTGTAGCCACTTGTAGATTCCGGAGCACATGGGAGATCTCAGCAGAATCCTCCTGAATGGGGCGGGGGAGGCAGGTGGCAGCTGAGGCCAGCTGAAAGCAATGACAGCTGTAGAAGGTGCTCTAGGACCTTCCTTCCTCCTGTCCCTCACCCTGGGGCTCAACCCCAGACCACTCTGGAGCAAAGCAGTATAGCGTGTGAGCCGTGTAGTCTAGTGCCACTTGTAGATCCTAGTGCAAGGGGGAGAGGAGCAGCCTGTAGGGAGCTCTGCGTGTTACTTGGGTGTTGCTGTGGGATCGGCGGCTGTCGTCCGCTGCTTCACAGGTATGGTGGTGGGAGGTGATTAGTTATAGAAGGCCTGGGCAGAACACTCGCAGGGTCTCAGGAGCTCTGTTGGGCCCGTTCTTACTCATGGTTACTGCATCTCTTTGGCCACCAGGAAGCTCAAAGATGGAATGAATTCCATTTCTCAGCAGAACATACAAGCATTCTTCTCAGATGCTCCCCATAAATCATTTAGACGTTGTATTGTCTACACATGGCCTTTTAAGCACCCATTACATGGGCTTGAGTCAAGAAGGGAAGCGCGCATGCACACTCACGGAGGCTAGCTCGCATGCGCATTAGATCCCCACCCCAGGTGTCCCACACAGATCCCACCCTTGCAAAGCCATCGCTGGCCTGTAGCTGGGGAGACAACTACCCTGCAGGTTCTTCAGGCACTGCAGCAGCTGTTCCTCATGGGCCTGCAGGAGCTTCCCGATGCCCTGGTAATACGCCTGCACAAGACGGCTAACACTCGTGTTGGTCACGTACACACTCTCCACCAGCGTCTCCACCAGCGTCCTCTGTGGTAAGCAGGAAAGATGGGGACACCTGAAAGGTCATAGGTTGGAGCCACCTGCCCGGCACTGTATTTCCCACCCATTCCCAGTCCTGGACTGGCCAGGACTTATGCAGGGTGGGTGTGGCCAGTCGAAGCCTGTGATGATAATCTTACTTCCCCTTGGCAAGGATAGTCAAGATGGTGGGTTTAATGTAGTCCTGGCCAATAAGATGTGGTGCTAGAGCAGCCTGCTGTGGGCAAAAGATTTCCTTCCCGAACATTAGCACAAAGTCTTGATGGGTGAGAGACTCCATCACTTCCCTTGTCCTGCCAGGCTGTACATATCTGTGTTTGCCTCTGGACTCCTTACCTCATGGATCCAGGGGGCAACCAAGGAGGTATAGGGCAGGCACTGGAGAGACCTAGCTCTAGGTTTATTTTGGCCGCTCACTACATGCCAGCCTTTCAGTGTGCCTTTTGTACAATGAGATGCCTCAGTTTCCCCATCTGTACAGTGGGAAGGAGGGTCCTTAGCCAGCCTGGGCTGTGGAGAATCTGAGAAGGTAGGGTGGAGAAGGCTCCCAGGTGTACCCCACTGTCGCTATTGTGACCACTGTCATTTAGCCCTGGCAGCAGAAATGGCTAGCCGCTGCCCACTTATCTAAGTTGAGTTCTGTGGATCATGGGGCCACCAGGGTCTGTCTGCAGAGCCTCAGGGAAAGCCACATTTCTCAGTTTGGAGCTGGTTTTGCTGTGCTGTAGGCAGTGCTGTGCCTCGAGTTGATGTTAAACCAGAGTCGACAGGACCCAGCTCAGGGCCTCTGTGTGGGGCCTGGGTGACTCTTGGCTGGCAAGCCAGGCACACACTGTAGGCTGGAATCTCAAAGAGGCACAGGGAAAGTACCGTTCTTCCTGACCCTCCTTGTTGAGAGACAGCCTGGCTCTCACCTTGAAGTCTTCCTTGTCCCTGGTCCTGCCCTTGCTGGCCACATTCCGTGCTTGCACCAGCAGTGCCTGCCCGATGGCTCTCTCCGAGTGCAGCTGTAGCAGCTGCCCTGCCTCCTGTGCCTCTGCCAGCAGCTGCTGCTGGAGCCGCAGGCTGGTCTGCTGTGCCTCATCCTCCAGTCTGGCTGCCTCCTCCAGGATTCGTACCTCCTACAAGGAAAGATATGCTACCACCTAGCTAGAACGGCTGGACCTTGTGCTGGCCTGAAGGCTGGGGAAAGGAACCAAAGGGTGGGCAGGTTCTAGACTTTGAACAATAGCTCCAACAGTCTAAGTGTCTGTTGATAGTCCCCCAGCCCTTATCCAAAGGCATTTATTGAGCCCCAACTATGTGCTTGCTGCGATCCATGGCCCCTCACAAAATGAGGGCTTGTTCATTCTTCTTGAAGCCTAAATGCTAGGGCTGACAAGATCTGAGAGCCTTTCTAAAGTTAAGGCCTTTCTAAAAAGCTAGCTTGAGATCAGATTCAGCTTTGAGGGCTTCACAGAAACTGTGGCAGGGTACATGGGGCCAGGGACTGCCCCTGCTTAGGAAGGAGAGATGGGGGAGTTGGGAACTGGAGCTAGAGAAATAACCTGCTAGCTCCCTTTGTGTCTCCAAGGAAGACAAAGAGACTGAGTTCATGTGTCACCAGCAGGATGGGAGCCATCACAGCCTCTATGGCTTAGGAGCACCACACAGGAGATCTGGGGCAATTGGTAGGGGTTCAAACCCCAGCTCTGCTGCTTGCCAATTATTTAATCTGTTCAAATCTTCACAGAGCAGGAAGGGCCTCTTTCTGGTACCTGTGTGCTGGCTGTTCTACCCTCCCTGAGACTTCACTTAGATTCCTGGTAGATTCTCTCCATGTTGCCTTCACTAAAATCCCTTGACATATGTGTGTCCCCTCAGAGTCACCTCTGCCTCCCCTTTTCTGATCTGGACTGTGTTCCCTCGTATGTACACATTTAGATCCTAATTATAGGACTTCCATGATGAATACCATGGGCGCGGGACACGAGGAGATTAATGCTGAAGGAGTGTGAGCTTAGATCCCCCTCCAGGGTACCTGAAATCCTCCTAATAGGAGGCCAGGATCTCAATACACACAGAAAGATGACCATTATAGGACACAAGCTAGATATATGTATAAGCCAAGGAACGAACTCTGGGGAGAGACCTTCCCTCTCCTATCTTGACCCCAGCCCTTGGGTCCCCACCCTAGGAGGCACTTGGGTCCCATGAGTCAAGTCCCAACCTGTGCTTTTTGTCACATTGCCCTGTACCCCTCTGGGGTGTCAGGATCCTAATGTGACAAATAGGCCTAACTGGGGTTTCATGGAGCACTTCTGGTCAGGGCTGGGGTGTGTGGGAGTGTGAACTCTGTGCTCTCACCAGGGCTCTGAGCAGCTGCCATTGATGCTCTTCCAGGCATGGGGATGCACCCTGCTCTAGAGCCAGCTGCTCACGCAGCTCCTGCAGGAGCCTCTTCTTCCCGGACAGCCTCATGTGAGCCAGGGCAGTGATGGTAGTGCCTCGGAGGGCCAGTCTGCGCAGAGCAGAGCACAGTAGCAGCTCGTGGCCCTGCAGGATACCTCGTGAGGACCTGTGGGAGAAAGCAAGTCTGGTCACAGCTGTTGGATGCTCTGAATCAGGGATGCACTCTCGGAGGAGCCACGCCCCTAAGAAGAATGGCAGTTGAACTTCACCCTGCCCACCTGGTGACATTCAGCCATGTCCTTTCCAAGTTCAGAGGTACATGCAGTGGCTATTGTACATGCCAGGCTCCGTTTCATACATAACCCCTATAGACATTCAAAGCCAAAACAAGCCCTTGAGTTCCCACACCGGTGGGGCAAAACAACCCAAGTCCAGGCAAGGGATAGTGCTTTGTTCGTAATGTGCAGTGCTGCTGAGAGTCTGGGTAGCTGGACAGAACCTTGGCAGCCAGTGAGGGACAAAAGGCAGAAACAGGACATACTCAGGGCCTTCTGCTGTGGAGATGTGGAGTCACCACCCTTACACAAGGTCCTGCCATGGAGCCAGCCGGTCCCTAGGAGTGAGGGTTTATCTTCCATGACCTAAAATCCTTACTAGGTGTCAGACAAGTGCTATGTGGAGTTTGATACCATGAAAGCTGGAGCTCATTTCCTCAGCCATTCAACAAGTATCCCGTGGTCAATAAAAATAATACAGCCATACAAACAGGAAAAAATTAACCCCAACAGGTGGAAAAATAGACAACAGAAGCGCTACAAGGTAGCATACTGGACCAAAAGAATGGAACAGTACAGAATTCGGTATGAAGTGTGCTGGAAAAGTCTAGTAAGTATATAATTGAGTCCCAAGAGATAGAGAGAGGACTGATTTATCTTATATATGAGTGGAGTAAACACTAATACCACTCAAGACACAGGCTCCAGGCTACCTGAACATCTATGAGCTGGCAATGTTCACTGGGTCATCTGGTCTACCCCATTTATCTTTCCTTGTTCTGATGCATCACTTGTATCAGCCATTACAACAGCCACACACCTGCTTCCATTCTGCCCACAAGATCCACATGCCTGTGACCATTATGCTCTCTACCATCGCCACCCACTTCCTGTACCAAAACACTGCCAAAGCCACGTACCTGCTCCTGTTCCACCCACCATACCAACCACACACCTGCAGCCATACCAACCCATTGCTGCTGTGATCACCGCCACACAGGGACACACCTGATTCTGTCCCGCTACTACAGCCACACACCTGATACCTACATACATCATGTTCTTGGGAAAAGATGGGTAATTAAAAAATATGTCATTTCCCCCCTGGAAAACAAGGAGAAATATTTTTACTAAACAGAAGAAATACACTGCATAAATAGCAAAAAGATATGTTAACAGAATATATAGTTGGTTGACAAGTAGAGAGTGACTGTAAATGGGCACTAAGATCTCTGTGATGACAGGAGCTCCCAACATCTGGACTGTATGTGGCAACAGAAGTAAAACTGCAAATTTACCAAACGGCTGGAACTGACTAACTGAAACCAATGTGAATAAATTTACCTCACAAAAGCTATCCCAAAAAGTCCCTACCAAGCAGAATTCTACAAATCAGGATTCATTTGTCCCACTTTCCAGAGAAGGACTGGGAAATGGTACCTCTTTATTATCGGGGGAGATAGGGGACAGCCCATTTGTCCACCTTGTAGGTTAGCACACTGACATTAGCCTGGAGTCTCACACAGGCAGAACCCATCCTTCGGGGCTCATACTCACTCTTCAGAGAGGCCACTGAACCTGCTCAGGACCCGGTGGATGGCGCTCTCGTGATGATCTCGCAGCTGCCTCTGCAGCACTGTGGACAGTGCACACTCCTCCAGCCACACCTATGCTCAGAGGGACAGAGACGCATGACACAGTTGCAGTCACTCCATCGGCCCCTGAGTTTTTTTTAACAACTCCCTTTCTTTCCTGATTCTCTTAACATCTTTTCTTGTTCCTACAGTCCTCCAAGGTAATTTCATATGATTAGAAGGGAAGCTCTGATCTCACTCAGCAAGACCATGCTGCCACAAGACCTCCACCATTGAGAGTCCTTTTGGACTCTCCTGAGCTCTCTGTCTCTGTCAGCCTGGGGCTTCAGAGCCTGCACTCTGAAGGGGGAGTGGAGCACAGGTCTTAGCAGAGGTGCCTGCATCTTAGGATTCCATCCCCCAGGCCCATGATTCTTTGCCTGTTCCAGCTTCCAGAGGTTGCTGTTCACTCAAGTTCACCAGCCCACCATTGCAACTTCTGTTTACACTGTCTACCATCCTCTTTTGACTGCAACCCTCCTGCCTCTCTCGTAACCTTTTCTCCCTTGTTTCTGCAGGCACAGCTCTGTCTCATCTGTCCTCTGTTTCATTGCCTTTTGCCTCATGACTTTCTGGTGAATTTTTGAGTACTATGCTCACATCCTGGCCCTCCCTCCATGACTGTTGGGGAAGCTCGGTAACCATGACTTTGTTTCCTTGGGGGCACTGGATATCACCCCAGGGCCTTGAGCATGTTCAGATGTGCTCTGGCACTAAGTGTATTCTGGATGTTTGCAGCCACATCTGTGTAGTGTTTCTAAGGGGCCTTTGGGGGATGCCCAGCACCTGAAATTTCTCCATAACCCCCTAAGTCTCAAATGCACAGCCCAGCCCAGTTCCCAGGAGACATACTCTCCTGTCCTGCTCCAAGAGGTCACACAAGAGTCCCCACTGTCGTCTGCGAAATCGGTCTGCCTGTCCCAGCTGTCTTGCTGCCTGCTCCTGGACCTGTTGTTTCAGGGCCTCACATTCTGCCACAGGGAGACTGCTCACTTCTGGGAGGGTCTTCAGGAACAGGGTGTCCACAAACTTTTGGAAGGTTTCCATGGTGCCACAGTAGAGCTCCTGAAATAAGAACCTCATTGGGGTTATATGTTGGTTCCACATTCCCTCCCCTACTTTTCTGGGCTCTGAACTTCTAGACTTGAAATTGAATACATTGGGTACAAGACAGACAACAGGAACAAAACATACGCACACCATACACATTCTAGAATGACTACAAGTACCAGCTGCTGCTCTGCTCATGGGGTTACAAGCAAAGAGCTGCAATGATAATACACAGCATTGCTTAGTTTAAAGAGAACCAGCTAGATGTTTTAGAATTTGGAAGTTTAAAGAACTCAATGTGCTATTTTAATGACTAAAGTCATCTAGAAGCAGGCGAGGAAAGAATCAGTACATTGGAAAGTAAATCAAATGAAACCCTGAACAAAGCAAGGAGGCTACAGGATGGACACTATAGAGAGGTTGAAGACACCAGAGAGACCAGGAGGTCTGACAGGGGTCACTGCTGTCCCCAAGGAAGAAGGGGACAGGAGAGTTGGAGTAGAAGTAAGCAATATTTGGAGAAATAACTAAACGTCCCAAAAACTTAAAAGATTTTAACAGAGGAGGACACTGAAGCCACAACTGATCTGGATGGCTGGACTTCCTGTCTTTGCACATTCTTCCTGTGTCCACTCAGGGACACTTCCTCCGGAGAACTGTCTTTGAGTTCACCTTCACCTTGGGCCTCCACGGGCCCCTCACTCTCTTTTCTGGGCCGATAAGTAAGGGCTTGGTGATGGAGTCAATATGGATTGGATGTCACTAGTTCAAGCTGCTATCCCAAGCTCTCCCAAGCATGGGGTTGTCACAGTGTCACTTTGAAAGAAGACCGATGCCCCATTTCATAGACAGAGAAACAGAGTTAGAGGGACCAGGTAGTGGTCACATGACCATATGGTGAGTCAGAGCCTGATGCTGAGCTGGGCACTGGAGACCTCTCTCAATGCTACCTAGCCATGAGGTGTGTGCTATATTCTTTCTCACCAGCATCTTCCTTTCCCCCTATTCCATCTCTCAGCCTATGGTTCTGCCCTGCTCACCAACATGCCCCAGGGGGCCTGCACCTGGACAGTCTTTTACACACTTCTGCCTCTCTCCTCAAAGTCTACTGTGAGGAGAGCAGGCAGCTCTAACTTGCCCATGTCCGGTGGATATCCCAGTTTCCAGCATGGACACAATGAACCCATGGCAGAGATGTAGTCTGTGGGTCCGTCAGGCAACAAGTACAATGGCACCTGACCCTTTCCATAGTTCTCCAGCCTGGAGGACAGGAGGATCAAGAGCTTCTATCACACACACAGAGCAGAGTGTTGCTCTGTCGTCTGGCTAAGCCGTTGTCATATTCATTGTCAATCTGGCAGACTTGGTATCACCCAGGAGACATACCTGAGTCTGTAAGGGCATCATTCTCCAAGAATGTGAGCATCCCTGTCCCACAAACAGAGTCACAGGTTAAATAAAAGGAGGCAAGCTGAGGACCAGCATGCACGTCGTCTCTGTACTTCTTGACTGCAGAAGCAATGTGGCCAGCTGCCTTATGCTTCTGACGCCTTGCCTTCTCCACCATGATGGACTGACAGCCTGGTGTTTTGTTACATCCGAAGGCACAGTACAATCACCTACCTGGCAGAGTGCAGCCATGGACTCAGTGATCCTGATGTCTTCCTCCTCCTCCTGGTCAATCCGCATCAGCCGCTGCCTCTCCAGAATCTCATGAAAAGCCTATAGTTAAAATGGGAACTGAGTCCAGTAGGAAACTGCACTCTGCTTTTTCTGGAAAAGTTCTCCCCAGGTGACTAATTGTCATCTCAGATGGGAGAAATAGTCACACCTATATAATTGTGAGAAAACTGAGACATGGAGCTGTCACATGACTTTAGTAGTTTACAAACTGTGACTAAGGCCAGGACTTCAAATCTCAACTGTGTTTCTGTTAAATTGATGTAAGGAGTGTCCACTGGGCCACCCTTGCTATTTGTCTGTCCTATGCCCTGTCACCAGACAACACCCACTCTGACTTCTCTTGCTAGTGACCTGACACATCCAGGGGAACCTACCTGAGGGACCTGGGGTAAAGCAGACAGGTTATTAGTGGCCCATATAGTCAAGAAACAGCCAGAAGTTGGATGCTGCCTCGATGGAGCCAAAAGAACAGCTGGACGTGGAGCAGGCCAGTAGGGTACCAGAGACTCCTACATAGCCAGAAGGACACAAGGACACAGTGACTTCTCGTAGTAGGGAAAAGGTACAGGGGCCATGCTATCAGGAGAAATGTCTACATAGCTTTTGAGGATGAAGGTTTCTAGTGGGGACACAGAAGCCAAGGCCACCTGTGATTGAGCAGCAGCTGCCACAACTGGATGCGGTAGAGTCCTCTGTCTGCCTGTAGGATGATGTGGAGTTGGGGGTTAGATGAGATTGAAGGGCAGGGACTAGAAATGGGGTACTGAAGGTGGGATGGAGCGTGGTGTCCATTCATTTGCCCATTTCATGTGTTCATTCTTTGGTTCACTGATCATTTGTTCATGCGTTCATTCATCCATTCATGTGTTTACTCATTCACTTATCCATCCGTCCGTCCATCCATCCATCATCCATCCATTCATGTGTCTACTCATTCACTTATCCATCCATCCATCCATCCATTCATCCATTCGTGTTTACTCATTCACTTATTCATTCATTCATTCACATGTGTATTCATTCATCCCTCCTCCATTATCCCTGTTCCCTGAACACCAGCCATGCTGCCTGGTTTGAGCTGGATCTTGGGACATAGATGCCTATCACCCTCCTATGTTTGGAGTTCAGGATGAGCAGAGTGTTAGCTGAGGGTGACAAAGAACTGAGTCCTATCCTCCTCTTATCCTCCTAATCAATCTTTTCACACACAGAAGCTCCACCCCCTTCAGGGTACATTCCTGACTCATAGACATGGCCCTAGTTAGAGCTCACAGAGAGGTAAAGTGTAATGGGCCTGAGTCTGTTCTGTGCTGTGAGGGTGTGGCCTCGCCTTCCCGTGGTGCTGCTCCCCACTGCACTGTCCCCATGGCCCTGTGCACACACTGTGAGCTCAGCCTGTGTCACTGGTTCCCAGCAACTTGTTTTCTCTCCAGAAAGCTGGCACCTCACTTGCTGCCTTCCCACAGGCCTCGTGTCCTCTTCCTACTGAGAACCATGGCATATTCTAGTGGGGCCACCTCCATGGTCCTGGACCACTGCCCTGGCCAGAGCTGAGGGCTGCTCTACCCCCGCGGCTGAGGACCCTTCTGTGAAAAACTTGGGACTTACACACCGTATGTGCCATGAGCCAGCATTTGGCTATGCTTGCTATAGCAGCCCATCTTGGGATGCTAGTCATTTCCTCATGAAAGAAGAATCAGGAACAAAGAGACTACGAGACATGGCTACAGTCACGTGCCTGGCACATGGAGTCCAGAGTTGAAGTTTTATCTGTTGGAGGCCTAAGTCTTGACCAAGATCAACAGATTAACCTAGAAGGTCCAAGTACTGGGGATGGGGTAGGGGCAGTGTCACCTTGAGGAACTCCCCTGGGTCTGAGGTCAGCTGGGAATCAGCCAGGAAGCTTCTCTGCTCTTCTTCTTGGGCCTGTGTGAGTTCTACCCTCGCCTCTGCTTGGCGAGCCAGAGACGTCTGGACCAGGTCTTTGCCCCGCTGCATGAATTCTGGGATTGAAAAGAACCACAGAGCAGGGGGGTGACTCTCTAGCAGGGCCACCAGTGAAGAGCTCCTGTGACCTACCAGGCAGTCCCTTTTCTCCAGGTGGCCCTGTGGGCAGGAGCAGCCGTGAGGAACCTTTGTAGCTTCCCTCTGTCCATGCTGACCTGACTCATGCTCACTAGCCCTTCAGCTGGGCAGGGTTGGCGCTGCATGTGGTCACCCCTGAGCATGCCCAGTCTGGTTGATGTCCTCTCCCTTCCTCTGCTCCTTTGAAATCTAGCTGGTCGTGCCTTGACAATGGGGTCTTGTCAGCCCTAGTCACTGAGGCTAGAGGGTGATTCTGATGTCACACAGACTCTGATCACTCTGTGCTACCGAGGTGGAGGCTGGGTCTGGCGCCGGATTGGCTCTGCCTGGCTTAGTGTCATGGGCCATACTATATCAGGTCCCTAACCCAGGCTCACTGGCTCACCCCTGCCAAAGCACTCTGCCTCCTCCCAGAAGGCCTTGTGCTGTTGTGTCAGAAGTTCCTCCTTCTGCCTCCCAGACAGATGCCCCTGGACAGTCAGCAGCTCCAGGCCATGGGAGATGGCAGCCAGCCGGCACCTGGTCTCCTCCTGGATCTGTGTCCTCAGGAACTCTACCATTCTTGCCATGTGGGCCCGACCCATTGTTCTTTCCAGGGCATCCTGTTGGGAGACAGAGGACAATGGCTGGCATCCGTGTTGGGGGTTGGTCTGGTGTTATGCATTGTAATGCTAGTTACTGGCCACCAAGATCTGGCTGCCGCCTAGACCAGCACATCCTCACACACTCCATGCCAAGCACAGTGAACTCCCTCCTTCCCCATTTGCATCTTAGACAGGGATGGAAGCCTTCCCACACCCTCAGTACTTGGTATAAGCCAGCGGGCACTTGGCACCTTACCTGTCCCCAAATCCTTCAACCACTGTCTTCTAGTCAAGCCCAGATTCTGGGGCTCTGTCTTCCACACCTCCCTGCTCCTGGCTGTCATTGTAAGCCTGACCACTAGATGGTGATCTCCCAAAGCCCAAGCATAACAGTCATTAAAGCTTGCCAGGAAATACCAATGTGCAGCAAGCACTGAGAACCCAAGATCTGCAGGACCATTGATCTAATCAGCACCTCCACTATGGGATGGTGAGTGATGGATGAGTGGGTGGGCGGGCAGAGGGCTGGAGACTGGAACTCTATTCTGACCTCCTTGGGCACCAGGCATGTAGCTGGTATATATACACACACACTTAAGCAAAAGCAGGTATACACATACGCTAGAGTAGATCTTTTAAAGAAATGGGTAGACAGTGGGTAGATGTGTGATAGATGGATGAATTATGGTGCACAGAAGGGGACTGATGATGGACGGATGGAAGATGGATATGTGAGTGATGAACAGATGACGGGAGGATGGATGGATGGTAGATAGACTCATTGCCCTTTCCTGGGGTGCTATATCTTCTCTACAACATGAATGTGTTTGACCTCCTGACACCTAGTCAGTGTTTGCACGTCTTTCCACCCTCCTCTGGCCTGTGTTACCATAGCCTGCAGGTCCTGAGAGTCATGCAGCAGCCTTTCAATGACAATCATTCTTCCTGTCAGAGTCGTCATGAGCTGCCGTGCCTTGGAGCTGGAGCATTTAAGTTGGTCCATGAGAATGGGCTGGACACTTTCCATCTGCTTCCAGAAAGCTCCCATCTATGAAATGAGCAGGAGAAGCAGGTGATGAGGAAATCTTATTCAGGAAAGAGCTCTGGCCAGTGTCTGGGAATCACAGCTCATCCCCCTTTCCCACCAGAGCTTCTTAACTTTTCTGCAATTGAAGTGGGTTTACTTTGGCGTTGATTGTGCTCTGTGATAGGCAGCCTGCACTCTGCCCCAGAGACTGTGGTGCCAGTCACATTATAGAGGTGTTTCCAGCAAACACAAGGCACTGTTGCCAATAAGAAAGTTATGAGCACCGCTTGAGGACTCCACACAGGTCACGATTACTCCTTGGGAGCATGGGAAGTGAGACAACGAGACCCTGTGGGTCTCAGGATCTCTCAAAGGGATTAAATAGGGCTTTAAAAACCCCAGGAGGTCACTATTAGTCATTGTTACAGAAGTACAAAAGAGCCAAGTGGCAGAGAAGATGCTGGCTGTGAAATCATTCTGCTTTTGAGATCCAGCCGCCCACACTGTATCTTATCAGAACCAGAGCAGAGAATAGTCAATTCCTGGCTTAGGCTGCTGGGGGCTTTAAAGTGTGACAACAAAGGCCATGTAAGCTTCACCATCAAGGATGGCAGGAAGTCTGGTGACTGTCTTCCTGGTAGGCAGCCTGAGCCTTGCTTGCTTACTTCTGGATAGAACATGCCCTGAGGCAGAGCAAGGAGCCGACTAGGAGAGTGTCACAGAATGTGACCATCATTGGCTGCGTTTGGTCTGGATCCCTTTAGCTCCCCACGAATCCTGAATATGGATGGCACTATCCCATCGGCTGGAGTCCCAGAAAGAACAAAAAGGAGGAAAGTACACTGTGGATGCAATGTAACCAGCTGTTTCACTTTCCTGCCACCATGCCTTCCCCACCACAGATGCTATCCTTTCACACTGTAAGCTGAATAAACCATTCCTCCCTTAAGTTGCTGCTTGGCAGGTATTGGGTCACAGCAATGAGAAAAGTCACAGTGCCCCTTGAATAAATATCCCCCGTACCCTCAGGCATTTGAATGTTTTGGTTCCCACTTGATGGCACTGTTTGAGAAGGCGTAGGAGGTGTGGCCTTGTTGGAGGGAGTGTGTCACAGGAGGAGGGCTTTGAGAGTATAAAGGCTTGTGTCATTTCTAGTCTGTTATCTCAGTTCTGTGCTTCTGGTTCAAGAGGAGAGCTCTCGGCTTCCTGCACTTGCAGCCATGCCTTCATTCTGCCATCATGGACTCTTACCCTCAAGCCCAAATATTCTTTTTTGTTGCTGTTGTTGTTTTTTGAGACAAGGTCTCTCTGTGTAATAGCCCTGGCTGTGCTGGACTCACTTTGTAGACCAGGCTGGCCTCGAACTCACAGTGATCCATTTGCCTCTGCTTCTCAAGTGCTGGGATTAAAGGCATAAGCCACCATCCCTGGCTCACCCTTTACTCTTTAAATTGCCTTCCTACCTCCCAGACCTCCCTGGCTCCTGTCTGCTCATGTACTGGCCCTTCTGACTGGTCTCTCTATGGCCGTCTAAGAGGTTTTTTAAGATCCTGAAGTGGAAGGCTCACACCTCAGCTTCCCCTAGCACCTTTCCTCTGCCGCAGGGGAGCCAGGCGGTCTTCCTCATTCACTGTAGCTGTCCCTGGGTCTCCTGGGCAAGGCCATGCTCCATCAAATCTGAGTTACCACTGCCCAGCACGGGAGGTGCCAAGGACACATCTACTCACAGATCCATGGCCAGGGGGCAGTAGAGCATCCCAAGGAAGCCATCCCCTGTGGCATGAGTAGCATGCTTTACAAGGCTGAGGGTTGGAGATGCCCTTGAACCAACTCTACTATGGGGTGGCAGTGACACTGAGGGTTTCTAGGAATCATTGCTTTCAGTGATAAACAAACAAACAAACAAACACACACACACACACACAAAACCCAGCCAGCTAAAAAATAAAAATGGATCAAAGCACCCCTTTGTAGATCTCCGCTAAGTATACCTCCCCTGCCACTGAACTTCACACACTGGCTCTGCATTGGGATGAGACATGACAGTATCACCTCTTTAATCTTGTCAATGTCACTGTTACAAAAACCAAGCTCACCACAGGGGAGAAAGGCCAGCACCTACATTGTCTATGAGCTGCTCCGAGAGCTCTCTCTCCCTCCTCTCCACATCTGCCAGGGAAATGTAGCCAGAGTCACCAGTGCCCAACATTTCTGTGTTCACCAATCTGGCCTGAAGTCGCTTTTCTAATTCCTCCAAATCCTGCAAGGTGGAGGGGGGGGGGGGAGGGGTAAAGGGGTGGGGAGGGGGGGGGGGGGGGAGGGGGAAGGGGAAGGGCAGGGCAGGAAGAGAACAAACACACAAAGAAAAAAACTAGTAAAACTCAAATTCTGGAAGAAATGGTCTTATATTTTTGACAAATATTTTGTAAAAACATATCTTAACAATAGTGAGATGTTCTGGATACCGTCTTAGGGCTTAATGCTGGGCCAGAGAGATGGCTCTGTGGGTGAAAGCAATTGCTGTGTAAGGCTAGACATCTGAGTTTTATATCAAGAACCCATGTAAAGAAGAGAAGAGAGAATTCCATGGAGAATTCCTCGGACCTCCACTCAAGCGATGTGGCTCATTTACCCACACCCACGTCATGCAGCTGTACACACAAAGTCACAATACGATTGACGTGTAAGGGTAAAAGCTCCTTTACTTCATTAAACACTGGACCTCCAGAATGAATGATGATGATTTTCTTTTAGATCCTCTGTCCTCCTGAAACTATAGTTAGTACTTAGCAAACAATGAAACTCTGTCTTTCAATCATTACAAACTTTTTAGAAAATGTGCATTCTAGGGGCTAGGCAGGAATCTTCCTTCTTCACTCACAGGGTTTCCACGGGGAAGGAGTTAACAGCACACCTCAAGGCGGAAGTGGGAAGAATTTGGTGAGTTCAAGAGTGGGAAGTGAGCATTGTAGCTTAGCTGTCCAGCTTCTTTCTCTCTGGGACACCATCTTCACAGGTCGCCACTGGTCCAGTGTGGTCTCAGCACAGTGAGCAGGCAGTGCAGGCTCCACTTGTGTGGGGAGCCTGACATGGTCCAGCATCTTCTTGTGCTGAGGTGGGCAATTGAGTCAGTTCTGGGGTTCGGTGTTAGGAAGCAGCACCCTCCAGGCTGACAGCATTCCTAGATCTGCGGCCCACTCCAGACTGAGGAATGATCATGGGTGCTCTTCGTGGCTTCTTCAAACCCCAGCATGAGGCAAGGAATAGTTCTTGCTCCTCTGGAGCTGCGTTCCCAGGTGACCAAGGCGATGTGGGGCCAACTTCTTCAGGAGATGTAATGCTGGTACCACTCAGTAACAGACATCTCCTACTGAGAATAGCTAAACTCCTCCTTCCCTGCTGCATCTAATAAAAGAAGCTGAGGCTCTGGGCTGCTGGAGGCAGTAGGGGACCACCATCATCAGAGTGAGCACAGTCCCAGCTGGTCCCTCCTTTCCTGCATGTGTCCCTGTCCTTTCTCCATTCCCTTGCTGGCCCTAGTAGTCACAGTCCCAGGACTGAAGCTGCAGGTCACCACAAGTGTCCTTTTTACACATGTACATGAGCTCTCAGAAGCCATCACACTGTGTTCAAATGTGTATTGTAAGATCGACTTCGTGCCTTAAGAGAAAGATATTTTTATGCACAGCATGAAGTGTTTTTATTATTTTAACAGTTTACCGAGTTACCTTGAGATACAGGCTACAGACTTACATGCTCCTGTTTGGAAAGAATCTTCTGGTATGATTCATCATCAGGCTTCTTTTTAGGAAACGAGTCCAGGAGGCATGCTTTAAGAATCTGAATGAATATCTGTTGGCACAAGGGAAGGGACAGCAGAAACATTTGGGAAGTGCTCCACCTCCGACCCAGTTCTTGCAGAAGGACATGACCTATGTATCATGGCAATGGCATGTCTGGGTATTATGAAGCACCTAAAGACTATTTCTCACCTTCATTCTGCCCTTCTCTTCACCTCCCTGCTGCCTTCCCTCTCTCCTCTCTTCCCCAGCCCCCACCCATCTCTACAGTATTCACTCAATGACTACATTGTGCAGAGCTCTTCATCGCATGTGCGTGTGTGTGCGCACGCGCGCGCACACACACGTTTCCACATGTAGACTTGCTTCCTTGTAAGAGTTAGAGACACCTCCACAGAATTGGGGTGTACAAAGTCCTCTCAGACTCTTCCTACAGACCTCTTAAACCCGGAAGGGCCCTCCCAGAATCGGGGCTCCCCAGGGAATCGCAGAGGGCGCCGTCTCCATGGTCACACCACTGCAGGAGCTCTGTTATCCAGGCATCATCACGGACACCACTGTGGAAGAACGTTCACACAGGGACTGGTGCCAACATGGTCTCTCTGGGACAGACACCCAGAGGAAGAGCCACTGGTCCTCTGGGCATCACATACTTGATTGTCTAAAAAGCAGTAACACCTTTCTCCACTCCCTCAGTGGTGTGTGCAGGATCTGGCTTCCTCACAGCCTCAGTTTATGCGCTGTTGCTGTTAAATGTAGTTATTGGCTTAGTGTCCTTTCCCTCCATCAGAGCTCTCTCTACCCAGAGTCTTCAGCAGGTGCAGTCCTCAGCAGGTGCGGAACAAGGCTCTGAACTCACCTCTTGGTGGCTCCCACCCCAGCTAAATGGAGTCTGCGTCCTGACTGTGGCACCAAATGTGGCCCCATAGCCAATGCCTAGACCTCACTGCATTACCTCCTGTTTCCATGTCTGTTTTTACCCAGCTCTGAGCCCCTCACACATTTGGGGCTCTCATAGCCCCACCCGGTCCCCAGGTCACAAAGAGAAAGCAAATGACTCTACCTACCAGGTGCTTCTCCTGCCTCAGCGCTGTGTCTATCTGAAGCAGATCTTTCAGGTGAAGGCTGCAGACACACAGGTCAACATCCGCACTGAGCCACAGGAGAGAAGCAGACAGGGGTCAAAAGGTCAGAGGTCAAGATGAGGCCAGGACACTGGTCTCTACTTGGTCTCTGTGGTGGCCCTGTCTCTTAGTTTTGGTTATGCACACTCAGGGTTAGAGAAGTTCAGACTGCTGCTAGGTGCCTCAGCTGAGGGAACAGTAAGTGTCAGGACACAGCTTCCTGGGACATTGGAGACAAATGCATCCAGAGGAGAGAAAGCCAGAAGAGCAGGCTCAATATCTCCTCTCTAGGACCTGTCACATCTGTCACCACAGACAGCCTTAGGCCTGCATGACAGGAAGAAAGTGACTCAGAGACCAGAGGGCCAAAGCTATTAAGCACAGACACAGGTTGCCTTAGGGATACTTTTCTTCCTCACAGACAAGTGCACTTGGATAAGAACACCGATCCACACTACCCTGGGGTCTGTAAGTGCAACTGTGAGGGTGGTCCACACCAGTCTCTCTCAGCCCAGGGATAGCCCCCTAGAGAGTCCACTCCTTCCTGTTCTCGGGCCAGGGCCATCCTCTGTTGTGGTGTTTTGGATGAGAATGGCCCCCATAGGTCATATGTTTGAACATTTGGTCCCCAGCTGGTGGAACTGTTTGGGAAAGATTAGGAGGTGTGGCCTTGTTGGAGAAGATGTGTCACCAGAAGCATGCTTTGAGTTTTCAAAAGCCCATGCCATTCCTAGTTACTTTTCCCTCTGCCTCATATCCTGTTATTCCAGTGCCACACTTGCTTGCCTGCTGCCATGTCCCCATCACAATGGCCATAGACTCTAACCCTCTGGAATGGTAGGCTCCAATAAGCTCTTTCTTCTAGAAGTTGCCTTGACCATATATCTTATCACAACAATAGAAAAGTAACTAAGACATTCAGGGGTTCCTGGAACTTCAGGGCACAGAGGACAGGTGCCAATCACACCTGTGTCAGCAGACTGACCACGAAGTGAGTCTGGTGCCATGGCACCTGGGCCTCAGAGATAAGCTATCTTGATCAAGCTTTGCTTATCACTCACTGTGATGTGGCCCTGGCAAGTTACTCAGACTCTCTCTGTCTCTTTAGAAAGCAGGGGAAACAATTGCCTACTGTTTATGGATCATTAAACCGGGTCTCGGCCCCTTTTGCTATGCAACAGAGGTATAGCAGTGAACAGCGGGGATCAGGCCCTCAAGTACCTGGGACCATTTTTTTGCAGGTGCTGCAAGCTCTGCTCCAAGCTCCCAGAGCATTTGCTGCACTACAATGTATGGGACAAATCAGTGGTTAAACATCGCTTGTCAGACCTGGCCCTGTAACCCCAATATTGGCCCACGCCATGTGGCTTGTGGTGAAAATATCTAGGCCCCAGCCCTGACACTGGGCTTCTGTGTGCCTGCGGCCGAGTCCTGTCTGGACCTGTTTCCTCCTTTGCACCACCTGCTGCAGCTCCACTGTGGTTGCTCCTTACCTCTCACAGGCCAGAACCTCAGGGAAGCTGCCCACCCGGAAGAAGGCACATTGGAGGATCCTGTCGTCGCTGTAGGCTGAGCGCATGCTGGAGGAAGAGCTGCCATCCTCCTTGCCAGCCTGGCTCAGGCTGCCCAGGCTGCTGGCTGGTGAGGCCTCTGTTGGCTGGTGGGGCAGGATGGCTGCAGCCTGTGTCAGGTTTTCATTCAGTGACGGGTGGGAGGATCCATCAGCCAGAGGCTGGGGACAGAAGGAGACCTGTGAGCTGACCACTGGGGTGAGCATTCACAGACCAAGCCTCTGTCCCAGGAGCATGGTCAAACACACACCAGAGGGACTAAATCATGGCTCATCTGTCCCCACACTCGTCTCAAGGAGGCCAGCCCTCTGTACCAGGATTCCACCCTGTCCCCAAACTCCTCTGTGCTCAGCTTTACCATGATAACCTTGGCAAGCCTCCTTCCCTCCCTTGTCTCTTCTGTGGCTGGCTCAGCCTCCAGGAGCCCCTTGGACTATGTGTGCTCAGCATCTGTCCTGATGAGGGTCTTTCGTGCCACAGCCTTGTATCTCCTAAATAAGCTCGGTGTGGCAGCAGTCATGGTCTGGAACAACTGGCAGTGCTCAGCTCTCTGTCTAGGCTTATCCCCTGTTGCTGAGCCTACACTGGCCGAGCTGACCCCTGATCCAGACCTTCTCCTCAGGTCCTACTTCTGGGCCAGTCCAGATTCAGCCGCCCTGTTGAAATCTGCCTTTGCCGGGGCTTGCCTTCTTTGACGTGCTAGGTTCCTGAGGCTCCTGGCTGTTTCTCTGTGACCTGTTGCCTGACCACGGAGTTGGGTTTAGGGAACACTGGCCACAGCCATGTTGACACCTTGTTTTAAAGGCAGGGTCTTTTATTAGCCTGGGTCTCATAGATTGGGCTGGACTGGCTGAACGGTGAGCCCCAGGGTCCGTGTGCCTCTGTTTCCCCAGTGCTAGGATTGCAAGTGCACATCACCACATCCAGCTTTTTATAACTGCGGTTCTGGGGACTGACCTCAAGTCTTCATGTTTGCAAGGCGCATGCTTTACTGACTGAGCCACGTCTCCAGTTTGGCTATCTGAATATTGAAACAATAGTCCTCAGAAGTTCTCTAGAAAATCTCCACTGGGAGAAGGGAAAAGGCAGAAGCCACCATGGGGAGGGTTGTGTCCCAGAAAGAGATGTCACATAGTTCTGACACCTGTCAGACCTTGCAGAAGATTGCAAGGCAGCAATGGTGGGTCATCAATGGGCGGGTCCACACCTTGACTCAGACTGCTCAGTTATGCAAGCCTCTAGTCCTTCTGTTTGCACATAAATCTCATGTCAGGACCCTAAAGATGGACTTGCTGGGTGCTCGCTCTCTCTCTCTCTCTCTCTCTCTCTCTCTCTCTCTCTCTCTGTGTGTGTGTCTCTGTGTGTGTATGATTGGATCCTTTTTATTTCTCTTCCCAGTGTGACCACATTGAATACATCCCCTTTCTCTGCTTTTCACCTCTGTTGACTCTTTAACTGGCCTCCTGAAGATGGGTAAAGCCCAGCTTGTTAGGCCTGCCAGGGATTGGGTTCTGACCCTAACAACTGTGCAGCACAATCAGATGCTACTCATCAGAAGGCTTCCCCAGGGAGACTCTGGGAACACCCTCTGGTGCAGGAAGTCGCTGACTGAGCAAACCATGGTTCTGAGCCTGTCTTGCCTGAAGTACAAACAGCTGTCAAGGCAGCACCACTACCCACCCACCCCCCCTCACCATTTCACAGCACAGCAAGAAAGGACCATATAGAGAGGCTGAGTCAAAGTCAGGATGGCATCCTAGGGACTCAGAGCATCTTTCTGAGCACCAGGATGCCAGTTCTTCCCCAAACACTCTTGGCCAGGGCACTGCCCACAGGACACCTCACGGCCTCAGCTTCTTCTGTTATTATAGCTGCTTTCTGCATAGAGACTCCAGCCAAAGAGCCCTGGTCATGGTTCCAAGGCCTGTTGCCAAGTGTGGAGGGTGGAGCTGGCTTCCTCCAGCATGTGATCTTGAGCGGTCTGGGAACGCACCAAAGTGGAAACGCCTACTGCATGACAATCCCTCAGGCCTGCATGAGTGTCTAGGAGGTACAGCATCCAACGTTAACCCTCAGCCATATGGACAGAGACAGAAGCTGGGGCCTAGGCTGGAAGGAGGATAGCATCCTACTGTGTGTGTGTGGGGTGGGGGAGCGGCTGCCCTTGCAGATCAAGCAGCTGCTCTAATCTCTGACTTTGATGTGACCTCACGTGGCTCCCATGGAATGGGTCGGCTCTCCTGTTTTGATCCATTACACACCAAAGTTTCAGGCAGAATGGAAACCCACATATGATCCATGCCCCTGGGTCCCCATGGATCCCAGCACATTATGGAGTAAATGTCACTGCTAAGACGGAACTCAGCGCACTCACCCGGAACTTCTGGTTGATGGGGTAGACAACCCTGGCTTTCAGTGCAAACGCCGTGATGTTGCCGTTCAAGGATGGCTCACATTCCTGCAAAGGAGAGACAGTGAGCTGCACAGTGAGCTTCCTGCCATCTTAAGGGCAGATGGTCACAAAGTATGGCATTCCACCTGCAACAGTGACCACAGGAAGGAACCACGACAGGCCCATCTGGATCCTTGCAAGAAGAATGGAGGGGTAGGTGGGTGGACTGGAAAATAATGGACGCCAGAGTGGACAGAAGATTGAGGAATGATGGGTGGGATGGATGGATAAATAGAGGGATGAATCTACTAGTAAGTGTGCAGAGAACAGGTGAACGGGCAGATGGGTTGAGGAATGGATAGGTGGGTGGATAGAGGACAGACGTATGGATGTGTGTATGTAAATATGAATGTATAGATGAAGGGAGACACATGAATACATACACGTGTCATAGTTGCTTTTCTTTTACTGTAATAAATGCCATGACCAAAACAACTTGGGGAGGAAAGGGTCGGTTTCACCTCAAATATTACAGTTCATCATTGCGAGAAGTCAGGGCAAAAGCCTGGAGACTGGAACTGAAGCAGAGGCCACGGAAGGGTGCTACCCACTGCCTTGCTGTACAAGGCATGCACACCCTGCTTTCTTACATACCCCGGGACCGCTCGCCCCAGGGTAATCACCAGCCACAGTGAGCGTGGCCCTCCCACAACAATCACCAATTAAGAAAATACCTCCCTCACAGGCTTCTCCACTGGCCAGTCTGGTAGAGCCATTTTCTCAGTTGAGGTTCCTGCTTCCCAAATGGCTCTAGCTTGTGTCAGGCTGACATAAAACTAGCCATCACAGAATGTATAGATAGATAAGTGGGTGGAGCATGGTCCTATGCGTGACTATGTGGAGTACAGATGGATGAAACTGGAGTAATTTGATGAATGAGCAGATTGGTCGATGGGTGGATTCATAAAGGGATGAGTTCAGGGATGCATGGATGGGTAGATAGGTAGATGTATGGATGCTTGGGTGGGACAGATAGATGGGTGGGCAAATAGACAAAAAAATAAGTGGGTGTATATATGTATGCACATATGTATGATGGGTGGATAGATGGACAAACAGATGGGTATATAGACAAATGCTTGTACAGAGAGGCACGACCATTTAATTCTATTTCTTTCAGCTTTGAAGTAATTAGGCTTTTAGTGCCTCGAGACAGATTAACAAGCATCTCCTGAAGGACTATGGACCACCTTCAATGGGTAAAAACAACCACAGGAAGTAACTGAGCTTTGAGGAATGAGACCTCACTTTCCAAAGTGCAGCTCGGTCACTGCAGCCTACAATAAGTCATATATTTCAAAGCAACTGGATAAGTCTGAAGTTTCCTAATTCACGGAGGTGGCAGAGTCACACCTTGCATGTGTATTATCACATTGCACTCCGCTGATGCAGATGATTGTATGTGTCAATTAAAATTTAAAAAAAAGCATAGCACCGCAGGGTATAAACACACAGGTAATGTTCACACGGGGGTAGGTGGGGGCAGCCATTGGAGTAGAACCTTGAACAAGAAAGGGGTGGCTGAGTCAGCCTCAGTATGCCCGTATAATCAACAGATGGAGAGTCTAATCCTCAAAGATAACAGGCATGAAGCTTCCAGCTGACTCCCTGGGACCAAGGAGACACTAGGCACTGAACAGCTGTATAGTGTTCACAAGCCATGGGTCCCTAAGAAGCCACCTCCGATGCAGTGGGAGGGACCAATACATTGTCCACCCTGTCCCTGGCACACTCTACCCATCTCCTGAGGGCTGTGAAGGCGGGCCTTGAACTGACTCTAGCACTCAGGCAGGGCTTGAATTTATGATCTGCCTCAGCCTCCAAACCTCCAAGGATTATAGAGTCACAACATCGAGTCTGGTGGCCCTGTGCAGCTTAGAGCTTCATATAACAGTGGTGGGAGGAAAGGAGAGGAAATGAGGAGAGGTGAGGAGAAGGCATGGTTTTCCCATAGTGCACCAGTGTGAAAGACAAAGAGGGGAACAAGCCTGCCCATGAGGGAGGCAGGTAGAGCTGGGGTGCCTGTGGAGGCAGGCATGACTGAAAAGCCTGGACAGGATTGCTGGGACTAGCCCTGGCTGTGTGAAGCCCTACCTATGAGGATGCCTGTGTGAGCACCTGTATCCTGCAGGACTGGAGGGGAGGCCTGCCCTGCTTTGGCTGGGAGATGGAGGACACTAGAGGCCTGGGCATGTGGAGGCAAGGGCAGGCAGCTCCTGCCACCCAGACGGGATCCAGAGCCTTCAGCTTTTTCACAGCTCTCCTCACGGAAATTAGATGCTCCAAGTCTGATGTTTCCTCTAAGGAGATGCAATGATCCAGGAAATGGGTTGCTGTGCAAAGTTATAAGGTAGAACTTTAGCCAAAACAATGCAGTTGTTCAGAAAAATCGGTGAAGGTGTCGCTGTGGAGAAAGAAAAGCTGTTTCCTCCCATTGGCCTTAAGATGTTCTTTTCAGTCCTGCACATTCGCCTCCACACGCTGTGTCCTTCCTCTTCATTAGCAAAGGCAAAACAGAAGATCAGGCTGTGGAGCAGCAGGCCTCAGAAACCTTCTGGAAATTTCTGTGTGTTTTAACCGAAGGGGGCTATTCATTAAACAAAGTTCGTCTAAGTGGCAGCAGAACAGATCACAAGGCTGAGGTTTTCCATGCATAGGAGAGGTAGCTGGGCTCACCAGGCACAAACACAGCTGACTAGGCAGATATTTAACTCAGCTCTGGGCAATCATTAGCCTGATGATGGGCGCCTGCCAGGCACTGAGGCAGGGAGCAGGCTAAACCTTCCTAGGCTGGAGAAAGGTGAGGTAATCTCCTACTGTTGTGGCACTGATGGAGTGCCTCTGAGAGAGAGATGCTGGCAATGACCCGGGGCATCCCGTGGGGGGACCTCTGTGACTCTCACAGTGAGGGGTCTGAGACTCAGACTGTTATGTTTCTTCCTCAGTGCCACACAGCAAATGTATAGCAGAGCTGGGATTGGTCCACACTGGGCCTGAGGCTAGTGCTGTTTCTATGGGATTCACAGCCACCTTACTGAGAGTGAGGAGTTTTTGTTTTGTTTTATTTTGTTTTTTAAGTTCTATTTATTTATTATGTATACAATGTTCTGGCTGTGTGTATACCTGTATACCAGAAGAGGGCACCAGATCTCATTATAGATGGCCATGAGCCACCATGTGGTTGCTGGGAATTGAACTCATAACTTTGGAAGAGCAGCCAGTGCTCTTAACCTCTGAGCCATCTCTCCAGCCCCGAGGAGTTGTTGTTTTTGTTGTTTTTAAACACTTTCATCAATATAGGATTTATGGCCTGAACAATCATGCTTGTATAATGTATAGCCAACTGTTTTCTGTTTTTTCCCAATAACAAAAGTATCACATAGGCAATTTCAGAATGACTCATTGCAGCAGAGAAGCCCTGCTCTCTAGTGATTAGCCAGTTTTCCCCGGCAGCCACTCAGCTACTTCCTGTCCATACAAATTTCCCATGCACGGGATCCTTTCATTCCTGGCTCCCTGAACAACTGGTTTTCTTCATTTTGGGTAAGAATGATTCAGTGCGTATCAGTACCGTGTGACTTCTCACAGCCACTAATATTCAGCAAGGACAGACCACAATTCTTTGTACAATTGCAACAGACTTTTGTTTCATTTGAGTCTTGGTTTCAATATGTAGCCCAGGCCAGGCTCAAATTCACAATCCACCTGTCTCAGCACCTAAGATGATGCGGTAGGTGCAGCCCATTGGGCCTGAATGATGGACCACATCCTGTCCATGCATTTCATGGCTGATGGTCATTTGTATTGTTTCCAGTCTGGCTGTTGTGGACCGAGCTGGACATCTGTGTACAAGCATTTGTGTGGACCCAGGTTTTCCACTTGTGAGTGGAATTTTAATGGAACGCAGGGAGGGGCAAGACAGCCAAGAGAGATGAAGGGAAAAAGAAAGACAGAGAGATACCATTCAACCAGAACCTTTCATACATATTGTCCCAGGGACCCAGTGAGTCACCCAGGATGAAAAGCTCTCCACAGAGACACAAACACATATGCAGAGACACACAGAGAAAAAGAGACATGAGAGTGAGGTCTAGAGACACAGCATTGTGGAGAGAGTACAGGCCCTGGGTCCACGGGCCCTTCAGGATCCTGGAATTTCTTCACCTCCACAGCCTCCCTTAAGCTCTGAGGTCCAGGGTCTGCAGGCTAGGCCCTCCCCCAGGACAGAAGTGTGGTTATTAAAACCTTTGGGAGGCACAGGCCACAGGCAACTTAGGAAAACAAAGGGCTACCCTGCTTTGATTCCCAGCCTTTGGAGAAGTTTGCCTCAAAGCCCAAACAGAAGACCCTAAATATGGAGGAAGGAACTTGAGAGACGGGTAGGTAGAGTGTGGAGGGAAGGCAGCCAAGCTTGCGCTGCAGGTGGCAGACAGACCTAGGGACACATCTGAACTTAGCCACCCCCCCTCCCCCAGTTTGGGGACCCAGGAATGTGGTCTGTCTCTTTGAGCCTCAGTTTCCTCATTAGACTATGAGAACAAAAACGAAAACTGATGACTCTGCCTCAACTTAAAGTGTGCACCAGGGGATGTCAAGTGATATCCCTCTGTCCTTCCTGAGGGAGCTCACCCTGGTCATGCTCCATGGGCCAACTGAAGCAGGGCAGACCAGACCCGGGAAAAAGAGAATCCATCTTCCAGGGTGGGTGCCGGGTGCTGGGTGCCCAGCTTTCCCCTGGCTTTGCATGTACTTAGAGTAATAAAATTTAATTGGAGAATAGAACTGGGGCTTGATTGATGAGAGCTGGACTCTGAAAAACAGTAAGCCCATCAACCAAACATCCAGGAGGTACCAAGTGGCCAGCAGTGGTGTGTACACACTGATCTCCCCTACCCCATAGGAAAGGTGACCGTGTGTGCCCATGCAAAGAAGTGAGTAAATGCTGGTAGTGGGGTGTGGTGGGAACTGAGACACAACGGGACCAGGGCACTCTGCACACAAAACTCTAGTCATCTCGTGGTCATGCAAAACTTTTCTGGACTTTCTTGAATAAGTGTGACCATAGACAGGCATCAAAGCGCTTTCTGGGGTGTTGGGATGTTAATTATGAGGGAGCCCACTTTTGTCAAAACTCACTCAACTGTGGACTTAAAATCTGTGCCTTTTGCTATTCATACATGATAATTATTGGGGAAATAAATCAGATAGTAGCTTGTAGCATGACACGCTGGTTTCCAGGACGACAGTCGCACACCCACAGAATCACACAGAAGCAGACTAACCTCAGGCACATCCTCATCGCGAGATTTTGTTTCTCTCTGGTGCCCCCTGGCCCTGGTGCCAGTATCCCGCAGGCTCTGTGCAGGGGGCTCTGAACTCCTGAGCAGATGTTGAGTGTCATCTTTCTAAAACCCAAAAGGAGTGGAGAGAAACCAGAAATGGAAGTCAATCAGCCTCTTCTGTCCCACTGAACTTTACCCACAATCCCCCACCCAGCAGTCACCTCTGTTCACCATGTGCCCTTCCTGCTCCCTTCACCCACCAGGCATCTACTAGAGTCCTTTAAAACCACCCCGGTCATCTTTCAAGGAAAGCCCCTTAAGGTGCATATCACAGTTGTCCCCAAGACTTCAGTCCACACCGGGAGCAAAGCTCTCAGTGTTTTTCAGTTTCTGATCTACATTCATTTCTGTAGCTTTGACAAAATATTCCAACAGAAGCAACTGCACCTGCATTCATTCATTTATTCATTCTCTCTGCTCCTGATTGTGGTAGGACTATCTGCTCTGGGTCCTGCCTTAACTGCTGCACAATGGACTGACCTGGAGTTGCAAGCTAAGTTTCCCCCACTAAGTTGCTTGCTGTCAAGTTTAATATCATCACAGCAACAGATATGAAACCAGAGCAGAAACTGCTGTCCCCAACGGCTGCCGCTTTGTATGGAACGTTCAGATAGTATTTTCCCTGTTGTTCTCAGTATAGCCACTGAGTGATTTTTTTTTTTTTTTTTTTAAATACTGATCTTGGTTGCCTTCAGCAGAGGAGTGATTGCCACTGCAGACTACAATCAGCAGCTGTGCGATCTACAACCCCACCACTTTCCAGATGCCAACACTGTTATTCACTGGTCTCATAGGCATTCATGGGCACGTGAGCAGCAGGGGGGCACCACGTGCTTGTCTGTGTGGATGTGGCACAGAGAGGCAGTTCACTGTTCCCGCTCTCCTAGTCAAAAACAAAACAAAACAAAAACCCAAACCTTCCCTGTTGCAGCTACGCATCCAGCTTTCTGCGGTTGTGTTTCCTGTTGTAGGGGGCTGTGGTCTAGCGTTCTGAAGGACCGGAGGGCCATGATGTTCCCAAAAGAAAAGGTCCTTGTCAAAGAGGATCTGCCTTCCAGCCAGAGTTCTGAGGTTCTTGACTGTGAGTTCCAAAGACGGAATTAACAATATGTGGTCAATGAGGATTCTTTAAACAAACATGGGTCCCTCTCGAAGGTGGACGGATGGAAAGGAAGGCTCAGGGGACTCGCAGCAGGATTCCCCAAGCAAAAGCTTAGTGTGCACGTGTTCCGAGTGCTAAGCACGTTTGAGGAACATAGCTGTAGTGAATAAAGAGACTAGGTGGCATGTACGGAGGCTGGCTAAGCTAGAAAGTGCTTGCCAAGGACACAATTGCACTCCTAGAACCTATGTCAAAAAAGTTGGGCGGGAGTGTGTGTGTGTTGCACTTTCAACTCCACTGCAGGCGAGGAGGACACAGGTAGCCAGCCACCCTGGCGTGCTTCCCTAGGCCAATGAGAGACTCAGTCTCCAAAAAAACAGGGTGGGTGGTGCCTAAGGAATGACATAAGCATACACCTGTGAACAGACATCTGCATCTACACACATACACGCACCTGCACATACATGAACATGTACATACACCCATACTGGGGCCAGCAGGAGGGGTCAGTGGGTAAAGGACAGTTTATGACCTAAGGAACGTCTTATGGACCTACATCATAGAAGGGGAGAAGTGACTTGGGGAGAATGCCCTCTGATCTCTACAAGCATGCTGTGTCCTCCATGCATGCGCCTCGCCCCTACACACACAAATAATTGTATTTATGCACTGGTGAACCAGCTGGGCTATGGTTCAGCATCCACAAGATACCCAGCCTTGTTCAAGACCCTGAAGGGAAATCTCTTAGACAAAGTCGGTCTGAGAAGAAACAAGGGAGCAAGTCTCTGAGGTTTTGGGGAGAAAGGTATGAGAACATCTGCAAAGGGTCTGGTGCAGACAGGGGCCTGGCAGTGTCCAAATGTCCAGGAAGCAGGGGTGGGTCTCTGGTCAGAAAGGACAGATGGCATAGGCCACAATCTCAGGATGCTTTGTGTGGCAATGGTTGGTGACTGTGTTAGGGACTACCCAGACTAGACTCACTAAAGACCCCAGGAGCAAGCACACCCACCCGACAGAAGTGGAAGCAACTTTCTCTTCCCACACTTAGAAATGGCCAGGAGATCAAGGGTACAAGAGATCTGGGGATAAACTCTAACAAGAAGGGCAAACTCCAAGGCAAACAATCGGAACCACTGCTGAAGACTGAAGAAACCCAAGACAGACAACAGACAATTACATTGTCCTCAGAGAGAGGAGAGACATTCTACTTATAAATGGGAACTTTAGCGTAAGAACAGAGGATGTGGGAGACAGAAAAGAACTCGAGAAACTAAAAACATAGAAAAAAAAATGAATCACAAGAATAAAATTGAGGAACGACACACACACACACACACACACACACACACACACACACACACACACACACACGATATCCATCCAAGAGTTCAGAACTGCTCACAATTGTAGCTGACTAGCACAAAGGGTGGTACATAAAGAGCCTTGATTAAGGAGAGAAGGAAGAGCTGGGCGTGGTGGCGCATGCCTTTAATCCCAGCACTCGGGAGGCAGAGGCAGGCGGATCGCTGTGAGTTCGAGGCCAGCCTGGTCTACAAAGCGAGTCCAGGACAGCCAAGGCTACATAGAGAAACCCTGTCTCGGAAAAAAAAAAAAAAAAAAAAAAAAAAGAAGAAGAAGAGAAGGAGAGAACAGAGTTAATCCAAATATATGTGTGTTCTCGGGGTGGGGGTGGGGGTGAGAGACAGAGAAAAATAATCCTCAAGCAAACCTTTGGTTTCTAGATGGAGAAAAACAAATGCCCAGCACAACAGAAGAAAGCTCACTGTTTTGGACAGAAGCCGAAGCTGCCAAAACCCAGAGTGCCCAATGGGTCTTACCACAACTGATCAAACGTCTGCTCCTCCATCTCAGGAGTGTCCCTGAATATCCCATATCATCGAAATAGTCGTCAGTTACAGTGTCCCTTAGCCACCCTTGGAGATAGGACCAAATGCATGTCGCATTGCCAGGCTGCTTAACCTCCTTTGCCTTACTTTCCTCATCTGCAAAATGGATCCGTACATGGAATTGATTAAAAGCTGTTTGGAGAGTCTAGAGCCTAGGGCGATGCCTGGGACAGACAGCTCTCAAGAAATGCTAACCTGTTTCTTCTCCACCATAGCATCCATCCATTTGGGTTATAACCAAATGCTGACTGGAAGTGTGACTTTTCTGCTCACCGATGTGGCACTCAAGGCCCTGGGTCAGGGACCCCTGGTAGAAGGTCCTCAGCCGACTCCCAGGGAGGATCTGGCAGCTCCACAGCAAGGAAGAGGGAGTGGATATCCGGGTGCCACACACACACTAACCCTCCTCTGCCCCTAAGCTGAGCTGGGCGCATCTGCTGGGATCAGGTCAGAACTTCTAACTACACGCGAGGGCACTGAGGCCCAGAAGGGCTTGCGGCAAAGGTCTTTCTGTGGACCCCAGGTCAGTGCTCTTTGGCCATTTACTCCATCCCCTTCCTGAGAAACCCCGACCCGATTCTCCAGGAGCAAGAGGTAGCACACAATCGCACTCAAGAGATGCAGAGCGGAGGTTTGGAGGAGGGCGCCCAGTCCTCCCCGCCGCGCTGGGACCCACCTGGAGCCGCCTGCGCAAGCGGCCCGAGCGGCAGCCGAGCCAAAGGCCGAGGCCCAAGCCGAATGCGGCACCAAGCAGCACGGCGAGGACCAGTAGCGTGGGCGCCGCCTTCAGTGCTTCCCGGTCCAGCTGCAGCCGCGCATCGCTCGTGCAGGCCATGGGAGCTCGGGAAGGTGACCCGCCGCATCCCGCCGCCCGCCAGCTCCCCGCCTCGGCGCCTTTGCCCGCTGCACCCAAGCCAGGGGAGGAGCCTGGACCTGCCGCCCCAAACTTTCAGCCATTCCAGGCCATTCCCTACAGTGCACTGAGCATGCGCAGCCGAAGCGCGCCTTGTAGCCAGAGGACCCCAAAGGCAGAAGCAAAGAAGCACCTCTCTTTCCTGTCTCCGGAGCAGCTACCCCTCTGTGATCACCGAGCACCCTGGCTGCCCGGGGCCCTGGCCTGGCGACCCTATTAACCCTTACAGCACTGTCAAGGTTGCTTTTGGCCGGTGGCGTCCGACTCCAGCACTGCTCCTAGGGCAGGTCCATTTTCCCCAGGGGATACGCAGCCTCTGCCTCCATGCTCGATCTCTTGAACACTCCTTTTAATCTTGGTTTCTCCTGGAGAAAGATTCTTCTCTGAGAGAATGTGTCGAAAGAAATTCCACACCCTGGCCCCTCTAAAACCCAGAGGTGTCATCATATTGTCACTCATCGCTCCACGTGTGCAAGATGGGAGCCAGCACTTCAGCCTCTTCAAATAAAGAAACTGACAGAGGAAGTGACTTATTCAAGGTCTGGCAGCTCAGAAGTTGGCAGTATCTGTCTGCTCACACCTGTGGCTGCAGGTCACACACCTTCTATGAAGACCTTCCTGTTTCTCAGGGCATCTCCGGGAACATCTTCCTGGTAATAGCCTCATTTCGTAATGTAGTGTTTGTTAGGATGATCAAGCCTGAGCTTTAAAAACACTCAAGGCCAGACAGTGGCTGCAGTCTCCAGGCGACACAAGCTATTCAGGAGGCAGAGGCAGATCAGCTGACTCATCTAAAAACAAAAACAAACAAACAAACAACAACAGCAACAACAACAAAATCCATTAAAAATGACCGCTGTTTGTGTTTTTGCCCTCTAAAGTCACTAGTTAGTACTGCCCTTTAAACTATTCAGTGCCTTAACACTGCTCCAGGATACCTGGGAGTTCTCAATGGTGCAGGAGTAGTTGGCGTGAGAGGCTTGGCTAGGGACACTCTAAGACCTACAAACTAATGCCCTTGCCCAGGTCAGGCCGTGTGTGTGTGTGTGTGTGTGTGTGTGTGTGTGTGTGTGTGTGTGTGTAGAGGCAGGTACAAGGCTCCCTGGTAGCAGCTTAGCAGGACAGCTCACAGAAAACCTTAGTTCTGGGTAAGGGACATCCCCAAAGCCCCGAAGGCAGACCGGCCCTCCCAGCTCCTCCCTCTGGGCACACAGGACAGCACTAACCTGGGTTTCTCCCTCACCTTACTCATTGGCTAAGTGATGGCTTCACTGTTGAAGGGGAGGGTGGGCAGGTCTAAGGAGATTCTCCAGCTCTGATTCAGAAAGTGGGTGCTCCACCGAGACTGGGCTGGGTGAGGGTCCCCTTTTCTTCTTCGTTAGCACCTCCACCTCTCCTCTCCTGCTCCCTGTGCTGTCTGTTAAGCGATCTTTTTAAATGCCTCGCTGAGGTGGCTGGGGAAGAGTGGGCGTTCAGTCAGTGTCTCTGAGAATTCTTAGTGTGAAAACTAAACTGAGATCTAGAGAGCCAGTGGGCACTAGTGGGGACCTTTGTCACCCCTGAGGAGAGTGGCAGGGTGATTTGGGTGCGGCAAGGCAAGCGAAGGCACTGCGCAGCTCCCTCCCACGCAGCTCTCTCTAGGCCTCCAAACTCCAGACGCCAGTGTTCCAGAAAACTTTCCAAGCGGTTCGCACTGAGCATGCTCCGTGGCGGGGCGGGCCCGGGGTCCGGAAGCTCAGTTACTAAACGGGGCCTGTGTGGGGTCTGCAGCCACCAGATGGGGGCGAGGGGTCCCACGGGCGCCCGGGGACGAACCACGTGGATGCTGGCTGGGGGTGTCCTGGCCGCGGCCCTGGTGCTGGGCGCCCGCCCCCGTGCGCTCCCACCCTCCTTCCCTACTCTGGGCCCAGGGACACCATCCCCGCCGGGCTCAGGGGAACACTGGCCAACCTTGCAGGTAAGGGGAGCGGGTGCCCGGGTCTGTCTTCCCTTGTTGAGAGAGAGAGCCCCGCCCCGGTGAGGACTCCAAGATCAAGTGGAAGAAGAGGCTGAACTCCTGCTTGCCTGCCTGGTGGTGTTTCTAGGTGCATTCTGCGTGTACCAGGGAATTCCAGGACCAGTAGAGCCTCAGGTTTGATAGCCATTGGGCTTGAAGGAGTTCAAATCCAGATCTACACCTTAGGAGTTAAGCTCTGAGGACAAATCGCTTCTTATGTCTCCCTTTCTCTGGCCATTGTGACCCAGGTTATCAGAAGTTGCCCTGTATTAGGTTAGTTGGCTTATAATAGGGGTAGCCGTGTTGTGACAGAGCTGAGAATGCAGGCTGGGTTTGTACCTATCTCCTCTCCTGGGTGGAGTGGGCCACTGGCTCTGTTTGTGGTCCTAGAATTGGGAAAGCACAGGGTCTCCACTGCCCCATAAGCCCAGCTATCTCCTTAAGCTGGTCCAACATCATCCAGCGTTCTTCTCAGGGTCAGCTTACACACTCTCCTCCCCATCCTCTATACTTCCTTGCCCCAGGCATCACTTAGCCCTGGCTGTTGACCACCTTTCTCCTGGCTCTCTACCCACCATTCTTAATTTGTATCTTCTCTTCTGCTGGTCAGCTTTACTTGTCAGCCTGGCATGGCCTTGAATGACCTGGGAAGGCTGTCTCAGTGAGGGACTGCTTAGATGAGGTTGGCCTGTGGTTATGGCCTGGGGTTGGGGTGGAGGGTTATCTTGATTGGGAAGACCCAGCCCACTGTGGGCATTGCCATTCCCTGGGCAGGGGGCCTTGGCCCCTGTAAGATTAGCGAAAGCAAGCAAAAAACAAAACAAAACAAAAAAACACAAAACCAACCAACCAAAAAACAAACAAACAAAAACCTAAGCCTGCTTGCATTTATTGCTTTCTGCTCTTAACGGTGGCTGTGCTGTGACCAGTTGCTTCAAGCTCTTGGCTCTTCATCTCAGGGCAAGTGTAGGTTTTAACTTGAAACTGTGAGCAGAAGTAAACCCCTTTCTCCCATAAGCTGCTTTCTGCCGGGGCATTCTATCACAGCAGCAGAAAGGAGCCTAGAGCATCTCTCAGCCATTCCCCGAAGATCCCTGGGGGCTCACCCATATCTGTGCTCACCACTTCCCTGCCTCCCCACAATCACAACCCTGGGAGCAAATCCAGCTTCTATTCCCAGGAGGGCCCTGGCCAGTGGTGTTGGCCTATTGGTACCTGCTCTGCTGTCACCTGCCCACTCTCCACCTGTAGACCCAAGGATTCTCACAGGGTCATTCTTGCTGCAGAGACTTCGTGCTTGGAGGCCAATTTCGTTCCTTTCCTGTGACTTGCTGTCTTAGGTTGTCACTGTGTAGAGTGTGGATTGCACTTTAAGCCCAGTGATTGGCATTTCCGTGGAATCTTTTCCTTTCTTCCTCCTGGAGAAGTGGGATACAAGTGGCCGATTTGTGGTGGACAAAGCCAAGGCCTGTGAAAGCTGCTGTGACCCTGGCCTATGCTCTCACTGGGACCTGCACATGCAGAACCCAAGTCCCAGGATTCATCTTCTTTGCATTTCTTCCCTCTTTGAGAAACAGAATGTTCTGGTAGACACTTGACTCCATCAGGATCAGGTGTGGAGTCTGGAGGAGGTAAACTGTTTTACAGGGGGAACAATATGCTCTGGGAAGTCCCTAAGGCCATCCAGGACCAGGGCACTTAACTGTCAGGGGTCACTCTGCCCTTGTTGGAGCCTGGACTGAGCACCTGTGTGCTCCAAGCAATAGGGTTGCTTGAGTCCTCTCCTTAGCATCAGCATTTCTTCATCACTCCCAGCTCGTCACAGACAGTTCTGTGACTGGGTCCTGCTATTCCCAGCTTGGCCACTTATCTCTGTGAGGCCTAGTCACAGCCCCAAGGGCTTCAGTTCTGAAGTGGGCTACAAAGTTACTCTCTAAACACCCAACTGAGGCTGCTCCCTCTATGGTTGTTGGAGCTTTCTTCCCTCAATATATACATCTAAGGGTCATGTTCTGTATGTGGGGTTGGAGAGATAAATTCCCAACTGGCTGCTGATTAAGCACTTTGATGGGTGTCTTAGGGTTTCTATTGCTGTGAAAAGGCACCATGACCACAACAACTCTTATAAAGGAAAATACTTAACTCGCATTGGCTTACACTTCAGAGGAAGCCAGAGTGCCATTGGGCCTGACTTGATCCTCTGAAACCTCAAAGCCCACTCCCAGTGACTCACTTCCTCCAGCAAGGCCACACCTACTCCAGCAAGACCATACTAACAAGGCCACACTTCCTTTGAATATTGCCACCCCCTTTGAATATTGCCACCCCCTTTGATCTTTGGGGGCTATTTTCATTCAAGCCATCACAAATGAAGGGACCTTGAGGGCTGCTAGGGGAGGAGAGGCATTCAGATGGTGAGGCCACAGAGTCCAGACATTTGGGAGGACAAGTAGAAAGGGCTTCAGGTTTGCTCAGCCAGATTTCTTACAGAACTCAGGATCACACACCCTTCCTACAGCTGACCTTATGGAGACATTTTCTCAATTGAGACTCTCCCCTCTCTGATGACTCTAACTTGTGTCAAGTTGACATAAAGCCGGCTAGCACACCTGTATCTTTGTCGTTGCTGCTACACTGAATCTTTGCTGCTGGTACACTGCATCTTTGTTGTGGTGGTTGTTACACTGCATTTTATTGTAGTTTCTGAATTGTTTTGTCTTTGTGTGAAGGCAACCCATCATCAAATGCTTCTTGAGTCCTGTGGAAAAGAATGGGATTCTCTGGGAGGCTTCTCAACTCTTACCTGACCTTTAGTAGCTGGAACCTTCCAGAACTCAGAGCACAGCTCTCTTCTCTGTGGTCTGGCATGGCCTTGGCTATCCAGCCCCCGACAAGCCCAAGTTCTATTTTTCTAGTTGAGCATTTATTGAGCTGCTGGGTGGACCTGTCTGTCTGTCAAATGTCCCCTCCCAGGCCTAAATTTGCACCTTTTGTTTCTTGGGGCCACATTGCCTGACTTTGGTCCTCATCCTGGCCTTAGCTTTGACCATCTCTTTCTCTGTCCCACATTCCCTGGCAGGTTCCCTGTTTCCAAACATGCTAACAGTTTTCACTCTTTATAAGGGCCTTGCTACCATTATATCCATATCTTGGATGGATCTTCCCACTCTTGACCTTGCTGACCTCCCTGTCCCATTTAGAAAAAACCCCTCTCCACTCTTCATGTGGAAGCTTGACAGTACTCCTAGAAGAAACCAAATTCCAACTATGACCTGAAAGTCTCCAGAATAATCCTTCCCACAGTCCCTCATCTCTTGTGTATGTCCTAACCATCTCTTTTCATGCACTTGGCCTCTGTGCAGTTCCTTGAAGATTCTGAGGACCTTCTTACCTTGAGGCCTTTTAACATGCTGCCCCTTTGCCTGATGGCTGCTCCTCTTTAGATTCTCATAGCCCCTCCATCCCTACTCCAGGCAGTCACTGAGCCACCTCAGAAGGCCTTCCCACACTGATCAAGAGCTGCAACTCTCAGGGGTTTGTGCACACCTGTTATTCCAGCACTTGGGACGTCAAGTTAGGAGGATCAGTTTATAGTGAATTCAAGGTTAGCCTGGGATACATGAGCCCCTGTCTCAAAAAACAAAACAAAACAAAACAAAACACCCCCTCCAAAAAGCCCCACCCTCATTATTCTTCGTTTCTGTTACCCTTTATTTCTCTCCCTACATGTGCTGGTTAGTTTTAACTAGCAAATTAAGAGTTACAGTGGAAAGATGCTCCCAGAATGTGGGGCGCACTAGATTGTGTACTGGGCACTGAGCTGTGTAAGAGTGAAGAAAGCTGGCTGAGCAGCAGCAGCAGCAGCAGCAGCAGCAGCAGCAGCAGCAGCAGCAGGTCACATGACCTGGTTCTCTGCTCTCTTGACTGTGATGCTATGTGACTAAGTGCTTGTGGTCCTGTCTTGTCTTCCCCAAAGTGACACATTGTAACCTGGAGTTCATTGTTACGTCAGATAAACCCTTCCTTCTCATGGTTTCTGTCAAGGTGTTTACCGTAGCAACAGAAATCAAAGTAGACAGTCCCTCTTACTACCTTCTAATATTATGTTTATATAGTGAAGCTATGTAAGTAGTGTATTGTATATGCACTGTATAAAATACTACAATATAAACAATGCTGTCCATAGAATGTGTTGTATATATTCTCTTTTTTTTTTTGTACTTTTCCTAAGTCCTGTGAGGATGTATTTAGTGATTTCTCAGAGCAGCTAACCTCAGGCATCTGTTGTGTGTCTTTGATACCTGCTGTCTGAATCTTGGTCTGTAGCAATCACCAGGTCTCAGTACCTTTACTTCTAGTACTGGCACTCAGTCTAACTTTCTTTGGGTGCAAGGTGGTGATTTTTTATAGTTTCCTCTGAAGAGTGTTATAGAAATGATGATAGTGATGACACAGCAGTCACAGTGACGGGAACAGCCTATGCCCTGGGTCACTGTATGCACAGTCCTGTGCTAACTGCTCTGTGTACACTGTCCAGTTTAATTCTTCAAAGTATGACAGAAAGGGTGTAATGCTTCTTCTGTCTATAGTTGAGCCTGAGGTCATGATATGTGCAATTTCAGGGAGCATGCTCAATAGGCCTGGCATCCTGAGCTTTTGCTCACACAGGCTTGGTCTCGTAGGGAAGTGCTTTGTGGACCTGAGTGGAAAAGCTCAGGACTAAGCAGCATTCGTCCATCTACCTGGTTGCATTGGCTGCTAACTCCATGTGGCTGTTGAAATGTAAAATGCAGACTGTGCTTAAGGGTCCCAGTAACTGGAAGCAGCTGGAACAGCTCCATTTAAACTCAGACCTTTTGTGCAGTGACCCTGTAGCACCAGCGGGAGGTGAGAAGAAAGTGTAGGGTTGATGTTGAGAACCGGATGTTCAAGCCAGCCATTCATTAAGGTTGCCCAGGAGGGCCCGCCAGTGCTAAGCCCTGTCCCCCGGTGCTTGGGTCATGAGAATAAGACACATCAAGGCCAATTCCAACTCTGAAGGGACCTATTTTCTCTCGGCTGGAGAAGAAAATAAGTAGTGGTGCTGGTAGATATTTGGTATAGCGGTTGTCCTTGTGGCAGCATGGATGGGGCCAGATGTGGCAGGCACTGTCCAGAGGTGCCAGGAAAGTGTTTGGGGAACTGCTAGATGGGCTGAGGCCCACGTGGAGTGCAGAGTAGAGAGGAGCTTTCTGGCAAGGTCCTGCTGTTCTGAGTAAGTGGGCAGCACGGATGGGCTTGGTTTCAGGTTGCCCCAGGTACCATGCTCTGATATAAAAATGGCTTGATGAAGTTACTGCAGTTGCCAGAACAAAAGAAAGTCTCTTAACCCAAGTCAGTTTTCGAGTATGTTAGTGGGAATATTTGACTGACAGGTTGTAGCATATTCTGTGTGATGATGTTCTGAGCTTTTGTTTTGGATTGGTGAAGGCTAGAGTTCCGCCAAGTTAATACACTCCAGAGGGTTTTACCTGTTATCATAGGATATATTAGGTCAGACAGAGATGTGGGAATGAATGGCTGTTAAGGATGCTGTTGATTGCCTCAGATCATTAGAGTCTAGGCCTGCAGTATTCCCACTCTCCACAGTCAAGGACCTGCAGATGGATCAGTCAACTTTGCAGAATCCTTGGCGCAGACTGGCTTTTTTCCCCCTGAAAACGTCAGTACTATGTGTCACTGGGGTGGTGTGTGTGTGTGTGTGTGTGTGTGTGTGTGTGTGTGCGCGCGCACACGCGTGTGCACAGATAGGGAAAGCTGTCCTGATTAAAGTCCTAGACAGGAAGGAACAAGGTAACGTGAACTGGAGGAAAGGCCACCCATGTTCTAAAGTGGCAAAGAGCTTGTCTGAATTACGTTACGTCCTGACTTTTGATTGTGGCCTCTCGAGTCATCTCCAAGATGACTTCATCCCAGCCTTCCCTCCACCTCATCTCGGAGCCTATTACAGCCCAATCCATACCTGTTACTCAGCTCAAAGCCTCATTAAAGCTTTCAGTGATTCATCGCAGCCGCTTACAGTGACTCCTTCTTGCTAAGTCACCTAGACTCAGGTATTTTGTTACAGTCGCATGAGAGGACTCAGACACTCACCTGCTGGAAGCTACCAAAACTAGACCCTGCCTTGGGTCCACCCAGCCCTGGTATCTACCCTCTTTCTCCAGCGCATAGCAAACAACAAACAGAGGGTGTGAGAGCAGCACTAGTCAGGATCATTATCAGGCACAAAGTTACCCTGGTTTAGGAGCCAAGTGTGGATGGAAGAGAGGATCAAAATGAGGTCTGCTCAGATGAGTATTTGGTATGTATAGCACAGGATCTGGTACCCGAGGGGATCCATCCAGTGTTGGCTTCATCATCATCATCACCACCACCACCATCATCACCTTCATCACCATCATCACCACCACCACATGGTGGGAAGAGCTGGAACCTTCTAGGCCCCAGTGGAGAGTATAGGGATTCAACTGGACTTAGCTGGAACCAGATTTCACCCCTTGATTCAGCTAAGCAAGCTTCCGGGAGGTTTTGAGATGGTCACTTTTTAGAGAGGGATTTGACACTAGAGAGGCTGAGTGATGTGTCCAAGGACACTTGGTAAGTAAATGGTTATACTAGAACTCAGCCTTCTGGACTCTGTATCCTGGTTTTATCTCCCAGGCTGATAACTGTCTGGATCTGGCCCAGCCCAAGAGTGAGCTGGGATTCACATCGCGACTCCCTTTTCCTCCCAGGCTTTGATTCATGATCCTTTAACACAGTTTAAATGAAATATTTCAAGTTCCTGAAAGCTGGGATCAGCAGAAATAATCCCTGCGGTGTCCTTTAAAGAGTTTCTCATCTTACATTTACGTCGGACAGGTAGAACATGAAGTTTTTCTCACTTTCTAATGATTTTTTTTTTATGTTTTATTGTAGTATAGAGATATTTCAAGAGAAAGTTCCTCTGAGAATGGACTGGTATTTCAAAAATGCTCACTGGTAAGTTTCCAGGGGAGAAAATAATTGGATTTTGCCCAAAGCTCTGAGCACATCATGTATTTAGGAACTGGCAAACAGTGGGTCTGTGTGCTCACCTTGACATCTGGGCAATGAAGAAAGAACAGGAGGCCCGAGATCACGTGGTCTCACTATGCTTACTGGGGCCTTTTGGTTTTAAGTCATTGTTAGTAAAAACTTGGTGGTCACTTAGAGCAGGGTGAAAGTGTGCTATGTTTATCCGACACGATGAACAGTGATATGGTGTATGAGTGTGGGGAGGTGTTAGTGTGTGTATGTTTTTGTATGTTTGTGTAGGTGTATGTATGTAGGTATATATATATGCATGTTTGTGTGTGTAGGTGTGTGTGTAGGTGTGTGTGTAGGTGTGTTTGTGTGTATATGGGTGTGTGTAGGTATGTGTATTTCTATGTGTACGTGTTTGTGTAAGTATGTGCGTGTGTTTGTGTAGATGTGTGTGTAAGTATGTGTGTGTAGTTGTGTGTATGTATGTTTGTATGTGTAGGTGTGTGTATGTGCATGTGTGTGTGTGTGTGTGTGTGTGTGTGTGTGTGTGTGTGTATGCATGTGCATAGAGGCCAGAAGCTGGTGTCATGTGGCATCCTTAATCAGTTGTCACCTTGAATGCTGAGAGGGCATCTCTTTCTTAAACCAGAGCTTACCACGGCAGCTAGTCTAGCTAGCCAGCTTGCTCCAGGGTCTGGTCTCTTTTTGGCATTTACCTGAGTTCTGAGGATCCGGACTCCAGTGTCCTCTCTTGCACCTCTAATGACCCACTTGAGCCATCTCCCCAGCTCCTGGATAGTGCTTTCTGACAATTCTGTGAACTGAGGCCAGAGCTTTAATGGCCAGGCCTTCGGGGTGAGGGGCTCCAGATTCAAACACAGCAAGTCACACATATGGTGGAGCAGAGCCTGGGTGGAGTAGACCAGCCTGGAGGAGGGAGCCCACTGGACAGCAAATGGCCCCCAGAGATCTGGCTGTGGAGTCAGAGCCGCATCTTCAGTGACCCCGGCTGAGCTTTCAGCACTCAGGAGATTTCTTTGTAGGGATGACTTCACTGCATCTCAGGGCACTGGTTTCTCTGAAAGTGTCTTTAAGTCAGCTTGACAAGTGAGGGTCCACACCTTCCCCCCTTCTCATGTCAGGTGGAGCCTGATAGAGCATGGGAACCTGTGTGAGGCTCAGGCTTGTGGGTCATCGTAGGAAGCCAGACCAACTGGGGGCTGCCCTTGCTCACTTTTCCCCTGTCCTAGGTGTCTGGGCAGAGTGAGTCACGGGTTATGCACGTGCAGCTGTCAGTGAACAACACCAGGACGCCCATGTCAGCCAACCTTTCGGACCTGGTTGTGGTAGACAAGATCACCGGCCTCACTGTGAAGGAATCGGCTGGAAATAAGACTCAGGACGGAATCCAGACTTTCAGAAAGAGGTTTCTGCCAGGTAACCACTGCCGCTTCAGGCCACTGTGAGATGAGTGTTAGAATGAGTTCCTGCATCTCCCTTGGGGAAGGCCACCACAGAGCTAGCCTATTGTGGCAAGACAGGAGCATCCCCTCCCCCCGCCCGCCCAAATCTCCAGTGTCTCCTGCTAAAACTATGGATTTCCTATTTGATTTAGACAGAGATAAGGATTGGGAAATAAGTGTCAGGTATTTTTAAAATACAGTCTCAGTTTTATTTTAATCAGCTTCAGTTGGATACAATGGTAGATGTGTGCATTAGAGTGAATCGGTGGCCCATCAGTAGTTCATAGTGACTCTTCACCCTGTTGACCAGAATTACTGCCGGTCAGGAAGATGAGAAGATAGACAAAGGCAAAGGTGGATTGCCATCAGTCGCAGCAACACAATCACAAAATAGTTAGACATGGCTATCCATGAGTAAGCATGTTGTTCATTGTGTGCTATTAGGTTTCCACTGCTGAGCGTGGTGGCGCATGCCTTTAATCCCAGCACTCAGGAGGCAGAGGCAGGCAGATTGCTGTGAGTTCAAGGCCAGCCTGGCCTACAAAGTGAGCCCAGGACAGTCAAGGCTACACAGTGAAACCCTGTCTCAGAAAACCAAAAAACCAAAAAACCAAAAACCCCCCCCCCCCAAAAAAAAGAAAAAAGATTTCCACTACTGTAACAAAATCTGGGCTGAATGTCTCCTAAAGGAGAAAGGTTCATTTTGGCTCATAGTTCTAGATGCTTCAGGCCCCATTGCTTTGGGCCTATGGTGATATAACATGACAGTAACATATGATGGCGTAGAGCGGTTTACCTTATTGTGGAAAGAAGATAGCAAATGGAGTTTGGGGATCCCTTCGGAGGATAGACCCTGTTGCCTAGAAACCGTGTGTCTTTGAACAGTTCATCCATCTTCCTGCCAATGCTAGTGCCACGGACCTGGGAGCAGGCCTTCAACACGTAGGCCTTTGGGCACAATCCAGAGCCAAAGGGTCGTTTATAGTGTGGACTGCTGGCTTCCACAGGGTCTTCCTCAGTTGACCTATCCCTGATTAACTAACCAACTTCAGAGCTATCCTTTCCCCTACGAGGTTGGAGACTCCTTTCTTGTTGGGAAACATCTCCTGTGCAAAGGAAGAAACTGAGGCTGGAGTGGGTAGGGAGATGCCCAGGGCCATGGGCAGCAGCCATGCTGAGATGGAAGCAGGTGCCCTGAGCCTTATTAGCCTGGGTACCGGCTACATCCTGCAGTTCTTCATCTGCCCATACCCACTCTGCTGTGTGGCCCACACTGCTCAGCATTGCTCACCTTCCCCTTGAGCCTGGATGGGCTCTTCTAATCTTCTTTAACACAGTTCTATTGACAGAAGCTAGTGGAGCAATCTACAGCTAGTGACCTGTTTGGTAGCTCTGGTTTAAAAGAGGTTCTAAAATGTTCATATCCCAGCTAAGCCACCCCCAGGGCTATCTTTTCAAAGATTCAGAAACAAATCTCCACATTGATTCTTAGGCTGGAGTTCAGAGAATGGCACAAGGGCTGTGTGTGGGCAGAGAACAGGCAGTCTGGGATTCTCCTGGCCTGAGCAGCCTGGACTTCATAGGTCTGTGTGCCTCAGAGCATGGCTATAGTGACATGCATGAGCTCATGTGTCATGGCTGTTAGTCTAGTCAGGAGTTGGTATTGGCTTTCTTTTCTTTTTACTGCCCTACTGTCTACCTCTTCCTTTCCAGTATCTTTCATGGTTCTCGCTCCTGTTGGGTCATGCCTGTTCTGACACTGTCCGTCAGACAGTCTTGGGAGGTCCCTCTGTCCTGCTCAGAACATAACACACCTCTATTCCATGAGAATCGGTCTTAAGGTTACCATTCCTGGGAGTTCTACTTGATTCCAACTGCAAGCCCTCCCCCTGCCTCCAATCTCCCACAGGGACCCATCTCTTAAATGTCCCTACTCTAGCCATGCCTCACCCTAGGTACTAACTAAATCCTACTCCACCACATGGGGAACACGTGTCCTTCCCTACACCAAGGATGGTGACACCCACTGGGAGAGGTCAGGGTCATAGTGATGGAGAGGGATATCTACACAGCCCAGCCTGGCCTGTGGGAAGTGCCCCAGGGTTGGTGGGCATCGTGCTCTCTTTCCATTCTTGGGGACGTATTCTCCTGTTTATTCCAGGCCTTTGTTCTGCCCAGGAAGCTGTGTTCCCTGAGGCCAAAGTCCAGCTCACCTGTTCCCGAGCTCACTACACTGGCACGCAATACTGACTTTCAAGTTAGGAGACAGGCGACCCATTCACCCAATGAATGACTCTAAAATCAAATGGCCAGTCAGACTCTAGTTTGTTCCCTCTCTGACTCCTTTACCATCATCATCCTTTGACACCCCCCTTCCCCGTGCCCCCCTGAAATGAGGTTTCTCTGTGTAATAGCCCTGGCAGTCCTGGAACTCTCTTTGTAGATCAGGCTGTCCTCGAACTCACAGAGATCTGCCTGCCTATGCCAAGTGGTGGGATTAAAGGCATGTGCCATCATGCCCAGCTCCCTGCCCCTCCCCCCTTTTCAAAAGTGTGGTTTAGCTGGTCTGGGAGCTATGTGGTTTTTACCTACCACCTGGCTGGTCTAAGTCACAGTGTCTCCTGCACACTGCCAAAGGGAGCAGGTTCTATGTGTTAAACTTCGGCACCCTCTTGGGACATGGGCAGGAATGTTCTGGATGTATAACTACAATCTGGGGAGGTGGCAGCAACTGCCTTCTCCTTCTCAGTATCTTAGCTTTTGTCCTTGTAAGAAAGCCATGCGGACATGGTGATTTTTCTAGACAAACTGCTTCCCAGGCTCCAGGCTCTTCTTGCCTGCTTTCTACACAGTGGTCTTGCTGTCTCTAAGTTAAGCGTAGTGTTTCAGCTCTGCCATTCACTTGAGGGGCTGGAACCCTGCAGGAGCTGAGAGTCCTGCTATCTGTGGGCAGTGCGCTGGGAGAACTCAGATGAGTGTGCTACAGAGCGAGAAAGGGGCCAGAGAGCCCAGCCCTGCTTCCAGCAGCTTGTGCCTGCTTCTGGCTGGGAGGCTTAGAGCAAATTCTAATGTACTCTGCCCACTGGACCACTCCCAGAATCCCCTGAAGTGTAGAAATCCAGCTGTGGCAATGTATAGGGCTACCAGGGTCAGGGCTGTTGCCAAGGCCGTGGGGGTGGGGGTGTGGCTTGGTGTGGGGAGGCCTTCCTCCTTCTTGACCTGCCCTTGCTCTCTCTGAGCAGTAGGAGAGTGCTACTCTGTCAGCTACATGGCCTCACTGGACCCCACAGCCCTTGGGACTAGAGGAAACCTGGACCTTCCCGCCCTGCTCATCTTTCAGAACCCCTCACAGGTAACCCTGTCACCCTCACTTGGCCATGCCACTGCCTTGGATGGGTGCTTGGGGATACTGACCACAAGGCACAGGGGCAGGCCTCCCTCCCTCCCTCCCTCCCTCCCTCCCTCCCTCCCTCCCTCCCTCCTTTCCTCCCTCCCTCCCTCCCTTCCTCCCTTCTTTCCTCCCTCCCTCCCTTTCTCCCTCCCTCCCTTTCTCCCTCCCTCCCTTCCTTTCTTCTCTACCTCCTTCAGTTCCCTCTCCTTCCTCCCTTCCCTGGGCGATGTCACCTGCTGACAAGGGCAGCTTCCCTGATAAAAGCCTTCTTCCCGTCCTTTCTCTTCCGTGTCCAATGTTAATTAGCTTCACTTTCTAGCCACCTTTGAGTTCTATGTGGCTCCAATTTCACAGATGAGACAGCTGAGGCAAATGCAGATGAATACGTTGCCTGAGTTTAGACTGGCTGCACTGCTCCCACCCTGTTCACCACAGAGAGCTGTGTACCTTCTCAGCCCTCGGGACATGGGTTTGGGTTGCTACAGTCTTCTGTAGAGAAGCCGAAGTTCCAGCCCCACTGTCTCCTGAAGAGTCTTTAGGAGGCAGACAAACCCCACCTTACCCGGAAGCCAGGGGCCAGTTACCATTGGATTTAGGTATGTGGGTTGGACATGGGTCAGACTCCACATGACGGAAGCATTTCTTCTCTCTTTTTCCCAGAACAGAACTCAGATGAGAGCCCACTTTACCATCACAGTGGAAGAACAGATAACGGTAAGACAATGTTCAGGTCCATCCTGTGCTCAAGCTCACGTAGGCTCATGCTGTGTTGATGTGTGGCCTGACCTCAGAGCCAAGGGGGGCGGTACCAGCCACGGGCCTTACATCCCTGCTATGTGGGGTCTTGGGCCCCGTGGGTCCTGAAACTGGTTCTTTTAGCAACCTTCTGGAATGATTGATCTTGAGTGCCAACTTGTTGCAATTTAGGGTCACCATGGAAACTGTATCAGTTTCTATTGCTGCAATAAAACACTGTGGCTAAGGTAGCACACAGGAGGAATTTATTTGAGCTCACTGTTCTAGAGGGATGAGAGTCCATCATGTCAGGAAGCTATGGCGGCAGGACCAAGGCGCTGAAGGATGATGTGTTCAGCCACAAACACAGAGCAGGTAGAGACAGGCTATGGGCTCTCAAAGCTCATCCCCAGTCATGTGCTTCCTCCAACAAGGCCATACCCCCAAAGGTTCCAGAATGTCCCCAAAACAGCTCCACTGCCTGGGAACCAAATTGCTCAAATACATGACCTGTGAGGAAATTGCATATTCACACCGCCATAGAAACAAACTTATGAGAACATCTTGTAGGAAGTCTCTAGATTGAGTTAACTGATGTGGGCCTAGTGTCCTGGCCCAGCTGCTGGGGACAGATTGTCTTCCCAGATTGCACCAGGACACCGAATGTGCAGGCAGTCTCCCTGTCTCGGCTATTCATTAGGAATGTGTTTCCTTTTTGCTTCACAGTGAACTTCTTCCTAGCACACACACTCATTCGCCTGTGTCTAATAGGTATGACTCACTCTGTGGGTTAGTCAGCCTTTTGCAGGGGGGAGGAGAGGGAGGGAGGGAGGGAAAGCCAGAAAGGGAGAGAGGAGAGTGAGTCCACAGGGCATATTGGCTTACATGATGATGGTGGCTGCAAAGTCCTTGCATACCAGTCCTGTGGCATAGCCCAAGTTAGAAGTTCTCAGGCCTGGGATGCTGATGCTGTGACTCATCTGAGGATGCAAGTCTGACAACCCAGTGCTCATTGGTGTGTGGCCTATAGTCTTAGGCAGAAGAATCTTGAATTCTGTGGTCATGAACCAGACAAGAAGAATGTGTCTCTGCATCAGGAGACAGACAGATAGACATATAGACAGACAGACAGACAGACAGACAGACAGACAGACAGACAGACAGACAAACAGATTCAACTTGCTCCTGGATTGGTTTCCATTCTGGGACAGCCAACTGGGTAGCACCTGAACATAATCACATGGAAAGGATCTAGGTATTGTCCACGTTCACCTACAGGTAGGGCAAATCTCGGGGACACCTGTCTATGCTCACATTCTAGGTATGTCTTTCTGTTTTGATTCGCCTGCAGTCTCTCTCAGATGCACCCAAAGTCAGGATTTTCCCTGGTGTTCCTTAACCCCATCAAGCTGTAGCCAAACTACACAGAGATGCTCTCCACCTCCTCAGCATCTCAGGGGCCAGGTCTCCTGAGCAGCTCATGAATGCTCAGTCTTGTCATCTTTGACATGGGCTTGTAAGAGAGACCCCACTATTAAATCACCTTTATTTCACAGATGGGGAAGCTGAGGTCATGCAGTTTGCCCATGATCCTATGTCTAGAGTGGCTTGTTCTCTGAGGCCACCCCTAGGCATGGTGACCCCAGAGACTCACGGTTGTCATGGCTCTGACTGGACTAGGAAAGGCTGCTTGACTGTCAGGATCTAGGATTGCTTAAAAGACACACTTCTGGGCACGCCTATGTGGGCATCTCCGGATAGGTGTGCCTGAAGGGGGAAGACCCACCCCGAGTATAGCTGCCACCCCCCCCCCCCATATGCTGGGGATAAAAAGGAGAGAACAAGCTGAACAGCAGTGTTCATCTCTCTCTGCTTTCTGCTTGTGGATGTGATGTGGCCAGCTGCCTCAAGCTCCTGCTGTCATGGTCTCCTCGCTATGGTGGACTGTAATGTGGAAGAACTCCTGCCTCCCTTATGTTGCCTTTATCAGGTGTTTTATCATAGCAAGAAGAAAAGTGGCTCATACAGCTGCACAGCCAAGTTAGCCAAGGGGAAACAGAAAATGAAGTCTAGAGAAAGTCCTCAGCGACCTTCAGGTCTTCTCCCGGGGGACTCCCCAGCAATGAGTCCTAGGAGCTTCTGTGCATGTTCTTTAGGGATTGAATGCTATACAGGTACCCTCTGCCTGACTTCAGGGGGAGGAGAAGGAGGAGGAGGAGGAGGAGGAAGAGGAGGAGTGGGGGAAGGAGGAGGCAGGTGCTCAGAGGGATCACACTGTTTGTACATGTTAAGTGAGTGGTGGGTTCTCCCCTAAATGTGGGTTCCCAGATGTTGGCTAAGGCCCAGGCTCACAGGCTAGCCTTTAGAGAAAAGAAGGACAGCAAAGTCAGGCATGTTACTCTTGCTTGCAGGATTAACAGATGGTAGTATGGCCTTTGATCCCAGGTATTCTGGTGACAAACTCCACAGCCATGCAGCGAGGCTCAGCACCTCCCAGGGGCCAAAGCCCTGCACAGAAGAGATGGAAACCAAGCCCGGGTCTAGCTTTTAGCAAGCCTGCAGTCCAGTAATGTAGTTAAATATGTAGACCACTGTTCCTTTTGTTGGTCTGAGAGCTCCAAAGGAGAGAGCCAGATCTGGTTCATTCTGTGTCCCTTTTACTGCCTCACCTGGTAGGTGACAATCAGTCAGTAAAATAGCCCTTGATTGAGTTGATTGCCCCCAATGATGATTGCCATTCAGTTGAAGAGGTGGCACATGCCCTTATGATTGTGATGAGGAACACTGTCTTAATGGATGTGCCCCGCCTTCCAAGTCTCAGCCCTCCCACAAGGAGGCTGCAGGCTCCCCCTCACCAGGTACCCTCTGGGACCTGTTCGAGGGTCTCTGTGCAGTGGAGCCATGAGGCATGTGAACGTGAGGCTCCGCAGTACTGTTGGCATAGCAGGCTTTACAACCACATGCTCTGCTTTGAATCCTGACTCTGCAATGACCGTAATTGACCGTCAGCATGTTCCAGCCTGGTTGGGCCTCAGCTTTCCCATACATAAAATGAGAACCATATCACAGGCGTCTATCCAGGCAAATGGGCTAGTCTGTGCGGAGCACAGTGTTTCTTTAAGTCTCCGTGAATCCTCAGCACTCATCGCTGGTGTCACTTTTATGTAGCAAGAGAGCAACACCAACCTGCCAGTGGTCTGTGATCAGTGAGAATGGCTGTTGTCATTACGGTGTCAGGATGAGGTGGTGTTTGTACCAGGAGAGCTGCACTGGCACTAGAAGCATAGGTGAGGCCCAATGAGGTGTTCTAGGGACTGGGGTCTGCTGTGCATAGCTTCAGGGTTAAGCTGATGTTGGCTGTAGGATGGACACAACTCCAGGTGTGACAGTGAGGCTGGCTTCTTGTCTCTGAGTGTGTTCAGGAGGTCTGCCCTGGACACTTGCAGAGGTGACAAGGTTGTACTGGGGGGAGAACCACCAATATTGTCATCAGACGGAGCAATGGAATGTGTCTGCTTGCTATGTGGTCATCGTCTGGGAGAATGTGTCGACTGCCTTATTGCCTCTTTAATTTTCCACCTCGAGCTAAAAAGCCAACCTATTAAGGAAAATAAGATCTCAAGAAAATGTCTTCTTCATTTACCACCCAGAATCTTGTCCTTCTCCACGCCCTGGTGAGGAGAGTCTCTGAGAGTGTCCCACAGTGCCAGATAAACTGCAGGTCTTGGATTCCTCCAGACCTACCAGCTGCCTGTGGACTGGGCACTAGCAGCTGGCAGACACCAGGACAGCAGGCTGCAATGCTCTCTGGGAGGGGTCCCAGGGCCCATGAAGACACACACACACAGAGTTTTGCGTCACAGCGGCCAGAGTCATTCCAAGCTCACTGCTGGCAATCCTCCTAGGGAGATAGAGAACTTAGGTGTGTGTCCATGCAGTGAGGTGGTGGCTTGTTAAGTGGAGAGAAAATAGTGTCCTGTGTGGATTTAGGGCCAAATGACTGGATCTTCTGAAAGAAGGTGAATGCTCTAATCAGGCCAAAATATAAATAAAGTAATATATAGAAAGTTAATGAGTAATAATCTGGGGTAATTTTACTTTTACTTGGAATTTTATTTTTTATTTTTTTAATAATTTATTCTTGTTACATCTCAATGGTTATCCCATCCCTTGTATCCTCCCATTCTTTCTTCCCTCCCACTTTCCCCTTACTCCTCTCCCTATGACTGTGACTATGACTTCCTCCCGCTTTATATGCTCATAGGGTATCAGGTCTCTTCTTGGAAGCCGGCTATCCTTCCTCTGAGTGCCACCAGGTCTCCCCCTCCAGGGGACATGGTCAAATATGAGGCACCAGAGTACGTGTGAAAGTCATACCCCACTCTCCACTCAACTATGGAGAATGTCCTGTCCATTGGCTAGATCTGGGTAGAGGTTTAAAGTTTACGGCGGAATTTTACTTTTAAATTTTAGTTTTACCTTTAAACTTTAGTTGGAAGTTTTACTTAAAAAAAAAAAAAAAAAAAAAAAAAAAAACAACAGCAATAAAGATTAGTGGGAAACTTGAAGAGGTATTTATATTTTATGTGTAATTATATAAATATAATTTATATTTAGAGTATATATGAAAGGCATATGTCCTAATATGTAAAGAGCATGCGTTAACTAACAAGAAGCGGAATGCCATAACAGATGGCTAGCTATGAAGTGAGAATTCTCAAACACATGGTTTTACAGGGAGCCCATGGAACCTGGTGGATGTAACACTATTGGCAAACCCACAAGGCTTTGAGTTGAGGTGGTGGTGTGCAGGCACTCATGTCATCCCTGTTGCTTTTTCTGCCACATCGCTTTCTAGCCCCCTAACCCTCGTTCTGACCTCAGTTCCACACATGACTCTAGTTGTCTTCTTTAGAACACAGATCTTCCTGAGCTCTTTCTTTAGGGGCTTCTTATGGAGGCTTCATCAGAAAAGTTAACCCTCTCGGCTCCTCCAGGGGCCACTGGGACCCTCTGTTTCCCCAGGCTTTTCTCTAAGGCATCCTTCAGAACTCAGGCCAGCTTCTCTGACTGGTCACCTCTACTCCCCAGGCGGGTGGGTTCTTTGCCCCTTGCTGGACTTCCATGGCATTTCAGCCTTAGGCTTACTACTCCCGTCAGCACTTGACACCTGTTTTTGGTTGTTGTTATTGTTTGTTTGTTTTGAGACAGGGTTTCTCTGTGTATCCCTGGCTGACCTAGACTCGCTTTATAGACCAGGCTAACCTAGAACTGCTTGCTTAGTGCTGGGATTAAAGGCGTGTGCTACCATGTCTGGTGACACCTATTTGTTGTTAAGAGACTTTTTGCCTGGAAGAGGCCTTAAGATGATCTGGCACTACATTTTCATTTTATTGGGAAAGAAGCAGGATCCTGGAAACTGGCCATGACCAGGATGCTCTACGTCTGCATGGCTGGGAGGATCCCCTGAGATGCGTGCCTGAGCCAAGCTCTGCTCTATTGGTGCATTAGCAGGTGTTATTAGTCAGGGCTCTCTGAACCAATCAAAGGAACTTACTTAAAGGGGTTTATTAGATTGATCTGCACAAGATGGTCCAGATCAGTGGTTCTCAACCTTCCTAATGCTGCAGCCCTTTAATACAGTTCCTCATATTGCAGTAAACCCCAAACATAAAATTCTTTTTGTTGCTACCTCATAACTGTAATTTTTCTATAGCTATGAGTCATAATATAAACATCTGATATGCAGGATATCTGATATTCAACCCCTGTGAAAGGGTCATTTGACCCTCCCTCCCCCAAAGGGGCCATTACCCACAGGTTGAGAACCTCTGGTCTAGATTGTTCAACAGCAGCTGTCTTCACACAGCACAGGCAGAGAACCTGGTAGTTTCTCAGCGCACCAGGCCGGATCCCTTAGTAATCCTAAAGTGGCTCCAAAGGCCTAGAGGATTCCTGGAGTGTCTCTGGTCCTCAGCCCACCCTGGAAGGGAGAAGACGCTGGGCTCCCATGTCAGTGGAGGGTGAAGGTAGCGGCAGCAGCAGTGCCAGCAGCAATAGCGTGGGTGAACATTCAAACAGGGCAGGTGAGCTCACCACCAGGGAGGCCGACTGTGAAGCTTACCCCTTCAGGTCTCCTGTTATCTGGGCTGCCACTGGAAGTAACTAACAAGACTTAGGGTGGGCCTCCCCACTTCAAATGACCTCAGATAGTCTCTGCACAGTCCCTTAGGGCTGTGCCCAGCAGTTTGTCCCCTGGTTGATTCAGATCTAGTCAAGTTGACAGCTAAGATGACATGTCACAGCAAGGCTGCATTAGGATGTGTGATGTATGATTGGCACTTTCTGCAGTCAAGCTGAACGTTCATTAATCGCTTGGAGGCTAGGAGTCTCTTTGCTGTCACTGCCACCCCTCCAGTTCACTGGGAGAAAGGGCAGCAAACCACTGTCCTGCTTGTTCCTTGGATATGGAGGCCCAGCAAAAGATTTTAAAAAATTTTTTTTTATTAATTTATTCTTGTTACATCTCAATGGTTATCCCATCCCTTGTATCCTCCCATTCTTCCCTCCCTCCCATTTTCCCCTTATTCCCCTCCTCTATGACTGTTCCTGAGAGGGATTACCTCCCCCTGTATATGCTCATAGGGTATCAAGTCTCTTCTTGGTACCTGCTGTCCTTCCTCTGAGTGCCACCAGGTCTCCCCCTCCAGGGGACATGGTCAAATGTGAGGCACCAGAGTACGTAAGAAAGTCATATCCCACTCTCCACTCAACTGTGGAGAATGTTCGGACCATTGGCTAGATCTGGGTAGGGGTTTAAAGCAAAAGATTTAAACAAAACTTGCTGAAATCTCTTCTGGGAAAGTTGTGTGTGTGTCCCCCTTTCCCCATGTTTGGGGAAGTAAGTGGGCACAGAAAGTAATATGTGTTCCCCATTTCCTGTATTTGGAGGAAATTCCTCTGTTTCCTGTGTTTGGGGGAGTAGGTGGGTATGTGTGTCCCCTGTTTCCTGTGTTTGGGGGAGTGGGTGGGCAGGATTACTGTGTAGCCACTGGACATCCTGAGATTTCTTTGCACCCAGCCTCTGCACACACAGAAAAGCTGAACAATGACATCACTCCTACCACCAGGGAGAACTACAGCTGGCGCACTAGCTTCCTGCCTTTCAAGCCTATAGATACATTTACTGCATAATTAAAACCAAACTTTCTAAACGAGCCTTCATTGTGTCTTTGCAATGCGGTATTGAATGCCTGTCCTTTCAAGTCTCCCTTGAAAGGCCGTATTGTGCAATGTCACTCCTCATAAATGCTATGAAGAATCCATCAAAGGCAAGGGTACAGCAAATGTGTGATTATCGGGGTGTGTATAACGAGCAATGATTCTTTTCAAGGGGCGGGGAGGAAAGTTAGCGTGCACTGGGGGTGGAGGTCGTCATAACCACCTCTTTTGCTTTCTGCCTAGACATCACAGCTTAGGTTGCATTGTGTCCCATATCTCTGTTGACAGTGGTTGGTGTGTGGGGGGTGGGGGGATGGATTTGGCTGTGCCATTTGTGGGGACACTTAGGAGTGATGACTTGAAAGGCTGGATCTAATGCTCTAACAGCCGCCGTTTTGGTTCCTGTCTCTCCAGTAGAGGGATTCTCTCACCCTGGTAGAGGAGTTTCTTTGGTGCCAGCCTTCCAAACAGGCGTCAGCTTTTGTATACTTTTATCCACTCTGTCACTCTGTCTTCCATCCATTTGCTGCATGAGTAGTCCTATACCCTGAGCCCTTCTCTGCTCGCAGAAGTAATGGCAGCTCAGATGCCCCGAGATGGCTCAACAGTTAAGAGCACTGACTGCTCTTCCAGAGGACCCAGGTTCAATTCCCAGTACCCTTCCTTATGGCAGCTCACAACTGTCTATAATTTCAGTTCCAGGAGCCCTGACACCCTTGTACAGATATACATACAACGCACACTAAATAAAAATAAATCAAGTTAAAAAACTGCCCCCTCCAAGACCTAGATGTTCTGACTGATGGCAGGGTGTTTCAGCTTCTGTAATATGGATTTTATATGTGTGTGCATGCATGCATGCATGCATGTGTATGAGTGAGTGTGTGCATGTGTGCATGTGTGTGGGGTAGTGTGTGTATGTTTGTGTGTGCATGTGCATACATGCGTGCACATAATAACAAAGTAGGAAATTTACTGGCATTGATATTGCATGAATCAAGTATTGTGCACTCATCGTTGCTATGTAGTTCCAGAACATTCTCATCACTCCCGATGGAGATTCTGTACCCATAAGTAGTCAGTCACACTCATTCCTTTCGTCCCAGCCCCTGGCAGGCATTCCCTTGCCTCCAGTCTCTGTGGTTAGTGGATTCTGGGTATTTCTCAGCACCTGTCTTTTGTTCTGTGCTACCTTGGGGCCATCTACCTGACTGGGGAACCAGCCAGTGGTAGCATGGGGGAACCTCAGACACCTCTCTCTCCATGCAGGTTCTGCCTAACCACGGTCTCCATGCAGCAGGCTTCATCGCAGCCTTCTTCGTCTCCCTCATGCTGACCTTGGTGGCCCTGTTCTTTCTGGCACAGGGCTGGTGTCCTCAGGGAAGCATGCTGGCCAGATGCCGGGTGAGTCTCCCCCCCCAAGGAGAGGTTTTGGTCGGCGGTGGTGTAAACTGGACATTTATTCTTCAGCCTGATGTGTCTCTACTCTGGACCACGTCAGACCCTGCCAGGGACCTAAGGATAGATGCTCACCTTTGCTTGTGCTGGGACACAAACTCATTGTTAACCGCGGGGCTGGTGATGTCTCTCAATGGTAGAGCACTTGCCTAGCTTATGCTAGGCCAATCCACAGCATGACCAGCAAATAAGCAAATTAATTAACTCATTAAGCAAAAGCTCCTAGAATAATTCCTTAAAATTTATTCTTAATGAACACACAATTGTGTGACTTTATCAGGTAGAATGTGATTAGTTTGACACATGGGGGTGCAGTGTGGAATGATCTGTTGGGCATGGCAACCTCCTCACCTCAGGCGTTCATCATTTCTTTGCATGGGGGAGAATGTATATATTCTCTTCAGTTAATGTGAAATGTGAGGCACCTTCTTGGTGACCAGGCTGCTGCCCTGTGCTATGGAGCTGCCCAGCATTTTCCTCCAGGCTACCCCAACATGGCTGCCACCTCCCAGCTTCTCCCCTGCTCCCTCCCCAACCCTGCCAACCATTGCTCTACGCTCAACCTCTAATGGATCATCTTCTTTAGAGTCCACACGTGACGGAGATCAGTCCCTGGCTTGTTTCAGATGTAACGTTGTCCTGGCCCATCCACATTTTGACAGTGTAGTGAGTTGAATGAGAACAGCCTCCAGAGGCTCATCTATCTGGCTGCTTGGTCTCCAGTTACTGGAACTGAGGAGGTATCTCTCTGGGGATGGGCTTGGAGGTTATAAAGAGCCCACACCAGGCCCAGTCACTACCCCAACCCCACCCCACCCTGTCTGTGGATCCGGATGTAAAGGTCTCAGCTACTTGCTCCAGCATCATGCCAATCTGCTTCCCACTATGATGGTCATGGACCAACCCTCTCAAACTGTAAGCAAGCTCCCAGTCAAATGCTTTCTTTTTAAGTTGCCTCCATCATGATGTCTCTTCACAGCAATAGAACAGTAACTGAGACAGGATGGCGTCTCTTCACGGCTACCTTATATTCCATCATGTGTTTATGTATGATGAACACTTAAGCCGATTTCCTGTTTGGCTGATGGATGATTTACATGTGGCTAGGTGTAAGAGCCTTACACCTGACTTTACTCTATGCATCGGTTTTGTGATTTCCATGCAATTCACTGCAACAGGGTCAGCCTCCCATGGTCATACCCCTAAAGCAAAGCGCCTCCTCCCAGGAAGCCTGCCAGTACTTCCTTAGTCAGGGGTGAGGGTTCAGGCGCCCCTCTTTCCTCTGTGGTGGAATATTGACCAGCTTGATCTTGTGCAGGTTTTGTGCAGGCAACCACAGCTGCTGGAAATTTGTAAGTGCAGTGGTCTGGCCATTTCCAGAAAATACTGTCTCACCTGGTCCTCTTGACCTCTGCCTGCGTCTCCACCCTGCTCTCCCTCCCTGCCCCCCTACCCCAACCCCACACCCCAACCTATGTGCCGTGCTTGTTCATGTGTGTGCATGACTTCTCCTCCTCAGGAGCCTCCCATCTTGTTTTTGTTTTTGAGGTTGGATTTCTCATTAACCCAGAACTCACCAGTTAGGTTACGCTGGCTGGCTGTCAGCCCCAGGGCTCTGCCTGGCTCTGCTTCTGTACCCGACTTTCTAAAACTGTGGGACTCGGACTCAAGACTTCACATTTGAGTGGCATGCACGTTCCTGACTGAGCTATCCCTAAGCACCATGCACCCCCATTCTCCTACTCCCACCAACCCCCCCAATCCCTCCCCTCCAGCTCAGTAGCAGAGCACATATGGTGATGTCTTTACATATCTTTGTTTTATCTACTCAACACCCTTGTGTGTGGCTGTTGAAATCAGCATCCTTTTCATTTGGTGAGACAGTTGGAGGCTCTGACTTGGACAGGGGCTGGTCTGAGGTGGGAGGAGGCCAGCCTCTCTGACTGCAGAGCCCTGCCTTCCCTCCCAGCATGCCAACTCAGCTGTCTCTCCACCTTTACAGGCTCAGCACCTTCAGAACAAGCTGGAGCCCTCGCCCTTCGCCTCTGCTAATGGTGTGAGCCAGGATCTCTCCCTCAGTGACCAAGTGATTGACATCCTGACTTCTGAGGACCCCGGGAACATGCTTCAAGCCCTAGAAGAGTAAGGGTCCTCAGTCATGTCTGCTCTCAGGAGGTGATGTTGGGGGACAGCGGGCATGGGGTGTCCTTTTCGTGTTCACGTGGCCATCCATTCATCACTTGGTGGTGAGAAAGAAGTATTGCTGGGCACCGAGTCCTATTGGGCCAGCTGGATGCAGAAGGAGGAGTCACTTGCGGGGCCCTGGAAATGCTCCCTAGAGGAGGTGATGTCTTGCTTGTGTTTGATATTGATGGAGAAGCTTGCAGGTGGAGTGGGGGTGAATACTTCAGGAAGAAGGAAGAAGGGAAAACGTAGGATAGGGAGGAGCCAGAGGGTATTTGTGAAATCTTAGCAGGAGAGAGTGCTAGGTGTTTGTTTATTGAATACAGAAAACAGGCTAGCCCAGGTGCCCACCTTGTCTTGCTGGGTGGAACTTTTTTGTTGTTGTTGTTGCTGAAGGCTTGCACTGGGCTGTCTTCACTCTGCCAAACCCTGGATGAAAAGGATGCAAACTAACTGACAGGTCTTCAGTTACAACTCAGGGTGGGGATGCTGTTTTCCACTTACACGAGGACTTTGGATGTCTGAAAGCCCTTCCATAGGGGCTGCTAGTAGTCCATAGGGCTCCTAGTCGAAGCTGGTGCAGCTTTATAACCCCAGAGCTGGGGAGGTGGAGACAGACAGATCACCATGGCTCACTGGCCAGCCAGGCTAGTGTAACCAGTGAGCTCTAGACCAGTGAGAGGCACTGTCTCTTAAAGCACAGTAGAAGGTTCCTGTAAAACGACAGCTGAGGCTGTTCTCTGGTACACACACACACACACACACACACACACACACACACACACACACACACTGGTCTACAGCACATGCACGCACACACATGCATACACACACACTGGTCTACACACACACACACACACACACACACTGGTATACACACACATGCTTGCATACACATGTACATACACACACACTAGTCTACACACACACACAGACTGGTCTCCACACACACTGCACATACACAAACATCAGTCTACACGCACTCATACGCACATGTCACACACACATTTGTCTACACGTACACACACACAATCACAGGAAACAGCACTAATCAGGGAAGGGCTTAGAAGCAGAGCCAATCAAGCAGTGCCAAGCCTGTGTCCCCGGGTCTCGGAACCTGTTTCCTATGGCACATAGAGTGGGTCTAAGGTAGAGCAGTTTGCTTATAACTCCTCCTAGGACAAAAGCTGTACTGAGCCTGACTCATAGTGCTTTTAAAGGTACTTGTCCTTGGCAGTGGGAATTCTGCTGTACTTGGGGGGCGGGGCACTCATGTCTTGCTCAGGCCTGGAGCCTTGGGTGCACACGACCCACCTCACATGACGGTGGGGCTCAGGCCTCCATCCATTTCTGGCTTTCAGAGTAGTGTGCTTGGCTTGGGTAATTAGGCTTTGTACAGCTGTTTGGAAGATCTTCTTCATTTTTGCTCAGCTCTCTAATTGGAATGCCAAGGGTGGCAATTAAAATTTGCCACCCTGTCTTAGGAAGGCAGAGACGGGTGGGCAGCTGGCAGGCAAGCTCCTGGGAGGAGCTCTAAAACACCACCTCATATATTGTGATATGAACACAAGCAATTATCAAAGCATTTCTTAGCCAAAAGTCAGGGTTTTTTCCCCCTCTTAAATATGAAAATGGATTGTTGAGTGGAATGATTTGATTTGGGCAATTGACAGCTGGGTGTTTAATTTGCACACATGCGGGGCTTTGCACTCTTCTGACCTAATGTCGCAGGCCTCTTAGGCAGGAGCGTGGTCACCCTCTGCCTTTGATTGCAGATGCGAAGGGTTTAAGGAGCCCAGCCTTCCTCTATGCCCATCACAGGTGTTGCAACTTGCTTATTCTGATACTGCAGTGTCGACTTTATTGGTGACTCTCAGGCTCTGGAACCTTCTCTTTGTTTCACCTTGGTTGCTGAACTTATCTTGTCTGAAGAGTGCTTCACATTGATCAGCAAATGTGGGCTCATCCCAAGACTGAAATCCATCCCATCTTCTCCCAGTGCCTCATCCTGCTTCCCCAGCTCAGTCTTAAAAATAAGTTTTATTATTATGGGTGACCTGCCTGCATGTGTGTCTGGTTCCCACAGAGGCCAGAAGATGTTGGATCCCATGGCACTGGAGTTGATGATGGGCGTCCTCTTGAAGAGCAGTCAGTGGCCTTAACCTCTGAGCGATCTCTCCATTCACTCCCACCCCCAGCCCCAGCTCAATCTTAAAACTGTGTTTCAGCCTCAGTAGTTGGACAGCAGCCTGCCTGCCTGTCTGTCTGCTTGCATGCCTATTTGCCTTCCTTCCTTCCTTCCTTCTTCCTTCCCTCCCTCCTTCCCCTTTCCTTCCCACCCTCCCTCCCACCCTCCCTCCCTTCTAGAATTGTCAGTTACCTTTTATCTATTATGTTGACCTCTAGTAAGGGTTAGGAGCCCCCACAAAGGAAATATCAGGGGCTTAGATTGCATGGAAATCAGTCTCTCATGGGCTTTCTACTAAAAATAGCCCTTTTCTCTAGTAAGTCATTTATCCTGCCTACAATTCTCACCAGAGGTCTAGCTGGGATTCTCACTGTGCAAACAGGTGTCTTAATTGTTGCCACGTTTCCAAGACTAGGCGGCACTGTGCCCTTTTCTTGCTGCTGACTTTACTGCTAACAGAGAATGCCCTGGGCTTGCTCGCATGTTCTGCTCTGCGTCGTTTATTCACAGGCTAGCTCTCACAGAGAGGATGGGAAAGCGGTTTTTATCCTCTGTGCTCTTTGGTTTTTATCAGGCTCCCTGACTGGTCACGGTGGAATTGAGCTTGGTCCCAGCACATGCTGCTACGAGGAAGAGAAACTAGGCAGGCTTGGCTGATCACAGTAGGTTCTAGAAGCATACCATGCTTCTAGAAATTTAGCTCTACCTTACTGGAAGCCTGGTCACATCAAGCATCTGGCATCATATGAAATTCTCACTGCCACTCAGTTTTCAGATGAGGGACCTGCCGTTCGGAGAGGCCCACTGGTTTGCATGAGGTCCTGTGGGTGGGAATGGACTTGCACCCAGGCTAGAGTGTTTTCAGAGCCCCCGTGCTGCTGAAGAACGGCCCCTTATAAATACTGATTGCAGATGCTGCCGAGACAGAGAGCACAAGGGAGGAAGAAGTTCAGAGGTGCGTTTCTTTCTCTGCTATCTCACTGGCGGCTCTGAGCTGCCATTGCAGTCCCTGTGCAGTCTGCAGGTTGTTTTGTATGCAGTAGGTGTGTACAGAATATTTGTTGTGCTGGAAGTGTAAATACACACACTTCGGTTAGTTTGTTTTATGCTGACCATATGGTACTTTTATTCTTACAATACCCATCTTTTTTATTCTTTCAGGCACTCTGCAAAGCAGTGCCTGTGGTCCTCTTGTGTGAAAGCCCACAACCCAGGAAGATGGAGCCACTCATTTGTTGGCTTCTTTGGGTCATTTATTCCTTGGGGGGTTGTTTCTTCATGCTTGAAGCACTTTTAAAAAATTAATCAATTGACCAGTATTTTAAGCAGATCCTGGCTGAGCTCCTGTTCTGTGCTCGGCATAGTGGTGGGCGCTGCCTGGATACTGGTTTTTTTTTTTTTTCTGTGTACATGGGCAGAATACAAATACTTTGGTGTGGGGATTCAAGGCCCCTCCTTCTAGTTGTCCTCCTCCCCCCATCCTCCTCCTCCCTATCCTCCTCCCCATCCTCCTCCTCCCTATCCTCCTCCTCCCTATCCTCCTCCTCCCCATCCTCCTCCTCCCTATCCTCCTCCTTCCATCCTCCTCCTCCCTATCCTCCTCCTCCCCATCCTCCTCCTCCCTATCCTCCTCCTCCCATCTTCCTCCCCCATCCTCCTCCTCCCTATCCTTCTCCTTCTTGAAGACTGGGTCTCATGTAACCCAGGCTAGCCTCAGAACTTGCTATGTGACCAAAGATGAACATGAACTATTGGTCCTCCAGTGCAGGGATTACAGAAGTGCACCACCACATCTGGGATGTTCTTCTGAGGCCCAGGAGTACTTCTGAGAGAAGACCCACTAAGCTGAGTGCTGGTGGCAGCACATACTAGAGGTGGGATGGGGTCTGGGTACCTGAGCGTCAGAAAGAATAGGTCAGAGTAGCAGCTGCAATGGCACAGTAGATTGGAGGGTCGCACAGAGGTAGGAAAATGTCTCTCTGTAGCAGGAGCTCCTCCGTGTATCCCCAAACTACTTTTCTTCATAGCATCCCTGGCTGCAAGAAGTGACTACACATGCAGGAGAGAATATGGGAGAGAGAGAGGAGAGAAGAGGAAGAGGGGAGGAGGGGGGGAGGGAAGGAGGGAGGGAGGGAGGGAGAGAGAGAGAGAGAGAGAGAGAGAGAGAGAGAGAGAGAGAGAGAGAGAGAGAGAGAGAGACTGAGAGAGAGACTTGTATCATTGTACTGCCTTGCCCATATAAGCAAGAAGTTCTTTGAGGGCAGAGGCTTTCCTCTCCGCTCCCACCCCATGCCTCAGTATGAACATAGTGTATGAGTGACTGTTTCCTCTTATGGAGTAGCTTGGTGCCTGGAGACGGGCACAGCCTGGCCTCTCTGCATGGAAATATTTGGTGAAAGAGGGTCCAGTAGGAAAGATGCTAAGAGCCTACCCCATGGCTTACACTGCATTTGGGTTTGTGACAAGCTGCTGACTCACTGGCTTACTATTGATTTCCCGATGTTTCCCTCACACTTTGTGGCTCCCACTTACTGAAGATACTCAGGGGGTGCTTCCCCTGTTCCTCGCTGCCAGGCCCCTATGTTGATGGGGTATGAGTGTACTGTTCGTCTTCAGCATGGAGTCTTGCAGTATTCTTTTTGTGGAAATTGGCTTCTGATGAGGGAAATTTTCTCTTTGCTAATACTGATGGGTGTTTTGTGGACCTACGGTTACACCAGCTAACTCGAAGGCAGCAGAATCATTCTAAAAGAGGCTGTGGCTGCTTAGGCTTCCTTCTGAATTACTGTTCTTTGCGTTGCTTTATGAATCTTTCCCCCATTTTCTGTAGTGCCTATCGATCGGCTCCTAACCTTATATTCTGATTCCTTGCCTCACTATTTGATAAGAACATTTAATTTTTTTTTTTACAAAAGCTAAATGAGAAAGAAGGCATGAATGATGCTCTCACCCTTGTCACCACCAGCCAATCAAATTATTAATTATAATCAGTTCTTGGAAATTCTAAACAATGGTGTTTCTTAGATGTTACTGTGGATGCACCAGTTCAGGGAGTGGTGCAGGATTTTGAGTATTGAATCCTATCCCGTGTGATGCCAAGTGCTTGTCTTTCTGACACCATGAAGGAATCCTAGGGTAATGGAGAATCATGTGTATTTGCATTGCCCTGTAAGCGATTACAAGGGAAGGAAAGGTGACCGGATGCTATGTATAAGAAAGGAATTTTTTTCTATTTGTCTTTTTCTAAAGCCTTTGGGCAATTCACAGTGTCATTAATAGCCTGGAAATTTAACTGATTTGAAGGGATTATTTTTCTGTGCATTGTGGCCTTGGGACATTGACAGTTTTTGTATTTTGTTTTTGTTGTTGCCACTTCTGACAGTCTATGCAAAGCATTTGGCAGTGAAATGGCTGCAACCAAAGTACCTCTGAGCTGCCAGCTCTGACCCCTCAGCAGCCAGTTTCCTCAGGGAAGGGAAGAGCCACAGAGGGAACTACGAATACTTAGGGCCAACAAGATGCTAGAAAATTGTGCTGTGAAATTGTTATTTCTTTCCTCGATAAAACAATTAGCGGCAAACCATTGCCATCCTATTATACAGGTGGGAAAACGAAGTCCTATACTGAGCGTCGCTGGTTAGCAAGTGGCAGCTATGAGAAAAAGCAAGAAGAGAACATGCCATTTGTCCAGTGCAGGTCGCCATATTTTCTGAATTCAGGAAAGTGTGATGGATGCGGCCACCCAGCGTGGTGTATGGGAGCTTGCTACTCACTTGTAACAGATCACTTGAGGCTTGGCAGCTCGTGGCAGAGAAGTGTTGTCTTAGGGTTCTGGAGACCGGAGGCTGATGGGTCTCTCCAGGTGACAGTCAGGCTTTGCAGCTTCCAGAAGCAGTAGCCTCACTCAGTGCTCACCGCTTCATGGGTCTTGAGAGCTGTCAATCCTGCCTTTGTCCTCCTACTGCCTCCTCTGATCCTGGCTCCTCTTCCACCTCGCTCTTCCAAGTTGAAACTCTCCTTGTTGAGGTTTGGGTGCCAAAGCCAGCCGCTGAGCAGTGGCTTCGTCTGCAGCTTCAGCTCCTTAGCCGTGTGACTTCTAGTCACGAGTTCAGGACTGAAGACCTGGTGAAGGAGCCCGTTATTTTTTCTGCCCCACCAGGCTGCTTTGGAGTGTGAAGTCTGTTTTGCCTGTCTCAGAGTAGAACACAGCTGTCGTCCCACAGAACCTGTGGGGCTCTGTCTGGCTCATTTAGCATTTGACAGTGCACACACTGCTTTAAAGCAGCTCCTATGATTCTTTCTGGATCCAACAGAGTTTTCCTTGCAGTTAAGTACTTGCTGCAACAGTGAAGGAAGCAAATGCATGGGGCGTCCTTTAAAGTGGCACTGGTGGGGGTTGGAGTGACGGGTCCTGGGTAAGAGCACTGATTCCTTTTCTAGAAAAATAGCCATTATGGAAGTACCTTTGACTCAAGGTATATTTTACTACAGCTATTCTGGTAAAAAAAAATATGTAGGCAAACTGCCAGGTACCCATTTCCCTGTCTGTATGTGTATCTGTCTACCTCTCTTCTTGACAGTTATGGATGTGCGTGGAGGGTTTCCAGATAAGATGGCATATCGAAGATTTGCTTTCAATTTTTGAACACACATGGCAAAGAATAGGCCTAGTGGGACTGGTGAAAAGGGACACAATTCAAGCAGACTGACATGAGCCAGCATGTGTTCTTCACATTCAAATGATTAAGATTCTCTGTGATGGTTTCCCTAACACATACGTTTATATTGTCACATCCCCACCAAGTGACAGAAGATGTCTACCACTTAGAGGAAGGGTCTTTGTGCATTGCTCGGCTGTACATCTGGAAACCAGTTGGGCAGATGTTCAGAGAGGCTTACACATGCTGCTGACATTCTACAGTTTAAAGGAAGTAAGATTGACTTTGGCTCATTGGCTGAGGGAGTGGTCTGTCATGATGGGGAAGGCGTGGCCACAGGAGCAGCTCAAGGCTGGTAGCAAGAGTGTGAGGTTGCCTGATCACATTTGGGGAGGGACCAGGAAGCAGAGACCAGACAGGAAGCAGGGCTGGGCTGTCAGCCTCAAGGCTTACACTCAGCATCCTGCATCTTCCAGGCAGGCTATAGCTACTATGGCTCCATAACCTTCCCAAACAGTGCCACCAACAGATGACCAAGCGATAATCAAATGAGCCTGTGGGGAGCATTTTTACTCAAATTATGAAAGAGTAGAAAGGAGGGGAAATGGGAAGAGAAGGAGAGGAAAGAAAGAGAAGAGACCTTACCCACGAATACCTTAAATCCTGACAGTTTTGAGGAGCCTCTTGTTCTCTCGTGCTCTCATGTAATGGAGCCCACTCGACCTCTGTTTCTCAGGTTGGAGATCGCAACCCTGAATCAGGCAGATGCGGATCTGGAGGCTTGTCGGAACCAAATTAGTAAGGACATCATTGCCCTTCTGATGAGGAATCTGACCAGTAGTGGTCAACTCTCTCCACAAACCGAGAGGAAGATGGCCGCTGCTTTCAAAAAGCAGTTTCTGATGCTGGAAACTGAGATCCAAGAGGAGTACGAGCGGAAGATGTTGGCACTGACGGCAGAGTGTGACCTAGAAACGAGGAAGAAAACAGAAAGCCAGTACCAGAGGGAGATGGTGGCCATGGAGGAAGCAGAAGAGGTGTTGAGGCGAGTTAGTGAGAGGGTAAGGCAGCCCTGAAGGCTTGTACATACTTCATTCCTCCTCAAGGTCTCGTTAGTAATCAGTGCCCCAACCAGTCCATCTTTCCATCAGTCCATTCATCCATCCATCCATCCATCCATCCACACAACCATCCACATATCAATTCACCAGTTCATACATCACCCACCTATCCATCTACCTGCTCATCACCCCATTCATCTGTCCATCCATCCACATATCAGTTCACCTAGCTATCCACCCATCCACCCATATATCATTCTACCTATCATCCACCCACCCACCCACCCACCCATCCATGCCTGCATCTACCCATCCATTGGTCCGCCCACCATTAATAATGCATACATATATACACATACCTACTCATCCATCTACCTATCCACCTAACTACCTCTCTATGCATCCATCCTCCCAGCTATGCATCTATTCATTAACCATTTATTCATGCATTCAGCCACCCACCCAGTCACCTATCTATCCATTTATCGATCCATCTAGAAATTCACCATCCATCTATTCATGCATCTATGCATCCACCCATTCACTCATCCATCTACACAGTATTATATCTTTCTATTGATCCACCATCCACTTTGCTATCTGTATCTAAAACCACACATATTCCTATTCATTCCGATCCATCTGTCTATCTCCTTCTATCTGCCCTTCCTTCTTTCTACCTGTCTGTTCATCTTCACTTCTGCCCATTCACCCATCTATTCACATACCCTCACATCCGGCCCCTACCCCATCAATCCATTTATGATATTTCACAAGGGTTTATGTGGAACTAACTGTTTCTTTCCTGTAGGCTAGGGACTACAGATACAGACTTGAGACCAACCTCTTGCATTTAAGAAGCTTATGTTCTAATGAAATATCCTCATATTTGAAAAAAGGACGCACGCTAGCCATGCAATGATACAGTTCTGTTTGTGGTCCCATAGTGGTTATGGGGAGAGTAGAAAGACTTCATTTAGCAGAAGGCATGACCAGTTTGTCGTTGGTTATATGTCAGAGAACATATGTCACTTTGGGGAATACCATTTGCTAAATCACAGCTCTGTCCTGAACAGGTCTCTGGAGCCAGGCAAGCCTGGATCTTCCTGTGGAGATCTGAACAAATGTTGACTCCCGTTAGACAGAGCACCAATGACAAACTAAAAAACATTTTGACCAGAGTCTAGCTTAGTGAAGCAGTGGGTTGTTAAACTTACCACGGGAGCATAGGAGACTTAGAAGCAGCTACATCACCATGAAAGCCCACAGCAGCAAGAGTGATGACTTCCAAAAGCTGCATCCCTTGGTGGCTCAAAGTCGCTCAGTCTTCAGCACAGACACACTGCAGTAAAGGCAGGGTTCACTGGGCTCCACCTGTTCCATTGCTCCAGGGCCTGCCTTGTCTCAGTGCTGTCTTGTTTAGGGCAGGGCTTGTGGCTATACTAGCTAGCAGAGACTGCAAGAACAGGGTGCCATACATCTGTGTGTACGTGTGTGTGTGTGTGTGTGTGTGTGTGTGTGTGTGTGTGTGTGTGTGTGTGTGTGTGAGAGAGAGAGAGAGAGAGAGAGAGAGAGAGAGAGAGAGAGAGAGAGAGAGAGAGAGAGAGAGTCAGACATAGGCAGAGACAGAGAGAGAGACAGAGAGACAGAGACAGACAGAGACAGAGACAGAGAGAATACATTTGAATTTTGGTCTTTTGTGGTTTTGGAGGCCGGAACTACAATTCATGGCTTCGGTAGGGCCCAGAATCCTTTGGAGTCTTTAGGGAAGTCTTTCCTTGTCTGACAGCTTTGCTGGTGACTCCCCGTGTTCCTGGGGTTGTAGCTAAGTCAACTTACCCCTGTTCCATCCTCTCATGGCTTCTTTCTGGAACTCTGTCCCCTCTTCCTTGTCTCCTGTGAGGACACTTGTCATTTGATTCACTTATGAGATCCTTAACTTGGTTCAACCTGCAGAGACCCTCCCAAGTTCAGATTTATAGGTTCCTAAGTTACGGGATCAGGACCTAGACGCGTACGTGTATTTGCAGGGGGAGGGGGTGGATGTTACCCTGCTCACTGCAGCTTCCCTGGTGACCCCCTCATCTCTAATGCTCTGTCTACCACCGTGGCTCAGCCCACAGCTCCCTGAGCCAGGCCCTGAGGGAGAGTGCATTTAGCTGTGCAAGCCCAACATCATCTCATCAGCATTCGTTATGAGTTTTGGTTTTCGATTTTCTCTACAAAAAATAGTATAAGCCAGCCTGTATTACAAGTCTACTCTATTCCTTATGGCTTTCAGAGCACGTCCCCCTGAAAAGCTCTAGCTTGAGTTGCACCCTGCTCTTCCAGAAGGCTGGGCCTCCCGGGGTCTCCTCTCCACCCTTTGAACAATAGAGGTGGTACGTGCTCACCTGTTCGCCTCAGAAGGCTGTGTGTGAAGCAAGTTAACATGAAGTAAGTTAAGACACGGTAGGGCCTCCAGTCCAGATGCAGGAGGTTGGGCACTGGACTCTGAGGCACAGATAGAGCAAAGCAGATACTCTGGTGTGTTGCACAGCTAGTGGTGCCTGGGTAGCCGAGGACCGGGAGGAGATGATCTAGTGGTCATTGAACAGCCAAGTGGCTATGGGCCACCATGACAGACTGCACATCTCTAAAAGCCGGAGGATTTGTGTGTTTTCACCTCAAGGAGATGTGTTATGTTAGAGGAGGCAGCTGTGTGGACTCAGCTCAACATTACTCAATGTATCCTCATACTGAAACGCCACAAGGCAGCCCCGTCAACATGTCACATGTTGCTCTTTTCATGTGTCAGCTAAAGTGAAGAGAGAGGGAGAAGCAGGGGCTTCAGTCATTGTTAGTGTCCGCGCTATGGGTGCTGTCAAGGGTTTCCTTTTTGTGTTACCTTTCTGGTGCTGTGATGAGATACTCTGGCAGAAAGCAAGCTAAGGAAAAAAAATTGTTTTGGCTGACAGTCCGAAGGGTTAGACTCTATCGTAGCAGGGAAGTCGTGGCAACAGGAGAGTGAGGGTGGTGAGAGTGAGGAGATGGAGCAATCACACTTCCTCCACACACAGGAAGCACAGAGAAAGAACAGGAAGTGGGGTCAGATTATAGAAACTAAAAGCCCACCCCTGGTGGCATACTTCCTCCAGCAAGGTTCCACCTCCATAATCTTTCCAGAACACTACCAGCTGGGGACCAAGTCAGCCTCTGGGGGGCATTTCATATTTAGACTGACGCGCTTTTCCTGTTGCTATGATAAAGTACTGTGGCAAAGTAACTTAGTGGGAGAGGTTTATTTTAGCTCACAGTTCTAGATTATTTATGCTTGATCATGACTGGGAAGTTGAGGCAGCAGACACCTGAAGCAGTTGGCCATATGGCATCTGTAGTCAAGATGAGAAAGAAATGAACACAGGCGTGCTAGTACTTAGCCCTCTCTTTCTGCTCTGGCATAGGTCAAGATCCAAACCTAGGGAATGACGCTGCTCACTATTAGCATGGACCATTCCATGCTAATTAATGTAGTCAAGACAAGCCCCATATATGCCCACTGGCTGACCTGGTCAAGGCAATTCTTCAATGAGACTCTTCGCCGGATGATTCTTGATGGTGTCAAGTTGAGGTTCATAATTTTATGTCATTTTTAAGGAAACCTCGGACATAAAACATAAATTATTTACATTTGAAGGTGGGGAAACTGAGGCCCAGGAGCGCAGAACCTCACAGCGCAGCTTCCTAAGATCACTTGAGGTCCTGATCTCCCTTTTCCTTCCTCACCTGATATAACTAGTACCCCAAATAGTGGTAACAGAACACTGGAAATGCCACAGATGGCCACAGAATGGGCGAGTGGTGCAACACAGCACGGGTGGTCCCTCTTCTCCACCCAGGCACTTTTGGTGATTTAAGGACCTGTATCCTGCCTGGGTCCATGGAGGCTTCTTAACTCCCTCTCAAGTCTCTGAAAGAGAAAGATTCTCCTTCTGCATAGGAACCTGGCATTGCATCTCTGATAGACATATTTTTATAAAACAGTTTTACAGCCTGCCAGTCTTGCTGAGTGGAGTATAAGGAGTGTAACTGAGGAAATCCTAATTCCACATTTCAGATGGTGTAGAGTGAGCTGGGGCACAGCGACAGCTCAGGGCAGCTCAAAGCCGGCCTGTGGTTGGCTGAAGCATTCTGGTGGCCACACCTTCTCCCCAGGAAAAGACCCTTCTTTCACTGGGAAGTTCAGTAGAGATCTGGCCCAGGGGGATCTCTAATGGTATCCTTTTACTAATGCACCTTTACTGACAACATCTAAAATAGAAAGCCTTTATATTAAGAATGTGGATTTCTCCAAGCATGGTAGCTCATGCCTGTAATCCCAGCATTTGTGGAGATAGAGCAGGAGGATCAGGAGTCCAGAGTCATCCTCCACTATTTGTGAGCTCATAGCCAGTTCAGGTTATATAAGACCCTCTTTCTCAAAACAAAACAAGGGCTTGGAGAGATAGCTCAGCAGTTAAGAGCACTGACTGCTCTTCCAGAGGACCTGGGTTCGATTCCCAGCACCCACATGGCAGCTCACAAAAAGGGATATTATGATGTCCTCTTCTGATCTCCTAGGTACCAGGTGTGCATGTGGTACTAGATGGGGTAGAAGGATCAGTGAGTAAAGTGCCTGCTGTGCAAATGTGGGGACCTGAGTTTGGATCCATAGCACCCATGTAGAAGCAGGCATTCTACCACACCTGTAGCCCCACCTCCGGGAGGGCAGAGACCAATCCCTGGGTCTCAGTGGTGAGCCAGCCTAGCTGAAGCAGCGAGCTCCAGGTTCAGTGAGAGGTCCTGTTTCAATAAGTAAGGTGGGGGCATGAAAGAGGAGGATAACAGATGTTGACCTCTGGCCGCCATACAAACACACACACACACACACACACACACACACACACACACACACACACATGAGGAGGGGGGAGTGTGTTGCCATGGAAGGAAATCTCAGTAGCAGTCATCCTATCATGTTCCAGTTTACACCCTCACACGTGGAAGTGTCACGTGACATTGCCACTGAGGTCCTATGATCTCACCTACCCATGAAGGGTAAAGAGGACCTCCCTCCAGTTGGGAATCCTGTCCTTGTGGTTCAGCCACCCAGATGTCCGCACAAGCAACAAAGTACCATTTCTTAGCTGGAGCTGAGCTCAGGCCCAATTGCTGGCATTTTTCTCCTCATTGATGCTGGAAGTAAAAGTGCTGGGCGTCATCTTGTGAGTCTAACTGTGCGATCTGTTGACACTTCGAGATTTCCATTTTTTGCAGACACTTTTCAAGCAATCTGATTTGCAAATTGGCACATGCCCGCCCACTGTGAACTTTGTGTTTTACAGCTGTTCTGGCAGGAAATTCAGATAACAAGGAAGGATGGGTTGGAACAGTTTCTTCTCAGGACTCTCAGTCTCAACACTGCAGACTTGGGGCTGTGTGTGTGTGTGTGTGTGTGTGTGTGTGTGTGTGTGTGTGTGTGTGTGTGCATATGTGCACACATGTGCAACCATGTACACTATGGTGCGTATGTCTCTGTACTCTGTGTTCATGCATGACTGCATTTGTGTAGTGGTTTGAGTACCATGTATACACACACACACTTGTCTGACTTTGGATGTACTGCTGTGTGTGCACACACATGCAGGTACACAGTGAAGATGTGTATATATCTGTGCAGACATACATATGTTCCTATATATATTGCACATGGTTCATATGTAGTTACAGTACACATGCACTGTGCCTGTGCATGACACATGCATGCAATACAATGTGTGGATGCCGTGCATTCTTTGTCTGTTTTGAGTGTGCTTGTGTGGCTATTGCATGTGTATTGTCCATGTGCACATGTGCTCACATGGGTATGTGTGTGTACATGTTCACATTCAGTTTGTCTGCCTCTCACAGGTTTCTCTTCTCTCCACAGTCTGCTGCAGAGTGCAGCAACCTTTTGCGGACCCTCCATGACCTGGAGCAAGAGGACGTGCAGAGGTCCCTCGCTCTGCACCAAGCAGAGGACTTTGCCCAAGCGCACAGGCAGCTGGTTGTTTTCCAGAGAAACGAGTTACACAGCATTGTCTATACCCAGATACAGAGTGCTGTTGCCAAAGGGGAACTGAGGCCTGAGTTGGCTAAAATGCTGCTGCAAGACTACTCTAAAACACAGGTAATGCCTGCGATCAGGCCTGCCCTGGTAGAAAGGCGTTTTCTAAACCCCCCAGTGATTATCTCTTCTAGCATTGAGTCCTGTCTTCCTTCTGTGCTAGGAACTGGTGAGCTTTCTATCCCTTCTTCCTCTTGATAGAGGTGTGAGTGTCTGGCATGGAAGGCAGAAGGTAGCTTGTAGTGCAAGTCATGGGCTCAGGCTGACTCGGGCTGGATTGTGGTTCCACCTGTATCAGCTGTGGGTCCTGGTGCAGTGAAATTTAAAGAGCTGGTCCATGGCAAGTCGGTGCTTTGCATAAAATGTGTCACACACACACAGGCACACACACACACACTGACACACAAATACCTACTTGAGACACACAAGTCTCTAGTAGTAGTGCAAATACCACTAGATAGTAGATGATGCTCTTACACACGCACATATGGCACAATTGATGATATATCTAGGATTTAGGGCCTATGTTTAGATGGGCCCATAAATGCAAGTGTAAAAATTGTTCATGTAGACTGAGTCAGTTCCTACTAGATAGTGAAGGTAGTTTTCTGATCATGTTAGTATTGTGGGAAGTTTCTCCACTTTGAAATGACTTAGAGCAACAGAGGAGCAGCCAGGAGGGTATAGGACTCAGCTTTTGTCCTTTAACCACTGGCTGCTGACAGTGACCTGCCAACATTTAGCTCCTGATTTGGGGGTTCTGGCAGAGGCCAAGTGAGCAGGTCTAATATGGGCCGGGAAGGGAGACAGCATCGCCCCAACCAAGCCTGTTAGGAAGCCACCACCATGCTCAGAAGACACTCAGAGAGAACACACTATCACTCCATATGCAACTAGGTTTCCCCCACTAAGACGCTGTGATAGTAGCTGTTCAGGTAGATGGTCTGGACCCCACAACATGACAGATGTATGGACTGTTGCTGGGTTTACTTCAATCCCATGATGCACAGTGCTGATGCCAAGTACATTGGGAAAGGGCACATGTCACTGTGGAATAAAAAGGTGACCCACCCCACCCCACTGGGATTAGTACCACCACTCTGCACTACAGTGGAGTGTTGCTGCAACAATCCTAGCTTGGGAGCTGTGGTGCCCAGAAGGCCCTTGGGAAGGCCAGCTGTGCTTCACATTCCTGAGCATGCAGTCAGTGTCTGGCTGGACAGCGCCAATCCTCACATGTTGGAACATGGACAGACCACGGCTTATGTGGAAGAGGGACTGTCCAGCTATCACCGGTCTCAAGTGGGTAGCCTATATGTACCTAGTGTCTCCACAGAGAGAAGCAGCCCTGGCTAGTGGGATGGCCACTGCTCTGAGCAGACCAGTACTGTTACTGGGATGCTGGTGAAAGCTGGGTTTGGAGGACAACCCCTCAGGACTATAGAGTCTGGAACCCAGCTTCAGAACCCAGCTTAGGTGCTTCTAGCAGCATGATGTGAACCAAGTTTCCTCATCTGTGCCCAGCTATTTCCAGCAATGTGATGTGTGCTGTGGGCTTGGTTTCCTTATGTGTAGATTGGAAATAATTGTTCACTCCTTCAAATAAAATGGGGGAGGTTCAGAGGGCTCATACCTAGAGATTCCACAGAGGACACACAGACTTGAGCCCAAAGTTGTTACCATGACTCCCTTCCGCTGTCCTGTGTGCCTGCCCTACCTCTTCTGTCTCCTTGGCTACCATGGGGCTGGCTAACTGGCTGATTCACCCTAGAACACGAACACTTGTCCCATGATATAAGGCTGTGAGACATCCCCATCTGGGCTGTGAATGGTGGACGCAGGGTGAGTGATGGCATAGGTCACACATGGGTCTTGCTTGGTGGTGCAGACATGTTGCTGAAGGGAAGGTGGCTTACATCTGGTCACCAGGGCACTTCTCAGAGCCCTCTTATGCTCACCACACTTCCTTATGACCTTTGTCACAGCAGGAAGGTTCAAGGTGTTCACCCCAATGGAAAAGCCATATTTTAAGTGTCCGCCAAGACTTTTCTTAACATTCCAATAAGCCACGCATCTTATCTTGTAAAACAGGAGAGTGTGGAAGAGCTGACAGACTTCTTCCAGGCCACCAAGCGGTACCATCTCAGCAAGAGGTTTGGCCATAGGGAGTACCTGGTCCAGAGCCTGCAGGCCGTGGAGACCCGTGTGCAAGGGCTGCTGAGCACTGCGGCTGCCCAACTGACGAGCCTCATCCACAAACATGAGAGGTAAGGGCGTGTAGCCTCCTGAGGGAGACAGAGACGCTGCCCCAGCCTTCCTGCCCAACATCAGAGGGAGGCTGACCCACTCCCAAGACCAGTCCCTCCCATCCAGTCAGCTATGCCCGAATGCTGTCACCTGGTTTGTCATGAGGATTTTTTTTTTTTTTTTTGCTGTAAAATTCCCTCTCAGTAGATTTCTAAAAAGCATACATGGTAGTCAAGACAACTGTATGATGTCCTCCCCTATGTCCCTACCACTCAGCTTCTGCCAGCTCTGGCTCATGGCTTTATGCTCCTGTCTTTGAGTGGAGCAAATTCTGAGCCACCTTTTCTGGATAAATCCATGAAGAAGGCTGACACTGCCTGTGGTGGGACAGCCCACTTCCCTTTGGGACTAGCATTGACTCTCTCCATTGAGTGTAGTAGACATGCAGCTTTGGCTCAGGCTTGTATGGTTTTTCTCAGCAGTTCTGGGGACCATGCATGGTAAGGTGGGTGGTGTCAGGCACTTCTGAGGCAGCTTCCTCGTAAACAGTGAAATGTGGTGTCTAGGTCTGAGAGAAACAGGGACCACGTGAGGCTGTCTTGCTCGTGACCACGCACGGTTTTGTGAATTGGTTCTACACCTCAGGTCATGTTATGGGGACTTTATCGCTTCCTGCTGTGGTTAATAAAGACTCAATAAGATGCAGATTATGTAGGCACTGCCTATTCTGATATGATAATGGAGTCATCACTGCAGCCTGCTTGGCATTCCTAATTAATTTTCACTAAAGTGAAAGGAAGGCTCTTTGCCTCAGCCTGAAGAAATGGCAGCTGCTTGGCTGCCCTGAGCAGTTTCTGGGGGAGGCCATCTTATGCCTTATCATGTGTGTATGTGTGCGTGTGTGTGTGTGTGTGTGTGTGTGTGTGTGTGTGTGTTTGCGCACGCGCGCGCGTGTGTGTGTGTGTGTGTGTGTGTGTGTGTGTGTGTGTGTGTGCACATGGTAGGAGGGTGTGCCTGCCTGTGTATGTACAAATGGAGGCCGGCAGGTGAGCACTGAGTCTTTTCCTCTCTGGATTTCCACTTTACTATTCAGGAGAGTTTTTTTTTACTGAATTTGGGGCTCAGAGATTGGCTATCCTGTGTGGCCAGAAAACTCCTAGGATCTACTTATCTCTACCCACTTCGCCATCACCACCACCACCCCGTCTCCTGCCTGGGGTGACAGATGTGTTCTACCATGCCTAGATTTTCACACTGATGCTACGATCTGAGCTTAAGTCCTTATACGTGTACAGCAACCACGTTGGCCACTTGCTTGTTTTCCCAGCCGTGGACTTACATTCCTAAAGCACCTGTTACCTTTCCTTCCTGTTTCATTCCATCAGGATTGTCTGATCTGTCTTGAACTGGGGCACACAGCCAAGGGATGCAAACAGGTGGGGGATACCAATATCAGGAGAAACACACACTTGTCAAGATTCTAGGACAAATAGAAACATCAGGACAGACATTAGGAGAGCCAGTGTAGGGAGTGGCTCACATGGTAAGTTGGCAAGTCCCTCCACCTGTTGTAAGCCAGTTCCAGTTAGAGGGCAGAGGCCCCAGATGCTGGCATGAGAGTCTCAGTCTGAGGGCAGAGATGGAGTGGCTGATGCAGAGGAAGCTGTGACATTCAGGGTGGGGTGGGGGTGAGGGGTGAGGGGGAGCAGGGGTTTGCTCTACTTGGGACCTCATGAGTTGCGTGTTACCCACATTTTGGTGATGTCTCTTTTCTATTGCTACTGAAGAATACCTGGCTGGACACAATGCAAGTTTATTTGGTGACAGTGCCTGCAAGAGAAGGGAGTGACAAGGGGATGAGATTCCCCCTTCCACAGTTAACCTACTCCTGCAGTTATAGCATTCATTGTCTCTTTAAATTAAAATTTGAGTTAGTATATAAAGTGATGAGTTTCATTATGGAATTTTCTTATATGCATACCATTACACTTTGTTCCTGTACACACACATACACATCATACCAACACACACACACACACACACACACACACACACACACACACACACACATTCTCTGTCCCTTCTTTTCCTCTCTTGCTGCCCTCTTTCTTTCTTCAGAAGCATCCCCCTTTCCTGACTTAGCTAACTGGCTAAGACTCATATAGGAAATTAAATGACAACCCGTGTTTTGAAGGGAACATTCAGACCATAGCAAGAGTCCTCCTGTTTGTATGCTGGCGTCCTCTGAGTCACTACCCAAGCCATCCACAGCCTCTCATTGGCTTTCCGGCCTTCTGACCCAGGATTCTTCATCTCCTCCTCTTCTCCTTGGGAAGCACTCTTCCTACCCAGTGGTCTCTGCAGACATCTTTTTCTCCCCAAGCCTCCTCTGCCTGTTTCTGATCCATCAGATCTCTGGGCTGAGCTTTCTCCTTCCGTCTTCTTGCACCCTGACCTTGCTCTGTTGCTATCATGCCTGTGTCTCAGTGGCAGCTTCTCCTCCTGGAGGTTTTCCAGCTTGAGAGCAGCCTAATAAGAGCTACACACCCAGTCACCCAGTCACGAAGCCATCCAGCCTGCAGAATGGAGGGATGGGATGGAGCCTGCACATTCTGACTTTCCATATTCTCCATGTAGGGCCGGGTACTTGGATGAAGATCAGATGGAAATGCTGTTGGAGCGAGCACAGACGGAAACCTTTTCTATAAAGCAGAAGCTGGACAATGACTTAAGGCAGGAAAAGAAAAAGCTCCACCAAAAATTAGTAACTAAGAGAAGGCGAGAGCTTCTGCAGAAGGTATGTGAGGCTTTCTTTGTGCTCTTCTTTATCTCTGCAGCGCCCTCCCCTCAGGGTAGCAGGCACAGGATGGTCAGAGCTGGTGGCATGATCCGCCATCCGTGGTTGATTAGTAGTGACTTCTTAGAATGCTATGTGAAGGAGGATTCTGTGTCTCCTTACAGCAGAGTTTGTGGTGGACTAGTAATGTCTGCATTGGAAGGGAATCCAAAGATGATGATAGGTGTGACTTTTATGTTTAATTAGCCCTGTGTGTTTGAAAGGAAAGTGTCTTCAGTCCTTATGAGGTGCAAGAGTGACGGTCAGTCTTTCGCTGGGGAAGGCTTTCCAGAGCACGTACAGTATAGATGGGATATAAGGACGGAAAGGATCAGTATTAGCTCAGGACCCCCAAGACCAAATTTTCAGCATAAAGAAGATTTATTTGTCTGAGAGGGACAAAGGGCAAGGAATAACAGACAAGGACAGGAGATAGAGGACAAAAGAGAAGGGGGAGGGAACATAGGAGATGGGGGAGGGTTGAGGGACAAAGGACTGCCTCTGGATAGAGAGGAGACAGGTGTGGGCCATAGAAAAATGGTGGTTTATAAAGATAAAAAGAGAAACCCTGTGTTAAGATGAGGTGTTTAATTTTAATTGGACATGTTAATTACATGAGCAAGGGGACTTTTGATTGCTGTATTTCAATACTTTGATAGCTGGACCTTGGTAGTCAGCCTCAGAAGGAGGAAGTGGCCAAAAGAGAGAATAATAGACCTTGGTGGGCTAGCTTTAGGAATGTCATCTAATGGTTTTTTAGCAAGGCAGAGGGAATGAGGAGAAGGGCAAGGCCTCCCAGAGCCATGTTTGCCATGCTTAGAGCTGGCTAGAGTCCCTTCAAGGACAAATAGGCATTTGAGGCAGACGAGAGGGATGAGTACAAAGTGCTGGCAGCGGAACAGCATTGTGTTCCAAGTTTAAGTGCTGAGACCAGAATGCACTACTGCTGACAGAATGGCAAGCTCTGAGAGAAGAATGGGGCCAAAATGTGAAGAGAGGCAAGGGCTGGAGGGGAGCTAGCCAGAAGCAGGGCCAAGTCAAGGGAGGCACGGTATGCCAGCCTGAAGGCTGACCCCCTACATTCAGACAAAGGAGAAGGAGTTTGTGATTTAGGAAGCTTGTTGGGAGAGCTTTGGGAAGACATAACCATAGAAGGTTCTAGTAGGTGGCTAGATGAAAGCTTGCAACCACATGAATTGACAGCACCTGGAGCTTTGTGAGAAGTCAGGACAGATTTGGAAGTTACATGGGGCCTCAGGGACCCCAGGGTGACATGAGGTAGCATGGCAGCCCCCCTGGGTGAAGAAGAGAGAAGGGAGAGCCAGGAGGCTTTTAGCTGCATCACTAGAAACTTGTTTATTCTTTGATAATCTTGTCCATGAATAGTATCTTCTCCACCCCCACATCCCCCTCTAATCCTTCCCACATCTCTTCCCCAACATTCTCCAACATTCCCTTCTAAACTTCATGATGACTCCTCCTCCTCTTCCTCTTCCTCCTCCTCCTCTTCCTCTTCCTCCTCTTCTTCCTCCTCCTCCTCTTCCCTCTACCTCCTCTTCTTCTTCCTCCTCCTCTTCTTCTTTTCCTCCTCCTCCTTCTCCTTCTCCTTCTCCTTCTTCTTCTTCTTCTTCTTGTTTTTAAACTGTGTGTATGATCTTTTGCCTGCATGTATGTGTGTGTACCATAAGCCTACCTGCTCTTCATAGAGGCCAGAAGAGGGTATCAGAGCCCCTGGAACTGGAATTATAGATGGTTGTGAGCCACCATGTTGGTGCTGGAAATGGAACCCAGGTCTTCTGGGGGAGCACCCAGTGCTCTTAACCATTGAGCCATCTGTCTGATCTGTCCCACCCTCCCTTCATCCCTTTCTCCCTTCCTCCCTCTCTTTCTCTTTATATACATGTATATGTACATACATGTACATATATATTATATATATTCACATATATATCCTGCTGAGTCTAATTAGTGTTGCCCATAGTCACATGGGTTTAAGGCCGACCACTACTCATTGGCAACACACCAAGTGTTACATCGCTGAAGAAAACTGACTTTCCCCTGCAGTTCTTGACAGCCTGTAGCTCCTCAGCCAGGAGTGCGTCATCTGAGCCCCTCTCTCATCATGTCAGAATGTTGATGTAATGGTTTGATTTAATGCAGGTCTTTGTGCATGTAGCGAGTTGTTGAGAGTTCATCCTTGTCATGCCTGGGTAAGACTCCTTTATATGTGGCACTTCTCCAAACCCTCCAGCTCTTACTATCTCTCTGCCCTCTCTTCCCTCAATGTTCCCTGAGCCTTTGTGGGAGGAGGTGTGGGGTAGATGTCCCATTTGAGAGTGTGACACAGTCACTTGTTCTCTACACTTTGACCAGCTATGAGTCTCTGTATTAGCCACCATCTACTGCAAAAAGAAGCTTCTCTGACTGTGATTGAGAGTGACATTGATAAAGAAACCCAGAAACTGCATTTTACTATCAAGTTGTGTCCAACAGAAATCCATGCTTCTGACTTCCATCACTGAAGAACCTCCCATTGCTAACGCCACCCCTTCCAGTTCTTAGAGCCACATTTCCGAGATGATGTGGCTCCATCCGAGGTAGAAGAACTGGACTCCAGACCTCTCTATGGATTTTGGCAGTCTCTTGCAAATATTACTGCTTGCAGTTACTTTTGATAAATGTTGTGAGTGACTCAGGAGTAGTAATAGCTCCATGAAGGCTGTGTGGTGTGTCCCCAATAACAAGGACATGGCCTGACACATGCAGTCAATAAATAATTGACTCGAAAAAATAATGGAAGACTGAATGACCGGTTGCACTGGTCACAGCATGAACGGATGGAAGAGAAGAACCTCATGCTCTTAAATAGAATGGAGACTGTGGACCCACTGTTATAGTGATGACATGACGGCATCTTCATGCAGGGCAAGTCTTTCCTACATCCAAGCCTTAGCACCCGATGATTTTCACCCAGGATTTGCTTAGGGTATTCCGTAAGGGGCTCCACGGACTTCCTCATGAACGTGTCTCTCACAGGCACCATCATTGGCTTCCCTACTCACATGTCATGGTTTTCAGTGACCACATGACACACACATGGTAGGGCCAACAGCAAGTATGCACTACTGCAGACTCTGCCATAGGCATCTTCCTAAGGGCTGACATGGAGTGAGCAGCTCATAAGGGTCCACACTGTAGTGTAGTTGCTGTTAGTATTTCCAATGGACAGATCAAGAAGTAGAGGCAGAGGGAGAGCTAGATTTCTGGATGCGAGAAAGTCAGGATAGAACCCCAGTGGGCTACCTCTTGGGCTTTACCTAGTCATTATGTAGCTATTTTCAACACAAAATTCTTTTTTTTTTCCAACACAAATCCTTAACCATTGTGTGTATGTGTGTGCATGTGTATGTGAGCTTGTGTATTTGCTGAGGCCTGAGCCAAAGCTAAGTAAGCAACTCGTACTGAGCTGCATCCCGAGCCTTCTTTTCACTTTTACTCTTTACTTTGATACAGGATTCGCTATGTTGCCCAGGCTGGCCTTGAACTTACAATCCTCCTCTTGCTTCCGTCTTCCAGGAGGCTAGGGTGATAGACATATGCTACAAGATCCTGATGTTCGCTTGTGCCAGTTTTCTAAGTGTGAGATTATTGGGGACAAGGCTGTACATGCCTTCTGTGTCCCCTTGAGTTTTGAAAAGAAGTACTGTACCTCTTCACTTCACCCCCTGACTGTCTGTGCTCCTACACACATGAGTCCTGACCATCTAGTGGCCACTTTCTCACATTCCTGACAGCATAAGGAGCAGCAGAAGGAGCAGGTGTCCCTGGGCGAGGCCTCCAGCACTGCGGAGGATTCAATCCAGTACCTGCGCCAGTGGAGGAGCGTGATGGCCGAGCACACCGCTGCCCTGGAGGAGCTGCAGGAACGTCTGGACCAGGCTGCCCTGGACGACCTCCGTCTCCTGACTGTGTCACTGTCTGAGAAAGCCACGGAGGACCTGAGGCGCCTGCAGAGCACGGCCATGACCCAGGAGCTGCTGAAACGCAGCGCTCCCTGGCTCTTCCTGCAGCAGATCTTGGAGGAGCACAGCCGGGAGTCGGCTGCCCGCACTGCGCAGCTGGAGGCAGAAGAGAGAGAACGGGGCCAGGAGCTGGTGCAGGGTGTGAGGCAGCGGCTACAGCAGGATGCTCCGGAGGCCTGCACCGAGGAACAGGCAGAGCTGAGGCATTGGGAGCACTTGGTGTTCACGTGAGTGATGATGAGCGGGCACCCACACTGGGAAGGGAGTGGTCCATGCAGGATGGAGAGGCAGGATGTCCGAACACGTGGTACCATCTCCAGACAAATAAGATCTGCACTGTTAATTAGTCATACATACTGGGCCTACAAGTCCCACAGGGATTACACATGACCTGTAGGGTCATCATAGGATGATGCACTGTAGGCCAGAAGGCAACCCAGCTTCTGTGGGGGAGATAGACTATCTGAATCATCCAGTGGGTTGTCAGTGGATGAAGTGCTCCTGGTCCCTCTATAGGAAGTGTTGTATAAGCTAGGGGTGGTAGTCAGGCCTGGAATTCCGGCACTTGGGAAGTGGAGGCAGGGGTATCATCCAGTTTGTGGCCAGCCTGGGCTACATGATGCCATGTTTCAAAGTAAAATAAGGGCTAGGGTGATGGCTAGGTTGGCTAAGGGCTGCACAAGCATGAGGACCTAATTTGGGGTCCCCAGGCCCCAATAAAAGAACTGAATGCAGAGCCTATGACCCCAGAACTGTGGAGGCAGAGACAGGATGGCCCCTACTGTCTCACCAAACTGGCAAACTCTGGGTTCAGTAAGAGACAATCTCATAAGACTAAGGTTGAGAACAATTGAGGAATACCCCTAACATTGACCTCTGGTCTCCACATTCATGTGCATAGACATGTGCATGTACTTGTATACACGTGTGCATGCACACACAAAACATACACTCATAATAAGTAAAGAACAGTAAATAAATAAAAAAGAAACGCTACATTGCCAAGCAGGGTGGCACACTCCTGTAACCTTGGCATTCAAAAGCAGGCAGAAATCATGAGCTTGAGGCTAGCCTGGCTTACAGAGTGAGACCCTACCTCACAGAACAAAACCAGAAGAGATGCTCTGTCTGGTTCAGGGGGACCCTGAAGAGTGTATGTGTGTGGCTTGCATGAGGTTGTTGAGGCCCTCTCAGCCCACCCTGTGTCAGCCGATATCCAGGTAACACATGATGTAGCCACAGGCTCAGTCTTGATTCCGTTCTGCACTGGTTTTGCCTGCTACCTCACCTGCTCACTCATGATCTGAGCTGTTTCCTGTCACTCTGCACACAGAAGTATGCAATGATTACTCGTATAGAACACAGCTGTCCTCGGTGACCAACACTCCTGCTGTGTCACTAGAAGCTGCTGGGGAAGCAGTGGGACAGTTGGTGGCATAATCCAGGGACACTGGCCGGTTATTTGTGCCAGCTCAGATTTAGCTGGGCCCCAAAAGGGGCCTTTAGTGTGTAATATGGGTTCACAAAGCATGGAGTGCTTGCTGGGGAAAACCGGAGGAGCTGCATACATGGCCAGTGTGGAATAAACATGGCTGTGTAGACGGAGAGACCCCCGTTTAAGTTGGATACCACCCGCTGTGGGAATGTGGGAAAGATGCTAAGCTGCTAAACCACGCCTGGCCTCGACTTTCTTGCCTGTAAAATGAGGTGATGGTACTGAATCTTTTAGGGTGCTTTCCGCAGTGCCTGTTGCCATCTGAAGTGTGTGATGCAAGAGCTTAGGCTGAACTTGGGGACCTGTGTGTAGACGCTGAATGGCATAGTGTCTATTTGTAACTGTCCTCCAGAGGAAGTTACTCAAATTGTTCTGGCTCTGATGGTGCTCTTCCTTTCTGAATAGTGCTCTTCCCAGGAACCAACCTTGCTGTCAGGAGACCAAGCCAGGTGTGTTCAGAGAGCGGTGTTGGCTTTATATATATATGTGTGTGTGTGTGTGTGTGTATGTGTGTGTGTGTGTGTGGTGTGTGTGTGCATCTATAGTGGTGTGTGTATGGTGCTTGTGTGGTATGTATACCTATGCGGTATGTGTGTGCGTGTGTGCACATGTGCATGTATCTGTGCTGTGGCATATGTGTTTGTGTGATCTATGTATGTGTGTATACACACACACACACACACACACACACACACACACACACACACACGTGCATGAGCGTGTGGGTGTACCCATGTGACATCTGAAGAGGCAGGGTGTCGTCCATCACTCTGCACCTTATTTCCTTAAGAAAAGGTGTCTCACTGAATTGGAAGTTTCACCATTTCTGTTAGGCTGGCTGGAATTTGCCTCTCAGGATTTGCCTGTGAATGCCCCCTCAATGCTGCGGTTCCAGGTGTACACAGCCATACCTGGCTTTTTATGTAGGTGCTGAGGATTTGAACTCAGGTCCTCATAACTGCACAGCAAATGCTCTTACCCACTGAGACACATCCCTAGTCGCTAGTGATATTATTAGCTCGTTGCATTAAGCAGTCTCCAGATTGGTCCCTTCCCCTTTGTGAGTGTGGCTTCCTTTGTTTGCCAGTCTCTGGTTAGTTGTTGCTTTCTTGCCCAGGAACACGAGATGCTGTCTCCTCTGCACAGTAAGAGGCAGATCACAAAATGGCACTTCTTATAACCACCACTGGTCTTTAGTCAACTCAGACGGTGCTCGGCCCCGACCTTCCCACAGTTCCATTCGTGCAGGATTCTGTGATGTGTTTGAATTCCATGTGACAGTCCCATTGCCCAGTGACTATTTCCCTTTGTTTCATTTGAACCTGTATTTCAGGGAGTGTTTCCAAAACCAGCACAGACTTAGCCATTTATGGGGTAATGAGACGTCTTGCTTGGCCATCAGCAAACTCTTATGACTTCTCCAGGGGTTAAGGAGGGTCAACCCACAGGCTCACGCTCCCAGCTGCTTCCACGCTTTGTTGATTTGAGAACCTGAGGGTTGTGACCTGAATTTCTGAGGCATTAAATAAAAATGGCTCTGAACAAAATGGTTCTGAACCACACTTTTGTGAGCCAGACGGGCTGCCGCAACCTCAGTGAGCAAAGGTGAAAACTGATGCAGAGAATAATAGTGTCTTTTAGCCCTGCCTACAGACTCCCAGACCAGGTTTCTGGCCTAATGCTGAGCCCCTTGTTGAGGGGGGTGGGGAGCAGGGCAGGATCCTGTCTCACACATACCTGCTTTCTGCTGACCACAGGCCCAGTCTTTTAGAAGTCTGGCGAGAGTGAGGAGAGTCATGGTAGTCCTCCTTACCAGAGGGCAACAAGCAGAGGCTGTCCCTGGGAAGAGGAACCAGGAAGAGGCATTCAGAATCTGGGGGGGGGGGGTGTTACCTGATGTCAGCTGAGGACCCTTGGCATCCCTGAAAGGCAGACTATTTTCATCGGAGAATTTTCTAGAACTTTTCAGTCCCACATTCTACACTCAGATCTGAACATATGGAGCCCACCCTTGGCTTCCTACAGCAGGCATCCTGCAAATATTTCCCAGTTTCAAACATCTACAGAGCACGTTTCATGCAGATTATGTCGATAGGATGTTGCCAGGGAAATCAGACAAACCTTGCTTGTCTGCACAGAAAAATGTGTGAAGAAGATGAATAGAGGCATACTGGCCAGTGTGGGAGCAAGGAGGGACCTCTCCCAGCATCACCCATTCCCTGAGGGTCAAGGCTAGGGTAAGGGTTCTCAAAGAAGTAGCCAGTATCCGATCCTATGGCTGCCACAGACCAGCAGCACAATCTTGGCTTAAAGCCACAGGCAGGTCATGTGCCCTCCAGAAGCTCAGGGGGTGATGCTCTGTCTCTCAGTTTTCCTTAGTTCTGGTCATTGCTGCCAGTTCTTGGCTTTTGTTGACTCAGACATATCACTGCATGGCCTTGAGGCCCCCTGGCCAGAACTTACCTTGTGCCTCCCATCCTGACCCTTCTCCAGCATCATTTAATCTTTTTTTTTATTTTATTTCTTTTTATTAATTTACTCTTGTTACATCTCAATGTTTATCCCATCCCTTGTATCCTCCCATTCCTCCCCCCCCCCCATTTTCCCATTATTCCCCTCCCCTATGACTGTTCCTGAGGGGGATTACTTCCCCCTGTGTATGCTCATAGGGTATCAAGTCTCTTCTTGGCAACCTGCTATCCTTCCTCTGAGTGCCACCAGGTCTTCCCCTCAAGGGGATATGGTCAAATGTGAGGCACCAGAGTACGTGAGAAAGTCATATCACACTCTCCACTCAATTGTGGAGAATATTCTGACAATTGGCTAGATCTGGAAAGGGGTTTAAAGTTTTCTGTCTGTATTGTCCTTGGCTGGAGCCTTAGTTTGAGCGGGACCCCTGGGCCCAAATCTGCCTATCATAATGTTCTACTTGTAGGTTTCTAGGACTCTCTGGATCCTTTTACTTTGCTATTCTCCCATGCGTTTCTCATTTAGAGTCCCAATAGGATGTCCTCCCCTCTGTCCCAGTTTCCTGGTAAGCGAAGGCTTTCGTGGGACATGCCCCTTGGGCTAGTATGCAGATATAAGTGAGTATATACCATTTGATTCTTTCTGTTTCTGGGTTAACTCACTCATTATGATCATTTCTAGCTCAATCCATTTATCCACAAATTTCGGGAATTCCTTGTTTTTAATAGCTGAGTAGTATTCCATAGTGTATATGTACCACAGTTTCTTTATCCACTCTTCTACTGAGGGACACTTAGGCTGTTTCTATGTTCTGGCTATAATGAATAAGGCTGCTATGAACATGGTTGAGCAAATTTTCTTGTTGTGTGCTGGAGCATCTTCTGGGTATATTCCAAGGAGTGAAATAGCTGGGTCTTGAGGAAGCCCTATTCCCATTTTTCTGAGATAGCACCAGATAGATTTCCAAAGTGGCTGTACTAGTTTGCATTCCCACCAGCAGTGAAGGAGTGTTCCTCTCTCCCCACATCCTCGCCAGCATGTGGTGTCACTTGAATTTTTGATCTTAGCCATTCTGATGGGTGTAAGATGGAATCTAAAAGTTGTTTTGATTTGCATTTCCCTGATGACTAAGGAGGTTGAGCATTTCTTTAAGTGTTTCTCAGCCATTTGATATTCCTCTGTTGAGAATTCTCTGTTTAGTTCCAAGCCCCATTTCTCAATTGGGTTATTCGGTTTGGTGGTGTTTAATTTCTTGAGTTCTTTATATATTTTGGATATTAGACCTTTGTCAGATGTAGGGTTGGTGAAGATTTTTTCTCAGTCTGTAGGCTGTCGCTCTGTTCTCTTGACAGTGTCTCCTGCCTTACAGAAGCTTCTCAGCCTCATGAGGTCCAATTTATTAATGGTTGACATTAAGGCCTGGGCCGTTGGTGTTCTGTTCAGGAAGTTGTCTCCTGTGCCAATATGTTCCAGGCTCTTCCCCACTTTTTCCTCTAAGTGACTTAGTGTCTCTGGTTTTATGTTGAGGTCTTTAATCCACTTGGATTTGAGTTTTGGGCAAGGCAGCACCATTTAATCTTAATTTCTCTTATTTGTACTGACTTCATTTTAAAATATGCCTCATCTATAGTGAGGTATGGGATTGACCTTGAACAGACAACCCGGGGGGAGGGGGGAGGGGACCCAGTTCAGTCCCTAGCACCCAGCTACACAGTGTGGTGCCTAGCATGCACTGGGTTGTTAAATGAATCACTGGTCTCCGTTCCTGATGCAGGGCTCAGGGCTAGACCTGTGTTCACAGGAAGTGAACATCCCTCCTCTGCACCATGACAGGCTGCTTACTTGGCTGGGTAGACAGTGCCTCATTTGCCTGATATAGTGTATACTGCACCATATACATTAGGCACTCAAGAAATGCGCACAACGCCATGGATAAGCATCCGAAGCTCCCTGTGCCAGTCAGGGATTTAGCTCAGAGATGTTGTACCTACGGCTTCTCTCCCTAGCCCTTGCCATGTTGTCTCTGACCCAGTCCACGGTCACTGTCCCTTCCCAGGAAGCTCTGCTGTGCAGCCATCTCATTGTCTGAAGAAGACCTGCTTAGGGTGAGGCAGGAGGCCCAGGGCTGCTTCACCCAGCTGGACCGGAGTTTGGCCCTCCCCAGAATCCGAGCGCGAGTGCTGCAGCAGCAGTTGCTGATGGCCTGGCGGGAAGGAGAGTTCCGGAAACTGGACCAGGCTCTGGCTGCACCTGAGCTGCAGGTAGGGGCTGTGTCTGGCCTGCCCACTGCAGAGATGACTGTGGATTCACAGGATCCTGTGCCTCCATCAGCTCTGAGCTAATCATCTCCTGCCCTGATCCATGGTGGCCTCTGAACACTCCTGGAACTTCTCAGCTTGCTCTGCTCTTACGGTCTACAGTAGACCATGATGGTGCCAAGCCCAGGGACCACCAGCAGCCATGATTATCAGCCTCCTCCAGATCATAGCAACATTCTTCTGCTCTCCTGAGCATTGACAGGGTGTCAGGGAGTCACCTATTTACCCCTGCCTTCAGCTCACACCACTTTCTGATTCAAGGGTCCAAGGGCCCTTTTTATATATGACGCAGAGACGAGTGCTAGGGTAACCTTGGCTGGGCCATGAATAGGGGGCTCTCTTATATTGGTCCTAAAGGGCTGAGGACTGACAGCCACCTTAAGGGACACTGCTTATGTGTATGCATCCTCTGGAGCCCTATGGACCAGCACAGGATAGACCCAAGGCTGCAGCGCTGCTTGGCCTGTCCACATTCTGTCCTGACCTCTTTGTTCTGCAGAGGCCATTCCTTAGACCCCTCAGGACCTTTGCACCTCCCATCCTAGGCTCAGCCTTTGCTTCTAGGGAGCCCAATGGAAGATGAAGCCCTTGAACTCGCTGCTTCCTCTGCCTGCAGCATGATTTGTGGTCTAGTCAAGTGCAAGCTCAATGTGGGCTCTACACACACACACACACACACACACACACACACCTTTTGCTTGGGAAGAAGCCAATGTGTCATCTGACCTGTCTCTTCCCACAGTCCAAGGCGAGAAAGCTGCGTTCTAAAGGCAGAGGCAAGGCAGATCTTCTGAAGAAGAGCCTGGAGGATAAGATCCGCCTCTTTGAGGAACGAGCCCCCGAAGACCTGGCAGACAAGGTAGGGCTGAGCTCTGGCTGTCTGCAGCATGCAGAGCTCAGAGAACAGAGGCCATGCATTGCCAACCAAGCAGCAGGCCACAGAGTGCCCAGTTTTTCAGATGGGGCCCATTCTTTGAAAGTGCTCTGATTCCCTCCTCAAGAAACCCTCTTCCTCCTCCTATCTGCCTGGAGATTTCCCTCAGCTTCTTCCTTGACCATAGTAGCTGCCATATGTGAGCATTTGTGTGTGTTACTTCTGTGTATCTCTTGGAGTGTGTACACATGTGTGGAGGGCTAGAAGCTAACCTAACATACCATTTCTCAGGAGCCGTCCACTTTGTACTTTGAGATAGGGTGTCTCACTATGACCTGAGGCTTCACCCTGTTAGGTTAGGCTGTCTGCACAGTAAAGTCCAGGGGTACCCTTCCTCCTCCACAGTGCTGAGACTCTAAATGTGAACTGCCACACACGGTGGTTCTCATGGGTTCTTGAAGCTGAACTCAGGACCTATGCTTTCCAGGCAAGCACTTGACAAATGAGCCATCCTTCCTATCCTCACCCCATGTATCTGCACAGCCTCTCCTCACTTGTCACTTCTTAATTGTCCTGGGTACTGACTGCATCACAGTTCACCCAGTCCCCTATGGGGCTCTAGCTCTGTCCTCTGCTCTCCTCAGGTGTCTCCGTTTTCACATAGATGAAGGCTTCTCCTCACAAGAGGTCTCTCTTCTAAGAAGCCTCCATAAGCACCCTACTGTTTCCCACTCATCCTTCCTCCACCCTTTCTTATCTTAACATCCAGCACACTGTCCATCTCCTTCTCAAATATTCTGAGCAGGCAGCATGGTCAGGCACTATGCACATGAGCGTTGATAGAGGATGCCCTAGCCCACACCCACAGACACATGCTGGAGCGATGGATGGACCGTGCATACTTAGCTAAGGCTACAGACTGGGGTTGGTGCCACTGAGGGAGCAGAAGAAACGCGCTGTTGTCGTCCCAGCAAGGGGAGTCTGTCCATAGTGGGATGCTCTGCAGAGAGGACACAAGCTTCCTGGGAGGTACCATGCTAGACAAAATACTGTGTCATAGCTTCTAGGGTGCTCGTGTGTCCCTGTGCTCCACAGAGGGAGTGTGTTCAGGGAGAGTGTGGCCATATGTCAGAGCTGCTGGTTTTTCATGCTCTGTGCCTAGGTTTGATGGCTTTTAAAAATAAAAAGTCATTATTTCTTGCTTCCTTGAAACAAGATCTCACTTTGTTGCCTTGCTGGCCTTGAACTACTTACTGATCCTGCCGTCTCAGTTTCCTGAAGACTAGGATGACAGGTGTGTGCTGCCACACCTGGTGCAGCTTTTTTGGTTTTAGCACAGGTGTGTTAGGACATGTGTGTGTTGTCTGGACCTGATCTCTTGTCTCTGCCCAATTGTGATGTCGCCAAGACTCCCTGGGGGGAACAGAGCCAAAGTCAGGCTTCCAAAAAGCAGGCGGAGGGGAGACAGGAAGAGGTGTGAATGTTCACATGGCTGCTGCCCAATGAAGAAAGGATCTGTGCTGTGTAAGCCAAGCCTCAGAGAGAAAGATGTTGAGAGGTACTGTCACTGTGACCTTTTCTTTATCCTTTACTTGTGTGTCTGAGGATGCAAATGTCTGTGCATGTGTGGCAGACCCAGAGGACAACCTCAGGAGTCATTTCTCAGGCACTATCCACCCTTTGTTGTTGTGAGAAAGGGTCTCTTTTGCTATTGGCCTGCAGCTTGCCAAGTAGACTAAGCTGGCTGGCCAGTGAGCCTAAGGGAGACATGCCTGTATCCATCTCCCCAGCACATACCACTGTGCCTGGGTTTTTCAATGGGTTTTTAATGTGGAGTCTGGGCCTCGAACTTAGGTCCTCATGCTTGCAAGGCAACCACTTTACCAACTCCCTGCTCTACCTGTGACCTTATCCAACTCAGAGGTGAGGGCCAATGTGATACACACACGAAGGCAGATTTACTCAGCCAGGTGACCAGCAGGTCTGAGATCGGTTTCTCTCTCCTGCCATTGTCTGGAGCCCCTGTGCTGGGAACGCGGGAAGTGTGCACAGCTCTGGTTGTTGTGTGGCATTTCATGTCTTACACTGATGCGGAATGGATCTCTGTCTACATCATCTTTCTTGTTTTCTTATGCATGTGCTCTGATTTCTGTTTGTTATATGTACATGTTAGTGTGTGCATGTGCACGCGCGCCTGTGTGTGCATGTGTGGAGTGTGTGTGTATGTGTGTATGTGTGTGTGTGTAGATCAGCCTGCTCCTGTGTACATATGCCTGTCTGTGAGGTAGAGGACAGGATGGTGTACATGTCTTTTGTCATTTGCTCTCTACTTTTTTTTTCTTTTTTAAAATATAAGCTCTCTTTTGAACCTCAAGTTTACCAGCTGTCTATGTCAGTCTCAGGAATCCTCCTGTCTCCACATCTCCAACATAGGGTTATATACTCACTGTCCTGCCCAGCTTTTATGTGGGTGCTGGGCATATGGATTCAGGTCTCCTGCTTGCACGGCAAGCCCGTTAGCAGCTGAGCCATCTCTCAGCCCTATGTATTCCCACTATCCACCTATTACCTACTTATCTGTCAGTCTGTCAAACATCTTTTGCTATGTTCCCCTCCCCCTCCCCTCCCCCTCCACTCACTCCCCCCCTGCTCCCCCCTCCCCCCCAACACACTGAAACTTGAAGGGTTCCCACATCAAAACATTACCTTTCACCCCAGGATAATGTCTCACCCTACATGGGAGTGTTAAACCCGCTTAACCTCCTCACTGAATGGGTGCACAGGTTCTCAATGTTGCAAGCATCCTGGAGTCTCTGCATGAATTGGTCACCTGTCATAGTGAGGGTCAGAGAGCAGCCGCCACTGTGCATATCGCCAATGAGAGGATGGCAGGGACTGAGTGACCTTACAGCTTCTGTCCCAGAGCTGTGAGCGACAGAGCCGAGCGTGAAGCTTTTGCGCTTTGCATCTTTTCTCACTAGTAGGGTCCATCGGACGGACAACTCAGCTCACCCCCCCCACCACCACCACCATGCTTCTCCTGCTGGTTTTGGCCAGCAGGCGTGAGACTACTCATAAACATTCCTCAGGGGCACGCAAAGGTAAATGGAAGTGACAGGACCGTGGTTCTGTTCACCCATGGTTCCTCAGTTTGCTTTAATGACGCACACCTCCGCCATCTTCACGGACCCACCCATTCCCTTCATTATTCGCTCACTGTTTTCAGGTTTTGTGATGTGCTGTACGCGCCCACGCACATTCCTCAGGAACATCACACCCAGGGCGGAACTTCATTCCCAGTCACTAGCAGCATGCCCCTATGTGCTTCTGCAGCTGCCTGGCCATTATGCAGAGGTGGCTGGTATTTGCCCGGACACCTCTTCAAGGTCCTCTTGACGTCACAGCTCATTACCATTTAAGCAAGAGAGTACTGTGCTCACCTTCAAGAGAGGGAGTGGGTGGCATGGTTTCTCACAAGTGTCTGTCTTAGGGACGGGAGGGGTGCTCACAGAGCCAGGAAGCCCAGGAAGACTCCATTTTGTTCTCCTAATGTCTGTTCTTATGCCTGTCTCAGCCCTTGAGGCAGGTGGTGTGCCCGCATTTCCCTGAAGTACTGAGGGAGAAGTGTCATAGCTTCCTACAGCCCCAAACAAACCCAGACTCCGTTACTTATGGTCATGGGGCTGGGGGTGCAATACAGGTCTTTGCTCATGTGTGGCAAGTGCTGTACCACTGACCTACTCCCAGCCCCCCACACTCTGTCTCTCTGTCTCTGTCTCTATCTCTGTCTGTTTCTCTCTCTGTCTCTCTGTCTCTGTCTCTATCTCTGTCTGTCTGTGTCTATCTCTGTCTCTCTGTCTCTGTCTCTGTCTCTCTCTCTCTCTGTGTTGCATGTGTTGAGAGGACAAAAATCAAACACAGGTATTCTTCCTCAGTCACTGTCCACCTGGTTTGTTGGGACAAGGTCTCACTTAGAACTTTTCAAGTAAGCCTGGCTGGCTGACCAGAGCTGCAATGTCTCCCCAGCATTGGGATTACACGCGGGTGGCAGCACAGCCAGCTTTTTCATATGGGCTCTGGGGAGCGAACTCAGGTCCTTATGCTCATCGTACTCAGCATATTTTATTTTTAAATATGTCCCTTCTCTTCTGAGTCTCTTCAGGACTTTTAAGAAGAAGGGATATTAGATTTAGTCAAATGCTTCTGATGAGATAGCCATGTGTTTTCTATCCTTGGGACCACTTATATATATGTTAAAACAACTACTGATTTCCATCTATTGAACCATCCCTTTGTCTCTGGCATAAAACCAACATATTTGTGGTGAATAATTTTTTTAATGCGTTCTTGATTTCAGTTAGCAAGTGTTTTGGTGAGAAGTTTTGTGCCTAAGTTCATTGGAGAGATTGTTTCAGAATTATCATGTTGCTGCTGCTGCATCTTTGTCTGGTCATCAGGTAACACTAACTTCATAAATGTTTCCTCTCTTTCTATTTTCAGAAGCACCTGGTGAAACTCACCAGTGAATCCATCAGGGCCTGGACTATTTTTAGTTGGGAGATTTTTAATTACTGCTTCAACTTCATAGCTGATTATAGATCAGTTTAAATTATTTACCTCATCTTTGAATAATTTTGGTATATCATATATATCTAGAAATGCATCCACGTCTTTAAAATTTTTCCAATTTAGTGGAATGAATGTACGTTTTTCTAAGTTTTGCTGGTATCTGTTGTAGTGGCTCCCTTTTCATCTCTAATTTTATTTATCTGCGTCTTCTCTTCCTTTTGGTTCATTTGGCTAAGGGTTTGTCTATCTTGTTTATCTTTTTCAAGAATCGGGTCTTGTTTTTTTTTTTCCACTTTATTTTCTGCTGCCAAATTAATGTTTTCTTTTGCGCTAGTGATCTGGAGTTTGACTTGTTTCTTTTTCAGAACATTGCTAAGTCGTTTATTTGAGATCTTTCTAATATCTTTCTAAAGGCACTTGGAGCTATACATTTCTTTAAGACGTCTTTCATTGTGTCCTGTGGGTTTTGATATATTTTTTAATTTTTTATTTGATTCTAGAAATGCTTTTATTTTCTTCTTGATTTCATCAAGGACCAATTTGTCATTTAGTGGTGTGTTTTTAAATCCCTGTGAGTTTATGTATGTTCTAAAATTTCCTGTGTTGTTGATTTGTTCTATTCTATTCATATTCCATTATGATCAGATAGAACACAAGGGATTTTTTTCAATTTTCATAACTTTTTTTACATGTAGACACTGCATAACTTGTTATAGCAGATTTTCTCACCTGCAGTTTTTAAATTTTTTTTATTTTATTAATTTATTCATATTACATCTCAATTGTTATCCCATCCCTTGTATCCTCTCATTCCTCCCTCCCTCCTACTTCCCCCCTACTCCTCTCCCCTGTGACTGTGACTGAGGGGGACCTCCTCCCCCTGTATATGCTCATAGGATATCAAGTCTCTTCTTGGTGACCTGTTATTTCTTGAGACTTGACTTGTGTGCTAATGCATCATCTATTTTGGAGGAAGTTACATGGAGTGCTGAGAAAAATGTGTATTCTGCAGTATATATATGGAATATTATGGAGATGTCTGTTAAGTCCATTTGATCTTTGATGTCATTTAATTCATATATCTCTCTATTTTGGTGGGATAACTTGTCAGTTGGTGATATTGAGGTAGTGAGGTCACCCACTGCTATTGTGCTGGGGTTAATCCATGGCATTACATCCAGTTGTTTTATGGAATTAAATGGACCTGTGTTCGTATGTTTAAAATCTTAATGTCTTCCAGATAGCCATTCTCTTAATCAGTTGCCACTTTCATATTTTCTCACTAGTTTTGATTTGAAGTACATCTTTTCAGGTATTAGAACAATGAAACCTGCTTGTTTCCTAGGTGCACTTGCTTGGAGCACCTTTCTCCATCCTTTCACCCTAAGGTAGGGCCTGTCTATTATAATTAAAACGTGTCTCGTAGAGGCAACAAATAGATCGCTCCTACCTTTTGATCCAATTTGCTAGTCTGTGCCTTTTTATTAGGGAATCGAGACCATTAACATTCAGAGTTATTGAAAAAAGGGTGTGCATTGGTTCTTGCCATTTTGTTGCCTTTGTGGTGTTTGGTTTTGTTCCCTTGCATGGCTTTTATTCTAGAGTGGTTTATTCTTCCCGTTAGCCTCATGGATGGAATTGTTTTTCTCTTCAGCCCCAAGGGAATTTCTTCAAGCGTTTTCTGCAGGGCAGGCTTAATGATCATAAGTTCCTTTGACCTATTCTAATCATGTAAATTTCTTATTTTTCATTCAGCCATGACATAACTTTTTCTGGGTAGAATTCTCTCCGTTGGCAGTATTGCCTTTCAGAACTTGAAATAATCTTTCTAGGCTTCGTGGGTTTCAAAGTTTCACTTGAGTCATTCCTTCTTGTCCTGTTGGGCCTACTGCGTGTTGCTGTGTATGTTCTGTTGGGCTTACTGCGTTTTGCTGTGTATGTGCTTCTGTCTTGCAGCTTTCAATATGAGCTCTGTTCTGCATATTTAGTGTTTTTATTATTATATGGGGGGTGCCCTTTTCTGGTTTTGTGCGTTTGGGTCCTAATTGCCTACTGTATTTGGCAATTTTTTTATTTTCATTTGATTCTAGAAATGCTTTTATTTTCTTCTTGATTTCTTCAAGGACCAGTTTGTCATTCAGTGGTGTGTCTTAAAATCCCTGTAGGTTTGTTAACCTCTTTTCCTAACTCTGGGAAAATTTCTGTTTACTATCCTCTTGAAAATATTTTCTATGCCTTTAGAATGATACTTTTCTCCTATGTCTATTATATGTTGGTTTAGTCTTTTCAGGGAGGGGTCTGTGTATCTTGAAATCTCTATTGTTACAGTCTTGCTTTGTTTCTGTGCTTGTTGGATGGCTCCAGCTCTTCCTTCTTGTCTTCAGGCTCAATATTCCACCCCATTTGTGACTCATTGTGCTGCTGACATTTTCCAGGGAGCTTTTTATTTGACTTATTGACTTTTCTTTTCTAGCATTTGAGATGGTTTTTTCTTCAGATTTCTGTCTCTGCTGAATTCATCTTTCACATCGCATCACTATCTCCTTTATTTTGTTCAACTATTTGATTTTGTACTTCATTAGGGGTTCATTTTTCCTTTTTGATTTCTTTAAATGTACTTATCATTGTTTTGATTTCTGTATCTTGGATTTCCTTTTAAACTCACTCTCCCTACAGGCCATCACTATAGGGTTAATAATTTCTGGAAGAGCTGGGCGGTGGTGGTGGTGGTGTATGCCTTTAATCCCAGCACTCGGGAGGCAGAGGCAGGTGGATTGCTCTGAGTTCGAGACCAGCCTGGTCTACAAAGCAAGTCCAGGACAGCCAAGGCTACACAGAGAAACCCTGTCTCAAAAAAACCAAGTTGTTGTTGTTGTTGTTATTATTATTATTATTATTATTATTATTATTATTATTATTATTATTATTATTTCTGGAAGAGTTTATCTTAGTTTTGTGGGCTACTGTTGGAATTTACACAACTGTTGTTGCTTTTTAAAAATCAGCTATTCTTTTTCTAGTGGACTATTTACAGTGTTCAAGTGTGAGACCTGGTGGAGTTGAGTGTGTAGCTCACAAAATAATTCCTCAGTCCATGCGCTCTGTAAACTGTACATCACTCCCTGGGCAGGATGCTAACTGCTGGATATTAGCAATATGCAAATGTAACAGCCTGCTATCAGCAGCGACAGTATGGCACCCACTGCAATTTTAGTTAATTAGATTAGAAGTGGGAGGGAAATAGTAGGCTAGGGATAAGGATTAATTATTTGAACTACTTTGTAAAGAAGAAGAATGAGGTGGGTAAAGAAGCTGCGGGGGAGGGGGGGGGAGTTGGGATCCTGCCCTAACAGGATTTTAGAGATTGTTAAAGTTACAGATGGTTATAACTGAGAAGCAAAAAGAGGAGGGGATAAAGCTGAGAGAAAGAAGATAAGACATGGAAGTAAGAGCCGTATAGCAGAGGTGTGGCTGGAGAGCATAGAGAAGGATGCTTTACAGTAGGCTGGGTGAAGATGAACAGTCCTCGGACCTAACTGAGCAGCACACGAACAAAAGCAATGGCGTGTTAAAACGTTCTGGGGAAATTTAGGAAATACTAGGAGGCAAAGCCCAGAAGGTAATGGCTAAAAGGAGTGTTTGTGGAATGAATTGCTGGCCCAGCTGGGCTGAGTTGACAGGTGAAGTTCTCAGATTCCTCTTGTTTTGCTTGTTTTCACCCAGTGCTGTGAGTAGCAGGGAGGGCACAGGGCAGTGGGAGACTTCCTTCTCTGTGTAGGTTCCCTCTTGATAGTTCTTTGGGGCCTCTGCACCTCACTGTGCCCCTCTTCTGATCCTGGAGGTCCTGTGGACTTGAGGAAGGCCCTGCTGGTGCCACGCCCTCGCATCTCCATTTGATTGTTCCTAGACCTGGTAAGGACTGGTGTCATCTGGAATCCCACGAAGACCTGGGACCGTGGGACCATGGGACCATGAAGGGCATCTTAGGACACAGAAGGGGCTTCCTCATGCTTCTAGTGCTGTCAGGGAAACCGAGGAAGGAAGTAGTTTGAACTCCCTACTTAAAATAAGAACGTTTAGCAGGGCCTTGTTCTCAAACCAGTTGCTATTATTTGAGATGCATGAATATGTAAGAAAGCCAGCCATTAATACCGCATAGATATGCAAATCTGTCCTTACCCAGGATTCTCCCCCTCAAGGATTCAAACCTGATATAGAGATGTAATCTCACCAGGTGCTGGAATTAACACAGTAAGCTTTCCAAAGAAAGAAAGGGAGATTGTGGAAAGCCTTTTTAAACATTTCCTGTCCACGGGTGTTATTAAGGCATATACAAAAGGGTTTGCGCTTTCATCACATTGAAGGTATTAACTTGCAATAACTTGGAGCTGTCCCTCAGGGCACGCTGTCTCCCTGCTGACAGGGCACTGTGCCTTGGGAAGGCTGAGGCCCAAGGAGCTTGTAAGGTCTACAAAGGCACCAACAACTCAATGACAGCCCAGGCTTTATTTTTGAAGAGATCTGCTGCTGGCATAAGGAAGCAGAGACCAGAGTCCACTTACAGGCTAGAGGATGTGGGGAGGAGACTGACACCTTTCCTCTTTGGCTCATGGTCGGTCATTGTTAGGAAGGCTAAGGAAATAAGGTGAGTAGGTTAAACATCTCTCCTGGTCAGCTGTCAGTAGAGGCTGCCTGAGCTGGGAGAGCAAAAATCTAGAAAACCAATTTACTTTAGTTTCAGGAATTGTCATTACTCTAAACCAAATAGAGAAATTTTACAAATGGCACAACCATGGCTAACATTCCTGATTGTTTTTAAGATAATTGGAAAAGGAAATGGAGATATTCTCTATGCAATTGCCTTCTGCTGGTCAGGGCAGTTTCCCCTTGAGGTGGCTCTTACGAAGATCTGAGGCCCAGGAGCATTGTCTGTTTGTCTTTGCCTTTTCAGTTCTGGAAGCATCCATCCATCTTTATTTAGGACAAAGCCTTACCATGTCCTTTTTCTCAAAGAACGTCTTTATCCTTCCTTTCTTTTACCACCTCCTTGTCCCACTTACCAGCCTTTTTTACTTTATTGTTGTTGTTAATCCCCTCTCCTTTTCTTTTTGTAATTGTTATTTTTTTCATATAATACAATTGGATCCTATTCTCTCCCTTCCCTCAACTCTTTCCAGACCCTCCCTACCTCCTACCTTATTTCATGGCTGCCCACCACTCAAAAAAGAAAGAAAGAAGAAAGAAAGTCAAACCAACCAACCAAAAGCCCAATAAGACAAATAAACAAACAAACAACCCCCAAAACAAACAAAAAACCCACAGAGTCCTCTTTGCATTGGTAATATCATGAGACATAGTAACATTAATAAATTTACCATCTTACTTGGAATCTCACTGTTGAATCCAGTGACATTTGTCTAGACCCAGAACACATGACCTTTACAACCTGCGTGGATTGTTGAGATGAGCCCTGTCTGCAGGTTGTGTTTTGGAACAGAGATTAGCAGAGATGGCACAAGGTTAGTCTTTCTCCCCTCAGAGTGTTAGAAAGGAATCTCTCCGTAATTTTTTTTACCATGACCATGGGGGTATCTGACAGCACGTGCAGCCTGATTACATTTGTAGGTTTTTGAATCTTTTGTATGTAGTTTCTTAAGTTAGTTTTTAGAGTTTATTTGGGAGACAGAGAAGGTAGGTATAGTGCAGAAAAGAGAAAGGATTTGCCTGACGGTCCATTACTAGGGGAGCAAAGGAATTAAGGTGAGCAGTAGTTAAAGATGTCAGGAGATGGAAAAGCATCTCTCATGGTTGGCAATTACTGACAGGGAACCATCTAGAAAAGCGAGTAACTTTTGTTTCATAAATTCTCTTGTTCAACGAGGATTGGGGAGCTTAACAAGATGGTGAGACTCTGGCTAACATTCCTGACTTTAGTTTCTAGTAGATTAGTAAAAATGGGCATGGCTGTCATTCTCTTAACTACTTCCTGCTGGTCAAGGGCTGTACCCTCACCAGGGAAAGGAGATCGGGACAATCTTTAGCATTGGAAACTTGAAGGGAAAACACACCATCAGTGTGTCTTTTGGCCATTTCCTGGATACAGGACTTCACTCTTTGATACAAAGTATGTTTCACAATTAAAAAAAAAAAAAAAAAAAAAAAAAAAGACAGGGTAGAAATATGTGCCCTTTAAATTAGGGTCCAAGAAGGAAGGTAGGTTCAGTAGTGGAGGTCAGCAAACAGTCACATGATGGAGGATGAGGAGGCACATCAGAGACTGAGTGAGAAGCCCAGAGTTTCTGGGAATACTTCCAGTCTCTGACAGAACAGCCCATCTTCTTTGGCTGGCTCTTAGCTTCTACCTATTTAGTTTCAGTTACCTTGGAAACCCATCCAGGATGGGTTCTCCAGACTGGACAAAGATTGGGTCTAGTGTCTAGTCCTGAGAATCTGGCTGGCCTTTCCCTGATGAGCCCATGTTTCTTGGAAGTGTTATGCTCACCCTGATGCTCTGTGCTGTTCTGGCCCCTGCTGCTGGCGGGTGGTGGCAAAGCATGCATCTATGCATGAGTGTCATCCTTGCAGACGTTCTCCTGTGTGCGTGTTCTCTGTGGCCAGAAGCCTCTGAATGTCCCTCCAGGGTGCAGCACTCTCCTTCTCTTGTTCGTGTCCTGACTCATCCCGACCCCTCCATGTTTCAAAGCCTTGGTGCTTTTGGAAGGACAGGCATGAGCCTCTCAAATAGGACTGCATTCTCCTGGAGACATGCAGGGAGGGCTGGGCAGTCATGGGAGGGATGTGAGCCTCAGCTTCAGCTTGCTGTCTCGTCCTAGTGACTCTACAGAAGCATCAGGTACAAACATAAATATTAAAACAGGTTGCATGGCAGGACAAGGCCCATGGGCTTTGTTTTTTTGTTTTTATTTATTGTGTTAAGTCATACCACAGAAGATTTACCAGTAGAAACACTTTTAAAGGCTCAGGTATTAAAGTGGTAAGGCCACTGGTATTAAAGTGTGTTCATACTGTGCTGAGCCATCATCACCATCAGCTCTAGAAATTTCCATCTTGCAAAACTGAAGCATCACACCAGTTCCAAAGCAGCTCCCCGTTTGCTTCCACCTTAGCCCCTGGAAACCACAGTTATGCACTGCGTGTGACCACACAGTATTTGTCCCTTTGTGACTGACAATTCTCACTAAGCCTAACTCTCTCAAGGTTCACCCCAATGAGTTACCTTCCTGTCCCCTGTCAAATCCTGTCATGCCCTGTGGATGTTTCATTTATCCATTCATCCATTCCCGGCAGTGGTCATGCTGCTCCTGCCTTTTAGCTATCATGGGTGAAATTCTAGAAACTTTAAAGATAAAATGAAAATCTTGGAAGAGATGTGGACTGTCCACCTTTCTTTTTGATTAGCCCCTTATTCTCCTGAGTTGGGGATGAGAGCACAGTGACCAGCTTTCCAAGGCACAGGGAGTAAGCTTACAGTGTCTGTGTAGGAAGCATATGAGGTGTGTTGGTAGTACATGGGAGGCTGAGGCAGGGGAATTACTGGTTTGAGGAGGGGAATATATGGAAAAAAAGACAGAAAGAAAAAAAGGCATGGACCTCAGAGAGACAGCTCAGCAGGTAAAGGCACCTGCTGCCAAGCCTAAGAACCGGACAGAGTACCATCCCTGGAACCCACCTGGTAGAGCGAGAGCACCGACACTTACAAGATGCCCTCTGACTTTGACATGTACTATGTGGTGTACACACACCCACACACACACACGTAAAAATAATACAAAGAAGAAAATGCAAGGGATAAGGGCAGTAGAGACCAGACGCACACAGGTGCTGAGATAACAGCTGAGCCAGAAGGGCCCTCCTGCATGGAAACATAGTGGCTGGTAAGGGGAGTCGGAAGAGGAGTATGAAATGAAGGAAACGCAGAGAAGAGACAGCATGAAGAACAAGGGGGCTGGGTGGGAGCAGCCAGAGACCCAAAGGGCAAGCATCAGGAAGGAGATGGAATCCACCCGAGAGCAAAGTCACCAACCCCAATGGAGGCGCTTTGAGGGTTCAGTGTAGCTGAGGCCTGGGACAGGTGCAGACTATCTTCCATCCCCCCAGGACGCAGGGAGCCTGTGAATGGGCTGGCAGTGGACAGAACCAGCTCTACTCACCTCTGAAAATACACAGATGGTGACGGGCACTGAGCCTGGGCTGCTGTCCTCTGCAGGGAAGGCGGGGTTCTCAGCTTGTGTTCTCTGCGAGGCAATGGGTTCTCTCCTCCCTCACAGCCTCCTAAGGTCCTCTGGTTCTTTTTCCCCTTCCCCAGGTGCGAGGGGAGTTGCTCCAGGAGAGGGTCCAGAGGCTGGAGGCCCAGGAGGCGCGCTTTGCTGAGTCCCTTGTGGTTCTGCAGTTCCAGAAGGTGGCCCGGGCTGCTGAGACCCTCTCAGTCTACACCGCCCTGCTTAGCATTCAAGACCTGCTGCTGGGGGAGCTGAGTGAGTCCGAGACATTGACCAAGTCAGCCTGCATGCAGATCCTGGAGTCGCACAGCCCGGTGGGTGAGCAGGGTTGGCGCTAGGAAGGGGTACCTGCCCCCAATGGCTCCTTGTGCTGCCTGGTGTTTTGTCAGGCATAGAATTGGTTTCTATTACGCGTCCTGTATGTGAAGTGGGAACCAACTAAGGTGACTTTACTATACAAGAGCACGATGCCTTAGCCAGCCCAGCTCTCTCCAGCGATGACCCTTTACCTCTGAACAGATACCCTCTGAATCTCCACGCTCTGGGAACTGGATGCCTCTTCCTTTCTAGGCATGAGTCCTCATTGGCATTGTCTCTTCACAGATTCTAAGAAAGCACACCATGGATCTTTCAATTAGGGCACACACCAAGTGCCTCAGGCTGTGTGTTTACTTCCGAATGTCACCAGCACTCCCACTTACTATGTTCTTTCAGGCTGAAGAACTGTCTCCATGAAACAGAAGCTGTGGTAAAGCAGTTCTGAGGACTAATTTTGGGTCCTTTGCAAGTGGGTGTTCTTTTAATTTTTATTCTATTTTTAACTATATTTATGTGTGTCTGTGCGTGCTTATATACACACGAGGAGAAGTGCTGATGGGGGCCAGAGGAAGGCACTGGCTCCCCTGAGCTTGGAGTTACAGCCAGTTGTGAGCTGCTAGACATAGGTGCCGGGATCTGAACTCAGGCCCTCTGGAAGAGCAGCATGTACTCTTAACCACTGAGCCATCCCTCTAGCACTGATATGTGGATTCTTCCCTCATATTTTATTAATTCTTTCAGAACTTCATCCAACATATTTTGATCATATTCACCCCTCCCCCAACTCCTCCCAGATCTACCCACCCAACTTGGTGTCTTTTTTTTCCCTCAAGCCACCAAGTATAGTTTGTGCTCCCCATATACTCTTTGATATGTGGCTCTCTACAAAAGTACGGTCAACCTACCAGGGGCTCGGGCTCTCTCTCTCTCTCTCTCTCTCTCTCTCTCTCTCTCTCTCTCTCTCTCTCTCTCTCTCAAGGGATGGAGCTTTGTGCGAATTCTTTTTTCCATGTGAGAATTTTGTCTGCCTTGAGTTTTCTCAGGTCTTGCTGAGGTCATATGTGCAGCTGACTTGCTGTGTCTGGAAAATTCTCTCCTTGTTTTATCTACCTTCCTGGGACTTACTATCTCTCAGCCTCCTCTTCCAAAGTGATCCCTGAGTCTCGGGAGGGTGGGAGTGATACAGATGTCCTGTTTAGGCTGGAACATTCTAGAGTCTCTCTTGCAGTGCCAGTTGAGGGTCTCTGTGTTGACCACCATCTGCAACTAAACATAGCTTCTCTGGTAAGGGTTGAGAGTATGTATGAATTTTTTTTTTTATACCATGAATTACAGTAATAGCTTCCAGTGAGGAAAAAATGTCTCATTTACTGAGGCCCTGGGCGGGCAGGCAAGCGCTGAGATGATGTGACCCTCCATGATCTGACTGACACTTCCTTACTTAATGGCGCTTCTTAGTGTTATCCTTTAGGCAGGATCAGTCACAACTGTAGTCTTGCACTGCCCTGGGTAAGCTCTTTGTCACACATTGTCTTAAGTAACTGCTGAGCTGTGCTATTGCTGTTCTCAGTTCCCAGGTAAAGAAACTGCCAGATGTCTCCTTATGAGGCAGCCTGGCTACTGGAACAGGTCCGAAACCAAATCCATTTCTGACTTTGACAGACATGTCAAGCTTGTAGACAGTTCCAGTTGAGTTTGCCAAGGCTGTAAGCTGTGATTTCTTTAAGATGGAACAAAACAGCAGAGGAGTCTGAGGAATCCAGGATTGTTTTTGGTAAACCTATGTATCCTGCCCTGTTGTAGTTAATCAGGGTTGGTACAGAAGTGGGGTCATTATAGAAACTCTAGCCCCAAATCCCCAAGTGTGGACACACAGAATGCACATGCTTTCTCATGCTTTGTGAACTGGAGAAGATGGAGGTTTCCCAGTGGCTGTGTCTCATGCACACTGGGCTCACAGAGAAGACAGAGCCAGACAGAGGCTGGCTCTTCCACAAGCAGCTGCTGGGCCTTAGACCCAGCAATGTAACTTTGTGGAGATAAGGAGATGAGGCTGTGTCCTGGTGAGGCGGGAGTGTGAGAGCAGAGGTGTCTCCAGCCTGCTCCGGGCCAGAGCAGACCCTGACTGTGAAGTTTAAAGCAAGGCTGTGCTACCATGAGGAGGGAACCCAGGAGGAGCACAGCCCACACAGGATGATAAACAAAGCTGAAATTGTTCTAAGTGAGTTGACTGTCTCTGTCCAAAAGCATCCTCTCCAGGGAAGAATAGTCTCTGTGGGGACTTTAGGAAACCCACAGACTAAGTTCAAATGGCCATAATACCTTGAGAAAAAAAAAAGTCACATAAAAAAGTCATACAGAAGCCAGTCCAGATGACCTAGGCACAGGATAAACAATAATAACAGTAAAAAAAAAATGATATTAAGTTTGCTGAAGAATTTAGTGTTCAGATTATCAGCATAGGATGTAAAGTAATTCTGTGTGTAATTTATTATAGAAGCTAATGATAATATAAAAGTGATTTTAAAAATTTTACCTACTTGGTAAAACTTGTACATAGTTCCTAAAATTCTCAAAACAACAAAAGTAAACTGGTTAGACTAGAGCAAAATTGGTGAATCTGTCATTGTCTTAGTTAAGGTTTCTATTGCTTCGAAGAGACACCACACAGGAACTCTTACAAAGAAAAAACATTTAGTTGGGGCTGGCTTGTATGGTTTAGAGGTTTAGTCCATCATCGTCATGGTGGGAAACATGGCAGCATGTAAGCAGACATGGTCCTGGAGAGGAGCTGAGAGCTCTACATCTGGATCAGCAGGCAGCAGGAAGAGAGAGTGACACTAGGCCTAGCTTGAGCTTCTGAAACCCCAAAGCCCACCCCCAGTGACACACTTCCTCCAACAAGGCCACACCTCCTAGTAGTGCCATTCCCTATGAGCCTCTGGGGACCATTTTCTTTCAAATCACCATAATCTTTGAGGTGGGAGACTTCAGCTCAATGGGGGAGGTGACAGGCTATGCTTGTGAGGCATGAGTGAAGGTGTAGACAGACAGCTGAGGGTGAGGGCTGCTCTCACACCCACATGCAAACCACAGCCAGCAAGCTGTAGAAGCACTCTGCAGCACACATCGTAGCCATGATGGTAACTGACTGTCTGATGTCATCTTGACTTCTTTTGACGAAGCAACTAAACTCAAATGTGTTAAAGAGACCACTATAAAGAATTAAACTATACTTCTGAATAGGTCCATGGTCAAAGAAGTAAAAAAAAAAAAAAAAGTTGAAAATACATGAAATCTTTTTAAAAAGATGTATCTATGGTATATCAAAATGTATAGCATTTGGGGAAAGCTTTTTAGAGGGGAATTTTGTCCTAAACTTCCATCAGAGAAGAAGTGCTCATCACAAAGGTCATGCATGTATCTTTTAAAAAGGACATGAAGTTGGCTGGGAGATAAGGACACTAAGAGGAATTGGAGGGAGGGAGTAGTGGATGGAATATATATATATATATATATATATATATATTCCATGTGTGTGTATGAAAAATTTCAATTTGGGCAGAAAGAAATAAACCCATATGGAGTGCAGCATAAATAAGGTATAAATCCAAACTGACATGGAGAGAATTAATAAAATAAAAAGTGGGGTACTTGGGAAAAAAATTAAAAACCTAATAAAATACACAGATCTCTGGTAAGGTTGACAATTAAAAATAGGCTAAAGGACAAATAAATACTATAGAGATTTTACAGGACTATAACCATAGATACAGTAGAGCTTTTAAAATTGGAATACTCTAAAGAACATTATATAGATAGATTTGAAGATAAATACAAAGGGAAGTTTTCTAAATAAATGTAATCAGTAAAAGCTGACTCTGGTAGGATAAAAAATATGTGTATAGTCTTAATGCCAGAAATAAGATTGCTTGGAAGCGTGTTAGCATTTTCCACCACTGTGAGGAAGTACAAGATGGATGAAGCATAAAGGAGAAAGGTTCACTTGGTCTTATGGTTTAAGAGACTTTAGTCTGCAGTTGGCTGGCTCTACTGCGTTCAGGCTGTGGTGAGGCATAGCATCCTGGCATGAGTACCTGGTAGAACAGAGAAGCTCACCTTATGGTGACCAGGAAGCAGACAAAGATAGCTAGAGGTGGCCAAGAGCAAGAGGTAGCCTTATTGATGGCATACCCTCAATGACCTACTTCCTCTAGCCAGGCCCTGCTTCTAGCTTCCCCACGTCTTAAAAATACCACCAAGTTATAAACTCATGAGCAGATCACACGCTGATTAGTTCAGCGCCCTCATATCTCAGCCATCAATCCACAAGCCGAGGTCCAGCCTTCAACACAGAAGCCTGGAGGAAGCACTCTGTCTCCAAACCATGAAAAGAAGTTACTTTCTTACTGACACAAATACATCCAGCCTTTGTATTTCTTAGGTTGTCGCCAGCAAACCAAAAAGTGTCTATTGTCTATTGCTGTGACAAAGCACCATGACCAAGGCAATTTACAAAAGAAAACATTTTAACTAGGTTGTTTCAGAGGGTTAGAGTGCATGGTGGCAGAGCAAAGGCTTGGTGGTGGAAACATCTTGATTCACAAGCGGGAAGCTGACACTGGAAACAGTATGGGTCTTTAAAAACCTCATACTCTGCCCCTCCTCCAACAGGACCACACCTTCTAATCCTTGCCCAACAGTTCTACCAACTGGGGACAACACGTATTCAGACATATGAGCCTGTGAGGGCCATTCCCACTCAAAACGTCATGTTTGTGCTCACATGTCCCTTGTGCTGGAATGAAGACCTCTCTGTTTACCTTGTTTTATTATTCTCAGATAACCTGGACACCAACAGGACACCCAGGTGGTACCAACCAGAACAGCCGATGGTGTGAACACAGTTGAATACTTTATGTGCAAAATAGTGATTAACATAACCCATCCACCTGTTAGAATAATTTAATCCATCATGGCCAGGCTGAGATTTTTGTTTTTTGATGTTTTTGTTTTTGTTTGTTCGTTTGTTTCAGGAATATAAGGAATTTCCAAGAATTTAACATGAGGACATTGGTGTACAAAACTTACTTGCTTAACAGGTTAGACAGTGAGGAAACCACCCACATGACCATTTCACCACATACAGAGGTCCTAGTGGACTTTAACATCCACTCAAGATGAAACGCCTCAGAAAATTAGTAACCGGAGGAAGCCTCCACAGAGCATCTGTCAAAACACATAACAAATGTTTCACTTGGAGGTGACTGGCATGGAGATGGGCCAGTGTCCCAAATTCTACTTGGAGGAGAAGAGCCTTTAAGATGAAAAGGCAGCCAGGCATGGTGGTGGACACCTTTAATCCCAGCACTCAGATCTCTGTGAGTCAAGACCAGCCTGGTCTACAAAAGGAGTTCTAGGATAATGGGGCTATGTAGTGAGATACTCTGTCTCAGAAAAAAAAATCTAAAACATATAACCCCCTCAAAAAAAAAACCCCAGGAAATTTAGAGAGATCATTTAGAGCATTTGGACAGCAAGACCCTAAGGCATCTGAGTGCCCAAGATGCCACTGCTGCTCACCTCAGATGCCCCACCTCGTCTTGACTACCTAGGGAACACAGCGCCTGCCTTTACCATTTCATCCATAGCTCCTTTAGGTAATGTGAGAGCTTCCCATCCCAGTTGCCTGCAAGGGGAGAAGCCTGCATTTTCCACATCCAAAGCAACCGACAGAAAAATCAGACCACACATTCTTTAGTTGGAGGTGAGGTAGTGGACAGGCTGGACCTTCCCCCTTTGTGCGGGGAGAGAAGGCAGCCTTCTCCATTCTCTATGAGAGTCCCATTCTGCACTGCGATTGTCTGTGCCAAGTACTTTCCCGTTGTAATGAGCTCCTTAGCTGTTAAGCATTTGGAGAACTTAAAAAGCATGAAATGAAAAGCTTTGGAAGAAACGATTCCTAAGGAGAGTCCATGGCGTGCATCTCATTCAGTGAACACTTTAGATTCCTTTTTTTGTGAAATTAACTATAAGAAGGTGCAGTGGGGACCCCGTGGAAAAGATGGGCAACTTTAAATGGGATGGGCTTACTCAGAGAGAAGGCCCAACCCCAGACTCATGGTCCTTGCTGTACTTGCAACTCCATGTCACTTGCTGAGCCTCCACTTCCAAGCCCAACAAGCTGGCTTCCTGTGTGTCACTGCCTTTGTGCTCCAGTCACTCTGTCGGATGATTCTGCCTGACCTTTCACACTTCCAGCTCGGCCACCCAGCATCACTGCTCTTAGGCACCTTGAGATTAAAAGGAAAGGTGGTGTTACTATTAGCCAACATTGCTTGGGCTAATGTCCAGGGCACATGAACAGTGTCTGAAACTTAGAGCAGGAGAAACCTCTTGTGAAGCACTATTATTGAGGTCTCTGGGTCTTACTTCCTGAAAGAATTCATTCCAGAAGCTCAGAAGTTTAAGCAGAAATAAATTTAGTAAAGCGAATCATGAACTCAAAAGAGAGACTGGAGTAGGCTGTCTCAAAGTGGGGGAGTAGTGCCTCAGAGGGTTCTGAGTCGTGGGTTTAAAATACATTTTTTTATGAATGCTTATGAGGTGTGTGGCATAGTCATAGCATGAGATGTCTCAAAAATATAGTATCTGTTCTCCCTTTGAACAGAGTCTCATGATCCTTTGAAAATGCAGACCCTTCATGAGTATACTTGGTGGCCGGGTTCTTTCCTTTTTGGTTTGGCCAGAACCTAACTTCAGCTTCAGGGATGTTTAAGCACAGATGGGCATCCTGATCCCTCTGGAGACAGAGCCATTAAGAGACTTGCCATGCTGCCTCAGTCACCTCCATAACGCCTGACATCAGTGGGACTCAAGGCAGCTCCTTCATCTGCAGGAACTGCAGGAACTGGAGAGGAGGGTGGAGGACCGGCTGGTGCAGCAGGAAGTAGCTGAGCAGCAGCACATCCTGGAGAGCTGGCAGCAGTGGGCAGCTGACGGGCCTGGGCTGAGCGAACCTGGGGAGATAGACCCTGAAAGGCAGGTGTCTGCCATCCTGCGGCAGGCCCTGAACAAGGGCCAGAAGCTACTGGAACAGCATCAGCAGAGGTAAGCGGCTGGTTCTCACTCGGAGTGGGACTGGCGTGGTGGGGTCCTTCTGGCCTGAGGGACCTGGCCTCTCACTTTCCTTTCTAAGGTGACATCCTCATGCTCTGCTATTATTGAAGCACACCAGCTTTCTTCTTCCTTAATAAATATATATTATATATAAATATATAAAAATAAATATTTAATAAATATAATAATATATTATTATATAATATATAATAAATATATAAATATTTATATAATGTTTTATATATTATTATATATAATAAATATATAATATATTATATATAATATGTAAATATTATATATAATAAATATATAAATATATATTTTAATATCACTGAGGTTTACTAATAATATTTTTTAACTTTTTAAAAACATTAAACAATTTGTGTGTGTTGTGTGTATATATGTATATGTGTGTGCATGTATGTGCCACAGCACATGTATGGAGGGCAGGGGATAACTTTCAGGAGTCTGTTCTCTGTTTCTACTATGTGGGTTCCGGGGCTTGAACTTGGGTCCCCATGCTTGGTGTCAAGTCTCTTTACCTGCTGTGCGGTCATCTCAAAAGGCTCCTTTAAATGTTTTTTTTTTTTTTTTTTTCAAGAGAGGGTTTCTCAGTGTAGCCCTGGCTGTCCTGAACTCACTCTGTAGACCAGGGTGGCCTTGAATTCAGAGATCCACCTGCCTCTGCCTCCAAAGAGTTAGGATTAAAGGCGTGCAACACCACAGCTGGCTCCTTTTAAACTTTATTTTCAAATAATTAGAGGAGATTAGAGAGAGGTCCCACATGTCCCTACCCAGCTTCGCCACCTGGAAGCATCTTAACACCCTTGTGGCACAGCGTCAGAGCCAGGACGTAGCTCTGGCATAGGAAGGGGTCTGTTCCGATTTCACTGAGCTGCAGAATTTTAGGCTCTGCCTCTGGAGAGCTGAAAAACAGACAGATCCCAACCATGTTTATTCTTTGCTTTTTTTTTTTTCACAATTAACATCACACAATTAGGTTTTACCTGTGGTGTCTCAGTGCTCCTGGAGAAATATCTTTCCTTGCTGCTCCCTAACTCCCCGTTGTGACTATGGTATCTATGTGTAAAGTAGCAGATAGAAACTGTACGCAGCATACACTGGCTGGGTTTTTAGAAACACACATTAACTGGAGGAAGCACTCCATTTGGTTTCTGGGTGAGGAAACTACAGTGATTTTGAGTTTGTTTCCTGGGTAAACACAACATTAAAGTGCAGTTTCACTGTATGGAATTAACTGACGGGGGGGCAGCGTGCTGAATGTCTGTCTGTCAGAGAGGGGTGAGCACAGATGTGTTGACTTGATGTAGGATGGGACTTTTAAAAAGTGACGACGATGATGACAACGACGATGATGATGATGCTCTCTTGCTCCCTGAAAGAATCTTCGGGAGACAGGGGTTGGGTTTGAGTTGAGCCTGTATGAGCCTTGGGTTGTGATAGCCAGTGGGACTGTGAGCCATCTGTGGCCTCGCCTTTGACACAGAGCCCACATAGTGGTACAAGCCTAAGCAAGGTGCCAGCTGGTCTCGCCACCAGAATAGGGTTGTCTGGCCATCTGTAGACAGTGTCTTTGGCTCTGCTTCAGCCCAGGGCAGGACAGATGTAGACCCCAGGTATTGGTCTTCCTGGCTCTAGGAGGGCCAAGACTGAGTTTTTAGAGCAGGTTCCGCAGAGCATCCGAGAGCCACAGAACCATTCTCGTTCAGCTCACAGCAGCTCTGCTCCTCTCTCAGCCTCCTGCACTCTGCAGGATGTGGTCCAGGTGAGCAGGGATTGGCCAGATCACAGGCCAGCCAATGCCACTTAAACAGCTAGCTGCACAAGCCTTTGGTTAGCTCCTTCGGCCCAGCTGGACCTCTGGGTTTTCTCTTCACTCTAGGGTGGAAGAGGAGCGGCAGAACAGTGCGGTGCTAGAAGATGCTCTGGAAAGCATGGAGGCTGACACCATGTCCAGCCTGTGCAGCCAGGTGAGAGGGCCTGTCCCCATCCATGGACGTTTTCCCATTCTCAGAGCCAACATCTTCCCCGTGACAGATGAGGATAGTCCAACCTTAGGCTCACAATCAGCCCAGGTCCCGACCTGATGATAGCTATGCTGTTGAGCCTCTTAGTCCCCTTACTGCCACCATGCCCTGTTTATAGTGAGGCCTGAGATGGCTTCATCTGGCTGATGTGTCTTTCTTGTCAATGTTCCCTACACACTATAGTGTAACAGCAATTTTTAGAGCAACATTCTCATAACCACTGTTCTTCACCCCAGCAGGGCAGATAGAGTGGGCTCTCCGTCTCCTCCTATCGTCCCTCTGCCCACTCATGAACTTTCTTCACATACAAATCGGTCAGAGTCTAAACACCTCTGGTTGGCTTTTCTGGACACCAAACTATTTCCCCCAGGCATTGCCATGTAAAATTAGGGAAGGGCTCTGGTTGGCCGGGGAGCGGGGGTCAACAATGGTCACCCAGCAACTGGGAGGAAAGGTGTTTATTCAGGTCCTGGTGGCACTTGGAGAACCCTTCACTCTTTGTTTAATTTTTGGGGGTTGGGGCAGGATAACACTCAAACCAGATAAAATAAACTCATGGCACTCCTGTGTCACCCCCTGAGTGTTGGGATTATAATCATGGGCCATCACAGTGGGCAAAGCCCAGCTCATTGTGTCCTCAACAAACCCTTTGCAACAGTAATGGTAGTCTCACTTTACAAATGAGAAATTTGAAGCACAAAGAGAAATAAAGGCATGGCCCAAAGACTTAGGATTTGGTCCAGTGAAGCTGGGTGTCCAGTGCAAGGTTTGAGAGGCGCACACTTGGCGCATTTTAAAGCTTTTCATTTTGAAATCATTTTGGCCTATTAGGGTTATAGAAAGTTACACCGTCCACCTTTTATTTCTTGATTCCTTGCCTTTGCCTGGGACCACATCAAATCTGGTATGAAACATTTATACAGCTTTCTATCCTGTTATCACAGTGGGGCCCTGTAACCACAACAAAGATACAGAGCTATCCAACCCAGCAGAGACCTCCCTGTATGTAATTTCGTAAGCCACTGCCACACTCACTGTCTCCAACCCCAGCAGCCACAGGTCTGTTTGTCATCTTTCCTCCATGTTCACCTATAGTACTGCATGCATGGCACTACGCAGCCTGTGTCCTGTGGAGACAGACCATCTCCACCCATCACAGAGTCTGTGAGCTCAGCAACCCTTCCTTTTTTTTATTGTTGTTGCTGAGTGGCCTTTCATGTGTCAGTGGAGCAGTGGTTCCTGGTCACCTGGGATATGGACACCCAGCTATTCCCAGAGCTTGCATTATCCCAAGGGTCTCCCTGAGGTGGAGGAGGAGATGGAGACATATGCCTAGCTGCTGTGATGCCGGCTGTGGCTCCTATGCCATGCTTCTGGCTCCACTGAAATGAGCTAACTCGGAAGGGGTGGGGGAGCTATTAGAGACATTGTGGGTACCAAGGCTGCTGACCAAAGACATTTTTTTTTGACAGCTTTGTGAATTCAGAATGTTTTCTAGGCTGAGCCACTGAAATATTTATCGCCCCAGGACAACGAAAACCTTGAGAATGTCATGAATTAGATATTGTAGCGCGGCATGCCTAAAGGGGGCCAAAAAGGCTTGAATTTCTTCCCTTTTGTGCTCCCCTAGGGACTGAGGCTGGTGTCATACCTCTCAAGGATGACAATGGTGCCCGGGAGCACACTGCTCCGGCTCCTGAGTGTGGTGCTTCCGGCAGCGTCTCACCCTCAGCTGCTGGGCCTGCTGGATACAGTCGGTGACAAGCACTCAGGCCACGGAGCAGAGAATGAGAGCAGTGGGGAGCAGGCTGAGCAGGGCAAGAGGAGGTGAGCTCTGGGCGCCCAGTGGGGGGGAGACAGGTGGGGTGGGGGGCGGGGTTTGCTGCCTGTAAAAGCCAGGTTTGACTCTCACAAGAAGAAGAAGAAGAAGAAGAAGAAGAAGAGGAGGAGGAGGAGGAGGAGGAGGAGGAGGAGGAGGAGGAGGAGGAGGAGGAGGAGAAGAAGAAGAAGAAGAAGAAGAAGAAGAAGAAGAAGAAGAAGAAGAAGAAGAAGATGATTGCTCTGACTCTCGATGCTCAGAGCTCGAGTCTTAGTAGCTCTGAGTAGTTGGTCCAGGACTTTCTATTTTTATCACCAACTTCCAGCCTCAAGAACATACATTTCTCTAGGGCCATTAGAATATTTATTAAACATTCCATTAAGAAGATATTAAAAGTACATAGAGAGAAACAGAAGAAAGTATTCATGGCTTTCCTGGTGGTTAAAAAAAATCGCTATTAGCATTTGATTATATTTCTTCTTTTGCAGCATGTTTCTCTGCCAAGTTTTATGACTCTGTGTGTGTGTGTGTGTGTGTTTTGGTGTGCATTGAAATGTATTTGTGTGTGTGTGCTTGCATGTATGCATGTATATTTGGCTTATAGTAATATGAATTGGCTATTGTTCGTCAATTTAAAATGGGGTTATGTTCTGACAAATGAATTATAAATGTATCTTCAGTGGACAGTGTGGCTAATGTGCCTCATGTGTCCAATGTCTGGGCCCAGCTGCAGGGCTCACATGTTGAGTGTCTCCTGTGGCTCATGGGAGAACTGCCCCTCCTGCAGCCCACACTCCAAAGGTGCCTGGAGAAGGCTGAAGTTCAGATTTCAAAGAATCATTTCTGTTGAATGCCTGTTCCCGGCCCACCTGCACAGAGTGAATACAAGTGAAGCCATCTTAGGTCAGGGCGGACAGGCTTATGCCGGGGTTCAGTGTGCACGTTGTGTGCACATCCTCGCTGTCTGCTGTTCGGACCCTTGCAGCAGAGCAAGTTTCCTTACTTGTACCTGGATCTTGTGCCTCTAGTTAGACTGCACTTCCTGATGTTTTTATGAATCTGAACATTATGCTTCTTGCTGACATGTTCCTAGATGTTAGTTTTGGTGACTTCACCAACAGTATGGCATAGTGGGTGTGACTGTCCCCTGTTCTGGAATATGCAGTTGGGGCCCATTTCTCTCTCTCTCACATACCCACCCTTAAGGGTGTTTATTAAGTGTTATGGTCCAGGTCTGAGTTGAGTCAGAAAAAGCTCCTCAAACGACAAGGCTGGGAAGATGCTTTTCACAAAGTCCTAAAGTCTGAAAACCATGTGTTCCATCCCTGGACTGGAAAGCGAGAACCATCTTCTGCAAAGTTGTCCTCTGAACACACCATGTCTTCCTACCATAGCATGCACATACACATAATGTGTATATATATTATAAATACATATATTTAATTTAAATAAGTAAAAGGAGGAAACATGGTATGGGGCAGGTTTGGGGAACTCTTAGCAGTGACATTGGAGACTAGAGTCTATGGCAACCACACCACAAGGTGAGTAAACAGATTGAAAAATTGTAGAAGACCCTGTGCAGAACCCCAAGCTCAGTCAGGATCCTTAGGCAGCTAGGATGGGCACCTGGCAGCTAGGAAGCTATTGGCATGGCCCAGAGTGTGCCTGAACAGGCGTCCTGAGGGACTTTGCTTTTCCTGACATAAAGGGGCAGTCTGTTTTCATCAATGGTAAGTTGGCAGAAGACAAAAAGAGTAGGCTGTGGTGAGTGAAGTCAGAATGAAGCAAAGGCTGGGTCAGGGCAGGAGTCTTAGAGGCCGGAAGAGCTGTCCTCATGCGTGTGGTCTAGCAGGGTTATCCGAGTCAGATTCGGGTGAGACCAGAGAGTGGGTGCGAGTATAGTAAGAAAGCTGGGCATGGATATAGCTGACTGAATGGCTGTGGCCAGAGGATGGCTGTGTGTTCTGAAGACCGGGTGCCGATGTGGCCAGAAAGCTGGGAAGTAAGCATGTCAAAAGGCCAGCTGTAGGTGTTGTCAGAGACTGGCTGTGGCTGTGGCTTCTGATTCTGTAGGTGTAGTCTCTGCATACTCCATTCTGAGGCCAGCTAATCTCCAAGGCTGTGAGGAGGTTGACAGACTGGACTGGGGTTCTGGAAGACTCAGACGGCTGTCATGAGATGACATGTGCCTTCCCTCTCTTCGCCCTGGCTCCTGGTCAGGTCCTGAAGAGTGAATGGTCACTCTTGGGACTCTGGGACCTGGTCATGACATGAGCTCAGAGTCTTGCATTTTAAGCAATAGAAGATGGACTGCAACAAGGAAAGAGCGGGTGTCCTGAGGGACATGTGGGATCTGGAGAGTTCCCCCCCCCCCCCCGTGTCCATTGCAGGAAGCACGCCATCAGAATGCTCTTTACTTCCTAGGAGGTAATGGACTCTTAAGAGCAACTGTCCCCATCCCTAGTTGAGTAGCTTGGAGTGACAGGCCTCTCAGTTCTGTGCAGGCTTGAACCCAAGGCCTCTGTCCCTTTCTTCAGCCTGGAGTTACACAGCCAGGCAGCCTCCAACACTCTGCCTGGCCAGCTTCCAAGCCTCCATGTTTGCATTCCTTTATCCACAGCACACCTCCAAGCTCTGAGTGTGTTCCTGTGTCTATGGCACCAGGACTCTGCGGAACATAAGAGAAAATCCTACCTACATTGAGTGTGCACCCTGGGGACAGGGGATGCAGGACTTAATGCGTGCCCTTGGGACACCCTCACAGGGCACCCTTCTTTGTACAGCTTGCCTCTGCCTGATTAATGCTGTCTGTCTCCACGTATGTTACCCTCCAGGCAGAAATTACCTGTGGACCAGGCTTGAGTGCCAACTCAACAAATCTTTCAGGGTTCTGGGTGGCAGCCAGAGGCCACCTCCAGGAGTGGAGCCCCATGGGTTTTTTTTTTTTTTAATTAGGCTTGATTCATTTTAAAACTGTAACGCCTTCCTTCTGCATCAGGAAACACCAGAGCTGGTGGCAAGCTTTGGACAGCAGGCTGAGAGCAGATTTGGTGAGTCAAGGACTGGAGAGGATGCTCTGGGCACGCAGGAAAAAGGAGAGGTGAGGAGTGGGGGCCTAGGGAGGTGGGGGTGGCCTGCTGGGGCACAGCCAGGTTGCTGGGGGAGGGGATAGGAAAAGTGGGAAAGTTCTTTCCCAGAAGGCAACACGCCCTGTTCTTGGTCTGACTTTAAAAGCTGAAGACAAGCCTGTAGCTCTCAGCAAGAGAATGTTCTCTTAACATTTATTAGCGTTTTAATTACTGTATTTATTTTAGCTAATGGCAGGTTTTAATCAGGTATAATTAGAAAAAGAATAATTCCTTAGAGTTCTTCAGACTTTACTGTTCCCAAATCCCTTTTGCGTCTTGTTACCCCAAGCCTTCCATAAAGTGGAGACGATAAAACCAAAGCTCAGGGAGGTCCCTAAGGTCCCTAGGGAGGTTCAGTACAGAGGCCCAGGACTGCAGCTGAGTGTGTGGGTGGGGCGGGGTGGGGCATGGGTTTGGGGCTGTCAAACTCACTCTCCACTTGCGTGAACGTCCAAGCTTGCCTCTTCCCACCTGGTGCCTGTCTCTTTTGGCTGTGATCTCTGCACAGAGATCTCAGAGAGAAGAAGGGCAGGCCATTTCACATTGCCACAGGCCATGGAGCAAGGGTCTCCTGTAGTTCCAAATAGAGGACACTAGAAAAATGTCACCTTAGGTGGCATGTAGTGGCTTAAAAAGTGACATTCTGATACTGGCGTGGTGGCTCAGTTCATCAGGTGCCTGCCATGCATTCATGAAGACCTGCGTTCAGATGCCCACCTTCCCAGTTAAATGCTGGGCACAGTGGCGAGGACCTATTATGCCAATCCTGGGGAGGCAGGGACAGGAGGATTGCTGGAGCTCACTGGTCAACCAGCCTGGCCAATTGGTGAGCTCCATGTTCAAGGAGGGACCCTATCTCAAAAATCAAGGTGATTGTGGACAACATCAGAAGTCACTCTGGTCTATGCAGGCATATACACATGTGTATGCACCCAGAGGAACATGCACATATACCACATACATGTACACACAAAGTTATGCAGCTGGCTTAAAAAGTATCACCCTCTGTTTGCTTGGAATCCATGACTGTCTAAGCCCTGCCCTTCTGTAGTTTCTCAGAGTTGAAGGCCCTGAGACTCCATGCTATGGACTGTCTGGTATGGAAAGCACAGAGCTATTGATAATAGATTGGATATCAGAATACAGCACCCAAGAAATAACATCAGGATGTCGGGCAGGAGAATTCAACTCAAGTCCAAACCAGAAAGGGCATTGATCTGCCTAGTTGTAAGGTGTTCCCAATGCACCCATGCTGTGCTGTGCTGATGGCATAGAGTAGGTACCAACATGAGAAGCCTTGGTCCCAACCTCCAGCAACAGATGATGGCAGAGAGAACCAATTCCCAAGTTCAGCACAAGGGAGTGCTGGCAGTGGAGCTAAACTTACACAGCACCTCAGGGAGGGCCAGTGAGCTCCCAGGTGGACCCTATTGATTTGGCCTTTCACTACACTCCTTGGATCCAGGAGAGCATCCTGTGGCTTTAAGGTCACATATAGCTCCCAGGAACAATTATAATAGCAACAGTGACACCCAGGGGTCCAGGGACAGAATTCCAGAAGATCTGTCATGAGAATTCCTAAGCCTGCCACAGTCTATCTTAGATACATTCTACCCAACTTCTCACAGTTGTCTGTAGCCTATTTCCAGGGTGAGATCTGTGGGGTATGTTTTTAAGTATTTAACAGAGATCTGGTGGGTGCATAGTGGAGACAGAGGGAACTTTGCCTGTTTCCATAGTGCAAATATCCCTGGGCAACAAGCTAACAGTGTACAGTGGGCTCACAAGACTTCTGAACCTTTCACACTATGAGCCAGTGAAGGTGGCCAGCAGTATACCCTACTACAGATTTCATTCATAACCAGTGACCAGGGAAGAGAAAAACAACAACAACCACAACAACAACTGATGGTACTTAGGGCCGGGAGAGATGGGTCAGTGGTTAAAAGTGTTTGCTGATTGTGGTGGTTTGAATGAGAATGGCTCCCATAGGCTCATATATTTGAATTCTTAGTCACCAGGGAATGGCACTATTTGAAAGGATTAGAAGGATTAAGAGCTGTGGCCTTATTGGAAGAAATGTGGCACTGGGAGTGAGCTTGGAGGTTTTAAAAGCCCAAAGCAGGCCAGTTCTCTCTCTCTCTCTCTCTCTCTCTCTCTCTCTCTCTCTCTCTCTCTCTCTCTCTCTCTGTCTGTCTCTCTCTGTCTCTCTCTCTTAGCCTGAGGGTCACCATGTAGCCTCCACTACTGCTTTAGCACCATGTTTGCCACCAAGCTCCTGCCATGATGATAATGGACTAAACCCTTAAAACTGTAAGCACATCTCCAGTTAAATGCTTTCTTTTATAAGGATTATCTTGGTCAGAGTGTCTCTTCACAGTAATAGAACAGTGACTACAACATTGCTCTTGACAGGACTGGAATTTGGTTCCCGGCACCCATATTGAACAGCTCACAATAGCCTGTAACTCCAGCTCCAGGGGATCCATTGACATTTTCTGGCCTCTGTGGGCAGTATACAAACCTGGCACACACAGAAGCATATAAATTAAAAAAAAAATAAAGTAAAATGAAATAGGCATTTATTTGGAATATCAGGACCTAACGGGGTGGCCTCCTGGGGAAATGTCAGAATAGTAAGGAGAGACAGAATGGCCCCAGAATGCAGAATCTGACCTTCTTTTCCCTATGTAGCTTATTGAAGAAGATATACATTCCTGTCCAGGAGAGGGTGATGTTCCCTGGGAAAGGAAGCTGGCCACACCTGTCCCTAGAGCCCATTGGAGAACTAGCACCCATCCCCATCGCAGGGGCAGACACCATGGACCTATTAAACACAGGAGAGAAGATCTTTGTATTCCGAAGCCCGCAGGAGCCTGAGATCTCATTGCGCGTTCCTCCCAGGAAGAAAAAGAATTTTCTGAATGCCAAGAAGGCCAGCAGGGCCTTGGGCTTGGACTGACCCAAGGGGAAGCACCAGGAAGTGGTCTCAAGCCAGGTGCATCATACTTCTGGCCACCTGGGTTGGTCTGTCTGTCAGTAGCATACAGCTTGCAGTATATACACGCTTGCCGCACAGACGACGCCACACACATTGGCTCTGCAGTCCTTGGTCCAGTCTCTTTTGTGCCATGGGACATAAACACACCTTCCTTCTAAGTCTACATTACCAAGATTTAAAGGGGGCCCATCTCACCCCGCTCACCCCATCTTCTTCACACAGAATTCTCCCTGTTGCTGGGCTGGGTCCTTGCCAGTTTATATAAGGAAGGCGCAGCTCTCTGTTGTTATGTGTGTTACATGTTCTGTTTTTCATAAAGGAAAGTTTAAAAATGAATTCATAAGAGTGGAACTCATTTTTGCTTTATGTGGGGGGCAATTTGTGGTTGGTTTCCTCTGTGCTTTGGCTGCCAGGGTGGGCTCCTACAGAAAGACCCACCCTTTCCTGTAGAGGGATTTTAATCCAGCAACATGGCTACTCTGGCTGGAATACAGACATGCCCTTAGTACATACCTTTAATCCCAAACAATGAAGCTAAAGTTGGTTTGTAGAAGGAAGCACCCATGTTTTAAAGTAGCAGCACACACGTTGAGAGGCAGACAAAATGATGAGTTAGAGAAAGACTTGACAGACTAGGATATGCCCAACTCTCAGGAGAACAGAGAGGAAAGAGAGAGCAGTACAGAGTGAGAGGAGGAGGAGGCAGTTTTACAGGGAGAGTTTTATAGAGACAGGTTGAAGAGAGAACAAGCTACACACAAGTGAAGACAGAACAAGCCAGAGAATGAGAAGGAGCCAGAAGACTAGAACAGATTGCCAAAGTTAGTATGAGGCCAAACAAAGCAATTCACTCAGAAGCTAAGAGAAGCCAGTTTGAATCAGTCAGTGTGGAGAGGTGTTTGAGCCATAACAGCTGAGTTGAACCAGCCAGCCAGAGTTCAGAAAGGGCTAAAAAGGGTGAGCTTATTCAGCAGTAAGTCTCATAGGCTAATGTAACATTCTAGGCCTAGATTAGATTGTACAGAATCTAGAAGCTTCCAGGAGTAGGCCTAGGTTAGCAGACGGAGGCAGTAAGCTTCCAAGACAACAACGGCATCAGGCAAATAATTACTTTTGTTGGTCCTCTTGTGGCACTCTTGTCACTTCTAGGTCCTTTTATCCTTTCCCCAACTTTTCCATTAGACTCCCTATGCTTTGCCCAATGTTTGGTTGTGAGTCTCAGCATCTGTTTTGAATGGCTGATGGGTGGAGCCTCTCAGAGGACAACTCTGATAGGCTCCTGTCTATAAGCATAGCAGAGTATCTTTTATACTGTCAGAGGTTGGCTCTCTTCCATGGGGTGGGTCTTGGATTGGGCCAGGCATTGGGCCAGAGGAGCCTGTGGAGTCTGAAGCACCATGTATGGACTGGACCTAGGTCTTCTACATAGATGTAGCCAATGAGCATCTCAGGCTTCATGTGGGTCCACTAGTAAGGGGAGCAGGGGCTGTCTCTGCCATGGACTCTTTTGCCTGCTTTTTGATCACTTCCCCTTGATGGGCCTGCCTTGCCAGGCCACAGGAGAAGAGGACAGACTCAGTCCTGACGCAACTTGATAATCTGGGGTGGATGGGTAGGGGGCCTCCCCATTTCTAAGGAATAGGAGAGGAGGAGGCAATGGAGGGGGCACTGGGAGGAGAGGAGGGAGGGGGCTACACCTGGGATGTAAAGTGAATAAATACTTTTTTCTAAAGTTACTTTTACACTTTCCTACAGAGGCCCAAATGCGCCAGCCCTTGTGTTGACAACTCAAGGTATTTTTCTCATTTTTGCAATGAGGACATTCAGAAGTAGAGTTCTAAAGCTGATAAGTAGTAGAGGCAGGATTCATGGTCTGTGGCCCAAGCTTTGTTGCATTCTCTGGGCCTTGATCAATGGACATGCTCAGGACCCCATCTCTGCAGATATTGAGAAGCCATGTCCAGCATTCATAGCTCACACAGACCCTTTGTGTTCCCTCATCCTCTCAGGCTCAAATGGTGGTCAGCCCTTTGGGGCAGGAAGTTAATAAGAAGGGAATCCCATGACCAAAAAGGAAGAGCAGACCACTGACAAAGCTTCCGAGCTGCAGCTGTGCCCTCCAGCTTCCTGTAAGAACCCTCTTACTCGGTGCTGCTATTCCAGCAGCAGGGTACCATCCTAAGGAGCCAATTAGCCCCATCACTCCATTAGGAGAGACACAAAGGGGAAAGTTTGTATCCCAGAGAGGGCTGTCTTTCTCATGGGAGATCAGTGGGTAAAGCATAGACAAGAAGAATGATTTTCCCCCTTTATAATAATGAGGCCCAAGAGTAATTGTGGGTGCCCCATCCACTACCCTGCACCTGCAGGCCTTCCAGTGCTGTGGGCCATAGCGCATCTGGGAGACTGCACCCAGTGATGTGGCAACTGCCCTATGGAGGAGGGGCTGGGGGAGGTCGAGCTACGTCCAACATTCTCTGAAGGCCGGAAAGGCACCCTCAAACCCCCACCACAGCTCTTCAAAACATATTCCAGACTTTCCACAATTCCACCACCAATATTTTATTCTGTGCCTCTAAAGTAAAAGGGTTCTGTTTTTGTTTTTAAACCTTTAGCATAGTGCACACCAATGACTGACCTTGGGAAAACAAAATTTTACCAAGAAGAAAATTCAATCCACATGCTTGAGCTTTAAATAAAACTTTATTAGACATAATAAAGTATATGTCACATATCTACTTAAAATGATGCTTGAGAGAAAGGGAACTGTGTGTGAGAGAGACAGTGTGTGTGTGTGTGTGTGTGTGTGTGTGTGTGTGTGTGTGTGTATGTGTGTGTGCGCGCGCGCGCGCGCATGTGCACATGCATATAAGATACGTAATTTCTCTGGGCAGAAAACCTATGTGTGGATAATATACCATGATTATAAATGCCAAGAAGCATAGTGTTTTCTAGACATGAGTCTGTTAATACTATTAATAAAAGCAGATAAACACAGTTGTGGGGCACTAGCTCAAGGACCAAATACAGCCCCCAAAGCCTTGAGGTTCAGTTCTTTCCATAAAGCAGTACTGAATCCGCACAGAGCCCTCAATATCATCCTTGCACACCCTTCAACTCAGATGACTTATGACGTGTAATGCAGTGGGGGTGTCCTGAAAGTCACTCTTAGACTACTGCTTAAGAAATAATGACAAGAAAGAAGAGTTGCATATTCAATACAAACTAAACTAAAATTAATTTAGAATCCATACTTGATTGAATTCCTAGCTACAGAAACCCAGGCCATCAAGGACCGACTGTAGGGGTGTATCTTCTGTCATAAGATTTTCTCAAGGCTGGCACATCAGTGCAATTGTTTAGTGTTTGCCTCTCAAGTAGAAGGCCTTGGGTTCCATCTTCAGTATGACCCAACAGAAAAGAGGGGACAAAAACAACTCCATCAGTTTTCAGGAAGCACAGAATATGTGTTGCTTTATTTAATGGCCTTCTAGACCTCAGTGTTCAGAATCAAAGTTTCTGGTTCATTGCTGGTTCTGACACCTAAGAAGTATCTGACCCCAGGCTTTTAATTTCACCTTCCATGGCTTTAATGTTCTTGTTCAACAATTCAAATGCACTGAATGGCTGGGCTTTAAATAAAACTTTATTAGCTATAATGAAGTAGACAAGTATACACTTATTATAGTGTTCTGTTCCCCGAGAACACCAATGGTACACAGGTTGAGGGAAGCATCTGGCAAAAACAACAGCAACAATAACAACAAAAACCCCAAGTGCTTTAAGTCATTGTATCAAGAAGCCCTGAGGCAGAGGAGTGTCCTCAGGTGGCCATTGTGCAGAGATAGGCCTGGACTAGGCCTCTGCATGTCTCTGTGACAGACTGTGGGGCTCTGGATGAACACCTCCAACCTTCATCGCTGAGGCTGAAAGTGTTCCTCTGGGGACAGATCTCTGTGAAATGCTGATAAAATGCCACCTCCCAGTCCTCAGAACACACCAATGCCTATGGGGCAACAGCCAGTGGCTGCCTGGATAAATACTTGACAGACATAATATAATATTATGTGTTAGTCTTATCACTGCTTCCTAGCTTCTTAATTATGCTGATGAATATTTAATGACACAAAAAGCTCTGGTAAATAACAAGTAGCAGGTGAAGAGGAGAGCAGGTGAAATGGTGATCATGCCAGGCCTTCAGTCAATGTCTGCTCAGGGAAGGAAGTAAAGGAGGAAGGGAGAGAGAAAGGACACCCCACTTCTTAAAGGGCCCTCCGCACCCAACAGCATCAACCCCTGGCCACTGGCTGACATTCAGGACCCGAACTACACCATTTCCATTTTTATTCTTCGATTATGCAAATAACTCTCTCCCTCCAGTTGAAAAAACTACAGGGTGAGATGCCAGGAGCATCCCAAGAGGCATCCTATGCTCCCTGGCTCCTGCTACTAATTTTGCTGTGCTGTTTTGAAGGACAGTTAATATCCTATTCCCTATTGTTCAGTTCCATAGAATTGAACCTTGTGGGGATAATGAAATGGAGTTAGTGCCAGGCCAAATTAATACAAACTTCATTAACCCTTGAAGATGGAGGGCTGGCCTCACCCTTTCACGGTGGGCCCAGCATTTGATAACTTTAACAGAAGCAAGTTGCAAGATCTCTGCTCTCTTTCTCTGTAACAACCCCACTCGTATTTCTAGCCACCCTCTTGACCGATCTGCTCACGGCTAGGCAAGCCCATGCAATCCAGCGACCTCTTTGTTGGCTTTCATTTAAAGCCCTGCCATTTCAGAATGTCTCCCTCCTCCACAGCTAGCACTTGAGTTCTGGTGTTGGAAAAACGTAGTTCCAGAGGTACAGCATCTGCCTGCCTCGGTTCCTGTATCCAGAGGTACAGCATCTGCCTGCCTCGGTTCCTGTATCCAGCCATCCTCTTAGCTATTTGTCAACCCTCAACCCTCCCATGCAGACCAGAGTCCTCTTTGGCTGAACACAGTCAATGTGCTGTGCAGGGGGCAAGCCGGACTCTAGCACTATCCTCTAGTCACCTGCACAGGTGAAGGCTCTTTTGCAGTCCCTGTATCCCTAGCTCTATGGCCCAGGTATGAGTTCACCCAGAATGGCTGGCCATCTTACACTTCCTCACTCCAATCCACTGACTGGCCCAGAGTGGGCTCTGTATGTACCCCTTCCAGAAGGTGCCTGCTCCTCCCTCCTTCCCAGAATCTGACCTTCTCCACTCTTAAATTGGGAATGTGCCTTTGCCAGCTGTGTGCCATTGTCTGGATGTCCAGCATCCTCCCAACTTGGAAAACACTTTAGACCCTCTGGAAGTGACCCCCGCGGGCTTCAGAGTCATGCCTTCTGTGGATGAAGAGATGGTTGTCGGAGACAGTGTCTGAGATCTTCCTCCAAAGCTGTGTGTGTCATAGAGACTGGACGACCCTGTGTACCAGCTGCTGCTGGTGGGAGTGGTGGGAGTGAGTTGGTGGTGGGCAGGGAGGAGGTAGAGGGGAGACCCTTGTTGGCCCAAGATTTTACCTTCCCCAGGAAGGTGACCATGAGTGCTTCCCATAATTTCTGGAGGAGCTCTGGGTGGCATTCACATGGATGGACTTCTCAAGAATAAGGACCTGACTGTAAATTTGTCCCCAACATAGCTTAGTGGCATTGGCCACAGAACTCCACACCTTAGTGCCTTGTTTCTGTAATTCCAAGATGGGGCTCTATCATAGCTCTCACTGGAGATCACCTGGGGCCAACCTCTTACCCTGTCATGTGATGAGCACCCCACCTCTAGGTAGAGAGCCCATGTCTCTTCCTGTGTCCTATGAACTCATAAGTCTTTGTACAGTATTTAACTGATATGCCTCAGTGCCCCCTTCTGTTAAATGGGATTGATAACAATGGTATTGTGAGGGAGAGCATGACTGGGTTCCTGATAAAGTGGTACATTCTTAAGATTGGCTCATCAAAGCCACACTTCTAAGCCAAAGAACTAAGGCCCTCTGTCTTCCACATCCTCTGCCCACAGCCCAGTTCACAAAGATAAGCAGCTCTCATAAACCCTGCTTCAGACTTCCTGGGTGCTAGTGTACATGTGTGGGCACACATATATACATACACACATGTGTTTACATGCATGTATACACACGCAGAACAGATGCATACACACATGTACACACACACACACACACACATACACACATACACATCCCTGTCCTACCTGGCTGACTTCTCCAAGGCAAGCCTTCTCCTGGCTTTCAGGCCAAGCTCTCCCTCTACTCCTGTGGCCCTTGCATGTCATAGTTCAGACACTCTTCACAGTGGTGAACTGCATGCATCAGTGAGTCTTTCCAACATCTTAGTTATCTTCATCTGCAATCACCAAGTACCATAGACTGGGTGAGTCATGACCATCCATCTCTCACTACTTCTGAGTCTGGAAGTCTGGCACCGTGTGCCAACATAGTGGAGATCCAGTGAGGGCCTCTGAGGCTGCACACTGCTAGTTCCTGAAAACAGCACTGCAAACTGGCCAACGAGTGCTCAGATCTGAGGCCTCTGGGGGCAACCATGCTCACACATGAACAGGAGCTATATTATGACTTCGCTTTTGTGAAAGAGGATGAGAAAAATCGGCATTATGTCTTCCTTAACTATTTGCTTAAACTCACCAGTGGTTTTAGGGCCAGCTACTGACTTTGTTGAGTGGGTTCTAAGTAAAAATTTAGTTTCTTTGCTGCATACATAGAATTCACCTATTTCTTTTTAAATAACCTTTGGTAGTTTATTTCAGTCAAGGAATTCACTCACTTAACATAAACTGCTGAATTTATTGGAACAAAATATTTTGCTGTAGTTCTTTTCATTTCTGTAGGATCTATAATATGCCACCACTCAGTCCTGGCTCCTCCTTGCCGCCTTTACCTCCTCTCCTCTCTTCTTTTTTTCCCTTCACTCCTTCCTTTCTTCTTTCACCCTTACCCCACTTTCTTCATAAGTAACTAGTTTCCTCAGTAGTCTGGTGTGCTGGCTATTTTCACGTCAACTTGATAACAAGCTAGAGTCATTTGTGAAGAAGGAACCGCCATTGAGAAACTGACCCCATCAGACTGGCTTGTGGTCAAGCCTGTGGTACATTTCCTTGCTTGATGATTGATGTGAGAGGATCCGGCTCACCGTGGATGACGTCATCCTTGGGTAGGTGGTCCTGGTAACTCTAAGGAAGCAGGCTGAGCAAGCCACAGGGAGCAAGCCGGTAAGCAGTGCTTCTCCATGGCTTCCTGCTTCAGTTCCTGCCTACTTCCTTTGAAGATGGGCTGTGGTGTGGAAATGTGAGCTGAAATAAGCTCTTTCCATCGCAGTTTGCTTTCGGTCATGGTGCTATATCACAGCAATAGAAACCCAATTTAAGACACCTGAGTAAAAGTTTGTCCATTGTACCCATCTTTTCAAAGAATCAGTGGGTTGGTTCTTTGCTGCTTTTGTTGATTTTTTTTCTTCTGTCTCTTCTTTTCCATTCATTGATTTCTGCTCTTGTATTCATTATTTCCTTTATCCAGTTAATTATGACTTGCTCTTCTGTTTTTTAGTTTCTTAGTGAGGCCCCCAAAGCGGAAGATTCAGAGCCTCTATTCTTTTCTATGTATATATTAAGTGCTATACATTTTACCTCCAGGGAATGAGCTTTGTGACATCTAACACTATTAATGCATGTGCATGTGTGTGTGTGTGTGTGTGTGTGTGTGTGTACATTCAAGGACACACATGTGTTTGCCCAGCATGGTACCTCTGAGTGACTCCTCTAACCAAGCAACAAACGTTGACAGTGTCAATTCTGGGTGGAATTTAAAAAAATTTTTTTCTCTTCATTTTGCACCAAAATCCTGGTATTCTGTGATTGACTGTTAAGAATCTCAGTCTGTTTAGGGATAGATAAAGTGTTGTTTCCATGCAGTATTGCTGGGATGTGTTCTAGGATGTGGATCACAGCTTGGGAATGCTTTCATCCACTGAGTTCATTTTTACAGATTTCTTCATTAAGCCAAGATCGCAGTCTGGCTGGTGGGAACCAGTCCCCGAGGCCTGTGTAAGTGCAGGACCCCAGGCTCCCTGAGTCCTTCTGGATGCTTACCTTGCCCCCATGCAGTTTCTTCCTTGTAATTTCTCACCGCTCTCTGCTGCACATTGTGGGTGTCTTCTGAGGTTTCCAGCACTGTCTGTTGTTTCTGGCCTGTGCTCCATGAGGTCTGTTCAGGCTCCATGTATGGCCTCTCCTTCCTCATGATCACTGTCTTTGTCTCACGTTCAGCATCTTTATGTTGAACTGTTTGTCTGTCCATCTTAAGTGTTCCAGATGGGAGAGTAATCTTGCCCTTGCTACTATAACCTGGTACGAGACATTTTCACTTGTGTCTTTCTGCTCATAGCACTCAGATATTTTTCTTTCTGTGTGAATCATCTATTCATTTCTTTGCTCATTTCTCTGTAGGGTTTTTCTTCTTCCCACAATCTTGGAAGGAGGCTTCTATGTCTGGACAATGGCTCTCTGTGACGATGGAGTTGAACTTTGCGTCTTTCACCAGGATCATCACTGTTGTTTTCATTTTTAATGATTTTTATCATCCAAATGTTTTAACTTTATGATAAAATGCTTAAGCATACTGTTTCTAAATTATTAAGTGTTTTTCTTTAAAGAAAAAAAAAAAGAAACAAACAAAAGTCTGCAGACTAGGTGGGAAACAAGTGTCACAGATAAGCAATAGCATCACTGGGATTGGGAAACCCAGGCTTCCCTGTGATAAGAAAACTGTCAACAAGAGCCACATTTGCTTAGAGAGTGATATCTTAGAAATGTGTTTGCGTGGCCCTCAGCTTGAAATGTGTTGCTGCGGTTCTGTAAGTGAGCCCTGAGTGCTGAACACGGTTGCTGTGCCAGGCTCTGGCTGTAGTGAAAAGTTCTGTGAAAATCAACCCGAAGCCTGGGACTTTGTTGAGGCCAGATATGTTCATTTCTCCCTGTGCTACTGGACATACTTAAAATATATAACATAGGGTGTTGGAGGTTGGTCTGATGTATTTTGATGCTAATTACTGCTTGCTCTCTCTGCCCCACCTGTACCTTGCCTAAGAGCCTAACCTGTTTGACCAATAAAAGACCATTATACCTGGGGCAAATGGGATAGGCGTGGCTAAGCTTCCAGGGCAAGGGGAGACAGAGAGAATCTTGGGAGAAGAGAGACCCGAGGATAGAAAAGAGAGGTTGCATTATGGGTTAGGTGGAAGAGAAGCACATGGCTGGCATGTATGGAAATTTGGTCCAGATGATCATAATTAGCAAGTACTTGGGATTATGGATGGAAGGCAGTTTGACAGAAATTATTAGAAGCAGATGGCATGGGATTGGGGCAGGTATCCCATACCTGTCCCACTATGGGAAGTAGTTTAGGGTATTAATATCTGCCCTGCCCCAGGTTAACTAAGGCTATTTTAAAATATAACAGGTGTCTGTGTCTTGATTGATTGCTAGAGGGTTAGAAGATACTGCTGTAATAATAATTATAGGCCTGATAATAAACATTATTAGGCCATTCTGGTAAATTAGGGCCTGAGAACACATAATGAAATGATTAGTATAGTTGATCAACCTGGCACATGCGTGTTGTGCACGAGTGTGTGTCACGTAGATTCTTTTGCCAATCTTCCATCTACAATGTACTCTCATTAACCTACTTTGGGGGGGCTCACAGGGAGCTGTGTTCTGTGGGAAAGCTCTTAGAATCTTGCTCAGGTCTCCAAGGTCTGTTAGATTTCTGTGGTTGGCAAAGTCTCATTTGTAAATGGAAGCGCCACAGAGTTAATTACCGTTGGAAGCTGGCTGCTCACCCCAGCACCTCTATGAGGTAGGATTACAATTTATTACATTAAAGATAAGGACAGGAAGTTAGTATGGACACTCAGTCCTCAAAAGTGAAAGGTTTGTTTTTTTGTTTTTTTGTTTTTTTTAAATAAAGAATTCACTGGTTTCTCCAACCCCATACCCACCAGGGAAACCATGCATGCTACAGAAGCTCTGAAACACATAATTCCAACCAATATTTTTCATCTGAGGAGACAGGCCACCATAATCATGAACCCCTGAGGGCATTCTTAACTATCAACCTCCCAACTTGATGTGTAAACATCTATTGAGCACCTACTGTGTGTGTAGCCCAAGCTTGGTGTAGGTGTTGCGTTCTGCAGCACAGTGGAGTTGAGAAGAAGAGGACCCATTCCTCTAGGGGGCCCTAAGTGGCTACTGAATATTGTTACAGTCACTACTAGTGCCAGTAGTAAGATGATTATTATTTTTTTAGACCTTATTATGAGCATTCTTTCTGTTTATTTTCCTGTAAATATTGGGGAGCAGGGTGATTGGACTCTGCAATTGGCAGACACTGGACTCTCCCTCACTGCTCTGGCTGCCACGTTGAACATTAGACAGACACCTTGGGGAGTCTGCTCAACAGTCTCACTGCACTTTCCCTGCAGCTATTCTCACCCAGGCCAGAGGGGGCACACTGTTTTCAGGACCTAGCAGAGCGGCTGCTGTGATTGGTACAGATACAAATCTTCATTTGCATGAGAGGTTTGCTGTTCAGGATGCCAACGGTCTTCCTCCAGCTGTACAGCAGACTGCTCCTCTCACTCAGCCACCCTCCTGCACTGCCTTCCCTGGTGTTGCTATACGAGGCACCATCAAAGATTTCTTTTTTTTTTTTTTAGATTTATATTCTTCTCTCGTATATTGCATTTCTCTTCCCTTCCTGCCCTGCAGCCTTTCCCCTCCCCATCTCCATTCTCCCCTGATCCTCTCCCCCCCCCCCCTCAGAAAACAGCAGGCCTCCCAGGGAAATCAACCTACAAGCTACAATAATACCAGGCAGGTAGCATCTGCATCAAGGCTGGACAAGACAGCCCAGGAGGAGGAAAAGGGTCTCACAGGTAGACAAAAGAACCAATGACTGTCCCTGCTCCCACTGTTAGGATACTCACAAGAACACCAAGTACTCTGTCATTGTGTGTGTGTGTGTGTGTGTGTGTGTGTGTGTTTACAGAGGACCTACAGGCTCCTTTATCTCTGCGAGCCCCTGTGAGTCCCAGCCAATTGATTCTATGGGCTGCGTTCTTGCGGTGCATTCCTTACCCCTCTGGTTCCTCAGCTCCTTCCTCCTTCTCCTCTGCAGGAGTCCCCAGGAGTTCCACCTAATGTTTGGCTACATCTTCTCCAGTCAGTTCCTGAATAAAATCTCTCTGGTCTCTTTGATGAGGATTCTGTTTTCTTGCCTGCAGAGTGTGCTGGGACCAAAGACTTCTTCTGAGTGGTCCTCTATTGCCTATTTTCAGTAGAACTGGTTGAGGTGGTCACGTGAAGAAGCAGTGGCCGCAGAGACAGCTGATCTATGGTGGAATGGCAGGCTGAGCCACAGAAGTGATAGAGCAACTGGCTGCCTGTGTGGTCCTGGAGAGAAGCCAGTGGGTGGAGCCACACAGAGGGTAGCCGTTGGAAAGAGTGGAGTGAAGCTGGGCAATTAACAAAGCCGTACTACCCATGTGCTGTGGGAGAATTACGACACTAGGGGGTGCCATCTGCTCCTGCTCTGGGCTGCCTGCAGCTCTGCACTCCCCTACCCAATGGCTACCTAGTAACAGAATAAAAAATAAAAATAAAAGTAAAAATAAAAATAAAAATGGAGAGAGCTGCGCGAAGGCTTCCAAAACAAACCAGTACCTGTTGAAGGAGGTGGAGTAACTGTTGCCTTCTGCGTCGTACACTGTGTTGTACACGGGCTGAGTTACCATGCAGTACTCCATTAACTGCATGTAATCATTAAATCATTACAAATAACTAAGTTGAAAGGTAAGGTTTCCTTCTCAGCCCTGAGAAAGCTACCAATCCGCAGGGGTCTACGGTTCATAGTCCATATTGGCAACTGCATGTAATCATTAAATCATTACAAATAACTAAGTTGAAAGTTACGGTTTCCTTCTCAGCCCTGAGAAAGCTACCAATCCGCAGGGGTCTATGGTTCATAGTCCATATTGGCAATCAATGAGCGTTGACCCGCTGTACATGTTCATCTGTATGTGTGATCAGTAAGACTAGAGGACAAACAGGAATGCACTTGGGGGAGGGAGAATGGGCTGAACTGCACTGTGAAAAGTCTTGGAGGCAGAAATGACATGTTTTTCTTCATCCTCCCCCCTCCCCCAGTGTGGAACTATTAGGACGGTGGGTGTGGCAAATTGAGAAGACAGTATCTTTGCAGGCTGCATTGGTTGGTGTGTGCCCCTGAAGTGAATGGTCACGGTAGGCTGTCCCTGCTTTTCCCCTATGTTAGGGGGACCTGTGTGGCTGGCTTCAGGCATTATTGACTGGCATGAGTCTTGGAGAGGATTGGCTAATGCTCCACGCCCATGAAGGGAAGAGGCAGAGCAAACTAGAGACTATGCTCAGAAATGTCTGACTGGGAGGTGGATGGGAATTCTCTGGTCACTGTGAGAGCACCAGAAGTGGGGAGGGCATTTCTACTCGAAGAATAGAAGTTATGGCAACTTCCCCTGCAGTTTGGCTCATGAGTCTCTAACCAAAAATAATCCTGGGTGGGAATATTGAGGACCAAATCATTAATGACGGCAGTTACGGTGCCAGTGGCATCATCTAAACGAACAGCAGTGACAGCAGGATGAAGTAGTGACACCTTAGGGACAGCAACAGTTGCTATAGCAGAGCAGTGGCCTCAGCGGCAACTATTGAGAGTGCAGAGGACCACAAACACGTCAATAGTGACAGCACTGTGCCTGTTAACAACAAAACAACAAAACAACAACAACAACAACAACAACAACAACAACAACAACACAGCAGGAGCAGCAGCAGCTACATCAAGGGCTACAAAAACAGTAACAACAGGACCCCCAAAAACAGTGACCCCCACCAGATCTCTCAGGAGTGATTTCCTAAGCAGTGACCCCCCCCCAGCAGTATCAGAACACCCCCCTCCCACAGCAGCAGAGACTTCCTAGCAGCAGTCTGAATATGCCTGGGCTAGGGCTTAAACGCTCACCTTTCATCATCTCAGCTAGCCTCTGGGTTAGTTACTTGTCGCTCTGATAAAACTCCATGACTCAAAGCCACTCATAGAAGAAAGAATTACTTCTGACTTATGGTTCCAGGGGGAGCATCCCTAATGTCAGAGGGAACTCTGGTTCTAAAAGCTGGAGCAGGAAGCTGAGAGATCACATCTTCATCGGCAAACAGGGTGAACTCAAAAGAAAGGTTTTGCTCTCTTAAGGCCACACCCCCATCTCTTGATATAAGTCCTCCAGCAATCTGCCTCTCCCCCAAAACAGTACCAGCTACTGGGAGCAGAGTGAATACCCAAGTTCAATGGCAACATTCCTCATTCAAACCACCTCACCTCCCAAGACCTATCTGGAAGAAAAGAGAGACTGGATGAATTTATAGCCACGGGATATTCCTAACTCAATAAAAGAGAACTCAGAAAAGTTGGCAGCCTAGTTAAGGTTTCTGTGATTAATAAAACACTGACCAGAAACAATTTTTGGAATAAAGGGCATATTTAGCTTATAGGCTACAGCTAGGCATGAAGGGAAGTTAGGGCAGCAGTTCAAGGAAGCAACCTGGAGTAGAGACCATGGAGGAGTGCTACTGTAAGGTCGCTGTTCCGGCTTGCTCATATTTCTTTCCTATACAACCCAGGACCAGCAGCCCAGGGCTGGCACTGCCCACAGTAGACTGGGCCCTCCCACATCAGTCATTAACGAAGAAAGTGCCCCCACAGAACCTGCCTACAAGTTATTCTGATGGAGATGTTTTTCTCAATTGGGGCTCTCTCTACCCAGATAACTCCAGCTTCTGTCACGCTGACAAAACACCAACCAGTGCAGGCCTCTAACCCAGGCATTTTGATGATCCAAGTATTCCTGGGATCTTTTAATTTCCCTGCATTTGAAGTATCTTAATCTTGCAATAACAAAGTAATATGAATTCCACACCCGTCGCCAAGGACTTTGTGAGGTAATGCTGAGGTAATTGTAGGTGTCTATTGAGTCACTTGGGTAGGGAAAAAATGTCTTGTTAGCTCAGACTGAGGAAACTACCTGAAGGGCGAGGTCTCTGTTCTGCCTCACATCCCCCCATGCTCCTCTCTCCTCACGTAACTGCTTTCAGTCAGGAGCCATCAGCAAAGCTGGGAAATGTGAGAAAGGGGGCCTTTCATCCTATAAGACTGTCATCTGAGAGGGATCCAAGATGGCGGCGAGCAGTGTGGACCGCGTTTGGAGGCTCCAGTGAACAATTCAGGGAATTGCACAGATTTCTGAGCCAGGAACACCGAGGTCCGAACATCACGGCAGCAGGAGTGCTCCACGGTTCGGAGGGACCAGGGTGCGGAGGACCTGCGTGCCCCTGCACACGGGAGGAGCGTGGTTTTTCTCTGATCGGAGCGGCAGCGGTAGAGGCGGCAGCACCAGCGGCACCAGCAGCGGCGGCTGAGGTTTGCAGCTCATAGCCTTCCGGTGGAGGCGATTGGTGTGGTGGCTGGTGGGAATTGCTGCGGGAGAGGGGACTCTGGGCAGGATTTGGGTCGCGTGGAGCCTTTGGACCCAGATTGGACTCGGCGGACAGTTCGGCCCCAGAGTCCCGGGTATTGGCCCGGCCCAGCAAACAATTCTGCCTGAGGCACTAACTCAGCGTGGCCATAGCTCCCCTGCTGTGGCGCAGGCTTAGTTGAGCTGCTCCACACTAGGCACCACCTCAGCTCAGCGGCAGCTCCCCTGCGGGGACACAGTCTGGGCGGAGCACTTGGTTTCACAACAGGCGCTAACTCAGAGCAGCCGCAGTTCTCCTGCTGTGGCGCAGGCTTGGTGACGTGCTCGGTTCCATCCTAGGCACCACCTCAGCTCAGCGGCAGCTCCCCTGCGGTGACACAGTCCGGGCGGAGCACTTGTTCCACCACTGGCGCTAACTCAGAGCAGCCGCAGTTCTCCTGCTGTGGCGCAGGCTTGGTGACGTGCTCGGTTCCATCCTAGGCACCACCTCAGCTCAGCGGCAGCTCCCCTGCGGGGACACAGTGCGGGCGGAGCACTTGTTCCACCACTGGCGCTAACTCAGAGCAGCCGCAGTTCTCCTGCTGTGGCACAGGCTGGACAGAGCTCTCGGTTCCACCAGCTCTAAGACTCTGGTTGGACACAGTGTACAGTTTGAATCCAGAATTCCTGGCTGAGATTGGTGGTCAGTTCGGGCCCTGAGTCAATAACTGACCACAGCACGCACTTTGGGCCAAAAGGCCCTAGTGGAGCTTGGTGCGTAGTCCCAGCCCAAAAATTCTGGCTGGGCCCTGTGTGCATTTTGGGCCCAAAATCCCTAGCTGAGCTTGGCAGACGGTTCTGGCCCTGAGAATCTAGCTGAGTTCTGCCCGTGGTTCGGTCCCAGTGCTCCTGGCTGGACTTGGCAGGGAACACAGAAGGCTGTGGATACCTTGGCCTGACCCAACGCTCATTCAGAGACCCAGAACAATTGCAGGATCCACAGCAGAGAGGGACTGAGGATCACTGGCTGTGAGAGACCAGAACAACAGGGCTAACCTCCTAACATCCACACCAGTGAAGCTTTGAGCTCGCAGCCTAGGGAAATCGTAAGAAAACAAGTGAATCTATCGTCAGACACCCTCCATTCAACTCTGGAAGCTACCCAACAAAAACAAAGACGGCAAGATGTCTAAAGGACAACGAAAAAGCATACGCAAAAAACCCCAAAACAACATGGCGTCTCCAGTTTCCAGCTATCCCAAAGAAAACCATCCAGAGAACTCAAATACAACGGAAATACAAGAAAATGACCTCAAATCCTTAGTAATGAGGATGATAATGGAGGAAACAAATAAAATTCGTAATCAAATGCAGGAAGACGCAGACAAACAGGTGAGAGACATAAAAGAAGCACATAGAGTGGAACTGGAAAAATTGCAGGAAAATGCAAACAACCAGATGAAAGAAATAACTAAAACGGTTCAAGCTCTGAAGACCTATAAAGAGGCAATGGAAGAAACTCAGGAATATACAAAAAATCAGATGAAAGAAATCAAAAAATCAGTTCAAGATCTGAAAATGAAAATGGATTCAATGATAAACACACAGACAGAAGAAAAACGAGAACGTGAGACCTCAGAGAAGAAGGCGAGCAACACAGAGGTGAGCTTTTCTAACAGAATCCAAGAGATGGAAGAACGAATCTCAGGGCTAGAAGATACAATCACAGATATTGAATCAACCATTAAAGAAAATGCCAAATCTGGAAAACTCCTGACACAAAACATCCAAGAAATTAAGGACACCATGAAAAGAAGAAATTTGCGGATAATAGGCATTGAAGAAAGAGAAGACATCAGACTCCAGGGCCCAGAAACTATTCTCAACAAAATCATAGAAGAAAATTTCCCCAATCTAAAGAAAGAGATGCCTATAAACATACAAGAGGCCTACAGAACACCAAATAGTATTGACCAGAAAAGAAAAACTGCCCGCCACATAATAATCAAAACACAAAACATGCAGAACAAAGAAAAAATATTAAAAGCTGCAAGGGAAAAGGGCCAAATAACATTTAATGGTAAACCTATCAGAATTACACCTGACTTCTCAGCAGAGACCATAAAAGCCAGAAGGGCCTGGACAGAGATCCTGCAAACCCTAAGAGAACACAGATGCCAGGCCAGACTACTTTACCCAGCAAAATTATCAATAACCATTGATGGAGAAAACAAAATATTCCATGACAAAAACAAATTCAAACAGTACCTATCCACAAACCCAGCTTTACAGAAGGTACTAGAAGGAAAACTCCATCCCAAAGGGTCAAGCTACAACCAAAACTACCCAGGAAATAGATAACTATCCCATGGCAAAAACACAACTACACAAACGCTCGACTGGAAACAACATCAAAATTAAGACTTTTAACAGTCACTGGTCATTAATATCTCTCAACATCAATGGCCTCAATTCTCCAATAAAAAGACACAGACTAACCGAATGGGTACATAAACAAGACCCAACATTCTTCTGCATCCAAGAAACACATCTCACCCATAATGAAAGGCATTACCTCAGGGTAAAAGGTTGGAAAAAAATATTCCAAGCAAATGGTCACAAGAAGCAAGCAGGTGTAGCCATTTTAGTATCGAACAAAATAGACTTTCAACCAAAATTAATCAAAAGGGATGAGGAAGGACACTTCATACTCATCAAAGGTAAAGTCAACCAAGATGACATCACAATTCTGAACATCTATGCTCCCAATACAAGGGCACCCACATATGTAAAAGATCTCCTAAAAAAGCTTAAACCACACATCGATCCCCACACAATAATAGTGGGAGACTTCAACACCCCACTCTCACTGAAGGATAAGTCATTGAAACAGAAACTAAGCCGAGAAATAACATCATTAACCAATGCCATGGGTCAAATGGATCTAACAGATATCTATAGAACCTTTCACCCAAACAAGAAAGAATACACCTTCTTCTCTGCACCCCATGGAACCTTCTCCAAAATTGATCACATCGTAGGTCACAAAGCAAGCCTCAACAGATACAAGAGGATTGAAATAATACCTTGTATCCTATCAGATCACCATGCTCTTAGGCTGCAATTCAACAACAACAGAAATAACAAAAAGCCTACACGTTTGTGGAAACTAAACAACTCTCTGCTAAATGACACCTGGGTCAGGGAAGAAATAAAGAAAGAAATCAAGGAGTTTCTGAAATTCAATGAAAATGAAGAAACAACATACCCAAATTTGTGGGATACATTGAAAGCAGTGCTAAGAGGAAAATTCATAGCACTAAGTGCCTTTAAAAAGAAATTGGAAACATCGCACATAAGCATCTTAACAACACAACTGGAAGCCCTAGAAAAAAAAGAAGCAGAAACACCCAAGAGGAGTAGACGCCTGGAAATTATCAAACTCAGGGCTGAAATTAACAAATTAGAAACTAAGAAAACAGTCCAAAGAATCAACAAAACCAAAAGCTGGTTCTTTGAGAAAATCAACAAGATAGACAGACCATTAGCCAAACTAACTAAAAGGCAGAGAGACAGTATTGAAATGAACAAAATCAGAAATGAAAAGGGAGACATAACAACAGACACTGAAGAAATTCAAAGAATCATAAGATCCTACTTTGAAGGCATATACGCCACAAAATTGGAAAATCTAAGGGAAATGGACGATTTTCTTGATCAAGTTCACTTGCCAAAGTTGAGTGAAGAACAGATAAACAAGTTAAATAGTCCCATTTCCCCTACAGAAATAGAAGCAATCATCGATGGTCTCCCAACCAAAAAAAGCCCAGGGCCAGATGGTTTCAGTGCAGAATTCTACCAGACCTTTAAGGGCGAGCTAATACCGATACTCTTCAAGCTACTCCAAAAGATAGAAATGGATGGAAAATTACCAACTTCATTCTATGAGGCCATAGTCTCATTGATACCTAAACCTCACAAAGACTCAACAAAGAAAGAGAATTTCAGACCAATTTCTCTTATGAACATAGATGCAAAAATACTAAATAAAATACTTGCAAAACGAATACAGGAGCACATCAAAGATATCATTCATCATGACCAAGTAGGCTTCATTCCAGGCATGCAGGGATGGTTTAATATACGGAAATCCATCAATGTAATCCATCATATAAACAAACTGAAAATAAAAAACCACATGATCATCTCCTTGGATGCAGAGAAAGCATTTGATAAAATTCAACACCCATTCATGTTTAAAGTTTTAGAGAGATCGGGGATACAAGGCACTTTCCTCAACATAATAAAGGCTATATACAGCAAGCCAATAGCCAAAATCAAAGTAAATGGTGAGATACTCAAGGAAATTCCTCTCAAATCGGGAACAAGGCAAGGCTGCCCACTCTCTCCATATCTCTTCAATATAGTACTCGAAGTTCTAGCCAGAGCAATAAGACAACAAAAGGAGATCAAGGGTATCCAAATGGGAAAGGAGGAAGTCAAATTATCCCTCTTTGCAGATGATATGATAGTGTACATAAGTGACCCTCAAAACTCCACCAGAGAACTCCTAAAGCTGATAAACACCTTCAGCAAATTGGCTGGATACAAAATTAACTCAAAAAAGTCTGTAGCCTTCCTATACACAAATGACAAGCTTACAGAGGAAGAAATTAGGAAAACCACACCCTTCACATTAGCCACAAGCAATATAAAATATCTAGGAGTTACCCTAACTAAGCAAGTGAAGGACTTGTATGAAAAAAATTTCAAAACTCTGAAGAAAGAGATTGAAGATGACCTGAGAAGATGGCGTGATCTTCCTTGCTCATGGATCGGGAGAATTAACATAGTAAAAATGGCCATCCTACCAAAAGCAATCTACAGATTCAATGCAATCCCTATCAAAATAACTACACAATTTTTTAAAGACATTGAAAGTTCAATTCTGAACTTCATATGGAAAAACAAAAAACCCAGAATAGCTAAAACAATCTTGTACAATAAAAGATGCTCCGGAGGAATCTCCATACCTGATCTCAAACTGTACTATAAAGCAATAGTACTTAAAACAGCATGGTACTGGCACAGCAACAGGCTGGTTGATCAGTGGAATCGAATCGAAGACCCAGATATGAATCCACACACATATGGTCACTTGATTTTTGACAAAGAAGCCAAATCCATTCAATGGAAAAAGGATAGCATCTTCAACAAATGGTGCTGGTCTAACTGGAGGTCTATGTGTAAAAAAATGAAACTGGACCCATATTTGTCACCTTGCACAAAACTCAAATCCAAGTGGATTAAAGACCTCAACATAAAACCAGAGACACTAACTCACTTAGAAGAAAAAGTGGGAAAGAGCCTGGAACATATTGGCACAGGAGACAACTTCCTGAACAGAACACCAACGGCCCAGGCCTTAATGTCAACCATTAATAAATGGGACCTCATGAGGCTGAGAAGCTTCTGTAAGGCAGGAGACACTGTCAAGAGGACAAAGCGACAGCCTACAGACTGGGAAAAAATCTTCACCAACCCTACATCTGACAAAGGTCTAATATCCAAAATATATAAAGAACTCAAGAAATTAAACACCACCAAACCAAATAACCCAATTGAGAAATGGGGCTTGGAACTAAACAGAGAATTCTCAACAGAGGAGTATCAAATGGCTGAGAAACACTTAAAGAAATGCTCAACCTCCTTAGTCATCAGGGAAATGCAAATCAAAACAACTCTGAGATTCCATCTTACACCCATCAGAATGGCTAAGATCAAAAATTCAAGCGACACCACATGCTGGCGAGGATGTGGGGAGAGAGGAACACTCCTTCATTGCTGGTGGGAATGCAAACTAGTACAGCCACTTTGGAAATCTATCTGGTGCTATCTCAGAAAAATGGGAATAGGGCTTCCTCAAGACCCAGCTATTCCACTCCTTGGAATATACCCAGAAGATGCTCCAGCACACAACAAGAAAATTTGCTCAACCATGTTCATAGCAGCCTTGTTCATAATAGCCAGAACATGGAAACAGCCTAAGTGTCCCTCAGTAGAAGAGTGGATAAAGAAACTGTGGTACATATACACTATGGAATACTACTCAGCTATTAAAAACAAGGAATTCCCGAAATTTGTGGACAAATGGATTGAGCTAGAAATGATCATAATGAGTGAGTTAACCCAGAAGCAGAAAGAATCAAATGGTATATACTCACTTATATCTGCATACTAGCCCAAGGGGCATGTCCCACGAAAGCCTTCACTTACCAGGAAACTGGGACAGAGGGGAAGGCATCCTATTGGGACTCTAAATGAGAGACGCATGGGAGAACAGCAAAATAAAAGGATCCAGAGGGTCCTAGAAATCTACAAGTAGAACAATATGATAGGCAGATTTGGGCCCAGGGGTCCCGCTCAAACTAAGGCACCAGCCAAGGACAATACAGGAGGTAAACTTTAAACCCCTACCCAGATCTAGCCAATGGTCAGAATATTCTCCACAGTTGAGTGGAGAGTGTGATACGACTTTCTCACATACTCTGGTGCCTCACATTTGACCATGTCCCCTGGAGGGGGAGACCTGGTGGCACTCAGAGGAAGGACAGCAAGTAGCCAAGAAGAGACTTGATACCCTATGAGAATATATAGGGGGACGTAATCCCCCTCAGGAACAGTCATAGGGGAGGGGAATAATGGGAAAATAGGCGGGGGGGGAGGAATGGGAGGATACAAGGGATGGGATAAACATTGAGATGTAACAAGAATAAATTAATTAAAAAAAAAAAAAAAAAAAAAAAAAAAAGACTGTCATCTTCAGTCTCTTACCTACACCAGGCTCTGTTTTCTCAGGGAAGATAAAAAAGAAAACAATAAAAGAAACCCTTCACAAACACAAGGATTGTCCGTTCGTGACTCAGTCTCAGGAGACACTGTCTCATAGGAAGAAGGAACAATATGCCCTTTGTCCACTTGAGTCCGTGGGCTTGTTTGTGGTGCTTTTTATGTCTGTTTGTAGAACTGGCAAGGCTCTGAGGGCAATCCCAGAGCTGGCTGCCCATTTGCCGTTCCATGCTGACACCGGTGGCTCCTTAGATGAAGATGGCATCCGGCCTTTGAGAAGTGGAAAACGGGAGCATCCCATGGCTGCATATAACACTGTGGCACAGTGTGTGTAATGTTTAAGGGGTCGAGATTCACTTTTGTTCTGGAGGAGTCCTACCTACATAGCTGAAGTTTGGAACTTGCCATGTAGCCCAGATTGACTGGCCTCAGATTTGAGATCTTCCTGTCTCAGACATGCGAGGACTGGTCTCTCCTCCTTAGTGTCTATAGTCATATAGTGTCCTGTATGTCTGTCTGTGCACCATGAACATTCCTGGTGCCTACAGAGCCCATAAGAGGGAATCAGATCTCCTGGAACTGGAGTTACAAGTGGTTGTGAACCAATCTGTGCTTGCTGGGAATCGAACCCAGGTCTTCTGTAAGAGCAGCCAGTGCTCTTAACTGTAGAGCTATCTCTTTGTTGCTCCTTTCTTTTCTTGAAAAGCTACCAATATCCAACCGTGGGACCCACCCCGATGACTATATCCAATCCTGATCACCTCCAAAGGCTCCACTCCTAAACACCACAAGATGAAATGTCCCCCTTTATATACTTTACGATGGGATCCAATTTAAAAAATGCTCAGCATGTCCAAGCCACAGTGATGAGGCAGGTAGGTGTAGAGCATGGCAGAAACAGCCCACTTCAACAACAGCATGTGTCTGTGACAACCTGGAGCTCTGCCCTCCCTCTGCAGGGACACCTGGTAGGCATTAGAGCGACAACATGATCTATTCTGCTCCATGGGCATTATGAAGTTAAGACTGTCTGAGTTGTTTCCCTGAGTTATTACCATTCCACCAGCAGGCCTTTCCCCATTAGTCACATTCTCCGAGAAGCGGAGCCTGAGCTAAGGCTTTGTACAAACAATTAATTTGAGAAGGGAATCCCAAAAAGAGCAGCAGGGACTGTGTGAGCCGGTGGGGAGAGACACTGAGTGGTGGGTGACAGTAGGTGCTGTCCAGTCTCCTCTGAGCAGGTGGGGGGACTGCAGGTGCTGTCCAGTCTCCTCTGGCCTTGAGGAATGTATAAAGCAGGGGCAACATCTCCAACTTTGTGTCACCCAAAGAAAAGGTGGTGGGCAACTCTATTCCCATACCACTCAGCTTTTGGCCATCAGTGTGTATGGAGGCAGTAGCTGAAGCAGGAAGCTGTCATACCAGACCAGTGTCATGGATTAATTGATCATTATAAAAACACCCCGTGAACATAGTCAAAGCTAGGCAACGGTATTGGGTGTGACCAAGCACCTGTCAAAAGTAACTGCCTTGGCTTGCAGTTTTAGGGAACAGTCTATCTTGGCAGGGCAGGCCGAGACTAAGGAAACTAATCACATTGTATCCAGTTAGGGAAACAGAGAAGAATATTGGTGCTCAGCTTGCTTTCTTGTTCTTCCCCTTTTTAAAAAAAAAATCAAGTCCAAGAACCTATCCCAAGGGGTGGTGATGCCCACATTCCACTGTCCATGCTCAGTTAAGCCCATCTGGAAACTGCTTCACACACATGCCCAGAGGGGTCTCCTAGGTGATCCTAAAACCAGTGGACTGACAATGAAGCTGGATCATCGCAGTGGTCCTGAATGGGAAAACTCCTTTAGTGTCACCGCACTCCAGGTGTGCTTCTACAACTACGCATGTGTACATCGTTTGGGGCATCATTTACTGTTTCCTTCATGTTGGAGCACAGCAGGTGCAGCCCATGTGCTCTATGGGTTGTCCCCTTCCCTCTCCTGCTTCCTTAGTCCTCTTGGCTTGGTGTCACCTGTACATTGACCAGAGGAAGGGTGACTATAAATAGAAAACAATTTAAGTTTCAAGCCCTTGGGTTTCTGGGGCTCCTCCCAAGGCTCTCGGACCTACTCGTGGACTTGCCATGTGTACTCAACTCTTTAAAGAGGCCCTGTATTATATTAACTCCAGTGCCTTGAAGTTTAGATCTCCCCCCACCCCCAGAACTTCACTGTGTTGATGGAGCTGTCCCCATAAGATGGAGTGGCCATGGCAAGAGGCAGGTGTAAGCTTTGCCTTCTCCACTGAAGTGGCTCCCAGAATCCCAGAATCCCAGAATCCCAGAATCCCAGAATCCCTTGGTGAGAACAGAGTCGGTCAGAACTTTGGCAGTCCACTTCTCTTTTTTTTCAATCCTTATCAGCTGTGTCCCACTCGTTTATCAAACAGGGGGAGAACTGCGTTTGCTATGCAGTTTGGTTCTAAAAGTTTTAAGCTAGTGGGCGTTTTAGTGGCATCGTTTCTGTGAGTATGATCATCTATGTACAGAACAGCGTGGCTTCAGGACACTCAGGAAGACGTGGCTATGGCAGCTGCAGTGGCTGCAGGGATTGCGGCTTCGGCTGTGGTGTGATAAGGGATTCAGGTCTGCCTGTGGCTGGTTCTCTCCAGTCAGCAGCTGTGAGGCCTTCAAATGGCCGTCCCCTTCTTTGTGCCTTGGTGCTCTCTTTTATGAAATGGGGACCCTGACTATGTCCCTCTCTCTCGGCTGTGACCCCTCTGTCTGCCAGGACCAATGTGCAGCGAGCATACAGCATGGCTATTAGTAAACTCACGGCTTCCTCTGGGCCTCCGCTTCCTGGTCAGAATTGACTCTGGTGGGTTTTTTGTAGTTTCTTTCCTTGTCCCTTCAGGTCTTTTATGAGATTTTTTAAAAAAATTGGGCAACAAGTTTCTAATTTCCGAAAGCCCTTTCTAGTCTTCCATTGTTTTAGGATGGCTTGTCCTGTTGCTTTATGGCTGCAATATCTTCTCCGATGTGTCAGAGGAAATGAGTTCAACATTTTAGAGTTCTCCACTCGTTGCTGAGTTGCCTGATGTCTTTGGAGAGATTGGCCTGGTGCCCCGGTTTGGAGCTATTGGTTTTCCTCAGTGTGTATTGGTCCACACTCATCTTTAGCTTTAATCAGAAATGGACCAAGCTGAGAAGCAGAGGGGCCTCTGTGACTTCAGCTGTGTTGTCTGAGCTTGTTTGGTCTCTGGACTTCCCCATCAAAGGGAAGACAGCCTGAGAGTTTTGTGTCATGAAATGATATCTGTCAGGCTGGGACAGACAGACAGACAGGGTGATGCTCCTCTCTGGGGAAGCTCTGATAATGCCTACCATTAAGAACTTGGTCTCAAGTCTCACATCGCTCTGTTTGCTTTAGAGAATACACCTCCGATTCTGGTTTTGAAAAAAAAAAAATCAAGCCACACATTTTTGGTAGGTGGAAAAACAGAGGTGAGTGGTTGGGAGTCCTTATTTTCTGTGGACAGAACTTCAAAGGCTTTTATTTCAAGATTTAGATTTGTCTAAAGGACTTCAGAGATTGCATTAAAATTCCCTAATGTCATTCACTCACCTCCCCCCAGGGTGAGCATCTTATATAACCATGGCATATGTGTCAAATGGAGAAACTCACATTAGTGAGTTACTGCTCACTGAACTAGGAGCGTGTTCATCTGGTGACCCTTCTTTGCTCTGCGGTGCCACCAGCTGTCTCATTCCTTAGCTGTCACCTCTCTTGGGTCTTTGGTAGTTCATAACCATTTCCCATTTTTTTTTTCTTCTTTCATGACCTTGGTACTTTGGGTGAATACAGTTCAGGTATTTTATAAAATGTTCCTCAGTTGAGGTGTTCTGATGCCCCCCCTCCATCCCCCCTCCTCTTTCTTTTTTCAGGGTTTCAATATGTAACCTGGCTTGACTGGAACACACACAGATCCACCTGTCTCTGCCACCTGACCATTGGGATTAAAGGCATGTGCCACTAATGCCAGATGTGTGTTTGTTTCTAGTGGAGGTTAGACACTAACACAGCAAGAGAGTTTCCCCATGCCAGGCCTGTCTGCCACTCATACTTACCCATCAGTCTGTGGTGAAATAGGAGTTTCTCCTCTAATGGGTCAGGCCAACAGTGGAGCCAGGGCTCCCAAGCAGCTGAGCTTTCTGGTGCCCAGGTTAAGTTCTGGGGAAGGATAGAGACCTTGCTAAGGCTTGGGTTCTGTGTTTCCAGCTTCACCTTGACTCTCTGAGCAGGTTCCAAACGGAGGCTTTAATAACAATACAGACATTCGAGTGGTGTATCTTGCTACTGTTTCCTAAGCATTTTAAACAACTTTTTATTGAGTCTTCATGAGTTTTACATCATACACCTCAGTCCCACTCATCTCCCTGTCCCCTCGTATCTACCCTCTGCCCTGGAGACCTCCCCCTCCAACAACAACAACAACACACAAACAAGAAATAAGCAAAACAAAACAAAGCATAGAGAGTATCCTGTTGTTGCCCTGTGTCGTGGGGATTCTGTAGCCTTGGATTAGCAGGACTGACCCTTTTTTGATCCTTAATAGTTTACAGATGATGTAGATTTTAAGGTGAGCCAACTCAAAGCCCTAGATCTGGGTCTGGGTGGGAGCTAAGCTGGTCAGCCCTCCAGCTCTCCCTTATCCTCGCTGCCAGGGCAAGCTCTCTAGCATTGTGCAGGCTAGGCCACCCAATGCTGTCACTGGAAGGAGGCAGGGTCAACTCTCCTGCTTGCGAGCCCTTAGGGTCAGCTCACCCACACTCATGCCACCAAAGTCAGCTCCACTGTGCTGCCCAGTCAAGGTGCAAGGCCCACTCTCCCAAGTGCGGCAGCCTTGGAGGGGCTGAGTCAGCTCTCCCACGCTCATGACCCTGGGGCCAGCTTTCCCGACTGCCAGAGGTCATGGGAGGAGGTGGAGAAAGAGCATCATCTCTGTGCCTGCTCCATCCTATGGCAGATGAGCGCTGGGCCAGCTCCGCTGTGCTGCCCATGTGAGGCTCAGGGTGCTGCTGCTCGTAAGAGGTGGGGCCAGCTCTTCAGAACTCCACAGGGATGGGGCCAGTTCTACACAGCCCCTGGACATCTATGTGGTCCCTAAAGACTCTCCTGGATCAGGGATGACCTGATGGTCTTTAGTGGTAATATGAGCCGTGGACATCAATACAGACTTCTGCTGCTGCACAGCCATGACCCAGACATGGCCGTCAGTGACAGTGTGGGCTGAGACTTCACCATGGCCTTGGGGGATGGGGTTGGCTACCCCTACAGGCCATTCCTCTCCACCCTGATGACTTCAGTTCCATCTCTCTTCATAAGGCTCACACTGTTCTGCTTCTCTTTCTCTCCCAACTCCACCACATACTCGCACATTGTAGTGGCTCCCACTGAGGTGGGCCATGCAGCTGCCGGGCCTCTGGGTGGCCTCCTCATGACATGGCTGTAAGTGTGCCTCTAGGTATCTTCAGCCCGCCTGTGTAGCATGGTGGCAGGTGAGGGTCATGCAGTCTCTGACAGCACTTCATGGCATAGTGCTGGCAGTCTCTGGCTGTCTCATGGTCCTAACTGAATTGATCTCTGGCTCAAGTTGTGGTCCCCTTGGCCTGGGAGGCTACCTCACTGCACTTTTTTCCTTCTTCCTCCAGGGGGTCGGGATCTCACCTGCATTGGGAACTCAGCTTCAGGCCCTCTTGGCGGATCCATGGTAGCCTCCCAATAAGCATGAAGTCAATGCCAGTCAGCCCAGTCGGTCTCAGTTTCTTGCCTGGTGTTGAGAGGGTTAAGCCATAGGCCTCTCCCAGCCTTCCTTATTCCCCCAAAGTTTGCCTCTAGGGTTTAAAGGACTAGAAAGCCTTGATGGTGGGGAAAGCCTAGGGCCCTTTCTTTCCTAAGTTTCCTTGAGAATTTGATGTGGCTGGCTTGGGGATTGATGGAAAAAACTTATTGGTAAGATGAGACAGGTTTTACTTGATCCTGGTGATCAGAAGTCTGATAGAGAGCTCCCCAACTTGACCCTTAATTATTAAGTGCTAGCCAAGGATATGGCAGGTGTGTTCAGGGTGCTATAGCATAGTGCCATAGACTGAGTGGCTTATGAAGAAGAGAAGGTTGTCTGCCATGGCTCTGAGAACTGGAGAGACCAAGATGAAGGCTGATTCACTGCGTAGTGAAGGCCCACCCACTTCCTGGTTCACATACGGGCTCTTCTCCTCCTGTTCTCACATGGTGGAGGGGACAAGCTCCTCTGGCCTTTAAATAAGGCCACTAATCCTATTCCTGAGGGCTCCAACCTCATGACCTTCCTATCTCCTGTCATGGGAGACTTTTCCAGGGGAGAGTCCTTCTCTTTCCTGGGGAGATGGCATCTGCATTTGTAATTTGCCTCTTCATGGTACCAGTGTGTTTTCTGGTCTGATTGTGGCAAAAGTTTTCTGTGCAGGGGCAACTGGGAAATGTTTCAGCTTTGTGGGCTACAAGACTTCTGTTAAAAGTACCTGAGGTTGCCTTTGTAGGGAGAAAGAAGCCTTAGATTGGGCAGACAGCAGCAGGAGTGTTGCTCAGGATGAGACCAGAAGTTTTAGATCCTTGCCACTACAGTGTGGACCTTCCCTGGTGTGATCTGCGTGTCCTGGGTGCTTGTTAGCAGTGCAGAGTCTCAGGTCTCTGAGACTTGTGGACCTGGGGTTCTCAGATTTAAGGATAACTTCTGAGAATCCCATGATGTCACAAGGACATTACTGTCACCATCTAGAATGATGGTTTCCAAGTCCACTCAACTCAGTGGGTAAGGAGTCTGCTGGCATGAGTCATGTTGTTTTACAGTAAAGTTTACAAGTAGGAGGGGCATACTCTAAAAATAATACAAAGTGTAGCAGAGGGAGTCATAAGCTTCTGCTAACAAGTGTGATTGGCTCATGTGGTTGTGTTGCTGCACTTTTAGACAGCTGGCAGTGGCACCAGGTGAGTAATGCACCATGCTATGACATCATGGTGGCTATCATGTCAGTTGGCAATTGAAATTTCAGTTGTTATCTCATGGAGCTGCTGTTCTGGGTATGTTGGTATTGACTGAAGCCTTGTTATACTGGGTGCATTGGTATTGACTAAAGCATTGTTATGCTATCGCTGCCAGTAGTGGGAAGCCGTTGGAAACAGTTCTTGGTAGTATGAACATTCCCAGAAGCCAACACTTCTTGATATGAGGAATGAGTGCCCTGACAGTGACAAGTGACCTCATGGCTCCAGGATCTCAGGAGGGCGGGAACATTTGCGGTGATCTGGCTTGATGGATAGGGTAGGGGGTGGGAGTCTGGAGATGGCCTTGGTCCCCTTAGATTGGCCTCTATCTACTTCTGTTCAGCATGCTTTCTTGGCAGTGTGAAATGGTTTGTAAGATGCTGAGAACAATGCTGGGAAGGGCCTAATGATCCCCAAACCAACCCCATGAGGAGGAAAGGAGGAAAGGCTGTGTCCTGAAAGAAATCTGGAGGTGACATTTGATAACCACAGATGGCCTAGGGACCTGATATCAAGAAGATAAGAGAGAAAATCCTTTGGCCAGCACTGGGCTTTCTGGGGCTTCTCTTTCCCTGTTCCTCAGTCCCTACAGTCCAAAGGAAGAGTCCTGTTATTTCTCAATATTCTGAAAAAAAAAAAGAATGTTTGCAGGAAATTGGGAAAGGCCCATGCACTGTGCTACAAAGGTCCATGGGGGTTTCGACTTACTGAAAGGGGCCCTGAGCTTCCTCAGCAAAGACAGTAAGGTCCTGCCAATGGCACTGCTTGTTCTGGTATCTGTATCTCCAACACTGGTGAATTTAAACACAAACTCCTGCTTGGACGTGTAGCCCATCCCAGGATCTGAGGGGACTGTTTCCAAGGCATTGGTTCCAGGACCCTCAGATACCAAACCACAAGGATGCTCCTGCTCTTTAGAGACAGTGGCACTGGTCTGCATATAGCTGTGCTTATGTTGAAGCAAATTGTAGAATATTTCCCCATCAGCACAATTCCTGGCATAGTGTAAATACTGCATAAATAGCTCTTAGACTGTATTGGTCTCGCAGCAAAAAGGTTGTAGTATTTAGCACATGCAATTAAAAATATTTTTTAGAATGTAGTGGTTCGAATTGAAACCCTGTAGATAAGAAGGTGCTGTGTAGTAATTGCCTCAGAACTGAAACATTGTATTGTTGGGAAAACACTGTATTGTTAAGGAAGTGTTAAGGCTCCTTAAGTATCAGGAAGTGAACAGCACACAAGTCTTAGAAAGCCCTGAAGCTTAGAAGATTCGAGAGACCTTTCTTTTTACAGGGTTAAATAGTAAAGACTGCTAAAGAGAGGGGATTCTCCTATCAGTGGAGCAGCTTGCAATTGTACAGAGTGCTCCAAGATGGCAGAATGCATGAGTTATCACTCATGCTGTGTTGAGCTTTGGCATGGTACAGCTGCCTTTCAGTACCATATTCCTGTAAGAAGTACCATACGCCTAATACAGTCATTGGTTCACCAAGTTGGACTTCAGTGGAATCATTCTTTCTGCTTGTCGTCAGTACCCTGACTGGGGTGACTAGATGTTTCTTTGTGTCTCCTCAGGCAGGCCTCACACAAAAAGAGGGATGAGATGTTTAATCTAATTACTCTTCTGCCAAAGCTGGGTTGAAGTTATGTACGCTAGGGATGGAGGTTGGATGAGAGAGGAGGGAAAAGTCATTTGGAACTTGGGCCTTATGAAGAAGTGGCTCCGAAGAGAGGCAGTTCCTGATAACATTAAAGAGGGAAAGCCCTGAGAAACGTAGGGGAAGTGGGGAGTGGGTTGGATGATGGTACCCAATGCAAGTACACATAGACAGTTTGTGTTTGTGTTTCTCTATCTCACTCATTAAAAAGCTGTTGTTTTCCCCTTACCAAGTGGGATCTATGAAAGCTATGGGGAATTATCATACAGAGCTATACTGGTCATGGATTAGTGTTGCCATGGGTCCCAGGAGACTTGGCAGAAGTGGGAATGACCTCTAAAAATGATGTGGTGACCTGCATTGGTGGAAGCTGAAAGTCATCCAAGTGGGGAGGAAGACTGGAAGGTGGTGAGGAAAGTAGAGACGCCATGGACAATGTGTGGTTCATGTGTTCTTATGTGTGTGAGGTCCAGGTGGCAATTAGAGAAAGCATGTTTGTCTGTGTGCTCCTTTTTTTTTCCCTGGATTTCTACACTTGGGGATAGATTCTCTCTTTACAAACCATAGTAATTATAGTCAAGTGGGGAGACCCTTGAATGGCCAAGCTCAATTTGCTCTGTGGGACAAGTCAGTGAGTCATTGGCACAGCACCATACCTACTGTAGCTTGAATCTCACGTCTTCCAACAGTTCATGTTTTAAAATCTTGGTCCTAGACTGGTGGTATTTGGAGGAAGTGAGACATTTAAGAGGTGAGGTCTTGAAGGGTGATGTTAGCTTACTGGGGGCACGCTCTGGTGGCACATAGTGGGACTCTGACCCCTCATTACTCTTTCAGATCTCTGGATCCCAACACGAAGTCAGTCCACCACACACTCCTGCCATATGCGGCCTCCCCTCAGGCCTTAAAGAAAGAAGCCAAAAGAAAACTTTTCTTTTTCAGGGGTTTTGCTATAGTGACAACAAGCTGATTAAGTCACCCTTCTACCCCATCCCTGAATTAAAAGCAGTTTGCCAGGAAAGTCTGAGTGATTATTTATTCTGAACAAGGACACAGACTGAAACAGAGCCAAGAAATCAGGGTTACCCACCCTGCTACTTCCGCCGCCCTCCCCCCACCCCCCGCCGCCTCTCATTCACAAGCTCCTGCCAAGAAGAAGTTGTAGTGCTTCCAGGTCACAGTGTCATGAAGAGCAGCTACAACATCCTGGAGGGCAGGAAGAGCAGGCAGGGCCTGGAGACAGTAGAACAGGAAGGAGATAGACATGGGGAGACCCAGTTACGCGGGGGAGAGGGGGAGGTGTGAGGACATAATACTGTTACTTGAAGGAAAGTGTAGAACCTTACCATACATTAAAATGTATCTCAAGAGATCTAAGCGACGACGTTGACAGACTTGAATTATAGTGAGAAAGTGGAAAATGGAAACGGATGCAAAAGCAAAACCAGTTGTTCTCAGCAGGGATGATGTCCAGACCTCAGAGGATTCAGGCAGGAAAAGAAAACAAACTGTAAACTTGGAGGATCCTTGGTCCACAGAAAACAGATCTGCCTTGTTGGCAAGACAAAAAAGTACTTCCAACAGAGGAGGATGGTGATCGTGATGGTGGCGATGACGATAAATATAATGAAGAAGAGGAGTAGGATGGTGAGGAGGAGGAGGAAGATGAAGATGGAGAAGATGATGATAACGATGATTAATGACTGTGTGACACATGGGATCTTATCAAGCCCCGTTACGACTCTGCAAGGCCAACATTCTCCTTCCTGTTTGAAAATGAGGCAATTGACCCTTGAGCTATCACGTGACCTGCAGAGGTCTTCCAGTCTTGACAGCAGCTGCCAGTTGGCTTTCTTTGCTAGCCTCAGCATCCTCAGCTCAAGGGTCATCTAGTCCATGGCCAGGTCATAAAATACTTTGTTTCTTGAGTGATTCTGCTTATGTCTACCACAGACTCTAAGCACCAAGTCTTCCTAATGTATTAGCAGGAAGCTCTGTCTACCCAGCCAGGGAGCCTTTGCATGGCAGGCTGACTTGCTTGTTTTTATACTTTTCCTGGGAAGGAAAAGCTGGAAGGATGGTGGGGACTGAGTCTTCTCTGGGATCCCATGACACACTGTGGGAGGGAGGAAGGACCAGAGTGGTACCCAGCACGGGGGTGTGGAGGTATGGTGAGAGCTGGTGATTGCTGACGTCTGAAGGTGGGGGCAGCCTTCCATGAGTCAGGGAAAAAAGCACACCTGCAGCACTGAACCCCTGGGCTCGGTCTTTATGCTGCAGCATTCCAAAAGGCCAGGAAGTCTGTGGATGAGCCCTCTTGGTTACTTAGGGGCCCAGGAGTCCCACAGGAGGGGCAAACACAACAGCTGTTTATTTTGTTGAAAGTACTGTCTAACAAGCTAGGATGGGCCAAATTGCAAAGTTCTCGTGGTTTAAATTGTATTGGGGGCTGGGGTGGGGACACTTCAAATATTGAGATATTTAACATGTACGAACACTTTTATCACTGCCCAAGAGTTTACATATCTGCAGTCCAACCAGATTGTCACAACTTTGTGGCTGGAGATGGGGCAGAGAGCTGTTTGACCCTTTCCACAGATGCAAGAAACCGAGGCACAGAAAATGTGTCATTTTGTTCAAGGTCACACAGTGAATCAGTTGGAAGCAGGAACCCAAGGCCAGGTTCCCCAGACCTTAGTACAGAGCTCTTTCTGCATCTTATGTTTTAGGGGTGAGATAGGGACCATCAGGGCACAAAAGAAGGGGTTCTGGGCATCAGGGCAGATAGGGTGCCATCTGGGCAGGGGAGCTTAGCTGCTGCAGCCTCGGGGGCATGTATGGGTCAGGATGTTGTTGTTTCGACCGTCCTGCAGCTTGCTCGAGGACTGGCTTCCTATTCCGCCTTCCAGGTCTGAGAGCTGGCCATCGTGTCCCTGCTGTCTCCTGAGTCTGCAACAAGCACAACATAGGGCTGGTTAGTGGTTGAGGGCTGGGCGCAGCCACACACTGTGACATATCCCTGATGGGAAGCTGGAACCTAACCTCCTCAGGAATGTGTGACTCTCTGGAAGTCCCCAGCACTCCATTTGGGTACACCTGGTGAGCGACTTAATTCACACAGTCTCAGTGGTAAGCATTCCAACCTTACCAATCCCTGCAGTATTTATGAACCATCACAGACATAATTTGCTCAAGTTCACAGCTAGTAGGGTTGGCTGGTGAACTCTTGCACCATTCATTTTGTTTATACCTTGGATGGAGTAGTAGCCATGCCTGGGGCTATGCCAGTCAAGCAAAGCAGTCCCTATTCTTGTAGAATTTATGGAGTTTATGGTACAGAGGAGATGGGGAGTGGTCAGAAATCCCACAAATATCGGGACAGTCAAAGACTCAGACTGATGGAACACTCCATGATAATCGTGCTGAGGGAATAGGAGTCTGAACACTGCATTTCTTAGCAGCTGGCAGCCACTTGTTGCCTGTCAGAAAATGTCCACGTCCCTCCCTCTTTGACTTCTGAGTTCAAGTTCACTCACTGTACCACAGCTGTCACTTGCCTGTGCATAGTGCAGGCCAGAGGAAGAACAGAGGCATTCAAGGGGACAGCAGAGAACCCAACTGAAACCTGGGTTCTCACCTCCCAAGTTGCCTTGGTTAAGGTGCTCAGCATCTCTCAGACTTCAAGTCCTTAGCTGAAGTGAGGCTTGGGTTGTACAGGAGGCAGTGGAATCAGACAGATCTAAGGGAAGTCTCTAGTGTGGGTCTGGTAATTCTTACTAGCCTGAGATGGCGGTACATATCAGTAGTTGCAGCTCTTGGAAGGCAAAGGCAGGAAGATCACCGTAAGTTTGAGGCCAGTTCAGGCTACAGAGTTTCAGGCAAGTCAGGGCTACATAGTGCGAGATTATCCTTTAAAATGCAAAGAGAGGTTGAGAAGAGGACTCAGTCAATGAAGTGCTTGATGTACAAGCAGGGGGGCCTGAAGCAGCTGGGCATGGTGGCCTGGAATGCCTGCTCCACAGAGGCAGACAGTCAGACCCCGAGTCTTGCTGGCCAGCCGGCCATGCCGAATCTGTAAGCAAGAGATTCAGTTAGAGACTCTGTCTCAAAATGTAAGTTTGGAGAGTGAGGGAGGAAGACACATGACCAACCTCTGACCTCCACCTCCATGTGTGTGCTCACACACACACAAGCCAAAACAACAACAACAACAACAAAAAACCATTCTATTCAGAAAGACTTGTGCTTCAGGCTTCAGGTAGGATTGTCCTTATCTATAACATTTCTGTCAAAAAGGGCATAGCAAGTGGCCACTCACTGTACTTTTCATTTACACGAAAATACTTTCAAAATACTTTCATTAAAAAAAATAGTTCTTCATGTTCAGGGCACTGTGACTGACCTTAAAACAAGAACCACAGAATCTGCACCTCAGCCAGCTAGATGGCAGCTGAGTGAGTATGAGTGTGCCCAGTAGGTATGTGTGCCCCAATGCCAGGGCCTGAGTGAGCACTCAGTGACACAGCACTTTTCACAGGACAGTGGCCAGGGGGTGGGTCCTGTACCCTGCTCTTTCTCCATCCACCAGGACTGGAAATAGGTGAGCTGTTCTTCTGGGATGTTCTGAAGCCTGTGCTTTCCCCATCACAGCTGAGCTCCCATCTTTCCATCCACAAACCTATCCATCCATCCATCCATCCATCCATCCATCCATCCATCCATCCATCCACAGATACACCCCATACCCATCCATAAATCCACAGAAACATTCTGTGCCCATCCGGTTTTTTTTTTTTTTTTCTTTTTCTTTTTGGTTTTCTGAGACAAGGTTTCTCTGTGTAATAACCCTGGCTGTCCTGGACCCACTGTGTAGACCAGGCTGGCCTTGAACTCACAGATATCTGCCTGTCTCTTCTTCCCTGAGTGCTGGGATTAAAGGCTTACTCCACCATGCCTAGTGCCCATCCAATTTTTAATCTGATTATTTATATATACATCCATTACTTATGTATGGTCCCATTCAGATACTGCACCATCTATTTGTCCATCCACTGTCATGTCTGTCTGTCTTTCCACCTCATGCAAAATACCACCTATCTATCTGTCTACTTATTCCATTCATGAATCTACATCATTCATTTACTCACCTTCCGTCTACCTCTCAGAACATATTAACCCATATTGTTTCTTTCTACTCATTCATTTATTATCTGCTCCATCTACTGAGATGTTCACCCACCACCCAATCCATCCATGTATGCATACATACATTTCGCATACATCAACCATCTGTCAATCACCCACCCCATCATCAATCTCTGCTCCCACAGACTACCCTCCATCCATCCACCTGCTCATCCCCTATTCTTCTCCTCATCTTACCAACTTGCCAGGCTCTCAGTTGAAGGGGTCAGAGAGCAGGACAGAGAGAGTGAGCAGGGAACCTTCACTGTGAGGAACTATCTTCTGGGATCTATGAACAGGTGAGCTAAGGCCACTACAGTGGGCCCCAAGTGTATCCTCACTGGTAGGCCTAGCCCACAGCCCAAAGATGTATAACTGACAGGGAGGAAACAAATAGGAAATATATAGACACTGTGGGCAGAGTGGAAGGTTACGCATGTGGATTGTCTGTCTATTTCTATGACAGGAAACTTTGAATTTCTCAACAAATTTGTCATTTTAACTGTCAGTGTCTAGATAATTTCAAGTGATGGGCGCAAGCACTTTAAACTCTGGAACTCAGCCATGGCATACCAAAGTCAAAAGGACCCCAAATGCCAACCCCTGTGGTCCCAAGCATTTCAGAGACACGGCATGCCATACTTCTCTACAGATAAAGCAAATGGGCAGGGCCAGGCAGTGGTGGTACACACCTTTAATCCCAGCACTTGGGAGGCAGAGGCAGGCAAAGCTCTCTGAGTTCAAAGCCAGCCTGGTTTAGAGAGTGAGTCTAGGACAGCTAAGGCTACACAGAGAAACCCTGTCAAAAAAAAACCAAAACCAAAACAAAGCAAAACAAAACACCCTTCCACCCGCCCCAAACAAACAAACACAAACTAACAAACAAGCAAATATGCAGACACATACATTCCACCTTCAATAACAGAACTGAAATGACTAGGAGGTTTCAGAAAGCTGTGTGCCAAATTGAGCCATGGTTATCTGAGGGAGGGCAGGTATTGAAGGGGAGAAAGCAAAGACTTGGTTGGGGTTAACTCCAAACTCTTCAAGAATGCTCTTGCCTCCTCTGGGGAGCCCCAGCTCCTTTCACCAAACTCCAGGTCTCTATATCCCAAGACTGCTTCCAGGAGTCCCCGAATTCCTTGGGTGCAACTCCTTTGTGTTGAACTAAAAGTGAGCCACCTGCAGCCTTCCTGGCCCCTCCTCCATCCCTTCTTCCTGCTGTGAGAAGGGAGGAGACAGAAAGGAGCTGAGCACTGGTGGGGGCAGCGATGTGTTGGAGCAGGAACTCAAGCTTCATAAAATAGACTCTGATGTTTGACCTTCCTGGCTGAGCGCCCTTCCCCTCCGTGCTCTCCGGGCACCATTCCTGGCCGAATTCTCTCCGGGTTCAGCGCGGCAGCCAAGCTTGTGTCTGTTGGAGGGCTATTTCTTCTGACATGAAACATTCTCTTGTCATCTTTTCCAGCCCGCCCCAAGCCCTAATAGGCGCCCTTCTCTTTCTCGCTTGCCCAGAACAACCCGGAGCAAAGGCAGAATGGGTGTACTTAGCTCAAGTTCCCATTGTCTTCCTGAGATCTCAAGTTCAGAACTCTCTGGGAGCTCCTCCCCGACTCCTCCCACTCTTGTGGAGGGCATCCCTCAGAGTCCCCTGGGCTGCAGCAGTATCTCTCGGTCTTTCACGTTAACTTCTTCTCAGTGGGTGTGGAGTTACCAGGGGGGCTTCGTGGTAACTCACCACAGGGAGCTGTCAGGAAGTCAGCCTATGGCTTCTTTCCTAAGAATCCTGGGTATAAAGTAACGACTAGTTAATCAGTGGGAAACAACTTAACGATCTCACAGGGGAAAGTTGCCAGTGTCCCCTGTGCTTGCTTCAGAGAATCCCGCTCAATGTCTGACACACTTTCCTATTGGTGCTCCCGCTCAGTATCTGACATACTTTTCCATTGGTGCTCCTGCTCATATTCCATATCTGACACACTTTGCCATTGGTGCTGCCTCAGCTTCTTTTCCTGTTGCTGTGTCAAAAACACCCTGACACAAGCAACGTAAGGGATAATGGGTTCATTGGACTCACAGCTCCGGAGTACAATCCATCTACAGCAGGGGGAAGTCACAGTGGCCAGAGCTGAGGGAGTTGGTCTCTTTCACAGTCAAGAGGGAGAAGGATAAAGGCGTGCTGCCTCTCAGCTCCCTTTCTTCATTTACATAATGTGAGAGCTCAGCCAGGGAATGGTGCCACCTGTGGTGGGAGGGTCTTCCCATTTCATTTAATGATATCAAGGTAATCCCAACAGGCATGCTCAGACACCCATTTCCTAGAGGATTCTAGATCTCATCCAATTTTTTGACAACTGAGATAATGTATGATACATATCATTGGGTTTCTTCACTTAGAGAGCTCATTAATGGCTCTCTATTTGCAAAAATGTTAGTAAGAATCAGTGTGGAGTTGTATCATGAAGAGGGATATAGACCTGAGCCCCCATGAAGCTGTGTGGAAGCTCAACTCCAAAACGCTGCAACAGTAACTTCAGGCATAAGTCAGTCTCTGTCTGTCTGTCTGTCTGTCTGTCTGTCTCTCTACACACACACACACACACACACACACACACACACACACACACACACACAGACACACACACCCTGAGGTGCTGAAGTTAGACATGACTGTAAAGAACCAACCATGGTGCTTGGCCTAGAACAGCTTTCATGTGTTTTCTGATGGCTGTGTTTTCCTCATCTTTTATTGGCTGAGCTGAGCATGCTGGGATCAGCTACCCTCTGTACAACAAGCTTCAGTTTCCTGTAATGGAGACCTGAATGTAATTGATGTGGGTCATGAGTTCTTGGGGGAACTGTTGTGAGCCTTCAGAGCCACCTTATCTCTACATGAGGTTTCTTCCTGCCGTCTTAGTGTCTCTGAGTTTATTTTCCCCAGTTTTGTCTCATACTTTGGAGAGGCTGCCACTCTTTTTTGGTATTGCTAGGGACCCAGGAAGCCTGGCTTATTCCCTGCACTCAACCCTACCCTTTACCTCCATGGATGGTACACCAACCACAGCTGCTAGGCTTCAGACATTATTTGAACAGGCTTCTCTTCTTATAGTTTCATTGGCTGATGGTGGGGATTTAGAGCACCTGCAGCTGTTCAGGCCTGGGAAACCACTCCCAAACCCATATCATCCCATGCCCTACCTGCTTAGGCAGCAGAGGTTCCCACATGCCTCATCCCTTAACCCAGGTAACCACACCCATGGCAGTTATCACTTCCTGCTGAGCATCCCCTTTTCTGGGCTCTGAACCTCAGACTTTATATCCAAAGGATCAAATCTTACTTTGCTATGCTGACAAGGAAGCTCAGAAGAGCTAAGGACCTTGCCTCCAAGTCCCCCTGAAGGCTCACACACCCTTCTATACTCCCAGCAGAGCCTACTTCTTTTGAGGATTAGAACCCAGATCCTGATTTCAAATCTAGGAGCATCTTTCCCTCCAAGGCCTGGGCATGGCTTCTCTGTGCCCTCCCTTCCTGCACCAGGGCTGCTGTCACTCACTGTTGGTGGGGGCTGGGCCACCTTCCCCTGGGGCCCTTAATTCTGGGAGATGGGCTCAACCTAGAGGTGAGAGAGCCCAGGAGGGGTGACCATACTTCTCCTGGCTTTGGTCCTGTGGGATTGGCTCAGGCCAGAGGTGACAGAGCTCAGGGTTGACTGTATTTCTATTTGAGGGCCATGGTCCTGGAGGACGGGCTCTGTGTGGGTGTAGCAAGGTGGACTTACTTCTCTCTGTTGAATATGATAAACTCCTTCCGCACTGTCTCCAAACACTGCTGCAGGTGTCCGTTCTGTCAAAGAGCACAGAAAGGGAACTAAATGGCAGAGAACTGGCCAGGGGGATGTGGCAAAGGGCACCTAGTTTATTTAAGTGGGAATTGTGGCCACTCAGGACTTAGAGACAAGCTCAGTGGCTGGGGCCAGCAGCTGAGTCTGCAGACAAATGTGTTTCTTGGTTTTCAGTGGTAAAAACCATAGAAGCCACTCACTGGAACATGCCTAGTGCTTGGGTTCCCTCAAGCTTGCTTCAGGACACAGAGCAAGAGACGTTCAAGTAAAAAAGCTTATGCTAAGCCCCTCTCTTAGGATCACAATGTTATAGGGGCACCTCCTAGAAACTGCATGTAGATGGCACATGATGCAAGGAAGCCTCTGTGAGCCTACGGGATGACTGGCTTGGGGCCATGGGCCTGTGATGCTTCTTATCTTCAAATTAGAACAAGAAAATAAGCTTTTTGCATCAGAGGTTATGTTCATCTTTATAACCGCAAAAATTTAAAACCTGTGCTTTATAGGAGAAGGGGCTGTTGTGGACTGAGTTGTGCCCCCAGAGAATGTCCAGTCCCTTAGCCATAGTGTCTAAATATGACCTAATCTGAGGCTAGGTCTTCAAGTTAAAGTGAGGCAAAGTGGAACGACCTGCGTGCTGAGGCCAATGACCAGAGTCTTTACATAAAGGGCCAGAGACTCAGAGAGGCCACGGGAAGATGGAGGGAAAGGTGGAGTGATGGAGTTGCCAGCCAGGGAATCCTGAGGCAGCCAGAAGAGCTGAGACAGTGTGATGGTTAGTGACACAAGAGAAATATGATGAAATGACTTGTTAAAAGGTCAGACTGCACGCAGGAGACACTCACAGGAGCGAGAAGTAGGGGAGTTAGCAGGGTGCTATTGACCCAAGAATAGGGTTGTAGGGTTTTGGGGTTTTATTTTGTTGTTGTCGAAATTGGTTTATTCTGTCAAACTTCAAAGAGTTACATAACTTAATGGAAAGTTGTTAAGCTTTTCAATACTAAATGTTTTTCATAAGAAAAGACAGAATTGGCCTCTAGGGGCCTTTACTTTTAGTCTTTCTACCCCTAAGATTCTGACAATTTTGATGAGCCCTGGATTTTAATTTGGTGGGTTTTTAAAATATAATATATTTTTTTTACTGATTATTGGGGAATTTCATGTCATGAACCCTGAGTACATTCAGGGTCCACTCCCAGATCTACTCCCTCACCCTGTGCCCTCCCCTGCAAGAAGAAGTAGAAGAAGAAAGAGGAGGAGGAGGAGGAGGAGGAGGAAGAAGAAGTCCAATTTGTGTTGCTTATATGCTCACTGGAGAACAGTCAAACTCTAGTGGCCAGCCCTTTCCAGAAAACTGAGTCCTTCCTCCCTATGCACCTCGGCCTGAAGCCATCAGTTGTGGAGAGCCACACTTCAGTATCCTTATTACAATTTTTAAGACTTCTCTGCAATGGCTTTCTGTCTAGGCTCTTGCAATGGTGTATGTGGTGAAACTGTGCTGATTTCATTGGCTGAGAGGGAAAAAAAAAATGAAATGTGATTCTCGGATCCTCACAGTTCTGGTTTATGTTGTTGCTGAACGTGAAGATGCCTGACAGTGTGAGAAGGACTGAGAGCCAGTGGTGGCTAGAACAACGTGACAGGGTCTAGCATGACCCTGCAGATGAACTTCCGGGCCTCCCAGTGAGGGTGCTTCCAAACTGGATTAACTAAGGTGGGGAGCCCCACTGTCAACATGGGGACACAATCTCACTGGCTGGAGGCTTAAAGTGAATAAAAAGGAGAGAGAGCCGAGCACCAGCATCCCCCGCAACATTCTGCTTCCTGATTGTGGATACATGTGACCGGCTGCCTCAAGCTCATGTTGTCATGCCTTTCGCACTGGGCTGGCTTGTCACAGTGCAGCCTGGGTGGCTGGGAGGAGGGGTCCCTCCAGGATAGACTCTTCCTAAAGGGTGCACAGGAATTGGGGTGCCCCGTCTTGTTCCTGGGGTTCTCAGTGTGGATGGTAGGAGTGTGGGTACTTCCTCTACAGTTAGCCTTACATAGATCTGCACTCCAAGAGATCATTCATATGCCAGTGGCCATTTCATTTTACTTCAAAAACAAAACCACACAAAACCCAACACAGTTAACTCTCCATAACCGACCGCTGTCTGAAAGCGTTGAGAAGCAAAAATTCCAGAGGGCTCCATAAAACAAAACATAGGAATTGAAGTGAACTGAACACTATGCAAAATGCACAAGAGTGACGTGACTCTCAAAGTCACCCTCCTTAGCCTCACCTGTGTCACAGAGCCCCCGCTGAGGGTAGTCATCCATTGTATCTCACTCATGCACTTTGCAGTTAGGTCTGCCCTGGTGAGCTCTGTGTTGGACAGCGATGCCTAACACCTATGTGCACAGCATTTGTGTTGTGTCGAGTAATAAGAGTGGCCCTAAGGCAATTAGAAACAGCACATGGAGGATGTATCTGGGTTTTATACCCAGTGTTATACCATTTTATACAAGGTGTGTGAGGATGCTGGTGTTGGCGTCTAATGGAGTCTGGCAGTACTCTCCCAAGGACACAGAGAGAGGAAAGGGAAGGGTGTGGGCTCGTACCTACTTCTGAATAAGAAGGAATCTCCATATCTTACTTCTTCCCCCCACGGAACCCTCCCCTGAGGGCTCACCAGGGGACAGCTGTCCTTCGTGCTGTCTCGGGACCGATGCTTGGCCAGCCTCTTCTTTTTTTTGTGAAGCGGCTTGGATTCTAGGATCATTTCTTCGAGTTCAAACGTGGGGTCACAGTTCAGTCTCCCTTTCTGAAGGGAAGCAGAAAGAAAAGCGTGGTTTGTGGGTACCCCCTCCATCACTGGCTGTGCGCTCATCCTTTGCACACAGACAGGCATCGTCACATTCGGCAATGATGTTAGCCGGCACCCTTGGATGCCTTATGTTTCTTTCAGATGATGGACTCAATAAAGTCTCCCCACAGCCATCAGTTCAGAGATCTGTTCAGTCCCAGCTGGGGCAACTGCACCCCTGTTAACTCCCTGCATCTAAATCAGTGGTTACCAACCTTCTGACGCTGCCACCCTTTAATGCAGTTTCTCATGTTGCAGTGAACGCCAACCATAAAGTTATTTTTGTTGCTACTTCATAGCTGCAATTTTGCTACTGTTAAGAATTGTAATGTAAATATCCGTGTTTTCTGACCATCTTAGATGACCCCTGTAAAAGGGTAGTTTGACCCCAAAAAAGATCACAATCCACAGGTTGAGAAGCACTGGTCTAAATCCTGTGACTGCTTATATATGCCACTTTATTTTTTACTAATTATTTTATTATAGACACACTCCCATGTCATTCTTTTCTTTATTACCATTTTCATAACTTAATTTAAATTTTAATTAATGAACTTTTGAGATAGCCTTGGCTGAGATAGAGTCTTACTACGTAGCACTGGCTGGCCACAGACTCACAGAGAGCTATCTGCCTCTGCCTAAACACCATTGCTGATCAACACCTGCCCCATTCCCTGTCCTGACTACCAGCTCCTTTCCACAGCTGGGGCTGTCTTCCCATAGGCCTTGGCCCTCATATCAGGGTTCCCTATCCTTTTTGGCTGGCAATTGATGCCCACCTCTGAGCCACGCAGCCCTGTGACAATGGCATCAACAGCACTGCAGCCACACAGCGAAGCCCAGTGCTGCCATTCCCTGGTCCAGGACAGGTGTCCTCACTTCCGGGGAGTCAGGGTGATGGGAAAGTCTGTCTTCCAAAGAACTTTCCCATGGTTTCTAGAAAATACTTCAGTCCTTTTTGTTTTCCATGTCCCCAGGTCTCTGAGGTTATGGCCTGCTGTGGCCTCAGGGTCAGGCAGCTTGGCCTCTGAGCACTCACCTTCAGTTGGGCAACTATGAGTGACATGTGACCTCTGCCCTGTGTCCATCCTTGTGTGAGATGCACAGCCTCAAAAGGCTGCTGGGATTCACTGAGACAGACACGCTAAGTTTCCAGTGGCTGCCCCTTTAGGGACAGGTATGGCCTCAGCTGTGTTATTGTCCAGGTGCCACGGCAGGACTGTTAGGTTCAAACTGAAGTGACATGCTAGGGTTTTCTGATCACACCAATTTGACCAGGCTGCTGCATTGTCTCAGAACTGGTGAGTGTTGATATAACCAGAGTGGGAGGAAGATGGGGCTTTCCAGAAAGGACTGCAACCCCTCCACCCCCGGCTCTTCCACCACAAGTCACTAAACCTCTGTGAGCCTCACTTACAACTGAAGGTGAGGCCAATGAGGCTGACATGAGAAAATGGAGGAGGACGTTCAGGGCTACTTCCTGCTTCTCAGTGGTTCCCATACACACAGTGATCTCTATTCTGTTTGTGAGTCCCATGAGCCCCGGCTCCTTCTATCATCATTGACTTCCTCAACTTGGCTAAGAATCCCTTCCCTGCTGCACACATTTGACCTCAGCATTTGCCCTCTCCCAAAGAAAAGCTGGAACTCAGGCTCAAGTCTGTTCTGGGTGGCCTGTCATCCATCCATTCATCCACTCAAATGTAGGCTCTAGGTCCTGCCTGGCCTGAGTTCAAACTCCACTGGCCTTCTCCCAGGTCATCTTGGGAAAAGTACTTAACATCACTCAGAATACTAACCAGATCCCCTCTCGGGCTGGTGTGAAGCTTCTAGGAGCTAACACATGGGAAGTCTTAAGGGTGATGGCAGTGTAGAGTGTACACTCAGCCCTGTTGGCTGCACACATGCACACCCACATGACAAGAGCACAGGGAGCCCTCTAGTGCCTTCTAGAGCATCGCCCTGGGCTTTTCTGAGAAGAGGCCAGTGAGAATGAGCTCTCAGGCTCCCTGTGACCAATCTGCATCTGCACTAACAGCCCTTGACACCAGAGGGGCATCAAAGGGTCAGGAGCGGCCGGGGAGGCTCTGCAGCTCATAGCTCCCCTGCAAGAAGCACACCTTGGAAATCAGGTCCACATACCCTGGATCTCAGTGAACAGAACCTATCGGTGCCTCACTTCTGTGACTTACTTCAGAGAGTTCACCAGTCAGTGGCAGGGCTGATGTTTAAAGTGGGGACCTATTGAAGGGGATGGCATGACTCACGTTGGGCACAAAGCCAGGCATCAGCGCCTTCTCGAACACCGCATCCCAGTTCACGTCAGCCAAGTAGGCCGTGCTCTGAATGTCACTGAGGCTGGACAGGCGGCTCTCGGGGTCCTTGGTCAGCAGCTGTGGTTAGAGGGCAAAGGTGCTTCTGTGAATGTCGCATCCTGTCCGCACGAGCATGGACTTGGAACATGGTGTCTCGCCGACCATTTAGTGCCATGTGGGGCAGTGGCTTGACACATCTGGGTTAGCTCTAGCATGCCAAATGTACCCTTACAGCTAGGGAGGGACTTCAAGGTCAGCTCTTTTCCCTAAGGTTGTCTGGCAAGTGACTCTGGGGGAGAGACTCAGGTTTTAGCCTTCATGTCCTTCTTTGGGGCTAGGTCCTCTGATAAGCATCCCTTCTCTGGTGTTCACAAAAGCTTTGATTGGAAAGAACAGGCTGCCTGCCTCCTCAGAGGACTTCTGACTTGTCTTCACAAGGACAAAACAGAATTTTCCCCAATGAGTCACAGGGTGACCTCTGTGTCCTAACTGAGTGGCCCACTTTTTAACTTTGCTTGAAGTCCAGTTTCTGCTAACAGAGCTAGTGTGTAAAAAACAGCAAGAGAGGGGATGGAGAGACAGCTCAGTGGTTAAGAGCACTGGCTGTTCTTGCACAAGACCCCAGATTTGATTCTCAGCACTCACATGGAGACTCACAACTGTTGGTAACTCAGTTCCAGGAGCTCTGACACCCTCTTCTTACCTCCACAGTCATGTATGTGGCACGCATACATATGTGCAGACAAAACATACACCCAAAATAAATGAATGATTTAAAAAATCAGCCACAGAGCAAGGCTTTGCACTGTCTCTGTGTTTGTGCATGCATATATGCAGATGTGTACGTATGCATGTGTGTGCATGTGTAAGCGGAGGCCAGAGGTTGCCATGTCTTTTTCGATTGCTCTCCATCTTACTTTTGTGACAGTCTCTAACTGAAGGTGGAGCTCATGGATTTGGCTACAGTGGCTGCCAGCAGGCCTCAGGCGTCCTCCTGTCTCCACCTTCCAAGTGTGGAGACTGCTCAACCCAGACTTTTAGTTTTGCCCTGGGTCCTGGGAATCCAAACTCAGGCTGCCACGCTTGCAAAGCAAGCACTTTGCCAAATGAGCCATCTGCTTAGCTGTAACACTGTCTTTTAAAATACTCTAGTTTATGAGATGTAAAGGCCAGTGGAATTTATTTATGACAGGACAGGGCTTACCCCCTCGAACTGCCACCTAAAGGGAATAAGAGTCAATGGCCTGGTGACCTTCTGAGACTGACCCTTGTCCTTGCCTGGGAGCAGGAGGCATGGTGGCAGCCTCCCCACTTCTAGCACAAGGCCAGGGTGAGGCCCAACAGGGTTGGTGAGGATCAGGCATGTGCTAAAGAGGTGTGTGCCATTCCCTACCAACAAGAAGGGCAAGAAAGGGTCCCTTTCCCATCACCACTTTTCTCCCAGCTGTCAACTGTCATTGCAGAAACATCCCAACTACACTCCTTGAGTTCTCAGGATCACAGCACACGAGGGACACCTGGCAAGGACCGTGTCTGTCTATCAATGTGTCCTTTGTCTAGTGGCTTCTCCAAAGCAGTGGGAACAGACTTAAACAAGCTCTGCTTAGATGGCATCTGGGAGAAAGTATCAAGAACGACTGTCCTGAGAGTAAGCTGATACTCCTGTGTGCGCCAAGGCCAGAACTTCTGACTCCTTGGGTTTGTCTGAAGTGGGGATGGGGCCAGACACTGGCAGTATGGAAGGCTTTTAGATGCCTATAGTGATGAGCCAGGGTTAAGAACAACCAACTCTGGGCACCCGTCCAAAGTAAATCTAAAATAAAGTAGAGCAGAAGTTAGGACAGCATGATGGTTAGACAGCTAGACAGGATCTAGAGTCGCCAAGGGGAAAGGTCTCCAGGCGTGTCTGTGAGGGAAGTTCCAGACTGGGTTAATGAGGTGGGAAATCCCACCCTGAACGTGGGTGGCAACACCCCATGAACTCAGGTTCTGGATGGAATAAAAAGGAGGAAATAGGTCAAGTACCAGCATTCATTTCTCTCTGCTTCTTGACTGTGGACACAGTGTGACCTGCTGCCCCACATCCCTGCTGCCCTGCATTTTTTACCATGGTGGACTGCACGCATGGACTTAAGTACCCCCCTTCCTTACGTGCCTTTTGTCAGGCATGAGAAAAATGACTCATGTGGATGGCTTGGGTACTAACCTCATCTCTGCCTTGTAACATCTCTGTGATGTAGACTAAATCATTGTGCTTTTTCAAGTCCTGGCTTTCTTGTCTCTCCTCTAGGGGTAGTGACTCTCATCTGCTGTCATTATCAGCTTATGGGGATGAGAGGAGAGCTGTGTGTGGTCCAGGACATGCAGACCTCACCCAAGGTTTCTGCCATCAACATCATCTTAGCAAAAATTGCTGTGCCTGTCATAAACAATATTCCTCTCCTTGCACCCGAGGCCTGGAGGGGAACCTCACAAGGGGACACCTGCATCTCCTGCCTGTGCTGAACTGAAGAGGGCTCAGAGTCACAGGAAGTGGGCCAAGATAGCTGGCTGCCCAGGCCACTATGTCTCACTCAGGAAGTCTGGCATGTGCGCTTCTGGCAGGCTTCCAGGTGGCAAGCGAGGATGATGCTTTGGGAGCGTGGAGTGAACGGGGAGAACCAGTGCTCATCCTTCTAGCAGCAGTTTCTGCCACAGGAATTATTTTTTTTCTTTTTTTTTAATTAAAAAATAAAATCATTCATATTACATCTCAATTGGCATCCCATCCCATGCATCCTCCCATTCCTCCCTCCCTCCCACTTTCACCCCATTCCCCTTCCCTATGACTGTGACTGATGGGGACCTCCTCCCCTTGAATATGATGCTAGGGTATCAAGTTTCTTCTTGGTAGTCTACTATCGTTCCTCCAAGTGCCATTGGGCCTCCTCAGCAAGGGGACATGGCCAAATATGGGGCACCAGCGTTCGTGTGAAAGTCAGTCCCCAGTCTCCACTTAACTGTGGAGAATGTCCTGCTCCTTGGCTAGATCTGGGTAAGGGTTTGATGATGACTGCACATATTGTCCTTGGTTGGTGCCATAGATGGAGCAGAACCCCGCCACAGGAATTCTTAAGACCCAGCAGGCCAGCACCCACAAGCACCTGATATTTCTGTTTGTGAGGAACTTGTAGTGAACTGGAGAGAGCCTCGGCCATGCTGTCACACACCACACTGTGCTGGGCTACTCAATCTGTGTATCACCCCATGGTAGCATTTATTACTGGGTGATGGTTCACTGGCCATCTTTTCCATACAGCTCCGTGACCCCTTACCTTCTTCAGCAGGGCCACCATGCCTTCACACCACGTGGAGGAGTAGTGGACACGCTCCACCTTGAACATGTTGAGGATCTCGTCAATGGGTGTGGCCGAGTGAATTTCATATGGCCTCTGCAACAAATGACAGTGCCAGAATCAGAGAGAATGCCTTGGGGGGAGGCGGCACCCTCTTGAATAATGTGCAATGACAGGAAATGATTCATATTCCCTTCAAGATGCTATGGGCTGTTCTCTCTCAGCAGGGCAGTGCAAGAGGGCAGGAGGTGCTGTCTTGGCCATAGGAGGATGAGGCAATCTTGTCTGTGGGTGGAAGAGGCAGTTCTCACTCAGCAGCTTTGGTCACAGGCTGGGATGCTGACACCTGCTGTTGAGCACCACAGGGACCCCTCTAGTCACACCCTACATCTGCTGGAAGAACAGCTACCACTTCTCTCTGTCTTGGCTGAACAGGTCTATGCACAGTCAGACATGATCACCATCCTATTGGGTATGTGTTGTGTGTGTAAATGCTGGGAGGAAACTTATAGAGTGCAAGCTTGTGAGATCACGGGTGCTCTGTGGTCCCTAGAGGACATGAGGTGACAAGAACACAAAGCTATCACTTGTGGACTATTCAGGATCCTTCCTCCATTTCTATCCTATCATTAGACTTTTCCACCCACCACTGACACACACACACACACACACACACACACACACACACACACACACACACACACACGACAAAGAATGTCAGGAAACAAGACACTCTCATTTCAATTCGTACTTTAAAAGCCAGTCAACTAAGGCTCAGAGACAAGCCTTTCCTAGAAACCGCTATTTCTCTGCTCCCTCTACAGAGTCACCAAAACCATCAATCCAACAAACACAGGCGAGGAAATAGCCAGAGGTCAAAGGGCATCATGGGCATCTCAGATTCTATTGTCCTGGCCACTGCTCAACTCTTACGAGTTCTGCATTTCCATCAGAGCTCCAAGGAGCTTCTCGCTGAAAGCTGAAACTTTCCCCACATCTGGAGAGGGCAGAGCAGACACACCAAGGCCAGTGGTCACCAGGAGAACTTTGTATGTTAGCGTATATGCATGCATGTGTATACATGTTTGTGTATGTGTCTGTGTGTAGGCCAGAGGTTGACATTGAGTGTCTTCATTCTTCCTCCACCTGGTTTTTTGAGACAGATTCTCTTACTCTCCTGGAGATCACCAAATGGGTTAGACTGGCTGGCTAGAGAGCTCCCGGGGGGAGCCACCAGCTTCTGCTTCCTGGCTGTGGGGTTACAGGTGCTTGTCACTGCACCTGAGTTTCTTTTACAGAGTTTCTAGGGGATCAAACTCAGGGTCTCACGCTTACGTAGTAGTGATTTCCTGATGGCGCCATGACCCACCACTGATGAAAACTTTAAGCTTCAGAGCTAGGCAGCATGTGCATTTAAGGTCATCCTGGGGCACAGCAGCTAAGATGCTCCTAGCCCCGAGACTCCATGTTCAGCCTTCCTCAGTTTGGGTGGGCATGGAGACACAGGCCCGTATTGCGTCTGCTCACAGTACCGTATTCCACTAACGCTTTGTTCCCATTGTCCTTAGGGCGCCCCGACTCAGAAGCCGCTGATTGCGAGGCCTGATGGCAAAAGTGGTTTTCAGCAGCAGGAAACTGGGTAGCTTACTGCAGAGTGCAGGTATGTCTTTATTCCAGGAAACACATTTATTTTTAAAAGGCAATTTGTCATGAAATCAAAGCATAAAAAGGGAGAGAATTGGTGTAGGCCTGTCATTTCATCTGCTAGGGCGGGCTTGGCAAGCCATTGGATCTCACACATGCCCCCTAATCTCTTAACTCAGGCAACTTGAAATGCCAAAGCCTGAGAATGCTTCCTCTCTGGACCTGGTGGATGAGCTCCACAGAGACTCTGAGTCTGGGAAATGACAGGAAAGCCGTAACCATCCCCAGAACAAGCCCCGGAAAGAGCAGAATCACCTCCTGGGCTCCTGACTCTGACTCCAGGCACTGTGGTCTGTCCACCTCACTGAGACAAGTCAGCAGCCCTCCCCCCTTAGCTACCAGGGGTGCACACAGCAGTTATTGGTTCGGCACTTGATCCTCTCTCTATGGGGTGCTCCCGATGTTCTTCAACTATTGACATGGCCTCTCTGTACCCCTGTATTTTTGCTTGCTGGAGCCAAAGGCAAGAGGGAACACAGGGATGCAAGTTGTTGGTAGTCAAGCTAAGAAGGCAGCATGGTCCTGACGGGGTCTCCCAGCCTCCCTGGCAGGTGTCACTCAGTCCTCTTGATCATGTGGCAGAAGCTCCCGGTCTAGAGCGTTTTGCCCCCCAGGAAATACTGGGTTGTCATAAATGGATGTTGGAGATTTCTGCTGCTTGCTAGTGTGTGGAACCACATTGCAGATGACCTCATGGCCAGCCTCCACCCCAAAGGATGGCCTGGCCCAAATGCCGGCAGCACCCCTGCTTTGCAGCAGAGCCCGCAGACACACGATGCCCAAACTCATTATTTATATGTGACTACCGCTCTGTCATTCCCTGCATAAGTCTGTGGTACGACCCTGTACCAATACAGCGAGCAAAGTCCATGACTCAGGGCTCTTTATGGGAGTCCCCTGACCGCCCTGTGTCACGTGGAGGGGTTCAGTGATGGCTGAGTTGACCTCAGCCTCCCTTCTCTGCCCTGCTCGCACTATCGCCAACAACAGTGTGGTTCACAGGTGAACCAGCTTAGATGTCATGGGGGAACTGCCCTCTGCCCCTCTCAGCCGTGTCCTCCATGCCCGAGCTGCATGCAAAGCTCCAGTGGAACTATGCGGCATTCACGCAGACATTGTCATCAGTGCTCTGTCTCTTTAGCCCCAGGCTGCCAGGCTCTCTCTGGTCTACTCCACAGTGACAGTCTTTATTAGCTTCCTTTTATGAATGAGGAAGCCAGGGCTCGGACAAGTTAAGCATGAATTACAGTGCGGAGAAACGTTTCTGCTCCCACACTTGCAGCCTTAGCATCTAATAGATGACAGCCAGGTTGGGACCAGCCTCTGTCCCTGGGGCCTGGGTAGTGAGTGTCTGAAGGGTGCTAAGCTGGGAAGGCCACAGCAGGCCTCTCTGAGTGGGAGTCTTGTTGAGGTTAGGAAGGCTGGGGCTTGTCCAGTGCTGACCACCAGGCACCACACTGTGTTGTAATTTATATTACTAGGCTGTTAAGTCTCCACATATCCCTGCTGGGGAGATACAACTGTTACTCTATGACAGAGGCTGGCAGAGGATCTGAGCACTCCAACTGCTTAGGCGCCCTGCTTAAGATCACCAGTGGAGTCCCTGATGAGCCACTGAGGTACCGCTCAGAGTCTCTTTCCTTGTTACAAGGAAGTAGCTTTCCATTGAACAATAAGGAAAACACCCCTGTTTGTTATAGCTCCGGGAAGTGACTTCTCACTGCAGGCAAGGAGTCCCCTGCATCCCCAATGTGACCATCTGTCAGATGTCCAGGTAGGAAGGATGGAGTCTACAATTCAGGTCACTCAGTATTTTTTATGGGGATGTGGTCAGGAGGCAGAATCTCTTTATACCCTCCTGTCAGCATACCAGCCAGTCTGCCTTTTCTGTTACTAAAGCTGGTACCTTACTCCCTGCGGGAACTGTGGTCTTGAGTGGTGCTTACTTGGGTTGCTTTTTCCAAGGTAGATTTGTAGGGATAGGAGCTGACGTGCTGCTCTGGGTTTCAAGAGCAGCTGTGTCCCCTGCACCTCTTGCCCAGACTGTAAATAAGCTCTATTTCCTTGCATGGGAGCCCAGGTTTCTCTCTTGTCCTTGCATGGTGAGAACGCTTCATGGGACAGCCAGTTGTTTCCAGTCAGGGCTGGAACATCTCTGAGGCCCTGGCCAACAAGCCACACTAGCACACCTCCCCACCTGCCTTTTCTGGAGGCCCCTCCATCCAAGCTTCTAGGCTGCATGGTGGGAAATCCCATGGCTGCTTTCTTTTGTCTTTGGGAAGAAGCAAGGAACCTCGGTCATGTCAGGTCTATCACTGACAGGGGGAGCGAATGCCAGGAAGAAGGATCCATACCATCTGCAAGGAAGCTGAGGAACACAAGGGGCTACTGAACATTTGGCTAAAGTAGTGGTTTCCAGTATGAAAACCAGAAAGCGTCCTATTTCAAAACTCAGTGCGCCTCTGGTGGACAATTCTGCCATGCAAAGACAGCTGGGAGAAATGCTCACCCAGGTCCTAACAGGTGGTCTTCCCCGTAGTTTCATCGTCCCTGTACCAGTGACTCTCACTGGCCCTGTGACTCCCTCCCTTCTGTTGAAAGTGGTCTCTGAATAGAAAACCCATAAGAATGAGAACTGAGGAGCTTAATTTTGAAGAAGCAGGCTTTCTTCTATCCTTGGGGCTTTTTGCCAAGCCACTCCTGGCAGCTCTTCTGGCCCTTCAGGAATAATAGCCAGCAAGCATCCTTTCGGCTGGCAGGCTTCCTCTTGCTGAGGGCCACTGTGCCACAAGGTCACCCACATGATGGATGGAAAGCCGCAGCCTCCGGGGGACAAAGCCTCCTGGTTCATCTGGGGTTGGCGGAATGCTTGCCTTCCCAGATGGCTGCAGATCCAAAAAGGACATGCCAAAAACACGTGAACCCACGGAGTGCTGAGTCTTTCATTCGGTGCCCAAGGAAGGAAACAAGTTCTCATTTTCTCTGCATTCTAAAAATGCCACGCACCATAATTAAGTTTTTGAGGAATTCATGGAAATAAAAGAGTTCAAGTGCAGAGAAAAAAAATGTTGGCTGAACAAGAATGAAAATCTTTGTGCTTACGGAGGGCGGAGTTTAGTTATGGGCTGCCCTCATCATTCATTCATCCATTATAGAAGCATTCACTCATCCCTCATTATCCTAAAGAAGGGGTCCTCCTGCCAAAAATAAGATCCCGCCTTCACCTGGAGGCTGCCCTGTGTTGTCATGAAGATCCATGCACATATTCAAATGAAGGCAAAACTGTGTTAGATGTGCAGACAGTGGGATTAACAAACTTTGTTTTGGGCATTGGATCCACAGAGACAGTAAAGCAAGGAGAGTATGTCCAGGGACAAATGCCTTCTAACCCAGCTCCACAAAACATTATTTCTATTACAGAGCTGAGGAAACTGTGGGCCTGGGAGGTGAGATGACATCATTTTCCAATTTTGCTTGTGCAAAGAAAACACACTTCAAAAGTGGTTTGTGCTTAATAAAAATATGAGTATTGGTTGTCAGATGCCTACATCGTCTTCAGCAATTCAGTGCAAACCAGACCAAAATACAAACACACACTGATGTCCCATATCATCCTTAGAGATTCTTGAGGTATTGATTTAGGAAAGATGGTGGGGCAGGGGGGCGGGAAATGAAAGAGTCACAAGAGAGAAAACACCCAATCAAGCGGGAAAGTTCGGCTTGGATGCAATTGTGAGTGCAGCGAAGGAAGTTTGAAAGTAGGAGGGCAGGGTGCTTCAACCTGGGGTCAGTCAGTCACCTTCTGCAACCTCCTACCCAGGGTGGGCAGAAGGATCTCTTTCCCTATGGAAAGAATGAGTGGCTGGACCAGAGCTTCCTGAGACGTGGCCAGAATCCTGGTCCAGCACCCTTGTTTGGCATCTCACCAGCTTTGCAGGTTGAAGGCCCCTCTCCCCTTCTACAGGACTTACCCAGCCTCGCAGCAGCTCATAGGCTGTGACACCCAGAGACCACCAGTCCACAGGGTATGAGTACCCAGGGCCTCCATCCACATATACTTGGAAGACCTCAGGGGCTGTAATGACAAAGTAGAGAGACTATCAGTCATGCTTCGACTTCTGCATAGGGAGACAAGCCTGCTGGTTCTTACTTCACTGTCACCAGCTTCTGCCCCTGGGAAGGCATGGCAGGCTTGGGAATGAGCAGAAAGGGGCTGAATGTGTGGCCCCATGGTAAGAGTCAGGGCTATGCATAGGCATGAGTCACAGCGGGAGACCCTAGCATAGGCTCACACCTACTATGGTGGAAAGTAAGACCTGAGCTTGCCATTCTGCCTCTATATCTACATGGGCCAGCTATTAAGATGCTGAGCGCTCTGTGCCTGTAGCCCAGCTCAGGAATGATCTAGGCAGCAAGTTAGACAGAAAGCAGACAGAGTGAACTTCTGGTGGCAAAGACAGGAGGGGAGACAGGGCAGATGCTGTCGGGGTAATGGATTATGGCCCTGGCAGAGGCAATGTTCTTAAAAATGGGATAGAAGTGAAGGGTGCAGAGCAGTATGGAGGCGCTTGCTACCCGCTCCAGGATGCCACAGGTCAGCGTGCTGGTTTGATGTTATGTGAATTTTACCTTTCCACCTGTTCAAGGAAGCCACACATGTGACAGAAGCTGTCAGGGCTTCAGGTCAGGCAAAAGAGGGCAGGCTGGCTGGATTCTCCACTACTATCTGAGCGTGCTGAATATGGAGCTTAAATCAGATGAGCAGTCAGATCCCAGGCAGCTTCTGTCTGCTTTCCTTTTGCTCTGCATTTTCATAGAGTGTTCTTGCCCATAGGTTTCCATTTCCTTGAGACCACACCCTCTAGAGACACCTTTAATAGGTGAGGTTCAGAGAGAGAGAGCTATGAGCATGACAGAAGCTGCACAACTGAGACCGGAAAAACTTTGGCCAAGTCCTTGTCTGACCAACATTCTCCCAGTACAGGAATATGTTCTGCCACCCTAGAGAATGACAGAGTTAAGAGTTTGAGAAAGTGGCAACTGCCTGTGTTGGAAACACAGAGACATTGGGTTTGGCTGGAACAGAGTTTAACATATCACTAAGTGTCCTTACTGGTTTTGTCAAGTGTGGATAATACTAATGGTTTATTTCTTGGTGTAATAATTATCTTTGTGAAGTTGACACAACCTAGAATCACCTGCGAGGAGAGCTCAGTGAGGGATTGTCTTTGTCGGGATGGCTCGTGGGCATGTCCTATAGGGGGTATTTTAATTAATTTAATTGATGTGGGAAGATTCTGCCAACTGTGGGCGGCACCATTCCCTAGGCAAAAAGTCCTGCATTGTATGAGTGGAGGAACTGGTCTGAGCACAAGTAAGTGAGCGCCCACACATTCATTTCTCGCTGCTCTTCTTGCTTTTGGGTGTGTGATATGACCAGCTGTCTCCAGCTCCTGCTGCTGTGACTTCCCCACAATTCCCCGGAATTGTGAACTTGAATAAGCCCTTTATCCCCAAAGTTTTCTCATAGTAACACAAATGAAACTATAACAACTAGATGGCTGGGACAGTTCATCAGCTGCCCTACAGGACACCTGGCTCATACTGGGCACTCTGTAAGCCTAAAGCCTTCTGAAGGACAGTCTGAGTGTTACTCAAACCTCTCCTTCTTCTGTCATGCTCAGCCACCCCACCACCATCACCCACCCAGTAACACACAACAAAGATGATGAGTCCACCCTCCCCTGTCTTATGGCTTACCTTTCTTCAAATACTGCAGATTTTGAATTTTCAGCTTTGTTTTTGTGTGTCCTTTCTTATCCCGTCCCCAGATCAGCCAGACACTAAAATCGGTTGTCTCACTTGTTTCTTACTCAATTCCATCACGAAAACAGCCACTGAGCTAGACAGAACTCATGAGAATTTATTTCCCTGTACCACAATCTATCTACTTATTTGTCTTCTTTCTGTCCTGGTGGGGGGAGGTCTGGGAAAGGGTTGTATGGTGTTTGTCTATGCAACCCCAGGGCCTGGACCTTATGTCCTAGTGACAGATTCACAGGTATACCCCTGGGTGTAGAGGGTGCCAAGTGTGCCTCAGTGCTTCTTATGGTCCCTGCCATGCCCCGTGGTCCTGAGCGCGCTTCGGTGTAGATGCTGCAGGTGATGGATGCTGACAGACTGCTCTGAATGGTGAATGACAGATGTTTGCACGTGCAGGGCAGCCGGCTCTCCCTTCTCTGCACTCTTGTGGCTGACAGCAGAGCAACATTGATGTCATAATCCCCACACATCTGCTTTAGTGTTTCAGAATCACAGGGCCTGGATTCCGGGGGCCAGGTGGGAGTTGAGAACCTGACAAAGTCCGGGCACGCATTGCTTAATGAATGACAGCACCGTGGCTGACAGCTGTGGTGAAGGGTTCTATATAAATTGAATCCCTTCAACACTCAGTGAGACAGGTGCAGACGGCACTCTGTGACGACAAAGCTGAGGCAAGAGGGTCACAGCGGGTTGCATGGCAGGTCTCCAGGCACCACCCCCAGTACTTGTGAAATGCTGTCACTTCTGAAACAGGGTCTTTACAGATATAATGAAAGATCTCAAGATAAAATCATCCTAGATTTAGATTTGGTCCTGAATCCCATGACTAATGTTTTTATACGAGAGATGAGGGGAGGCTTAAGACACAGGATGGCTGTGTGAAGATGGGCACAGAGTATGGGGCAAGGGACCACAAACCCAAGGCCACCTGAAGCTACCTGGATCTGGAGAAGGTGGAAGGACCCTTCCCCAGAGCCTTCCAAGCAAGCATGGCTCTACCACACCATGCCACCTCAGTTCAAGCTTCTGGCACTTCAAGGGACAGCTTCTCCTCAGAACTTGTTCTGCAGCCTCAAGGAGACACTACAAGGTGAGGAACTCGCCAGCATCACCCCTCTAGCTTGGCAGAGCTGGGATCAAGTGAATCTCAGGTTCCTGGCACCAAACCCTTTCTCCTGGTACTGAGGGCTGCCAGGAAGGACTGGGTTGCCTGCAGATTAGGACTCTGGCTCTCCCCCTTTCATCTTTCCATCCACAGTGGGTACTTTGCGCACCATGCCCACTAGGTCTCCCCTGTCTCCATAGTGTTGCTCCACCTCAAAGATGGCTCCTGGGAGGAAGAGGCTCAGTTGTGACTCATTTCCCATCTTTGCTCATGCGCTGCCTTTGTTGGGCACCATTATTGCCTCTTGTCTCCTGTCTCCTGCAGGAGATTTGCATCAAGCCCCGCCCCCAAAGCTTCCTGCTTCCAATCTGTCCTTGAGGCTGAGTGAGTCCTACTTTCTGCCATGTAATACAGGCCACAGCAACGTGCTGGCACAAAACATCTTACTGCCATGCCAACTGCTGCATCCATGGTTCCCGATGGTGCTGCTAGCTCTGGGAAGGCTAACCAATGCCCGGGAGGAAAAGACCTGCCTTAGACTGATGAGGTCCATGCATCCATTCCTGCTTGGCTTCCCAGAGTCTTTTGCATGCCAGTATGCTTGGGTGGTTTCAAAGGAGCCCAACTCAATTGCATGAATTGGCAGTATCTTGACAGGACCCTGGTACTATTTTTGTTTCTTATCTCAGTAGGGCCCTGCAGGGTACTGGTGCAGGAAACCAGTCTAGGTGGTGACTCCAATTCTTCAATCCGCTTGCAGCCCCCAGGCTGTCCAGAAGTCACTGGAGGCTCGAGAGCCACCAATATATGCTGTTTGTTTTCCTCCTACAAGTCAGGCCCAGTAAAAGACTAGCAGCAGTAGCGAGCGATGAAAATAGGTCACCATAATGACAGGTTGTCCTGAGAACTATGTGAGTCTGTTCTCTCTTTCTCTCTGAAAATCTTATACTTTCTTTTTCTCCTGTCATGGTGTGAGATACACAATGAGGTGATGAGAGGTAGACAAAGTGTAGGTACCATGTCAGGGTCGCCACAACACAAGCACTGGCATACTGTGATGGCCTAGCGATAACTTAGATGTCTAGGCAACTGACGGGAAGGAAGTATGTGCAGCACACATACAGCACACAAAGTCGATTCACCTGTCCTGGGCTGCAGAGTGTGAAAGTTCACCATCAAAACACACAATTTAAAACTCAAATCCGTGTACCCACACATCATCAGACTATGCCCATTTTTATATTCCTAAATATCTCCAGGCCAATGTGCTAAGTCCTCTGAGTGAATTTGAGTGTTGGCATAATTTTTTTTTTTTTTTTTTTTTTTTTTTTTTGTACATCGTGTAAAGTTTACCCTTGGTCATTCAAATGCTGGTTTCTCTACCCCATTATCAAGTTTGTGTAAAAACATGGTTATCATTTGTTCTCTGCTGTGTCAATAAAAAAGCAACCAGCCAGTGCTGAGCAGCACAGAGACCAGGGTGCAATTTCTTGGTCCAGGGAAGACAGGAGAAAGAGAGAGAAAGTAGTAACTGAGCCACGAGGAGAGAACTGGGAAGCATCAGAAGAAATGAACTGGACCTAGGAAATGATTAAAAAGCAGGTATAGTGTGGGAAATTTGGATGGGAAGAAGTTAAAATAGCTTGGAGGTTTAGGATGGAGTCATTATTGTTCAGTATTGTGCTCTAGACTAATTAAATAAATCTTGCTCTCTCTGTGCAGTTATTTTGGAAAGCAGCTGGTTAAAGAGTAACTGCTCCATTACTAACGTCAATATTAATTATTAATATTCATTCTACATTTGACCCAAACCAAGATTTTGTTTTGAAATGTTTTAAACTACATCTATTTATTTACTCTGTGTGTGTGTGTGTGTCTCACAGTGCTATAGTATATATTTGGAGATCAGAGAATAACTTGTGAGAATCCATTTTTTCCTTCTACCATGTGAGTCCAGGGCATTGAGCTCTAGTTGTCAGACTTGGTAGCAAGTGCCTTTACTCACTTAGCCCCCAAACCAAGATTTTCTATGAAGATCCGCTAATTACATTTGAGTTATTATTTGATATTACATTATCAACTGCAACTAGTATCTACTTGTTACGTTAGAGTAAATTAGGCTTTCTGTATAACCTAAAACAAAAACACATGGTTTTACCATTGACATGCACATTAATAAATATTTGTCAGTCTACCCAGGCTGTATATGCTACCCTCCCATTGGTTACTGGTCAACTACATTATCAGATGAGCTATCACAATATGGCGGCATGTGTGTTTAAGGGATACAGAAGAAACTCTGGGCTCTGGTCACATTGCCAGAAGTACTGTGTGCTTTTTGTTGTTCCCCCATGGACCCATCACAATGCTGGGTGCATGCTCCCCACTTTGTGAATGCCTGTGAGTCTACTATGGATACGTGAGATAGAGTTGGACAGCATGGAATCTTTGGCTGCATTCCCAGCACGGTCCAGTGAACTAGCAGGATCAGCCTCATCATACGCTAACTACCTGGACTAGCAGCCAAACATTCCTTGCAAGGAAGGTTTTTAATTGAAGTGAGTTCCCATCAGGCCATCATAGAGTTGGCCTTCCAGAAGAACAAGGAAACATGGAGTCTAGTAGAACACAGGGAGTCTAGTGGGAGAGATTGCCTTTCTTCCCCCAGATATGTAGATATACACTTGGTAGGATTTGTCACCCGGCCTAACCTCACAGAGTTTACGTCCTCATTATACTAAAAATATGGAAAAATACAATCACCTCCTATATTACCCTTCCTCACTTGCTGCTCGGTTCCATGGATGCTGCTGAAGATTTTGATGTGCACTGGAGTGTGAAAAGCTATTTAGCATGTAGCCTGCCAGCTGACAGGCTGCCCGAATCTGTCTCTCCAGGTAATTATGTCCTTCTTGAACTGTGAACACAGACAGAGTCACTGCATTTCAGCCGGGTTTGGGAAGTGTGTCCAAGACCATTTCTCTTCTCCCGTGATTGTCCCACAGAGAAGCCAAGGCCTAGGAGTTCAGTGTCATCTTTTCCATCCAGGACCAGAACATGGGCTTCCTTCCCACTCCTTGCCATGACAGTGTGTCTCCAGCCCCACCGCTAGGCACCTCCACCATGGGTCCCCGAGTCCTTCACATCAACCTACCTATCCAGACTGTGGCCTCTCAGACAGGCCTGGCTCCTGTTTCTGGATCCCAGCTGATGCCAATGGTTTGCTCACCTGCATGGTCAGAAACCTGGAGTCACTGTGGACTCCACCCTCCTCTTTCAGCCTCTGTCATTGATCGCTTGATCACTCCCCAAGTCTTATTACTTTTCCTTTCTAGAACTTTCTTCTCTGGCCTCCTGTAATTTCTGTGCTGACCTCTTATCATCTCTGTCCTCTTAACTTTACCTTCATGTGCCTAGAGAAATCTTTCTAAATACATGCAGTTAACAGAGAGCTCAGGTGTACAAAGTAGTCACTTGCCACCACTTAGCTTGCACCCCACACTTACAGGCCCATCTCTTACTTATGCCTCAGTTTCCTCATCTGTCAGAAGGGATAACAATGTATTCTATGTAACATTACTGAGAAAGAAAGTGGATTTATGATGTTCACTGGACATACAGTAAGTGCTCAATAAATGTTCTTAAATATTGTCTTTGTGTTATCACTCGTGTGTGAGTCACCTGCTTTAAATCATTACAAAGTTGCCTAATTACTGTACAATACCAAAATCCTTAGCACAAAAGCTTCCTCAAAGTATCCCCCAGTCCCCGACAGCCCCCTTTTTGGCCAATGTCTACCCTGGGCTCACTGCATCAAAGGATGCACTGGGACATGGCTTTAGTCATCTGTTGGTAGCCTTACACTCTTTGCAATTGTATTTTGTTTGAGATTGTTCCCAGGCCTTGCACCTGCTGGCCAAGGTCTTTACACACAGTCCTGACGTCTTGTCTGCTAATCTTCACCCCGTGTGTCATGCTCACCAGCTCCTGTTAATATGTGAAGACCCAATCTAACATTTACTTTCTTTGGAGAATAGTAATCAAGCCCTTTGCTATTTCACAATTCCTTTCTTCCTGTATTTAGAAGCCAAGGGCATCAATCTATTGGTCTGAATTCTTTCCTGAGCCTGATCTAGTCCTCACTATGATGATTTTAAATTGATACAAAGAATTCTATCTCACTGTCCCTGAGCTGGCTAACGTAGGGAGATGACCTGGGGCACCATCAAACTGAGTACTTAGGGCCTCACTGTGTCAAGGAGCTAAGTCGTGGAGACCTGGCTACCGATCTCCATGTCTGCTTTTACTACCTGGAGGGGTCATTGGTCAAGCATTTAGCCTCTGAGTTAGTCTCAGGCTCCATGGGTTAATGACAGTCCCCACACCACAATTAGATAACTCAGGACTAGCTTAGCCTTTGGGATTGGTGCAAAGCAGGTTCCCAACAGATGTGAGCTGGCTTTTAATATCACAGTCCATCTTTGCACGGGCAATGAACGGGAACCCAGCTCACCCAGGCACACACTATACACGGTATCCAGGTGACTCAAAAGCTTAGTAGTAGTTCTTTGCATTAAAGTGAACCATTAACTATGGAAAGCAGAGATAAGCAGTGGGCCTGGGCACGCTTGCAATTCCTCAAGGGTCATTCAAGTTTGTTTGGCTCCTAGCTAGGCAATGAACTCAGGTGTCGCTCACATATTAATTTGCAATAAAATGAAACCACCACCACAGGCTATTGGTTTCTTTGCGGGGATAATAGTAGCATTCATGGCAACAGGAAACCGCTTTTGTTAAAGTGTAAAACATTCTCTCAGCCATAGACCATTAGGATTTCATGGTCTGCATGGGAAGAGAAAAGGGGAGGGGAAGTCTAATTGGCTGAGGAAGAAATACAGAAGCTCCCGATAAGAGGCAGAAATGAATCATGAATAGTGCCAGAAAAGCACTCCATGTTAAATAAGCTAGATTCTTCTAGTAGAGAGGATAAAAGGCAAACCCGGGTCCCCTGGGTGATTATTATGGGCTCTTAGCCACTGAGCCATCTCTCCAGCCCCCTGGCTTGCAGTAATTCTAATAGGAAGAGCAGAATCAGAGTCAGCACATTTAATAGTTAACACGTGAAGCACGGGGCAGACTTCTAAGCAGCATCCCCGCCGCAGAGGCGTTCATTTACATCTGGATGGAATATCCTGCATCCAAATGGCCTGGACCAGATGTGTTTTTGGCTTCAGATTGCTTCAGACTCTGGGCTGTTTGCACATATGTAACGAGGCCATCTCCAGAATAGGATACAGGTCTCAAAATTAATTTATATTGCCAGTAGCCTCATGCACATAACACGGAAGTAATTTTACGAAGTTCTAGGGCACTTGCCACTTGCCTTTTCACTGTTACCTGTCACATGAGGTCAGGTGTAGATGGCATCATGCCAGCACTTAAAATATTTTGAATTTGGGTTTGAGATTTCTGGGTTACAGCTGCTCGTCCTGCAGACTGCTACTTAAGGGGTTCTGGGCTCTTTATTTGTCTAAGACAAATTGTGCTGTTTAAGGTGTTCTGGTGAACTTGCTACAGAGCCCTAAATTGTACCATGCAACGCAGGCACTGTGTGATCTATTCTTGCCTAACAAAGTTCATTTTCCTTCATTATTGGCCGAATCTGTTCCCTTGGGTGCTTTCTGCTGGGCAGCCCCTTGTTGCCTAAGGCTCCTGGTGAGCACAGCTCCGTCTATCTGCAGTGCTCTGTGTGTCTCCTGCTGAACAATGTTGACCCACCTTACAGGATCCAGTTGATGTATGACTTCTCATTGAAGTTACTTTGGGCCCCTCCAGTCCCATTCCTCTGCTCCACTAATGGCTTTCCCATCAGAGTTCTTACAAAGATCTGAATAGTTATGCTCTGTGTCACACCAGAGTTGGAGTGTCACATCTAGCCTGTGACGATAAGTTTTAAAAGTCAATCGGACAGGATGCAAATACCACCTGGGAAGTGATTTCTAGGGTAGGGTGCCTGTGGGCATGTGTGTGGGGATTTTATTGATTGAGGTAAGAAGACCTGCCCTCTGTGGGTGGCACCATTCCCTAGGTAGGGGACTTCGGGTTGTGTAAGTTTAGATAGGTACTGAGCACTAACAAGCATGCATGCATTCATTCTCTCTGCTCTTGACTGTGGTTGTGGCTAGCTGCTTCAAGTTTCTGCCTTGACTTGCCCATAATGATACACTGTAACCTAGAATCGTGGGACAAGTAAACCCCTTCTCCTTAAAGTTGCTTTGGCCAAGGCAACAGAAACAAAACTAGGACAGATGTTAATTGGAAAAAAGCTAAACACCTTATCTGTATTAGTTACATTGCTGATAATTGTGACAAAACACCTGACAAAATGGACTTAAGAAAGAAGGGTTAATTCTGGTTCACATCCTCACATCCCCATAGGCACCAAGAGGTGTATTTCCATGGTAATTCTAAAGTCAATCAGATTAACAATTAAGGTAAATTATCATTGCCTCATCCTAGCTTTCCTTGAAGTCCACCAGCTCAGTCTGTTCTTCAGCAGAGACAGGGGTCTGAGTGCTGCTTGCCCTGAGTGTGCCACTGGGAGGAAGACAGTCTGGAGGAAGACAGTGAGACAGCTTCAGCTGAGGCCATGTGTGGGTACCAGTGAGAGGTCTATGGTCTGTCCAGATAAAAGCAGAGCTCACACCCACTTACTAGCTCTTCTGCATAGGTTCCACAGCTCTCAAGAAGAGGACCAAGGCAGAAAGGAGATTGTGTAATTTTTTGGTGATGCAGAGGTTAGGAGAGGAGCCATGCTTCATATGTACATGCAGACAAAGCACCCATACACATAAATAAAACTACATTAAAAAGTTTTTTTTTTAAATGATGAGTCATCAAATCAGATATTCAAGAAACCCAGAGAACATCAGAATAGATAGACACAAAGAAAGCAAAACACCAACTTCCTGTATATCCCAGGTACAGCCTAAGGCCAACGATTAGGGGAAAGTTTCAGATGCAGCTCAATAAAGGCAGACATATTACCTGCAGAGCGCTGAAGATGAGAGGCACATCACGGCCATCAGCTGAGATGCTGCAGCCGAAGAAAAGCTGTTACCTGGCACCGAGTATCCAGGGTATCTATTCAAGTTATCTTTAAAGTACAATAACTTTTCAAAAAACAGAACAAAACAAAACAAAAAACCAAAAGAGCTTTTTAACTCTTTTATCAAATGCTTTTTATTGCCGACAGACTTTTATTAAGATTGATTATAAGAATTTCTTCAAAGTATATAATATCAGATAGAACAATGAAGCCGTACACACACACACACACACACACACACACACACACACACACACACACATACTGGTAACAGAAAACAGGAATATAGATAGAAAATTAATTCTTCCTTTTGATGACTATTAAATGCCATTGACAATCAGAAGCAAAGACTGATTAATCATATGTTTATAGTAAGTGAAACAGAAGATGGGTGGAAGGATTTGGGAATATGTTTTTCTTAGGTTTTTTCTTTTAAGAATTGATTTTTATTTATGTATTATGGATATGTGTTTCTGGCTATGTATAAGCACATAAGTGCAGTACCTTCAGAAGCCAAAAGAGGGCCTCATACCCTTTTGAGCTGGAGTTATAGGTAGTTGCAGTCTGCTTAATGTGGGTGCTGGGAACTGACTTAGGTCTTCTGGAAGATCAGTACGCAATCTTAACCACTGAGCCATCTCTCCATTTTATGAGATTTCTCCCTTTATGAGATTTTAAAGCCAAATTTCAAAATAGTTTCTGTTGAGTGTTGTAAAACTAGGATATTCTCCACACTTGCTTTCTCAGGTATAAACACTAGGTAAGAATGAGGTAAAGGGAATAATAAAGGATGGTCACCTTAGAGGCAATATAAAGGGATGGAGGTGTAATGGGATGAGAGGAAGAAAAGGTTAGCCAATAGCTTTAAATGAATCTTATCCATGGCCATGCTATACAAGATATTTGATCATTAGAGAATTAAGCTGGACATCAGCATTAGATGTGTAGAGAATTGTTAATTTTTTGTAAATGTTCATAACATAATGTGAACACAATACAACAGAAATTATGGGGCCACAGCTAAAGATGGACTTTGTTTCCTGCATGCAATACTCCTGCAAGGAAGATGAGTCTCAAGGCAGTTATCTGAAGGTCCTCTTTAAGCAACAATGTAACCTAAGAAAACAGAGGAAGTAATAAAGATAAGAGAAAAATGGATACAACAGAAAAGAGGAAAATAACAGAGAAAGGTAATTAAAATAAAAACTGGTACTTTAAAAAAAAAAGAAACAAGTTTATTAGCCTGTAACCAGAATAACCAGAAAGAAAGGACAAAATACCAATTTAAGAATGAAAGCAGAGATATGGAGAGAGTGGGCAGCCTTGCCTTGTTCCTGATTTTAGGATTTTAGAAGAATTTCCTTGAGTATCTCACCATTTACTTTGATTTTGGCTATTGGCTTGCTGTATATAGCCTTTATTATGTTGAGGAAAGTGCCTTGTATCCACGATCTCTCTAAAACTTTAAACATGAATGGGTGTTGGATTTTATCAAATGCTTTCTCTGCATCTAAAGAGATGATCATGTGGTTTTTAATTTTCAGTTTGTTTATATGGTGGATTACATTGATGGATTTCCGTATATTAAACCATCCCTGCATACCTGGAATGAAGCCTACTTGGTCATGATGAATATACAGGGGGAGGTAATCCCCCTCAGGAACAGTCATAGGGGAGGGGAATAAGAGGAAAATGGGAAAGAGGGAAGAATGGGAGGATACAAGGGATGGTATAACCATTGAGATGTAACAAGAATAAATTAATAAAAAAATTTTAAAAAAAAGAATGAAAGAAGAGCTGTTACTGCAGAATTCTCGGCTTCCAAAGAGGGTGAGGGGATATTACACAAGCAAAGATGTTAGACAAAATAAATACAGAAATTCTCTGAAAACTATAAACTACCATATTTATATAATATTTGTTTATTTTTAGAAATTGAATTCATAGTTGCAAAGTATTATTCATAGGAAATAATACAGGGCTCAATCATATATCCTCACTGGATAATTTTATCAAATTCACAAGTGAGTAATAACAGCAATTCTACAAACTCCCCTCCTCAGAAAACAGGAGAGAAAGAAAGGGAGTGAGTCTTGCCCCAGCTTATGCTGCCAGCAAAATGCATGGAGTTGTCATAAGAAAATGAAAAGATAAAGATTCCTTATAAATGAGATGCAAATATTGTAAACAACATTAGCATGCAGATTCCAGCCCTACATAAGGAAGCTAACACATCATACTAACAAGATTCCTCCTGGGAATGCTGGGCTGTTCAGCACTGCAAAATCCACCAATGTACTTTAATAGATTGTCAAAAATTATCTCAAAAGATCCAGAAAGTCTCTTTGGCAGAATTCAACATGCATTTATGATTTAAAAAACCAAAACAGTTGGAATAGATGGTAATTCTTTATGCTGAAAAAGAGAAGTGCAAATCCGTAGGTGGACATCATAGTGAGTGGTAGACCAGGAGACAGAATCCAGCTAAGGTCAGGGTCAAGGTAAAATTCCCCAGCTGGTGGGCACTGTGCACACTTAATATCATTTAATACTAAACAGTTTTAAAATGACCCCTGATGACTATTGCTATACCTGTAGATCAGTGCATCTCTCAACCCTCATCATAGAAGATTCTTCTTATCATAGATGGGAAATAACACAGAGACCCACAACCAGTCAATGTGCGGAGAATAACGACCATTAACGGAAGTGCTCAGCCCTAATGGGACATAAAAATCACATACCTTCTACCTCAAGGTTCAGAGATCTTCCAGGAAGAGGGACTGGAAAGAGTTTAAAAGCCAAAAACAGCGAACAAATTCAGTGAAATAGTATTTTCTGGACACAGCAGGGCAGAAACACACCCAAGCTCACAGCAATTGTCACGATGTGTGTAAAACTTGTACGAGCTCAAGCCAGACAAAATCCCAACACGGAGAGGGATGTAGACATTCAATCCCATACTAGCTGATGAGCTGCTGACATTTGATAGCTGCCGGGGAAAGCAGAGTTGCCTTTCTTCCGTGGTGCGACTCCTGGTATATTGACTACCCAACAGTAGCTGATCAACACAAGCTGGGCCTTAGGAGAGGAGAGGGGGGGATTGGGTAAATCTGGGAGTTTGGGATGAAGGTGAATATGATCAAATTGGAACTCATTGTACGAGATTCTCAACTGATTAACAGAAATATAGCTATGGGTTTTCGAGATAGGGTTTCTCTGTGTAGCCATGGCTGTCCCGGAACTCGCTCTGTACACCAGGCTGGCCTCAAACTCAGAGATCCGCTTGCCTCTGCCTCCCGAGTGCCAGTATTAAAGTCATGTGCTAACCACCACCCAGCCAGAAATATTACTTTAAAGCCCTTAGTTATTAGAAAAACAGCAAAATGCATGACATCCTTAGAAAGTGTACATGCAACAAAATACATGCCAAGTCTGCATGCTGGTGAATCTGCAGTAGAAGTGCCCAGAAACCAAAATGATCTTGGAGACCAGCGTCCATCTGTTCTAATGGGCTGGGAGAGTCCACATCAATACTATGGTATGCAGATTTGATGTGGTCCTGACAGAAATCCAGTGGAATAATTTGTTATCATAGAAATTACTAAGCGGACTCTAGAAATATACATGAAAAGGTAAAGGAGCCTGCAGTGCCATAGCTTTGAAAAGAAGAAAGGAATTGGCGGGTAATCACCACGGGATTTCAAGTGCCAACTTGACTGTACAAGTAAAAGCCAATAAGCAAATAGATGGATGAAGCAGAGCAGGGTGTAGAAGCAGATCCGTGTATTCAAGGGCGGCTGAGATTAGACAAAGTTGCAAGAGTAACTGAGCAGGGGAAGAAGGACCTTTTCAACAGAGTCCAGTGGTTTGGATTGTTGGATGCAAACAGGGAAAAGCTGATCCTTAGCCTCATACTGTGTTCAGAAATAGATTCCAGCTGGACCACAGCCCCAGTGTAAACTCAGAACTTCCACAAGGTAGAAAACTTCCAGAAAACAGAAGCAAGAGTTGTGCGATGTCACATGAAGAAAACACGTTTAGCTATGCCCCTAAGTGTATGGTCAACAAGTGTGATGTGCAAAAATTGTACTTCATCACAATTTAAAACTGCTACTTCAGAAAAGATTCTTTGGGCCTGGCAAGATGGCTCAACTGTTAAGAGCACTGGCTGCTCTCCCAGAGGACCCAGGGTCTGTTCTCACCTATACACTCACCTATATGCCTATAACTCCAGTTCCAAGAGCTATGACGCTCTCTTCTGGCTTCTGTGATCACCAGGCATGCACATGGTCCACAGGCAAACATGTAGCCAACACACTCACTCACAGAAAAAAAGAAAAGAAAAGAAACATCTGAAGCTACATATTCGTTTTTCAAGTGACCATCCTCCACAGACAAACCAGGGAGGGCAGGGTTGCTGCTAGCTTTCTGATGTGTTTTCAGTCTCTAGGGTACTGTCTGGCATGCAGCAGAGCTCCTGGAGCGTGTGAAGGACTGGGTTCACAGAGAGGTCACAGGGAAGCTGATGGGCCTTGGTGACCTGCAGTGACTGCTGGCTCAGCGGCCTTCTTGGCCATCTTCACCAGTCTTACAATTATCTTGAGAGAGTGTGGTCATTGCCATGGTAGCTTCTCACAATACCCACGTTTGCTCATCAACCTTGTTGGGGACAGGAATTAGTGGAGGTGGGAGGTAGAGAATAAGGACCAAGTGTGTGGTGGCCTGATGTCTCCCTGTGTTCTCACCAGCGATAGATGAAGATTTCTTTAGGGGCTGCTTCTGCCACTCAAGTATGGGTTCCAAACACAGGAAACTGTGAGCTCAGATCTGGCCTCCAGCACTTAGCATAAGTAGGACAGGAAGCCACGGAGGTAATAGTACTGCTAACAGCCATGACAACTTCTAGGCATCAGTGCTGGCCAAACTTTCCTGGTACAATGCTTTCCACAATTCTGCCATGACATCCCCTCCAATACTCACTGGGATGGTTTGAGTGAGAATGGTCCCCATAGGCTCATATCCTGGAACGCTTGGTCCCCAGTTGGTGGAACTCTTTGGAAAGGCTCAGGAGGTGTGGTCTTGTTGGAGGGAGGTGTGTCACTGGTTGGGGTTTGAGGTTTCAAAGGCCCATGCCATTCACTTAGCTCTCTCCCTGCCTTGTGCATATAGATCAGGACGTGAGCTCTCAGTTACAGCCTGTCTGCCTGCCTGCTACCTTGCTCTCTGCCACAATGGTCATGGATTCTAACCCTCTGCAATGGTGAGTCCCAAACTAAATGCTTTATTTTATAAGTTGCACTGGTTATGATGCTTTGTCCTGGCAATAGAAATCTAACTAAGACATGCACTGAGTCATGCTGCACCCATCAACTACCACTCAATTTTCCAGATCAGAAGCTATGACTGGCTGGCAGTTTTCCAATTAGCATTTCCTGAGGCTCATTTCAAAGGACACATGATGTGCATTATGTTGGATACTGGGAGTCACCCCTTACTCATGTGGTCTGCCCCCCCCAGCCCAATTCCTATTCTTTCAGCTATAATGGGATAGGCTCTCCCAGCATGCAATGCTGTTTTGCTCCTCTGTGCCTTGACACAGGATGTTCCCTCAGCCTTGTTCCTTTCCCTGTCTTTAACTAGTAGGACAGGCCCTCTGTGTCACCTTCTGCAGGAAACTGTTCCCGAGGAGGCCATCTCTCCCTCCCTGAAGGAACTGCTGCTTCTTTCCCTCTGGCTCTTTCTGTCAAGTTCACACAACACTTGCACGACTCTGTTCCCCCAGGCCTGAGCACTAAGGACGAGGAGGTCTTTCTTTATTTACCACTCTATGCTTCCCTCAGAACCCCAACCTCCCAATTCACACTCCTAAACATTTGCAGAGGGGGTGTTCTCTTTCCATTCTGCCTCATATTAATGAATCAGGGAACCCTGGGTGTCAGCTGGGACATTTCTGACTTCTATTCTGATACATTTTACAGAGACTTTTTCCATCCAATAGCGAACCCCATATGTTCCTTCCATTAATGAAAACTCAGTGCTGGACAAATATTTCTTCTAGAAGAATCTGTGTGTATCGCCTTCTGGACCTTATTTATGTTGGAAGCCATGCTTGGAGCATTCTGGGAACTTGTAATCAGGTTTTGGAAGCAAACATCTCAAATGAGTGAAATCAACCAACCTTTCCTTGGCATTGAGAATTCTGAGCTTTGGGAACTGTGGAGGTGAGCAACCCCTAAATGCATGGCTGCTGTTGCTTGCCCCATAGTCACTGAAAACACCACAATTTGGAGATCATTCTCCAAAGCCTATGAACTTCTCTCCTGCACATTTGCTCATTAACTCAGGCCCAAGGCTCCTCTAATTAGGACACCAGAAGCCCTGAATCTTACATACAGCTGTGACAGTAAGTTGACTCCTGTCTGAGAAAGAGCAACATTTTTGTATGACTCAGCACCCATAACCAGCTTGGTATAAAGAAGCATGGGTTTCAGATACAAAAGGCTTCAAATCCCAACTCCCACGGGTCCCAAAGCTCTGAAATCGCAATGCCAAGAGAAGGAAAGGTCCTGGAAGGCAATACACACAGGCAAGACACCGGGCTTCTCTAGACCTCAGACTCTGCATATGTACAATGAGAGAGGGGGGGCGCTGTAAAAACTGCCAGTGCATACTCTGGGGATGAAGTGTAATAGTGATTCACACACAGTAGGACCACAATCATAGTGGCTGAAGGTGGAGCTGCTGGGGAGTTGCCAGCTGGTCCCCCACAGTTCTCCCTCCCTGAGGGGAAGACCCAGAGCACAGTTGCCTCACTTAAGGGAGGCAGGGACAGGAGGCAAAGCGGAGCTTGAGGAAGGCTTCTGTTTTCGCCAGTATCTATTGACAACCCTTACTTAAGCTTAATATTAATAATTAATGACTCAATTGTTGGTTTCTGAGAAAAGTTGAATGGGTTTGAATTCTATAGCCCAGGATAGCTTTGAACATGCCCTGCTCCAGCATCTTCCTTCTGACTACTGAGGTTCCAGGTGAGATCTGCCAGGCTTGTCCTAGATTCCTCACATGCATACACTATAGCTGACAGCAAATAGTGCCACCGGAAACCCTGGGTATATTTACTCCACAGCTGAGTTGTCTCCACATTTCCCCAGACCACATGGTGGAAACAACAAAGCAGTCATGTTGAGACCACCATGTGGTGATTCTTCCTATAGAGAGAGAAGCTGCAAAGCAGGGAGCGAGGGGCCCAGACAGACAATGACTAAGCCCTGATGTCCAATGCCTGAGAACAGCAGGAAAGGTTGGCTGCAATTTGCCAGCTTTGGTAGGACAGAGACAAAGGAGGTGGGAGCTCCCTTCTAGGGAAAATGCCCTAAGGAAAGCTATTAATGACCTCTTGTGATAAGATATCTGACTGCCACTGCTTAGAGAGGCTGGGTTTGACTTAGCTCGGCCATTGTGGGGAAAGTGTGGCTGTACCCTGGTGGCAAGAGCTGCAGAAGGAGGGTGGCATCTCTGTACACCAACAATTAGAAACCAGCTGAACCGTGACTGTCACTGCCTGCTCCTGAGGTGACCCACTCCTCGAGCCGGGCCCCAACTTCCCAGAGCTCCAAAGCCTCCCACAACAGGGCTAGGAGCTGGGGTCTAACTGTTTTAACACAGGAGCCTGTGGGGGACAATTCATGTTCATTCTGTAAGAGCAAACTGAAGAAGCTCAAAGGAGCAGGATAGAGACCTGTGGGCAAAGGGAGGACACGGTGGTCCCAGTAAAGATGGGCGCAGGTCAGCATCAGGGACTCAGGCACTCACAGCAAGCATGATGCCTGCCCCTCCCCCGCCCCTTGCTCCCTTCCGTCTTTTCTTTCCATTTCCCTTTTCTCTGTACTGGGACTTGAACTCAGAACTAAGCATACTAAGCAAGGGTTCTAGGTAGGCCCCCACAGAGAGGCAAGGTGAGTCTAAAGTGAGGGAAGCTCTCCTGAGTCATACCATCTTCTAGTAGTTCAAGAGAACGTGATTTGCTTAAAAGAAAGTAACAAGAAATTAAAACGTCTTTTTGAAAAATATTATACATAAGGCAGAATGAGCAGGCTGAGGCTCTTACCATAAAGGTGCCCAGAAAGACCTGCCCATGAAAACTGGAGAGCAGCTGAGAGACTCTGGCAGGCTGGGCCATCTCTTTAACATTCCACAGAAAGGCTGGCCTCCTACTACTTATCCCATGAAGCCCTGCTCACAGGGTTGATCATGTGACTTGCTTTGCCCAATGGAAGCTTGGGAAATGAGATGCCTGCCAGCATGCTCAGCATGAGGAGACTCCTGTGCCATTCAGAAACACTGCCACCAGGTGGTGAGGCTGGCCAAGACCCTTCATATCTTGATGTTTGGAGGCTACACAGGAAGGGCTGTCATCTTTATCCTGGTGACTCCCTCCTCTTCAGGAAGGCCCTGAGTGTGGAAAGCCCAAACTGACAGGAGAGTTTCCCGGGCTCCCATCAGAGTTGTTGGGAACAGTGCACAGCCACTGCTGTAAAGGGGAGAATTCTGTCGTGGTTTATATTGCAGTGGCTGAGGGCTAATGCCAACATTCAGAGTTAACAAATGCTGACGTCACAAAAGAACAACACAAATGACAATGAAAAATACCCCCAGAAACCAGGCAAGAGAAGCCAAAGGAAAGTAGAAACGAAGATCAAGGATTTCAGAAGTAGAGCCCATACCAGGAGGCACACGAAACCAGTAAAGTGCGGGCAGGAACTTAAAACAGATAGAAACCATACTCTTAAAGAAAGGCAGGTCTGGTGTCAAGATGGCTTCGCAGGTAAAAGCTCTTGCTCTCAAGGCTGGCGACTCAAGTTCAAACCCTGGCACTCACAAGATAGAAGGAAAGAACTGACTGGATTGGTGAGAGAGGAATGAGAGAATGGGGAAATAGAAGGACCCAGAGGGTCCTAGATACCTACAAGAAGACCTTTAAGGCTGGCGGATCTGGACCCATGGCGCTCTTCTCAAACCACTGTTCCGACCAAGGACAATGCATGCAGTCAGCCTAGAACTCCCATCCAGATCTAGCCAATGGACTGCACTCTCTCCACAGTTGTGTGGAGAGCAGGGACGGACTCTGATGTAAATTCTGGTACCCCCTATTTGACCACTCCCCCTTGGTGGGGACGCCTGGTGGCACTCAGAGGAAGGGGAAGCAGGCTACCAGGATGAGACCTGAGAGGCTGTGATCATATGGTAGGGCAAGAGGTCCCCTTCTGTCACAGACCTAGGGGAGAAAAATAGGGTGAAAGAGGGACGGAGGGGGAACAGAAAGATACAAGTGAGGGGATAACAATTGAGATGTAATCTGAAAAATTATTTTTAAAAAAACTGGAAAGTTGACCTTTGACCTCCACACACAGGCTACGATATGAGCACACGAACATGCACGTGCAAATGTGTATGTGTGCACTCATATACACTCATACACCAAAAATGTAGTATTTTTTTTTTTTTAAAGAAAGGCATGAAGAGGCATGAAAAAGATTTGAAAGAAAGTCACAAATACTAAAGGTTAGCATAAAAGACCTGCTAGGTGTTCTTCACAAAGCAACCTGAAATGATGCAAAACAACACTTCCACAAGAAGCCGGCGGGGGGGGGGGGCAGAAACAACTAGAAACCAGGCAAGGGGTGACTGAGCAGGAGAGGCAATATGGAAATGCCCCCTGGCTGCAGAGGGCAGAGATTCTGCTGGGGCAAGTGGAGGCCTCAGTGTGATGCAGGAGGAGAAAGAGGAAAATCCAGGCCCAGGCCCACATGCAGGTGTAGGATGCTCACCCATGTAGGGCTTGGTGCCGGCCATAGAAGAAGCTTTCTCTGTTCCCTTCACAACCGTGGCGATGTTGAAGTCCGTGATGTGCACGTGCCCTGCAGAGAGAAGATGAAGATAACCATCACTGTGGATGCCTGTGGGACGAGAGGCTGTTGGCTGAATGGTAGACACAGGAAGCAGACCCCAGGCCTTGTGTCAATCCTTAGGTAGTCCCTGTTCCTTACAGCATCTACTCTCCTTTCAGGTTTTGGAGTGTGAGTCCACTGCTGTGTGCATGCTATTTGTACGATTATGCTTGTGTTGCTAGGCTAGGTGACACGTGGATGGATATAAAGTTAGACACACTGATCAGGAGATGGAAGGGCAGTCTGGGTATCACTCAGGATGGCTGTGGGAGGTTGAGGTCGGGGAGCGCATGGCAGAAGCTCAGGCTGTGATCTTCTGTGGTCTCTGTGCTCTTAGCTTTGACCTTGATGGACCAGAAAGGGGGAAGGGTAGCCTTTCATCCAACCTAACATGATAGCAGTGGATTGGACTTGAAAAGGCTGGGGACCCTACCATATAGATGCTTAAGAAATGAGAGAGGAAAGAGAGAGAGAGAGAAGGGGAGGGAAGAGGAATGTGGGATGCAGGTAAAGGGAAGGAGAAAGGAAGGCAGGGGAAAAGGGGAGGATCCTGTGTGTTCAGCACTTGTTGTCCAGGGCATTTGGCATGTGAAGAAACTAGCTCCCAGGGACTTAAGGGAAAATCTGTGCATCATTATATTTCTCTCAGTCACTGCACCATGTGAAATGGCTCTTTTGCTGTTTTGGAATGAGACACTTGGGCACAAGGAGAGTTGGCTTTGTGGGCACATGAAGGTCACCTGCTGGCGCAGGTGCAATGAGGCCCAGGGGACTGTGTGTATGAGAGGCATGCCCAAAGCAGTCAGCCACGGTGGACAGAAAAAGCAACAGTGGCCTCAGGCACCAACCCAGTACCCACACCACACAGCTGTCAGCGCAGATGTGCAGCAGAGCCTTGGGCTCTATCACAAGCACTCCAGAGCTCCCCAGGGTGAGAAACAGTACTTATCATCGGTTCTTGAGGATGAGGTTGACCTCACCAGGCAGGCCCTAGTTGGATGATGGGTGTTTGTCCTCCAGCCAAGATCAGGCAACAGTGCCACTTCTGTTTCCTTGTCCCTTAACACCAATGGGCAGACAAATTCACCTTCCTGAGTGTTCTGTGTCCTGTCTATGTGAGGAGGCACCCATCCTTTGTTCAGCCCTGACCTGAGTAGTTCCATGCACGGTATACCTCTGACCATGGAGAGGGCTCTGGAGCCTTTGAATGCAGCTTCTATTCAGATAGCTTCCATTTCTTCTGCTACTTAAAAACTTTAATATTTATATTTTTAATGCCAGCTCATTTGAATAAGTCAATAAACACAGGATGTTTGTGAGTTTCCTCTGTGGACATATATGTATATGCGTGTGTTTCTTGTATGTGTTGTGTATGTGTGGTGTATGTGTGTGGTATATATGCTCATGCACATGTATGTGTAGCTAGAGGCCAGAGGTCAACACTGGGTGCCTTTCTCCATTTCCCTCACCTTACATTTAGACACTGCCTCCTAAGCACTGGAATTACATATGTACACTGGGGCAACCAATGTTTCTTATGGCCCCAGGAGTCCAAATTCACCTTAGTGACTGAGCCATCCCCACAGCCCTTGATTTATCTTTATGTGCTGCCCTGTTTCTCAGCTTACACTGGATTGACTAGCTTCTCCACTATTTCTCCCTTTGCTTGTGCAAACACGTGCTCACATAACTTGAAACTTTAGTCTGTTCTTGTAATGGTGAATTTATGTTTATAGGTCATCCTGAAAGTGACTTTTAGGTTTATCCATGTTCCACAGGCATTTTTTTTCCAAGTTAGAACACACAGATCCACTTAGGAGGCCCATAATTCCTTATCCTCTGCTTTAGTTTGTCCTCTGTTGCTATAGCCACACAGCTGAGGCTAGGTAATTTATAAACCTATAGCTTTGGAGGCTGAAAGCCCATGACTGGGCAGGGTCTTCCCTGTGTCCCCTGGGAAGAATGCAAGCAGCTGTGGCTAGAGTCAATCATCAACATCCCTTCTCCTCACCCCCAAACCCTGTCTGTGAGAATTGAGCTTATGACCCATTTGGGATTAACAGAAATTTGGAAAAGGGATTTCTGGAAGGTTCAGGAATAAAGTACTTCCTTTTTCAGGAGGTACCACTAATGACATTCTCTGTCTTTTTCCTGTGTTACACTGGGAGCCCATTCCCCAAGACTGCAAAAGCTAGCAGCCTGTGCTAGTTGGATGAGAAAGCTGAACACGGGAAGCAAACGTTGGAAAAGGCAAACAAATGCCAGCTCCAACTCCTTCACCCCACTGTACTTCAGCTATGTGAGCTAAACAAGATCACCCCAAACTAAACCAAACCAAACCAAACCAAATGAAACCAACCAAAGCAAACCAACTAAACCAAACCAAACAAACCAAACCAAACCAACCATCCAAACCAACCAAACCAAACCAAACTAAACCAAACCAAACCAAACAAACCAAAACCAAACTAAATCAACCAAACCAAACCAAACCAACCATCCAAACCAACCAAACCAAAGCATCCATCACTGCTTTGGGACTGTGGGAGTCAGGCCTGTGTCACACAGGTCAGGGCTGCTGTGCCAGTTAATGCAGCTGCTGACTGGTTTGGGCAGGCCATTTGCTCTCCATATGGCTCAGATTCCTTATCTGTGGAGGTGAGACAGCATTAAGCTCAGCTTGGGGTGTTGCCTTAGTTGCTTCTCTGCTCTTGTGATAAAATATCACAACCAAACAACTCAAGGGAGAGTGTGTTTGGCTTATAGCTCCAGAGGGCTACAGTCCATAACATTGAGGAAGGCATGGCAAGCAGGAAGCTGGCTGATCACAGCCCCACTGTACAAGGAAGCAGAGAAATAGAGGGGGGTGTTGAGAGAGAGGGGGGCAGGGAGAGAGAGAGAGAGGGAAGGGCTCAATGCCCCTTATCCTCCCACAGAGATGTACTTCTACCAGCAAGCCTAAAGCGTTGATAACTTCTCCAAACACCAAACACAGGGGCCAACTGTGAGAGTCTATGGGCTTACAGAGACATTTCTCATTCAAATACAGTGTGTTGGCTAAGACTGACTGTCAACTTAACAGGATCCAGAATAATCCAGAAGACAATATTCTGGGCATATTTGTGCCATACCTTATCTAGATTAGATAAGTTGAGGTGGGAAGACCCACCCTAAATGTGAGTAGTACCATTCTATGGACTAGGGTCCTGGAAGGAAAGGAAAGGACAAAATGAGTGGTTAAGACCTCTGGAGTAAGTTAGAGTGCTGCTGGCAGAAGGAACCATGAGCTACCAGCAAGGAGGCCAGAGGGTGAATGGGGATATTAAAACTGTCAGGATCAAAATGGAATTGCTTCTGCCAAACTCAGAGAGAGTAGAATTGAGCAGGTCCTCATGCTTATTGGCTTGATAAACAAAAGCCTTGGTAATAACTCTGCTGAAATAAGATTGTCATTAAGCCCCCAAGACCCTACAAGGCCAAGACTAACCATCATTTTGGACATAGCTTTCTTAAGACACAACTTTGTACCAGGGAAGCTTCCAGAAGGACATCCCCTAGCTACAGACAGTGCACAGCTCCCTGCCAGGGAAAGCCCTGGAGCCAGTAAACTTGTCCTAGAACAGCTTGTGTACACCTCTCCTCCCAGCCTGCAGCCCTTTTCCCTTGACTACATATCCCTAGTTGCATCTACAACCCATATGCATTGTGTTCCAGGCCGCAATCACTTCCCTTTAAAGCTTTTGCTTATGATAATGACAAGGAGAAAAATGGGACAGTGGTAGACTGTGTTGGACCCTCAGAGCTGTGGGGACAGTGGCTCTTATTCTCCCTGAGAAGGTTTAGACCTGATCTGACTGGGTTTTAAATGTCACCTTGGGTCCCTGCCATGAGTGGATTATGGGGCCAGAACAAAAGCACGGGAAGTGGGAAATATTATGAACATGCGGTTCCGTTTCAGTGTAAGCTATACAGGTCCACAACAACTGCTGAGCAGAGCCCAGAGCACATGCTTATCCTCAAGCCTCTTGGGAGGAGGGCATTAATAGCTCTTGTGTTTTAGTTTTAAAATATTTATAATTACCATCATCACAGTGTGTGTATGATGGCACATGCATACAACAGCACACATGTAGAGGCCAGGAAACAACTATGTGGAGTTGTTCCCTCCTTCCACCTTTACATGGGTGCCTGGGATCAAACCTAGGTCAACAGGCTTGCATGCAAGCATCTTTACTGAAGTGACATCTTGCTTCCCCTCCACAGCAGACGCATGTGTAAGTGCAATGGAGCTCTGTGATGTTATTCTCCCATCACCACCTCAGAGCCCAGTCATCTGGACCTGATCTACCTCTTTCTGGCCCCTGGTTGGAGGACTCAGGACAGCCTGCAGACAGATGCCTGGCAGCTTGTGCACCTGGGCGACACACAGCCGACTTCCACTTCTGCTGTCCCAGTGTGCTAAATGATGAATCGTGACTTCCTGTTGTGCATTCTCTGCTGGTCGAATTTAGATGTGAAAATTAGTGTTGAGCAAGTTTTCCTAGGAGGCCCTGTATGGTGACAGTGCACAGATGAACTGAACGCTAGGCTTCTTGTTTCCATAACACCCAGAAACTCCCAGAAAACACGCAGAATGCCAAGGAGAACAGGGTACCAACAAGGCGCTCCAGTGAGGCTATTATCAACCAATGATCAATCCTCCCAGCCTTATTTGCACATCCTGTATTCTGACATACCTCTCTCCCTTCTCTGAAAATGCAGAAAACCAGCTCACCTTCCAGCTTTTGACATCACTTGGAAGGAGCTGTTTCCTCCTCTGCCTGGATGACCTCCTGCTGCTCCCCTCTCTGTCGGGATGACTTCCTTTCCCATGAGTTCTATTATTGATAGACTTGAGTTCAGCAGAAAACTCACTAACCCAGTGGCTGCTTTCTCCAATGACTTGGTCTGTTTGCTCTACTATAACAGAATTTCAGGAACTGCATGTCTTAAGTGTGTATACTGCCCATATTTCTGGAAGTCTGAGGCCAACTGCCAGCATGGTTGGGTTGTGGGTAAGGGCTCCTGGTATGGCTTCCATACTTGTGCCCCTGTGTCTTGGTTATTTTTCTTGTTGCTATGACCAAATGCCTGACAAGAAGCAATTAGAGACAAAGGTTTTATTTTGGCTCCCACTTTAATAAGAATACTGGGTGAGCAGAAGACACCCAATTGCAGCCCTGGCCTCACTGCCCAGGGTGGGCAGGTGACACTGTGATAACCAAATATGTGATAGAGCGATGGGAAAGATAGAAAAACTGAATGGTTTGTGTGCAATGGAGAGAGGCAGAACGAGAGGCCTCATGGCAGTGACAGGTGAGAGAGGGGGCTGGTGGACACTCTGCCATTGTTCAGTAGGGTTGGTGGGATGGTGTACAACAGCCTGGAGCTTAAGCAGACACAGACCTCAAACCTGCCACCTGGTCACAAGATCCCCCTGGATCTGGGCAATGATGGAAGCCCAAGATGAAGAAAGTTTCACTTTCTGGATTGGAGCTCCTTGAAGGACCACCATGGTCTGTGAAGCCACCAGAAGCCATGTTGGCATCTATGATCTATGCTGCTGCCCCAGAACATGATGAAGACATGTGGATATATGAGGTCTGTGCTGATGATTGATGACTTGGTGGTATCTTCTGGCTTTGCTGCCTTGGGGGTGCCTTCTTGATATGTATATCATGGCTTGTGGCCCATGTAGCTCCTGAGGCCTTATATGGCCAAAGACCCTGTGTATGTCTTCAGCTTGTGTTACATTGAAGCCCATGTGGATGTCCACAGTCTCAGCTGCCACCTTAAGCCAAACTAATGTTCATTGGTGAGGGAGAACTAGCCCTGCTTCTTGCAGGAGAGTTGTACCCAACCCTCAAGGGAGAGCTTGACCCACTACAGAGCTCTTCTCAGTTGATGACTTTTGGTGCTGATGCTGATGTGGGTAGAGAAAGACTCATCCTCTGGGTGAGGTGGGGGCAGGACACTAGGCATTTGACCATTCTCCAGTGAGTATTTAGAAGACACAAAATGGACCTATCTTTTGCTTTTTTCTTTGGGTGTGTGTATGTCTGGGTGGGGAGTATATATGGGAAGACTGGGAGGTGAGAGCAATCAGAGTGCATGATGTGAGATTCCCAAATAATAAATAAAAAAGAAGAAGAATGTGCCTCATTGTGGTGGGGATGGCATGGTGGAAGAAGGCAGGAGGCTAGGGCTGGTCACAGAGCATCCAAGGTCAGAGCAAAGAGAAAACAGGAAGTGGAGCCAGGCTTTAAACTTCTAGGCCTGCTTTCACGAACATGCTTCTTCTTATAATTCTCCACCCCATAAAGGTTCTACAGCCTTCTTGAAGGGCAGCGCCACCTGGGAACCGAGAGCTCATATGCTTGAGCCTGTAGAAGACATGCCATGTTCACATCACCTTCCAAAATTAAGAGTTGGAATGCAGTCACTAGTGAGTAGTTGAGGCAGGGCCTTTAAGGATGTTTGGGATAAAGGCAGCCCTTGTGAGTGGTCTGAGTGTCATTATAAAAGGGTCACTATACTAGTCACCCCCATTTCCCTTCTTCCTTCTGCTGTTGTGAGGTTGCAACAATGAGGTACCATCTTGGGAGCATCCTTCTTTAGGCACTGCATCTCCTGCTTCGATCATGAGCTTCCAGCCTCCAGAGCTGTGCTGGTTTTCTACCATTCATAAACTACTCAGTCTAAGGGATGGTGTCACAGTAGCAGGAGCAGGCTAAAACAGCCCCTGTCTTGATTTTCGGATAGTTCCTTGTTTGCTTTGGGTGGACACAGAGAGAACTCCGGTCTCTCCATTCCCTTACATTGATATCAGACCCACCATAGAGTTTTGTCTTAGTCAGTGTACTATTGCTGGGAAGAGACACCACTGACCACAGCAACTTCCATAAGAGAAATCATTTAATTGGTGACTTGCTTACAGCTTCAGAGACTTAGTTCATAATTATCATGGCTGGGGACTTGGTGGCAAGCAGGCAGACATGGTCCTGGAGAAGAAGTTGAGAGCTACATCCTTATCCATAGGCAAAGAGTGGGATGGGCCCAGCATGCATCTTTTTGAAGCCTCAAAGCCAACCTCTAGTGACACACTTCCTCCAACAAATCCACACCTCCTAATCCTTCGCAAGTGGCGCCAGTCCTTGATGACTAAGCATTGAAATATATGAGCCTATGGAGGCCATTTTCATTCAAACCACTACAGGTGTTACCTCTATGATGTCATCTGAACCCAGTCACCTTTGAAAGTCCCGACCTTCAAATGTCATGTCATCTACGACCAGACCCTGACCACATGAACCAGTGGATCAGTCCACTCACTCAAGTATAGCTTGGGCTAAGTATCTCTTATGGATACCCATGTTCCCTCCATTGCTATCTCTACTTCCTGCTCACTACTCTGTTTCTCTCCTTGAGTCCAGAAATCCTACCATGTTTACTTCCATTCCCAGGGCCTTAGCATTGGCCTGGAGTAAAAATACTTGCTAGAGGTTACTGAATAGCTTAGTACCAGGCTCAGCAAGCACACCTTGTTGCCTGTCTTTGTTGTGCTTGCAGAGACAACATAGCTCTCCTACAGATGGGCAGTGTTAATCTCATCCATGGGTTTGTAACAAGGATTCTTCTAAACCTGCCTGTAGAGTCCATGTTGGTGAGTGCTGCACCTCCAGGGGGCCCCTGGGAGAGATGCTGAGACAGAAATGCTGGAGGAGGCCAGATGTTAGGACAAAAGGGTCGCACCCATAGCCACCTCCTTCCACAGTCATCCCTGTCATCAAATTCGAATTTGGTGCATGCCACTACTGAATATCTCTGTCACCTCAGCTGGCTCTCAGAGTCCACCCCCTCATGTCCAAGTCAAAGCTCAATGATGCTATTTAGATGAAGCAACTAAAAGTCCAGAGAGGTAAGAACCAGAGGCAGCTGGCTTGCCCATGGCTCTGGCTGCCCCTGCTCCCCCATGCTCAATGCTAAAAATAACTGTACTTTAAGGATCTCTGCATGAGCTGTGCTGTGGGAGGATGGCTGTTGATCTTCCCCACAGATCTGATATCTTGGGTGCTGCACACAAATCATGTGTTGTGGCTGCTTATCTGTACAGAGATCACAGAGACTTACCACAGAAATGAAAGAAAGCCAATCAAAGTCCATGCACAAGCTTATCAAAGCTTTTTTTTTTGGTTCCTGGTGAAAGAAGCTTGTTCTTAGAGCATGCCTTTGCCCGATAGAGAGAGGCGGGGTTCTTGGAGCACCTTCTATTCTGTGGGATTGGGCTTCCTTCCATCACACAGTCATGAAGAAGGAACGCAAGGCTTTTAAAGAGAACCCATCTGCTGCAGGCTGCTGCTGTGCATGGGACAGGCATGAAACCCAAGCTAGTTAAAGAAGTGATATCCACTGAGATAGTGTCAGTGTGACTTGGGCATGCCCCGATTCAGCCCTCTTTGGCCCTGTTTCTCCAGTAGCCATGAGAAGGCCATGGGGAAGGAGCTGGTCAGAGTTAGAGCCAGAGAAGCAAGCCTGAGTCACTCAGGCGGCTAGCCAACCAACGCCACTACGGGTCAGCCAACAGCCAGAGAGTCTCAGTCCTTGAAGTAACCAGCCACCTTCAAGGTTAGCCCTACCTAGCCTGTAGCATTTCCACTCTCCAAGACCCGTGAATCAACTCACTGGTCCTTGGTTATGCTTTTATAGTGAGGTGATAGGCTGGTACTCAAATTGATTGTACAATGGAACATAGACACGCCGATTTCTCTTTGCTCCACATCTGTCAAGTCCCCACTGCTAGGAGCTCTAAGTCATTGAGTGAGGTCACCAACCATCACATTTTCTTGCTAGATGCCTGTCCTCTTTTAGTTCTGTTCCCCCACCCTTCATAGCTGTTCTACTTGGCTACTGGCTCAGAATACAGATCTCAGCATCAATAAAATATTCACGTGTGTATCTACTGATGTTTTTATCTCATTGAAATGCAGCTCTCTTGTCTCCAAGGTGGTGCCTAATGAGATGAATAGTAGCATAGGGTTCCATGTTCCGCAAATTGCTTCCTACTGTGATTTTCAGAAGAGGTGGGTGGGTGCTGTCAGAATGTGCTATGTGCACATTCTTAATGTGCCACTTTAGGTATATGGAGGGTCTTGCCCCTGGTTATGTTCACACTGAGTGGCACCTGCTCAATAGAAAAGCTTTAGAAGATGTAATATACACACAAACTCATGAGATGAATGATCAAAGCTACAGAAAATTAAATTTCTGCCCCAATGTCTATCAAAGGTGTGACATACCCTGAGGAGTCTAGTGAAAGGAAGGAACATCACTGTGGGTTTCCAAGGCTTCAGAATCCATTTGCCATGAGGCTACAGGAAATTGGTGTAAACTATGGAGAGACGTGTGTGTGTGTGTGTGTGTGTGTGTGTGTGTGTGTGTGTGTGTGTGTATGTGTGAAGGTGAACATGTATGCACAGGTGTGTGGGTGCATGTGTATTTGTATGAATGAAGAGGCTAGAGAAAAACCTGTGTATTTTACACACAGACACACACCAGGTCTAGCCTATTAGCCTAGGCTGGCTGGCCAGTAACCCCCAGGGGTCCACCTTTCTTTAGCTTACCTTGCCAAGACTGCAATTATGCACCACATCTCCCAGGATTTTTATGTGGGTGCTGGAGGTGGAATCCTTATTTTTGCCTGGCAAGAGCTTTATCTCCTGAGCCATTTCCCCAGTCCCCTTGTGTGGTTCTAAAATGCAGATTCAGGCTTGAGAACTAATCCAGAGCTTTGTGTAGGAATAGTAAAATTGTCAATCAAAGCTGCCTCCTAATTCACTCGTGGCTTCTTATAGATCCACAGAGTATCCTGGGAACCTTGCACATTACACCCTCCCTTAAATAGAACAATCTTCCCATGTCTCTGCCCTATGATAGTTATGAAGAACTGAGAGTCCCTAGAAAATTGCCTCTGAATCCTGGGAGCTAGATGAGGCCCACAGTTCAGGTACTTTCAGCCTCTAAAAGTGATGGAGCTAGTGACTTAGGGCTACCTGCTGGCACATGGGGCTCTCATGCCCATTACTTGTATAACGTGGTGAACTGAATGGTGTACCTAAAGCTCATATGCTAAATTTCAAGCCCTGTAGTTGAAGACAAAGTGGATTTGGAGATTTAATGTTTAAAGAGATAAAAATGAGGCCAGTCGGGGTGGGTCCTACTCCAGTCTGCCTGGCGTCCTCATGAGAACAGGACACAGACATGGGCAGAGGGAAGAGTGAGCACCCATGAAGAAGGTGATGTCTGCATCTGCCGACCATCTCAGACGTCTGTGATTGAAGTTCCCAGATCCCTGTGTGTAGTTATAGCAACCCATCAAGCCGGGCCCCCTTGCTGCTCATATTGGGCCCCCACAGGGCTAATCTGCTCCCGCTGGTCCATTTTCCATACAGTATCTGTAGCGCTTCTCCAATCCCACTTGGTACTTACACTTCAGTGGCTCTCATGTTCTTCTTGATGAACACCAAATCACTGAATTGAGGAATGAGGCTCAGAGAGACCCGACCCCATTCAGGTAGGACTGGGGGATAAAGCTCTCTTCTCACTAGCTGTTCCCCAGAGTGCTTCCTAGTGTATCCTCATCTGTCATCATCATCCCACCTACACTGTAGTGACCCCCCTTGGCTCTCCCACACATGCTTCCTAGCTCTCAGTAGCTTATCCAATGCACAGGACAAGACTGTGAGGCCCACAGGGTCGGGACCGCAACCTGTCTACCTAGGTGCTCTTGTGTAGCAGTGTTGGGAGGACTGATGATGGCTGTAGGGATCACAGCAGGCCATGCAACAATGGTCCTGGGCTTCCCTGTTGGCTTTCTAAGGCAGTTCTCATAAATGAAAACTGTTCCATGAGTTGGTTCCATGAGTTGGTTGGTGTTCCTGCCTGGATTCTGCCTTGGGCAGCTGTCCACAGCTGGAATGTATCTGCTCAGAAGTCCTCTCCATCAGCAGGGTATCAATGGATGCTGCTCAGCACCAGCCTTGTGGACCTCTTTTCCCTGAAGTCTGTGCTTCCCTGGGAATCCTGCAAGAAGAGGCGCTTACACCTCTTTTCAGCTTCATTTCACATGCTTTCTATGACCTGAACTTGAGTGTGCCTGAACAGAGCACAGGGGCAGGTGAGAGGATGGGTACTGCCCTCAGACCTTCTGCACCCTCGCATAGAGCTAGGGCATTACAGTAATCCCAAGCTCTTCTGTCCTCACTGTTCCCTGTCATCCTCAAGCCAGGACACAAATAACAACGGCTTCAGAGGTGATGCCTGACAATAGTTCAATTCAACTGACGGGACATTGCCCAGACACAACACATGTCACTGTCAGGACTGGAATAGCATGAATGTTTCCTTGAGCACCTAAGATCCACTCCCCGACCCCTCATTGGTCTCTCATGCCCCACACTGCACTGGAGCCCTAGGGAAGGGAAAGGAGACGACTCACCATGCTCGTCCAGCAGGATGTTGTCTGGCTTGATGTCTCTGCAAGAAAAACACAGACGGGGATGTGAGTCCTAAGCCAGCCCAAGTATTACAAGCGATACGGTCTCAGGCTCTGGGAGGGACTCTAGGCTGCTGTCCTTCCCATGGAGGGAGGCTTCAGAGCACTGAGGTAAGTGTGACGACGGAACCCATGAGAAGTCAGAACTTCCTCCTCTTTCTGGACCCTTGAGTAGATTGCCTGCTGGTTTTTTTTTGTTTTTTTTTTCGGGGCGGGTGTCATTCTTAATGTTGGGCCTTTCAACACTGTCAGTAATGTTCAGGAGAAATTGTCACCCTGTGTGTTGAAATTGTTATTTTCCTTGTCATAATAGAGGTAGTAGATTGAATATGAAGCATGTGTCAGCAAGCGAAAGCGCTTTCCCTCCAGCCGTGCAATCCTTCAGCCTTCATGCCTGGAGAGCCCCCTGTGTCACTTTGTAGGCACAAGAAGCAACTTAGGATAAAACATTGTAAAAACAACCCAAAGGGGATGGGGAGTTGCCTGTAAATTTGAACCGCTAGCACCTACATAAAAGCCAAATTCACTGCATATGTCTGTAAGCCCAGGACTAGAGGGTGTGGACACAGGCAGATCTTGGAGCTCAGTGGCCAGTCTAACTGAATCGAGGAGCTCCAGGTTAGGGAGAAATCCTTTATCAAAAAGGTAGAGAGTGATCAACGGAGACATTTGACACCAACCTCTGGCATACACACACATTCACAGGTATGCATGCACACCCACAGACACAGACTCACAGGCATGCATGCACACTCACAGGCACAGACACAGATACACACATTTATATACACACAGAGAGAAACACATACACACTTTTATACACAAAGAAACACACACATGCATACACTCAAAAATGTGTACAGGCAGACACAGAGACACATGCACAAACACACACATGCATATACACAGATACCCACATGTATACATGCACACTAAGACACAGACACAGACACACACACATTTATATACATACAGAGAGAAACACATACATACAGACACATACATTTATACAAACAGAAACACACACATGTATGTATATATATATACACACACAGACACACATGCATATATACAAAAATGTGTACAGGCAGACACAGAAACACACACACATGCATTTACACAGATATCCACATGTATAATGCACACTAAGATACAGACACAAACACACACACACAGACATACATATACAGACACTCAAATGCACACACACACACACACGCACACACGCACACACACACACACACACACACACACACACACACACACACACACCAAGATTAAGATCTGACGCTGCAGTACTTCTGAAGGACTGAAGAATTCACCTTCTGGCCCTTCATGGAGAAGGTCTGATGAACATCTTAGGAAACTGAACTACACAGTGAACAATCTGGGTAGGAGTAGGTTTCTAGAAAGTTCTAGTTGATCTTGCTACTCTAGCAAAGAGGCTCTCCAAACCAGGAAGCACCTTGCAAGATAGGGCTTTGCTCTCTGATGTCTGCATCTGGGCACCCCACACAGTGCCAGTCACTCTTGTGCACCCATGGAACTTGAGTGGCACGGGAAAGGAAGGGTAGGCATGTGACAGCAAGCTTCAGCCCCCAACTTGCTGTGGTAGAAAAACCACAGATTTCGGAGTCACACCCTCCACACATCCAGAGTAAATGTCACAGCCGTAGTGAGGTGACTAATGACAGCCTTCTCAGAAATAGGGAGTAACTGCTCCTGAGTTGATCAAATATTAACTCTATGTGGAGAGGTGTGCAGGGTGACTGCTGATGCCAGACAATCTCTTCCAGGACCAGGAGAGCAATGCATATCTTCTACATTTCAATTTTGATTCTCATTGAGACTTTTCAAGCCTATGAATTTGGATGAGCATTAGATAAACAGGGCCCTGCCACCAGGTTCATAGGACACCCATGTGACCAAAGAGGTTGTGTGTAGAGAAGACAAGAGAGCCCCAAGGGAAGGATGAACTCGATAACAAAGAAAATTAAAACAAGAGACAGAGGTCCCAGTGTCAATGTGTGGAAATTAGGTCAGCAAACACTAGCTTCTTACCCGGAGTGGCTCCCAGCAGCATCTCTCACGGGGGAAATAAGTGTGTCAGGATCGTTGATATAAGCATGTATGAAAATGTCAGAATGAAACCGCACTATTTTCTTCAGTGCGTGTACACACATACTGCAGCTGGGCACCCTACACTATCAAGCCAGTTAAAAACTTGACCATGAAGAGGAAGGGGCTCCCAATGTTACGCCCTAAGCTGAGGAGTGACTGGGAGTTGAAGGCTGATGGGGGAGAGAGAGACATTTCTTTGGAGTGGGTGGTCACTGGTATGTTGTCCATGTCCCAGTGGATGGCCCCACACTTGTCCACATATGGGCAGCACTAGTTGGATTCTGTGTGTTATAAAAAAAACAAAAACAAAACAAGAAGACATGAAGTTGGGGTGGAGATGTGTGGGGGAAGAACTAGGAGGAGGGGGTGGGGGTGGGGGTGATCAAGAGACATTGAACACATGCATGGACTTCTCAGAAAATAAATTTTTACAATAATAAAAAAAAGTGTAAGGGAAGAAGAATGCTGCTGGCTGCGGTGGCATGTGTGCCAGTAGGCAAATGAAGAGGATGAGGCAGGGGGATCACAAGTTTAAGGCCAGCTTGGGATGCACCTTAAGACAAAAAGAACAAAAAGAAAGAGAAGAGAGAAGCACCCATTAAAGACTGAATCTGAAGATATCCTGAGGACTGGGGTGACTTTATTGGTTTGTGGGAATTATGGGGAAGGTAACTGGTCCAAGAAATGTAATCCCCAAATCACCGGTGAGGCCAGGGGCCAAACATAGCATTAAAACATGCTTGGGATGACAAAGAAGGCAGGATCTGGCATGCAGGCCTGAACAGTGTCTCCTAGTTCATATCCACCCACAGACCCAGAGTAGGAGCAGAGAGAGCTCTAAAAGTAAAACTACCCTGGGACCAGGGCCTGTCCCAGACCCAGCGAAGCCCATCTTTCTAGAGTGGATGAAGACATGGGTACACAGACAAGGAACAAGACGGTCTACATAGATGGATGCAGATCGAAGAGAGGCAGTCACAAGCTGAAGAGCCAGAAAAGGGTTCTCTCCAGAATCACTGGGGCAAGTGTGGCCCTGACTGCTCTTGGCTTTGGGGGTCACTGGAAGAGAGGAGATCTCAGCTATCTAAGCCACCAATGCTGTGGGGATTTTTCTGTCTACCCTGGCATGGTGGAAGATGAGTTGATGGGGGTGAGGCTTACCTCCATAGAAAGGTGGGAAGCCCACCAACTCTGGTACAGCTTCAGACAAGCCCATTACCTGTCCAAGCTCTGTAGCCACATTACAAAGGCCCTGCTTGTAGCACCTTGAACTGTAGAAACAGAGACAGGAGCTGCCCATCTGGAAGAGTCTAGCTGAGGACTCAGATTGCCTGGGTTCAGAGACCAGCCCCTCTCTGGCCATCTGGGCTATCCTTCAGTTTTCTTTGCTGAGCGGATTAAATACCAGGCCCATAGTACATGCCTTTTATGTCAGTTCCTAGCACAGAGTAGAGTCTTAAGTGTCTGAAGAGTCTCTTTCCTCTCTGCTCACCAACGGCACACAGAATAAAACAGGTCTGGCCAATGGACTTGCATCCTAGGAGGGACCCAGGAAGAAAGTATATGACAAATGATCAGTAGCAAGCTGGGACAGGTGCTTTAAAGATAATAAACCAGGGGTCTGGTAGGTCCTGGTCGGAGCTCAGAAGTGATACAAGACCGACATGCAACAGGCAAGAAGCAGGTCCTCCTCTTGTGAATGAGGCAGCCAGAGTCCCAGAGGAGAGGGTGTTGCCCTTGTAGTAGGTTCCATCCAGTGGAACATGGCCAAAGTGATGGGTGGCCTTGATTTGCTGTACTTATGTCATATGGCAGAATATATGGGACTTCCTCCTCATAAGCATGTCACCTTACCTCAGAATCAGCTGAGGCAGATGCAGTGAGGGCCTGCACTATTTTGGAAGACCATGTGTGAGCAAGGCTACCTGGCCATGCCATGAAGAAGCCTCCAGGAGATGGGAACACCCTTCAGTCAGTAAGGAGCTTGAATGTAAGAAAAACCTCAGTTTTAAGATACAGTGACCGATTTCTGCCAAGCACTCCGAGAGCTCAGAAGAAGACCCAAGGGCAGTTTTGAGGCTTTAAATAGAGGACCTAGAAGAGGTGGGCCTGCATCCTGGAACACAAACATGGGTGATTTAAAACTGCCAAGTTAGTGGCATTTACTTGCATGGCCAGACTATACTAGCCATGAAGTCCTGGACATGGTACTCTAGGGCCTAGGATTCCTCATCTGGGGGAAAAAAACAGCAGCTGCCTCACTGTGGCTCTCAGGCGCGTTTGGTCCAGTGTTCAGGGTTGCCTTCCAGGTTGAGAGCTGAAAACAGACAGCCAGGACTATGGGAGCTTTTTAAAGGTGCTTGGAAGAACGGCAGGGCAGTTTCTCCAGCTTTTTGAAAGCGAATTAGATTTTTGTCTGGCTGTGATTTTTCTGAGCAAGGCTTGGGTCAAGCTGGTTGGAAGAGGTGCTGGCTCGGGGAGGGAGGGAGAGCGGCTTGGGATTTAATAGAGTGCTTTCTGGGCAGAGCCTCTTATCAGAGCTGCCCGCTCAGCGCTTCCAGGTCCATTTCCTCCGCGTCTATTTTTCACAGTGATCATATCTCAGCCTCTGGAGCGTCACCCTGCTGGAAACGAGATGCACGCCCAGAAAGGACAGGAGAAGCATAGCGTGGCCGGGGCCGGCTGTGACGATATTTGCTGAGGACAGACTCATCCCAGCCAGGCAATATGACGCTCCAATAGGATGTGTGCCTGGGAAGCTATCAACCCTGGGCTTGCCCTGGGATGAACCTCAACTCCTGCTCAGGAACATTGTAAAATATCAGCTGTGCCTGCTATTTTTAAAAAACAGCACAGATAGATGGCCGAGGAGGGCCAGGAGTCAGTTTCTGCCTCTGCCCTTTGCTGGGACTTCTTAATATTCCACACTGGTGATCTCAGGCAGTGACGGAGACAATTGAAAAGCCCACGGTGGTTTTAATTTGCATTTCCCTAATTGCTAAGGACATTGAACACTTTTGAAAATATGTCTTAGTTATCTTTTATTTCTCCCATTGAGAATTCTGTTCAGATCCATAGGCCAGCTTTTTCTGTTTTAATTTTTTTGTTGTTTTTAGTTCTCTGTATGTTCTAGATGCTAATTGGTTGTCACCCTCAGGTCAATCTCTGAGTCAAAGCTATCTGATTGGCTGAGGATTCTCAGTGGGAAACTGAGATATATGCTTACTGATCTTTATTCTTTTAATGAAACACTCTTTGAAATGCAGAATACGTTGTACTCATCATCTCCCACGTATAAAGTGGCATGTCCTTTAGACTATGATGCAGTGGCTTTACAAAGGGCCCTGGCTCTTCCCCTTCATAAGTCCTCTCATGGTTCTCTGGTGCCAACAGCCCTGGTAGGTTGGTTCTGCATTCTCTGCATAAGTATAGTCTTAAAAATGAAAGAACACTAAGACTTGGGTGTAACTGTCAACTGGGGACCTTAAAGATAGCCATCAAACATGCTGAATATATATAGAAAAATCCTTCACTGGCTTAAAGTGTGAAAGCAAGTCTTTCAATGTACACAAGCTGTGAAGGGTGTGGTGTCTTGCACGTAGCATGAAACTTCACACAGTTGCTGACCTCATTCACTTCTTCATACATCTGTGGTCAGGCCATGCTTTGTGGGGGGAGGGGTAGCTTCCTCTGCTATGTCAAGAGCAGCCGCCAACATGGTGACACTAGTTAACTCACCTCAAGGGCATTGTCTGCCAAGGGCCTTGAGGTGGATTGAGTGACCAAGGCAGCTGTACCTGCCTCAGCACTTCTAAGCACATCTCTGGAGATTTGAAGCTTTCAGATATGCAAAATAATTCAAAGATGTACTGGGAATTCCTTCATGGATGAGGCAGGCAAGTGTTTATCTTCATAAGCATGATTAGGGAGCCACTGTTGTGTGAGCCAAAGCATCGATAGATCCCAGAACTTTCATGGACCCCCCCCCCCCACTCTCAAGGTCAGAGTTTTTTTTTCTATTTCTGCTGAGCATACTGAGCTGAAGGGGTCTGTGTCTGCCTCGGCCTGCTCCAACAGACCCAGAGCCCTTCAGGAGAAATCCTCCGCAGCAGCAGGTAAGCAACAGTGGGATTTAGTGGGTGGCTATTTGCCAGGGCCCTGAAGCCACTGCCAGACAGCTGGAGATGTGATGTAACATCAAGGTTTCTAATTCAGGCACAGACCACTTCAGTTCAGTATGCTCTCCATTCACACTGGCCCATGACCTTCTCCCTCAGTCCTGCGCACCATGCCCTCCCTCATCCTTGCCTCTCATGCGTCCTAGATCAGATTCTGTCTCAAGTTCATGTTTTCTTTCTCTCAAACTCTTAACTCTTTCCTGATCTCCCCATCAGAACCCGAGACCCATTTAGAACTGGCTTCCTCACCTGGCCCTGTACCCTGAGGTGGGGTGCTACAGGAGAAGAAAAATGCAACCATCACCATGAATGCCACCCTAAGTCACCATCCATCATTAGCGTGTGGTCTCTCTTTTCCCCTCCTCTCTCCTCTCCTCTCCTCCTGTCCTCCTCCTCCTCTTCTTCTTCTTCCTCTCTCTCTCTCTCTCTCTCTCTCTCTCTCCCCCCCTCTCTGAACAGCTTCTGCCCCCAAAGCCCTGAAGAGTCAGCCTTCATTTTTTCTTCCCTCACAGTCCACAGAGAGCTGAACAACACGTCCCCTCCCTCCCGCAGTGTCAGCTTTGGCACCCTGTGTGCCATCACAACATAATGTCCACCCTCTGCTCAAACCTTTCTCATGATTCACCTGCTGAAGAAACCAGAAATTCCACGTGCCACTTAGTGAAGGGTGTTCTGAGCAATAGAGTGTGTGACTGGGACTGTGGAAACCTAGAGGAATGCACTTGTCTGCACCTGGACTGTGTGGTTACTGCTGACCTGGGCTGTCTGGTACAGCCTGTGGCTCCAAGACTAGGCAGCGAGGCAGTGCGGCAAGATGGGGCAACTGCTGCACACTGGCAGGACTTTGTTTATCTCATCAGGAAATGACGCTGTAGGATTAGTAGGCAGGAAGAATTTTTCCTATGGAGCCATCATGTATATGGTCCGCCCTACCTGAAATTATTATGTCAGGCACAGCTAAACTTACAGAACCCACCTCACACCCACTAGCCCTGGTGACCTGGATCTGTCTATCTGCATCTGTCTCTTCCAGTCTGCAGAGCTGAGCAGAGTTTCACCTGTGCCCTTCACTTTGTTTATCCTTACCTAGGAGGGCTAATCTCAAGTATGCACGGATCCCCCACTCTTCCCTGATTATCTCAGCTCCCCAGTACCTTATAACTTCCAGCCTCTGTTTCTTTCCATATCCCCATCACCCAACCTTAATAGCTTGCTTATTAACTAGCTCGCCTACGCGCAGGTATTTCCCATGGTTTTGTCTCCAGGACCAAGGATAGCACCAGTAAACACAAAAGCAAAGGTTAGCTCTACTCTGAACTGATACTTTTGCTCTGCCTGGAAGGCCTGGACCTGCGCTAGGTTGGCTGTCTCATAGCTTCCCAGGAGGCTGTAAGTTAGCATCATCAGAAACTTCAGCTTCCCAGGCCAGTCACAGCTTTCCATTCTGCAGGTAAGTTCTTAAATGTGCATAGTCTTCCATACCCAGTGGGGAGTGAGACCTCTGCTCTGCTTACAGGGTGCTATGATTTGAATATTCCTCCAGCCCTATCTCGTGTTGAAAGGATTTGGAATTGGGGCTTTGACACGAGGTAATGAGGGTGGTTCCCCTAGAGCTTAGAAGAGACTCAGGCTGACAGCTTGTTCGGCCTCCTCATGCATCGTCTGTGTTGTGTTATGATGTAACACAAGCTCCTCACTAAAACTTAGGGTGGTGGTGGCCAGCTCTGCTTTCTTTGGAAGCTGTCTTTCAGCTTCTGAGGTCCTTGGACTCAGGGCCAGGTGCTCTTAGTTTGGTAGGGAGAGGGTGTTCATACCATGGCTCATGCAGGAGTCCACATGAGTGGTGGTGGAGCAGACTGGGAGGGCAAACACAGCTCAGCCGGAGGAAAGCATACTAACAGTCCCATTACCCCCCTGCCTGTGGCTGACCACAGGCTCTGAGCGGTACCACAAAGGAAAGGCTTTCTGCTCTATTTTACTAGGGGACTTTGGCTTGCAAGCATAGCCTGCTTGGCACCCCCAAAATGAACTGATACCATGAGGGTTGCTGTTTTCAGGTCCCAGGTGTTGTCAGTTTTAACTATGAGGACACATTGGTAAAATGATGGAGAGTTGCAAAGTCTTGGACTATCAGTAATGGGAGCCACCTTTGGATTCTACCTAAAACCAACTAGCCCTAGGTCTCATAGTTTTTCTGAGCCTCAGTTTTTTTTATAACATGGGCTAATTATTGTGTCTGTCTCCAAGGAAGAAAGGGTTAGGGGAGCTGCCAGGAAACTGTAGAGGCACAGTGGTGGGACACAAGGGTGTCCCATGACAAAGCAAGTGCTTTGGAAAGACCAAAAGAATGAAGGATGGATGTGGTGACACAGGCCCATAATACAGCTACCGGGGAAGTTGAGGAAGGTGGATTAAAGTTCAAGGACAGCCTGGGCAACTTGGTGAGACTGTGTCTCAGACAAAATTCACAAAGGCTGGAGATGCACCTCAGAGTGCCAGTATAGCAGCAGGTCCTGGGTTTAATGTCTCATGTTGGGAGAAAAAACAATGAGCTCCGGAAGGCTTTGTAAGTAGAGAGACTGGGAGAGCAGACTTGGCCAGGTCAAGCATGCGTGTGCAGTGGCTGATAACCCTCAAGTTTCATGGAGGACTGTGGAGACCAGCAGGGTCGCTGGTGATCCCAGAAAGCATCCATGTCCCTCAGTCTCACTGAGTCATGTTTGAGATAAATCTATCCTCTAGAAATTCATATTCCATCCTAATTAGATGGAGGTGGTGGTGCCATAGACTCAGGCATCAATCTCCTTGACCTCCGATATGTGTTGGTCTTTCCTTCTAACAAAGAAAAGGAACAACTTCCTTGGTGAGTGATGGTATCTAGCAATGACTATTGCTGTGTTTTATTTTTATTATACCGTGTGTGTGTGTGTGTGCGCGCGCGTGCGCGCGTGCACACGCGTCTGTGTATGTTGCATGTGTGGAGGACGTAGCACAGCTTGTAACAACTCTGTCTTCTCCTTCCACGTGCACGAAGGCAGGAATCCAACTCAGGTTGTCAGGCCTAATGGCAAGCATCTTTACCCACTAAGCCTTCTTGCCAGCCTGACTAACACTGTTTTTATTTGACCGTATGTATGTTTGTAGTCTGAATATTAATGCCCCCTATTCACATTCAAAAACCTAATTCCCAGGGCAATAAAATGAGGTGCATGGTAGTGCTAAGAGAATGACTGGGCCCTGCAGGTTCCCCCTCACTGAGAAATTAGTAACTTTACTGATGATGTTGATAGATCCTTTTCTCTTGGTGAGGACACAGAGACACCACCTATAGGAAAAATACTGATCCTGCTGGCCATCGCTTGACCTTCCCAGGTTCAAGAACTGTGAGCAATGCATTTCTGTTGTTTATAAACTACCTAGCCTAAGGTGCTTTGTTATAGCAATCTGAACAAACTAAAACAGTCGTCTGATATTCATAACAAACATAGCTGCTGCTTCTCTGAAGAGCAGATTGGTAGCATTTTTTGAACTAATCTGTCATGGCACAAAGCATTAAGACTAATAGAGAATATTAAGTAATCAGTACCAGGAAATATGCATGTATGGCAGGAATTTTTAAAATAGAGAATTCATTGGGGTTTCTGCAACAAGCTACCGCATTGGCTTTAAGAGATGAATCTGATTCTCTTAATTTCTGATGGCTAGAGTTCAGTCTCAAGGTGTTTGCAGGCCTATGATCTATTTGAAGACTCTAAGGGTAAGTCCTTCTTGCCTCAATCAGTTTTGGGTGGCCTCTGGAGCTTGAAGGCTGGTGGCAATACCCTTTTCACATCACCTTCTTTCTTTTCTGTCCTGCTGGGTTCTTTTCTTTTTCTGTTCTCCCTCTAAGGCTCTGTGACTGGCTCACCTTATGTAGCATGACCTCATTTAATCTGCACCCGAATTACATCAGCAGAGATCCTATTTCCATATGAGGTAATAGTTTGAAGTCTGCAATAGATGATAATTTGAGAAGGACACATTACAGTCACTGTGGTGGTTTGAATGAAAATGGCCTTCACAGACTCATAGGGAGTGGCATTATTGGTGATGCGGCCTTGTTGGAAGCAGTGTGGCCTTGTTGGAGGAATTGTGTCCTTTGGGGTGGTCTTTGAGGCTTCAGATTCTCAAACCAGGCCAAGTGTCACTCTCTCTTCCTGCCACCTGCTGATCCAGATGTAGAACTATCACTTACCTCTCCATCACTGTCTACCTGAATACCACCATGCTTCCTGCCATAATGATAATGGACCAAATCTCTGACCTATAAACAAACTTCAATTAAATGTTTTCCTTTGCTGTGGCCATGGTGTCTCTTTACAGCAATAGATACCCTGAAAATAGAGCAGAGATCATGCGGACTGAGTCCATCTGGTAATCATGACTATAGGAACCAGGAAGAATACAGGCAGGTGCTGACACTCTTGGGTTGGAGGGAGGAGGACAGAATTGCAGGTCCAAGAGGACATTGGTAAGGAAGGATGGAGTGGATAGCGGAGGCCTTCCCACAGGCCCCATAAGACAAGAGGAGAGGTCAAGAAAGTGGAAAGCCATGGCACTTCATGTCCTGGAACCCACTTGATGGTGCTTCTTTCTCAGAGATGGAAAGCTTGAGTGAGACCCAGCTGGAGGGAAAGAAAGATGGTGGTGTCTGTGCTGGACACGCTGTGTTGTGTGTGTCTGAGAGATGTCCTGGTAGAGTTGGCCAAATGATAAACAAAGAATGAAGGAAGAATAAATCACAATGAAGACATGGAAATCACCTCCAGGAGTGTTTAGGGTCATCCCAGTCCCTACTAACACAGATCCACAAGTTATGTACGCGAGTGGTCAAAGGCTGGGCTTCCTCCTCCTCCTTTGCTGTCTGGGGTGAATTCTCACAGGAGAACCAGGCCTCTAATGTATCTCCCATTCAAGCAGACATGTCCAGGCTCCAGGCTGACCCCATCACAGCTTTTGATTGTGGAAGTGATGGGTTTGACTCACAGTTCAAAACAGGCATCTTTTCTGACCTCAGGTGTGAATGACATGAGGCTCCCTCACCAAGCTCTGGGCCTTCTGTCTCTCATGGGCTTGGCTGTGCTGATACCAATCTAAAAACTTTCCTGGGCTCATAGTTTAAAAAACAATATCTCTACTCCTAGTCTGGAATCACCTGCATAAATCAGTCTGATTGTGAATGAGTGGCACAGCGGGAGAAGTTGGACTTTAGTCTGAGAGACTCCCCTTCCTCATGCTTGGGGCCTTGGGCTCAATGCATGTGGATATAGTCATGATTGTAAGGGCATCGATGAAGCTGAAATCTTATTAAACAGTTCACTGATGCAGAAGAGATGGGAGTACAGCCGTCATCTCCTTTTCAAACATTTGGAAACTTCGAGTCCCATGTAGGATGAAATATTAATGACACTTTTCTTGGGATAATGGCAGTTCAAATTGCAATGACAGTATCTCATAAGCAAGAAAGAGCTAGAGGTAGGAAGGGACTAGGAGTCCTGGGCTACTAAATACTGCATTGCTCCTAGAGAAAGAATGATCAACCTTGGCAAACATAACCAACACATCCATGACCTAGCTAGATGAAGACAGGACCAGAGGAGTGCCAGGGTGTCCCAGCCAGCCCTGTTACCTTGGCCCTGCTTGGAGTCATCTTGAAAGAGGAAATTTGTTGCCCAGAATATCAGTTGCCCAGATTGGCCCATGTGTGTCTATAGGGGGTTGTCTTGATTTCTAATTGATATAGGAAGGCCAAGTCCACTATGGGTGGCACCAGTCCTAGGTAAGTTGGCCTGATCTGTTCAAGAAAGCTCTCTGAGCATGAGCCAGGAGTGAGTAATCCTACAAGCATCAATCCTCCATGAGTTCTGCTTTGAGTTCCTACTTAAAGTCTTGTCCTTGCTGTCCTCAGTGATGGACTATGACCTGGAAGCACAGGCCCAATACACCCTTCCCTTTGCAAGTTGCTTTTGGTCATACTGTTTTATCATGGCAACAGAATGAAACTAAGACACAGGCCATGGTGCACTTTACGAAGTCTTGCGCTTACTACACAGTTCAGAAGCCATTGAAACTCATGCCCAACATTTGCCTTCCACATCTCCTACTCTTCTGGCTGTCCTGGTTGCAGGTCCTTTCTCTCTCATTCCTCAAATGAAAGCCCTGGTGCTCATATCCTCTGCATGGTGCTGGCTGTGCTGTATAAGTTCCATGAACCATAACAGAATCCTGTGAGGGTGACACAAGGTAATTTACCTGGAACTATTTATTCTGACTTTTGACTTTATTCCAAACAGTTCTGAAAACTGGCTTACACTACACAAACCACCAACGGGTCACACAGTAAATGTTAGCAAGAAGGTTGGGGGACATGGGGCACAGGCTCTCTGAAGTCCCTGCATTGACTTTCCTAAGTGCTAGAAACATCTCTGGGCTGAGTTCAGCAACTGTGTTCTCTATTCAACTGGGCTTGTATAAATAAAGTTTTATTAGGATACTCTTGCTCCTAACCATTCATTGATTAATCACTACCATGGCTATTTCATGCTGCCATGCCTAGAAGTCTGCAGCTCCTATCCTGGACCTTCCCCCTTCCTCCTAGTCCAATGGTTTCATGTCATTTTTACATCAACATCAGAGGGATCAAGGCAGGGAGCAGGCTCAAGACTGACACAGAACTCTCCATGACTAGACCCAAGACAGGCTCTTCTAATCCCTCTTATCAACTCAACTTCATCTCAGACTCTGTCCTAGGCTTTAAAAAAAAACCATTAAGTCATCATCCTGAAGAATTGCCCAGACCAAACTGACCTATGGCACAATTGGTCTGCACCCTTGCCACACACTTTAAATTTTTAAAAAATTTGTTCACTTTTCATCCCTATTGTAGCCCCCTCCCTCATCCCCTCCTGATCTTGCCTTCTCTCCCTCATACCCTCTTCCTTCCTCTCCTAGTCCTCAGAAAGGGGATCCCTCCTCCCCTAAAATCTGACCTCTGGCTATCTAGCCTCTTCTGGGCTGCCTGTATCTTCTTCCTCTGTGGCCAGAAGGAAGTGACCAAAGTGTGGCCCTGCACTCTTAAGAGACAATGAGAACCTATAGCAAGAGTCACCAGGTCTTCTTGGCTGGTGAGGAGGATGGAAGGTATCCCTGCCTTCTGAAGCCATGTGAGAGCTGCCTCACAGAGCAGATGGATGACACTCTGTCCCTGGTGGCATGCCTGCTGCCTGCCCTCTGATGTTCTCAATAGGTAACGTAAAAATGAGAATGGGAGATATGGGGGGATGGGAATGCACTATGTTTGGCCCTTAGATAGCAATGGCTGAACTAAAGGAGATATTTGTAGGCATCCAGGGCTGTAGGAACACTGTGGTGTGTCAGGCGAGATACACACTGCATTCTCAGCATGCTTCTTTGTACTTAAGCATTGGGATGTAGATACTGTCTCTCCGTGTATCTCAAGCCAAGCAGTAAGAAACAAAGTTAGGAAGAGGCAGCATGCCCAGTGGGGCTAAGAAAGTTCCAGAGTTTTCCTGTGACTGTTCTGTGCATACTTCATGGCTTGGACCAGTCCCATAGTCATAGCTAAGACAGAGTCAGGCTGTGAGACATTGATTCTAGACAGACACATGCCTCACTACAGTTCAATTCTACAGACCTTGGAAAGGGCAGCCATGGGAACAGCTTCATATGTCTGCTATAGCAGGGTAGAGGAGATCAGTGGGCATGGGGAGGCTCCATCTCCATCCCAATAAAATACAATTCAGCGATGGGAGAATCTCTCATGGGGCATGGGATACTTCTCAGTGAGCTGGTGCGCTATGCACATCAAATGTGTGCCAACAGCAAGTCTTGGGCTGCCGTTGGAATTGACAGTGATAGAAAGAAGAAGAGCTACACACAGTGTTCCCACTAGCTCTCCTATGAACTCTTCTGTGCCTGGTGATGGGCCAAAACATCAGTCACCAAAACTGACCAGATATACACTCTGTTTGGATATGCTTCCATCCCTTTGTGCCTGAATATTTTCTTCCATAACTGGGGATACAAGTAGGCTTCACTCATGGGCTGTCCCACACTTAAGATGGCAAATTGTCTGGAGCCTAAAAGACTTGGAGTTTAAAGTGGAATAGATGAGGCTTATAGTTATCAAATTCTCCTGGGATGAGCAGAATGTACATGTCTTAAGCCATTGCTATAACAGGATACCTGAGACTGGGTGATCTATTCAAGAGATAAGACTGTTTCACCCAGGGTTCTAGAAATTGCAAATCCAGGATCAGATGGCCACACTTAGCAAAGGCTTTCTGTGTTGGGGGTGATCTTTTTGTGTACTGTGTACAGGTTGTCTTTGTATTATTTAAATGCTGATTTTTGTACCAGCAGAGAGCTGATTACAGGCTGGACTTTGGAATTATTCGTATTGATGCATCATATTTTGTGAATACTCCCTCCTATGCTAAACTGATTGGTTTGACAAAGAATGGCTAATAGCCAAGGCAGGAGAAGAGAGTGGGACTTCTGGGCAGAGATAGGAACTCTGGGAAAAAATCATGTGTGGGAGATTCACCAGTCAGACATGGAGGAAGAAATGGGTACCAGGACTGAGCGGCTGAGGAAAGGCAGTGACCCTCCTGGCGGAACAAAGATTAGTATAAATGGCTTAATTTAAGTTATAAGAGCAGCTGGGAACAAGCCTAAGCTAAGGCCAAACTCCATGTCATTATTCGGGAGCTGGTGGTTCAAGAAAGTCCTGTTATAGTCCTGCTTTGTTACAACATGGATTACAGTGGAAGGGCAACAGATGCAGCCTTGCTCTGTAACATCTCAATCTCTCTTGGTAACCAACTCAGTTCCACAAGAGAGAGAGAGAGAGAGAGCTTATCCTGTGAGAATCAGCCCAGCTCTGGGAGAGCGATGCTAATTCCTACACGTGAAGGAGCCTTCAAGGCCCAAACACGTGCAAGATCCCATCATCTTTCAACCTTCTTACGTTAGCTTCTAAACTCCAGTATGAGTTCTGGAGAAGGCAGTCCATATTCCTGCTGTATCACTCTCCAGGGACTTACTCCTCCAAGGTGTCAAGGCAAGTCACCAGGGCATCAGGGGGATGGAAGTAAAAGCTATTCGATTTACATGCCTCAGTGGCACAGATTGTGTAACACACTAGCCAAGGTCACATTTCCTACTTAAAAGTTGGCTTGAAGCCAGTCAAGTTCAGGAGCTGCACTGTATTGCTTTAAGCCACACTGTCAACACTGGGTTAGCAGAAGCTGCCAGCTCCGTAGTCCCATACTCTGCCCTGATCATTCCCTTCCCCCCTGTATCTCTGTAGGATTCCCCAGCTTCTGCTGAGATGGGGTGGTGTAGGGGCCAGGGTGTTGTCCAACTGGATGGATGTCTTTTGTGTCCTCATCATGGAAGCCAGTTTCCTCATCATTCTATCTCCCCTTTGTTTCAATTCTACCCTTGGAAGACACTCACTTTGGGGATTTTTTTTACCCTCCCCTTTGGCAAATGAAAAGGCACACAAAGAGATCTCCTTGAACTGCCTACAGCACTGCCTGATCTTGAGTGTAAATGTCCGTTCGTGCCACATTGGTGAAGCAATCATCATGGTCTCAGCAGAGCTGTGGATTACACTTATATTTCAGCTTCATTCTTGGGGAGAGGAGGAGAGCCTTCCGGGGAAGAAGGGTCACTTATTTTTTTTCTTCTGAAATTAAAATCTAGATGTGGCGTGAAAGGGAAGCATGGAACACTGGCTCAGGCAACTGTGGATGGAAGCTCTCCCAGTCAGTTCTCACGCACATTAACCATTTAACTCCCAGGTCCACAATGTGCACAGATGCACAAAGGAGAGGTTGGGGTGAGCAGGTCTGACAGGATGAGGCTCACACACACTTATAGAACCTTGGGGGGTGCAGTGGGCATGCGGTTTGAAGCTACTTACGGGGCCACCGATCACACTGTTTGCTTTTAAAATAGCAGACAAGGAAGCTAGCATTGACTTAGCAAAGACAAGATCAGAATTTGAACCCATGTCACCTGCATAAAATGTCATGTTTCTGCTTGCTATAGGACATCATAGAAGCCACCTGGAGGCCAGATACATCAACCACTGCTCCTGCAGCCACATGGGGCCAGGTAACTGGGCCACCTGTGCTTCTCCCTACCCAAACAGCATGGTTTTGGTCTTCAACGGCACTCTCTTTCTTCAGATGTCATCTCACCTCATGGGCTGTCACCTGGAGTGTGTCATATACTCACTCCACTTTACAAGGAAGAAAGCAAGAGCCTAAGAAAGCACTAAGCTTGCTTTTGTAACACAGAGAGCAAGCAGCGGAGCCCTACTCCAGTCCACTGGTGGATAGTTCACCCTTTTATCTTCCTTGTCACTCTCCAGGAGGGGGAGGGAACAGATGGGCTGAGCTGTGCTGGGACACACCTGCCTCTCAGCACCTGTGTCCTTTCTCTTATTAATCTTCACTGAAACACGGAGGCTAGGTAAGGAAAATGGATCAGGATGGAAGGGATCAAGGTGGGTTTCCCTGGTGAGAAGGGCTGGAGTGTGGCTCATCAGGACCTGGTGCCTGCAGTGGGACACTTAGTTTCCTGGCATCACATGTGCCTTCTACTGATAAGCTACTCAGGTTCATTCAAAATGAGTGTGGCCTATGAACACACATAGTGTGTGTGTGTGTGTGCACATGTGGGTGTGGGTGTTCATGTGTGTGGGTGTGCACAGGTACATCTGTGTGAACTTATGTGTGGAGGCCAGAGGTTGATGGTGGGTACTGTCCTCAGTCACTCTTTTTTTGAGGCAAGGTCCCGCACTGACCCTGAAGTTCACTGACTGAGCTCTGCTGGCTGACCAATCAGCCCCGTGGATCCTCTTGTCTTCCCTTCCCCAGGGCTGGCATTATAGGTAGGCAGTGATGATTTTTTTATGTAGGTCCTGAGGATCTGAACTCTGGTCCCCATGCTTGTGTGTCAATCACGTTATTGATGGAGGCATCTCCCCAGCTCCCGTACACGCATCTCATAGAAACAAACATTGGCAGGAGAACACATCAAGAGTCTGCCCACAGCAGATGCCCTCCTACACTTCCGCCAACAAGATGATACGGGAACGGCGCTGAAGCCCTGAGTCAGCTTCTAAACCCGCTTCCTCTAAGGCTGCCCTGGAAAGTCCCCATCCTCAGCAGCTCACCTTAGAGACCGGCAAGCACGCTCAGATTTCACAAACTCACTAATCAGTCCCTTTTGGAAGATGAGCAATATCCACACAGATGATAAGCTCTGCTAATCTTTTCGATCTGCCACCTACTGCCACTCAGCACAGGGCTGTGTGTTTTCATGCTTCCAGCTGAGACTTTTCACACAGAGAAATCTCTTCAGCCCAGTACCTCCTGTCCCCTTCCCAGTATGGAGCAGTGCATGTGGGAGCTTCTTAGCCATGCAGCTGAATGGGGACATGCTAAGGAAGAGAAAAGCTAGAGGTCCTTATTGCCCAACCCAAGTCATTTCTAGAAATATCTAGAACTTACTGTGTGCCAGGCAGTGTTTAATGCTGGCAAAGGAGAATGCACAAATAACTCAAACTGTGGTCTGAGGTAGGAGTCAGATGTGTAAATAGGGAATTTTCTAGATATGTGCAAAGCTCTGTAGAAACAGAGGGCTGGGGGACAGGAGATGGCATTGCATAGGAGAGGCTTCCTGATAAAATATGTATTTCTCTTTCCAGGAAGAACTGATGGAAGTGGCTGAGAGGACACTCAACACAGGGAGGCTTAAATGTGCATTTGTTGGTGGCTGGGGTACAGGTGTGGGTGTGGATGTGGATGGGGGTCTGTTTTTATGCTTCCTGTTGTTTCTTACCCTCTTCCTCCAGGTCTTTTGGGAACCCGCACTACATTCACATGGTCCTACAAGGCCTCCATGGGGCTCAGAGCAGAGTGTGGGTCTGTGGTTTCCATTGTCTATATTGGAGTACATAGGAATTTATTCGGGGTAAGTCATGAGAGTGAGGTCAGTGCTTGCTTGCTCTGGGATGAGCAGGTGACGCCAGAAGAACCAATCAGAGTCTTCTCCAGGATTTATGTTTGCATTTGGTGGAAACAATCTCATTGCGTTATGGTGGCCCAGCCGAGCACAGGGCAGTGTGAGGCCGATGACAACATTGCTGCTGGCTCACTGGGGGTCTGTTTGTAGAAGGAGTTACAGAAGTGCCCAAAACTTTCTCACTCACACTTTTGCTCTCGATTTTTCTCATGTGCAATATCAGCCATGGTGACTTTCCAAACTTTCTCTGTATTCCTACTCAAATTTGACTTTTATTTTTTCACAAGGCATGAGACCAGGCAATGAAGGCAATTTCATATCTTCAGTATCACTAGGTGGCCAGCCGCTGCTTTGCTCTGTGGACAGACACCACCGGACACTCGCTGGACACCAGGAGCCTCATCTCTAACACTGAGATTGTTACCTCCTAGCGTGGCTCACAGACAAAAGGTGATGTTCAGACAGCTGAGTGAGGGTAGGTTCTCAAAATAGCATTATCTAGGGAAATGATGTCTACCACGATGATGGCGTAGATAAAGGCAGAGGAGCACACACCTTTTCTTTCTTTCTTTCTTTCTTTCTTTCTTTCTTTCTTTCTTTCTTTCTTTCTTTCTTTCTTTCTTTCAAGGCAGGGTTTCTCTGTATAGCCTTGGCTGTCCTGAACTCTGTAAACCAGGCTGGACTCAAACTCACTGAGAACTGCCTGCGTCTGCTTCCTTGAGTGCTGAGATTGCAGGCGTGCAACAGCAAGCCACACCACATCTTTGTTCCCCTTCATACTTTTGGCTATAAAATCTATGGAATATGCACTGCAGCATCTATTTTGCCAAGCCCCTGATATTTATAATGAACTGATTTCTCTGAATTTTATGGCCTTTCAGCTTTATGGCAGTATGAAAGTAATCCACAGTAGCAGATAGTGTACTTGGATTTTGAATTGCTTTATTTGTGTCTTGTTTTTTGAGACAGAGTTTCACTATGTATCTCAGACTGTCCTTGAATTCACAATACCCCCTACTCCAGCCTCCCAAGTGCTTGGATGACAGAAGTGAGCTACAGTGTCTGACATAGATTTCTAATTTTACCCTTTCCCGGGGTCAGTACCAACCATTCAATCATCTCTCCAGAAGCTAAGCAATGGCAGCAAGCCACCAAACTATGGTCCTGTGACGTGGAACTATGGTGCTCATGTTTATAAGGACAAACTTTCTGTAACTCCTGGAACACCTGGAGGGCGATTTTGTAATGATTTTCCTAAGAGTGTCATTTAGATTAAAAATAAAGGTGGTTGTATATGATTTTATGCCTCATTCTTGGTGCTGCATCTTCATTTTATCTTTGTTAGAAGGGTCAGAAAATGTTTTAGATCTTCCTTTCTACCCTCCCTCCCTCCTGCCCCCTCTCTCCCTTTCTTTCTTCTCTTCCTTCCTCTTTCTTCCTTTCTTCCTTCCTTTTTTGTTCTTTCTTTCCTTCTTATAAAAAGCTCTTTTATTTAGCTGGTTCCAGTCACATTCCTCTTCTCTTGAATTCATCAAACCACCACAGAAAAAAATTTTTCCTGGTAGTTTAATGGGACCAGGAGGCAAGAAGGGAACTAAGAGGCCATTCCCACATCCTTTGAGAGACAGGGCAAAGGCATTTGAGCTTTATCTTTATCGTGAGGACACTGGGGAATGCGTGAGCTACATTTTTAGGAACCAAAGTGTTAGAGTTCAAGTCTAAGCCAGGAGGATATGTGCAGCAAAGGCTGAGTTAGTCTGTCATGTTAACTCATGTGAAAAGAGAGAGCACCCCTGCTTGCTCCACTGGCATAGAAAAAGGAGAGATACTTCAGGGAAACGTCGTATTGAATGTGAATATACCAAGAGGCAGTTTGGCTCCTTAGTAAGGACAATTATTTAATTAGTTATGAAAATTGAATTCTTCCATGTTAAATAACAGGATGAACACTTCAAAGAAACAGATCTCACACAGCAAAACCCACAGCTAACATGTGGCACGGTTAGTAAGCACATCAATTAATATTAGGACAAAGGGACAAGTCACAATAGGGAGGCTGGGGACTGCTTCAATTCCCATAATTCTTTGCCAGAGAGAAGAGTGCTACTGTGGGATATTTCATAACCCTGGCAAGCACATCATTGTGTCTTGACCTCAAGTAGGGTAGGCTTTGCAGCCAGCAAAGGCTATGATTCTAGCACCAAGATCCAGTGTGCCACTAAAGTACAAAGTCTGCCTTGAATGTCTGAAGAGACACCACCAACAACCTGCATTCTTAGTCCCATACCGGAGACAATCTCAGGACCAAGCAGGGCAAGCCCATATTCTTTGGGTGTGTGCGCTCTTGTGCATGGCCAGGTGCATGTGTATGCTCATGCGTATGGATGACAAGATTGAGATCGCATGCCTTTCTTGATTGCTCTCCTCTTTGTTTACCAAAGCATGGTCTCTTCCCTGAACCCAGAAGCTGCTGGCTTGGTCCATCTAGAAAGACAACTTGTTCTAGTGATCCTGTCTCTGCCTCCAGGTCTCTGGCACTGCAGGCGGGCTACCATACTTACATGGCTTTTTACACAGATGCTGGACATCTGTATTCCAGTCTTCATGATTAGTGTACAAGTGATTTAGCAATGGAGCCATTCCCCGACCTCTCATCTTGAGTTTTGAGACAGGGTCTCTCACCAGAACATGGGACTCTGATTTGATTAGGCTGGCTGGCTGACAAGCCTCTGTCCCATCTCCCCAGAACTGGGAGTGCAAGTGTGCCCCCCATACTGAGATTTTATATCTGGGTTCTGGAGATCTAACTGAAGTCCTTATGCAGCCCTATTCTCTAGCCAGTCATGAAACCATCAAATGCACATCACCAAAACATACCTTTGGCTTCCTGCATCAGTGAGGTTCCCATCCTACACCATCTCCAATCTCTACGGCACCGCTATGTCCTCACTGGACACACTGGACATGGCGTGCTTTGAAGCCTGTTACAATTCTGCCCCAGTTCTGTCACCCAACCACATGGCCTTGGATTAGGCACCTCACAGTGGCCCCCTTCAACTCTTTCTTTCCAGGTAACTGAACTGTGGCACATTTGGCCAAAAAGCATTGGGGACAGGTTATCTGTGGTTCACCAGGAAGGTTTCTCTGATCTCTAGCAGGACACGTTGCCTTCTCTTCACCTAGGTGCCTGTGTGTGTGTGTGTGTGTGTGTGTGTACGTGCACGCATGTGTTGGGGGTTGTCCCTTTCCTCCTGTTTATAGTCTGTCTTCCACACAGCAGTCTGAATAAGCCTATGAGAGGCAGCCAGCATGAAACCATATTGAAAACATAGATCTAATCACACCACCCCTCTGTGGAAACCCAGCAACAGATTTCTACTCCTCAGGGTAGAGGCTAAGCAGATAAATCCTATCACCATCTAGCTCCCCCCATGCCAGCTGGCTCAGCCCATTCATTGGTTGTATCCATTGCTCCATTCATTCTGGTGGTTTTTATGTCACTGAGACATACCGGGCAAACTTCCATTGTGGGACCTCCATAGAGCTGCCCAGAAATATTGTCCCAAGAGTGACAGTGTACCTCAGCTCCTGCCCCTCCAGCTCTCAGCCCATGTGTCCCTATCTCAATGCTCTGACAGCTTTCTGTAAGCAAACCAGAGCCCCATCTATGAGCCTTCCATCACTATGATTTCCTTAGCATGTATCAATGTATCACCACTTGAGATATATCCGCGTTTGTTGTCTCCCTCCCTCCGTAAGAGTATATTCACCAAGCACGGAGAAGTCCAATCATTGTTTATATCCGCATTGTTAGCCTGGCATGGGATAGGCTTCTGGTCAGCCACTAAATAGTTTCCTAAGTGGATGGATGGTTGGATGGATAGGCAGAGTAGTAAATTTATTGGTAGATAGATATTGAATAGATGCATAGGTGGATACACGGGTGGATAGATGCAGAGATGGGATGAATAGATGGTAAGATGAGTGGCTGTGTGGCTGGACAGAGATGTGTGGACAGGCAAGTGGATGGAGGCCTCAGCCTTTCCTGGACTACACAGGATTCCAGGTCCAGAGTGAGGGAGATAATGCCAAGCTCCAT